>NC_058374.1:6080357-7296428 GCF_018350175.1 Felis catus
GGATTTTTCCTGTGACCCTCAAGGCCTGTTTCCAGGGCCTTCTGGTCCCTTTTAGATGCCCGTCGCCTTGCTCCTGTATCTAGGGCCCCACACCCCCACCAGGCAGGCTGCCTCCACGGCCCCAACCAGCTTCCCTGGTCAACACTCGCCTCCCCTCTGTCCTGTGGCCTCCGGCTTACACTTGTGCTGTTTGGTCATTGATGGATCCTTGCCATCCAGAGCTAACCAAACAGAGCACCTTTGAAAGCAGCAACGTTTGAGCCCAGACCAGTGCCCAGCTACTTACACGGTGACAGAATTGGCCCTCGTATCCGGAATAATGAGCCTGATGGGAAGGGCAGGTCTCTGGCCCAGCGGAGCCTTTGGGGCTCCCTCCGGCCACATTAGTCACTAGCCAGCTGCCTTCTCCACCAAGACGACTATGTGACGGGGCCGGCGGGCGAGCTCTTCCCCTTTCCCCCGGCCCCCTCGCTGCTCCGGGCCTTGAGAGGAAGCAGTCTGCCCTCTCGGAACCGGCGCCTTTGACGACACCGGGCTATTTTCTTGCTGCTCCACCGCCACACAAGCTGAGGGCCTGCTGGAGTGCGAAGGGCCTGGAGGGGTCTGGTGGAGGCTGTGGGAGGCTTGTGTGAAGTGTCCTGAAATGCCCGGGTTTATGAGCGGGGGGCGCAGGGGGGCTTGGCCTGTTAAGAATGCGGGGAGGGGAGATGTGCTTTCCTCAAGGTGGAGACTTCCCACCGAGAGGGATGGAAACGGCCTGTGTTCCGTTCCCAGTGCTGGTCGTCTATGGGGACGGAGACAGCCACGGGCACGGCTCTGCTGCCCTCGGTGACGGCCCGCTGCCTCCCTGGGCACTGCGCTTGCCCCCCGGGGAGTGAGCAGACCCTCACGGTGGCCCGGTGCCGTGCCAGACGTGCACCGCAGAGGGAGGACGGGGACGCTGCCCTTCCATACGGGGACCGCCCGATGTAGAAGGACTTGGTTAAAAAAAAAAAAACAACCCTCTAAAATACAGGCTTGCCTGAGACAAGAGATCCCAGGAAGAGAAAGCAGGAAAACAGAAAGGAAGAGTGCAGCAGACCTCTTGCCCACAGTTTTCTTAGAGAACGTGGGTGTCTGACCTCCAGCAACGGCGCGAGGTCTTCGGTTCGGTTCTTCGTTACCCTGGAAACCGCCCCGAGAGCCTCTTAGATCCTCAGGTGACCGAGAAGCCCTCGCCTTCTGGAACACCTGACGTAGTCTAGAGAAGACGTGATGTTTCAGGTGGGGCTGTGTGAGCGATGGTGGGGAGACTCAGACCACCAGGCGCCCAGACTGACCAACCACGGCTATTGCCTCATCTGCTAGGCCGTCACCTCGTCAGACTGATGTCAGAGTTGCGAGGGTCCGGGCATCTGTATTTGAAGGTTCTGGAGGTTTCAGTGTGTGGCCCACATTTTGAGTCCGGCTAAGGCACGTGTGGGGAATGCTGAACCCTGCAGCAAATCCTCTGGTTCTGTAGACGGGAGAGCAGCCTTCTGGGGGTGTTGACCCTTTCTACCCTTAGAGACGGTTACTAAGGCAACTTCTGCCTCCTCAAGTGTGACGGTTCATTTCGGGTCTCCTCTGCCACGGTTGACGTCTGTGTGCCCTAGTCCTGCAGACCCCAGGCTCTCCGTGTCCTTCTCCCCCTGTGGGAAGCAGGAGACAGAGGTGCTCAGGAGGCCTCCATCGTAGCATCTGGTGGGGAGGTTTCCTCACCTGACATCACAGTAAGTCGCTTCCCAGTGAGTCACACACAGTGTTTTCTTAGGACGTCATTAAATCTATTTCAGAAAAGCTTGGACAATGATATTTACAGAGCCCACTGATGGATGGATTACCTGAATCTGACCATATTGTTTCTGGAAGGCACAATGCCCTACTTCCAGGGTTACATTAGGTCCTATGAATCATTTTTGCTAAATGTAACTACGTCAGTTCATGTCCCGGGAAGGCTGGGTAGTTCAACAGAATAGAATTTCAGAGCTGGAAGGGAGCATGGAGGTCATAGGGTCTTATGTTCTTACTTTACATACAAAGAAACTCAAGTCTGGACAAGCGAATCAGCGACTAAGGTCATACACAGATAGGTAGCAGAGAAAACATTTCCGTTCAGGCTCTCTGACTTCCAACCCAGTGGTGTCTCCACTATGACCGGTCTCCTGCTGCTTTTCAGTTGTCAGTCATCATCCTGTGATGCACCTTAGACACATGCCATTTTTAAAAAACATTCATTTTTGAGAGAGAGACAGAGAGCACGCACAATTAGGGGAGGGGCAGAGAGACAGGCAGACACAGAATCCGAAACAGGTTCCAGGCTCCGAGCTGTCACCACAGAGCCCGATGTGGGGCTCGAACTCATGAACTGCGAGATCGTGACCTGAGCTGAAGTCGGACACTCAGCCGACTGAGACACCCAGGCACCCTGAGACACGTGATTCCTGGCCCCGAAGGCACTCATCATCTCTGGCCTGTACTATTGTTCTCTTTGTTTGCACCGATCACTACGAGTTATTTAGGAAATATTTCTTGCCCCAGAATTGTACCCATTGTAAGTAGAACATAAGGAAGTGCCTAAAACCTGGACACAATTAAGCCATTATCCACCATGCTGAAGAGACTCTTAAGAGAACACATGTGCTGTAGTTAAGCAGAACCACATGCACGTTACTTTCTATGGAGTCATACGCACACGCGCACACGCGCACACATGCACGGAGCGTATCTCTGCATCATTGAGGATGTAACATTATTCAACGACATCCAGAGCCTTGCCATGTCTCGTAGTTTATAACACCGTTTGTAGGTTTTAGGTCGTCTATAGAGACTGGTGAGTGTTGTTTTGATCTGGAGAGCTCTAGAGAACAGTGATAAAGCTTTTCATACTTACCTGTAAGAAAATTTAAGTTCTTTCCAGGTGTAGTGTCTCTTTTCTTCAAGATCGGGTGAGCCACCCATGGCTGGTACTATCTTTCAATACTTGGTAAAGTTGATACGACCTTAAATGGAAGCGAGTGACATTTTAGTGACCAGCCCCCCCCCCCCGCCCCCCGCCGCCCCGGGGTGTGCATTTCCCAACTGGGATTTCAGAAAGATGATGATGGACTAGCATCTCTCAGATTCAGCCTTCTGATGCTCCCTGACATCCTGAACTTTTATTCCCACGCTCTTTGTATAGTGTGTCCCACGCGCATGGCTCACAAGCCTACTTTTGTGCCTCTGGTCTGTGTAACCTAGTCTTCTCTTTCTTGTATGGTTTGATCTTTGATTTTTTCCTTTTTGATTGTTATGTTTTCTCTTATGGTGAGCTGAGGGACAGAACTAGCAGAATTCCAGGTATTTTCAGATGAACCCTTCGCTTCGGGGCAGTGGCCTCCCCAAGCGCCAGAATCATCCTGCAGGGTTTCAGTAGGCACTGCTTGGCTGTTTCATAGACAGACAGCCTGACCTCCAGAAGGGAGGCTTCCCGTGTTACTGTGGGAGGAGCCAGTCCAGCTAAGCAGACTTGGAGATTCTAACCCCGTGGCCCTACGAGTCATAAGAATCAAAGGGAACTTGATAAACTGATCTCCAGGCCCCATCCGTGGCTTGGTTGGAACATTTTATACACCCTCAGAGAGAAGAGAAGTGGTTAGCACGACGCCCCTCCATTTTGAAACTGAGGAATCCTAGACTTTTGAAAGTTCGGGTAAGAACCTTTGAAACTAAAGAGCTTTCCTTTTGCTTAGTCATGGTAGAATCGAATCACAGGATGCCAGCACCGTGGGGATCCGTTGTAACTCCCTCCCTTTCTGGAGGAGGACATTGAGATCTCCGGGAGGTGGACTGGTACATCCCACGCGCACAGGCTGTTAGCGCCTGAGTGGGGACTGGAAGCCAGTTGTCTCGATGTCTGGTATCAGCTTTCCCCGCAAAGTCACGCACAGCCTTGTATCCCTATGTTCGTGCAACTGATGCGGTGAAGCATATTGAATTCTACATATCACTGCTCAGGCCAGGTGCTTTGAAGTAATAAAAGAACAAAAAAAGCATCATGAAGTTTCTGTAAACATTCCCCAGCAAGAACGTAAAGGCCGGGAAGGAGGAGTTCTCTGCCTTCGGTAGGCCTACCGCAGGGCCTAATCACAGGGGCCACGTTGCCGGACTGAAAATGCTTTGCCTCCGGCTGGAATCTTTAGTCTTCGGATATGGAAACGTTGGATCATGGTGCTAACTGGAGGGACTCAGCCTGGAGATGTGAATGAGTTCACACATCTTGGGGTGAAAACGGGCTGAAGGAGTGAGGTGGGGCGCAGCTGGGAAGCTCCATGCCCCGTGCAGGGAGCTCTGGCCACTGAGAAGGAGAGGGGGAAGCAGTTGGCTCTTAATTCCTCCCCCTCCCTCCCCCCTCCCTCCTGCCCCCACGCCTGATCTTTTCGGGTATAGTGGTGCCATTTGACTGCCCCAAGATGTTCCGTGTGGCTGAGCAGACAGCTGTATTTTCTCCTGAGGTGATGACAGCTGAGTAGCACACACCTTGTACTTGCTGCTCCCTTGTCCTCCCTTCCCTTCCCTTCTCCCCTCGCTCTGGCTGCCCTGGGGACTGCACCCTCCCCTCCCTAAAGCATCAGCCGGTAAAATTGTGAGTGTAACCAGGAAGCAAGGAACATGCCCACCGAGAGTTCCTCTCGCTCGGCCGGCCTGTGGTTTTCTTGTGGTCCCAGAGTGTCTGCTTCTCTGGGTGTTTGCTGAGGCGCCTTCTTCCCGAGTAGTCCGTTCTTTCCGTATTATTTACACCGAATCTCATCAGGACCCAAACAAGTTGGTTTGACCGATGACTGTCACCCTTCCTGGGCAAATATTTTGTCCCGGCGCTGGGAAGCAAAGTAGGAAAGACACAGTGGGAAACATGCTTGGAGAGTCGGCAGGTTGCACAGTGAGGGAGGATGAGGAAAAGAGGGGGTGAACGCTGAGGACACTGCTCGGCTGGGAGGCCACGGTGGCTGCCCGGGCCCCAAGTTTTCATCTGCAGCAGAGAGGACACTGCTTGTCTGGAGGCCACGGCACTGCCCGGGCCCCAAGTTCTCATCTGCATCAGAGGGAGAGGGAGAGCAGGTGTGGGGTCTTGGAGGTGGGAAGATAAAGAAGAACCCAAGCTGCCCCCCCGCATAGTGTCACCCTGTGTCACTCCCTGCTCCGAGGGCCTTACTTGGATTCCTTTATTTAAGCATCAGAGCAGCCTAAAGAAGTTTCACAGATGAGGAAGCTGAGACTCAAAAAGGCGCAGTAATTTGCCTGTGGCCCCGCCAGCTGGAGGAAGGAGGGGTCAGGGTCTGGTCCTTCCCATGCCCTGGCCTCCCCCTGCCCATCCCCCAGCCTTCCAAGACTGGAAGACGCGACATCCGTTGAAAAGAACTGCCAGGTCACTCTCTAGCACGTTTTTGGTAAACAGTTTTACCGTTTAGGCCGAAGCGTGTTACCTTTCTGTTTAGAAACACAAGTCACGGTGACAGCAGAATGGCGTGGCACACTCTCTGGGTCACCATGTGACTGCTGATCCACATGGGCCTGTGTCACAAGTGTGACCGGACCTTTAAGATTTCGTGTGAACTCTGCATCTTATTTATTCACTTAATTATTTATTTAATATTTTAATATATTTTTATATTATGTTTTATTTTTTGTTTTTTTATTTTTACATTTATTTGAATTCAAGTTAGTTAACATACGGTGTAGTTATCAGGTTCAGAAATAGAACCCAGGGATTCATCGCTGACATACGACACCCAGGGCTCATCCCAACAAGCGCCCTCCTGAATGCCCATCCCCCATTTAGCCCGTCCCCCCACCGAACACCCCTCCCAACAACCCAACAACTCTCAGTTTGTTCTCTGTTGTTAAGAGTCTCTTATGGTTTGCCTCCCTCTCTCTTTTGATCTTAGTTTCTTCTTCCTTCCCTTCCCCTGTGATCATCTGTTGTGTTTCTTAAATTCTGCTGTGCGTTTAGAATCCTATTCATTTGTTCATCCATCCAGTCACGCAGCACGTAATTATTGAGCTCCTTGTGTATACTGTGCTCTGTAATGACCTTGTGTTGGGCCCTGTGGTCACAACAGTAAACATGACAGAGTCCCTGCCTGTCCTCGTGGGCCCTTTGAGCCGTGCCCTGGTAGCCACCAGCCACTTCTGACTGTTGAGCACTTGATACGTGGTTGGGCCTTGTCGAGATGTCCTGGAAGCGTAGAAAACTGATTTCAAAGAGTGTTAACAAAGGTAAAATATGTCATTAGTACATTTTTTCAATGTTTATTTTTATTTTTATTTTTTTTTTCAACATTTATTTATTTTTGGGACAGAGAGAGACAGAGCATGAACGGGGGAGGGGCAGAGAGAGAGGGAGACACAGAATCGGAAACAGGCTCCAGGCTCTGAGCCATCAGCCCAGGGCCCGACGCAGGGCTCAAACTCACGGACCGCGAGATCGTGACCTGGCTGAAGTCGGACGCTTAACCGACTGCGCCACCCAGGCGCCCCTCAATGTTTATTTTTTGAGAGACAAGAGACAGAGTGCGAGCAGGGGAGGGGCAGAGAGAGAGGGAGACACAGAATCCGAAGCAGGCCCTAGGCTCCGAGCTGTCAGCAAAGAACCCGATGCAGGACTCAAACTCACGAACCTTGAGATCATGACCTGAGCTGAAGTTAGACGCTTAACTGACTGAGCCACCCAGGCACCCCTGTCATTAATAATTTTTTACATTGATTCAATGTTGGACCGATAATGGACATAATGGACTAAATAGAATGTTTTGTTGAAGTTGATATCACTTGTTCTTTTTTTTAACCTCTTTATTTATTTTTTATTTTATTTTATTTTTTTTTTCAATGTTTTTATTTATTTTTGGGACAGAGAGAGACAGAGCATGAACGGGGGAGGGGCAGAGAGAGAGGGAGACACAGAATCGGAAACAGGCTCCAGGCTCTGAGCCATCAGCCCAGAGCCCGATGCGGGGCTCGAACTCACGGACCGCGAGATCGTGACCTGGCCGAAGTCGGACGCTTAACCGACTGCACCACCCAGGCGCCCCTTTTTAACCTCTTTAAACATGGCTACTAGAAAATTTAAGATTCCATATGTGGCTTGCGTTATATTTCTGTTGAAAAACACTGGTCTGGAGAGAGCTCTGTATCCTGAGCAAGTACTTAGAGCACAAAACGTACTCCTGAGGCGGGAGCCATTGGTGTGAAATATTGTCTCCTCTAGAAGCCAAGGAAGGATGTGTGGAAAGAAGCTTGTGCGTCCAATAAATGGTAGATTTTGTTATTTTCGGTGTTATTTCTAAGAACAGCTATCTTTACTGTGTAGCTGTTTTAAGGTATAAAGCATTCATTTGTTTCATCGCTAGACTTGGGTCACGGACAGTGATTAGAAGAGTACAGCCCGCGTGTTAATGAAGGCCTGACTGCATTTTGCAGATAAGCTGTGAATGGTGTTAAGTGTGTGTGTGTGTGTGTGTGTGTGTGTGTGTGTGTGTGTGGTAAAGGGCAGCACTGTATTTTAATTACGGTGGTTACCATTTACGGAGAATTCGCTTTGTACCTGAGAAAGTCTTCTAAGTGCTATTTTTGTCTTACCTCCTGCATCCTGGGACAGCCCTCTGAGGGGGTCTCCTTATGAATGTGGGGTGGGAGTCGGGAGGTCCAGGAGCTCCCTTTGGGCACATCGCCTGTTTGTGACCCATCCAGGATCCAGACCCCGGTAGTCTGTCTCTCAGGTCACATCTCTTGCCCTGGGTTTGAATTCCAGTTCTGCCACATGCAGGCACTGAGATCTGGGTAAAAATACTCAACTTCACTGAAATCTTGGTTCCATCCTTCATTAATCGCGGTCATGGGGTTACCTTTCTTGCAGTGAGATTTGGAGATAACCATACAGGGTAAACATACCCAGCACAGTTCCCGGCACTTAGTATGTGCTCAATAAACTGTAGCTATTATTATCCTATTTAGAGCCTCCGATGAGAGTGGATTATTGCATTAAAATCTCCTATTTTTATAAACCCAGGCTAGTTAGGTAGCTGTACCGAGTGTATTTATCACCTAAATGGATGATACACAGGCTCATGGCACGATGTGGAAAGGAGGGGACACATCTACTTCCTGTTCAGTCCTAAAAGTGTGCTGGAGGGGCGCCTGGGTGGCTCAGTCGGTTCAGTGTCCGACTCTTGGTTTTGGCTCAGGTCATGATCTCACGGCTCGTGCGTTTGAGCCCCGCATTGGGCTCTGTGCTGACAGTGTGGAGCCTGCTTGGTATTCTCTGTCTCTCTCCGTCTCTCTCTCTGCCCCTCCCCTGCTCACATGCTCTCCATCTGTCTCTGTCCCTCAAATTAAAAAATAAAAATGTGCTGTATGTGAACCCGCTGTACTATCTCAAAGGGCACTCAGCTGTTTGCCAGCTTTTTTTTCTCTCCTGAAAACTCTCTCTCTTGGGGTCTGGCATCACAGGAGTTGGATCATTTTTCATAAGGGAGGTCATCTCAAGCTGGTGCACACATAATGGATCCTAACAAGTGGAGTGCAGTTTCAGCCAGCAGAGAGCAAACAGAGAGATTCTTCCGTAGCCGTGGAGGCAAGACCAGGCATGCCATCACCCCGGAGACCCTGGGGCTTCAGCTGGAGGTAGTTCAGGGTTGGGGGTGGTCACCTTGCAGCCTGTGCTGTCCCCCAACATCTGATCCCACGCAGATGGAGTAGTGGAATGCTTGAGTTAGTCTCTTCTCATCAAAAATTGTTAAGGTGACGGTCTTAGGGCGCCTGGGTGGCTCATTCGGTTAAGCATCTGACTCTTGACTTTGACTCTGGTCATGATCTCATGGTTTATGAGTCTGAGCCCTGCACTGGGCTCTGTGCTGACAATGCAGAACCTGCTTGGGATTCTTTCTCTCCCTCTCCCCTGCTCCCCGACTCATGCGCACACACACACACACACACACACACACACACACACACACACACTCTCTCTCTCTCTCTCTCTCTCTCTCTCTCTCAAAATAAATACACATTAAAAAAAACATAACAGCCTTCTCCAAAACTCAAAATATCCAGCCAGGATTCCTGCCAACAAACACAGATTGGTTGGTATTAGATTAATTTCTCTAGGTTCATCAGAGAAACAGAACCAGTACATATATGCACATATAACATACACACCCACCTGTATCTATCATCTATATGTATGTTAGAGAGAGAGAGAGAGAGAGAGAGAGAGAGAGAGAGAGATTTATTACGAGGATTGTCTCATGCAATTACAGAGACTGGGAAGTCCCAGTCTGCCATCTGTAAGTTGGAGACCCGGGAAAGCCGGTGCTGTAATCAGTCCAAGCCGGGAGGTCTGACACCCAGAGGAGCTGAAGGTATAATGTGCAGTCCAGGAGCCAGGGAAGATGAGATGTTCCAGCTCAAACAATGAGGCAGGAAGAAAGGGGTGGATTTCTCTTTCCCCTCCCTTTTGTTTCATTCAGGCTCTCAACAGATTGGGTGACGCCCATTGGACACGGGGCAGGGCTGTTTACTTTACTGAGTCCACAGATTCAACTGTTCATCTCCTCTAGAAACACCCTCAAAGACACACCCCGAAATAGTGTTTCATTTCGGTACCTGTGGCTGGTCAAGCTGATATATAGAATTGACCCATCACAAGCTCTCAGAGATCTCATTCGTTCATTCGTTCAGTATTTACTGGGCACCTGTTCTTTTCCTGACAGCGTGTGGTGCTCGGGAATCAATGAGGAGCAAGAACAGACAAGGTCTCTGCATCCCTGGAGCTGGTTTTTAGAGGGACAGGCAGACCATAAATAATTTGAAAGGCTCTGGACTAGAGAGAGTATTTCTGGGGTCCCTTGCCACTCTCTGAAATTAAATAGTTCTCTTCAGGCTATGAACCTCAGAACTCATCAAGAAGAGAGTCACCGATTCCTGGCAGTCCGAGGCCCCAAATGGACAGGAGCTTGCCTGGCTTGCCGGGGAGAGTTTCCTGGACTTGGCTTTGGTCAGCAGTACCACCCTAAGCAGCAGTCAAGGCCTGCCATTCTGGAGGCTCCTCCCTCCGCTTCACTGGCCTCCCCCCATTGCCCTGGCTTGCTCTTTGTTTGTTTTGGGGGAGTGGATCCCGTCTTTGGTGACGAGTACCGACTGGCACTGCAGAGCTGACGCCTGGCTGGTGTTGAGCATGACATATCCTGGCTGCTTGTCTGCTCTCCTGGCCATTAGCTGATGGCTACCTGGTCTGCGTCGTGAGGCTGGCCTCTGAGCCACCCAGCCACTGTCACCCACGAGGGCTCAAGTGGATCTCTTAGCCAAGGGCTTCCCCTCACCCCTTGTCTTTCAGCTTCACCAGTTCTAGAACTTTCCAGGCCTCTTTACTGGATTCTATGCTCAGTTGGGAGGCTCATTCATTTACCTAACAGGTATTGAGTACCTTCTGTGTGTCAGGCCCTGGCTGGATGTGGAGACTCAACAAAGCCAATGGTGGGACCTCCTATTTCATTAGGAAAAAAAGGAAAAACTGGAAAGGACCCAGTGAGGAACACACGTGCACGCATATGCGCAAGTGCACACATGCACAAGCACATGCACGAGCACATACACACACACACACAAGCACACACACACACGTGCACACACAAGTGCACACACGCACAAGTGCACGCACAAGCACATATACACATGTACAAGTGCACACATGTTCACACACAAGTGCACACATGTACAAAGCACGCACGAGAACATATACACATGCACAAGCATGCACACGTGCACACATGTGCACAAACACACGCACAAGCACATGTGCACACACAAGTGCACGTTCATGCACACTCACAAGCACACGCAAGAGCACATATACATACACGTGCACACACACAAAGCACGCATGAGCACATACACACACACACAAGTGCACACACGCACAAAGAAGATCCGAGCACATATACACACACACAAGCGCACACACAGAGCCAGAGGAAAGGAAGAAAGATGAAAGGATATGGGGTTTAAGGAAACAGAAGCTTTGATACAGAGAGAGAAAGTTTGAGGTGGTAAAAACTAGAAAAGATTGAACGAACCCTCACTGGTGAAAACAAAAGGAAAATTTATCGGAGGAAAGCCGCCTGAATCTTTCCACTCTGTGGAAGTCAGAACAAGGAATTCAGATGAGACAAAAAGAAACAAAGAAGCACATTTGAATCGTGTGTCGAGGAAATCTCGTTAAGCTTTAGTTTTTATCCAGGTTGCGCGTTCACCAAGTTTCAAGAGTCGAACTTGACCCCGCGCTCAGCCTCTCCACCGGCCCTTCTCCTCCTCCTCAGAGGCCGTCACTCTCTCTGCCTTTACTGCCTATTTCTGCTTTGTCTTCTCGTCGTTGGCACCGTGCTGGCCTCCCTGTGCAGAAGCGGGGGCTCTCCTCGCTCCCCACAGCTTCCCCCTGGGTCCTGGCTTTGCCATCCTGTGTCTTACGCTTTGGTCAGGGTCACGTTAAGTTCCGTGTTTAGCGGACCGGGACGGTGTACGTGCTGAGCCGTGCAGTCGAACGCACTAGTTGTCGATTTCTGCACGACCTATGACCTCACCGCTTAGCTGCTTAAACCCACAGACAGTTATCATCTCGCCGTGTCTGTGGTCAGGAGCCCAGGTGTGGCTCACCCGGGACTTTGGTTCACTCCCACGCCGCCACGAAGGCTGCTGGCTGGGGCTGCGGTCACCTCACCCCGGGGAGGGAGGGGCATTTGTTTACAGACTCCCTCGCGTGGCTGCAAGCAGGACGTGTTGACTCCTTGCCGCCTGGGCCTTTCTAGAAGGCAGCTCACGACACGGTAGGTGCCTCCCCTCAGAGAAAGAAAGAGAGAGCAGGACAGAAGTGGGAAGGGTTTGTGTTGTCTGCTGCTGCGTAACTGTAACGTATTTATCATCTCCGGGTTTTTGTGGGTCAGGAGTCTGGCCGTGGCCGCGCTGTGCCCTCTGTGGAGGGTCTCAAAGCCGCAATGAAGGAGTCGGCCAGAGCTGCCTCCGAGGCTTGACCAGGAAGGGATCCATTTCCCAGCTCATCCAGGTTGTTGGCAGAACTCAGTGCCTTGTGGTTGCAGGACTGAAGGCCTCAGTCTCTTGCTGGCTCCCTGCTGGAGGCCACCCTTAGCTCCTCCGGGACACCCACATGTCCTTGTCATACGGGGCTCCCCAGCGTGGCTGCTCGCTCCGTTAAAGCCAGTGATGAGAGAGAGTCCAGCAGGACGGGCGGGCCGCTGCCATCCTCACGTGATGTAATCACACTCGTTCGGTCATCTCTGGGCCAGAAGCAAGACACGGGTGCCACCCACGGTCAAGCGGAGGGGATCGCACAGGACGTGAACACCAGGAGGTGGGGATCACGGGGACACCTGTCGACTCTGCCACAGGCTTACACAAGGGTGGGACTATCTAGAGGCTGGGTAATCGTGGGCTGTTATGGACTAAACGGTGTCCTCTCCCCTTACCCGTTCATATGTTGAGGCCCTAATCGTCCATGTGACTGAATTTGGAGAGGGAGTCTTTGGGGAGGTGATTAAGGTTAAATGAGGTTGTGAGGGTGGGGCTCTAATGTGATAGGACTTAAGAAAATTCTTTTTAATGTTTATTTATTTTCGAGAGAGAGACAGTGCGAGCAGGACAGAGGCAGAGAGAGAGAGAGAGAGAGAGAGAGAGGGAGGGAGAGGGAGAGGGAGAGGGAGAGAGAGGGAGGGAGAGGGAGGGAGACACAGAATTGGAAGCAGGATACAGGCTCTGAGCTGTCAGCACAGAGCCCAACGTGGGTCTCAGGCCCACAGACCATGAGATCATGACCTGAGCCAAAGTTGGATGCTTAACCGACTGAGCCACCCAGGCACCCCAGGACTTTTATAAGAAGAGGAACAGACACCAGAGGGTTCCCTCTCTCCCTCTGTGAGGACACAGAAAGAAGATGCCGTCTACAAGCCAGGAAGAGAGCCTTCCCCAGAAACCCACCCTGATGGCACCTTGGTCTTGGACTTCTGGCCTCTAGACGTGTGAGAGAGAAGTAAATACCTATTGTTTAAGCCATGTAGTCTGTGATATTTTGTTCTGGTAGCCTGAGCAGACTAACAACACAGGGACCATTTTAGAGACAGTCTGCCATATGTACTATTATTATTATTTATTATTATTATTATTATTATTATTATTGTTACTATTATTATTTAAACGTTTATTTATTATTAAGATACAGAGAGAGACAGAGCATGAACAGGGGAGGAGCAGAGAGAGAGGGAGACACGGAATCCGAAGCAGGCTCCAGCACAGAGCCTGACGCGGGGCTCGAACTCACGGACCGCGAGATCGTGACCTGAGCCGAAGTCGGACGCTCAACCTACTGAGCCACCCAGCTGCCCCATGCCACGTGTACCATTATTACTTTTTCTTTTGAAATGATTTTAGGAATATAGCAAAATCGTAAAAAAATCGTACAGAGTTCACATTCACTCTTCCTCTAATGTGAAGCCTTAGGTATTTTTCTTTGTTGACACAACTTTTGTTTTCTCTGAAATTAAACCAGACTTGAGATTTCATTTTTTTAATGCATCTGTCACTTCACTCATGAAACTCCACATTGTTCCACCACATCCATCTCCCCTTCAGACATTTAGAGACCTGAGGTGTTCTGTTTCGTGTTCCTAAAGAGGTCCTCTCATTGCCTTCCAACCTGTTCTGTTCCTTGACCACCTGAACTCTGTCGTGGGGGTGATGGCTGTCATCTTGGGATTTCTCTTCACCAATGTCTCCGGGATTCCCTTACTCTGCTGTAGGATTATCTGTTTCTTATATTTCCTGATTTCCTCTTTCTCAGCTTATTCTCTCAGCTTGTTGGAGGATTCTCTGATACCTTCTTGAAACTTGTGCGTGGGAGGTATTGGTTTTTACTTCCCGTAACTTCTGCACGTCCAAAAATGTCTATACCCCGTCCTAACACTTGAGTGATGTTTTGTCTGGATATACTAGCTTGGGTTGCGAATACTTTTTCCATCCGGATTTTGAAGACATTGCTCTGTGACCGCCTGGTGGTGTTATTGAGAGATGTGATGTCATTCTGATTCCCGGGGTTTTGAAGAAACCTGTTCTCCATCCCACGTGGAAGGCTGTAGGATCTCCTCTTGTTCCTGGTGTCCTGAAATTGTGCGATAGTATTTCTTGGGGCGATGTTCTTTTGTTTTCTTGAATTTTTGGTAATATCTTTTAATCTTCACATGCGTTACCTTTGATTTGGATAAATTTCCTCGAATGACTTCCCTGGTGGTTCTGGCTCCTCTCTTGTCTCTATTGCTTTCTGTGTTTCCTAGTATTCAGGGGTCGGACCCACCGGACTGACCTTCTAATGGTCTCGTCTTTTATTTCCTTTGATCCATCTCTTTATTTTATTTGCCTTCCCTTATAGGATATTTCCTCAACTTTATGTTTCAGTTCTCCTATTGTTTTTCGTGTTTTTCATTTTCAAGAATTCTTCGCTATTGTTGTCCTTCAAGTGTTACTCTTACATAGCATATTTTCTTGTGTCTTGTTTAACTCTCTTCTGCTGTTAGTGATAGCTTCTCTTTTGGGAGTTTATTTTTCCCTTTATATGTAGACTTTGTTTTCTCTAAATTGCCTTTTTTTCTATTTTTTTTTTTTTTTGATTTGGCCTCTGTCTTTCTTATTAGAGGTTTTCCTCAGCTATCTGATAGTCTGTGATTGTTTTCTGACGACCATAGATCAACCTCAACTTTGATAGAGATCTATGCATGTGAATGGAGCATGGTCGCTGAGCTTTAGAGAAGGGCCATCCAGCTGCGTTGTTGAGTTCTGGAACTCCCTTGGCTGTCCTGCTCTCCTGTCTTCTTGGGCTGGAGCAGATTCCACAGAAAAGTCGATGGATCTCTTGTCTGGGGTAAAGGCCTGAGTCTGAGTTCTGAGAGTCAGAGAGAGAGAGAGAGCTGGGAAGGTCTCAGCATCTGTATATATGCACTTAGTCCCTACCGTGTAGGCTCTGGTATCCCCCAGATACTAACATGCAGGGAGGAGTGACTTCATAGAATACACAGGAAAGGGAAGCTGCTACTGCCATTTCTGTAGGACTGTTAAAGTCTGCTTAGCTTATTTGCATTAAGTGCCTTTCAGTGTACTCCTTGTCTTTGGTGGTAGGTGGGATTCAGCAAAGACCTGAGTGATTTTGACTTTGACACACTCTAGGCCTTCCCCATCTGCCTCCCTGTCTTACATTTGGAAGCCTGGTTTCCAGAGAAGTGTTGTGTCTCCACAGTCTGCTTGCTGATTCACAGGGCAAATGACAAACCCATTGATGGCTTGGGGGCTTGAACGTTTTTCTAATCTGCCACTTATTTCCTGGAGCAGAGGGGGAAGAACTAAAATATGTAAATATCTACCTAAAAATATCTGAAAATGCAGGCGAGACCTGCAAGTAGCCAGCTTACCGGTATCAGCTTCAATGAGCAACACCATTTCTCCTCCTGGTTGTGAGTGCAGCTTGGGGACTGGTTGTATTATGTGCCAGGGGCACCTGCTTACTCAGACACTCATAGTCAATATATGTGCCTCTTTATGGCGACTGGAAAACACACTGGGCAACCTGTTGAAGTAAATGAATTTAGCTCAACAGCCGATTGAGAAAAGAGGAAGTTACAGTTGAAAACCCAGGAGGAGGAAGAAAACTCGGGTTGCTTCCAAGAATGGAGACAAGTTTTATAGTCTTATTTTCTCAACAGTTAATGATGAGTATGCCAGAACAAGAGTGACTGAATACCTGAGAATGTTTTTCTCCAGAAATGCATCTTTCAGTCCTTCTCATGAATATTTCCCGGAGGACTTCCACACCCTAGGACAGAGCTGCAGTCGTTATAATCGACACCACTGAGGCGCTGTCTCTCAAAGCACTCTTTTGCTTGCCTCCCTGCTTTTCTTAGCTATCGTGACAGGTCTGAATGAACCACCGTAGTATTTCCCTACCTTTCTCTATCAGTAAGATGCAGACTTGCTGGAATCCCCAAGTTGTAAGACCTTCCAGCTTAAGAGACACAAAAGATTACTAGGTATTAAAATCACCCCATATCAAACAGCTGTTGATAGTGATATCATTTCTGCTCTGGGAAGGTAAATGCTAATATTGTCACACTTCTATAAATCATAAATTAAGAATCATCACCTGTGCTAGGACCCAACAATGAATTCTCATTATCATTTGCTAGATTGTAATTCCTTAGCTAAAACACAAGCTTTTTTTTTCCTTAAAAAGTTGATTTTTAAAAATAAGCATTATTGAGATATAATTCACATACCACAAAACTCAGCCTTTTAAAATATACGATTCGGTGGTTTTCGTACAGTTACAGAGTTGTGCGGCTACCACCACAATCTAATTCTAGAACATTTTCATCACCTCAAAAGAAATCCCCCCATTCCCCCATTCTCCAGCCCTAGGTAACCACTCACCTACTGTCTGTCTCTAGATTTGCTTAGGCTGGATATTTCATAAGAATGGAATCATATAATAAGTGGTCTTTTGTGACTGGATTCTTCCACTTAGCATAGTGGGTTTTTTGTTTGTTTGTATGCGTGTTTTTTAAATGATTCACAACAAAGCATCTTTAGTTTTCACAAAATTTTCCATAAAGTCAATGACCCGTGTAGGGAAGGAAATTTTTCCCCTTCTTCCCTTCTAGGTTCTTCGGCTGGCTAATAATTAAGTTGACAGAAATCAGATTAACCATAGAAGAACAAATTTAATTTCATACATACAGGAGCCCATAAAAATTTGAGTCTCCAAGAAGTGATTAAAGAAGACAGTTTTTATACCCCTTAGAAAAAGAAAAAATAAATTTGTGATGGCTTTACAAGACAAAGGGCTTAGTAAATTAATGAAGAAGTAACAACAATTGTGTATATAGCCTTCTTGGCCCTAAATTCCCTATCTTTGGTGATAAGGATATCTCTCTTCCTCCTGGTAGAGAGAGAGTACCTTTCACATGGGAGATTTATTTCCTGCTTCCATGGGGGACAGAAGAGGGTCCGAGTATCCTTCTTGCACTGGCTGTTTCTTAAGTCACTTTAAAATAATCAGTATTGGGGCACCTGGGTGGCTCAGTAGGTTAAGCGGCTGACTTCGGCTCAGGTCATGATCTCACGGTCCATGAGTTCGAGTCCCGCGTCGGGCTCTGTGCTGACTGCTCAGAGCCTGGAGTCTGTTTCGGATTCTGTGTCTCCCTCTCTCTCTGACCCTCCCCCGTTCATGCTCTGTCTCTCTCTGTCTCAAAAATAAATAAACATTAAAAAAAATAAAATAATAAAATAATCAGTATGGCATATTTTGGGGTGGCATATTCTGTTCCCCTTCACCCAACATCACTCATTTCTCTGTCGTTGAAAATTCAGTTTCTGCAGGTTTGTTATGAAAACATCTCCAGGCATCACTATTTAATGCTTTAAGAATGGGCTTTTTCAAAATTCCCTCTGCTTCACTTTTTTCTAACCTGGGGAGGCTTTCAGTACACAAAGAGAGTACTGTGTTCTTCTCCGCTGTGTAACAAAAGAATTTCATTTTAATGAACTGTAAATAATAGTGTTGATATTTGGTCCAATTGATTACAATAGGATTCCATTCAAAGTGTCCGAAGTTTAAAATAATGGGCTTTAGTGTCCTACACTGCCTTTAGGAAAGGCACACTCTGTATCAGGGATGTTAGGCTTGGGCAAAGCACCATGACCATATTGGTTATACTTGTAAACTGCCTTAAGAGTGGTATTTCTCAAAGTGTGGGCATAGCCGAGCATGTCAGAATCACGGAGTGGCTGCTAAAAGGCACATTTGGGAACCTGCTCCTTACCTGCTGAATGGGAATCTGTGTGAGGCCTTCCCATCCAAGTTTGAGCACCAACCTTGAAGCCTTTGAGGACCATTCTTAGTCATTGTCATCCACAACCCAAGAACCTTAGCACCTCTTCCTTCTAGGGTTTTGTACTTACAAACCAACACAGACAAAGAACACGGCAACAAATAAACTCAAACAGAAAGAGAGAGAGGACTAAGAAATATAGATTCCTTATGAGCACTGACGGGGCGGTGGACTGGAAAACAAATGGGAATTTCACACGTACCTCCAAGAAATCACACATGTGAACCCACAAGCTAGCATGAACATGTGCTCATAGCAGATTTACTTGTCCTGGTCCCAAACTGGAAACAAGCCGGAAATGACCATCAAATTTATGTTTTAGAAAAGTCACTCTAGGGGTGCCTGGGTGGCTCAGTCAGTTAAGCGTCCGACTTCGGCTCAGGTCATGATCTCACTGTCCGTGAGTTCGAGCCCCGCATCAGGCTCTGGGCTGACAGCTCAGAGCCTGGAGCCTGCTTCGGATTCTGTGTCTCCCTCTCTCTCTGCCCCTCCCCTGCTCATGCTCTCTCTCTGTCTCAGAAATAAATAAAACATTAAAAAAAATTGAAAAAAAAAAAAAAGAAAAGTCACTCTAGGAGTACTATCAAAAGTCAGAGAGTGAAGATGGTAAATTTTATGTCATGTATATTTTATGTTAATAAAGGATGTCTCTCTTCCTCCTGGTATAGGGAGGGTACCTTTCACATGGGAGATTTATTTCCTGCTTCCAGGGAGGACAGGAAAGGGTCAGAGTATCCTTCTTGCACTGGCTGTTTCTTAAGTGATTTTAATTTCTAAAACAATCAGTCTGCCACATGGCATATTTTGGGGTGGCATATTCTGTTCCCCTTTGCCCAACATGACTCATTTTTTCTGTCATTGAAAATTCAGGTTCTGCAGGTTTGGTATGAAAAAATCTTCAGGCAATCATTAAGAGTGGTAAAGCTGTAGGCACAGTTGGGAAAAAGTGATGAAACCCTGGACCAAGGGAAAGGCGGCTGGGATAATGTGATGAAGGATTCAAAGGCATGAGAGACTTTTGGTGGAGTCGTTAGGGTTTTCTATACAGTGTCATATCGTCTGCAAATAGTAACAGTTTTACCTGTTCCTTACTGATGTGGATGCCTTTTATTTCTTTTTCTTGTCTGATTGTTGTGGCTAGGGATTCCAGTACTGTGTTGAATAAGTGTTAAGAGTGGGTGTCACTATCTTGTTCTTGACCCTAGAAGAAAAGCTCTCAGTTTTTCCCCACTGAGGATGATATTAGTTGTGGGATTTTCATATGTGGTCTTTATTATGTTGAGGTACATTCCCTTTAAGCCTACTTTGTTGAGGGAGGTTATCATGAATGGATGTTACTTTATCAAATGCTTTTTCTGCATCTGTTGAAAGGATTGTATGGTTCTTTGTTTCTTTGTTTCTTTTTTTTAATTTTTAACTTGTTTTATTTTTTATTTTTTTAAATTTACATCCAAATTAGTTAGCATATAGTGAAACAGTGATTTCAGGAGTAGATTCCTTAGTGCCCCTTACCCATTTAGCCCATCCCCCCTCCCACAACCCCTCCTGTAACCCTCAGTTTGTTCTCCATATTTATGAGTCTCTTCTGTTTTGTCCCCCTCCTTGTTATTATATTATTTTTGTTTCCCTTCCCTCATGTTTATCTGTTTTGTTTCTTAAAGTCCTCATATGAATGAAGGCATATGATTTTTGTCTTTCCTGTCTGACTAATTTCACTTAGCATAATACCCTCCAATTCCATCCACGTAGTTGCAGATGTCAGGATTTCATTCTTTTTGATTGCCAAGTAATACTCCATTGTATATATATATATGTGTCTTCTTTATCCATTCATCCATGGATAGACATTTTGGCTCTTCCTATACTTTGGCTATTGTTCATAGTGCTGCTATAAACATGGGGGTGCATGAGTCCCTTCGAAACAGCACACCTGTATGCCGTGGATATTTGCTTAGTAGTGTAATTGCTGGGCCGTAGGGTATTTCTATTTTTAATTTTTTGTGGAACCTCCATACTGTTTTCCACAGTGGCTGCACCAGCTTGCATTCCCACCAACAACGCAAAAGAGATCCTCTTTCTCTGCATCCTCACCAACATCTGTTGTTGCCTGAGTTGTTACTGTTTCAGCCATTCTAACAGGTATAAGGTGGTATCTCATTGTGGTTTTGATTTGTATTTCCCTGATGATGAGTATTGTTTAGCATTTTTTCATGTGTTGGTTGGCCATCTGGATGTCTTCTTTGGAGAAGTGTCTAGTCATGTCTTTTGCCCTTTTCTTCACTGGATTATTTGTTTTTTGGGTGTTGAGTTTGATAAGTTCTTTTTTTTTTTTTTTACATTTATTTATTTTTGAGAGACAGAGAGAGCACAAGTGGGGGAGGGGCAAAGAGAGAAGGAGACACAGAATCCAAAGCAGGCTCCAGGCTCTGAGCTGACAGCACAGAGCCCAACCCAGGGCTCGAACTCACAAACCGTGAGATCATGATGTGAGCCAAAGTCAGACACTTAACCAACAGAGCCACCCAGGCGCCCCTAGTTTGATAAGTTCTTTATAGATTTTGGATACTAACCCTTTATCTGATATGTCATTTGCAAATATGTTCTCCCATTCTGTTGGTTGCCTTTTCGTTTTGCTGATTGTTTCCTTCACTGTGCAGAAGCTTTTTATTTTGATGAGGTCCCAGTAGTTCATTTTTGCTCTTGTTTTCCTTGCCTCTGGAGACGTGTTGAGTAAGAAGTTGCCGCGGCTAAGATCAAAGAGGTTTTTGCCTGCTTTCTCCTTGAGGATTTTGATGGCTTCCTGTCTTACATTGAGGTCTTTCAACCATTTTGAGTTTATTTTTGTGTATAGTGTAAGAAAGTGGCCCAGGTTCATTCTTCAGCACGTTGCTGTCCAGTTTTCCCAGCACCACTTGCTGAAGAGACTGTCTTTATTCCATTGGATATTCTTTCCTGCTTTGTCAAAGATGAGTTGGCCATATGTTTGTGGGTCCATTTCTGGGTTCTCTATTCTGTTCCATTGATCTGAGTGTCTGTTCTTGGGCCAGTACCATACTGTCTTGATGGTTACAGCTTTGTAGTATAGCTTGAAGTCTGGGATTGTGATGTGTCCTGCTTTGGTTTTCTTTTTCAAGATTTCTTTGGCTATTCGGGGTCTTTTCTGGTTCCATACAAATGTTAGGATTATTTGTTCTACCTCTGTGAAGAATGCTGGTGTTATTTTGATAAGGATTGCATTGAATATGTAGATTGCTTTGGGTAGTATCGACATTTTAACAATATTTGTTCTTCGTATCCAGGAGCATGGAATCTTTTTCCAATTTTGTGTGTCTTCTTCAATTTCTTTCATAAGCTTTCTATAGTTTTCAGTGTATAGATTTTTCACCTCTTTGGTTAGATTTATTCCTAGGTATTTTATGTTTTTTTTTGTGCAACTGTGAGTGGGATCGATTCCTTGATTTCTCTTTCTGTCACTTCATTGTTGGTGTATAGGGATGCAACCGATTTCTGTGCATTGATTTTATATCCTGCAATTTTGCTGAATTCATGAATCAATTCTAGAAGTTTTTTGGTGGAATCTTTTGGGTTTTCCATATAGAGTATCATGTCATCTGCGAAGAGTCAAAGTTTGACCTCCTCCTGGCTGATTTGGATGCCTTTTATTTCTTTGTGTTTCCTGATTGCAGAGGCTAAGACTTCCAAGAGTGTGTTGAATAACAGTGGTGGGAGTGGACATCCCTGTCTTGTTCCTGACCTTAGGGGGAAAGCTCTCAGTTTTTCCCCACTGAGGATGAGATTAGCATTGGGTTGTTCATATATAGCTTTTATGATCTCGAGGTATGCTCCTTCTATCCCTACCTCCTTGAGAGTTTTTATCAAGAAAGGATGCTGTATTTTGTCAAATGCTTTCTCTGCATCTGTTGAGAGGATCATATGGTTCTTGTCCTTTCTTTTATTGATGTGATGAATCACATTAATTGTTTTGTGGATATTGAACGAGCCCTGCATCCCAGGTATAAATCCCGCTTGGTCGCGGTGAATAATTTTTTTAATGTATTGTTGGATCTGGTTGGCTAATATCTTGTTGAGGATTTTTGCATCCATGTTCATCAGGGAAATTGGTCTATAGTTCTCCTTTTTAGTGGGGTCTCTGGTTTTGGAATCAAGGTAATGCTGGCTTCATAGAAAGAGTTTGGAAGTTTTCCTTCCATTTCTTTTTTTTGGAACACCTTTAAGAGAATAGAGGTTAATTCTTCCTTAAATGTTTGGTAGAATTCCCCTGCAAAGCCATCTGGCCTTGGACTCTTGTTTTTTGTGAGATTTTCTATTACAAATTCAATTTCCTTACTGGTCATGGGTCTGTTCAAATTTTCTATTTCTTCCTGTTTCCATTTTGGTAGTGTATATGTTTCTAGGAATTTGTCCATTTCTTCCAGATTGCCCATTTTATTGGCATATAATTGCTCATACTATTCTCTTATTATTGTTTTTATTTCTGCTGTATTGGTTGTGATCTCTCCTTTTTCATTCTTGATTTTATTTATTTGGGTCCTTTCCTTTTTCTTCTTAATCAAACTGGCTAGTGGCTTATCAATTTTGTTAATTCTTTCAAAGAACCAGCTCCTGGTTTCATTGATCTGTTCTACTGTTTTTTTTGGTTTTGATAGCATTAATTTGTTCTCTAATCTTTATTATTTCTTGTCTTCTGCTAGTTTTGGGTTTTCTTTGCTGTTCTTTTTCCAGCTCCTTAAGGTGTAAAGTTAGGTTGTGTATCTAAGATCTTTCTTCCTTCTTTAGGAAGGCCTGGATTGCTATATACTTTCCTCCTATGACCGCCTTTGCTGCGTCCCAGAGGTTTGGGGTCATGGTGTTATCATTTTCATTGACTTCCATATACTTTTTAATTTCCTCTTTAACTGCTTGGTTAGCCCATTCATTCTTCAGTCTCCCAAGTATTTGTTACCTTTCCAAATTTTTTCTTGTGGTTGATTTTGAGTTTCATAGTGTTGTGGCCTGAAAATATGCACAGTATGATCTTGATCTTTTTGTACTTACTTAGGGCTGATTTGTGTCCCAGTATATGGTCTATTCTGGAGAACGTTCCATGTGCACTGGAGAAGAATGTATATTCTGCTGCTTTAGGATGAAATGTTCTGAATATATCTGTTAAGTCCATCTGGTCCAGTGTGTCATTCAAAGCCATTGTTTCCTTGTTGATATTTTGATTAGATGATCTGTCTATTGCTGTGAGTGGAGTGTTGAAGTCTCCTAGTGTTATGGTATTACTGTCGATGAGTTTCTTTATGTTTGTGATTAATTGATTTGTATATTTGGGTGCTCCACATTTGGCGCATAAATGTTTACAATTGTTAGATCTTCCTGGTGGATAGACCCCTTGATTATGATATAATGCCCTTCTGCATATCTTGATACAGTCTTTATTTTAAAGTCTAGATTGTCTGATATAAGTATGGCTACTCTGGCTTTCTTTTGTTGACCATTAGCATGATAGATGGTTCTCCATCCCCTTACTTTCAATCTGAAGGTGTCTTTAGGTGTAAAATGGGTCTTATCTTTTCTTTTATTAATGTGGTGTGATTACCTTGATTGATTTGCAAATATTGAACCACCTTGCAACCCAGGAATGAATCCCACTTGATCGCAGTAAGTGATTTCTTAAAATGTATTGTTGTATTTGGTTTGCTAATATTTTGTTGCAATTTATGCATCTATGCTCATCAGAAATATTGGCCTATAATTTTCTCTCTTTTTTGTCTTGTCTTTATCTGGTTTTGGTATCAGGGTGATGCT
Organism: Felis catus; assembly: GCF_018350175.1. Lineage (NCBI taxonomy): Eukaryota > Metazoa > Chordata > Mammalia > Carnivora > Felidae > Felis > Felis catus. The sequence continues at coordinate 6,104,156 of NC_058374.1, forward strand.
GGCCTCAAAGGATGAATTTGGAAGCTTTCTTTCCTCTTCTATTTTTTTGTAATAGTTTGAGAAGAATAAGTATTAATTCTTATTTAAATGTTTGGTAGAATTCTCTTGTGAAGCCATCTGGTTTTGGACTTTTGTTTGTTGGGGGTTGTTTGATTTCTACTTCAATTTAATTGCTGGAATTCAGTCTGTTCAAATTTTCTGTTTCTTTCCGATTTAGTTTTCGGAGGTTATATGTTTCTAGGATATTATCTAGCATCACTATTCACCAGGGAAATGCAAATCAAAACCACAATGAGATATCACTGCACACTTGTCAGAATGACTGATATAGGGGTCCCTGGGTGGCTCAGCTGGTTAAGTGTCTGACCCTTGGTTTTGGCTCAGGTCATGATCTCATGGTTTTGTGAGTTTGAGCCCCGTGTAGGGCTCTGTTCTGGCAGCCCAGAGCCTGCTTGGGATTCTCTCTCTCCCTCTCTCTCCGCCCCTCCCCCACTCGCACTGTCTCCATCTCTGTCAAAACAAATAAACTTAAAAAAGAATGGCTAATAGAAAAAAAAAACCCACAAGAAACAACAAGTGTTGGCAAGAATGTGGAGAAAAAGGAATCCTTGTGCACTGGTGGTAAGAATGCCAGTGGCGCAGCCACTGCAGAAAACGGTGTGGAGCTTCTTTAAGAAATTAAAAATAGAATCAGTGTATGATCCAGTAATTCCATGCTGGGTATTTGCTCCAAGAAAATGGAAACACTAATTCAAGAAGATATGTGCACGCCTATGTTTATTGCAGCATTATTTATAATAGCCAAGGTATGGAAGCAGTCCAGATGTCCCTTGAATGATGAGTGGATAAAGATGTTGTGTGCGTGTGTGTGTGTGCGTGTGTGTGTGTGTGTGTACCCAGTGGAATATTACTCAGCCATAAAATAATGAAATCTTGCCATTTGCAACAATATGGATGGATCTAGAGAGTAGGATGCTAAGTGAAATAAGTCAGAGAAAGATAAATACCATGTGATTTCCTCACTTGTGGAATTTAAGAAACAAACTCGTAAAGAATAAAGAGACAAACCAAGAAACGGACTCTTAACTATAGAGCACAAACTGGTGGTTACCAGAGGGGAGGTGGGTAGGAGGATGGGTGAAATTAGTGAAGGGGATTAAGAGTACACTTGTGATGATCACTGAGAAATGTATAGAATTGCTGAATCCCTATATTGTACACCTGAAGCTAATGTAACACTGCATGTTAATTATACTGAAAGAAAGGTGCACAATTTAATGATTTTTGGCATATAACATTGTTAGTCTTTTAAACTTGTAAAATAGATGCAACATAAATGTTCCCATTTCAACCATTAAGTCAACAAACAAAGGCGTGAGAGAAACAGAACGGACAAAAAAGAGTGGCTGCTTTTTGTGGGGAAAGGGAATCCATTTCGGGCCATTCGGCCGATGGCAGAGTCATTTCCTTGAGAGGAATACAAGAGGAAATGCAGAAGTGGAAAATCTCACGTGGCAATGACTCACGTGTGATTGGGTCTGGAGCTTAGAACAAAGGTCTGAGCTGTAGATAACGTTGTTTGGGGAATCCTCAAACGAGAGATGGAAAGTGAATCTGAAAAGGATAAAAAAGAAAAGAAAGAATGGAGGACAGGGGTAGAAAGTCCACCTGAAGCCGGTGAACAGCCCAGCTTCCTTGCTGGCTGCTCCATTCCTTGTGCCCACGAATTGTTCCCATAAATAAAATGAGGAATGCTACGTTGTTGCAAACAAAGCTATTAAGCCATGTTATTAGGCAAAAACCTAAAAAACACTACTCCAGCGCACACTGACTTCTCATTACAACACAAATAACCTCGTTAAAAAACCACATAGACACAGCATCAATACGTGATTGGTTTTATGTTGCAAGAAGCCGGATTTCTCCCATACACACGACTCCCTGAACTTTCCTTCTCCGCCGTCTCCAGTTAACATCATCTTTGGTGCCCCAAAGAAGAGAATATTTCATCTGAGAGCATTTGTCTTATTTGGAAAGCTGACAGTGACAATATCAAAGAACCAGTCTCTTCTAAGTGGAACTAAGGGAGACCAAATTCACATCCAGCTCCACTCGGAAGACCTTTGCTAGGATGCGGCTCTTGCTTATCTTAGGACAAAGGAACCCTCAGGGCTTGATCTGGCCAATAGATGAAGAGCGACTTTAGACTCCCCAGCGTCCTGGCAGAACCTAGACTGACATTTAATTTTAAGAGGATTTTGCTAGTGGTCATCATTAGTTTTTTTTTTTTTTTCTATTAAAGGCAGTTCTCAAACCATCTAAGAATTAACTGCTTACTTAAGAGTAAATCCTGCTTCATTCATCTAGTCATTTAGAGAAATATTTACTGAGTGATTACTGGATGCCAACTAGCATACTAGATGCTGGGGTAAGTATATTTATATTAATAGCACTTTTCTTTTTACCTTTTCCTATATATAAGCCCCCAGGTAATTTTCTCTTTCCATTGAAATAGACCTTCATGTATAATTGGGTGAATTTAAAACAAACGAAAAGGCTCACAAGCTCCTTATGAGTCTGTCTACCAAAAATTTAGCAGACATGGAAAAACTCTACAGGTTTGTGGTCAGTTTTTGAAGCTCTAAGACATCTGCTTGGGTTAGTACTAGCCTGAAGAGGTATCCCAATGAATTCCCTCATCAAGTATGTTTGAGATAAACCTATGGAAGAGAGTTTTATCCATGGCGTGCCTGGTTTCTTCTGTCACAATAGTACACATCATGTGGCTTCCAGAAAACTCTTCTCTCTATGCACTCATGAAAGAATAGCCGTGGGAAAGGCAGATGATGTCTTAGCATTACAAAAACAGCAGTGACCTTGAGTGCCCTTGAAAGGGTCTCAAGGACCGCCCCAGACCACACTTTGAGAACCCCTGCCCTCGTCTAATCTCCTTGTTACATACAAGGAGGCTGGGTCTCACAGAGAATACGTTAACGCTAGGGAAGATTCCAGATGGTTTGGCTTAGGTTTCCAGTCAGAAACCTGGGAAGTATACCCAAATGACCTGTCCTGTTCACTGTCGTTGCAAGGACTATCACAATACAGCACCAAAACTGTTTTGTTTTAAATAAAACGGAAGGGGAAAATCCACAAACACAATAAGTTCTGCAACAGGCATACTGAGCTGAATTAGGATGTCCATTTGAGCTGCCGCACAGCAGGCATCCTAGAGAAGAAATACGGAAAACAGAACCACCAAATGTCACCATTTATCACATTTTCTGAGCCTGAAATGCAATTCGTGACATAATGCCAGAGAAAGTTTCTCAAGTACTGGCTGCAAGGGTGATGGGAATATCAAGAGAGGGCACATAAACTGGCAATCATCTGGAACTTTCTAGATACAGTGGAGTTGTTCTGAAACGTAGGTGCGTTTCCTTCTCTAACTGGACCTTATTTTGTCTTCTCTAAGTGAATCAGGTTATCTTCTTGTTCCCCTAGAGGTGATGTCCTTTGTATCCTGCCAGATGGTCCAAATCTTCTTTAAATGGGTCATAGCCTTGTTCCCTTAAGCAACATGGCGCCCAGAAAGGCCGGTCCGGTGGAGAAGCCTGCCAGCCTCCTTTCAGCATTCATTTTTTTTCAGGCTCTGTGTTTCATGGTTCTGGATCACGAGTCATCCACCTCTCCTTTTGTGAATATAGTGACGTGATGCTAATTCTCTTCCCCAACAAAATAATTCACAACGGAGGCAAAGCGAACACTTCTCAGGTGAAGAGTTACTTCTTCCCTGCTCCTCCTTTGCGTGCGTTCTTCCCGACCGTCACTGAACTCAGATGGGCCCCAGGAAGTTGGAACCTGCCCCTTATCTCTTCCCCAGGAGGACACAGCGAGGATGCCTGCAGCTGCTCACCACTGCTCCTACCCCAGCTCCAGGAGATTCCCCAGCAGCTCCATGCAAAAGGTCATAGGGCGGGAGGCTGTGGGGAGCACGGCCCTTAGCATGGTGTTTTTGAGTTTGACCCATATCGGAGCCTGTGTTGGACTTCACTCCTTTTTATTGCTGAATAGTATTCTGTTGTATGAAGGCCCCCCATTTGTGTATCCTTTAATCATTGGGTGAACATTTGGATCGTTTATACGTTTAGGCTATTACAAGTAATGTTGCAATGAGGCTTTGTGTGCAGATCTTTGTGTGGACGTATGTTTTCATTTCTCTTGGGTAGATACCTAAGATAGGAGCCGCTAAGTCCTCTGGGGGCTGTATGTTTAACATTTAACCGCCAAACTGGTTTTCAGAGTCCGTGAGTTATCATATGTTCCTGTCGGCAGTGTCTGGTGGTTCTGATTTCTCCGTATCCTTATCAATACTTGTGATTGTCCATCTTGGTAATTTCAGCCTTCCCGGCGGGTACAAAGTACCATCTCCTTGTGGTTTTATTTGCATTTCCCTAACGATCGAGCATCTTTTTCGTGTGCTTATAGACTATGTGTCTTCTTTAGAGAACTGTCCGTTAAATTCTTTTCTCATCTTAAAATTAGGTCGCCTTTTTTCTTGTTAAGTCGTAAGAATTGTTCATATATCCTGTGTGCTATGCCCTTGTTGGATAAAGGCTTTGCAAATGTTTTTTTTCCAGGCCTGTTGGTTGTCTTTAGACTTGCTGTTGCCCGAAGCAACATTAAGATTGGTAAACCCAATTTATCAGTTTTTTCCTGTGTCATCTGATTTTTTTTTTTTTTTTTTGGTGTTGTTGTTGTTGTTATTATGTCTAAGAAGTCCCTGCCTAAACCCAAGGTCATGAAGATTTACTCCCATATTTTTTTTCCTGAGTTTTGTAGTTTTATTTTTTCGGTTAGGTGTAAGATTTATTTTCAGTTATTTTTTTGTGTGTGGTGTGCGTATTCATCCCTTTGCAGGTGGGTGTCCCTCGCGTGGGAATATGCTGAATCCCTTTCTGCGGGCTGACTTTCTCATTTAAAGATCCCTTTGTACTCCCTGGCCAGCCTCAGGCCATTGACAGTGCTTTTGGCAGTCAGCTTTGCCCTGGAGCCTGCACTTGCCCTTTCTTCCTCTTTTGGCCCAGGGTGTCTAGAGACAGGTTGAATAACCACCCTGGAGTTCCGCCAGAGTCACAAGATGAGGAAGGGCAAGAGGTACACACAGGAGACACAGCAGGGTGGGGGGTGGGATGCAGAGGAAGTTCAACATCATGTGGTTTCACTGGCTCAGCCATGCTTAAGTGCCAGTATTAGTTCAAGCAATTGAGACTTCCCAAGAGCCTGTCCCTTCCCCTCCAAGTCATTTGTTTATTCCTGTCTGGGGGCTTGTCTGGCCGTCTCCCCAGACTCATGAACACAGAGCAGGCAAGCGGTTCCAGGGGCGCAGCATCCGGTGTGAGCTAGGCTGTGGCCCTAATCAAGCCATCGGTTGTGGCAAAGGTCTGGCATACGTGGAGGATGCGGAGTTGAGTTTAAGAAAGGATCACCAGGGGGCGCCCGCGTAGCTCAGTTGGTTGAATGTCTGACCCTTGGTTTAGGCTCAGGTCACGATCTTACGGATTCATGAGTTCGAGCCCCACATCAGGCTTTGTGCTGACAGCTCAAAGCCTGCCCGGGATTCTCTCTCGCTGTCTCTCTGCCCCTCTCCCACTCGCGTGGTCTCTGTCCTTCTCAAATAAATAAATGAATAAATGAATGAATGAATAAATAAATAAATCGTTAAAAAAAAAAGAAGGGATCACCAGATTTTGTGAGCTTCTCTCGGCCACTTACGGAGGAAATGAATTTGCATGTGGGGTTAGGTGCACATCAGAACTGAAAGGGAAAACAGTGTCGAGGTCGAAAGCAGGGACTGGAGACAGATCGCCTCAGTTGGAACAGGGGCTTGGTCATGGCGGGCAGTCTACGTGATACTGCCACAGCCGCATTTTCTCTCTTGCTTTCGTCCGCAGCCCAATGGCCTTTTCGTATGCTATGTAGTTTATTTATTATGTTTATAGTTTACTGTCTGACTTTCTCATCCCCTCCCCTTTGATGACAGAAATCTTTGTTTTTGTAGTTGTTTTTTAAAAAAAACTATTTAATGTTAATTTATTTTTGAGAGAGGGAGAGAGAGAGAGAGTGAGAGAGCGAGAGAGCAAGGGGCGAGAGAGAGAGAGAGAAAGAGAATCCCAAGCAGACTCCACCATGTCAGTGAGAGCCCGACATGAGGCTTGAATTCATGAGTCGTGAGATCATGACCTGAGCAGATAGTAAGATAGCAGATAGCTCAACTGAGTGAACCACCCGGGTGCCCCATAGTTGTTTCTGATGTGTCCCAAGAACCTAGAGGACTTAAGACATATATAGTAGATGGCCAATAAATATTTGTCAAATATGATTAATAATAGTATCAACCTTACTGTATTGTTGTAAAGATTAAGTGAGTTAGTGCTATAATATGTTTGGGGCAGCACCTATGGCGTACTAAGTGCTATATAAGACATAAGTGTCTTATGTCCTGGCTGGCCTGGGACAGTCCTGCTTTTGACCCATTTCCTGGAGTAATTGCTAATACTGTTTCCTTTCAGTTACAAAAAGAAAGGTTTGTTTTAGATGCAAAATTACATGGTTTCCTACATGTAAGTGTTTTTACTCATTCATTTAAGAAACTTTAAAAAAATTTAGCTACTGTTTACCGGGTACCATGTCAGATGCTAACAGCAAGGGTCTTACCTCCTTCCCTTCGAGAACTACGGTTTATGGACTTTGCCTGGCGAACTTAAGAGCATGATTAAGCAGACGACCTTGAATCCTGAATTCATGGTGAATACTTATGATCGGACTTGCGTCCATGTAGTTCTTTGCTGTTTTGTGGGGAAGTTTCTCGTTTCTAAGTTTATATAGCAACCCAACAAGGTGGAAACAATTACTGTGGCTCTCGTACTGATGAGAAACTGGGGTTCCGAGAGGACCGGTCACTTGGTAAGGATTGCACAGCTAGAGAGCACGTGGTTGAAGGCTGTGGTTCCCACATGTTTTCCAGCTGAGTAACAGCACTGACCTGACGAGCCAATAGCCCTTGATGGCTTGGACTCATTGATTCTGCATTGTTCTACAATAAGCAGCTTTTTTCTTATTCTTAGGGAATGTGTCTGTTACACTGATTAAACGTGGGTACACATTTTGAATGAAGGACAAGGCAGAAGACTCTAATTCTTCTGATTTCTGACCTCGCCTGGTCAAGGCAGTGACGCGTTCTCAGATCGGGTCTAGGATGGTCCTGTCTGGTGGCCACTACAGCTTTTCTCACGTTCCTCTGCCTCCCTCTAGTGACTGAATCCCAGAATTACTACTATGTATCACATGTGTGCATTTTACATGGATGTATTTTACAAGCACACACATTTGCAAGGACACAGAAGCTACAAAAAAAAAAAAAATACACCTTGGCAACCTCTCTAAGGACCACAAGAAACAAAGGGGACTTAAATTTTCAAAGAGTGGCATCTGGGTGGCTCAGTTGGTTAAGCATCCGACTCTTGATTTCAACTCACGTCATGATCTCACGGTTCGTGAGTTTAAGCCCTGCGTTAGTGAGCGCAGAACCTGCTTGGGATTCTCTCTCTGCCCCTCCTCTCCCTCCCTCCTTCCCTCCCTCTCTCTCTCTCTCCCTCTCAAAATAAATAAATATTAAAAAAATAAATAACTTAAATTTTTTTTCAAAGATGAGTTGAAGTAGCTATTCTGTTTCCACTCTTTCTTCTACAGAGTTAACCAAGTTAAGACTTCCTTTCACTCTTTAATTCAGTGCGTGCTGTATTCTGACCACTTTTGTCCTTTTTCACTCCTTCCTGTCTTCCTCTCCCTATTCTTCCATTCCTTCATCAGGGCTTTTTTATTTTGTGTTTTATGTCTTCTGCCAGTCAGTGTTCTAGGCAAGGAAGTCAGGGACACCCTCGGGGCTCTGCTCAAGCCTGCTGGCAGCTCTCATGCCCAAAGGAATGGCTCCCCTCCATGCTAGAACATTCAGTTTCTAGCAACTTGTAGACTGTAAACACGCAGAGGCAGGGCGGGGCAGGAATCTGGCTTCTCAATGACACTGTGATCACACAAACACAGGAATTTGCCATTAGTCACCTAGCCAACACAAGGCAAGACCACAGTCTAGGTGATCCCTTCTAGTTGGAAACCAGGAAAGGAGGGAAGGGGTTCTAGCACGTTCTCTGTACCAATGGACGTGAAGGGAAGAAAGTATTCTTCCTCTCCCCTTTAGAGTCTTCCCGCTGGACTCGGAATAAAGTTTACGTGCGACAGATTAACAGGAGAAAAAGTCCCAAAGCTTTATTACCCGCGCGCAAAGACCCGGAAATGAAGTTGAGACCTAAGGAATGACTGAGGCGTGCGGTTTTTATCCTTTTTAGACAAAGAGACAGTAAATCTGTGAGGAATTGACAAGACAAAGGAAACTTAACCTTGAGAGCTTCCATTAGTGAGGAATTATAAACAGACTTCGGGCTGTGGTAGTAAATCAGTAAAAAGTAACAAGGGTTGTTCCTACGGCCTTGCGGGCTCTAAATAATCCTCCCTCTGGTGGCAAGGAGGTCTCTTTACCTCCTCAGGGAGGGTGCCTTTCACCGGGGAGATGTATTTCCTGCTTTCAGGGGGACAGGAGAGGTTCTGAGCGTTGTTCTTCCACGGGCTGTCTCTTAGGTGGCTTTTATTTAAAATAATCAATATGCCGAAGTGGCACATTCCTGGAAGCTTACCCTCGGCTCCTACAGGTTCAAGTGGCTTGATTGCCCCACCCAATACCTGAGGAGTCTAGCTTAGCGTCCGGGTCCCCATCACTGCTCTGTTGCCCCTTGGAGCTGCCCAGTGTCCCTGGACCATGAGTTCCTGGATCGCTCCTATGGGACCTTTGATAGCCACAGAATCTGTCCCTGGAGGGAACTTGGGAAAGATGTTACGTGAATGTTTCCTCTAGAATTGCAGGCAGTTCTAATCTGTGTGCTTCTTATCATTGTACCGAAGCACAGTGTATCATAATCCAGCGTTTATCTTGCCTACTAGGATGGAAACAGGGACGTGTGGTAGGAGGGGTCTTCAGGACTCTATAATCTTCAAAGTGGGAGATAAGACAGAAAGGTAATATGAAGATGAGACAGAAGATTCCAGGGTATGAAGGCAAACAAAACAAAATAAAAACAAACCAAAAAAAAAAAAAAAAAAAAAAAAAGGCAAGCGCTAATAAAAAGTACCTACTGATTCGGATGACCCAGGGACAATTTCTAGCCATTATGGCCACAGATCTAGCAGTAAGAATAATAAACACAGAATTCAGCCCTTTCCTTGCCAAGGTTAATTAAAGGCAAAACCACAACCATCATCAAAGAGAGTATGGTATTATATGGAGACTGAGGCAGGCAATAGGTAGAGGACATACTCAAATCTCACATAAAGTGTAGATAAAAAAATTCTCTTCAATGCCACTCTCTTTGACAACGGGTTCTGTTTTCCATATTCAGCAGATTTGCTTGTTCTGGGCAGTAGTTTTCCTTCTAACAGGTCTATGCATTAGGCAGCTCTAAACTGGCCTTTACTCACCTTGACTTTCATGTTCTCTTTGTCTGTGCCTCGGCCCACGACCTGTGGCTTTGCCTGCCTTATTTTAGGCAGGTCTTCAAATTAAGTGTTAATTTCCCTGTGCAATTGGCGCTTTAATGAGGGAACTCCCACGCCCTGAAAATCTTTCTCATCTAGGATATTAACTAGACTTATTAAGGTGATATATACACACACACACACAATGTATCACAATATATACATCTGTCAACTGTCAATTATATCTTAATTAAAAAAAAAGAATCAGATTTTATGTCAATTATGTCTCAATTTTAAAAAAAAGAATCAGATTTTTAATAGCGACGTGTTAAGGGTGGGTGGGAAGACAGATGTTTTGGAAAAGTGAACTTGCCTGGTCTTTCAAGTTACCCCCGGGAGGTGACTCAGTTCTTGGTTCTTTTCTTTCCAGAAGGACATTCACATCACATGATTTTAGAGGCTGATACCTGAGGCACCAGGCTTTAAATGGAGGATGTGGGAGTACCGACCGACTGCTTTGTGCAAGTGTCCGTGTTCCCTGTTGTGCCCATGGGAACCGTGACAGCTCCAGAACCTAAGGCAGCTGTTGCCAGTGAGACCCTCTGGGTAGAGTGGTGACTCCAGCTTGGTGGCATTTGAAGTCAGGCGTGTTGGCTTCCTCGTTTGCACACCCAGAGTGTCCCATCTTTGAGGGCAATTTGGCCATTTGTTTTGGGCCTTTGTAGCACCCAACACTTTTCGTATTTTATCAAAGTGGCAAAAAAGCATAATGATAACTGTGTCATGTGAAATTGCGATTGGTTTCTTTTTCTATTTATTTTTTATTAAAACAACTTTTAATGTTTATTTACTTTTGAGAGAGAGAGAGAGAGAGAGAGAGAGAGAGAGAGAGAGAGAGAGAGAATGTAAGCCAAGGAGGGGCAGAGAGAGAGAGGGAGACAGAATCCGAAGCAGGCTCCAGGCTCTGAGCTGTCAGCCCAGAGCCCGATGTGGGGCTTGAACTGCGAGATCATGACCTGAGCCGAAGTTGGATGCTTAACCGACTGAGCTACCCAGGCACCCCTGATCATCACCCTTTTAAATCAAATAATGTAGGTACCACAGTTGGCACACAGGCCATCAGTAAATGGAGGGAATTATTTCCACATACAGCTTGTCCTCACTTTACTGCAGAGGGAGTTTTTCATAAATGGGAAAAGAAACCTTGACAACTGTGTATTGTAATTTTATGTATCATAATATCGTTATAGCAAAAAATTAGAAACAGCATGAATGTCTATCAGTGGCATAGGAGTAGCATGTTCGCCCAGTGAACGCAACACAAGAGTAAAAATTATCCAGAATGTCATCTCCGTGGAGGAGTGGAATTGTGAGATCTTCATATAGATGTACCTTTATTATTACTATTTTTATTTTATTTTTTTAAATTTTTATTTACTTTTGAGACAGAGAGCCTGAGTGGAGAAGGGTCAGAGAGAGGGAGACAGAGACCGAAGCAGGCTCTGGGCTCTGAGCTGTCAGCACAGAGCCCAACGCGGGGCTCGAACTCACGGACCGAGAGATCGTGACCTGAGCCGAAGTCGGACGCTCAGCCGACTGAGCCACCCAGGCGCCCCTAGATGCACCTTTAATGCACATTACTCCCCCAGGTAGTTTTACCCATCTACACTCCTTCTAGCAGCGTGTCATGGTTCCCACTTCCTCATATACCCACCAACACTTGGAGTTGTCGGATCTAGATTTTTTTTGCCAATCTGATAGGAAATTCTTTTTTGTGATTAGAGAGGTTGGGCAGGTCTTCCTATTTTTATTTGCCATTTGATTTTCCTGTCTGCGACTAGCCTGTTCCAATCCTTGTTTCATTTGCCTACTGATTTATTTGTAACAGCTCTTTACATATGGATGAGAACTTCTCAGCCAGTGTGCACTTCTTTCAGTGGATGGCTTGTCTTCACGCTTTCACAATAAAATCCTCTTGTCATACAAAAGTTTTATGTTTTATATACTACAAAAGGTAGTCAAGTTGATAATTTGTTTTCTTTGTGGCATGTTTTATATTGTGTGTGTTTGTGTTTATGCAGTCCTTTGCTACTTTTAAGTCATAGAAATACTCCGCCATAGTCTTTTGAAAGTTAAAACAATTTTTTCATCCAAGTGTTTAATTCTTTTGTATTTGATTTTACGTATGGTGTGAGGTAAGGAAGTAATGACAGTTTTATAAATTAACGGTCCTGTCACCATCTATTGAACTACAAATTTTTACCCTCCTAAGGCAGTGGGCTGTGGGATCAAATTGCCTGGGTTCAAGCTCTAGCTTCACTTTCAATTAGGACTGTAATCTTGAAAATGCCACTCAATTTCTCTGGGCTTCAGTTTCTCCATCTGTAATACAAGAATAATAATAATAATAGTAGTTATGTTGTAGGACTTTTGGGGGTATTAAATGAGTTAAATCTAAAATGAGTTAAATCCAAAACACTTAGTGCCTGTCATAAAGTTAAGACTCAATACGTGTTAGCTATTATTTTATTTCTAATTTCTTATGCCATCCCTGTCATATATCCACTTTCCACTTGTGTCTTGGACTAGATCTGGATTCTCTATTCTCTTTCTCTTTGTCTAGTTTTCTGTCTTTTCACCAATGTCCCATGATGTAACTGTTACAGCTGCATAATAACCTTATCTAATAGGGCAAATCTCCACCATATTCTTCAAAATTATATTCAGTAATTTTTGTCCTTTACTCTTTCCGTATAGATTTTAAGGTCAATAATTCTAGTTCCCCAAGCAAAAACACCACCCCCCTCCCAACACACACACGTCAGTTCTTCGGGGAGTTTGGATGAAATGTGCATTTAATCTTCTGATTGATTTGTGGAGATTTCCCATCTTTATGATATTGATTTTTTCCCCAGTATGCGAACAGGAAAATTTAATACAAAAAAGTCATTACTGAGTAAAAGAATGTTAGAAAGAGGTAAAGCTGGGCTCTCGGCAACGTAGGAATGTGAGGTGCAGGAAGCATCCACTACCTCAACAGCAAGAGGGGGTGCAGACAGGGAACCAAGAACCAAGAGCCTGGAAGGCAGCTCCCCAGACAGGCTGAGAGCTGGTGGCAGAGGAGGTGGCCGCCCCAGACACGTGTACTGGGTGCTGATGAAGAAGCTTGCCGGACATATTTGCTGCAGTGCTGACATGTCAGTGACGAGCCAAAGGAACACGCTCTCTGAGGTGCTGGAAAAACTGCCTGGAGGGCTGAGCACCGGCTCACGTGCTCCCAGGAGCTCCTCCACAGGAAGACGGTTTCCTCTCTCAAGCTTCCCTGCTTCCTTCCACCCCTGCCATTTCCCCACGCTGCTGCTCTGAGGGGACCACTGCAACTCTGTGACATTTTCAACCAGTGCCTTTTATTATTTACCAATAATAGCTAGTTACATAATTAACATGTACAACTCAGATGCAATGAACAAGTGGAAAGAACAAGACGCTGGAATAAGTGTTTTGGGGAGGTGACTAATAAACTTGAACGAATGCATGCGGAACGTGCAAAATATGATGTGACTCTTTATTACTGTTGAAGCAGAGCTGACATGAGGTGTTATGTTCATTTCAGGGGTTCGGTATAGTGGATCCGGCAACTCTGTGCAGAGTACTCACCACCATAAATGTAGTCACCATGTGTCATTATAATATTATTGATTAAACTCCCTCTGCTGTATTTTCATCTCTGTGGCTTGTTTATTTTATAACTGGAAGTTTGTACCTATTAATCCCTTTTAGGGCGCCTGGGTGGCGCAGTCGGTTAAGCGTCCGACTTCAGCCAGGTCACGATCTCGCGGTCCGTGAGTTCGAGCCCCGCGTCGGGCTCTGGGCTGATGGCTCAGAGCCTGGAGCCTGTTTCCGATTCTGTGTCTCCCTCTCTCTCTGCCCCTCCCCCGTTCATGCTCTGTCTCTCTCTGTCCCCAAAATAAATAAACGTTGAAAAAAAAATTAAAAAAAAAATCCCTTTTACGTATTTCATCCCTACCCCCACCTACCTCCCTTCTGGGAGATTGTTTTCCTGGATTTGATTTTTTTTCTGTTCTTTTATTCATTTGCTTGCTTTTTTTTTCTTTTTTTTTTTTTTTAGATTTCATATGTAAGTGAAACCACATGGTATCCGTCTTTCTCTGAATTAGTTCATTTAGACTAATACTCTCTAGACCTATTCATGTTGTTGCAAATACAAGATGTCATTCTTTTTTACGGGTAATATTCTATTGTGTAGATACATGTATACCTCACATCTTCTATATCTATTCTTCTATCACTGGACGCTTAGGTTGCTTCCGTATCTCAGCTATTGTAAATAATAGTGTAGTAAACATAGGGGTGCATATATCTTTTTGTATTAGTGTTTTTGTTTTCTTTGGGGAAGTACTCAAAGTAGTAGAAATACTGGATCAGATGGTATTTCAATTTTTAACTTTTTGAGGAACCTCCATACTGTTTCCCACAGCAGCTGCACCAGTTTGCACTCCCACCAGCCGTGCCTGAGGGTTCCCTTTTCTCCACATCCTTTTCTCCTTGTTTCTTGCCTTTTCGATACTAGCTGTTCTGACTTGTATGAGGTGATACCTCTTTGTGGATCTGATTTGCGTTTCCCTGATGATCAGTGATGTTGAACGTCTTTTCATGTTTGTGTTGGTCTTCTGTATGTTCTCCTTGGAAAAATGTCTGTTCAGTTTCCTTGCTCATTTTTTTTGAAGTTTTATCTTACTTATTTTGAGAGAGAGAGAGAGAGAGAGAGAGAGAGAGAGAGAGAGAGAGAGAGAACGAGAGTGAGCAGGGGAGGGGCAGAAAGAGAGGGAGAATGAGAATCCCAAGCAGGCTCTGCATTGTTCGCGTGGGGCCAGACACAAAGCTCACACTCACAAACTGGGAGATCATGGCCTGAGCCAGAATCAAGAGTCAGATGTTTAACTGACTCAGACACCCCTCCGTGATCATTTTTTAAATTGGATTGTTTGTTTTTGGTGTTATATAAGTTTTTAAATGTATTTTGGATAATAACCTCTTATCAGATATATCATTTGAAATGTCTTCCATTCAGTAAATTGCTTTTTTCTTTTGATGGGTTCCTTTGCTGTGCAAAAACTTTTCACTTTGGTGTAAAACAAACCATTGACTTTTGCTTTGGTTTCCCTTGCCTGAGGAGCAATATCCTCAAAAATGTTGCTAACACCAATGTCTAAGAGGTCACTGCCTTTGTTTTCTTTTAGCAGTTTTATTGTTCATATTTTACGTCTTTAATCATTCTGAGTTTATTTTCGTGTATGGTAGAAGAAAGTGGTCCAGTTTCATTCTTCTGCATGTAGCCAGCTGTCCAGTTTTCCCAGCACAATTTACTGAAAGGAGTGTCCTTTTCCCCCATTGTATGTTTTCATCTCCTTTGCTGTGGGTTAATTGGCCAAATAGGTGTGGGTCCATTTGTGGGCTCTCTATGCTGCTGCATTGGTCTATGTGTCTGTTTTTGTGCCCGTACCATACTGTCTTGACTTCTGTAGCTTTGTAGTACATCTTGAGGTCTAGGATTGTGGTGCATCCAACTTTGTTTTCTCTCAAGGTTGCTTTGACTATTTGAGGTCTTTTGTGGTTCCATACAAATTTTAGGGTGATTTGTTCTTGTTCTGTGAAAATTGATATTTTGATAAGGATTACATTGAATCTATAGATTGCTTTGGGTAGTATGGACATTTTAACAGTATTTGTTCTTCCTACTCATGAGCATAGAATTTCCATTTGTTTGTGTCATCCTCAATTTCTTTGATGAATATCTTATAGTTTTTAGGGTATGGCTCTTTTATCTCCTTGGCTAAATTTATTCCTAGGTATTTTATTCTTTTCGGTGTAGTTGTAAATAGGATTGTTCTCTTAGTTTCCGTTTCTGCTAGTTCATTAATAGTATAGAGAAATGGAACAGATTTCTGTATATTAATTTTGTATCCTGCCTGGTCACTGAATTCATGTATTAGTTCTAGTTGTTTTTTGGTGGACTCTTTAGGGCTTTCTGTAAATAGCATCATGTCATGTGCAAATAGTGGCAGTTTCGCTTTTTCCAGTGGATGCCTTTTGTATCTTTTTCTTGTCTTACTGGTGCATCTAGGACCCCCAGTACTATGTTGAATGAAAGTGGTGAGGGTGGACGTCCTTGTCTTGTTCCTGATTCTAGAGGAAAAGCTCTTAGTTTTTCACCATTTAGTATGATCTCAGCTGTGGGTTTGTCATATATGGTCTCTATTATGTTGAGGTATGTTCTTTCTAAACCTACTTTTTTGGAGAGTTTTTATCATGAATGGGTATTGTATTTTGTCATACGCTTTTTCTGCATCTAATTAGATGATCATATGGTTTTACCCTAACTTTGTTAGTGCCATGTGTCACATTGATTTATTTGTGAATATTGAACCACCCTTGCATCCCTGAAATAAATCCCACTTGATTGTGGTGAGTGATGCTGTTAGTGTATTGTTGAATTTTGTGTGTGTGCATGTGTGTGTGCATGTGTGTGTGCGTGTGTGTGTATATATATTAGAGAGAGAGAGGGATCACACATGAGTGGGGGAGAGAGGCAGAGGGAGAGAGGGAGAATCTTAAGCAGGCTCCATGCTGAGCACAGAGCCTGATGTGGGGCTCATGCCCATGACCTTGGGATCATGACACGAGCTGAAATCAAGAGTCAGATGCTCAACCAACTTACCCATCCAGGCACCCCGGTTTGAAAATATTTTTCTTGAGGATTTTTAAATCTATGTTCATCAGGCATATTGGCCTGTAGTTTTCTTTTTTTAAGTGCCTTTTGTTGGTTTTGGTATCAGGGTGATACTGGGCTCATGAAATGAATTTGGAGGTTTTCCTTTCTCTTTTTTTTGTTTGGGAACAGTTTGAGAAGGTTAGGTATTAACTTCTTTAAATGTTTGGTGGAATTCACCTGTGAAGCCATCTGATCCTGGACTTTGGGTGTTGGGAGGTTTTTTTGATTAGAGATTAAATTTTGATATTAGTAATCCATCTGTTCAAAATTGCCTTTTCTTCTTGATTTAGTTTTGGGAGATTTTAGGTTTCTAGGAATTTATTATCCATTTCTTCTAGGTTGTTCACTTTGTTGACATATAATCTTTCATACCATTCTCCTATAATTCCTTGTATTTCAAAGGTATTGTTTATTATTTTTCCTCCTTTATTTTTGATGTTATTTATTTGAGTTTTCTCTTTTTTTTCTTGATAAACCTGGTTAAAGATATCTCAATTTTGCTTTTCAAAGAACTAGGTTTTGGTTTCATTAATCTGTTCTGTTATTTCTTTAATCTCTTATTCATTTATTTCCTTCCTAATTTGTATTATTCCCTTCCTTGTACTAACTTTGGCCTTTTTTGGTTCTTTTTTTCCTAGTTTCTTGAAGTGTAAGGTTAGAATTTTTAGTTGAAATTTCTCTTGTTTATTGAGGTAAACCTGTACTGCTCCCTCTAAGCTTCCCTTTTAGAACCAATTTGTGTCTCAAAGATGTTGGACTGTGTTTCTATTTGTTTGTTTGTTTGTTTATTAATAAATAAATAAATAAATAAATAAACTTTGACTTATTCATTGACCCGTTGGTTGTTTAGTAGCATGTTGTTTAGTCTCTAAGTATTTGTGTTTCTTCCAGTATTTTTCTTTTAATTGATTTTTAGTTTCATGCCATTGTGGTAAAGAAGATGCTTAATACAATTTCAGTCTTTTTAAATTTATTGAGACTTGTTTTGTGTCCTAACATCGGTCTGTCCTGGAGAATGTTCAGTGTGCACTTGAAAATAATGTGTATTCTGCCGGTTTTGGATGGAATGTTCTGTATTCTATCTGTTAAGCCCATCTGGTCTAATGTGATATTCAAAGCCATTATTTCCTTGTTGATTTTCTGTTTGGGTGTTTATCCTCATTGATGTAAATGGGGTATTAGAGTTCTCAACTATTGTTGTCAATTATTATTGTCAGTTTTTCCCTTTTTGTCTGTTAATATCTGCTTTATGTATTTATGTGCTCTTATATTAGGTGCGTAGATATTTATAATTGCTGTATCCTCTTATTGGATTGGTCCCTTTAATCATTATGTAATTCCCTTCTTTGTCTCTTGCTACAGTCTTTGTTTCAAAGTCCATTTTGTCTGATATAAGTATCACCACTACTACTTTTTTCACTTCCATTTGCATGGAATATATTTTTCTGTTTCATCACTTTGAGTCTGTATTTGTCTTTAGGTGTGAAGTGAGTCTATTGTAGGTGGCCTAGAGATGCATCTTGTTGTTGTTTTTTTTAAGAATATTTTTAATGTTTGTTTATTTTTGAGAGAGAGACGGAGCACAAACAGGGGAGGGGCAGAGAGAAAGGGAGACAGAGAATCTGAAGCAGGCTCCAGGCTCTGAGCTATCAGCACAGAGCCCGATGTGGGGCTCGAACCCACGAACCGTGGGATCCTGACCTGAGCTGGAGTCAGACACTTAACCGACTGAGCCACCCAGGCGCCCCAAGATGAATCTTGGTTTTTAATCTATTCAGTCACTCTATGTCTTTTGGGGTACTTATTCCATTTACATTTAAAGTAATTATTTATAAGTATGTACTTTTGCCTTTTTGTTCATTGTTTTCTGGTTGTTTTGGTAGATCCTCTCTGTTCCTTTCTTCTTTTCTACTCTCTTCCCTTGTGGTTTGATGGCTTTCTTTAGTGTTATGTTTGGACTACTTTCTCATTTTATGTATATCTATTACAGGCTTTAGATTTGTGGTTCCTATTGGGTTCATATATAACCTTTTAAGTGTAGAGCAGTCTATATTAAGTTGATGGTCACTTAAGTTCAAACACATTCTAAAAACACTACATTTGTACTCCGCTCTCCATGTTTACGTATATGATGTCATATTTTTACATGTAAAAATTTTGTGTATCCCTTCACTAATTTTTGTAGATATACTACTTTCGTATTTTTAGTTTTCATTCTGGTATCATACATGATTAATCTACTACTTTTATGTGTGTTTGCTTTTACCTATGAATTTTTTTTCCTTCAACAATTTTCTTATTTCTAGTTATGACCTTTTATTTTCTACTTAAGTCCCTTTCATGTTTCTTGGGAGGGTGGTTTAGTAGTGATGAACTCCTTTAGCTTTTGTTTGTCTGGGAAACTCTTTATCTTCCCTTCAGTCCTGAATGATAATCTCGTTGGATACAGTATTCTTGGTTTTAGGTTTCTTCCTTTCTGTCTTTGAATGTGTCATGTCACTGCCTGGGACCTGCAAAGTTTCTGATGAAAAATCAGCTGATAGCCTTATGGGGTTTCCCTGTGTATAACTGTTTTCTTCTCTTACTTTTAAGATTCGCTTCTTATTCCTTTTTGCCATTTTAATTATTATGTGTCATGGTGTGGACCTCCTTGGATTCATCCTTTTGGAGGCTCTATGCATTCCCTGGACCAGATGTCCATTTCCTTCCCCAGATTAGGGCAGTTTTCAGGTGTTATTTCTTCAAACAAATTTTTTTTTTTTTGCCCCCTTCTCTCTTTTCTTCCCTGGGTCCTGTATAATGCAAATGCTTGATGATGTCATAGAGTTCCCCTAATCTGTTTTCATTTTTTATTCTTTTTCCTTTTTGCTGCTCAGTTTCGTTTCATTCACGTCCCTGTCTTCCAGATCACTTATTCATTCTTCTGCATCCTTTAATCTGCTCTTGATTCCCTCTAGTGTATTTTTGTATTTCCATTATTGTATTCTTCAGTTCTCTTTATGTTTTCTATGTGGTTGCTGAAATTCCGAGTTCATCAACTCTTTTCTCAAGTCCAGTATCTTTATACCTTTACTTTGAACTTTTTATCAGGCATATTGCTTGATGTCTGTTTTATTTAGCTTTTTCTGTGATTGTGTCTTGTTCCCTCGCTTGGGATGTATCCCTCCGTTTCCTCATTTTGCCCGATTCTGTGTTCATTTCTTTGCATTGGCTAGGTCAGCTCTGTCTCTGGCCTCGGAAGTAGTGGCCTTGATTAGAAGAGGTCCTGATTTTCTCTATAGTGCAACCCCTCCCTGGTTACCAGAACCTCCTAGAGTGTTCCTCGGTGGGCTGCATGTGCCCTCCTCTTAAGGCTGGGCCGTGATTGCTGTGGACATGCTGATGGTGG
This sequence comes from Felis catus, assembly GCF_018350175.1. NCBI lineage: Eukaryota > Metazoa > Chordata > Mammalia > Carnivora > Felidae > Felis > Felis catus. The sequence continues at coordinate 6,123,919 of NC_058374.1, forward strand.
GGCTAGCCTTCAGCTCAGCTGGCTGCAATGGCCTACTTTGCTTGCTGTGGGCACGCCGGGCCAGGTGTGGTTCCTGTGCTGTTGAGGGGCCCAGCTGCAGCTGCTAGGGGCTTGTTGGTTGGTTGGGCCAGCACTCAGCCCGGCTGTCTGCAGTTAGCCTCTTCCCCAGGTGCAGGCACACCATATGGCCAGGCATGCTCTCTGTGCAGCTGAGTAAGAGGCGCAGCTACAGGGACTTTGGGTATGCTGGTGTATGGGGTCGTCTCTCGCCTCCCCAGGGCAGGAGTCACTTTGGGGTGGCATCAGCTCTGGCCAGAGCTGCCTGCTGGGTGTAGCAGGGCAGGATCTCCTTCAAAGGGACACCTGCTAAGGTGGATGGCTTGGGTGGGCCGGGTCTGCAGGGGAATGCTGGGATGGAGCTTGCAGTGCTAGCGAGGTAGATGGAGAGTTCTAGAACTGGCTCTGCACGGGTCTGGCTATCTAGGCTGGGAGAGGGCAAGAAAAATGATGCCTCCCAGTACTTTTGTTCTTGGAGAAATCTGCAGATCCCTGCCCCTCTGGCATACTCACATGTTCTAAGATTAGTCAGTAAACCCCTTTTACATATGCCCCAGGTGTTTTCCAAACTGCTGCTTCTGTGCTGTGTCCAGGGTAGAGTTATTTAGCTTGCTGGCTCTTTAAGGGCAGGGACTCCATTTCCTATAGCCCTCCTGCTCTCCTGTCTTTAAGCCCTGTTTAACTTTTTAAAGTCTTTGGAGTTAAGCCCCAGTGATTTTCAAATCCAGGTGTAATGGGGACTCGTCTTTCCAGTGCAGGTCCCAGGTCAGGCATGTCCAGTAAGGGGTCTCATACCCTTGCTCCTCTGTGCTTGTGATGTCCCTCCCACTTACGGTCAGGTGTCCTGGGGGTTTGGTTCCCAACTGTGTCTTTCTCTCCACTACCTTTTTGGATGTGGTCTTCCTTCTTCCTAGGAATAGCTGTAGAAGATTTGTTCTACCTGTGTCCAGGTCATTTTGCAGAGTTAGTTAGATGTCGTTGCCCACGGGACACAGTGAGCTCAGGATATTCCTATCCCCCCATATCCTCAGGAACCCACCACGGTGTAACTTTTGTTGTCTGGAGGGTAAAGGCCCTTTGAAAGATCAACGAACTAAGTTTAAGAAATACAGACACCATTTTCTTCATTTAATAACTGCAAAAAGAGCTTTAGAGTGTCATAGATCACTCTAAAGGATTTAGTAACTTGTCAATTCATTCATACATTCATTCATTCAGTTACTCATCACTGTGGGCCTACTGTAGATGAGGCATTCTGTTATTGACTGGTGATGTAAGGTAAATAAGACAATTCTATTTCTGGTTGAGCTTTCAGCAAAGGAAGTAATAAGCAAATTTGAATGCCATCATGAGGGTGAGTGCACAGTGCAGGGGAGGAAGAGATGCATGAGGGGGGTAAGGAAAGGCATAAAAGGCATCTGGCTGAGGTGTCCCTTAGCAGAAATCAGAAGGAGGATCAGAAGTCCAGGTGAATGGGTGAAGCTCTCCAGGCAAGCTTGTGTCAAGGTGTCATAGTCCTTTCGGACTGCTATAACAGAACACTGCAGATTGAGTGACTCATAAACAATAGACATACATTTCTCACCATTCCGGCAGCTGGGACCTCCAACATCATGGACTTCTTGCTATAACCTTGCATGGCAGATGGCATGTAGGATCTTTTCCAGGCTGCTTTTATAAAGGCATTGATCCCATTCCTGAGGGCTCTTTACCTGTGGCTCAATAACCTTCCAAGAGCCCCACCTCCAAATGCCATCACTTTGGGGCTTAGGATTCAACATATGAATTTTTGGAGGACACAGACACTCAGACAATATCACGGGGATTGGAAATAAGAAATAAGAAAACATGTGGGATGTTTGGGAAGCTGAAGAAAAGATTTTTTTGAATGTGAGTGAGTGAGTGTGTGTGTGTGTGTGTGTGTGTGTGTGTGTGTGTGTGTGTGTGAGATATGAAGTCGGGGGGGAGCACAGAAAAATTGTGGAGGATGAGGTGGATAGGTCCTAGAGGTGATAGAAAGGTAATGAACTCTGCATGTTACACTAATCATGACTTTTCCATTTTCAAGGGACCAAAACCCAACTCAAACTAACTTAAATGAAAGGGAGATTTATTGCTTTTCCTAACTTGAAAGGTCAGGATTGGACATTCATGTGCACATCAATCCAGGGGTGCAAGCAATGTTTTTAGGCCTCATTTTCTCAACTCTGCTTTGGATTTGCATATTGAGTCTAGGGTGATGATCACTAAAAACCCCAGCATCATACCCTGTCAGCAATGTGTTGAAGCCTCTAATGAAAATTGCAGATTTGTCTTTCTCCTTGAGGTTTTATCATAGTTCACTTAGTGTATTTTGAGACTTGTAATGAGACGCATACATATTTAGAATTATTAAGTCCTACTGATAAACTGACATCTTTATCATTATGAAATGACCCTCTTTGTCTCTGATAATATTCTTTGCTCTGCAGTCTCCTGAAGATTAGTTTCTACAAGTTGGCCCTTGTGGGGTATAATGTGAGTTGCTGGGTATCTTGGCATATTCTTGGCATTCTGGATGGTCTCTTTCTCATTACAATACTAGCCACCCCTCATAATTTCTTTCTTGTTCCCTATGTTTTGCATCTAGAGCGCTTCTCTTTAACTATTCATCTGATGGCTGTCATGGCAGTTTTCCAGATTATTTATGCACTCCAGGATTTGTGTTGGTGAGGATTATTCAGTAAAGCCTTTTCAGCTGCCTCCAGGTTAGACCCAGCCCAGCCCTCATGCATCTAGGTTTCCTAGACCTAGAAACAATTCAAATGCTAGGTTAATGGGTAGGAATTTATGTCTCTCTGTGTGTGCATAAACAAGTGTGTAAATGTACGTGTGTCATGTTTGTGATGTAGATGGGCAGGAAAGGAGTTTGGGGAAGCTTAGAGGCATGGATAGATTAGAATGATAGAAACCGGTTGGGGTGCCTGGGAGGCTCAGTCGGTGAAGCGTCTGACTCCAGCTCAGGTCACAATCTCAACAGTTCATGAGTTCAAGCCCCGCGTCGGGCTCCGTGCTGATGGCTCGGAGCCCAGAGCCCGCTCCAGATTCTGTGTCTCCTTCCCTCTCTGTCTGTCCCCCGCTCGCACTTTGTCTCTCTCAAAAATAAATAAATGTTAAAAAAAAAAGAGTTATAAAAACAGGACCAATTTACTTGCCCTTAAAATTTTTTTTATACACGACTTAGTTTCGATATGGTAAAAGAAATTGTTTTCTGTACATATGGCCGAGAATACCTTCTGGCATTCCCATGATTCCAGTTTGAAATAAGTTGGAGCTACCAAGTAGCTCACCATCGTAAAGAAGATGACTCAGGTCTCTGGATTGATTTGTGAAGGACTGTAAATCTGGAAAACCAAATAGCATCCATTTCTTTGAAAACAAATTAGTCTTTCTTTAAAAATTTTTTTAATGTTTATTTATTTTTGAGAGACAGAGAGACGGTGAGAGCCAGGGAGGGGCAGAGAGAGAGAGAGGGGGAGACACAGAATCCAAAGCAGGCTCCAGGCTCTGAGCTGTCGGCACAGAGCCGGATGCGGGGCTTGAACTCACGAACCGTGAGATCGTGACCTGAGCCAATGTCGGATGCTTAACCGACTGAGCCACCCAGGGGCCCAGTGTTTCTTTAATAAGATTACTTTGTCCAAGTTGATCAACAAAATGTACAAATCTTCAACACAACAAACACCAGTTAACTTCTGGTTAAATCTTGGCTTTTAAAGTTCCTCTGGATATCTCAGATTTTTAAATGAACTAACTCAGCCCTATTATCCTTGCTTCTCTACATTCCTTTCAGTTTTGAGCATTCTGCCTCCGTTTCCTCAAAAAGAAGAAAGGTAAAAAAGAGACATTAAAAAAAAATCAAGATCTCCTTTTTTTATGCACTAGAGGAAATTCTCTCAGGATCTGGGAAAAATGAATCGATTGGGAAAATAGTACTGAAAAAGTATACTCCATAGGCTGGGATTAGTCGGTTCACTATTGAGGAAAGAAGTGTGCTTGTTGATAACTCTGAAAGGCCATTCTTTCCCTACTAGAAAGAGTATAAACAAATGAAAGAAGTAAAAAGGAAAATGGAGGACAAAGCAGAAAGGATGCAGTGGACATTAGTGAACCCAGGCAGAAGTAGGAAAAGCAGAGAGAAGTGATGGTGGGTTGGTAAGCGGCAGAAAATACTTTCTTAAATGGCGGAGAACTTTACCATGTGGGTGTCTATCCCGTGGTAGCCCAGTAGGGCGTCCTGGGCCCCAGGAAAATGATGTTCCCCATAGAGAGTTCCACAGTTTTAATTTGTTTTCATGAGCTGAGAAACCTCCTTCAGACACGGGGTCCAGGCAGGGACACAGGCCATACTCCTCTGTCTCACGTGGAGTGACTTTAGCTCCAGTATCCTGAAGGAGTGGAGTTCAGAGTGCTTTGAAAATTTCATAACTGTGACGTTAAAGACACAAGTTAGATAAAACATTTTCTAAAAGATACAAGTTAATGATATTAATTTCCCTAGATATAGCAATTACGTATTCATCCCATGAGGGTATTTGACCTGTTAGACGAATGTCTAGATAGTTTCCAAGCCTTCAAGGGACATAAATCCCTATCTTAATTCTTTTTCAGGATCTAGGAAAAGCAAATGATATTCATTTTAGGAAGCTAATGTAACATTTATTTAAAACCAGACATACAAAATATGATAATATTACATAATAATCTTACTAGTGAATTTAGAGATGAAAAATTAGCAAATCAAGTTTGCATTATATTAAATTATACATTATGACCAATCCACATTTTTCCCAGATATGTGATGATGGTTCCCTTTCAGAAAAATTTATCAATGTTCTCTTCCTCACTGACAGATTAAAGGAGAAAAGCCATATGATCAACATAATGAATGCAAAGAAAGTTTTCAATGAAATCCAGCATTCATGATAAAACAAACAAATTCTCAGTAAACAAGAGGAGAAAGGAATTTCCTTAATCCAATAAACACAGCAAACATCATATTTGATGATGAAATTCTAAAATCATTTCTATTAAATTTAGAAACAAAAAGCCTTTATCATACCATTATTAAATATCGTTCCAGAAGTGCTAACCTATGTTGAAAAATAAGGAAAAGAAGAAAAATGTACAAGAGTTAGAAGAAAAAGATAGTCACGAAGTCATTATTTTGAGATACTAGTGTTACTTATGTAGGAAATTTAAAAAAACTACAGAAGACTGTTTGAACCAATAAGAAACATTAGTAAGATTTCTGGACCCAAGCTTAATATATAAATATCCATAGCTTTTCTATAGGTTAGCAATAATCATTTGTATAATGTATAAGAAAGAAAAGACACTATTTATAATAATTGAAAGGTACCTAATAATAAATTCAATGAAAGATGTAGGAGATACTTGTGGGAAAAATATAAAATGTTATTGGTTGACAAAAACAAGACTATGACAAGTGAAACAACGGAAAACGATAATTGTGGATGGGAAACCCATAAAGATGGTGTTTCTTTCCATATAATCCATACATTCCCTTATAGTAAAACTGTAGGATGTTATAAAAAATGACATTTGACAAATTAATCCCTAAATGCTTCTACATATACAGGCCAAGCATGTACATTTTTTAAAAAAGGAACAGGATAGGAAAAGGGATGATATTTGTAAAACTAGACATTGAGACATGTTTATAGAAGTATGGTATTGGTTCAGATCAGAGAGAGAGAGAGAGAGAGAGAGAGAGAGAGAGAGAGAGAGAAGGGAACAACAAAGTAGAGAGCTAGGACAGACCCATATAGGTATGGAGGCTTGATAAATGATAGAATCGTATTATGAAGCAGTAGGGAAAGGATCTTCTATTCAGCACATTCTGGTCCAATTGGTTATCTGATTTAAAAAAAAAAAAAGAAGAAAATTATATCACTACTTATATCACACACAAAGTAAGTTCCAGTTGGAAAACATTTTGAGTCCTTACAAGGAAATATGGGAGCAAATCATTATTCATCAGCCATAAGGACCAGGAAAAGACTGGTAAATTTGAGTTAATTAAAGTGAAAGATTTTTCTGAACGAAAGGGACCAAATTTAAAAGATAAGCTTTCAGTGAGCAGATGATGCTTGTAACATGCAGACTTGATATAGGCACTGCATCCCGGAAGTATTAATCTGGGGGAGAACTCAGCTGGGGAATTGCAGGGGAATAAGAAAAGGTACCAAAATGCTAATACCAGAAATTGAGGAGAGATGGAAAGCAATGATGGAAAACAGGCTGAAGGTAGAATGGCTCATCTGCTTCCAAGCACAAGAATGAAAGTGAACAAGAACACAAAGAATCTGATCAGAGATACCTGCCAAAGTCATCTTTGCCCACTGGTGACTGCCCAGATAATGAGACTTTCATGGTAATAGCATTATAGTAAGGAAACCACACGCAAACGAGGCAAACGGTACTTAAAGAGATACTGAACGGCTTTCCCCAAATGGTGAAAAACATCAAATTATAGATTGAAGAAACTCAACAAACCCCAAGCAGGATAAATGCAAAAGAAACCGTGCGAAGGCACAGGTAATACTGCTGAAATCCAAAGATAAGGAGAACATCGTAAATGTAGCCAAACAAAACAAAACAACCAAACACACAAAACCAACTCCAAGCAGATCATGTATGGGAAAAACAATAATAATAACAGCTGGCTTCTCATCAGAAATAAGATGAGCTAGAAGACAATAGAGTCACTAACGCTAAGGGGAAAACGTTTTAAAGTACATGTGGTGGGCTAAACGGCCCCCCAAAGACATCAGAGTTTCATCCTTGGAACGGTGAATGTGACCTGGTATGGCATAAAAAGAGCCTTTGCAGGTGTGATGAATGTAAGGATCTTGAGGTGACAGATTTATCCTGGGTTGTCCAGCCGGTCCCCAGACAATCACATGTATCCTTGTAAGAGGGAGGCGGAGGGAGACTGCCCACAAACAGAAGGGAAGAAAGCGGTGTGGCCGTGGAGGCAGAGACGACAGTGCTCCAACCACAGAAGCCGGCAGAGGCAAGGAGCATGATCCTTCCCTGCAGTCTGCGGAGGGAGCATCGCTCTGCTGGTACCTTGACTTTGACTCAGTGAAACCGACTTCACACTCGGCCTCCAGGATTTCTAGAGAAGAAGTAGCTGCTGTTTTAAGCCACCCAGTTTGTGGCAATTTGTTACTGTAGTCACAGAAAACTGATCCATGGGGAGAGAGTGGGGAAGGACATGAAAAACCTTGAGCATCTTTGCAAGAATTTATAAAAATATCTTCAGCAGTGTATAAACAGAGAATCTGTAGTGACCAAGTGGGCTTTATTCAAGGAGTACAGAGTTGGTTAAGTGTTTGAGAATCGATCATGTTATTCACCACGTTAAGACCAAAGGAAAGGAAAAGTACACAATCATTTCATCAGATGCGGTAAAAAGCACTGGACAAAGTTAAAATCCAGTTTCCGAAAGAACAATCTCGAAAACCGGGATTAGAAGGAAAATTCATCACCCTGACAAAGGGCATCTACAAAAATTCTATTGCTAACGTCATCCTTAATGGTGAAATATTAACCTTGGTCCCACTAAAACTGGGAACAAGGAGGGGATGCTTGCACTCACCACTTGTATTCAACATCATCCCGGAGGCCATAGCCAGCGTGCCGTTAAGCAAGAGGAAACAAGCAGAGAGAATCAAGTTGCAGAGAAAGAAGTAAAATTGTCATCATTCGCACATAATGTGTTGTTTCAACAGAAAACCCTAAGAAATCTATAAAAAAAACCTCCCGAAACTGGATGTAAATTAAGTAGCAGGATACAAAGTCAATATAAAAAGTCGATTATGTTTTAAATATACTTGCGCCAAACAGGTGGAAAATGAGGTTAAAAATCAATTGCATGAACTATATATGTTCTGAGGCTAAAGATACAGAGAACTCTAAGTAATGGATTGCAGCTAGTAGTCTTTTTAACACGGAGGCAAGATAAAGCCGCTTTATATATATATATTCTGGGATTGTGGGTATAAGTAAATATGCTGCAGATAAAAGGAAAAAGAGTTTTCACTGTTGGAGAAGGTAGTTACAAATATGAAAAGGGGGAAAGAGCACGAATGCTATGGTGTTGGGCTGAAGTTGGGACGTATTTTGAACTCATGGGTTTTAATATATAGATGTAGACATAAATACATAGGTAGATGTTGAAATATATATTTGCAGACACATTTATTTACAGTACCTGCTTCCTAAGTCTGTCTTCTGAGAAATTCAATGACACCACAGTAACAACGTATATGGTTCCCAGGTCTTGGTTTCCGGGTACCATTTTTTACTCGAAAAAACAGTGCTCTTTGGAGAAATGGTTGATTCTTGGTCTAGAACAGGGAGAGTGTAGGATGAACCCGAACTATCTTACTTACCAGAAAGTAGGGAAATGCTTACAGAATGATGTGGGCAGGTAGAAAGAAAACAGAAGCCAGCCTGAAGAAACCCCCATGTATCAAGTTTGGGGCAATTTGAACATCAGTAAAAATTATTACAGTAAAGATTTATCATCCATAAAGTGAAATAAGAATCCAAGAAGTACATACAGGTAAAAATAAATGCATCAACAAGTAAAGATAAATATAGTAAATAAAGGAGAAAGCAAAATAAATTTATGGCAGAGAAACTTGGTAGATTACCAGCTTAACCAAATGGTGACAGTTAACATCACCAGTAATGGTAAAAAATATATCATGTACTAAAAAGTTAAATTCTACTCTAGTTTGCTAGAAACTGCCTGCCTGACAAAGCATTGCCTAAACTTTCACTTTTGGGTTTTCTTTTTGGTATGTTTGGTTTATTTTGGTAATTACTTTTTCAAATTTTTAATTGAGGCTAATTGACATACAATATTATGTTAGTTTCATAGCATAGTGATTTGACAATTATAAAAATTATGCAATGTAAGTGTAGTTACCATCTGTTATCACATGAAATGATTACTGTATTATTGACTATATTTCCTATGCTGTGCTTTTCATTCTCATCACTTATTTATTTTATTAACTGGAAGTTTGTACCTCCCAATCCCCTTCACCTATTTGCCCATCCCCCCCCATCCTGTGGCAACTCCCAGTTTGATTTTTATGAGTCTGTTGTTGTTGTTGTTTGTTTTTCTGTTTTCTCTTTTAGATTCTACATATAAGTGAAATAATACGGCATTTGTCTTTCCTGTATGACTTATTTCTCCTTATCCTCTTGCAAAAGGCAAGATCTCATTACTTTTTATGGCTAATATTTGATTGTGTATACATACCGCATCTCTATTTATCTGTCAGTGCTCACTTAGCTTGCTTCTAGATTTTGTCTATTGTAAATAATGCTGCAATAAATACAGGGGTGCACGTATCTTTTCAGATTAGTGTTTTCATTGTCCTGGGTAAATACCCAGAAGTAAAATTCTGGACATTATGGTTCTTTTAGTATTAGTTTTTTGAGGAAACTTCATACTGTTTTCCAGAGTGGCTGCACCAATATACATTTCCAAAACAGTGTATTATGGTTCCCTTTTCTCCACATCCTGCCAACACTTGTTATTTCTTGTCTTTTTGATACTAACCATTCTGACTGGGGTGGAGTGATACTTTGTTGTGGTTTTGAATTGCATATCTCTGATGATCAATGTTGTTGAACATCTTTCCATGTGTTTCTTGGCGATTAGTATGTCTTTGGAAAAATATCTGTTCAGGTCCTCTGACCATTTTCTAATTGGATTATTTGTTTTTCTGCCATTGAATTATATGAATTCCGTGTGTGTGTGTGTGTGTGTGTGTGTGTGTGTGTGTGTATTTAATTAAAAGTGTTTCCATGTTGGTAAATACATCTCCAGGACATTGTTCTTGGTGGCTGGAAAGCATTTTATTTCAAAGTAAATTATTATTTATTTAATAGTCTCTTAATTGTCAGACATGCAACTGCTGTGCATTTTTCTCTTTAATAGAGATAGCAGATATCCTATTCTCTTTAATAGCAGATATCCAGATTTTCTTTAATAGCAGATATCCAACTGCTGTGGATCTTTGTAATACACATACATTTCTTGTCAATAATATTTTTTATTTTTTTATTTTTATTTATTTTACTTTCCATGTTGTCTTTTAACTTATATTTGGCCTTTTAAGGGAGTTGAGTTTTTAATTCAAATATAATTAACGTACAGAGTTATATTACTTTCAGGTGTACAATACAGTGATTTAATAATTCTGAACGTTACTCACTGCTCATCATGATAAGTTTACTTCTAATCCCTTTCACCTACTTCATCCATTCTCTGACCCTGGTAAGCATCAGTTTGTTCTTTACATTTAAGAGTCTGGTTTTTTTTTGTTGTTGTTGTTTGTTTTGTTTTGTTTTATTTTTTCTTTGTTTTGTACATTCCACATGAGTGAAATCATGTACTATTTGTCTTTCTCTGACTTACTTCACTTAGTGTTATACTTTCTAGCTCCGTCCATGTTGTTGCAATTGACAAGATTTCATTATTTTATGTGGCTGAATAATATTCCATTGTGTGTGTGTGTGTGTGTGTGTGTGTATACATATACGATATATATATACGTATAAATATATATATCTCACCTCTTCTTTATCCATTCATCTAGCGATGGACACTTGGGCCACTTCCATGTGTTGGTTATTGTAAATAATGTGCAATAAGCATAGGGGTGCATATATCTTTTTTTTCATTTTTGGGCAAATACCCCCTAGTTGAATTATTGGATTATATGATGAATCTATTTTTAATTTTTTTGAGGAACCGTCACACTGTCTTCCACAGTGGCTGCACCAACTTGTGTTCCTACCACTGGTGCGTGAGTGTTCCTTTTTCTCCACATCCTCTACAACAATTGTTATTTCTTGTATTTTTGATTTTAGCCATTCTAACTGGTGTGAGTTGCTATCTCATGGTGGTTTTGATTTCTTTTCCCTGATGATTAGTGATGTTGAACATCTTTCTATGTGTCTCTTGGCCATCAGTATGTCTAATTTGGAAAAGCGTTTATCCGTGTCCTCTCCCCATTTTGAATCAGATTATTTGTGGTTTTTTGGTGTTGAGTTGTATAAATTCTGTATATATTTTGTGTAGTCCTGATAGCTTAATTTTGCTTTTGTTTCTCCTACCTGAGGATATCTATCCATAAAAATATTGCTAACGCCAATGTCTGTGAGTTTACTGCCCATGCTTTCTTCATGTCTTACATTTAGGTCTTTATTCCATTTTGAATTTATTTTTGTGTATGGTGTAAGAAAGAAGTCCAGTTTCATTCTTTTGCATATGGCCATCCAGTTTTTCCAGTACCATTTGTTGAAGAGACTGTCTTTTCCCCATTGTATAGTCTTGCCTTCTTTGTCTTAGATTAATTGACCATATAGGCATGGGGTTATTTCTAATATTTCTATTTCTAATTTCTAATTAGAATTTCTAATATTTCTAATTTTAATTTCTAATGAAAAATTGCTAACAGAAAAGAAGGAACAGGGAAGATGGCGGCATAGGAGGACGCTGGGCTCACCGAGCGTTCTGCTGATCACGTAGATTCCACCCACACTTGCCTAAATAACCCAGAAAACGGCCAGAAGACTAGCAGAATGGAGTCTCCGGAGCCAAGCACAGACGAGAGGCCCACGGAAGAGTAGGAAGGGCGGAGAGGCAGTGCCCGCTACACGGGCTGGCGGGAGGGAGCTGGGCGGAGGGGCAGCCCGTCGGCCAAGCCGTACGGAGTGTGTTCGGACAGCAAGCAGGACTTAACATCTGGAAGGTTGTAAGTTAACAGCTCTGCTCAGAGAGCGGGAAGGCTGGAGGACAGTGGGAGGGAGAGTTGTTGAGTCCTGGACGACAAGCTCAACTTGGCGGGGAACAAAGGCACTTGCCAGTGCCATCTCCCTCGCCCATCCCCCAGCCAAAATCCCAAAGGGAACCGGTTCCTGCCAAGGAACTTGCTTGCACCGTGCAAACACCCAATGATGTGCTTCTGCGGATTCATCCCTCCAGCTGCGGGTCTGACTCACTCCTGGTGCTGCAGGACCCCTCCGGAAGCGGATCACCGAAGGATAAGTGAGCTGAGCCTGCCCCTCCCACCCCTGTGCACCTTGCCTACCCACCCCAGCTAATACGCCAGACCCCCAGCACCACAAGCCTGGCAGTGTGCAAGTAGCCCAGATGGACCACACTACCCCACAGTGAATCCCGCCCCTAGGAGAGGGGAAGATAAAGTACATACCGGTCTGACTGTGGCCCCAGCGGTGGGCTGGGGGCAGACATCAGGTCTGACTGCGGCCCCGCCCACCAACGCAAGTTAATCAAGACAGCACAGGAGAAGTGCCCTGCAGTTCCACACCACTCCAGGGACTATCCAAAATGACGAAATGGAAGAATTCCCCTCAAAAAAACCTCCAGGAAATAACAACAGCTAACAAACTGATCAAAAACGATTTAAACAATATAACAGAAAGTGAATTTAGAATAATACTCATAAAATTAATCACTGGGCTTGAAAACAGTATAGAGGACAGCAGAGAATCTATTGCTACAGAGATCAAGGGACTAAGGAACAGTCAGGAGGAGCTAAAAATGCTATAAACGAGCTGCAAAATAAAATGGAAACAACCATGGCTCGGATTGAAGAGGCAGAGGAGAGAATAGGTGAACTAGAAGATAAAATTATGGAAAAAGAGGAAGCTGAGAAAAAGAGAGATAAAAAAATCCAGGAGTATGAGGGGAAAGTTAGAGAATTAAGTGATGCACTAAAGAGAAATAATCTACGCGTAATTGGTATTCCAGAAGAGGAAGAGAGAGGGAAAATTCTGAAAGCGGCTGGGGATAAATGTGCTCTAACATATAAAGTGAGACCGATAAGACTCGTGACAGATCTCTCTACTGAAACTTGGCAGGCCAGAAAAGAATGGCAGGAAATCTTCAATGTGATGAACAGAAAAATTATGCAGCCGAGAATCCTTTATCCAGCAAGTCTGTCATTTAGAATAGAAGGAGAGATAAAGGTCTTCCCAAACAAACAAAAACTGAAGGAATTTGTCACCACTAAACCAGCCCTACAAGAGATCCCAAGGGGGATCCTGTGAGACAAAGTACCAGAGACATCGCTACAAGCATGAAACCTACGGACATCACAATGACTCTAAACCCATATCTTTCTATAATAACATTGAATGTAAATGGACTAAATGCACCAACCAAAAGACATAGGGTATCAGAATGGATAAAAAAACAAGACCCATCTATTTGCTGTCTACAAGAGACTCATTTTAGACCTGAGGACACCTTTAGATTGAGAGTGAGGGGATGGAGAACTATTTATCATGCGACTGGAAGCCAAAAGAAAGCTGGAGTAGCCATACTTATATCAGACAAACTAGACTTTAAATTAAAGGCTGTAACAAGAGATGAAGAAGGACATTATATAATAGTTACAGGGTCTATCCATCAGGAAGAGCTAACAATTATAAATGTCTATGCACCGAATACCGGAGCCCCCAAATATATAAAACAATTACTCATAAACATAAGCAACCTTATTGATAAGAATGTGGTAATTGCAGGGGACTTTAACACCCCACTTACAGAAATGGACAGATCATCTAGACACACGGTCAATAAAGAAACAAGGGCCCTGAATGAGACATTGGATCAGATGGACTTGACAGATATATTTAGAACTCTGCATCCCAAAGCAACAGAATATACTTTCTTCTCGAGTGCACATGGAACATTCTCCAAGATAGATCACATACTGGGTCACAAAACAGCCCTTCATAAGTATACAAGAATTGAGATCATACCATGCATACTTTCAGACCACAATGCTATGAAGCTTGAAATCAACCATAGGAAAAAGTCTGGAAAACCTCCAAAAGCATGGAGGTTAAAGAACACCCTACTAAAGAATGAATGGGTCAACCAGGCAATTAGAGAAGAAATTAAAAAATACATGGAAGCAAATGAAAGTGAAAATACAATAATCCAAACGCTTTGGGACGCAGCGAAGGCAGTCCTGAGAGGAAAATACATTGCAATCCAGGCCTATCTCAAGAAACAAGAAAAATCCCAAATACAAAATCTAACAGCACACCTAAAGGAAATAGAAGCAGAACAGCAAAGACAGCCTAAACCTAGCAGAAGAAGAGAAATAATAAAGATCAGACCAGAAATAAACAATATAGAATCTAAAAAAACTGTAGAGCAAATCAATGAAACCAAGAGTTGGTTTTTTGAAAAACTAAACAGAATTGATAAACCTCTAGCCAGGCTTCTCAAAAAGAAAAGGGAGATGACCCAAATAGATAAAATCCTGAATGAAAATGGAATTATTACAACCAATCTCTCAGAGATACAAGCGATTATCAGGGAATACATGAAAAATTATATGGCAACAAGCTGGACAACCTGGAAGAAATGGACAAATTCCTAAACACCCACACGCTTCCAAAAGTCAATCGGGAGGAAATCGAAAGCTTGAACAGACCCATAACCAGCGAAGAAATTGAATCGGTTATCAAAAATCTCCCAACAAATAAGAGTCCAGGACCAGATGGCTTCCCAGGGGAGTTCTACCAGACGTTTAAAGCAGAGATAATACCTATCCTTCTCAAGCTATTCCAAAAAATAGAAAGGGAAGGAAAACTTCCAGACTCATTCTATGAAGCCAGTATTACTTTGATTCCTAAACCAGAGAGAGACCCATTAAAAAAAGAGAACTACAGGCCAATATCCCTGATGAATATGGATGCAAAAATTCTCAATAAGATACTAGCAAATCGAATTCAACGGCATATAAAAAGAATTATTCACCATGATCAAGTGGGATTCATTCCTGGGATGCAGGGCTGGTTCAACATTTGCAAATCAATCAACGTGATACATCACATTAATAAAAGAAAAGATAAGAACCACATGATCCTGTCGATCGATGCAGAAAAGGCCTTTGACAAAATTCAGCAATGTTTCTTAATAAAAACCCTCAAGAAAGTTGGGATAGAAGGAACGTACTTAAACATCATAAAAGCCATTTATGAAAAGCCCACAGCTAACATCATCATCAATGGGGAAAAACTGAGAGCTTTTTCCCTGAGATCAGGAACACGACAGGGATGTCCACTCTCACCGCTGTTGTTTAACATAGTGTTGGAAGTTCTAGCATCAGCAATCAGACAACAAAAGGAAATCAAAGGCATCAAAATTGGCAAAGATGAAGTCAAGCTTTCACTTTTTGCAGATGACATATTATACATGGAAAATCCGATAGTCTCCACCAGAAGTCTGCTAGAACTGATACATGAATTTAGCAAAGTTGCAGGATACAAAATCTATGTACAGAAATCAGTTGCATTCTTATACACTAATAATGAAGCAACAGAAAGACAAAGAAACTGATCCCATTCACAATTGCACCAAGGAGCATAAAATACCTAGGGATAAATCTAACCAAAGATGTAAAAGATCTGTATGCTGAAAACTATAGAAAGCTTATGAAGAAAATTGAAGAAGATATAAAGAAATGGAAAAATATTCTGTGCTCGTGGATTGGAAGAATAAATATTGTCAAAATGTCAATACTACCCAAAGCTATCTACACGTTCAGTGCAATCCCAATCAAAATTGCACCAGCATTCCTCTCGAAGCTAGAACAAGCAATCCTAAAATTTATATGGAACCACAAAAGGCCCCGAATAGCCAAAGTAATTTTGAAGAAGACCAAAGCAGGAGGCATCATAATCCCAGACTTTAGCCTCTACTACAAAGCTGTCATCATCAAGACAGCATGGTACTGGTCCAAAAACAGACACATAGACCAATGGAATAGAATAGGAACCCCAGAACTAGACCCACAAACGTATGGCCAACTAATCTTTGACAAAGCAGGAAAGAACATCCAATGGAAAAAAGACAGTCTCTTTAACAAATGGTGCTGGGAGAACTGGACAGCAACATGCAGAAGGTTGAAACTAGACCACTTTCTCACACCATTCACAAAAATAAACTCAAAATGGATAAAGGACCTGAATGTGAGACAGGAAACCATCAAAACCCTAGAGGAGAAAGCAGGAAAAGACTTCTCTGACCTCAGTCGTAGCAACTTCTTACTTGACACATCTCCAAAGGCAAGGGAATTAAAAGCAAAAATGAACTACTGGGACCTCATGAAGATAAAAAGCTTCTGCACAGCAAAGGAAACAACCAACAAAAGTAAAAGGCAACCAACGGGATGGGAAAAGATATTTGCAAATGACATATAGGACAAAGGGCTAGTATCCAAAATCTATAAAGAGCTCCCCAAACTCCACACCCGAAAAACAAATAACCCAGTGAAGAAATGGGCAGAACACATGAATAGACACTTCTCTAAAGAAGACATCTGGGGGGCGCCTGGGTGGCGCAGTCGGTTAAGTGTCCGACTTCAGCCAGGTCACGATCTCGCGGTCCGTGAGTTCGAGCCCCGCGTCAGGCTCTGGGCTGATGGCTCAGAGCCCGGAGCCTGTTTCCGATTCTGTGTCTCCCTCTCTCTCTGCCCCTCCCCCGTTCATGCTCTGTCTCTCTCTGTCCCCAAAATAAATAAACGTTGAAAAAAAAATTTAAAAAAAAAAAAAAGAAAAAAAAAAAAGAAGACATCTGGATGGTCAACAGGCACATGAAAATATGCTCAACATTGCTCCTCATCAGGGAAATACAAATCAAAACCACACTCAGATATCACCCCATGCCAGTCAAAGTGGCCAAAATGAACAAATCAGGAGACTATAGATGCTGGCGAGGATGTGGAGAAACGGGAACCCTCTTGCACTGTTGGTGGGAATGCAAATTGGTGCAGCCGCTCTGGAAAACAGTGTGGAGGTTCCTCAAAAAATTAAAAAATAGACCTACCCTATGACCCAGCAGTAGCACTGCTAGCAATTTACCCAAGGGATACAGGAGTACTGATGCATAGGGGCACTTGTACCCCAATATTTATAGCAGCACTCTCAACAATAGCCAAATTGTGGAAAAAGCCTAAATGTCCATCAACTGATGAATGGATAAAGAAATTGTGGTTTATATACACAATGGAGTACTACGTGGCAATGAGAAAGAATGAAATCTGGCCCTTTGTAGCAACGTGAATGGAACCGGAGAGTGTGATGCTAAGTGAAATAAGCCATACAGAGAAAGACAGATACCATATGTTTTCACTCTTAGGTGGATCCTGAGAAACTTAACAGAAGACCAGGGGGGAGGGGAAGGAAAAAAAAAGAGGTTAGAGTGGGTGAGAGCCAAAGCATAGGAGATTCTTAAAAACTGAGAACAAACTGAGGGTTGATGGGGGGTGGGAGGGAGGGTAGGGTAGGTGATGGGCATTGAAGAGAGCATCTTTTGGGATGAGCACTGGGTGTTGTATGGAAACCAATTTGACAATAAGTTTCATATATTGAAAAAATAAATAAAAATAATTGCAAAAGAAGACCAACACCATAGAGAAAAAAATTCTAATATTTCTGTTACGGTATTTTGCCAGTACCATACTGTTTTGATTACTATAGCTTTGTGGTATATTTTGAAATCTTGGATCGTTATACTTCCAGATCTGTTCCTCTTTCCCAAGAGAGATTTTATATTAGGTTATTTTGTTGTTTTTACAAAATTTAGGATGTTTTATTCTCGTTCTGTGAAAAATACTATTGGTATTTTGATAGAGATTGCATTGAACAAGAGTGTCTTCTGTAGTATGGACATTTTAACACTATTAATACTTTCAACCCGTGAGCATGGTATATGTTTCCATTTGTTTGTACCTTCAGTTTCTTTCATCAGTGTCTTACAGTTTTGACCTTAGAGGAAAAGCTTTCAGCTTTTCACTATTGAGTACAATGTTACCTGTGGTTTTGTGATTTATGGCCTTTATTATATGAGTATGTTTCTTCTATACCCACTTCATTGAGAGTATTTTTCATAAATGGATGTTGAATTTTGTCAAATGCTTTTTTGTATTTATTGAGATGATCAAATGATTTTTATCCTCCATTTGTTAATGTGGTATATCACATTGATCTATTTGCATATACTGGACTATTTGTGCATCCCTGGAATAAATCCCACTTGATTGTGGTAAATGATGCTTTTGAGGTATTGTTGAATATTGTTTGCTAATATTTTGTTGAGAATTTTTGCATCTATGTTCAGCAGAGATAGTGACCTGTAATTTTCTTTTTTGTTGTTGTAGTGTCTTTTCTGATTTTGGGGATCAGGGTAATTCTGGCCTTGTAGAATGAATTTGGAAGCTTTATTTTTCCTTCTTTTTTTTTGGGGGGGGGGGAATAATTTAAGAAGGATAGCTATTAACTTTTTTTTTTAATTTTTCAACGTTTTTAATTTATTTTTGGGACAGAGAGAGACAGAGGATGAACGGGGGAGGGGCAGAGAGAGGGAGACACAGAATCGGAAACAGGCTCCGGGCTCCGAGCCATCAGCCCAGAGTCTGACGCGGGGCTCGAACTCACGGACTGCGAGATCATGACCTGGCTGAAGTCGGACGCTTAACCGACTGCGCCACCCAGGCGCCCCGCTATTAACTTTTTAAAAAAATGTTTGGTAGAATTCTCCCTGAAGACATCTGGTCCTGGACTTTTGTTAGGATCTTTTGGTTACTGATTCAGTTTTATTACTTAGTAATTGGTCTGTTCAGATTTTCTATTTCTCTGTGATTCAGTCTTGGAAGATTGTATGTTTCTAAGAATTTATCTATTTCTTCTAGGCAGTCCAACTTTTTGACATAATTTATTATACTAGTCTCTCTCTTTTTTAAAGTTTATTTATTGATTTTGAGAGAGAAAGAGAGAGAGTGCACAAGTGGGGAAGGGGCAGAGGTATATGGAAAGAAAGAATCCCAAACAGGCTCCAATGAGGGGCTTGAACTCATGAACCACGGGATCATGACCGGAGCCGAAGTTGGATGCTTAACCAACTGAGCCACACAGACACCCCTATTGTAGACTAGTAATTTTTTGTCTTTCTGTGTTTTCAGTTGAAACTTCTCTTTCATTTCTGATTTTATTTATTTCAATTCTCTGCTTAACTTGATGAATCTGACTATATGCTTATAAATTTTGTTTATCTTTTGAAGGAACTAGCTCTTAGCTTTATTGAGCTTTTCTTTTTTTTTAAGTGTCTATTTCATTTATTTCCTCTTTATTATCATTTCTTTCTACTTACTTTGGGATTTTTTGGGTTCCTTTTCTAGTTCCTTTAGGTGTGAGGTTAGAATGTTTTTGAGATTTTTCTTGTTGCTTGTGATAGACTTTTATTACTGTAAACTTCCCCTTTCCCTCAGGTAAGGACTGATTTTGCTGTGTTCCAAAGAGATTGAATTGTAGTGTTTCCATTTTTATTTATCTCTAGGTACTTTTTAATTTCTTCCTTTGTTTCCTCACTATTCATTGGTTGTTTAGTAGCATGTTGTTTTGCCTTCACATGTTTGTTGTTTTCTTCCAGTTCTTTCCTTGTAATTGATTCTAGAGTCATACCATTGTGATCAGAAAAGATGCTTGGTTTGAAAAATTTTTAAAGTAGGCTTCATTCCCAGTATAGAGCTCAATGAGGGGCTTAATTGAACTCATGACCCTGAAATCAAGACCTGAGCTGAGATCAAGAGTCAGATGCTTAACTGACTGAGCCACCCGGGCACCCCTGATTTGATTTTAATCTTAAGTTTATTGAGTCTTGTTATATTGCCTAACATGTTATTTATCCTGGAGAATGTTCCATGTATATTTGGAAAGTATGTGTATTCTGCTGTTATTGGATGGAATGTTCTGTATATATCTGTTAAGCTTATCTGGTCTAATGTGTCATTCATGGCCACTGTTTTCTTATAATTTTTTGTCTATATTATCTAATCATTGATGTAATTGGGGTATTAAAGTTCTCTACTGTTATTGTATTGCTGTCCATTTCTCCCTTTGCACCTCTTAATACTTGTTTCATATATATGAGTGTTTTATGTTGGGTGCACATGTATTTCCAATTGTTGTATCCTCTTGTTGGCTTGATCCCTTTATCATTTTGTAATGCTCTTTTCTGCCATCTCTTGTTACAGTCTGTGTTTAAAGTCTCTTTTGTCTGGTATAATTATTGCTACCCCACGTTTTTTTCCCACTCCTATTTACATGGAATATCTTTTTCCATCCCTTCATTTTCAGTTTGTATATGTTTTTAGGTCTGAAGTGAGTTTGTTGTAGCATATCTACATATAGATAGGTCTTGTTTGTGTATTTGCTTTTTAAATCTGTTCAGGCACCCTATGTCTTTTTGTTGGAGTAATTCATCTATTTACATTAAAAGTTTTGTTTTTACACTTATTTATTTTTGAGAGACAGAGACAGTATGAGCAGGGGAGGGGAGAGAGAAAGGGAGACACAGAATCCGAAGCAGGCTCCAGGCTCCGAGCTGTCAGCACAGAGCCCGATGCAGGGCTTGAACCCACGAACCGTGAGATCATGATCTGAGCCAAAGTCAGATGCTCAACTGACTGAGCCACCCATGCACTCCATCATCTGTTTACATTTAAAGTAATTATTGGTAGGTATGGATTTCTTGCCAATTTTGTTAATTGTTTTCTGGTTGTTTTTCTAGTTCTGTTTCTTTCTTCTCTTACTGTCTTTCCTAATGGTTTGATGACTTTCTTTAGTGTTATGCCTGGAATCCTTTCTCTTTATTTTTGGTTTATGTTTACCATGAGGTTCATATATAACATCCTATGTACATAGCAGCCTAAATTAAGTTGGTGGTCACTTATGTTGGTGGTCACTAATAGCAGTACATTTTTACTCCCCTCTCCACATTTTATGTATATGTCATATTTTATACCTTTTTATTTTGGTACCCTGTAACTAATTTTTGTAGATCTAACTGACTCTACTACTTATGTATTTTTAACCTTCATACTGGACTTTATAAATAATCATTCTACTACTTTTATGTGTAGTTTGCTTTTTCTGGTGAATTTTTTTCCCTTCATAAGATCCTCACTTCTAGTAATGATCTTTTCTTCATACTTAAAGAATTCTTTTAACATTTCTTATAAGGCTGGTTAGTGGTGATGAACTCCTTTAACTTTTACTTGTCTGGGAAACTCTTTATTTCCCCTTCAGTTATGAATGATAATCTTGTTGGATACAGTATTCTTGGTTTTAGGTTTCTTCCTTTTAGTACTTTAATATATTGTGTCACTCCCTTTTGGCCTGCAAAGTTTCTGCTGAAAAATCAGCTGATAGCCTTATGGGGTTTCCCTTGTATGTAACTTTCTTTTCTTCTGCTACTTTTAAGATTCTCCCTTTATCTTTAGTATTTGCCATTTTAATTATTATGTGTCTTGGTGTGGACCTCCTTGAGTTAATTTTTTGGGGGCTTTATGTGTTCCCTGGACTAGATGTCCATTTCCTTTCCCAGAATAGGGAAATTTTCAGCTATTATATCTTAAAATAAGTTTTTTGCACCTTTTTCTCATTCTTCTCCTTCTTGGACCCCTGTATTGTGAATGTTATACTCTTGATGTTGTTCCTGAGGTCCTTTAACTTATCCCCACTTTTTAAAATTTTTTTTAATGTTTATTTATTTTTGTGCATGTGAGAGAGGCAGAGTGTGAATGGAGAAGGGACAGAAAGAGAGAGGGAGACACAGAATCTGAAGCAGCCTTCAGGCTCTGAGCTGTCAGCACATAGCCTGATGTGGGGCTTGAACTCATGGACTGCGAGACCATGACCTGAGCTAAAGTAGGATGCTTAACTGACTGAGCCACCCAGGCCCCCCCTTATTCTTTTTTTTTTTTTGAGAGAGAGAATGCAAGCAAGGGAGGGGGAGAGGGAGAGAGCATCTTAAGCAGGCTTCATGTCCAGCTCAGAGCCTAATGCAGGTCTGGATCTCATGACGGTGAGATCATGACCTGAGCTGAAATCAAGAATCAGATGCTTAACTGACTGAGCCACCCAGGTGCCCCTATCCTCACTTTTTAAAATTATTTTTATTCATTGCTCTTTAGCCTGGGTTCTTTTCCTTGCCCTTTTCCAGCTTGCTGAACCATTTTTCTTCATCCTCTATTTGTTGCTGATTCCCTATAGCGTTTTTTAAAATTTCAGTTATTGTATTCTTTAGTTCTGATTTTTTTCATATTTTTCTCTCTTTGTTGAAGTGTTCATGGAGTTCATGCACTCTGTCTTCTAGTCTGGTGAGTATCTTTATGACCATTATTTCAAACTATCAGGTAGATTGCTTCTTTCTCTTTGGTTTATTTCTTTTTCTGTGATTTTGTCTTATTCTTTTGTTTGGAACATATTCCCCTGTCTCCTCTTTTTGTTCAACTCTATGTTTGTTTCTGTGTACTAGGTAGGTAAGCCATGTCTCCAGGTGTTGAAAGTAGTGGCCTTGTGTAGAAGGAACTCGATGGTACCCTGTAGCACAATCCCCCTGGTCACCAGAATCAGGTGCTCCAGGGGTGCCTTCTGTGTGGGCTGTATGTGCCCTTCTGTTTTGACTGGACTGTAACTGTTGCAGATGCACTGGTGGGCAGGCCTCGTTCCTTACATGGCTGCCTGAGATGCCCACTCTGTAACCACTGTAACCACTCTGAACATGCTGGTGGACAGGGCTGGCCCTCAGACTGCTGTCTGCAATGATTGGTCACGCTGCTGTAAATGTAATGGTGGGAAGGCTCTGTTCCCAGTGCAGCTGGGTAAGAGGCCTGGTTTTGGATACTGTGAGTATACTGCTGTGTAGAGCATTTGCTCCTTTTTGGGTCAGAAGTCTCTTCGGAGGGGCCCTGGTCTCAGCTGGGGTTGCCTGAGTATTATGGTGTGGTAGTTTCTTTGGGGGAACGCTGGTCCTGACTGAGGATGCCTGCTGGGTGTGATGACATGGGAGCCATTTTGGACGGGATGTCTGCTGAGGTGGTAGATTGAGTGGAGTGGCTCTGCAGGGGAATGCCAGGGCAGGGCAAACTGTGTTAGCAACGTAGAGTGTCCAATGGAGAGTGTCGGAACCAATTGTCTCGAGCCTCTAGCTCTCTGGGCTGAGGAGGGCAAGGAATATGGTGCCACCAGAACTTCTGTTTCCCAAGAAAACTCTGGTAGATCTGTGCTCCTTTGGCACATGTTCGAAAATTAGTTAACAAATCTCTTTGATGTATAACGCAGGCACTTTTCAAATTTTTACTTCCGTGCTGGGTCTCCTACTGAGCGATGTAGCATGCTGACTCTTTAAGAGCAGAGACTGGTTTTCTGCAGCTCTCCTGGAGTTAAGACCTACTGATGATCAAAGCCAGATATTATGTGGTCTCATCCTTCCAGTGCAGCTACCCAGAACCGGGGGTGCCTGGTGTGGGGCTCGATCCCTTTGTTCCCCCATGCTTGTAATGTACCTTTTGTGTATGGGGAGCCACACAGCTGGTTTGGTTCCTGACCCCATCTCTGCCCCTCCTACTGTTTTTGATGTGGCCATCTCTTTATGACTTTTGCTGTGGCATATCTGTTCTGCCAGTCTTCAGGTTGTCCTCAGAGTGAGTTGAAGTGCATATAGTTGTTGCCTCGGTGTGTCCATGGGAGGTGGTGAACTCAGGTTCCTCCTACTCTGCTATCTTTCCTCTGTCCTGCAATTACTTTTGATTTCTCTCCTTCCCTCCGTGTCTCTCTCTCTCCCTCCCTCCCTACACACACACACACACACACACACACACACACACACACACACACACACGACTAAAATATGTATGGATATATCGAAGTGGTCATGTACTTATTTTTTATTATTGTAGAACTTTATTCTCTCGACTACCCTTTTCCTCCTATCAGGACCCCTCATTCCCTGTGTCATCAATTTAATATGTATAGTTTCATATTTTCCCCCACACTCATATCATCCTAAATAGACCTATAAATGAATATAAGTATGTTGTAGTTTTTCTAACCCAAACTGGGAACCTAGAACTTACCAAGAAAATAAATAGAAAAATGGATAAATGATATGAACATAAAGTGTCATATAAGATCAAACATAAATGGTCAGGAAATACATGATGTTGTGGTTTGCATGCAGTTAGGGAAATGTAAACTGTACCAGCAACAGTGAGGTATCACTTTATACATAACAGACCGGCAAAATTAAAAAGAACTATGTTGCTTGTGGGAACTCAAGGGAACATGTTTGCATTCATCATGGTTGGAATTGCAGAGTGCCTTTTTGGAAAGCTAAGTGGCAATAGACATTCAGCGTGGCACTTACTCCCCCGAAATGTGAATGTCCATCAATGGGGAAATGGTTGACAAAATTGTGAATATTTGCTATAGAATATGATGCAGCCGGGGCACCTAGGTGGCTCAGTCAGTGCAGCGTCTGACTTCGGCTCAGGTCACGATCTTGTGGTCCGTGAGTTGGAGCCCCGCGTCGGGCTCTGTGCTGACAGCTCATGAGCCTGGAGCCTGTTTCAGATTCTGTGTCTCCCTCACTCTCTGACCCTCCCCCATTCATGCTCTGTCTCTCTCTGTCTCAAAAATAAATAAACGTTAAAAAAAATAAAAAAAAGAATATGATGCAGCAGTTAAAATGAATGAATTAGAAATTTACCAGATGCCATGGAAAGTTTCCACGAGGAACTATTGGTTGAGAAATACATGCATTAAAGCATAATCATTTTGTGTTTATAAAACAAAAAGCGCCGAGCACCTTGAAGCTGCTGTCTGTATCAGTTTCATTCTCCCGTGTCCCTAGGTATCGTCTACCTTGTCCAATCTGGTGTGTAGCTCCAGCACTCCATGAAGACTGTTTCCGGCAGTCTCCCGTGATCTCAAGGTGTGCCAACTCTACTTGTCACATTTTAGTTTTTAGGTCTTTGCACCCAACCTTGGGTTCTCTTCTCTCCAACACGTTCTCTATGGGTAACATAATCCTTCCCTAAACAGTTTCCATATGCTAAGACTACCGAGTTTCAGATTTACACCCTATAGCTTTAATCTCCAAGATCATATGCTAACTGTCTCCTAACATCACCACTTTGTTGTCTCGCTTTTCTCCCCAGATCTTTTTTCTTCCCTATTTAAGTAAAATCCACCCAAACCTCAGCTCATGCCAGAGACTTGGGAATTGTTCTTGAGACCTTCCTTTGCTGCCTTTTCATGTAATCTGTAACCAAACTCCGTAGATTCTATACCTAAAACATAATCCAAAAATTTTTTTTCTCCACCTCTGTAATTGCCTCCCTACTTGCGGCAGCTTCCTGGCTGGTACCCTCTGTTTAGGTCTCTCCACTCCAGACTATTCTTCATATGATCCCACAGAGCAATCTTCTGTATATATAAATCTGATCACGGTACTCCCATGTTTAAAATTCCAGAAATTTGCGACTGTCGTGAGAAATGGTAAATATTTGTAGCTAAATGCTACCTACAAGCATCTACCTGATATTCCCTACCCATGTCTCTAACTCAGGCTCCAGCCACACCACCCTTCTTCCAAAGTCTTGGATGTACCAACCTCCTTCTACTGCAGTACCTTCAAATTCATGATTTCTTCTGTTAGAAAAGCTGTTTTCCTCTTTTTTTTTTAAAAAATCTGATAAGTGCCTGCTTACCCATCAAGTCTCAGTTTGTTGTTTATTTATATCAAGTCTCAATTTAAATGTCACTTCCTTGGAGCAAGTTTTCCTGATTTTTTTTATATCTGTTTTTTGTTTGTTTGTTATTCTTTCTCACAAATCCCTCTTTCTTCCTCTCCCCCTCCCTTCTTCATAAGGCACTTAACATCATCACTAACTATACATTTGTATGTTTACTTTATCAAACTCGAAGCTCATGAGAATAGAGACCTATGTCTGTGTTAAGGTCTGTCCTGAGCATAGTGACTCAGTAGAACTGTGTGTTGGTTAGATCAGTGCCAACGCAGTAGAACTTCGTTTTTTTTTGCTCATGTGAAGTTCAAGATAGATGTCTGTGATGAATAGATGGGTGGGTGTAGGATTCTGTTCCATGCAGTCCCCAAGGACCACTGCCGTATTCAACACGTGGCTTCTATTGTATCCCTAGCTGTAGATGTGCTGTTGGCAAATAGTAAAAAGAGAATGCACAGCATTATGGGAGGTTTTTGTGGGCCAGTTCTGGAAGTAGCTTACATTATTTTCTCCCACATTTTATTGGCTAGAACTTGGGCTCCGTGGCATTGTCTAACTGCAGGGGAGGCTGTGAAAACCTACCCGGGTTGTGTGTTCAGGATTAAGAATGAAAAGTATATTGGAGAACAGAGGGCAGTCTCTGCCATGGTACTCACTACAGTTTTTTTGAGTAAATTAGTAATAAGAAATTCACACATAAACAAGGAATTTCTTTTCTTTTTCTGGTTTTTAAATGAGTTTGGGAACCTACAGTTGGAGGTCGTAGCCTTTCAGCTTCAGTGATCCTCAGTGTAGACATAACTTATGATTCCCTTGGAAATATCTTTACTCTAATGCTTGCCCTAAGTCAGTAGGACAAACTGAACACTAATTCAGTGAAATGCATAGTACAACTTATAAATATTCTGTCAAAGCCAATTATAAAGTCTCTTGGTACTTGAATAATTAACTCTCAATTATCAGTCGGACTGTTTTCTGAAGTGAATCATACCCTGAAGGTTTTAAATAAGATATGAATTGTAAAAAAAAAATCTAGGCATGCTAATCTTTAGGAGGCTTTATTTAAATTCAGCAAGCTATACAACTAATTTCTGGTTGACACAGGGTGTTATAAGGTCCCTAAGGTCAGTATTGATGATGGTAACATATTTTGGTTTCTTTAAAATTTTTGAAAAATAGAGTATACATAACACTATAGGAAAAAGTAAATGTGCAGTTTTAAAAAAGTAACAAATACCCATATATTCACCCCAAAGGCCAATATGTATAGAGCATATCCCTATCTCAGGAGTTTTCTGTGTTGCTCCCTAATCTCAGAGTTGTCCTCCATCGGAAGTTTGCTTTAATTTCCTTACTTTATGTTTTTTAAATCAATTTTTTGCTTCTTTTTATTTTTGTTTGTGAACTTTACATATATAGAATCAAAGTGTATGTATTCACCTTTGACCTAGTTCTTGTACTCAACTTTGTGTCTTTGCAGTTCAAACGTGCTAATGCATAAACTGCATTGTGAATACACAGTTAACTGTTGTATTTACATGTCATTGAATGAATATACGATATATAACTGTCTCTTTTAAAGAATTTTCTTTATTACATGGAGAATTCCAACCATATACAGATACAGAATAGTATAATAAATCTCCATGTACCCATTTCCTAAGTTTAGTAATTACCAATTCTTGTTTCACCCATGTTCCCATTGAATTCATTCTTGCTATTCTTGAGGCAAATCGCATCTCATTTCACTGTATCTCTAAATACATAAAATACTGTATTTCTAAACTTCTCTCAAGAAGTTTTTAAAAAACATAACCACAATACCGTTATTATACCAAGGATATTAGCAATAATTCTTAATATCACCAGTTCTTCAGTGTTTGAATTTCCAATGACTTCCAATTTCCTTTTTACCTTAAATTTATTGAAGAAAACCTTTGTCTTATGGAAATGCCCAGTTTGGATCTTGTCGACTCCATTCCCTAGGTGTACTTTGACATATTATTCTGTGTTCTTTTTCTATTTCCTATAAATTCATACTTGGAGATAGAGGTTTGGACAGACTCAGGTTTGATTTATTTTTTTAATTTTTGGAAGTATAACAGTGTTCTGTTCTTTGCTGAGGCAAAATGGGGTTGTCTTTCTTTTGGAGATGTTAGAAGCTGTGGATGCTTTATGCCCAGATCTATTAATTCTTTAGGTGTTACTATTCCTCCATTCAAGTTGATGGGCATTTGGAATGGTTCCAGGGCTTTGCTGTTACACACTCTGTCGCTATACACACTTGCCTGCTGTCTTCTGGTTAATAACTTTAACAATGATTTCTCCATAAATAAAATGGCCGAGTTCAGGGTATATTTAGGCTTAACTACACTAGTCAATGCCACACTGTCTTCCAAAACAATTGTCCGAAGTGACATCTCTTCCAGCAGTGTGTGAGAACTCTTACAGCTTCATTTTCTTGTCCAAGTTAAGTTTTGTTCATTTGACAGATGTGTGATGGTATTTCATTGTGGTTTTCATTTTCAAAGTGATAGAGAGGGCTAAAAGGAAGTTTAGTGTAGAGGTTTTACGTGACCAAGGACGTTTTTCACCATCCAATCTGAGTTGCCTCAGAGGATTTATGGAAAAAAGAACTAAATCCAGATGTTTGCTGCTCCTTGTAACCTCATTTTACAAGACTTAATAGTGGTGTTCCTCCCCCACCCCCACTTGGAGTATTTATATCTTTTTCATTTTACGTATGCTTTCTAGAATTTCTAATTGGAATTCCATTTCAGCTATTCCTGAACGGACTTCCAAACACCACAGTTGGATAACAGTAGTATAATCTCCTTCACTTCGGTTAAAGTGAGTAAGCCTACAGTAGAGTATCTTTCACTTTGTAGCATAGAGGAGATATTATAGCAGGAATGCCAACATAATGAAAAGCTATCATTTTCATGGAAAGGGAAAAGTAGCTAGGATTAAGGTAGCAAACCAAGAGGAACTATCTTTGTTCATGCACTTACTCCCAATGGCACAATTGCAAGTCTTGTAATGTAGAAAGGTTAGTTCATTATGCCTTTGGTGAAATGTGTTAAAAGGTTGGTTAATGACATGACAAGCACAAAACGTAAGAGACCTTTTTTAACTCTGGAGTGCCCTCCATCAGAAGAAGTCTGGCAGTATGCTCATTAACTGTGTAGAAAGATGTTGTGGGGACAGAGCACAAGCCAGTCCTTTCAGACTTTTTGGGTACTCACTTGTCAATAAATGTCTTCATTTATTGACTGGTTGATTTTGAGATGATTTGCAATTTGTTCTTATTAAGGGACACTAATGGGATTGTTTAAAATGTTGCCGCATTGGCAGGATATGTGCTTTTAAAGTTATGTGAATCTTTAAGTAAATGAACAAAGCTAAGTTGTAATTTCAAGTGCCAGGGATCACAGCTGGTTTTCTGTTTGGAAGCCTTCATCATCCTGGCTGAGTGAGGCTAATGAGAAAATACCTTTTCCTTCCATGGCCTCTGCCTTCTTGGGAGGAAATCTGGGGCAGAAGGTGGAGCTTTATCTCTAGGTCAACAGCTACCAAGGTTGACCCCAAACAACTTCATAATCCAGGACTTTAAGGAGCAGTGGTGTTTGGAAATGCATAGGGGCATTTTTGGATTTTAAATTGAACCCCCCCCCCCGCCCCGGGTGGTGGTAGTGGTTGGTAATCATTGGCATTTAGTCCTTGGGGACCGGGGGGAGGGGCGCAAAGTGTCTTACAGCTCCAACCAGCAAATAATAGTCCTTCCTCTAATGCCAGTATTTCTTTTGAGAAACACTGCAGACTTATTAGAGGGACTTTGATCTTTGGGTTTTATAGAAAACCCAAAGGGTTTTTAGGCAGAAAGTAATTTTTATTTTAGCCTCTAGCTTATAATGAGAGCAGAGTCTGGTGTTCAAAGCCCAACTCAATTCTCTAGTAGTGATGTAACCTTGGCCTAGTTACTTAGCCTTTCTGTTCTTCAAATTTCCCATCAGTTAAGTGAGCATAACTGCTTAGTACCTACTTCATGTATTTATAAAGATTAAATTAATGCATTTGAAGCATGTAGAAAGTTCTCTGCCATGTAATAAGTACTCAAAAGTTAGCTGTGATTATTTTCCTCTTGGGAAAACTTGCTATTGCCTGGAAGTTATGGCAGAAACTTCACTCTGACTTGGGAAATCCCCAAGAATCTGACATTATTTACAGTGAGACAAATTCCTGTGATGCCGAGTCACTTCAGAAAGACAGAAGGGATCATTAGAAGACATGGGAGCATCATGATCAGATATAAATGACTTCTCGACATTTTCTAGGGATGGGAGAATGCCCAGTCCTTAGACAAAATTCTGTTTTGTAAATAAAGTTGTATTAGTACACACATTTGTTTCCATACTGGCTGTGGCTGTTTTTGTACAGAGGTTTGAGCAGCTGCAGTGAGACTGTATGGCCTGCGAAGCCTAAAATGTTTACTGTCTAGTCCTTTACAGAAAAAGTTTCTTGACTTCTGGTTTAGCGTATAATTTACCTTATGATGTGGCTACTTATCACTGTAACCCAGTGGACATTTATTAACATCGCTCAAAAAGATAAAGGGTTTCTTTAATTTTTAAAAATGTTTTATTTATCTTTGAGAGAGAGAGTGAGAGACAGAGTGTGAGTGGGGGAAGGGCAGGGAGAGAGGGGGACACAGAATCTGAAGCAGGCTCCAGGCTCTGAGCTGTCAGCACAGCACCCGATGTGGAGCTCTAACTCATGAGCTGTGAGATCATGACCTGAGCCGAAGTCGATGCTTAACTGACTGAGCCACCCAGGTGCCCCAAAGATAAAGGGTTTCTATATTAATTATGATACTGGTTATAATAGCTAGAATGTGTTTGCCTACCATGATGAGACATGGTTCTAAGTATGTTAGAGGTATTAACCCTTTTAAATGAGCACTTATGACAGTGTCTGGTATCTTAGTATGTTCCTCAAGTTTATTCAGTTAGTAATTGGCAAAACCAGCTTATAAACACAGGCAATAGCTGGATGTTGAGGAGAAGCTTTTAAATGTGATAAATTGATGGTAAGAAAAACGTAGGAAGCCGTATTTAGGCAAAGGGGAATTTAGTTATCTTAGAATTTGGTTTAAGATGTAAAAGAAATTCATTATACTAAAATAAGTTTATAAATGGAATAAAAATATTAAGTGGGAGTTTCAAAAGTGAAATTTAAGGTGATTTTAAATTAAATTTGTGATGGTAAATATGTAAGAATGGACAAGAAAACGTGTTTGAAATAGAACAATTGCCTTGCAAGATATCAAAGCAGTTGTTGGTAGAAGACTAAACAGCTCAATAGATAATAACGGGGAGTACTCAAAGATGTCTATGGCAAAATGATACACGACAAAGATAAAATCTTAAGTCAGTGGGGAAAGGATACATTATCCAGTCAGTAAGCAGTATTGAGTCAGTTGGTTATCCATTTGAAAAAAATCAATAAAGTTACAGCCCTGCCTCACACCATATATTAAATAAAATCCTAATTGATTAGATCAGAACATCCTAACCACTGTGTCTCTGCACACTGGTAGAATATAAGTGGATAACAAGTGGCTTGAGTTACTGATTCCTTCAACAGTTAGGGAAGCTAGGCCCAACTGATACTGTGAGGAGTCCTAGGTTTGTTGTATCTTCTGCAGCCATTCATGAGTGCAGTTGCTCATGTACCCTAGTTTTCTGTACAAATATTTTAATTTTCTATGTGTTTTCACAACTCTAAAGTGGTTAGGCTTGCATAAAAAAACAAATACAAATGAACTATAAATATTAAAACTTCCTGTCAGTGTCACCAATAAGAAAATGACCTCTCTTGCATTCCTTAGTCCCTCTGTAATCAGGCTAAATATTTTTAATCCTAGGTAGATTTGGATATGAGAAGATCAAAGATTCTCTCTCTCTCTGTGACACACACACACACACACACACACACCACATGATTAAGAAAAAATGTTGAGCATTCCACTTTGGGCCAAGATGGAGTAGCAGGGACTGGATTTACCTACTTGCCTGAAATGACTAAAAAACAACAAAATAAATGAAATAACAGCTCTCAAGTCATTGAGCATCACATAAGAAAGGACAGTGATCTCCAAGAGACAGGAAACAAATGAGCTGAACGTTAGCATGGTGCCAGCTGATTCAAGTTGTTGGAAGGGGAACCAAGGCAGACTCTGGCAATTTCCTTGAGTTGAGCTGATGGAACCAGGAGTCCAGAGAATCTAAGGCAACTAGAGTTCACAGGACAGTGCAACAGAAAGGTGGGGACAATTCAGAGAGAGAACCAAGACCTGTAGGGGGCCCCACTCCAGTGTTTACACATGCATAGGAGGAAACTGCCCATGGCTGGTGGAGAAACTACCAGAAAGGACTAGAGAGACGAGTGCCCAGAGCTCACAAAGGGCCAGAGATTGTGCCTGTTTCCAACAGCCAGAGTATAAAACCTCTTCTTCCACAGGCAGTGGCTGAAGTACAAAGAAGGATCTTGCCTCAGTAGTGCAGAAAAACTGAACATTTTTCTGGTCTTTTCTATCAGAGCTCAAAGCAAGATCTGAAGGGAGCAAGCAGTTTCGAAGTAACTTTATGACCTCACAGAAAAAAGCCCAAAAATAGTTTTAGAGGTACAAACATATCCAGTAACCAAAAAGAACATTAGCCATGTCTGACATCCATTCAAAAGACTACCAGGCAGGTGCTGGGAAAACTGGACAGTGACATGCAGAAGAATGAACCTGGACCACTTTCTTACACTGTACACAAAAACAAACTCAAAATTGATGAAAGATCTCAATGTAAGACAGAAAGCCATCAAAATCCTTGAGGAGAAAGCAGGCAAAAACCTCTTTGATCTTGCTCATAGCAATTTCTTAATACGTCTCCGGAGGCAAGGGAAACAAAAGCAGAAATGAACTACTGGGACCTCATCAAAATAATAAGCTTCTGCACAGTGAAGGAAACAATAAGCAAAACTAAAAGGCATCCAACAGAATGGGAGAAGATATTTGCAAATGATATATCAGATAAAGGGTTAGTATCCAAAATCTACAAAGAACTTATCAAACTCAACACCCAAAAAACAAATAATCCAGTGAAGAAATGGGCAAAAGACATGAATAGACACTTCTCTAAAGAAGACATCCAGATGGCCAACCAGCACATGGAAAAATGCTCAACATCACTCATCATCAGGGAAATACAAATCAAAACCACAATGAGATACCACCTTATACCTGTCAGAATGGCTAACATTAACAACTCAGGCAACAACAGATGTTGGTGAGGATGCGGTGAAAGAGGATCTCTTTTGCGTTGTTGGTGGGAATGCAAGCTGGTGCAGCCACTCTGGAAAACAGTATGGAGGTTTCTCAAAAAATGAAAAATAGAACTACCCTGTGACCCAGCAATTGCACTACTAGGCATTTATCCAAGGGATACAAGTGTGCTGTTTTGAAGAGACACATGCACCCCCATGTTTATAGCAGCACTATCAACAATAGCCATAGTATGGAAAGAGCCCAAATGTCCATCGATGGATGAATGGATAAAGAAGATGTATATATATACAATGGAGTGTAACTCGGCAATCAAAAAGAATGAAATCCTGCCATTTGCAACTACGTGGATGGAACTGGAGGGTATTATGCTAAGTGAAATTAGTCAGAGACAAAGACAAAAATCATATGACTTCACTCCTATGAGGACTTTAAGAGACAAAACAGATGAACATAAGGGAAGGGAAACAAAAATAATATAAAAACAGGGAGGGGGACAAAACAAAAGCGACTCATAAATATGGAGAACAAACTGAGGGTTGCTGGAGGTGTTGTGTGTGGGGGGATGGGCTAGATGGGTAAGGGGCATTAAGGAATCTACGGAAATCATTGCTTCACTATATACTAACTAATTTGGATGTAAATTTTAAAAAATAAAAAATAAAGTTAAATCAGAAAATAAAAAAAATAAAAAGGAAAAGAAAAAAATGGCAGTCTAAAAAAGATTTATTACAAACTGTGCCTTAAAGGTAAAAGATTTCAGATGCCATTACCAATCCCCGAAGTCATTTAGTCACCAGTATGAGCTGTAATGGATTATTGATCTCATAGACTATAAAGGCTCTCAAAGATCTATCATAGGCTATTGGGGTAATCTGGAGACTGAACATGCATACTTATTTCTCTATTGTCTGCCTTCATTCTCATGTATAATTCCTCCTTCTGGAGTTAATGGGAGTTAGTGCCTGCTTCCAAGGGGAAAGAAATACTTTTTTAGGTTTCATGCTCCAAATCCCAATGAAATAATAGCTCAGAGAATAAAGCCTCCGAATGTTTAAAAAAAAAAAAAAAGACTACCAGGCAGAAAATAACACAAAGAAATGAAAGGCATTCCAAGCCCATGGACTAGATGAGACAGTATTGTTAATATGTCTATACTACTCAAAGCAGTCTACACAATTAATGCAATCCCTATCAAAATACCAACAGTATTTTTCACAGGACTAGAATAAACAATCCCCAAATTTGCATGGAACCACAAAAGACCCCAAATAGCCAAAGTAACTTTGAAAGAAAAAAGCAGAGCTAGAGGCATCACATTTCTGGACCTCAAGTTATATTACAAAGCTGTAGTGATCAAAACAGTATGATACTGGTACAAAAACAGATACATAAATAATAGAACAGAATAGAAAACACAGAAATGAACGCACAATTTTTTTGTCAATTAATTTTCAACAAAGGAGAAAAGAATATCCAATGGGAAAAAGATAGTCTCTTCAACAAATGGTGTTGGGAAAACTGCACAGCAACATGAAAGCATGAAGCTGGACCACTTTCTTACACCACACACAAAAATAAACCCCAAATGGATTAAAGACCTAAATTTGAGGACTGAAACCATAAAAATCCTAGAGGTGAATAGGCAGTAACCTCTTTGACGTCAGCCACAGCAACTTGTTTCTAGATATGTCTTATGAAGCAAGGGAAACAAAAGCAAAAATTAACTATTGGGACTTCATCAAGGTAAAAAACTTCTGCACAGCAAAGGAAATAATCAACAAAACTAAAAGAAAACCTATGAAAGGAGAGAAGATATTTGAACTGATGTACCTGATAAAGAGCATCCAAAATATATTAAGAACTTATAAAACTCAACACTCCAAAATGACTAATCCAATTAAAAAATGGGCAGTAGTCACGAATAGACTTTTTTTCCAAAAAAGACATACAGATGGCCAGCAGACACATGAAAAGATGCTCAATATCATGGATCATCAGAGAAATAAAAATCAAAACCACAATGAGATATCACCTTATACCTGTCAGAATGTCCAGAGAAATACAAATCAAAACCACAATGAGATGTCATCTCATACCTGTCAGAATATCTAAAATCAACAACACAAGAAACAAGTGTTGGCAAGGATGTGGAGAAAGGGGAACCTTCTTGCACCGTGGGTGGGAATGCAAACTGGTGTAACCACTCCAGAAAACAGTATGGAGGTTCCTCAAAAAAATTAAAAATAGAACTACCTAATGATCCAGCAATTGCAGTACTAGGCATTTACCTAAAGAATACAAAAAAATATTAATATAAGGGGATACATGCACCCCTATGTTTATAACAGCATTATCTACAATTACAAATTATGGAAACAGCCTGTGTCCGTCGACTGGTATATACACACAATGGAATATTACTTAGCCATAAAAAATGAAATCTTGTCATTTGTAATGACATGGATGGATGTAGAAAGTATTGTGCTAAGTAAAATAAGACTCTTAACTATGAGAATAAACTGCTGGTCACCAGAGGGGAGGTAGGTGGGGGAATGGGTGAAATGGGTGATGGAGATTAAGGAAGGTACCAGTCGATGAGCCCCAGTTGATGTATGGAAGTGTTCAGTCACTATATTATACACCTGAAACCAGTCTTACACTGTATGTTAACTAACTAGAATTCAAATAAAAACTTTATTTTATTTTATTTTTTAAAATTTACATCCAAATTAGTTAGCATATAGTGCAACAGTGATTTTAGGAGTAGATTCCTTAGTGCCCCTGACCCATGTAGCCCATCCCCCTCCCACACCCCCTCCAGTAACCCTCAGTTTGTTCTCCATATTTATGAGTTTCTTCTGTTTTGTCCCCCTCCCTGTTTTTATATTATTTTTGTTTCCCTTCCCTTATGTTCATCTGTTTTGTCTCTTAAAGTCCTCATAGGAGTGAAGTCATATGATTTTTGTCTTTGTCTCTGACTGACTAATTTCACTTAGCATAATACCCTCCAGTTCCATCCACGTAGTTGCAAATGGCAGGATTTCATTCTTTTTGATTGCCGAGTAACACTCCATTGTATATATATACCACATCTTCTTTATCCCTTCATCCATCGATGGGCATTTGGGCTCTTTCCATACTTTGGCTGTTGTTGATAGTGCTGCTATAAACATGGGGGTGCATTTGTCTCTTCGAAATAGCACACCTGTATCCCTTGGATAAGTGCCTAGTAGTGCAATTGCTGGGTCACAGGGTAGTTCTATTTTTCGTTTTTTGAGAAACCTCCATACTGTTTTCCAGAGTGGCCGCACCAGCTTGCATTCTCACAAATAAAAACTTCTTAAAAAGACTGCCAGGCATGAAAGGACATTATAAAATAAATCCCCTAATAAAGGAGGTGAAAAATCAATTAATCAGAACTTACCCGGAAATGGCACAAATAATAAAGTTAATAGTCAAGGGCATTGAATGTGTTATTATAACTGTATTTATAAGTTCAAAAAGCAGCAGAAATATTGAGCATGTTAGTATTGACATGGACGGTATTTAAAAAAACAACCTTCTAGAGGTGAAGACTGCAGTGTCTGAGATCAACGAGGCACTGATTAGATACTGCAGAAGAAAAGATTTGTAAACCTCAAGGTGTAGAAGTAGGAAACATCCAAGATAAAACCCAGAGAGAACAGTGACTCTCATCCTCCCACAAAAAACAACCGAACATTGATGAGCTGTGGGAAAAACCTCAGATGGTCAAATATATATGCAGTTGCAGTTCCCAGAGGGAGGAAGAGAAAGGAAAAATATTTAAAGAAATAATGACCCCTAATTTTCCAAATATAAAAACTTTACACCAGCAGATCCAATAAAGTCAATGAGTCCCAAACACAAGAAACATGAAGAAAACTACATCAGGCATATCATAATCTAAAAACAGTAACAAAGAGAAAATTAACTTAAACCCAAAGGGGAAAAATACACACACACACATACATGAATATGTACACACACAAAATTGGGAAATCTTGGCTCATTGACAAACTCCAGCTTAAGAACTCCCTAGTTTAGATCAGGAGGGTGAAGGCATGAAGACAAACTCATGGTTGGGGAGAGGTAACAATCATACTGAAACCCAGTGGTTAAAGTTTGGTTACCACCATCCACAAAATTCCATTTATGTTGAGAATCCAGAGAGCGTATATTTCCACGTGTGGTTCTGGGATTGGTGGGCTCAGTGTATGGATGGAGCTCCATTGTTGGCAATCTTCCCCCCCCCCCCAAGTTTTTATTTAAATTCCAGTTAGTTAATATATAGTGTATGTTAGTTTCAGGAATAGATATTAGTGATTCATCACTTAAAACACCTAGTGCTCATCACAAGTGCGATCATTAATATTCATCACCCATTTACCCATCTCCCCACCCCCCTCCACTCTGGTGACCAGAAGTTTGTTCTCTATAGTTCAGAGTCTGTTTTATAGTGGGTCTCTCTCTTTCCCCCTCCCCCCCCCATATTCATTTGTTTTGTTTCTTAAATTCCACATCTGAGTGAAATCATACGGTATTTTGGCTTTCTCTGACCTATTTCACTAAGCATAATATTCTCTAGCTCCATCCACGTCGTTGCAGTTGGTCAGATTTCATTCTTCTTTTAGGGCTGAGTAGTATTCCACTGTGTATATCTCTGCCACATCTTTATCCATTCATCAGCCGATGGCTACCTGGGCTGTTTCCATAATTTCGCTATTGTAGATAATGCTTCAATAAACGTGAAGGTGCAAGTATCCCTTTGAATTAGTATTTTTATATTCTTTGGGTAAATACTGAGTAGTGCAATTGCTGGATCACAGGGGAGTTCTGTTTTTAACTTTTTTTGAGGAACTGCCATACTGTTCTCCAGAGTGGGGCAGTTGGCTCTAATGGTTTTTTTGCCTTCTGAAAAAGGATTGGGCCAGTACCTCCTCAGGGAGTCAGATATTCACAGTGACAAAGCAGTTAGGATTCTTCTTATGGTTGAGCAGACATAATGAGCGCAAAATACAAAAGCACAGGCTTTTGTGCTGACAGGCTGACAGCAGCGAGTCCTGCGTGGGGCTCGAACTCGTTAACCGCGAGATCATGACCTGAGCCAAAGTCGGATGCTCAACTGACTGATCCACCCAGGTGTCCCCAAAAGACTATTATTTTTATTTCACTCTGGGATTCAGCCATTTTAGGACCAAACTTGGCTAGTAGGATCAACTTTCCTCTTGATAAATTCTTCATCATAAATACTAATGGTGTAATTTATTCTTGGAGGAAATACAATTTTAGGACACTAGAGGTCTCTGCCTTGCCATATCACAAAGACCTCTAAGAGGAAAACAAAAGCACAATTTCCATGGCAACGATGAGTGGGTGTCTTGTGGGAGAGGTTAAAGGGGAGGGGATTGAAGAGAGAGAAATCTTTGTGACCAAGAGGGACAGTTCAAAATGGGTAGTTTCTAGTTTCTCTTGGGTGGATGTCATCTGTTGGCGTTTTGAAATACTGACTGAAATTTGAGTAGGCTTTGTTGGACTTAGATTTTCCACTTGTTTTTCAGATTTCTATCTTTGGTTGGACACCCAGAGCTTCTTAAAGCCTGAAGCACTGGAAAAAAACAATAACCACATGGTCATTACTATAAGTGTTGCAGAGAAATACTCTTTCCCTTTAGATTTAAGCTGACTTTTTCTAAATAACAACATCTTTGTTGTAAAATCAATTCCATGCTGCCATTTGCATTTTAAAGTACCACCTGTGAATTCAGAGGACTTTTGCATTTGTTAAAAAGAAAGGAAAAGATCATATCTAAAACATGTGAGGCAGAATCGGTCTTTGAGTATGAACAATCTTTTGATTGGTGAGATTTCTTGGTATTTGTGTCTTGCCAGAGGACACTGATGAACTAAGAACCCATAGGAATGCTTAGAACATGGTCTGGTGTAAATCCCCACGTACTCCTTCCTGGGAGAGTCCAGTGTGGGCCGCTTCTGACTTCCCCAAAGACACAGGAAGCAAAGCGAAGCCTGGTTCCTTCTTGTTGTCATCCCTGCCCTTTCTCTCCAGCTGTGGTGGGCTGTCACAGTAAGGGGGGGGGGTGGAAAACCTGTCTGCTGTTCCCGTCAGGACTCTTCCCAGCCCTCTCCCCACTGTGGGCACTCAGTTCAGGAGCTGTCAGTGCCCCTCCCGATCTAAACTCTGATGGCTGCTTACAAAATCATAGAGGTTAGAGGGGGACTTGATTGATTCCATTATAACCAGAATCTAATGCTTGAAAACCCTGTAAATGCTTCTGACAATGTGGTTATATATTCTATGTTTGATTAGTCACAGCTCCAGGGAACTTTCTCTTTCCCAGGGAGTCAGTCTGTATGTCTTATCTATTTGTCTATCATCTGTATCTGTATCTATATCTAATCTATCAATCCAACCATCCATCCATCAGCTATCTATCTATCATCTATCAATCCAACTATCTATGTATCTATCATCCATCCATCCATCCGCTATCTTCTATCAGATGTTTATTGCCTTTCTGCCTGCCTGCCTGCCTGTCTGTCTGTCTATCTGAATACCTACCCACCTATGTATCATCACCTGTCTCTCCCTTTACCTATGTAGATGTGTGTGTTCAAAGTAGTGAGTGCACATAATTTAAACACTCTTTAGCTGTTTCTCCTTAATATATCTCAAGTAGATCTGTGTGTTGCCCTTCTGTGATTTGTAAATGTTGAGATTATCTTTTGTTGTCCTGATAATAAAGATGAGAATTTATTTCACCTACTCCTCCCATGCTTGCCCTTCACTTTTCCGCTAATCTCCCATTTTGGTTATAACTCTCAGTTTGATTAACTTTGAATTTACGTAATCATTGGCATGTGACTGTTATTCACAGTGGATCTATTTAATGTATTGTCATTATAAATTATTTTATACAGAATTAATAACTACTTCGTATTAATAAGTTTGGTTTTTCTATGTATCTATCACCAATTTACCTTTAAATCTCTGAGAGAAACGAAGTCTCTCTTTCATGCACTTACACCCACCATATTCTCTTCTCTGTGTTGAGTTGATTTCCCCTGAGGGCGAACCTTCTTGTAACCTCTGTTGCTTGCTGTAGTCTGAACTGGTTTCCCTCTAGGGCCGTACCACAGTGTAGCTACTGTGTCACATTTCATA
Organism: Felis catus; assembly: GCF_018350175.1. NCBI lineage: Eukaryota > Metazoa > Chordata > Mammalia > Carnivora > Felidae > Felis > Felis catus. Next base: position 6,164,237 of record NC_058374.1, read on the forward strand.
ACTGGGAATTCAGGCTCTTAGTTATAGTTGATCTCATTTTCACTTGTGCCAGTGTTCGGTCTTCTCTAAATGAAATAAGTGTAGTCTCTTCTTCACATACCCGTGGCCTTCAAGTATTTGTCCATGGGACCATAGCTTCTCTTTTCCTTCTATCTTCTCTTCTCTAAGCCCACCACCTCCAGGTCTTTCGACTGTTCTGGTGTGACGTAATCTGGTTTCCCTTTGTCTTCTGGATAATCCCCCTCCATGAGCTGTGTTCTTTGAGGTCCCTTTTAGAATGTGTCACCTAAACTCTTGACATGGCCTGATAATTTCAGAATATGGCACCGTTGTTTCTGGGTTCTCTGCTTTTAACCCACTACCGGGTCTGTTCTGGGGGAGCGGAGGCCTTGGCATCCAAGGTTGGAACAGAATAAATCTTCCCGACAGAAAGAACACAGTATACTGTAGTAGAGTATTCATCAAATTGGGACATTATCAGTTATCTGAAGGGTCTCACTACACATTTGAAACTTGTGTGGGGCGCCTGGGTGGCACAGTCGGTTAAGCGTCCGACTTCAGCCAGGTCACGATCTTGCGGTCTGTGAGTTCGAGCCCCGCGTCAGGCTCTGGGCTGATGGCTCAGAGCCTGGAGCCTGTTTCCGATTCTGTGTCTCCCTCTCTCTCTGCCCCTCCCCCGTTCATGCTCTGTCTCTCTCTGTCCCAAAAATAAATAAACGTTGAAAAAAAAAATTTAAAAAAAAAAAAGAAACGTGTATATACACACATGTATGTATGTTATTTTGGTTTCATATATGTATACACACATACGTTTTTTATTAATGTACATTATGGACCATACAAGTGACTGCCTTATAACCAGGTTCCCTCACGAGGTTTCAGGTCTGTGCTGTCAGTATGGTAGCTACTAGACGCATATGACTGTTTAAAATTAAGTTGTTAAACTTGGAGAGCCTGGGTGGCTCAGGTGGTTAAATGTTCGACTTTGGCTCACTCAGGTCATGATCTCACAGCTCGTGGGCTCAAGCCCTGCATTGGACTCGGAGCCTGGAGTCTCCTTTGGATTCTGTGTCTCCCCCTTTCTCTGCCCCTCCCCCGTTCTCTCTCTCTCTCTCTCTCTCTCTCTCACATGCACACACACACACACACATGCTCTCTCACCCTTTCTCTCTCTCTCTCTCTCACACACATACACACACACCCTTTCTCTCAAAAAGAAACATTAAAATGTTTTTAGATAAAATAAAATCAGATTATTGAAAATTTAAAAATTGAATTCATTGTCTTGGTCGAAGCCACATTACAAGCAATAGCCACGTGTGGCTGTTGGTTACCATTTTGTGCAGCACAGACCTAGTACCTTTCTGTCATTGCAGAAAATTCTATCAGATAGAGTTGGAACCCAGAGCTGGTGGTGCATCACAACTGTGTTGGCACCAATGGAATTACTTTGTCACGTGCTGTAAGAAAAGAGCTGAGGTGCGCTTTAGCGTTTGCGACAACAGAAGATCAAATACGAAGACAAGTAGCTGCTGCTTCTTTGATAGTTCAACAGAGCAAAGCAGTGGATGGACTGAGTCATCACACAGCACACGGTCCTCTAGGCCAAAGCCAAACGAACTTATACGGTGGTAGGACACATTTATACTGAGAGCGGTGGTCTGGGTTCGGCTTCCGATGCCATCAGCACGTTAAATTAGTATTTGTTCATTTCAGTGTTGTTACTTTTGTAGTTCTATTTGTCTCAACTTCTGCAAACTGTAACCTTATGCTGCTTATATAGCTGCGTAAGAGCAATAAGGTAGAGTTTACATATATATATATATATGCATATACACACACATACACATACATAATTTTATTTGTTTGTTTGTTTATTTATTTATTTATTTATTTATTTCCTATTAAAGTTTGATCCCCTCCTTTGGTGGTCAGATAGAATTGTTTTTCCCCTCAAAGGGATCTCTGAATCATTTGTTAGGATATGTCAGTGTAATAACAATGCAGACGTATTAGCAGGTACTTATACCTCAGGAGATCTTCTAAGTGCTTTGCATGCATCACTTCTCACGGCGTCCCTGGATGTCCCTGTGGGGTCGGCGTTGTTATTGCCCTCCTTCCAGAAAGGAAGGGACTGAGGCACATAGTGTTTAAGTGACTTGTCCACGGTTCCACATCAGGCGGTAGTAAAGCTGGGACGTGAATCAGGCAGCCTGCCTACAGAACTGCTTGCCCAGCCACGATGCCGTCGTGTATCCCCTTACAGTGGTGGGAGACACAGGCATCGTAATCAAGCTTTTGAAAAATTTGTTTTTAATGAAGACTCTGAGTGAGATACCTAACCTTCCCAAATCTCAGTGTCCTTACTTATAAAATGGGGGCAATTCTGCTGTCCTCATCAGGTCATTTCGAAGAATAAGTGAAATACATAAAGCCTCTAGCACGGTGCCTGGTACTTGGCAAGTGTTCTTCCCATATGGAAATCTTTTACTCCCCACTTGCCGTCTAGAGGCCGACCCAATACCCTCTTTATTAATGAAGGGAGTGCGTTCTAGTTAGCAGCAAAGTGATACAGAAGGCAGCTTCCTTTCCTGTCTCCCTGGTGGGATATCTCTCGATCTCCCAGAGGAAGCCCCCTGGGTGTGAGGTGCTCCCACCCTTCCAGGGGCTTCCTGACGGTGAGTCGAGAGCTACACAAAAACCACCTACTCCATCCCCAAATATCTTTGGACTCTTGTTTGGGCCTGCTTTCGTGTACTGTCATTTTGTGTTTTTATTTATTTGTTTGTTTGTTTATTTATTTAAATGTTTGTTTATTTTTGAGAGAGAGAGAGAGAGGCAGAGCATGAGCGGGGGAGAGGCAGAGAGAGAGAGAGGGAGACACAGAATCTGAAGCAGGCTCCAGGCTCTGAGTCATCAGCCCAGAGCCCGACACGGGGCTTGAACTCACCGACCGTGAGATCATGACCTGAGTCGAAGTGGGACGCTTAACCGACTGAACCACCCAGGCGCCCCTCCCGTACTGTCATTTTAAAAGACAAAACGAAGGGGAGAACATCCCTGACCGGTGTCCACTGACATGGTCAGCAGAGGCCTCATGCAGGAGGTTGGAGCCTCAGTGGGGCCTTGGGGAGTAAGTTGGTTTTGGGGTTGTTTACAAGATATGGGAGGAACTTTTGGGCTGGTAGGAGGAAATGAGTCAAAGTTCTGGGACAGGAATACACATCAGGTACGTAGGGAACAATGAGTCAACCAGTTTGATACTAATAACTGTGTGGTGTATTTTGCAATCATTAATCAGAGTCACTCTCAGGACTCTTTGGGCTCCAGGCCTCTGAGGAGTCCTAGAGAAACAGGGCAGTCAGGACCCCACTCGTTTCTAGCCTTCACGGAGACTGCACGGGCAGTGCTGAGAGAATGAATGCATCTGGAGACTTGGGTTTCCTCGCTTGCCTTCTGATTGGAGGGTCCTCCCGCATTTGCCAGGAGGGTTCCCTGACTGGGAGTAAACTCAGTGAGTTAGAGAACCAGCACAGGACTGACTTGAGGGTTGCCTACAAAACTCCCCAGCGGCCTTGTGGACCCCTCAGTAACTCCAGGATGTGAGAGCAACTCTAGGTGCCCCAGAATTGGTTGGTTCTTGGTCACTATTCTAGTGGTTCCCCATTACGGTGACAGACTATACTCTTTATCACCTTCGATAATTGCTTTCTACTCCTGGCTTTTGCTGTTCATCCCTTTTGATGCCTGGTAGCTTCTGTTTTGATGCCTTCTTTCTTGCTGAGCTGGTTTCTGCCTTTCCTAGAATCCCCCAAGAGAGAGAATCTAACACCAAAATTCTTACAAAGCACTTACCGCCAGGCCTCATTAAGTAGCCCCATACATTGATAGATGATCATAGTTAGGTGCTCACCTGCAGTCTCATTCATTCATTCATTCATTCATTCACTCATTCATTCACTCACTCATTCATTCAATGTATTGAGCATTTGCCAGGGTCATAGGATTGGTGACAAAAGGGCAGGTGACCTGTATATCCAAAATCTCTCATGAATGTTGTGGCTCCAAGAACAACATAATCTTGGATCTAGTACACGTTTGTGTGTAAGCAAACAGAACCCTTAGGGTAAAACAAAACAAAACAAAACAAAAATTTATTATTTTTGCCTACCATCCATTCAAATCCACCCTGTGATGTTAATTATTCAGCCTTTGAAATCTTGAAGGCCCCCTGGCATTTCTGGTTATTTTCTTTTAGGTGGTTGAAAGTGTCACTCATTCACTTCTGGCCCTCCCTCAAGTCTCATCTCGGTATTTAAATGTGCAGTGCTATGGAAAAATCCACAGTTTATTTAATGTGGGTCTTCTCCCCTCCTGTAGTTCCAGTGGGCTGCATGCTGGGAGGGAGGGAAAGAGACATGCAACTTCTTTAGGATTTCTCTTTCCCCCATGCATCAGTCTTGTCCTTTTCTGGCTCAACAACCCATGGTTTGTGCCCTCCTGCCCTTTCCCAGGTGGGGAGAGGGGACGTAAAGAGGAAGGGGAGGAAGGAGAAGTCTTCCTTGATTTGGACTGTTGTGAATGGATTCTGGCATTTTCTGGGCCTGGTAGGTGATTAAAGCCGACGGTTTCTCTCAGGGGCTTCTTGGTGAGTCTATGCAAGACAGATGCTCTGAATACCAAGATGTCCGCCTGCATGTTTTGGACACATGCAAAGGCATCTTTCCTCTGGCTGCCGGCGTCTGACTTCTTCCTTCACACTTAAGCGTTGGTGGGAAAAGCCCAGCAGAGTGGCTGCCCCAGGTGTTCTTGCTAACAGGTTCTGAGAAAAACCTGGGCAGGTGCTGTCTCTATGGCCTGCGTCTTCTACACAGGAAGTACTCATGCCTCCTTATTTGTCAGCATGTGCAGTAAAGGTTCCATTAGAACAGCCAAACTCTCAGTCTGTACCTTCCCTAAAGAAACAGTCATCTCCCTTTTCTCAATACCCTTGACTAAGGGGCTCCTGGGTGGCTTGGGATTGATTCTCTCTCCCTATCTCTCTGCCCTTCTCCTGCTCTCTCTCTCTCTCTCTCTCTCAAAATAAATCAATAAGTTAAAAAAAATAAAGTCTTTAAAAATACCTTTGACTGGGCTCCAAGGAAAAGTTCCCATTTTTATTGGCAAGATTGAGTTTTAGGCAGAAGTATGATGTGGGAGAGCATTGGGGGAGGTGGTGAGGGCCAGGCTTCCATGAAACTGTCTCCTTGTGCTGATTTCCCTAGAAATGGAACAGGGAAAGCCAGGTGTGAACCTGAATCAGGCGAGTCAATTTAAGGCTCCATGTAGTAAGTTACAAGGATACAACATGATGGATAGATGCGGGAGTAAAGGAGGATCCGATGTTAAGAGATCTGGGTTCAGGTCCCCGCTCGGCAACTTTCTACGTCTCTGAGTCTCAGCTTCCTCACCTATTAAATAGGTGTGTTAATAAGCAATTTCAGAGGGCTCCTGTAAGAATAGAATGAGATGTGTAAACACTTTGCATACTCTGAAATATGAAGTAAATATTGTCATTCATCCAACAAATTCATGTGGGCAACGTTGATTAAAAGCGAATTATGGATTAAACATTATCTTGGGGTACTGTGGAGGGGATACCAATCTGAACGTGATTATTTCTAGGAGCCAACTCTTTGTAATGTCTCCGGCTGGGGTCTGGGTGGGGGTCTCTGGGCAGGGGGTGTGTAGGGACCCAGACCAAGGTATGCTGAGAGGGAAAGAGGGGCTGAGGCTTCCCTCAGGTCTGCAAAACACAGAATTAGTGAGTTTCTGTATGTGTGGAAAGTATTGTTCATCGACCTTTGCAGACCTCAGCCTTTTGATTCAGATTAGAACCAGGAAATGTTCAAGCTAGAGGGGATCATAGATATCATCTTCGCTGACCCCTTATTTGAGGCCCCAGGAGATTAAATGACTTGCTCAAGGTTTCACAGTGAGTGAGAAGCAGAGCTGTTTCAGAACAAATGACCCAGACGTTTCGGAACCTCAGTCCATGGCCTTTCACTCCTCACTTCCCTTGTCCACTTTCTTCCTCCTGCGAGTAGGAACGTTTGGTAAACATCTGTGAGCATTTTCTTCTGGAGCAAAGGAAAGAGAAGTATTGATTTTCTGTATAAATAAGAGAACTGTGGTATTCTGTGATATTAATAGCACTTTTGGAACAAAGGACCCAAACACTGGGTGCTTCTGAAGATAGCTACCTGTTTTCACCTCATTAGATGGAGTTCTCAGGCTTCATTTCAGCAGGATGTCTATTTTTTTAAAATGCGATAATAGCCTCAATATAGTCATGATAATTTCACAGCTCACCTGTCAGACTATCAGCTTGCTTTTATTATCACCTCCGGTAACATGGATTCCGTAGCCCTTTGGCCTACACGATGGTTTATTTTCCTCAACAGGCTTTTTACATCTGGAACAATTCTGTTTCATGTGCATTTATAGATTGCTCTTTGCATAGGTCATCGTGGTACCAAAAATGGAAAAAAAAGGCAAGCAAACAGAGCAGCTCCAAAATGGGTTTAGCTTTATACTTGTGTTTAATTTGAAGCTTGAGATGCTAACTCCACCTGATTGTTCTTTCCCTGTAATCACCTTTAAAATTTTTTTAAATGTTTATCTATTTTTGAGAGAGAGAAAGAGAGACAGACAGACAGACAGAATTGGAAGCAGGCCCCAGGCTCTGAGCTGTCAACACAGAGCCCAGTGCAGGGATCAAACTCATAAGCAGTGAGATCGTGACCGGAGCTGAAGTTGGACACTTTACTCACTGAGCCACCCGGCGCCCCACCTTGTAATCACCTTTTTAGGTGATTTATCCACCCCCACTCCGCCCCATCCACCCACCCCACCAGCAAACATCTGGCAAGCACTGATATCTATATTGTTTCCATAGTTTTGCCTTTTCCAGAATGTCATATAGTTGGAGCTGTGTATCCTTTTCAGATTAGTGTCTTTCCCTTAGTAATATGCTTTTAAGGTTCCTCATGCCTTTCCATGGCTTGAGAGCTTCTTCATTTATAGTACTGGATAATTGTCTTTGTCTAGATGGACCATAGTTTATTTATCCATTCACCTACTGAAGGACATCTTGGCCAAGTTTTGGCAATTATGAACAGAACTACGGTAAACATCTCTGTGTAGGTGTTTGTGTGGATAGGAGTTCTGGGCTCCTTTATATCAAGGAGTACAATTGCTGGATTGTATGGTAAGAGTATATTTAATTTTGTAAGGAAATACCTAACGTCTTCCACAGTGGCTGCACCATTTTGCATTCCCGCCAGCGACAAGTGAGAGTTCCTCTTGCTCTACATGCTCATGAGCATTTGGTGTTGTCTCTGTTCCAGATTTTGGTTAGTCTAATAGGGATGTAGTAACATTTCATTATTGTTTTCATTCGAACTCTCCTGATGACATATGATGTGGAAAATCTTTTTGTATACTTATTTGCCATCCATATATCTTCTTTGGTGAGGTCTCTATTAAGGTCTTTGGACAAGTTTTTAATTGGGTGGGTTTTTTTTAAATTTTTAAATTTAATTTAAATCCAAGTTAGTTAACATATAGTGTAATCATGATTTCAGGAGTAGAATTTAGTGATTCATCACTGACACATAGCACCCAGTACTCATCCCAACAAGTGCGTTCCGTAATGTCCATTGTCCATTGAGCCCATCTCCCCACCCAACAACCCTCCAGTAACCCTCTGTTTGTTCTCTGTATTTAAGAGTCTCATATGGTTTGTCTCCCTCTCTGTTTTTATCTTATTTTTCCTTCCTTTCCCGTGTTCATCTGTTTTGTTTCTTAAATTCCACATATGAGTGATATCATATGATATTTTTCTCTGACTTACTTCACTTAGTGTAATACACTCTAGTTCCATCCATGTTATTCCAAATGGCAAGATTTCATTCTTTTTCGTTGCTGAGTAATATTCCATTGTCTGTATATACCACAGTTTCTTAATCCAGTCAGTGAACATCTGGGCTCTTTCCATACTTTGGCTATTGTTGATAGTGCTGCTATACACGTTGGGACGCATGTGCCCCTTCAAATCAGCATTTTTGTATCCTTTGGATAAATACCTAGTAGTGCAATTTCTGGGTCATAGGGTAGTTCTATTTTTAATTTTTGAGGAATCTGCCTACAGTTTTCTGGAGTGGCTGTGCCACTTTGCACCAGGAGTGCAGGAGTTCCCCTTTCTCTGCATCCTCACCAATGTCTGTTGCTTCCTGAATTGTTAATTTTAGCCATTCTGACAGGTGTGAAGTTGTGGTTTTGATCTGTATTTCCCTGATGATGAGTTATGTTGAGTATCCTTTCATGTGTCTGTTAGCAATCTGGATGTCTTCTTTTGAAAAGTGTCTGTTCATGTCTTTTGCCCATTTCTTCACTGGATTATTTGTTGTTTGGGTGTTGAGTTTGATAAGTTCTTTATAGATTGTGGATACTAACCCTTTATCTGATATGTCATTTGCAAATATCTTCTCCCATTCTGTCGGTTGCTTTTTAGTTTTGTTGATCATTTCTTTCACTGTGCAGAAGCTTTTTATCTTGATGAGGTCCCAATAGTCATTTTTGCTTTTGTCTCCCTTGCTTTGAGAGACATTTCTAGTAAGAAGTTGCTGTAGCCAAGATCAAAGAGGTTGTTGCCAGTTTTGTCCTCTAGGATTTTGATGGTTTCCTGTCTGACATTTAGGTCTTTCATCTATTTGAGTTTATTGTTGTGTATAATGTAAGAAAGTGGTCCAGGTTCATTCTTTTGCATGTCGCTGTCCAGTTTTTCCAACACCATTTCCTGAAGAGACTGTCCTTTTTCCCATTGGATATTCTTTCCTGCTTTGTCAAAGATTAGTTGGCCATACATTTGTGGGTCAATTTCTGGGTTGTCTATCCTATTCCATTGATCTGTGTGTCTGTTTTTGTGCTCATACATACTGTCTTGATGATTATAGCTTTGTAATATAGCTTGAAGTCTGGAACTGTAAGGCCCTGAGCTTTGGTTTTCTTTTTTAACATTACTTTGGCTATTTGGAGTCATTTCTGTTCCATACAAATTTTAGAATTGTTTGTCCTAGCTCTGTGAAGAATGCTGGTATTATTTGATTGGGATTGCATTGACTATGTAGTTTGCTTTGGATAGTATCGACATTTTAACAATATTTGTTCTTCCAATCCATGAGCATGGAATGTTTTTCCATTTCTTTGTGTCTTCTTCAGTTCCTTTCATAAGTTTTCTATAGTTTTCAGCATATAGATTTTTTACCTCTTTGGTTAAGTTTATTCCTAGGTATTTTATGGGTTTTGGTGCAATTATAAATGAGATTGATTCCTTGATATCTTTTTCTGCTGCGTCATTATTGGTGTACAGAAATGCCACAGATTTCTCTACATTGATTTTATATCCTGCGGTTTTGCTGAATTGATGTATCAGTTCTAGCAGTTTTTTGGTGGAATCTTTTGGGTTTTCCATGTAGAATATCATATCATCTGTGAAGAGTGAAAGTTTGACTTCTCCCTTGCCAGTTTGAATGCCTTTTATTTCTTTTTGTTGTCTGATTGCTGAGGCTGGGACTCCCAACACTATGTTGAATAACAGTGGTGAGAATGGACATCCCTGTCATCTTCCTGACCTTCGAGGGAAAGCCCTAAGTTTTTCCCCATTGAGGGTGATATTAGTGGTGGGTCTTTTGAATATGGCCTTTATGATCTTGAGGTATGATCCTTCTATCCCCACTTTCTTGATGATTTTTATCAAAAAACTATGCTGTATGTTTTCAAATGCTGTTTCTGCATCTATTGAGAGGGTCATGTGGTTCTTATCTTTATTAATGTGCTGTATCACATTGATTGATTTGTGGATATTGAACCAGCCCTGCATCCCAGGAATAAGTCCCACTTGGTCATAGTGAATAATTCTTTTAATGTATTGTTGGATCTGGTTTGCTTAGTATCTTGTTGAGAATTTTTGCATCCATGTTCATCAGAGCTCTTTGGTTTTGAAATCAAGGTAATGCTGGTGTTGTAGAATGAGTTTGAAAGTTTTCCTTCCATTTCTATTTTTTTTTTTTTTGGAACAGCTTCAAAAGAATAGGTGTTAACTCTTCTTTAAATATTTGGCAAAATTCCCCTGGAAAGCCATCAAGCCTTAGACTCTAGTTTGTTGGGAAATTTTTGATTTCTGATTCAATTTCCATAATGGTTATGGGTCTGTTTAAATTTTCTATTTCTTTAAAAAAATTTTTTTTTAACGTTTATTTAGTTTTGAGACAGAGAGAGAGAGAGACAGAGCATGAATGGGGAGGGGCAGAGAGAGAGGGAGACACAGAATCGGAAGCAGGCTCCAGGCTCTGGGCCATCAGCCCAGAGCTTGACGCAGGGCTCGAACTCACAGACCACGAGATCGTGACCTGAGCTGAAGTCGGACGCTTAACTGACTGAGCCACCCAGGCGCCCCTCAAATTTTCTATTTCTTTTGTTTCAGTTTTGGTAGTTTATGTGTTTCTAGAAATTTGTCCATTTATTCCAGCTTGCCCAATTTGTTAGCATATAATTGCTTGCAATATTCTCTTATTATTTGTGTTTCTGTGGTGTTGGTTGTGATCTATCCTCTTTCATTTGTTATTTTATTTATTTGGATCCTTTCCTTTTCCTTTTTGATAAATCTGGCTAAAGGTTTATCAATTGTGTTAATTTTTTCAAAGAACCAGCTCCTGGTTTCATTGATCTGTTGTGTTTTTTAATTTCAATATCATTGATCTCTTCATTTATAAGTCTTTATTATTTCCCTTCTTCTGCTGGTTTTGGGCTTTAGTTGCTGTCCCCTTTCCAGCGCCTTTAGGTATAAGGTTAGGTTTTGTATTTGAAGCACTTATTCCTTCTTTAAGAAGCCAGGTTCACTATCTACTTCCCTCTTATGACCACTTTTGCTGCATCCCAGAGGTTGTGATTGTCATGTTTTCATTTTCTTTGGCTTCCATGTACTTTTTAATTTCCTCTTTAATTTCTTGGTTAACCCGTTCATTCTTTAGTAGAATGTTCTTTAATCTCCAAGTATTTCTGGTCTTTCCAAATTTTTTCTTGTGGTTGATTTCATGTTTCATAGTGTTGTGGTCTGAAAATATGCATGGTATGATCTCAGTCTTTTTGTACTTGTTGAGGGCAGATTTGTAACCCAGTACATAATCTGTTCTGGAGAATGTTCCATGTGCACTCAAGAAGAATGTGTATTATGCTGCTTTAGGATGAAATGTTCTGAATATATCTGTTAAATCCATCTGGTCCAGTGTGTCATTCAAAGCTATTATTTCCTTGTTGATTTTCTGCTTATATGATCTGTCCATTGTTCTAAGTGAGGTATTGAAGTCCCCTACTGTTATGGTATTATTATCAATTATTTCTTTATGTTTGTGATTAATTGATTTATATATCTGTGTGCTTCAATTTGGGGGCATAAATTTTTACAGTTGTTAGATATTCTTCATGGATAGCTTCCTTAATTATAATATAATGCCCTTATTCATCTCTTGTTATAGTCTTTGTTTTATTTATTTTTATTTATTTAAAAAAATTTTTAATGCTTATTTATTTTTGACAGAGAGAGAGAGAGAGAGAGAGAGAGAGCGAGTGCGTGTGAGCATGAGTGGGGGAGGGGCAGAGAGAGAGGGAGACCCAGAATTCAAAGCAGGTTCCAGGCTCTGAGCTGTCAGCACAGAGCCCGATGCGGGGCCCAAACTCACGGACTGCGAGATCATGACCTGAGCCGATGTCAGACGTTCAACCAACTGAGCCACCCAGTGGCCTCTACAATCTTTGTTTTAAGATCTAGTTTGTCTGGGGCACTAGGGTGGCTCAGTCAGTTAAGCATCCAACTTCGGCTTAGGTCGTGATCTCATGGCTTATGAGTTCAAGCCCTATGTTGGGCTCTGTACTGACAGCTCAGAGTCTGGAGCTTGCTTCAGATTTCAGATTCTGGGTCTCCCTCTCTCTCTGCCCCTCCCCGACTCATGCACATGTGCACATGCTCTCTCTCTCTGTCTCTCTCTCAAAAAGAAATAAACATTAGGGGCACCTGGGTGGCGCAGTTGGTTGAGCGTCCGACTTCGGCCAGGTCACGATCTCACAGTCCGTGAGTTCGAGCCCCGCGTCGGGCTCTGGGCTGATGGCTCAGAGCCTGGAGCCTGTTTCCGATTCTGTGTCTCCCTCTCTCTCTGCCCCTCCCCCGTTCATGCTCTGTCTCTCTCTGTCCCAAAAATAAATAAACGTTGAAAAAAAAAATTAAAAAAAAAAAAGAAATAAACATTAAAAAAATAAAATCTAGTTTGATATAAGCGTGGCTACTCAGGCTTTCTTTTGATTGCCATTAGCATGATAGATGGTTTCCATTCCTCTACTTTCAATCTGTTGGTGTCTCTAGGTCTAAAATGAGTCTCTTGTAAGCAGCATATAGATGGGTCTTGTTTTTTTTTTTTTTTAATCCATTCTGATACCCTATGTCTTTTGATTGGAGTATTTAGCCCATTTATATTCCGAGTGATTTTTGAAAGATATGAATTTAGTGCCATTGTGTTACCTGGAGAGTTGATGTTTCTGGTGATGCTCTCTGGTTCTTTCTAGTCTTTTGTTGCTTTTGGTCTTTTTTTTTTTCCTCCATTCAAAGAGCCTCCTTTAAAATTTCTTGTAGGGTTGGTTAAGTGGTCACAAATTCCTTTAATTTTTGTTTGTCTGGGAAACTCTTTATATTTACTTCTATTTTGAATGGTAGCCTTGCTGGATAAGAGTATTATTATTATCATATTTTTCCCATTCAGCATGTTGAATATATCCTGCCACTTGTTTCTGGCCTGCCAAGTTTTTGTGGACAGATCTGCTGTGAACCTGGTCTGTCTTCCCTTGTAGGTTAAGGGCTTTTTTCTCCCTTGCTGCTTTCAAGATGCTTTCCTTGTCTGTGTATTTTGTGTATTTGACTATGATATGTCCTGGCGATGGACAGCTTTTGTTGAATTTAATGGGAGTTCTCTGTGCTTCTTGCATTTTGATGTCTGTGTCCTTCCCCAGATTGGGGGAGTTTTAGCTATAATTTGCTCACATATACCTTCTGCCCCCTTTTCTCACTCTTCATCTTCTGGGACTCCTGTGATATTATGAATGTTATTATGTTATGATAACTTGCTAAGTTCCCTAAGTATGCCTTCATGATCTCTAACCTTTATTTCCCTCTTATTTTCAGCCTAATCATTTTCCATAATTTTATCTTCTATATCGCTACTTTGCTCCTCTGCCTTGTCCATCCTCATTTTTATGGCCTCCATTTGGGTTTGCATCTCAGTTATAGAATTTTTACTTTCAGCCTGATTAGATTTTAGTTCTTTTGTGTCTGCAGAATGGGATTGTCTGTTGTCTTCTATGCTTTTTTCAAGCCCAGCTAGTACCCTTATAATCATTGTTTTAAATATTAGTTCAGACGTCTTACTTCTATCTGTGTTGACTAAATACCTGGCCATCATTTCTACCTGTTCTTTATTTTGAGGTGAATACCTCTGCCTTGTCATTTTGGAGAAAGAAAAACAATAATAGTAATAAAATGAAATAAAAATTTAAAAATTAAGAAAGTCAAGTAAAGGAAGCTATATCCTATGTGTGTTTTGATTTGCTTGTTAAGAGAAGTTTGATAGAAAAAAGAGGAGAGAAAAAAATATTAAAAATTTCTAGAAATTAAAAAAAAAATAAATAAACTTTGCTCTTTCTGTATCCAAAAAACAAAAGATAAAGAACAACAGCAAACAGAAGCAACAACAACAGAAAAACGAACAAACAAATGAAGAAACAAAAAACCCCAAATGAAGCTGAATCCAGTGTCCCCTAGGCCTTAAAACTGCAGCAGTCTGGGGTCAGTAGGCTAAACTCATGGAAGGGATTTGTGCTGGTCTCGTAGGGGAAGAGCCTGCTGTTCTGATTCTCAGGCCTACTTCCCCTAGTGGAGATGTGCGAGAGGGCGCGGGGCTTGGTGTAACGGCTCCGTTCTCCACTTGATGGCACTGTTTAGCTCACTGGGGTTAATCACTGTTGGTGGACTAATGGTGAAAATGGGCCATCTTCAGGCCACTCTCTAGTCTTCAGAGTAGGAAGTTTTTGCCCTCTCAGACTCGGGATCAGTCATCCCTCCTATGTCCCCCACTTCCATTCGCTTCCTGCTTTGCCCCATCTGAGTCTGAGCTGTCTGTCTACCACGTGGCGCCTCTCTCCGGAGTTTTGTCCCAGGCCCCACTGTGTTTCAAAACCCCATACTCGCGAGACCCTGCCGTTGGGACCCACAGTGATCTTCTCGGGGAGGGTCTGGCAGTGCTGTGGCCAGGGCTGGCTTGTCTCAGGAAACAGTCATGGTACTCTGTGGTGCAGCAGCTCAGAGTTTATGGTAAACTGCAACACACAGCAAGCGTCTTTGTTCCTCTATGGGTGAGTGTGGCAACTTGATGACGCCTGCCATCTTTTTCTTTTAGCATCTTGAGGGTATAATCCTACTGTCTTCTTGCTTTATTTCTGAGGAAATCAGCTATCTATCTAATTGTTGCTCTTTTGAATGTGTGTGTGTGTGTGTGTGTGTGTGTGTGTGTACACATCTTTTCTTTGATCAAGATTTCTTTGTCATCTTTGTAAGATATGCCTGGATCTTTTCTTTCTAGTCTTTGAATTTCAAAGGTCAGGAATTTATAGCTTGAAGTCTTTCATTATCTATAAAATTTATCATCTGTTATCTTTTCAAATATTGCTTTTGCCCATTTTTTCTCTTTTTTTGACCAATAACATACTTTCTTTTCTAGACCCTATATCTTTTACTGTCTCTTCTGTATTTTCTACACCCTTGTCTTTTCATACTTCAATATAGGGGAAAGATTTATATGATCTGAAGAGAAACCAGAGTATTCATACTTCAACATAGATGGTTCCTTCGGATTTATCGTCAAGTTCATCAATTTCTCTTCTTATTATTACCCACTGGGGTCTTATTTTGATTTTACAAAATTTTTATACCTTTATAGCCAACAGTTCTCTCCTGAAATCTTATTTGTGTCTTTGAAAATATTTAGCATAATTATTGTAAGGTGTATATGATGACACCTGTTGTCTGAGTGTCCTGTCGGTCTTTGGTTTTCTTTTATTTTTATAGTGGTTTCTATTTTTGTTATTTTATATTCCCACATGCCTTTTTTTTTTAAACGGAGCACTGGACATTGTACCTGAAAAACTGCAGAAATAATTTCAACCCTACCATGATACTGTCTTTCTCTAGAGAAGATTTAAGTTTGCTTCTGGCAGTCCTGTAGCAGTGGTAGTAATCTAGGATTATTTTCATTCAATTCCAGTGACTTAGATTATTGATAGCTGGGCTTTTTTTTTCTTCTTCTTCTAAAACCAGTCTTCATTCACTCTTACTCTGAGGATGTGCTTTCATCTTGGGGTTGCAGCTACAAGTGTTTATGAATTTCCAGTCTTAGCAAATACCAAATTCCCATTTCTAGTCCCTAGCATGATGAGATTATCAAAAACATTGCTCAGGCTCTGAGCCACTTGTTACAGAATCAGCAGTTCCCTCTAGGAAGAAAAAGTGGTACAGCACACCGGTTCCCTCATCTTCCTACTTGTAGTCTTGTAATTAATTCCTCACTGGTCTTTTAGCCCATCAGTCTTCATGCAGTTTGCTTTTATAGGTAAAAAATATGGTAGGCATCCTCAGGAAGCTTGTCCTGAATTTTTAAGTCTTCATTTTACTTCTGAAATCTATCAATAGGGTGGTTTATTTTATTTTATTTTATTTTATTTTATTTTATTTTATTTTATTTTGTTTTAGTTTGTTATTTATTTATTTATTTATCTATTGAGAGAGAGACAGAGAGGAGAAAAGAGAGAACAGGAGAGGGGCAGAGAGAGAGAATCTTAAGTGGGCTCCATGCTGGGCATGGAGCATGACATGGGGCTCAATCTCACAACCATGAGACCATGACCTAAGCTGAAGTTAAGATCTTGTCAGATGCTTAACCAGCTGAACCCCCCAGGTGCCCAAGGATGGTTCATTTTAGATGGTTTAAGTGAATTAAATAAGTAAGGCTGGTATAATCTTTTCTTTTTTATGGGTGTGCTCTGCCTGTAGATTTAGGTATTAGGATTTTGTTCATTTCATGGAATTAAGTTCGGAAGCTTTCTATATTTCTTCACTCAAAAAACTTTTATAACGTATGTTATATGCTTGTTAAAGATTTCACAAAATTTATTTATAAAAAACATTAGGGCTAGGTAATTTCTTGTAATTGGCTGGGAACTCTGAGTCCCTTCTCTATTTTTCTTTCAGTTTTTTTTTTTTTAATATTAGGATTTACAAATTTTTTAATTGTGGTAAAAAACACATAACAAAGTTTACCATCTTAACCATTTTTATTTTTTTGAAATTTATTTATTTATTTTGAGAGAAAGAGAGTGTCTGTGTGTTATCATGAGCACGGGAGGGGCAGAGAGAGAGGGAGAGAGAGAATCCCAAGTGATTCCCCATGCACTGTCAGTACAGAACCCAACGTGAGGCTGGACCTCACAAACCATGAGATCATGACCTGAGCTGAAATTAAGAGTTGGACTCTTAACTGGTTGAGCCACCCAGGCACCCCTACCACCTTAACCTTTTTTTTTTTTTTTAAATTTTTTTTTTCAACGTTTATTTATTTTTGGGACAGAGAGAGACAGAGCATGAATGGGGGAGGGGCAGAGAGAGAGGGAGACGCAGAATCGGAAACAGGCTCCAGGCTCCGAGCCATCAGCCCAGAGCCCGACGCGGGGCTCGAACTCACGGACCGCGAGATCGTGACCTGGCTGAAGTCGGACGCTTAACCGACTGCGCCACCCAGGCGCCCCAGCCACCTTAACCTTTTTAAAGTACACAGTTCAGTGATAGTCACATTCTTGTGAAACTGTCACCACCATCCATCTCTGGAACTCTTTTCATCTTGTAGTTTTGAAACTCTATACTCATTGAATAAGAACTTCCTATTCTTCCCTATGCTCAGGCCATGGCAACCACTCTTCCACTTTCTGTCTGTATGAATTTGGTTATTGTAAGTAACTCATGTTTGTTAATCATACTGTATTTGTCTTTTTTGTAATCAGCTTGTTTCACTTAGAGCATAATCCTCTAGGTTCATCTATGTTGTAGCATGTATTAGATTGTCCTTCCTTTTTAAGGCTGAATGATATTCCATTGTATGTTTATATTTTGTTTATTCATCTATCAGTGGAACTTGGCTGTTGTGAAAAATGCTGCTACAAACGTGGGTATACAAACATCTCTTAGAGACCTTGTTTGTGATTTTTTTGGATATATACCTAGAACTGGGATTGCTGGTTCATACGATTATTTCATTTTGAACTTTTTAAAATCATTCTGCACTTAAGTTTACCGATGCTTACATTTTAATGAAAATGTTACTTGAAAGGTTTATTTGTACGCAGTGTAGTTTTAGGAGGTAAGCTTAAGGCACTTTGTACATGCGTCTACAAAAAAAAGGTTACATACATATTTCTTTTAATGAAAGAAGATGTTACTTCAGATAAGGTTTATACACAGTATTGTTTCCATGAGTTAAGCACAGGGCTATTCTAATATGCTTCTACAAATACTTTCAAAAATACTTCTATGTTAATGATAGAAGATGCTACTTGTGAAAATGCTTAAATGCAGGGTAGTTTCAATTAGTTAAGCATATGGCTATTCCCTTATATTTATTCCCTTTTTTTTATAAGTTTGTAAACTTATGTTTACAAACACTTGTATCTTAATGAAAGAAGATACTACTTGAAGGAAGCCTCATAAACAGTGTAGCTCCAATCAGTTAAGCATAAGACGATTCCCATAGACAGTAAACCTTGGATTGTGAGTAACTTGTTCTGCAGATGTTCTGCAAGATAAGCGAATGTTCCTAATAAATTTTAACTTGATAAATGAGTGACGTCTTGCAATATGAGTAGTTTGTGATGCTGAATGTCACATGATCACAACTGAGCCAATGGTTCTTCTCTCTCTCTCTCTCTCTCATTGCGGGATTGTAGGTGATGATGGTCTCCCATGCTCAGATGCTCGAATTCAGGCCGCAGTGTTTGGCAGGAATCAGTGATATTTCAGAACGCTGGAAGGTGCCTACAACTGGCAATAGTGTATTTTTTGTCACTTCAAAGCACCTATGGACGGTCCTTTGCTTTTCCATACAAGAATAAGTTTAGGAATGCTTTGCCTCATCCTAGGTCAGGCTGCCTGCAGATATAGACCCTTTCCTCTGCTGCCTTATTACCAAGTTACATTAAATACAGTATATGACACAGTCACAGTATATGTACTGCAGTCAACATCCCTGCGAGCGTGTACGATGGCCCTCCTGTGGAAAGCGGTTGAAAGAACGGCGGTTAAGAAGGAGATGATGGGGGCGCCTGGGTGGCGCAGTCGGTTAAGCGTCCGACTTCAGCCAGGTCACGATCTCGCGGTCCGTGAGTTCGAGCCCCGCGTCAGGCTCTGGGCTGATGGCTCGGAGCCTGGAGCCTGTTTCCGATTCTGTGTCTCCCTCTCTCTGCCCCTCCCCTGTTCATGCTCTGTCTCTCTCTGTCCCAAAAATAAATAAACGTTGAAAAAAAAAATTAAAAAAAAAAAGAAGGAGATGATGACTGTGGAAGTTAAGAAGGAAATCAGTGAGAAGTATAAACGAGGTATGCACCGAAATTGCAAAATTTTATAAGAAGTTTACACCTGCATCTCGTCTGCAGAGGAGGAGGAGGAGAAAAAAGTGGAGGAATCCCTCACTTCAAATGAGATTAGGGAGATGTGTAAAATGTGGGAAACAGTGCAAAGTTTTGTAGAAAAGCACCACCTGAATAAGGCTGTAACAGTGCAAGCAATGAATCTGTTTAATGACAACGCAATGTCCGTTTCCGTGAAATCGTCAAAAGAAGGTGAAAGCAAGTGCCACTGGATAGGTTCCTTGTTAAACTTGCAGGAAAAGAAAAAGACTCCATTGAGCCAATAGATAGCAGTGATCCTGTTAGTGAAAGTCGTCCTACACAACAGCCCTCCTCTCTCTTGCCACCCTCACACCAGCCACAAAGGGTTTTAAAGGTAAGTGCAGGTCAATTTATTCATTTTTCTTTATATTTTGTATTTTCTTTATTGTTTTGTATTATATCACAGAATTTTAATCTTTTTTATATGGATATTTTTGGGTTGTGGAATGAATCCTTTAAAGTTCCCGTGATTTCTTATGGAGAAATTCGCTTTGATACACAAGTGCTTTGGATTACAAGCATGTCTCTGGAACGATTTATGCTCACAACCCGAGGTTTTACTATACTTCAACACATCAGTTTTTTTTTAAGTTTTTATTTTAATTCCAGCAGTTAGCATACAGCGTAATGTTGGTTGCAGGTGTACAGTATAGGGATTCAACACTTGTGTACATCACCCAGTGCTCGTCACAAGCGCCTCCTTCATCCCCCATCACCTAGTCCCCCCGTCTCCCCACCCTCCCCTTGGGTAACCAGCAGCGTGTTCTCTGTAGTTATGGGCCTGTTTCTTGCCTTACCTCTCTCTCTCTTTCCCTCTTTGCTCTTTTGTTTCTTAAATTCCACATATGAGTGAACTATGGTGTTTGGTTTTCTCTGACTGACTTACTTTGCTTAGCATAATACTCTCTAGCTCTGTCCATGTCATTGCAAATAGCAAGGTTCCATTTTTTGTTTGACTGGGAAAATAACTTTGTTTTCTTCTGGGGTGTGGGCAGATGACTAGTCTCAGAACTTCTGGAATTGCCTCTTGGTGCCAGTGACCTTTGCGACTTTGAGCCTGTTGCAGTGCACAGCCTTTTTCAAGAGCCAACACCCACTGTGACAGTGTTGCCAGTCTGGACATCCCCAAAGCAGACAGGTGCACGGACATGTTCTTGTGGCATTTCTCAGAGCAGTTGTACTTTAGGATGCAGTGGAAGTAGTCTCAGCAGATGACAGTGGTTCTCTGTGTCTTCATCTTGGACACCACACCAGGCAGAATCTGCCCTTGGATGGACACATCACCAGTAAAGGGACATTTCTTGTCAGTGGGCTCCTTGGGCTTCTTGAAGCCTAGAGCAATGTTTCTGCAGTATCATAGCAGCTTCTTTTTGCCAGTTTCTCTAAGCAGGACCCTCTCTTGACTTTGAAAGTTGGTTGTCTGTTTTAGATGGGCATGGTGAGTCTAGAAGTCTGCCATCTTCCCAGCCACCTGAAGAAAGGACAAGATTTTATTCTTTCTTATAGCTGAGTAATATGTCATAGTGTGTGTGTATATATATATATATACACCACATCTTCTTTATCCATTCATTGTCAATGGATACTTGGGCTATGTCTGTAATTGCGCTATGTAGATTGTAGATAATGCTGCTGTAAACATCAGGGTGCAGGTATACCTTTGAATTAGTACTTTTTGGATAAATACCCAGTAGTGTGATTGCTGGATTGTCTGGTAGTTCAATTTTTAACTTTTGGAAGAATCTCCATATTGTTTTCCAGAGTGGCTGTACAATTTGCATTTCCACCAAGAGTGCAAGAGGGTTCCCCTTACTCCATATCCTTACCAACACCTGTTGTTTCCTGTGTTGTTGAGTTTTGCAATTCTGATAGGTGTGAGGTGATATCTCTTTGTACTTTTGATTTGTATTTCCCGGATGATGATGAGTCATCTTGTCATGTGTCTGTTGGCCATCTGTAGGTCTTCTTTGGAAAAATGTCTGTTCATATCTTCTGCCATTTTCAATTGGATTATCCATTTTTGGGGTGTTGAGTTTCATAAACTCTTTATATATTTTGGATACTAATCCTTTATCTGATGTGTCATTTGCAAATATCTTCTCTCATTCTGTAGGTTGTGTTGTGTTTTGCTGATGTTTCCTTTGATGTGCAGAAGCTTTTTATTTTGATTAAGTCCCAATAGTTTATTTTGCTTTTGTTTCCCTTGCTCTGGAGACATATCTAGAAAGAAGTTGCACTGCCCAATGTCCACAGGAAAGCAATGCCTGTGTTCTCCTCTAGGATTTTTTATTTTTATTTTTACTTTTTTTTTTTTAAAGTAAGCTTTGCTCGCAGCACCAAGCCCAATGTGGGGCTTGAACTCATGGCCCTTAGATCAAGATCTGAGGTGAGATCAAGAGTCAGATACTTAACTGACTGAGCCACCCAGGTACCCCTCCTCTGAGATTTTTTTGTTTTCAGGTCTCACATTTAGGTCTTTCAACCATTTTGAATTTATTTTTGTGTATAGTGTAAGAAAATGGTCCAGTTTCATTCTTTTGCATATTGCTTTCCAGTTTTGCCAACATCATTTTTGAAGAGACTGTATTTTTCCTACTGGATATTCTTTCCTGCTGTGTCAAAGATTAATTGACCATATAGTTGTGGGTTTATTTCTGGGTACTCTATTCTGTTGCACTGATCTATGTGTCTGTCTTTATGCCAGTACCATACTATTTTGATCACTACAGCTTTGTAACATAACTTGAAGCCCAGAATTGTGATGCCTCCAGCTTTGCTTTTCTTTTTCAAGATTGCTTTGTCAATTTGGGGTCTTTTGTGGTTCCATGCAAATTTTAGGATTGTTTGTTCTAGCTCTGTGAAAAATGCCTTTGGTATTTTGATAGGGATAGCATTAAATGTGCATTGCTTTGGGTAGTATAGACATTTTAACAGTATTTGCTGTTCCAATCCATGGACATGGGATGTCTTTCCATTTCTTTGGGTCATCTTCACTTTCTTACATTAGTGTTTTATGGTTTTCAGAACACAGGTCTTTCACCTCTTTGATTAGGTTTATCCCTAGGTATCTTATTGTTTTTGCTGCAAATGTAAATGAGATTGATTCCTTAATTTCTCTTTCTGCTGCTTCATGTTGGTAAATAGAAATGCAACAGATTTCTGTACGTTGGTTTTGTGCCCTGTGACTTTACCAAATTCGTGTATCAGTTCTAGCAGTTTTTTGGTGGAATCTTTCAGATTTTTTACACGTAGTATCATGTCACCTGCAAATAGTGAATGTTTTACTTCTTCCTTACCAATTTGGATGCCTTTGCTTTCTTTTTGCTGTCTGATTACTATGGCTAGGACTTCTAGTACTATGTTCAGTAAGAGTGGTGAGAGTGGACATCCCTATCTGTTCCTGACCATAGAGGAAAAGCTCTCAGTGTTTCCCCACTTAGGATGATGTTAGCTGTGAGTTTTTCAAATATGGCCTTTATTATGTGGAGGTATGTTCCCTCTAAACCTACTTTGTTGATAGTTTTTATCATGAATGTATATTGTACTTTGTCAAATGCTTTTTCTGCATCTATTGAAAGGATCATATGGTTCCTCTCCTTTCTTAATGTGGTGTGTCATGTTGATTAATTTGCAAATATTGAACCATCCTTGCAACCCAGGAATAAATCCCACTTGATTGTGGTGAATGATTCTTTTAGCATATTACTGGATTTTGTTTGCTAGTATTTTACTGAGCATTTTTTGCATTAATGTTCGTCACAGATATTGGCCTGTAGTTCTCTTTTTGAATGGTGTCTTTGTCTGATTTTGGTTTCAGGGTAATTCTGGCCACACACATTGAATTCAAATAGTTTCCTTGCTTTTCTAACTTTTGGAATTGTTTGAGAAGCATAGGTATTAACTCTTCTTCAAATGTTTTGTAGAATTCACCTGTGAAGCCATCTGGCCCTGGACTTTTTTTTTGTTGGGAGCTTTCGATTATTGATTCAGTTTATTCGCTGGTTATTGGTCGGTTCAAGTTTTCTATTTCTTCCTGTTTCTGTTTTGGTATTTTATATGTTGTTAAGAATTCATCCATTTCTTCCAGGTTGTCCAACTGATTGGCATATATTTTTTCATAATATTCTCTTAAAACTGTGTTTCTGTGGTGTTGGTGGTTATTTCTCCTCTCTCACTTGTTATCTTAGTCATTTGGGTCCTTTCTTTTTTCTTTTTGATAAGTCTGGCTATAGGTTTATCAATTTTATTAATTTTTTCAAAGAACCAGCTCCTGGTTTCATTGGTCTTTTCTATTGGTTTTTAGTTTCTATATCATATATTTTTGTTCTAATCTTTATTATTTACTTCATTTGGCTGTCCTGAGGCATTGTCTGTTACTCTTTTTCTGGCTCCTTTAGGTGTGATGTTAGTTGTTTGAGATTTTTCTTACTTCTTGACTTAGGCCTATATTGCTATGTACTTCCCTCTTATTTATTTATTTATTTTGAGAGAGAGAGAGAGCACAAGCTCAGGAGGAACAGAGAGAGGGAGGGAGAGAGAGAAAATCTCAAGCAGGCTCCACACTGTCAGTGCAGAGTTCGACGTGGGGCTTAAAGCCATGAACTGTGAGATCATGACCTGAGTTGAAATCAAGAGTCAGACATTTAACTGACTGAGGCACCCAAGCACCCCTGATCCTCTGTTGATTTTTTTTAATGTTTTATTTTATTTTTGAGACAGAGAAAGACAGAGCATGAGCAGGGGAGGCGCAGAGAGAGAGGGAGACACAGAATCCGAAGCAGACTCCAGGCTCTGAGCTGTCAGCACAGAGCCCGACATGGGGATCGAACTCACAAACCGCGAGATCATGACCTAAGCCAAAGTCAGATGCTTAACCAACTGAGCCACCCAGGCACCCCTCCTCTCTTGATTTTTTTAAAAAAAATTTTAACTTTTATTTATTTTTGAGACAGAGACAGAGCATGAACGGGGGAGGGTCAGAGAGAGAGGGAGACACAGAATCCAAAACAGGCTCCAGGCTCTGAGCTGTCAGCACAGAGCCCAATGCGGGGCTTGAACTCACGGACTGTGAGATCATGACCTGAGCCGAAGTCGGATGCTTAACTGACTGAGCCACCCAGGTGCCCCTCCTCTGTTGATTTTTTAATCAGATTATTTTTTTATGTTGAGTTTTAGGGTTTTTTTACATATGTTTTATATGTTATTTCCTTATCAGGTGTATCATTTGTGAATATCTTCTCCTATTGAATAGGTTGCCTTTTCATTTTGTTGATGGTTTCATTTTCTGGTCAGAAGCTTTTTTAGTTTGACATAATATCATTTGTTTATTTTTGCTTTTGTTGTCCTTGTCTCTACCAAATAGGAAAAAACAATATCACTATGAGTGATGTCCAAGGGTTTACTGGCTATGTTTTCTCTTAGGAGTTTTATGGTTTCAGGTCATATTTTAAATTTTAATCCATTTTGAGTTTATATTTGTATATAGTGTAAGATAGTCGTCTGATTTCATTCTTTTACATGTAGCTGTCCAGTTTCCCCAATATCATTTATTGAAAAGATCGTCTTTCCCTCATTCTATATTTTTGCCAGTTCTTCATAGATTAATTTGCCATATAAATATGGGTTTATTTCTGGGCTCTCTGTTCTATTACATTAATCTGTGTGTTTTTGTGCCAGTACCATACTCTTTGGTTACTGTCACTTTGTAGTGTAGTCAGAAATCCTGGAGCATGATAATTCCAGCTCTGTCCTCTCTCAAGATTGCTTTGGAAATTTAGGGAATTTTATGGTTTCATACAAATTTTGTGATTTTTGTCTTAGTTTTATAAAAAATGCTGTTAGGTGTTTTCATAGGGATCTCATTGACTCTAAAGATTTCTTTCAGTATGGAGATTTTAACAGTATTAATTCTTCCAATCCATAAGCCTGGTGTATTTTGCCATTTACTTGTGTTATCTTCAGTTCCTTTCATCAGTGTCTTATAGTTTTCTGAGTACAGTTCTTTCATGTCTTTGGTTCAATTTTTCCTAGACATTTTATTCTTTTTGATGACATTGTAAATGAAATTGTTTTTAAATTTATTTTTCTCAGGTTTATTATTAGTGTAAAGGGTTTTTGTGTATTGATTTTGTGTCCTGAAACCTTATTTATTTGTTCTAATAGTTTTTGGATGGAGTCTTTAGGGTTTTCTTTATGGAGTATTATGTCTTCTGCAACAAGTGGCAGTTTTACTTCTTCCTTTCCAAGTTTGATGCATTTTATTTCTCTTTCTTGTGTAATTGCTATGGCTAGGTATTCCAATTCTAGTCTGAGTAAAAGTGGGGATAGTGGACACCCTTGTCTCATACCTTATCTTAGAGGGAAAGCTTTCAATTTTTCACCACTGAGTATGATATTATCTGTGGGCTTGTTATATATTGCCTTCATCATGTTGAGGTATGTTCCCTCTACACCAACTTTGTTGAGAATTTTTATCATGAATGGATATTGAATTTTGTTAAATGCCATTTCTTTATCTAATGATATGATATGGTTTTTATCTTGCTATATTTTAATGTCATATATTACATTGATCAATTTATGAGTGTTGAACAAACTTTGTGTCCTACACCAAATCCCACTTGATCATGGAATATGAATTTTTCCTTTGTGTTCAGGAACAAGACAGGGATGTCGACTTTCACCATTGCTATTTAAGATAGTAGTAGAAGTCTTAGCCCCAGCAATCAGACAACAAAAAGAAATAAAAAGCATCCGGATTGGCCAGGAAGAAGTCAAACTTTCCCTATTTGCAGATGACACGATACTCCATGTAGAAAACCTGAAAGACTCCATCAAAAAATTGCTAGAACTAATATATGAATTTAGCAAAGTCACAGGATGTAAAACCAACATACAGAAATCTGTTGCATTTCTATACACATGAAATGTGAAAAAGCAGAAAAAGAAATCAAGGAATCAGTCCCATTTGCAATTGCACCCAAACAATAAGCTAGCTAGGAATAAACATAACTAAACAGGTAAAAGATCTGTACTCTGAAAGCTATAGAACACTCATGAAAGAAATATGAGAGGACACACAGATATTAAAAAACATTCCACGCTCATGGATTGGAAGAACATTGTTAAAATGTCTATACTACCCAAAGCAACATACAAATGTAATGTAATCTCTACCAAAGTACCACCAGAATTTTTCACAGAGCTAGAACAAATAATCCTAAAATTTGCATGGAACCATAAAAGACCCTGAATAGCTAAAGCAATTCTGAAAAAGCAAAGCAAAGCTGGAGGCATCATGATTCTGGACTGCAAGCTATATTACGGAGCTGTAGGCATCAAGACAGTATGGTACTGGCACAAAAAACAGACACATAGATCAATGGAACAGAATAGAAAACCCACAAATGGACCCACAGATATATGGTCAACTCATCTTTGACAAAGCAAGGAAGAATATGCAATGGAAAAAGACAATCTCTTCAACAAATGGTGTTGGGAAAACTGGAGAGTTACATGCAAAAGAATGAAACTGGACCACTTTCTTACACCGTACACAATGATGTAAGTATTGTTATTTTTTAAAATTTTTTAATGTTTATTTTTGAGAGAGAGAGAGAGGTGAGAGAGAGCGAGGGAGGGGCAAAGAGAGAGAGAGAGGGAGACACAGAATCCGAAGCAGTCTCCAGGCTCCGAGCCGTCAGGACAGAGCCCGACACGGGGCTCAAACCCACGAACCATGAGATCATGACCTGAGCCGAAGTCGGACGCTTAACTGACTGAGCCACTCAGGTGCGCCCTGATGTGAGTATTGTCCCTCTTGCTTTCTTTTTATTTCCACCTAAATGGGTTATCTTGTTCCGTCCCTTCACTTTTAGGCTGTGTGTGTCTTTAGATCTAGTCTCTTACAGGCAGCATACAGATGAGTTTTTTAAATTCTTTTGGCCACCTTATGTCTTTTGGTTGGAGTTTTATTCCGTTTACATTTTAAGTAATTACTGGTAGGTTGGTATTTATTGCCACTTTGCTGATTGTTTTCTGGGTGCATTTGTAGGTCTTCTTTGTTCTTTTGCTTTCTTGTGATTGATGACTTTCTTTCGTATCATGTTTCTCTCTCTCTCTCTTTTTAAATGTATCTATCAAAGGTTTTTGGTTTGTGGTTACCGTGAGGTTCATATATCACAACTGATATATATGGCAGTCTGTTTTAGGTTGGTGGTCATTTCACTGTGGGTGGGAATGCAAACGGGGTGCAGCCACTCTGGAAAAGAGTATGGAGGTTCCCCACAAGTTAAAAAGAGAATAAAAGTTAAAAAATACCCTAAGATTCAGCAGTTGCACTACTAGGTATTTACTTAGAGGATACAAAAATATCAATTCTATGGGATACATGCATCCTGATGACTATAGCAGCATTATAAACAATAGCCAAACTATGGAAAGAGCCCAAATGTCCATTGACTGATGAACAGATGCAAAAGATGTGGTGTATATATACAATGAAATATTAGTCAGCCATCAAAAAGAATGAAATCTTGCCATTTGCAATGATGCGGAGGGAGCTAGAGTGTATTATGCTAAGTGGAATAAGTTGATCAGAGAAGGAAAAATACCATAGGATTTTACTCATATTTAAGAAAAAAATGGATGCACACAGATGGGGGGAAAGAGAGGCAAACCATAAAACAGACTCTGGACTGTAGAGAACAAACCCAGGGGAGGTGGGCAGGGGGATGTGTTAAATGGGTGATAGGAAATATGAAGGGCACTTGTTGCGATGAGCAGTGGGTGTTGTATGTAAGTGATGAATCACTGGGTTTTACTCTTGAAACTAATGTTACACTATGTTAACTAACTGGAATTTAAATAAAAAATGGAAAAAAATTATTTGGTGGTCATTTAAGTTCAAATGCATTCTGAAAGCACTACATTTTACCCCCCTGCTTATGTTCATATTTTTGATGCCATATTTTATATCTTTTTCCTTAGTTTACTCATTAAGTCACTATTGTAGATTTAGTTGATTTTTACCGCTCTTATCTTTTAATTCTCTTACTCACTTTATAAGTGGTTGATTGATCCACTGCCCTATTTTTATGTTTGCCTTTACTTATGAAATTTTTTTCTTTCCTATGTTTTTTTTTTTTTTTTTTACTTCTAGTTATGACTTTTTCTGCTTGAGGAAGTCCCTTATTATTTCTTGTAAAGCCTGTTTGCCTGTTTAGTGATAATAAACTCCTTTAGCTTTTGCTTGTTTGGGATATATTTACCTACCCTTCAATTCTGAATGATAACCTTGCTGGATAGAGTGTTTCTGGTTGTAGGTTTTTTCCCCTGCCAGTACTATGAATATATCTTACCACTCCATTCTGGTCTGTTAATTTTTTATTGAAAAATTAGATGAGAGTCTCATGGGGGGTTTCACTATGCATAATTAATTGCTTTTCCCTTGCTGTTTTTATACTTTTCTCTTTCTCTTTAATTTTTGACATTTTATTTCTGATGGATCTTGGTGTGTATCTCTTTGGATTCATCTTGTTGTGAACTGTTGCTTCCTGGACCCGGATTTCTGTTTCCTTCTCCAGGTTAGGAAAGTTTTCACTATTAGTCTTAAAGAACTTTCCTGCCTCTTTCTCTTTTTTCCTCTGGGGTGCTATAATAAGGATATGAGGATGCTTGATGTCTCAGAGGCCCATTAAACCACCCTCATTTCTTTTTTTTTTTTCTTTTTTTTTTTTTTAGCACGTAGAAAGCATTTAATAAATGTTATCTATTACATCTAAGACCTTTTTTGGGGGGATGTTGTTAACTTGTACTTTTGTAAAATGTCACACAAGCTTTTATACCCTGGTCCTCTTCTTAGGCTCTGCTTTCAGGAGAACCCAAACTTTGATACAACTCTTCATTGATGGTGTGTGTTCCCTGTATTTTCACCTACTCTGTCACTTGCAATTTACCTTTTTTTTTTATTTTTTTATATGAAATTTATTGACAAATTGGTTTCCATACAACACCCAGTGCTCATCCCAAAAGGTGCCCTCCTCAATACCCATCACCCACCCTCCCCTCCCTCCCACCCCCCATCAACCCTCAGTTTGTTCTCAGTTTTGAAGAGTCTCTTATGCTTTGGCTCTCTCCCACTCTAACCTGTTTTTTTTTTTTTCCTTCCCCTCCCCCATGGGTTCCTGTTAAGTTTCTCAGGGTCCACATAAGAGTGAAACCATATGGTATCTGTCTTTCTCTGTATGGCTTATTTCACTTAGCATCACACTCTCCAGTTCCATCCACGTTGCTACAAAAGGCCATATTTCATTTTTTCTCATTGCCACGTAATATTCCATTGTGTATATAAACCACAATTTCTTTATCCATTCATCAGTTGATGGACATTTAGGCTCTTTCCATAATTTGGCTATTGTTGAGAGTGCTGCTATGAACATTGGGGTACAAGTGGTCCTATGCATCAGTACTCCTGTATCCCTTGGATAAATTCCTAGCAGTGCTATTGCTGGGTCATAGGGTAGGTCTATTTTTAATTTTCTGAGGAACCTCCACACTGCTTTCCAGAGCGGCTGCACCAATTTGCATTCCCCCACCCTCATTTCTTTTAATCCTCTTTTCTTTCTTCCATCTTGAGCTTTCCTCTTCATTATAGTTTTGATTTGCATTTCACTAATGATTAATTATGCTGACCATCTTTTCATATACTTGCCAGCCATTTCTGTATATTATTTGGTGAAATGTCTATTCAAGTCCTTTGCCCATTTTAAGTCAAGTTACTTGGTTTTTGTTTTTGCTATTGAGTTAGGAGTTCTTTATTATTCTGGATATTAATTCCTTATGGGATGTATGATTTACAGATATTTTCTCCTATTATGTAGGTTGCCTTTTCACTCTGTTGATTGTGTCCTTTGATGCACAGAAGTTTTTTTATCTCATTTTAATCCAATATCTATTTTTACTTCTGTTACCTGTTCCTTTGGTTTCATATCCAAGGTATCACTGTCAGACTTAATGTGATGCAGATTTCTCCCTGTGTTTTCTTCTAAGAATTTTATTGTTTTAGGTCTTATATTTAAGTCTTTGATCCATTGAAATTTTTGTATATAGTGTAACATAAGGGTCTAATTTTATTCTTTTGCATGTGGATATCCAGGTTTCCAAGACCATTTGTTGAATTGACTGTCCTTTCTCCATTAAAGATTTTTAGCCGCTTTTTTGAACAAAACAAAACAAAACAAAACAAAACAAAACAAAACAAAATAAAACATTAAACCATAGATGTGAGGGCTTATTTCAGGGCTCTTTATTCTATTCCATTGGCTTATATGTCTGTTTAGGCTAGTACCACACTCTTCTGATTACTGTAGCATTTTGTCTTATCTTGTTTCGTTTTGTTTTTTGTTTTGTTTTGTTTTTTTCTTTTTTTTTTAAATTTTTTTTAACGTTTATTTATTTTTGAGACAGAGAGAGACAGAGCATGAACGGGGGAGGCTCAGAGAGAGGGAGACACAGAATCTGAAACAGGCTCCAGGCTCTGAGCCGTCAGCACAGAGCCTGACGCGGGGCTCGAACTCACGGACCGCGAGATCATGACTTGAGCCAAAGTCAGCTGCTCAACTGACTGAACCACCCAGGTGCCCCTGTTTTATTTTTTTTCAAGAGAGAGAGCAGGGGAGGGGCAGAGGGAGAGGGAGAAAGAGAATTTTAAGCGGGCTCCAAGTGTGGAGCCTGATGTGGGACTTGATCTCACAACCATGAGACCATAACCTGAGCCAAAATCAAGAGTTGGATGCTTAACCAACTGAGCCATCCAGGCGCCCCTGGTTACTGTAGCTTTTAAATAAGTTTTGCAACCATGATATATCTAAGTTGTTTAACTTTGTTTTTATTTAAGATTTTTTTTTTTAACTATTCAGGGTCCCTTGATATTCCATATTAGTGTTGTTGGATAATTTTTTTTTTCTACTTCTGCAAAAATTGTTCTTGGGATTCTAATAGGGGTTGCAGTAAATCTGTAGGTAATTTTGGGAATGTTAACATCTGAACAATATTAAGCCTTCCAACTTATAAACATGAGATTTTTAAAAAGTAGGATCTGTACCCAATGTGGAGCTTGAACTCACAACCCTGGGATCAAGAGTCAGATGCCCAGGTGCCCCTAAACATGAGATGTTTAATTCCTTTATGTCTTTAATTTCTTTCAGCAGTATCTTGTAGTTTTCAGTGCACATACCTTTCATCTCATTAGTTAAATTTATGCCTAAGTATTTTATTCTCATTGATGCTACTGTTAGTGGAATTGTTTTTTTTTTAATTTCCTTTTTGAATTGTTCATTGTTAGTATATAGAAATGCAGTGGATTTTGTGTGTATTGGTTTTGTATACTGTAATTTTGCTGTATTTGTATTTATTAGTTATAATAGTTTGTGTGTGTATTCGATGGGGGAGTTCTACATACAAGATCACGTTATCTGCAAACAGATAATTTTACTTCTTCTTTTCCAATTTTGATGCCTTTTATTTCTTTTCTTGCCTGATTGCTCTGGCTAGGATTTCTAGTTCTATGTTGAATAGAAGTGGTGAAAGCAGGCATCCTTGTCTTGTTCCTGATCTTAGAGGAAAAGCTTTCAGTCTTTTCCTATTGAATATGATATTAGCTTTGGGCTTTTCATATATGGCTTTTATATCTTGAGATAGTTTTCTTCTATATGTAGTTTGTTGAGTATTTTTTATGATAAAAGGGTGTTGAATTTTGTCAGATGATTGTCCTATATTATTGAGATGATCATGTGTTTTTCCCCCTTCATTCTGTTAATATGGTATAGTAAATTAATTGAGTTTTATGTATTGAACCATTCTTACATAAATAAATCCAACCTGGTCAGGATTATTAGATTTTTTAAGAAACCCATTTCTTGTAGTCAGTTTTAATGATTTATGCTTTTTTTCTAGGAAATGATCTATTTCATCCAGATTTCCAAATTTATTGAGATATAATTACACATGATAGATTTTTATAATTTTTAACATCTATAATTGCCTTTTGTTTTTGTAATTATAATAAATGGCATCTCAATTATTAACAAGTAGTCAAATAGTTGTTTACTTAAAAAATCAAATTTTGGATTTACTGATGAAGTATACTACATAATTTTTCTTAATTTTTGTTTTTTATCATTAAAATTTTCTTTTTTCCAATTTTTAAGGTTTCTTTGCTATTATTTTTGTGACTTGTTTTTGGTTAGTTCATTTTTAAATACTTTTTTTTACACATGAAACTAAAGTACTTTTAATATGGAAAGTTTCACATACACGGAAGCAGAGAAGATGCTACAAAAACAATCCCTGGGCATCAATCACCTAGTTTCAACAGACATCAAGTTTTTTCTGAATGTGTTTCATCTTCTTTCCTCTACATTTAAACTTGTCTTTCTGGAGTATTTTAAAGCAAGTCCCAGATGTCATATTTTTCAATTGAATACTTGTATTTCTAGCAGATAAGGACTGATTTTTTTTGCTGGTTTGTTTAATAAAACCACGAGTTTCCCTTATTTATCTTCTTTGTTTTATAATATATAAACTTAAGTTACACATTTTTCTTTGAGTACTTTTATGGCCTATCCCAGAGGTATTAACCTCTATATTCTTATTGTCATTCATTTCTAAATAATTTATAAATTTCATTTTGATTTTCTGTTTAATCTAGAGGTCTTTGTAAGTCTGTTCTAAATTCCTCATGTAGATAGAATATTATTGCTATCTTCCTACTGCTACTTTCTAATTGTGGTCAGTGGCTACAACCTTTTCACTTTTTTCCTTGTAGAATTTGTTGACACTTTCAGTGGCGGGTTTTTAGAACAACAATGGCGTATGCCTATTGAGTATTTACTATGTGCCACACACTAAGTATTTTCCATATGTTAACTCATTTCATTCTCATACCAACTCTGTGAGGCAGGGTACATTTTTCCTTGGAAAGAGTGTATTATCAGTGTTTATGGACTTTAAAGTTCTCTTTTTATTTATTAGGTCAAACTTCTTAACAGCTCCCCAAGAACAAAGGCAAGGGGTTTAAGTGCTTGCCATGGTAATGTGGGAAACTAAGGCAAATGAAAAATTAGGGGCGCCTGGGTGGCTTAGTCGGTTAAGCGTCCGACTTCAGCTCAGGTCGTGATCTTGCAGTCTGTGAGTTTGAGCCCCGCATCGGGCTCTGTGCTGATGGCTCAGAGCCTGGAGCCTGTTTCAGATTCTGTGTCTCCCTCTCTCTGACCCACCCGCGTTCATGCTCTGTCTCTCTCTGTCTCAAAAATAAATAAAGGTTAAAAAAAAAAAAAGAAAAATTAAATTCCCCTACTACCTACAGCCCGTTGAGAAGTCCTTGAAACCTGCAGAGTGACCTGTCTCTAGGAGCTCAGCGGCCTCAAGGATGGCACTTTGCTGGGGGCAAAAGAGAACCTTAGCTTAACATTACCCCAACCTCGAGGATCCTGTAAGTCAACTTCCTCTATCTCAGCTGCCCCAAGATATGTGCTGGCAATCATCTTCCAAGCTTATGCCCCGCCCCCCCGCCGTGATATACTTCTAAAGGGTCTCAGGACTGAGGTTTTATTAAATGGTAGTAAATGGTGTTTATTTAGCAACCGCTAGCCCCTCAAGGTCCTGGTAACCTTGCTTCTAAAATTCCTTAGAGACTTACTCTATCCCTGACCCCCTCCCAACCCGAGGGTATATAATGAGTTACCTGGCAGGACCCCAGTGCAGCTCTTCCTGCCCCTGGGTCCTGTCCCCATGCTTTGATAAAGTCACCTTTTTGCACCAAAGACGTCTTCAAGAATTCTTTCTTGGCCGTCAGCTCCGGACCCCACAAACCCCCATTACCCCAAAACTTCATCACTAACACATGGGTATTTTAATGCTTTCCATTTTGACAATGAATGTATCTTTCTTCTTTTTCTATCAGTTTTGTTTTTTATAGTCTTAAAATCTTTATTTTTACATGTATTTTCATGTTTTTCTTCAATCTGGAATGTATTTGTTTCAATTCTATCTGGCATCAGTATTACTACACCTGATGTTTCTTTCCTTCTTCCCTTACATTTGTTTCCACCTTTTTTTTCTTCCTTCCTTTACCTTTCTTTTCTTTTACATTTGACTAGTATGTCTTTTCTTATTTTTTTTCTCCAAACTTTCTTGTCATTTGTTATGGGTCTACCACTCTTAAAAAGCATTTGACAGGCTTTTTTTGCCTTACGAATCTGAGACTGTATCTTTTATTATAAAGATTTAACTCATTGGCATATATTATGATTACTGTCATGCTTGAATTTATTTCTCCCTTTTACTATTCCTTTTTGTAGTTGTTTCCTTAAACTTTAGTTGTTCTATTTTTCCCTTCTAATTGTTTGTAAGTAAAACAGCCTATTTCTAATCCTCTAGTGTCTACCCTTATATTAAAAGAAAAAATTTAAACCTTGTGTGCTTTTTGCCTCTAATTTTTTTATAGATTTAGGCAAATGATTATCTTTTTTTTTCAGGTTTACTTATTGTTTCCTACTCTTTGGCCATTTTACTATTTCCATCAAGATCATCTTTATGAGGGATGAACAGGCTGCTGATTTCCTTCACAAAAGCTAATTGTTCCCATGAGTAAACAAGTATTTGGATTTACAGTCCAATGACATTTTTTTTTTCAACGTTTATTTATTTTTGGGACAGAGAGAGACAGAGCATGGACGGGGGAGGGGCAGAGAGAGAGGGAGACACAGAATCGGAAACAGGCTCCAGGCTCCGAGCCATCAGCCCAGAGCCTGACGCGGGGCTCGAACTCACGGACCGCGAGATCATGACCTGGCTGAAGTCAGACGCTTAACCGACTGTGCCACCCAGGCGCCCCAACAGTCCAATGACATTTTAAGTGCCTTGGAATTTCAGGGCAGAGATTCCGACTTGGGTAGACCTATGTTGACCTTTTTAATATGGTCAGTGGGTGTTAAGACAACAACTTATCCTTCTGAATTTACAATGTAGTTTCTTTTAGGGACCATCTTTGTTAGAGTATGTG
The DNA here is from genome assembly GCF_018350175.1 of Felis catus. Classification (NCBI taxonomy): domain Eukaryota; kingdom Metazoa; phylum Chordata; class Mammalia; order Carnivora; family Felidae; genus Felis; species Felis catus. The sequence continues at coordinate 6,199,152 of NC_058374.1, forward strand.
CAGAGGATTAGGAGTTGCAGTATTGATGACATTTTCCCCATGCTCTGCAGAAATGCTTGAAGGGCAAAGATATTGAGCCAAATGGCTAAGAGGGAATTTTTTGGATCATATCAGCATTCTAGTTATATTGTTCTTCCTGTCTTTATGTCATCATTGATTATTGGCAGTTGTCCTTTTGGGAGAACAGGAAGAGGAATGAGGTCTTAATAATGGTGCCTCTCCTTCATATTTCATTTGTGCATTCACCACATATTGAGTACCTGTGATGTGCTAGGTATGATTCCAAGGGCTGAAGGTGTGCTCATTGTCCCATCCTCAGAAGTTCAGTCTGGTGGCAGAAAGTCCAGCATAAGAAGAGCCAGGGGAGAGGTGTGCATGGGTACTGTGGAACCATAGAGGAAGGCCCTTAATTTGGCCAGATTGAGTCAGGAAATGTTTCCCAGACAAGGCAATTTTGGATGAAAAATTGCAGGATGGTTGGGAATTGGCCAAGCCAATAAGTGGCAACACTATTCCAGGCATGGTCAACTGGATGTTTAAAGCCAAGAAGTGAGCAACAGGAGGGTTCCATGGACTGTAAGTGGCTGAGGTTAGGAAGTGGGTGGAGGGAAGGAGGAAAATGAGAATGGAGAGGGAGGCAGGACCCAGACGTGAAGGAAAATGAGGAACCATAAAACCTGGGTTCTTAATTTAGGCTCAGTGGAGAGAATTTAGGGAGCCCCTTTGACAAATTGCATTCAGAAAAGGTCCGGATCATTGCTTTAAAGGAACCTAAGAAGTAGAAGTAGGAATGACACAATCACTAACCTGTTCGAATGATCTTGAGCTGCCCTGAGGATGCATCAGAGGGGTTGTTACTGTGGCTGGGAGACCCTTAGGACACTCTTGCTCTGGTGCAGCCAGGAGGAGATGAGAACTGGACCTAAGTTTATAGCAATGGAGGTGGAGGGAAGAGGACAGAGGGGAGAGACAGACAAGATAAGACTTGGGGTCTGATAAATAGGGGGAGAGGGGGTGACATTTCAGGATGAGGCCAAGGTTTCTACCTTGAACTTCAGGTGGAGGGGTTGTGCTGACCTTCCCTGAAGTTTGTATGACACTGTAGATTTTATGTAGTATCTTTAATTTTAAAATCCTTGCTTCTGAAGTGTGTCTCATTCTCTGCACATTATAAATGTACAAACCATGTTATAAAGACCTTAAATGGCCTTTCCAAAGTCAAAACCATGATTTCTGACATCAAGTCTGGTGTTCTTTCCACCACACCATGGCTACACCATGTCAAGGCAGCATTTGGGGCAAAATAAAAAGGACTCATTGCAACTATTACTAATGATCTATGATTCTGTATAATAGGCAGGATGTTGGGGCGCCTGGGTGGCGCAGTCGGTTAAGCGTCCGACTTTAGCCAGGTCACGATCTCGCGGTCCGTGAGTTCGAGCCTCACGTCAGGCTCTGGGCTGATGGCTCGGAGCCTGGAGCCTGTTTCCGATTCTGTGTCTCCCTCTCTCTCTGCCCCTCCCCCGTTCATGCTCTGTCTCTCTCTGTCCCAAAAATAAATAAAAAACGTTGAAAAAAAATAGGCAGGATGCTTTTTATTAAAAAAAATTTTTGTATGGAAATAATTTCAAATTTATAAAAAAATGCAAAAAGAAAAATAGTGCAAAGAATACCCAAACACCCATTACTGAATTCGCCTATTTTTTAAACTTTTTGTCCCCTCTGCTTTATTATTTGTTCTCACAGTATTTTTTCCAAACCATTTGAAAGTAAGTGACATACATTATGGCTCTTTATCTGTGAATACCTCAGTGTATATTTTCTAAGAATGAAGATAATCTCTTATGAAATTCTAGTTCACTGATAAGCTCTAAAAATTTACAGTGATACAATATTTTAGCTAATATACCTTCCACGTTCCAATTTGCCAACCGACGCAGTATTGGTGTATTTTCTCTGCAGTGTGGGATCCAGGCTGGAGGCAGGCATGTCATGAGTCATTAGCCTCCTTTAATATGAACATTTCCAGAGTTCCTTCACCTTTTATGACATTGATTTTTTTTGAACAATATTCTCCTCTCTTTCTCAACTCTTCTTTTTATTTTTTAAATAGAACATTTCACATCTTGTACTTAAGTGATGTTTTCTCCTCAGGATTATATTGAGGTTAGGCATTCATGGCTGGGATACCACATAGGTGATGTGTCCTTCTTAGCGTAGATGGTTTGGAGAATCACAATATCCTCCTGTCCCTCGTTGGTGATGTTACCCTTGGTTACCTGGTTGATGTATTGCCTAGTTTCTTTCTATACCACTTAATCACTGTTTTTTTTTTCCTTTCCTTGCTAAGGAAGTGTCTTCATGGAAAGACACTTTAAGGCAGTGTAAATATTCTGCTCCTCATTACAATTTCCCCCTAGATTTAACATCCATAGATGATTCCTGCCTACTCCAAATGACTTTCCAATTCTACCAATATCTCCATATTTACCATTCACCCCCAGCTTTCTACTGGAGGCAGACTCCATTCTTTCTCACTTATTTACCTATTTATTATTGGTACGGACTCACAGGTTCCTTGTGTTCAGTGATTTAGAATTCATTACTGTACTGAATTATTTTGATGCTCAAACTGTCCCTGATGTGATCATTGGTAGCCCCTTCCATCTGGTGCCTTTTGACATGCTGCCATCATTTTTTTGAGCATTTCATTACTTTGTGGTATGACAAGATGTTTTGGCTCATGTCACACCAGCCCTTGAATAAGCCATTTCTATAAGGGATTCTGGTTCCTCTAATGAGGAATAGTATTGGAGACTAAGACGAGGTGCTCATTGCCAATGGAGCGTCCTTGGCCTTTTCAACAGAAAGAGTTGGGAATATATGCACATGAGAGACATACTCATGTATATGTGCGTATACACAGACATATGCACACACACATATATATGCACATATGTAGATATATCAGCACAGAAATGTGCTTATACCCAAACGTGTACATAGGTTAGAAATCGTGAGCCCATACTGATTCCTGCAATTCCAGATTACCACCCAGGTTCTTTCTCATCTCTCCTGCATGTCCCTTCTTCCACAGTGATAACCTTGGCTTCCAACATCAACACATTCAATCATTTGTTCAACCCTGTATCACATCTAAAGCACTGTTACAATTGCTTTGCTGATACTACTATAGTTAAAACAAAATTTTGGAAAGGAGTTCAGGACTTGTTTGCAATTCTTCCATCCACTCTTCCTGGACTCAGGATATTTGTTTAAAGACTGTGTTCATGAGTTACTGGGATGAGTTTTCTTTCTTTCCCCCCTCTCTTTTCTTCTCCTTACCCAGGCTATGTTGTTCATTTGCAATACAACTGGATTGCTTTGTTTTAGTTGGCTGACAGAGATCTTTATCCCCCTTCCTATTTTTCTCTACTCTGATTTTGTTTTTGAATATGTAGAATATCAGCATACTTTTCAAAGTCAAAACTATACAAGAAGTGTTCTCAGAGAATGCCACTGTCTCCCAAATATCTTCTGTCACCCTGGCTTATCCTTCCTGTCGTCCTTCCTGCAACAATAAGCAAACATGTAAAGCTTTTCCCTTTATTTAAAAAAATACTGCAGGGGCGCCTGGGTGGCGCAGTCGGTTAGGCGTCCGACTTCAGCCAGGTCACGATCTCGCGGTCCGTGAGTTCGAGCCCCACGTCAGGCTCTGGGCTGATGGCTCGGAGCCTGGAGCCTGTTTCCGATTCTGTGTCTCCCTCTCTCTCTGCCCCTCCCCCGTTCATGCTCTGTCTCTCTCTGTCCCAAAAATAAATAAACGTTGAAAAAAAAATTAAAAAAAAAATACTGCATAGGATACACAGTTGACCCTTGGACAACACTGGTTTGAACTGCACAGCTCCACATATATGCAGATTTTTTACAGTACATGCTGTAAATGTATTTTTTCTACCTTACATTTTTCTTAATAACATTCTCTTTTCCCTAGCTTACTTTAAGAATACAGTACATAATACATACAAAGTATGTGTTAATCAACTGTTAATGTCATTGGTAAGGCTTCCAGTCAACAGTAGGCTGTTGTGACATTTCTGGGGAATCAAAAGTTGTATGCGGGTTTTCCGCTGCAGAGGAGGTGGTTGGTGCCCCAACCATGATGTTGTTAAAGGGTCAGTTGGATCTTCTTGCACTTTTTTGTCTCATCTACTGTTGTCTCCTAGAAAGCGCTCCCTATCAGTCTTAGAGACCTTTCTTTTTTTAGAGTAGGCAAATGCTTTTTGAATAAGTTTTTAGTATTAGCTTGACTTCGATCGTGAACTTCATTTACATAATTTTAAGCCACAGATAATACTGAAATAAAATAATTATACTGGAGAATTTGGTGAGGCACAATACCAGGCACCCAGAGAGCACCCTTTGCCTTCTTCTCAGGACCTCTCCCAGCTCCACCTTCCCCAACTTGAAATCTGATCGTGTTGGTTTCCTGCTGCATACTTCCTGTTTTCTGTAGGATCAAGTTCAGCCTCCTGGGCTGTGACACGTTGGCAGGCTTGCCTAATGCCTCCTTCCTTTTCACTTCAGTTTTTCTGGACGTTCTTCAGTTCCCCACACCCACCACATTCTCCCTCACCTTCGAGTCTTTGGAACTTTCTTCCCTTTTTGCATCATTCACATGTCTCTTCTCCAGGAAGGCCTCCCTTGACCCACTATTTCATTTACTCCCCACCATGTGCACCTGCAGCACGCCCTGTGTTTCATACTCTATATTTGTTATGATGTAAACGGTGTGTTTGTTGCACACTCCATGAAGGTATAAATTGTGAGTCATCCTTGGTGATTCATTCCCTCATATCTAGCATCATGTTTGGCCTATGCTCAGCACCCAGTGAACGCTGTGGGACTGAGCTCCAAAACTGAGAATGTGCTCCAGGTTTTCTGAATGAACGAGTGAATGAATGAATGCGTGAAATGATGCCAAGCACTCATTTAGGGTGATGGGGTGTAGGATGTTATACTTATTAATCAACAAGTAATAATTTGCTGTCATTCCCCATGGCCCCATTGGAAGGGAAGCCTATGGGGATTATGGCAGGAGTTGTCATAACCCGTGGATATCATTATGATGCCTGGAGCCTCATGACAAGCCTCCTGTGGAAGTCTAACTTTGAGGTCGGGTATTTGGAGGCACCAGTTTGCTAAAACAGCATTTCCTGCCCCCTCCTTTGGTCCTAGGGCTCTGTTGTTAACCTAGCGCTGGTAAGGGTTTTCTCCACACATTCCAAGCTAGAAGTACACAAAGGAAAAGGACGGCCAGTCCGTGGTATTCTGTTTTGCCTCCAGTTTCCATAGGAGAAAGAAAAGGGTGGATGTCTGTGTCTTCTTTCCACACACTGCTATGGGTGAAAATACTTCATAAAAGCCGGAAGATCTAGTACTTTTAAAGATCTGCAAAATTGTGATGTCTAAGAAGGTCTCCCCCCCCCCCTTTGCCTCTTTTATGCCTTCTTCCTCCCTTTCAGTGATCATGGGTTATCAGATGTTTCTGGTCACAGAAGAAGACAGGCTGGTTCCTTCCAAGTTCTTAGCAACTGTAACCAGGCACTAGTCCATGGGACCTTATTTTTGATAGGAGTGTTTTGTACCGTAAGGAGGGATTTCAGGGTCATACTCCATGGGTAATAACCTACACTCAGGGCAGCCTTGCCTAGGCAGCCTTTCCAGCCCAAGTACCAGTAGCCTGTGAGGGCTCTTGTCTCATCCTTTGGTCTTGGAAGGGAGGGAAGGCATGGCAGTCCGGATTTTTTCTCACAGCCCCATCGTCTGTAAATAGACCGACTTGTCAAGATCATGCATGGGTCAAGAAGCTCGGAGGGAGGATCGAGAGTAACACTGCAGCCCTACACACTCACCTGCCCACCCCTGCTTTTGTTACGGGGCAGTGATGAAAAGTAAAGGAAGGTGCTGGAGAGACAGAGCTTCCTGGACTATAAGTCCCCTGAGGGCAGTGACAGTGGCTTTTCTGTGCCAACAAGGTGGGATGTAGGTTCAAAAAAGGAATGGTGTGGCGTAACGTGGAGGGAATGGCCCCCACATGGAAAAAACAGCTGGTTCTGACTACAGTTGAGTTTGAAAATGCAGAGAATTAGGAAAAGCATATTGTCAGAATAAAAGTTGGAGCTTCGAAATTAGAGAGACCTGGCTCCAAATTCTGCCTTGGCTAATTGGTTGTAAAATGGGGCAGTGAAATGGGTATGTAATATGTGACTCATGGGGTTGTATGGATCTACTCTCTTCCTGATACGTAAGATGCTTAATCAATATTGTTTCTTCACCCAACTTCCCTTCTCTAAGCGAAAGCTGTGGTGTGGAAACTTTGTAATCTTTATCTTCCACACCATTGTTGAGGAAGCAATGGACTGGGTCATAAAGACCCAAAAGAATTTTAGGAATGGCATCTACCGTCCGTCACCCTCCCACCGTGACTTTATGGATGCCACCTGTCAGCTGGAAGTTTTTGTTTCCTTAAATGCAGATGGAGGGGGTTGGATAGCCAAGTACCCTCCAGTTCTGAAATGTAATGAGGTACCTCTGTATTAGGAGGCCATAGCCATCTCCCTTCGTGCCCCCTTTCTGGGAAGATGCTAGAAGGTCCAAGGAGAGAGTGAAACTCGGTGATCAAGGCCAGAAGTTTGATCTCCAGAAATCAGAATCTGTATTAAATTAACAGAACGCTTTCATCCCATTTTCAAAAATCAGACCGTCACCCGCTGCTATAAATAGACTATATAAGTATATATAAATGTCTCCAATGTGCTTTTGTCACAGAAGCTGTGACATGAAATGAACAAAGAAACCAAAGTGGATACAGATTTATTCTCAGAGTTCCCACACACATCTGGAGGGAATGTGTGTAAGATTTACAGTGATATAAGGCGACGATGTCCGGAAAAAGGAGAGCTTACTTTGAAAGAAATGGTGGGCTTGTGACCCAAAGACCAGGAGTTTGTGAGCGTGCGATTAGAGGTCTTCTTACTTTCCTGCATTGGAAGGAACCTCAGTTCTTCTGAAAAGGCCAGGAAAATTGCACTGACCAAAAATAAAGCTGGTGTCAAGTTCATTCTAAAAATCAACATCACAAATGCACTAAAATCCCGAGAACTCTTTGGAGGGCCTGTCAGGCTGATTGGTCAGCCCGGGAAGACCCACCGGGGTGCAGCCAAGGGACCCATCAGCTTTGGTCTGACGGAAGAAATGAGCACTTGCTCATCTCCTTGTCCCCACAGTGCAAGTGGGGGCCTCTTCTGGGGCCGAGATAGATGTCTGTGTTCTCTGCATGCAGGTGGCCTTCTCACCAAGGGATCGCGGAGAGCTCTTTGCAAACAGTTCACCAGAACCACAGGGCCTCCACCCAGACACGGGGACGGCAAGGCCAAGGGACAGGGGGCCAAGTGCTTGAACTGCGATTCTGGCTCAGCTACTCTGTCACTCTATCTTCTGGTCAATGCATTTTTTCTCTTACCATCTTCCTTCTGTAAAAACTGAATCCACTTTTCTAGCACTGATGCCTCAGGCACCTATCGGTGCAAAGGGCTGAGGAGACGCACACGCTCCCTCATTCATTAAATAGAAGCTCACACGAAATAAACAGCCGTGCAAAGCATGTGTAAGGCCAGCTTAATATAGAGAGATTATTTACCTCCTTGTGTTTATGTTGGAGGTTCTTTTTAAAATTATTTTATTATTTTTTAGGGGCGCCTGGGTGGCGCAGTCGGTTAAGCGTCCGACTTCAGCCAGGTCACGATCTTGCGGTCCGTGAGTTCGAGCCCCGCGTCAGGCTCTGGGCTGATGGCTCAGAGCCTGGAGCCTGTTTCCAATTCTGTGTCTCCCTCTCTCTCTGCCCCTCCCCCGTTCATGCTCTGTCTCTCTCTGTCCCAAAAATAAATAAACGTTGAAAAAAAAATTTAAAATTATTTTATTATTTTTTAAATGTTTATTTTTGAGAGAGAGAGAGAGAGAGACGGAGACAGAGATGGAGAGTGAGCAGGTGAGGGGCAGAGAGAGAGGGGACATAGAATCCGAGGCAGGCTCCAGGCTCTGAGCAGTCAGCACAGAGCACGATGTGGGGTTTGAACTCACGGACCGCGAGATCATGACCTGAGCCGCGGTCGGACGCTTAACCGACTAGGCCACCTAGGCGCCCCCGAGGTTCTTTTTTAAAATTAAAAATTTAAAATTTCTTTAATTTTTCCCCAGCTACACTTAAGTGCATAATTGACAAGACTTAAATATGTAAAGTGTACAACTTGATGTTTTGATATATATATACATTGTGAAATTTTTCCCACAAGATCATTAACATAGACATTTCCTCACGTGCTTACCTTTTTGTGTGTGTGCGCGTGTGTAATGAAAACACTTAAGATCTATTCTTTTGGCAGATTTCAAGTATACAAGACAGTACTGTTAGCTATAATCACATTGCTCTAGATTAGAACTCCGGAATTTACTCATTTTGTGTAACTGCGACTTTGTATCTCTTGACAGGAATCTCCCCATTTCCTCCTTGTCCCAGCCCCCCCTGGGCAGCCATCCTTCTACTCACTGCTTCTATGAGTGTGATTATATATGTCAGTGGGGTCATATAGTATTCATCTTTCTCTGGCTTATTTCACTTAGTAATGACATCCTCCAGATTCATCCATGTTGTTGCAAATGGCAGAATTTTCTTTTTTTTAAGGCTGAATAACACTCGTTGTATATACACACCATTCTAGCTTCATCCGCTCATCCATTTGTGGGCATTTAGGTTGTCTCTATACCCAGACCAGTGTGAATAATGCTGCAGTGAACATAGGATTGCAGGTCTCTCCAAGATACTGGTTTCATTTTCTTTGGACGTGTACCCACAAGGGGAATTGCTGGGTTATAGGGTGGTTCTAGTTGTAATTTTTTGAGGAACCTCCCTACTGTTTTCCACAGTGGCTGCACCAGTTTGCATTCCCACCAACAGTGCACGAGGGTTCCCCTTTCTCCACATCCTCTCCAGCATCTGTAGTCTCCTGATTTGTTCATTTTGGCCGCTCTGACTGGCGTGAGGTGGTATCTCAGTGTGGTTTTGATTTGTCTTTCCCTGATGATGTAGTGACTCTGAGAACCTTCTATGTCCCTTTTGGCCATCTGGATGTCTGCTTTGGAGAAATGTCTATCTAAGTCCTTTGACCATTTCCAGTTTTTATTTTTCTGCTGTGGAGTGGTACGAGTTCCTCGTATAGCTTGGGTATGAGCCCCTTAACCCCTTAGTGTCTGCAGCAGCGGAAGGGCTGCTGGGGTCCTTGGTGTGCAGGCTGCTGGAGTCTCCTGCTCCTCTCCTCTTCAGGGAGAAGCCATGTCAGGTGTTTCAAGAGGATCCCTTGCTGCTGAGGGCTGCCAGTGCGAGGAGGCGTGATGGGGATAAAACGCACCGGTACAGCTGACCCTCAAACAACACGGGTGTGGACTGCACGGGTCCACAGATACTCAGAGTTTTGTTTTGTTTTGTTTTGCTTACAAATACAGTACTGTACACGTGTTTTCTCCTCTTCATGATTTTCTGAACACTTTTTTTTTCTCCAGCGTACTTGATTGTAAGAATACAGCATACAACACGTTGAACGTACAGAATAGGTGTTAATCAACTGTTTATGTGATTGGTAAGGCTTCTGGTCAACTGTAGGCTATTCATAGGTAAGTTTTGGGGGAGTCAAAAGTTATTCATGGATTTTTGACAGCTCAGGATTTGGTGCCCCTAACTCCCCATGTTGTTGAAGGGTCAACTCCATCTTTCTATGTGGCCATTGTTGGTTTTTTGTCCTCCACTGGGTTGTTGGAGCTTCTCAGTGCACTCTGGACCTCTCCCAGAGCTACTTGCCTCCATAAGTATTTGTTCAGTCATTGTTTTTGTGGGGGTGTGAGGGCCGGGACCTCTTACTCTCCCGTCTTGCTGATGTCCTCTAACGCAGATGATATGATCTGATATGTAGGAAATTCTGAGTGGGTCTTCCCTTCAGAAACTTCACCTCCAGTTTTCCAGAGAAAACTCTTTTTTTGTTTTAATTATTTTTTTTTTCACTTATGCTGCTGGTGCTTGTGCTTTGAGAGTTTCATTGTGCTGTGTTGGCATAATTTCAGTGGCTCCACCTTGCTCATGGAAGGACATTCAAACTCTTTATCCAAATTTTTGTAGCACTGGAAATCTGGCTAGAATATACTTTTCTGTCCTTAATCTTCTGTTACTCTACGGGGTTCAGCTCATCTGTTGGTTTGCTTACTGTCCCCTCAAGCCCAAGCCCCATGGGTGCAGTTTTTGCAATAGTGTGGAGGTTGTCACCAGGAAAAGGCCAGCTGGTTCTGAGAACAAACAAAACCACCACCTTGACTCGAATATAGTGGAAGTTCACCTGCTTTCCTCACAACTCAGAGCAAAGGGAACTCTCTGGGAGGAAGCAGCAACACTAGCCCTGAAGACAGCTTCAGGGAATTGCTTAAGGAATAGCATCACCATTTAAGAAAAAAGCTTTTAGTCTGTGGGAGAAAGATATGCAGATAGAAAAAATCATGTCTGTGACAAGTGCAGTTAGCAGATGTTGGCTAAAAATTTTTGAGGAGCACACATCTTGGATGCAATAGGGAGTAGGTAGGAGGATTCGCAGAGTTCCTTGCGAGGTAGGACTTGTCTTGAAGATAAGTTGGGTACTTCTAGGTACATAGCAGGTGCACAATAAATATTTGTTGAGTGATTTTCTGATTGGGAAATGAAAAAATGAGAAATAACAGACTGACTCAATGGTTTTCTAATTTCTTATTAGTGTTTTAGGGAGAAACACAAGAATGTGCCTTTAAATAGAATATTAGAATTTTCATGCCAGACTATCTTTAGGGTAAATTGGAGGGAGGGTGGGAGGGAAGGAGTCACGGGCAGGGAGTCAAAAAAAAATCCTCCTTGTGTCTTCCCAAATCCCTTCCTTATATTGAACGGGAGGAGAAGCTGGTGTTGGGGAAATATAATTTAAAAAAAAAAAACCAAATCATCTCTCAATCCAGAAAACCTCTCCACAAGAATGGGAGAGAAAAAAACCACAGTTTTGTTACTGAGTAGGCATTCAACCAGATTATAATGTGAATCACAGGCGATCTGCTCAGGGATTGCAAAGACAGGAGGAATCCCACCCCCTTATACAGCGAAGCAGATACAGCCTCTCATAGATACATGTCCTCACGATAAGTAAGAGGATGCTACAGCATCTTTTGCCCCATGTAGTTCATCCTAACATTTCCATGGTAACTGGGGAGACCACCTGGGCTGGTTTTATCCAGGGGAGAAATTGACTCCTCATCTATTTAGAACAGGAGGTAGTTCTGCAAATGGAAACAAGGTGCCCAGTGAAGCTAGCCTCTCATCCTCCCAAGAAAGCTCCCAATGGAGTTATCTCCCTTGATGTTTTCACTTCAAAACCATAGCCTCTCAGTCATAGAGGCTGTTTCTGTGCTACTTGGTAGAGACAATCAATAATTGTTTCTCTTGTTGACAGTTTGACTTATAAGACACACTAGATATATCTCAAATCTACCTAAACATCCATTTAAAGATACAGATTTATCTGTCTGCATGTCTATCCATCTTTAAACAGGCTTATCTCATCTTACTGTGCTTTGCCTCATTGCATATTGCAGATAATGTTGTTTTTTTTTTTTACGGATTGAATACTTGTGGCAATCTTGCATCCAACAAGACTATCAGTGTTATTTTTTCCAGCAGCCTTTGCTCACTGTTTCCCATTTTGGTAATTCTTGCAATGTTGCAAACTCTTTCATTATCATTGTATTTGTTATGGTGATCTGTGATGTTACTATAGTAATTGTTTTGGTTGCCATGAACTGCACCCATATAAAATGGCAAATTTAATCGATAAATGTATAGGTTTTGACTGATGCATCGACGGGCCATTTCTCCATCCCCCCCCTCCCTCTCCTTTAGCCTTCCTACTCCATGAGACACCATAATATTGAAATGAGGCCAGTTAATAACCCTACCATTGGTCTCTAAGTGCGCAAGTCAGATGCAGTCACATGTCTCTCACTTAAATAAAAAACTAGATATGAGAAACTTAGTGTGTAAGGCACGTCAAAAGGCAAGATAGGCCAAAAACTAGCCGTCTTGTGGCAAACAGTTAGCTAAGTTGTGAATACAAAGGAGAAGTTCTTGAAGAAAATTAAAAATGCTACTCCAGTGAACACTAATGATAAGAAATCAAAGTGGCCTTACTGCTGATATGGAGAACATTTGAATGGTCTAGATAGAAGATCAAACCAGTCACATCATTCCCTTGTGAGAGAAAGGCCCAATTCTCTTCAATTCTGTGAAGCCTGAGAGAGGTGGGGGAGCTGCTGAAGTAATGTTTGAAGCTGGAAGAGGTTGGTTCATGAACTTTAAGGAAAGAAGCCATCTCCATAACATAAAAGAATAAGTTGAAGCAGCAAGTTATCCAGAAAATCTAGCTAAGATAATGAAGGTAGGTAAACTAAACAACAGATTGCCAATGTAGATGAAACAGCCTTCTATTGGAAGGGATGCCATCTAGGACTTTCATAGTCAGAGAGGAGAAGTCAATGCCTGGCTTCAAAGCTTCAAAGGACAGGCTAATTCTCTTGTTAGGGGCTAGTGTAGCTGGTGACTTTAAGTTGAAGTCAGTGATCATTGGCCATTCCAAAATCCCTAACACCCTTGAGAATTATGTTAAATCTATTCTGCCTGTGCTTTATAAATGGAAGAATAAAGCCTGGATGACAGCACATCTGTTTACAACATGGTTTACTGAGTAGTTGGAACCCATGGTTGAGACCTACTGCTCAGGAAGATTCCTTTCAAAATATGACTGCTCATTGACAATGCACCTGGTCACCCAAGAGTTCCAATGGAAATGGATAATGAAATTAATATTGTTTTCATGCCTGCTAACACAACACCCATTCTGTAGCCCTTGGATCAAGGAGTCATTTCAACTTCCAAGTTTATTATGTAAGAAATACATTGCATAAGGCTATCGCTGCCATAGACAGTGATTCCTCTGATGGATCTGGGCAAAGTAAATTGAAAATCTTCTGGAAAGGATTCACCATTCCAGATGCCATTAAGAACATTTATGATTCATGGGAAGGGGTCAAAATACCAACATTCACAGGATAATTGGAATTGGGAGAGGTTCATTCTAGCCCTCATGAATGGCTTTGAGGGGTTCAAGACCTCAGTGTAGGGAGTCACCGCAGATGAGGTGGAAACAGAGAGAGGACCAGAATCAGAAGTGGGGCCTGAAGATGGGACTGAATTGCTACAACCTCAGATTGAACAGATAAGAAGTTGCTTCTCACGGAGGAGCAAAGAAAGTGATTTCTTGAGAAGGAATCTACTCCTGGTGAAGATGCTGTGAAGATTATTGAAATGATGACAAAGGATTTAAAATATTACAGCGGCGCCTGGGTGGTTCAGTCGGTTGAGTGGTTCAGGTCATGATCTCGCGGTTCACAAATCTGATCCCTGCGTTGGGCTCTGTGCTGACAGCTCAGAGCCTGGAGCTTGCTTCATAGTCTGTGTCTCCCTCTCTCTCTGCCCCTCCCTGCTCATGCTCTGTCTCTCTGTCTCTCTCAAAAATAAATAACCATTAAAAAAATCAGAATATTACATAAACTTGATGAAGCAGCAGCAAAGTTTGATAGCATTGACTCCAGTTTTGGAAGAAATTCTATTGTGGATACTATCAAATAGCATCACTTGCTACAGATAAATCATTTGCAAAAGGAAGAGTCAGTTGCTACAGCAAACTTCATTGTTGTCTTATTTAAGAAGTTGCCACCCCACCCTAACCTTCAGCAATCACCACCCTGATCAGTCAGCAGCCATCACCATCAAGGCAAGACCTTCCATCAGCAAAGATAATGACTCACTGAAAGCTCAAATGATGGCTAGCAATTTTTAGCAGTATTTTTACATTAAGGTATGTACCTTGATTTTTAAAGACATAATGGTATTGCACACTTAACAACTACAATATGGTGTAAAGATAACTCTTGTATACACTGGGAAACCAAAAACTTCATTTGACTGGCCTTATTGTGATACTTGCTTTATTGTGGTGGTCTGGAACTGAACCCACAATATCTCTGAGATATGCCTGTAGATATGTATCTCTATCTCTATAGCTATTTATCTAGATAGGTAGGTAGGTAGATATAGATAGATATCTTCTGGTAGGCTCACAATCAACTTGAAAATATCACAGTAACTCTCATTTAGGAAATATCTGCCAAATCCCCCCCGCTGTGCGAGAACATCTCTTATTGTCATAACAACCCAATATACCTTGGACAAGGGGCTCCATTTTATAGGTGAGAAAATCCCATCCAGGAAAGTCAGTGACTCCCACGATGGTGCAAAGCTTATCACTGCTAAGTTGGGGCTTGGACTGAGGTCTGTCTGGTTCACCCACCTACCATCTTTCTACAGTACCCTATGGCCTCACAGATCCAGCTCACCTCAGTGTACACATGAGATCATAGGAACTTCACTTCTTCTCAACAAGTATGATCACATCAGGGAGGACAGTAGCCTTTCAGGACTGTATAGAAGCAGCTGTTCTAGCTAAAGTAATTGTAGCCCCAAAGCTGTTGCAATGCTATGACTATGATCTTTGCTATAAACCCTGACAAATAGTCTCTCCTTGACCAAACTCTGTTCAGGCTCCCTTGAATTATTTGTCAATGAGGCATGACTTTTGGGCTTCTGTGTTTGTCTCTGCATTGTTCAATTTTAACACAAGTCCTAGCAAATCAGTTTAAGCAGAACCTTGCCCCCGCCTCTTCCCCCCCCCCCCCCCCCCCCGCCCTGGCTGCCACCATTCTGGATATCTGATTGAGTTCTTGGTTCTCTAGCATCTCTCAGGTGATGTCTGATCACCTGGGTGCCTTCAGCAAGAATCCTGGGGTTTGGGCAGAATCCCCCTTATTCCTGAGTTTCCTCTTAGTAACTCCCTCTTTGCCATGATGTATTTGGAGTTGAATCCAATCTCTCTCACCCCCTGCAAGACCCCGTTGCAGGGGTCCCTATACCTATTGTGATGCCCCCTTCATCTTGCTAAGGGAGGCAGGAGAGGGCAAAAGCAGGCAAGAGAAATGAGATAATAGAAAAATGCAAGGAAGAGTGAGAGCAACAGTGGGGAATTCCTGCGGACAGAAAGTTGAGTGATATGGGAAGTTACATCATAGGAGAAGTGGTGTGAGCGTCCGGCAGGAACTAGAAGTCCCTGTTTGCATGTGTGGTGGCCAGGGTGGGCAGGGATGCACAGAGATCCTTGTAACCTCCTAGTGCACTTCTGGGTTTCATTTAACAGTGTGTATTAATTTCCTGTGGTTGCTAGAATAAATGACCACAAACTGGATGACCTAAAAACAACAGAAATCTATTCTCTCATGATTTTAGAGGCCAAGAGTTCAAACTCAAGTGTTGGTGGGGCCACTCTCCCTCTGAAGGCTCTGTGGGACAGTCATTCCTTGCCTCTTCCAGCTTCTGGTGGCTCCCAGTGTTCCTTGGCTTGCAGCCATACTACTCCAATCACTGTCTGCCTCTTCACATGTCCTTCTCTTCTCTGCATGTCCCTCCTAAGGACACTTGACACTGGATTTAGTGCCCATCCATACAATCCAGGATTCCAGGTGGACATCTGTTTTGAGGGGTCACCATTCAAATGCTCCTCATTGGTCCAGTGACTCTTTTGGAGCTCTAATACACCACTGACCCCTAAACAATACAGGTTTGAACTGTATGGTACAATTGAACATCCACTTATACATGGATTTTTACAGTATGGTACTATAAATGTATTTTCTCTTCCTTATAATTTTTTTAATAACATACTCTGTACTCTAGCGTACTTGATTGTAAGAGTACAGCGTATAATACATACAACATACAATACGTGTTAATTGACTGCTCACGTTATGGGTAAGGCTTCTGGCCAACAGTAGGCTATTAGTAGTTAAGTTTTGAGGGAGTCAGAAGTTACATGTGGATTTTTGACTGTCTGAGGGGTTGATGTCCCTAACCCTGTGTTGTTCCAGGGCCAACTGTACAAAAAAACTGTAAGAAGTATAAAGACAAATGGGACTGAGATCCTGTCCTTGGGGGCGTACAGCCTACAAAGGGAGGCACAACACACACTTCCATAACTTGATAGGTGCCCTGAGAGAAGGACAGAGAAACACAATCCGATGGGAGCTCAGAGAGGCGGGAGCTACACCAGCTTCGTGGATACACCCGGACGGGGATAGTTCTTGGCAGATGCATCAACTGAACTGGATCTTGAGAGACAGGAAGACATTGAAGACATAGAATGTGTGGGAATGGGGCATTCTAGGCAGGCATACTAGTATCAGGAGTCACAGAGGCAGGAAGTAATGGGAGTTTATGGGCAGTATTAAGAAATGTAGGTTGACCAGAGCACAGGTGAGTGAAAGGTGGAAATGGAGTCAGGTAGAGAGGTTGGGGACAGGTTGGTGGCCCTGCATGGGTTTTCGCCAGTGAAGATGACACAGAGTTTTGAACATGAGTATGATGGGATAACAACTTTGATTTGTGAGGATAACAGTTTTATATTTCATAAATAATAAGGATTATTTTAAGCTAAAGACACTTGGGATTCAACAGATGCGGAAAGAGGCTTTCTGGAAACTTTCCTTATCTGACCCAAAGCAGAAATTTCAGAAAAATGAGGACAGCCATAAATCCTTCAGGGTGGGTCTATTCATAGGAGCGAGACCAAGAGTAAACATACTTAACCATAAATCCTCTCTCTGTGGAAATTTTATGGCCCTGACCACTCATAGCTGTGTAGACATTCTTATCTCCCATGTATTTTCCTGAAAACCCATTTACATTTCCTAAAGAAGCATATTTGTCCTTCCTATAGGAGCCTTTCCCCCCACCCCCACTTCCCTTTCTCCTGCCAAGCTAGGTGTTTAAGCCCCAAATTCTAACTACTCCTTTCAATTACTAATCACTCCTGCATATATGTGTGTAGCATGTGTAAGTAAAAGCCTGCTTCTCTTGCTAATGTCATTTGTCAGTTTAATCAGCAGGCCCCAGGTTCTTAACATAAGAGGGCAGAGGAAAAGTTATTCCTACTCTGTAGTTTATAATGTATGTTATATATATGAATTAAAATGAGGAGAGAGACTTAAGATGGGGAGACTGATCCAGACATGAGTAGCAGAAAGAAAGTAGAGATGTGTATGTCTTTTGGAGAGACTACAGAGGAAGAATCACAAGGATTTAGTTAAAAAAATAGGGAAAGGGGACAGTCAACAATGACTCTGAGGTCCTGAGCCTGGATGACTCAGGCTCCTGGCACCTGGATGGTGCCGTTAATGGAAGTAGGAAATACAAGAGAGGTAGAGATTGTAAGAAAATAGAGCTAGTCAGCAGAGACTGTTTAAAGCCTAGAAACCAGGTAGTATTCCATTGTATATATAAACCACATCTTCTTTATCCATTTGCCAGTTGACGGACATTTAGGCTCTTTGCATAATGTGACCATTTGCAGCAACGCGGATGGACCTGGAGGGTATTATGCTAAGTGAAGTAAGTCAGGCAGAGAAAGATACCATGTGTTTTCACTCATATGTGGATCTTGAGAAACTTAACAGAAGACCATGGGAGAGGGGAAGGGGAAAAAAATTACCGAGAGGGAGGGAGGGAGGCAAACCATAAGAGACTCTCGGATACTGAGAACAAACTGAGGGTGGATGGGGGCCGGGGGAGAGGGGCAGGGAGGAGGGCACTTGTTGGGATGAGCACTGGGTGTTGTATGGAAATCAATTTGACAATAAATTATATTTTAAAAAAGTCAAGCAAGCAAGCCTAGAAGGCACAAGGTGGTGGGAAAGAACCAAGAGAAAAGTGGAAACAAGATGGGCAGAGAGGCCTTGGAAGTGATGGGGGGGGGTAGGAGGAAAGGGGCTCGTCAAGGGAGCAGTCGCAGGTGGAGGGGGCGAAAGGGGAAACTGCTGTGTTGCAGTGATGATGGGCTCAAGATCAAAGGAGGGTCTTTCCTTGTATAAAAAACTGCAGAAAGGTAGTTGAGGACCTAGTGCATTGCACAAGGGCCGGCAGGAAGGTAGTTCTGAGAGGAAGCAGTGCCTGGGGACAGATAGGCGGGCAGAGCTGGATCTGGGTGTCGGAGGAGTAGACGCAACATGTGTAGACCTGTAGCAACATGTGTGGGTCACTCCCAAGAGATCTCGTGGTGAAGGGAAAGAGGAACATAGTAACAGTAACTTAAAAGTTATGAGTCTCTCACTCTTTTGGGGACCTTTAGTGATTCCCCAAATTTCCAACATCCACTCAACGCGAGCGACACTTTGATGCCAACCATGACCAAACCAAGTTCTTGCGGGGACAAGTAGGGAATTAAACTATTAAGAGGCATCTTTCTTTCTTTTATTCCATTTTTACATATCCACCTCTGTCATTAAGTCACAATATTTTATCAAAATATACAAACAACACAGATCCTTAAAAATAGCTAGAATTCTCATCAAAGAAGATCGACTGCTACAAGTAGCATGCATGGGTCTTTTATTTTGACTGATGCCTAAAGGGAGACTTATGAGTCATGAAATCACCATCAAGGGTGTGATAAGAGATTGGTTTTCTTTTCTCTTGGAAGCACTATGCCCTTCTTGTTACAGCGTGAAAAGGATTGTAGTGAGTGGCTTCCACGATATTGAAATCAGCTGAGAGTGGGTGGATGGGGTGGTTCCACTGGCAGGAGTAAATGAGTCTATCTTTGTTGGACTCTAAGTGTAATATCTGTGTTGATAAGATAGCCAGAGTAGGTGTTTTATTAAACCCTCCACCTCAGCGACATGATCTCTTTTCACTTTCCGTTTTCCTCTTTCCCAAGAATGCCATGGCTAATCAGAATGAATGGATTTGTAAATCTCAAGTTACAAGCGATGTTTATTGTGAAGAATTCCCATAAAAACCTACCCAGGGCTTCCCCCATCACCATTTACACTTCCCCAGACGTGAACAGAATAAAACAGGTCACTGGCCACTTGTCTGTGGCTGAATGAAGCCCGCTTTGCCACCAGGCGACGCGCTGTTTCGGTCTCCAGAAGCCCGTGCTCACTGTGCCCCCTTCCGTCATCAAGTATTTCACCGATCAGCCATTGGTGCCCGCGTGAAGAGCCACAGTTTAGGGCAGTGTTAAGTTTTCAGATCTTTCACAGTGTGGAGGAGAACCCTCGTTCCAGTAAATAACTATGGTTAGTGATGACCTAACATCAGGGGTGGCCGCAGGAGAGGACAGGAGAGACACCGAAGGGCGTTGTAATGAGTGGAGCTGGGTTCTGCTGTAGATACAGAGTCAGTGGGGAGCTCGAAGGTCTTAGCCGGTGTTATTGAGTGTTTCTTTTCTTTTCCAAGGTGAAAAGGAATCCAAGGAGTGTCACTTGAACCAGTTCGCAGAGAGAAGGCAAAGTCCCTCATGTGTCAGGGGAAGTGGTTCAGGATATCAACCTCTCCATCCCTGGGTTGATGAAGGAAAAGTTTCTGAACATATTCTGGTCCATACTGTTGATGAGGGCTCTGTCAGCAAATGATAGCCGGGGCTTCTCATTTAAGAACTCTTTGTCGAAATTGCTGCAGTCATACGGTGATTTCTTGATCAGAGTTGGAGGGAGGGAGGAACAAAAGGAAGAGAATCAGCCACTGCATTAATTATCTTTCTTTTTGTTATCTAGGTAGGCTGTCATGTGTACATGACACTGCATGCTATCCGCATTGCAGATGAACTGAAGTAACACTCATAGATGGTCATAGGTGGATTCATGGAACATTCCTAAGATCCCGAGGCATTAGCTTGTCAATAGTACACTTAGATTCATGTAAAGGAATTTCATTATATACATCCAAGTAGGGTCTAATGATTCTGGTTAATAGTTTACCTGAAACAGGATTGGCCACTTCTGAAAAAGAGGCGGGGCCAGATGTGACCTGTATCCTTTTAGTTTTTAGGGGGTAACTGAGGGGGAAGAGGCGAGGGCTGGAGGATGGGAGTGGAGGCAAGGACTTTTACAGATTATATATTCCTATTCTTACATCAATATCCTTCACTACTGCTGGCTTCTCCACCCATGTTCATTTTATCATTAACCATCTTGGACCGTCTTCCATAGATGGATGGGGACAAACTCCCCTTGAGCCACCTAGCTCACTGGTGCCCATGAGACCAAAAAAAATGTAAAAACAAACACCTATTTATAAACACTGCTTAGTATGGTGTATAGTTCAGTTTTTTTTTAAGATGATCAAAAGTCACCCTTATATATATGAGCATAACTAAAAGTCAGAGGCTCTCCCTCCCCTCAAGGGGGCCCCTGGGCTGGTGAAGCCAATGGCCTGTGGCCTCTGCCTACAAATAGCTGCTTGGACAACAGGTCAGGGAAATTCCTTCCTACTGGGAGAACTGTCCTGTAGGGAAAGTGTAGATCAAAAGTCTGATTTTTAGATGGACACTATCAAGTCAATTGTAATGTACTGTGAAAGTTGAGGCATGAGTTACATTGTTCTGATGAGCGAAACTAGGTAAAAAAAAATCATTTTATCACAAATTATTAACCCACGTATTAGGGATGGTGCTGGTCCAAACAGTAAGTGCTAGAGACCAGCCTGGGGAACCCTTAGCGCGTCCCCAGAGCTTGGGACAATGTTGTGTCCTAGGAACACACTCACTTCGTCCTCCCCCCTCCTGAGGAACAGCAGTGGCCGTTTTCTAGAGCGAGGCACTCTCCTTCGGGACCCACGAGCCTGTGCCATTTCCATGCAGGAGAGACGGTAGAGACGGTTTATATCCATACTGACCAGGGACAGGTAAAGCTGGCATATCTACCATTTGCCTTACCCTTTAAAACAACTATTTTTTGAGGGGCGCCTGGGTGGCTAAGGTGGTCACACATCCCACTTTGGCTCAGGTCATGATCTCACGGTTCGTGGGTGCGAGCCCCGCGTCGGAATCTGTGCTGACAGCTCGGAGCCTGGAGCCTGCTTCGGATCCTGGGTCTCCCTCTCTCTGTCCCTCCCCCACTTCCTCTCACAAGCAAATAAAAACATTTAACAATTAAAACAAAACAAAACACTCATATCTTGGCCAAATGTCACCACTGGTAAAAGCCAGGCAAAGCGCTGGGGCGCCTGCGTGGCTCAGTCGGTTGAGATCCAGCTTCGGCTCAGGTCATGATCTCGTGGTTCGTGGGTTCGAGCCCCACGTCGGGCTCTGTGCTGACAGCTCAGAGCCTGGAGCCTGCTTCGGATTCTGTGTCTCCCTCCCTGTCTGCCCCTCCCCTGCTCACACACTCTCTCTCTCTCTCAAAAACAAACATTAAAAAAATTAAAAAAAACCCAAGAACTATTTATTGTAAAAACTGTAGTAAAATATACCTAACTTCAAAGTGACCATCTGAACGATTTTTAGGAGTCCGGTTCAGTGGCTGTGTGCAGTCACACTTACCAACATCCGTCTGCCGAGCTTTTGCATTTTAACTGCACTTTACTTTTTTGTAAGTTTATTTACTTATTTTTAGAGCATGTGCGTGCATGTGAGTGGGGGAGGGGCAGAGAGGGAGAGAGAGAATCCCAAGCAGGGTCCGAGCTGTCAGTGCAGAGCCTGACCTGGGGCTTCACACGGGGCTCGATCTCATGAACCGTGAAATCATGACCCGAGCCGTAATCGAGAGTCAGACGCTTAACCCACTGAGCCCCCTGGGGCGTCCCTTCTTCACTCTGTCTTCGCTTTATGGTGGTTCTGCACATGGACAGGTCATTGTGCCTTTTCTCATGGAGGTTAGTGACTTTCACTAGTGAGCATACACCTGGGAATTTAGAGACTTGTCTCTTCCTCAGCCCCAGTGTACTTTTTCCTTAAACCAAGTAACACTGAACGACTGCCGTTAGGGAATATAGTTAACGTGAACCAGTTGCAAACGTCAGGCAAACTTTAATAAATAGCCATGGAAAAGAGGGTTGCAAGATCCCCCGCATACGCGTTTGGGTCACAGAATCTGTGACCATGGGGCACGGATGCATCCTGTGCAAAAGCGCCGTATGTCATCAGAGAGCCACCTGGCACATGCAGGTTACGTCTGAGGCATGCGCCCAGCAATTCATTTTTCATGCAGGTACATTTTCATCGCACAGGTTAGATATTGCAAAACAAGAGTAACATCCCCCCTGCACTCCATCCCCCCCCCACTCCCAGCCAGGTAACCTGAATTATGGTTAAAGAAGCACTTTCCTCCAGGAACTGCACCCCGGAGGGAAGGTAGGGGCTCAAGCAGGGGTGAGGGGCAGGCAGGCAGCCCGGGAGCCAAGCTGGAACCAAATGGTCCCGGGAGGGTCCTTACCACTTTAGGCCGGAACGGTGGGTCAATCTCCTTCCTTTCAAGCTCTTCCCAGTTGATCTCCCGGAACAAAGGATGCTGGCGGATGTCTCCCCTCACTCCTAGTCTCTTTTCAGGTTCCCTCACGAAGAGCTGAGAAGCGGCAGAAAGAAAAGTTACTTCCCAGGGGACCAGCCGGTTAGCCTCAGACGAGGCTGCATTTCATAGTGTGTGAGGCGCAAGTCACGAGGTAAAGACTGCTTTTTTTTTTTATTATTATTATTTTTTATTTTATTTTTTTTATTAAAAAAAATTTTTTTTTCAACGTTTATTTATTTTTGGGACAGAGAGAGACAGAGCATGAACGGGGGAGGGGCAGAGAGAGAGGGAGACACAGAATCGGAAACAGGCTCCAGGCTCTGAGCCATCAGCCCAGAGCCCGACGCGGGGCTCGAACTCACGGACCGCGAGATCGTGACCTGGCTGAAGTCGGATGCTCAACCGACTGCACCAGCCAGGCGCCCCAAGACTGCTTTTTGAGGCTTTTCTAACCCGATTTTTCCACTCCCGAGTATCAACTGTTGTCTCCAAACTGGTGACAGCACTCTCCCTCAAATGAGCCTTCTGAATATTCCAGGGTGTGGGTTTTTGCTCCCTTGCTCCTGGCCCTAGAAATGCAGTCTCTTGAGTGATATAGACCGGTTTTGAAATCAGCTTTGCCTTGTATTATTTACGGGACCTCTGGCAAGTTGCAGGAGTCTGAGTCTGTGTCGTCCCCTGTAAAGTGAATGAAGTATCCTTCCCGCAGGGCGGTTCTGTGCGTGAGATGAAATCACACACACACACATGCACACACACGGGCACACGCACACACACGCACACACACGTATGCAGTGATTCGTGGTCTGTAAAACCCAACAACAGAGAATAAGTGATCAATTTATTTGTTGCTGGGTTGACCGCCCATTAATTGACTTTGATTTCCTACAAAGCTGCCTTCAAAGGATAACAGTGTTGCTTTGATGATATCCTATAAACTAGTCCCTGACGGTCAGCTTTGGATAAGGCGTCTGAGTAGTGAGAATCATTTCTGCTTCCTGCAAACCCGCTGGCAAAGTAATACTTAATGCAAATCCTCTGTAATGACCTCTGGTCTGTTACAGATATATTCTCTTCTTTGCACTGTTCCTTCTCCTGTTACTATGAGGTCACGCTGAACCTTGGCCAGGACAGGAAAGGGGCTTGGAAACTCTTCAAACCCCCACACAACGGGTCAAGGGCAGTACGGAATAGGTGAGTCCAAACACGAGACCTGGGGAGTCACAGCTCGATGTGTGTTTACAGAGTAACTTCTAGCTGTAGGGTGTTCATAAGGACCCCGTGGGGTCTCTGAAACAGGGATATTCCACGAGGCTCTGGCAGGACCGGACCTCCGGTAACAACTAAATTACAGAGATCTCTTGCTTTTATCTCTTGTAAGAATAACCAGTCTGTGTGTTTCCAAACACTGCCTTACTTATGTTACCTTCCTACTTGAAAATCTTCAAAGGCTCTACCGAAAGGCCCCCCCAAAAAACCCAAAACCAAAAGAAGAAAAAAAAAACACAACGTGCTGTAGCGAAGTGGAGATTTTTTTCTTCTTTTTAAAAATCAGGATAATCTTTTTAAAAGTCCAGGTAGAATACCCACGTAACCAGCTAGTGCAGCCACACGGTCAGCTGTCCCACTTTACCATACGGTGGCGGCTGAGGTCTCTCGATGGAAACTTGATGTGCCAAAGCTCCGTTAGAAAACCACTAACATGAGGCTGTCACCCAAGAGACTTCCTACCCACGTGGCCTTGTGCAAGTTTTCCGAGTCTCCATTTCCTCCCCTGGAGAATTCAGGGTGAGGCAAGGTCATCTCTATGCCCTGGTGAGTCCTAACATCCTCTGAGCCTGGCTGGTCATCCCAGGCTCTCTGTGGCCTCTGTAGACACACATCCTTCTGTCCCCACTGTAGCCCTCTCTTCTGTCCAGACGTGTCTACTCACTGAATACACCACCTGCCTTTCCCACCTCTGTCCTTCGCTATGGACATCTCCATCTCGTGAGGGGATACGTCTCCCCACATTTTGCCATTTCCTTCACCTCAGCTTTCAATCCCAGCCCATCACTCAGGGTTCAGCTTATGCTCCTTCTTCTTTGTGAAGCTTTCTTTGACTCCCTCAACTCCTGGTGAGCCCTCCCTGCCCTTCAACTCATACTCATTGTCATATGGTTGGTTCCGTGACTTATTCCAACCAGCGTTGAGAGTCAGGAGTAGTGCCAGATGCCTCCGCCGTATCGGCCTGACTTTGAAGACAGATTCTAAAAGCAGAGATCACTGTCCCGATCGTCAGTTAAGGACACGGGGGCTCAGAGTAGCTAAATAACTTGCTCAAGATCACAGGTCTAGCCAGGGGTAGAGCCCAAATTATAAACAGCCTCTTTAGTCTCTCCTCTGGGCTCCATAGGACATCTGAATATCTTCCCTCCATTAAAGAAGGTATCTATCATTTTTAATAGTATTTTGTTAACGTTTTTATTTTTGAGAGAGAGAGAGAGAGAGAGAGAGAGAGAGAGAGAGGCAGAGAGAGGGAGACACAGAATCCAAAGCAGGTTCCAGGCTCTGAGATGTCAGCACAGAGCCCGACGCGGGGCTCGAACTCAGGAATGAATGAGATCATGACCTGAGCCAAAGTCAGATGCTCAACCGACTGAGCCACCCGGTTGCCCCAAGAGCATTTTTAAGAGTATTTTTTTTTTAGTAGAGTGTAAGCTATGGAGGGCAAACACCACTTATGTTTCTCTTTCTTACAGAACCTAGCACAGTGCTGTGCACAAAGTAGATGCACGATAAATGTTTGTTAAAGAAGTGAGCAAGTTGTCTTTCTACTTTATTACATGCAGACCATAGATCTTCAGTCCTCACCTTCTGCCAGAATCTTGTCTTCAGCATATATAACGGCACATAGAAAAGGCACCAAATTCACAGTAAAATTTTTCTTCTGTAGACTCGAACACCAATGTAGGCCAACACATGGAAAAGCAGACTGATTCTTTAGAAGCAGAGGGAATAAGTGACTTGCCTAGAAACGATCATCACACCTTACTGGCCCCTACTTTTTAAGGACGTTTTCATGAAACAAGATGAGAGAGAAGGTGGGAGTGTCTCTAGCTCACATAGTTATAATGAAAGGCTTTACTGAATACAGTGAGAAGTAATTGCCCTATGCCAAGTGCGGACCATGCTGTTTCCTGTTGGATTTTTCCAGGACCATGTGTCGTTTGTACCTAGAGCATCCTGACAGAGCCTTCTGAGACTGACCCATGTACCTGTGAAATTTAAAAAAATATACTTTCAAAGATAAAATATGTAATGGGAATATAACATGACCTCATGTTCGAGACTCAGATTTCTTTCCCGTCCTGCACAGGAGTGAGTTACAGTCTTCTGTCCCCTGCATCAAAGCACGCCCCCCCCCCCCTTTCCAGGTCTGGTGACCTTGTGGGAGGCCATCGGCTCTGTGCTGGAGAAGTTGCACCAAGGGACTCCGTGTTCATGAAGAAAGACTTGCTTTTGTTCATAGAAGCTGTCAGAGGGCGGTTTACATTAACAGGAAACAGCACACCTCGTACACGAATGGCCAGGATGCAGCTGTCGTTTGTTTGAATTTACTCGACTGTCTGGGCTGGGGAGCCGTGCTGGGCGGCTGAGGAGGGCCACCAGCGCTTAGCCCCTGTCCCTGGAGAGGGGTCTTCTCCCCTCTTCATTCCCTGCGCAGATATATCTTTCTACAGAAGGGAGAGGTGCTTCTGTTTGGGATCTTTCATTTTCCGCCCATTTCCAAACAAATGGACGGGACATCCTGGATGAATACATGAGGGAGAAAGGGGTGTTTCTTTTCAAGACTCAACTGAACAGCGGTGTCCCAGTTGCAATTCATGATGCAGCACAGCCTCTTCTGCACAGTTGTTCAGTACACTACCTGCATCTATGTGCTGTGAGGACTAAAGGGAACAGAGAGTGATATTGATGCAGCTGCTGTAACAGATTCCTTTTTTTTTTTTTTTTAGAGGACTCATTACTTCTGGGTTTTACATTATAATTCTCTACAGGAAGTTTCTCAGAAATGATGCTACCTTTGATTTTTGCAGAAAACGGAACTCAAGGATGAGGGGGGCAGTGGGACCAAAGTTATAGAGCAAACCAGGAGGAGAGATGAAACTAGAAGCCATGTTCTTGTCAGCAAATTGCATGAGGAAACTAATTTTTATCAGCCTTACTTCTAGAACATGGCAGAGGACTACCGTCCTTGTGGGGCAAGGAGATGGAATTTTTACCAACACCTACGGGAAAGGATAAGCCCAGTCTCCTCCACGTGGATTTAAGACCTCTTTCGCCAACGAGTCCCACTCTCTCCCACTTTTTATTCTTACTTGTCTTGGTTTCTGCTCTGTTCAGCCAGATTTATTTTCTATTCTTCTAGCAAATCTTTTTCCCGCTATTGAAAGTGCACATGATTTTGGTTTTGGTATTTGCTGGCATTAACCCTTAGATTTTATTTTGTTCTTAAACTTTTTATTTTGAAACAATCACAGCGTCTTAGTCTGCTTGGGCTGCTACAACAAAATGACACGGACTGAGTGGTGCCTTAAACAACAGACATTTATTTTTCACAGTTCTGGAGTCTGGAAGTCCAAGATCAAGGTGCCTGTGTGGGCACTTTCTGGCGAGGACCCTCTTTTTGGCGTGTAGGTGGCCGCCTTCTTGCTGTGTCCTCACATGGCCTTCCTCTGGTGCATGCACTTGGAGGGGGGGATAGCTCTCTCTTCCTCTTTTTATAAGGGCACTCGTCCACTGTGGTGACCCCACCCCGATTATGTCATCTCTGCCTCATTATGTCCCAAAGGCCTCATCATTTTGGGGGTTAGGGCTTCAACATAGGATTTGGGGCCAGCACATTCAGTCCACACGTATCAATTCACAGGATGTTAAAAGCTAGTACAGGTGTCCTGTGTCCCTGTCACCTAGCTTCCCCTAATGCCTGTAGAGGGATCCCCCTCTACAGTCGCTGTCCTGCCTCCACTCTCCCCAGCCCCCACTGCCACTAATCTGATTTCCATCTCCACACTGCCCTTTGGAGAAGGTTACACAAGTGGACTCACAGTATGTGACCCTTGGAGACTGGCCTTTTTTCACTCCGCACGACACCCTTGCGATCCACCCAGGTTGTTTTGTAGATCGATAACCGTTCCTTCCTTTTTCTTGCTGAGTAATATTCCTTGTATGTGACTTGTCATCTTTCCTCTCTACCTGGAACTGATCCTTCTTCCCACACCGTCTTTCTCTCCTGTGAAAAACCGTCACTTCCAGCATTAACTTCTGATGAACTCCACCTGGTCCCGTGACTCCTTCACCCTCCCTCCTGGCCGTGAGCCCCCCCCCCCCCCCCCCCGACATCCCGAGGCGGCACTGGGTTTGGAAGCATAGCTGTTGAACTTTTGCGGAACATCAAGGGGTAAAGGTGGATCGCCTCCAGGCAGCCCCTGAGCTGTTTCCTTATTCCCTTCTGGGGGGTTTCGTTGGCCCAGGGCTTTTCAGTGCACCCCCACACTACGAGACTGAAGCGTGTCTCCTCAAAAGTCACACATCGAAGCCCTACCCCCCATGTGAGTGAACTTGCAGGAAACAAGTAATTACGGTTAAATGAGGTCATATGGGTGGGAGCCCGATCCAATAGGATTAGAGTCCTTATAAGAGGAAACAGCAGAGAGCTCTTCGCCCGTGCGTGAGTGAAGATGCGGCAAGGAGGCACCTGCCTGCAAGGCAGGAAGAAAGCCTTCGCCAGAAACCGACCTTGCTGGACCTTGCCTTTGGACTCCCAGCCTCCGGAACTGTAAGTAAATTTGTTGGGTGAGCTCCTCAGTCTGTGATATTTTGTTACAGCAGCTGGAGCCAACCAATCCTACCTCACCTTGAGCCCACGTGTCCAGTCCGTGTACAACCCATGCAGCAACTGTAATAATGTCTCAACTTGCCTTTGCGTAAAGCAACACTGCTTCCATCCCAATCCTGATAATTTTTACTGTTGTCATCTTCTTAATTGGTTAATTTTGAAATCAGCTTTCATTTTATAGGTGTGTTGTTCAGTCATTGAAAGTGTGTCTAATGGGTCATTCCGAGAGTTTTCTAGGTTTGTGGTTTCTTTGGATAACAGAAACAGAAAGCTGAGTTGAAGTGGCTCAGACTTGCAATGCCATCAGCCTTGGGTGGGGTGCCCTGGGGGGGGCTCTCTCCGCACTAGACTCCTGAGGGAGGGCTGCAGAGTTGCCTCAGCATCTCAGACTCTGGACAAGTTGCCGGTCGTATTAGACCAGGAGAAGTGGGTGCCCTTTAAGTCCAGGTAGTTCATGAGTAAAAAGTAGACTTGTGAAACAAGATGGGCCTGGTAATTATTTTTAGATTTAAAATCCACCGGGGCGCCTGGGTGGCTCAGTCAGTTAAGCGTCCAACGTCGGCTCGGGTCATGATCTCACGGTTTGTGGGTTCAAGCCCCGCGTTGGGCTCTGTGCCGACAGCTCAGAGCCTGGAGCCTGCTTCAGATTCTGTGTCTCCCTCTGTCTCTGCCCCTCCCCTGCTCATGCTCGCTCTCTCTCTCTCTCTCTCTCATCAAAAATAAATAAATGTTAAAAAAAAAACCCTTAAAATCCACCGAGAGCTTCTAATGTTGAAAGGTCTTATTCTTTGCTCCCCCTTTTCAATATAAAGACAGCAAGACTGAAAATTATTTTCCTAAATGATTTTTAAAGCCAGCTGAGATAGGAGACGCCCAAATTCAAAACACCTGTGCTCTTGGTCCACTTCTTTTAGATTTGCTCGCTTCCTGATCACCTCGGTGTATCTCCTTGATCCAAACAGTTGCTGGGACAGCTCAGTGAGTGCTGGTCGTTGTTATTATATGTAAGAGCACGTTGCACTACCGTGACTTATTTTTTGTACTCACACTGTGGGTGTTAATTTGCATCCTCAACAGAGGGAAACCAGGACTCTGCCTATAACCCCAATCTTTAATGATGGCTCTCAGGTGCTGCTTAGGTCTCTTCATTGGCTTTCCCTGGGAGCTCCTGGTTCATGGCAAGTGATTCTTAGAGCCCGGTTTCCATCTGTAACACACTCAGTTCTCCCCTGAGCCTGGACCGTCGTGGACCGGGGGGTGAGTCTTGCTTTGATGGCGAATTCTGCAGGGATGGTGACAGTCTGAATTCTGAGTTACAGGGTGAAAGATGCATCAGTGTTTCCAGTGGACATGGGAAGGGGATGTGATCTGCAGCATTTTAAATACTGCTGAAGGGGCCCTCTCAGGCAGTGAGCAGTGAGGGTCTCTGTGAGATGGAATGCTGTGAAATGGAGTTTGGTATAGTATCTGGGCCAGGGAACGGACTGAACAAATGGCCTGTGTGTCAAGGGCTTTGGCCAAAAACATCCCCGGTGACCAGTTCTTACTTCCAAAAGACCTACTAGAATGTCTCACAGAAGTTCTGGCTTTCACAAACCACCGGACTCCAAGCATGAAGCCACCCAGCCATAAAAGAACAATGGTTTCTCCTTACTCCTATGTCCTCTCCCTGCTTTTAACCTGGTCTGGTCTGCAGCAGAGACCCAAGAGCTGGAGAGGAAGAGAACAGGACACAGTTGGCCACAACATGACCACATTCCTTTCTCCCAAAGTGAGTGGCCACCAGCCCTGAATCTGACCGGAGAAGAGGGATTAAAAGTCTTGGCTTTGGAGATCTGGTTGACTTGCTGACTTCTTTCACCGGCTGAACAGTTTTACCTTTTCAACTGAGACCGTGTTTTATGGCCTAGGGGTGATGTGAGGTTTGTGTTTGGCTGAAGAGTTGTGCATTCTGTCCAGTTGGGAAGGGGAAGATGAACTGGCCTGAGTAGGCTTAATGGGCATGTTTGGAAACCAAAGGCTGAGTTTTAAGCTACAAACTGGGCTTGTCAGTGGGCCAATTTCCTCTCAAAGTAAGGGTTTCAAGAGTCATGGAACTGGTTCCTGGGCATTTCTTATGTAAACCAGGCACATGAATGTTTATCTTCTCATTTTGGTATCTAACGTCCACCCTACTGGTGCCTCAGTTGAAATACATGGTGAGAATCCTATTTAAATCCAGTTCAAGATGACTGTTGTTTACCACGTATAAATCAGAACTACAAATGAATGGGAGAACCGATCAGAATACCCAATACTAATTCTACAGAGTCTCCTTGGCTTCACTTCTTACCTTCACCAAAAGATCCTTCGCCTCTTTCTCAAGCCATCGGGGGTAAAAGGGATTGTCCATGCGGATGGAGTGGAAAAGCTCCTCTTCATCTTGCCCGTGGAAAGGTGACTGCCCAATCAGCATCTCATAGAGGAGAACGCCGAAGGACCACCAGTCAACAGAATGGTTGTATTTCTGGCCCAGCAAGATCTGTGTGGCCAAGAGGCAGAGGCATAATTAATGAACACGAGGTGGATGAGCCAAAACCCTGCTTGAACTTTTCAAGGCCACTCAGTAAATAGTCGATGGTGATGACCGCATGTGGTTTTAACACCGATCACACTGAAAACTGTAGCTTTTGAGATGCTGACGGCAGAAATGAGTGAACAGTGCCCAAACTGAGCAAACAGTTTTTGGTTTTAATGTCTCCTTCCCCTGTGGCCTTAAGAGCAACCACTGGCCTGTGCCGTTAGCCTTCATTTTCCCACCTGTGATATGAGGACTTGGGTAGTCGATTCAGACCTAAGAAAGCTGGTGTGTGTGTGTGTGTGTGTGTGTGTGTGTGTATGCTGTTCTGTGACTAAACCAAACCCACGTGTTTTACTGAAGTCTGTCGTGAGACTTTGCATAAACTTTCAGTAGGTAATCACACCTCCAAAGAGGTCATCTCCCTAAATCCATCCCGTAAAGCCTCTCTGGCCACAGTTGTACAACTAAGGTGTCCCATCTGTGGTCGCCATTAAAGAGTCAGAATTAGTGAGTGTGCCGAGAGAGACCAGGATAGCAGACGTCAGTTCCAGAAATTCTCTCTCTTAGAGTGATGTGCAGCTTAACAGCAGTGCTTTGAGTAGAACTGGTCTGGTCTGTCCTTTAGGGAAGTGGATTTAAAGTCTGGGATCTCACCTAACTTTTATTTTTCTAAAAAAGATTAAGCAGGGGAGAGGCAGAGAAAGGGGTGGGGGAGAGAATCAAGCAGGCTCTGCACTGTCAGCACGGAGCCTGAGCAGGGCGGGGTGGGGGTGGGGGGCTCAAACTCACAAACCACGAGATCATGACCTAAGTTGAAACCCAGAGTTGGATGCTTAACCAACTGAGCCACCCAGGCGCCCTCCACCTAACATTTTAGAAAGATTTCTACCCTTTCATCCATCTACTCTCCTGGCAGAAAAGACTGTATTCTGGGCTTTCAGTGGCT
The DNA here is from genome assembly GCF_018350175.1 of Felis catus. Classification (NCBI taxonomy): domain Eukaryota; kingdom Metazoa; phylum Chordata; class Mammalia; order Carnivora; family Felidae; genus Felis; species Felis catus. The sequence continues at coordinate 6,231,108 of NC_058374.1, forward strand.
TCCTTGTTGAATGTTGAAAGGTAGAGAGTGTACCTGTGACTCTTGTCATCCTAGCAAACCAAGCTGTGACATTTTCCAGTGCCATGCGTGAGGTCCATCAGTGGCTGAATGGATAAGCGATGTGACCTATACATACAGCGGAATATTATTCAGCCTTAAAACAGAATGAAATCCTGACACGTGATCCAACCTAGATAAACCTTGAGGACATTGTGCTAAATGAAAGAAGCCAGACTTGAAAAGACAAATACTGTATGAATTCACTTGTATGAGGTCCCTAGAGGTGTCTGATTTATAAGGACAGAAAGTGGGACACTGGTTGCTGAGGGTTTGGGGAAAACGGGTGGTTGTTTAATGGCTGTAGAGTTTCAGTTCTGACTGATTAAAAAAAAAAATTCCAGAGATTCGTTGCACAACAATGCGAATATACTTAACACGACTGAATAACACTCTTAGAATGGTTAGATGGTATATTCCATGGTATGTATATTTTACAATGAAAACAGTACACAGCAGGAACACAGTAACAATTTGTTAAATGGCGAAGACAAGAAAACCCTTGTGTCTCATGCCTGCTGCTCCCAGGATGGGGGTGGGGACAAGATGCTTTATTACCAAAATGGAGAAAGTGAGGATAGTATTGAAGCGCTAAATTAAAAAGCGAGGCTGGGACCCTCTGGAGATGGCCATCCTTTCCACGCTGGCTGCATCTTAAGACCTAGCTCAGTCCCCTGTGTGTGAGCACATACACATAAACACACAGGTCATTTTACTATTAGAGGTCTCCGTTTGAAATGGAATGTCTTCTTACGTGGGCCTGTGGAATATATGGTACAGTTGCAGCAATGGCGGCCTTAGGAAAGAAAAACGATGTTACATTCTAGACATTGTAGCATTTCTAGTAAAGCTGCATGTCTGGATGCTGGTGATCCTTTGATACAGTGGGCTAGTGTGCATGTCTGCTGTCTCTGACTGCCACCCCACCCCACTCCACGTCTGTCCTTGGGGAATGAGCTACGTGTGGTCTGAGGCTCGGGAATATGGTGGAAGTGTCTCCCAACACAACAGTTGATAAACCACGACGAAACCGTGATGGCCATACAAAATGTTGTGGGTTCTACTTCTGGCTTAGTCCCCCTAATGTATAGTTTGGGGCAGATTCCTTCACCCTCTCTGGGTCTCATTTGTTAAAAAAAAAACAAAGTGGTGATAACATCTGGCTGACTTACTACTGGGTTATTGTGCGAATCCAGTGAAAAGCAGGGAACATGCAGTGCTTTGTCCTATGGAAATGACTGCATGCTCTACGATAACTATCCATCTTGATCAACTGGCACCCGTTGGTGAAAATAAAGATCAAGTTGCAAACAGAATTTTGCAATCTGCCACTGACTTCCAGCATACAACTGCTAGCCAGTATCCTTAATAAAGTTAACTTCAAAGTTTAGAGAAGATGGATTATTCCTTAGGGAAAAGTTTAAAAGTAGATACAGAGAGAGTGATAAAGATGTGTACACACACACACACACACACACACACACACACACACATCTCAGTTTAGGTGAATTTGCCTCAAATGGGGACTGGTTCACACACAATTCCCAAGTTCTGTCACAAGGGGGAGCCCAAAGCAACCAGAAACTGCTCTGAGCATCCTGTCTTTCTAAACTTCATTTGGAAGGACAGATGAAAAGAAATTTGGAGGACAGGAGACAGCTGTGGTGGAAATTAAGTCTTCTAGTGCTAGGTGATGTTCATAAAGAATTCCTCGTAAGTTAGGAGGAAGAAGCAAAATGCAGAGTGACCTTGCCTGAACAGAAAATTTGCAGAAGTATGCTGACATGTGTTAGGTATCTGTGTCTTATTTATAAGAATTCCTGAGGTAGGTCCTGGGACCCCTGTTTAATAAAGGACAGGGATTGGACTTCAGGAGGTTACTGTCTTATTTAAGATCTAGTTAGGGAGCTGAAGCTATGTTCTGAACCCTGCTCCTTGGGAGATTTTTGCTACATAATGTTCCTTTTATCTTTAATGTCCCATGGATTAAATCTCAACCTAACAAGGTCATACTCACACTGTCTACATTTCTAAAGAAACTGGTAGGGAAACACTGGCTGAAGCAGCCCCTTTTTCTGTCTCAACCCCTGCTGCATTTTTAAAAATATTCATTTTGAGAGAGAGAGAGAGAGAGAGAGAGAGAGAGAGAGAATATGAGCAGGGGAGAGGCAATGAAGCAGAGAGAGAGAGAGAGAGAGAGAGAGAGAGCGCATCCCAAACAGATTCCGTAGCACAGATCCCAACAGGGCTCGATCTCACAAACTGTGAGATCATGACCTGAGCCAAAATCAAGAGTTGGATGCTTAACTGACTGAACCACCCAGGTGCCCTTGTTTCAGCCCCTGCTGCCTTCGTATGGCCTCATCCTCTTTTGTCCTGTTCCCTCCCCCCATCTTTACTCAAATAATTCAGATACTAAAGACGTTGCCACTTTATGTCAGAGTCTCTCTCTCCAACGGTGAAAGTTATCATTGGCAACTGCATCCTCCTGGTAGAGCTAGTGAGTTACATCTCTATAAAGCTCACTGTGTTGGTGTGTGGTCATAGTTTACTAGGTGACCAGCCAGTCCCTTTATAGTGTTGGTCCCCAAGTGACTCCTGGTCTCTCCAGGGAGCTGCTTCCGTGTATTGGAATCCCACATGGAATTACTAAGTGGCTTAGCGAGTAGGGTGTTTAACTGTTTCCCTAGTTTTGTCAAAACGGGCTTGGACCTCCGGTTACATGTTAGACCCTTGGTCCTACAACTGGAAGACACAGGGAGTCATTGAGTTTTATGTCTTAGGAGACATGAACTGGGGACATTCCCCGGCTGTGGGGAGTGCGGTCTGTATTTTTGTGTGTCATTCCTGATGCCGCTCTGAAGTGCATTTACTTCTGGAATTCGGGTTCTCCCATCAAGAGATACTGGCATCTGCCAGGTGGGCTCCATGGCCCTTGTCCTGCTCTGTGCTCCTGTGTGTTTCTAGTGACTTGCCTGGTCTCACTGGCTTTCTGTTTGCCACAGAGTCCCTTCCCTGGAGATAACAACCGAATACATATAAAACCAGTACTAAGCAGCATATACTTAGAAACACAATAAGGGAAAGTTAAATTATTAAGGCTCCGAGGTAGGAGAGCACACCTGTTTTTTTAAAATATTTTTTTAAGTTTATTTTTGAGAGACAGATGTAAACACATAGAACATAAGAAAATGGCAGCAGAGAGGTCTCTCTTGCTCTCAGTACAAGTTCTTGGTCACCTACATTATAAGGAAGCTAAAAGAGTGTCATTAGTTATGACAAGAAGTTAGCTAAAGGTCAGATGTATCAAAGACCTTGTTTTGAATTATGGAATGATTTGAATTACAACCTCCATTGTCGACAACGAACCTTGCCTAAAATACGTATTGTAAAGTCTAAGTGATACTGTGCCTTTGTGAGCTATCCTTTCCAGCTATGATGGCCAGTGAAACCAAGAAGTAAAAATCTAATCAGACCTTTGAATCTGAGTCCTAGAGTGTTCAATCAAGATCTTAAGTTATTTAACCTCATTATTTGAACAAAGCATAAACTATCAATAAACAGAATAAAATTTAATTACTTAAAATAATTGTAGGGGTGCTGGGTGGCTCAGTCAATTAAGTGTCTGACTTCAGCTCAGGTCATGATCTCACAGTTCATGAGTTCAAGCCTTGTGTCGGGCTCTGTGCTGGCCGCTCAGAGCCTGGAGCCTGCTTCGGATCCTGTGTCTCCCTCTCTCTCTCTGCTCGCTCCTTCCCTGCTCATGCTCTCTCTCTCTTTCAAAAATATTTAAAAATTTTTTTAAAAAATTGTATATTTTGTTTTAATTTCAACCTGACTGTATCCTTCTATATGCATATTTTATAATATACAGACTATATTAGTTGGCAGTAGTGTGTGAGATTCATATACAATATACATATACTGAGGATGCTTTTTTTTAACTAATGAGGGAACATCTCTTACAAAAATTTGGAACTATGTAGAAGGTAAACTGGCAGTTGGATGGTGACAGAGAGGAAAGCCAGAGGGTGTCCCCAGCGTCCAGACAAGAGCTGCTCAGGGCCTGGAGTAGGGTAGCGGCCGGAAGTGGGGGAAGGAACTGGAGAAGCATTGGGGGTCCAACCAAAGGGACTCACTTAGAGAATCAAGGAATAATCAAGGGTGATTCTTAATGCAGTCACAAGATCGGGGAGGGGAAAGAATAGATGTCTCTGGGGGCTATATCTAGAACTTCTGGGTGTTTGGATAGGGGAAGGGTAAGAAGGAAAGAAAGAAAACTCAATTACTCTGGTTTTCTGGTGAGGTTAGTAGGTGGATGAGTGTGTGATTTACTAAGAAAGAGATGAAGGGAAAGGGGGTGGTGGGCGGAGCAGGTTCAACAGAGAAAGTGAGTTGGAGACCTATTATGTTTGAATGGCCTGTGACCACAGAAGCAAGAAGTTTGGGCTGGCCATATTGATCTTGGAGTTATAACCATAGTCTTAAATTAATTATTGCTCATGGAGAATGTATAGTAAGAAGACTGCATGGTGGAAGGTAAGAGACAGAAGATGCAGAGAGAGAAGTCAGTCGCTAACACTAAATTCTGGAAGATGCAGAAGCAGACAGGTAAGTCAAAGGCCATAATTTCTGGTTGACCAGTGGCCAGTCTTGCATTTAAACAAGGTTCAGTCAGACATTAGGGTATCAGAATGGATAAAAAAACAAGACCCATCTATTTGCTGTCTACAAGAGACTCATTTTAGACCTGAGGACACCTTCAGATTCAAAGTGAGGGGATGGAGAACTATTTATCATGCTACTGGAAGCCAAAAGAAAGCTGGCATAGCCATACTTATATCAGACAAACTAGACTTTAAATTAAAGGCTGTAACAAGAGATGAAGAAGGGCATTATATAATAATTACAGGGTCTACCCATCAGGAAGAGCTAACAATTATAAATGTCTATGTGCTGAATACGGGAGCCCCCAAATATATAAAACAATTACAAACATAAGCAACCTTATTGATAAGAACGTGGTAATTGCAGGGGACTTTAACACTCCACTTATAGAAATGGATAGATCATCTAGACACATGGTCAATAAAGAAACAAGGGCCCTGAATGATACATTGGATCAGATGGACTTGACAGATATATTTAGAACTCTGCATCCCAAAGCAACAGAATATACTTTCTTCTCGAGTGCACATGGAACATTCTCCAAGATAGATCACATACTGGGTCACAAAACAGCCCTTCATAAGTATACAAGGATTGAGATCATACCATGCATACTTTCAGACCACAATGCTATGAAGCTTGAAATCAACCACAGGAAAACGTCTGGAAAACCTCCAAAAGCATGGAGGTTAAAGAACACCCTACTAAACAATGAATGGGTCAACCAGGAAATTAGACAAGAAATTAAAAAATATATGGAAGCAAACGAAAATGAAAATACAACAATCCAAACGCTTTGGGACGCAGCGAAGGCAGTCCTGAGAGGAAAATACATTGCAATCCAGGCCTATCTCAAGAAACAAGAAAAATCCCAAATACAAAATCTAACAGCACACCTAAAGGAAATAGAAGCAGAACAGCAAAGACAGCCTAAACCCAACAGAAGAAGAGAAATAATAAAGATCAGACCAGAAATAAACAATATAGAATCTAAAAAAACTGTAGAGCATATCAATGAAACCAAGAATTGGTTTTTTGAAAAACTAAACAAAATTGATAAACCTCTAGCCAGGCTTCTCAAAAAGAAAAGGGAGATGACCCAAATAGATAAAATCATGAATGAAAATGGAATTATTACAACCAATCCCTCAGAGATACAAGCAATTTTCAGGGAATACTATGAAAAATTATATGGCAACAAACTGGACAACCTGGAAGAAATGGACAAATTCCTAAACACCCACACGCTTCCAAAAGTCAATCGGGAGGAAATCGAAAGCTTGAACAGACCCATAACCAGCGAAGAAATTGAATCAGTTATCAAAAATCTCCCAACAAATAAGAGTCCAGGACCAGATGGCTTCCCAGGGGAGTTCTACCAGACATTTAAAGCAGAGATAATACCTATCCTTCTCAAGCTATTCCAAAAAATAGAAAGGGAAGGAAAACTTCCAGACTCATTCTATGAAGCCAGTATTACTTTGATTCCTAAACCAGACAGAGACCCAGTAAAAAAAAGAGAACTACAGGCCAATATCCCCGATGAATATGGATGCAAAAATTCTCAATAAGATACTAGCAAATCGAATTCAACAGCATATAAAAAGAATTATTCACCATGATCAAGTGGGATTCATTCCTGGGATGCAGGGCTGGTTCAACATTTGCAAATCAATCAACGTGAGACATCACATTAATAAAAGAAAAGATAAGAACCATATGATTCTGTCAATCGATGCAGAAAAGGCATTTGACAAAATTCAGCAGCCTTTCTTAATAAAAACCCTCAAGAAAGTCGGGATAGAAGGAACGTACTTAAACATCATAAAAGCCATTTATGAAAAGCCCACAGCTAACATCATCCTCAATGGGGAAAAACTGAGAGCTTTTTCCCTGAGATCAGGAACACGACAGGGATGTTCACTCTCACCACTGTTGTTTAACATAGTGTTGGAAGTTCTAGCTTCAGCAATCAGACAACAAAAGGAAATCAAAGGCATCAAAATTGGCAAAGATGAAGTTAAGCTTTCACTTTTTGCAGATGACATGATATTATACAAGGAAAATCTGATAGACTCCACCAGAAGTCTGCTAGAACTGATACATGAATTTAGCAAAGTTGCAGGATACAAAATCAATGTACAGAAATCAGTTGCATTCTTATACACTAATAATGAAGCAACAGAAAGACAAATAAAGAAACTGATCCCATTCACAATTGCACCAAGGAGCATAAAATACCTAGGGATAAATCTAACCAAAGATGTAAAAGATCTGTATGCTGAAAACTATAGAAAGCTTATGAAGGAAATTGAAGAAGATATAAAGAAATGGAAAAACATTCCATGCTCATGGATTGGAAGAATAAATATTGTCAAAATGTCAATACTACCCAAAGCTATCTACACGTTCAATGCAATCCCAATCAAAATTGCACCGGCATTCCTCTCGAAGCTAGAACAAGCAATCCTAAAATTCATATGGAACCACAAAAGGCCCCGAATAGCCAAAGTAATTTTGAAGAAGACCAAAGCAGGAGGCATCATAATCCCAGACTTTAGCCTCTACTACAAAGCTGTCATCATCAAGACAGCATGGTATTGGCCCAAAAACAGACACATAGATCAATGGAATAGAATAGGAACCCCAGAACTAGACCCACAAACGTATGGCCAACTAATCTTTGACAAAGCAGGAAAGAACATCCAATGGAAAAAAGACAGTCTCTTTAACAAATGGTGCTGGGAGAACTGGACAGCAACATGCAGAAGGTTGAAACTAGACCACTTTCTCACACCATTCACAAAAATAAACTCAAAATGGATAAAGGACCTGAATGTGAGACAGGAAACCGTCAAAACCCTAGAGGAGAAAGCAGGAAAAGACCTCTCTGACCTCAGCCGTAGCAATTTCTTACTTGACACATCTCCAAAGGCAAGGGAATTAAAAGCAAAAATGAATTACTGGGACCTTATGAAGATAAAAAGCTTCTGCACAGCAAAGGAAACAACCAACAAAAGTAAAAGGCAACCAATGGGATGGGAAAAGATATTTGCAAATGACATATAGGACAAAGGGCTAGTATCCAAAATCTATAAAGAGCTCACCAAACTCCACACCTGAAAAACAAATAACCCAGTGAAGAAATAGGCAGAAAACGTGAATAGACACTTCTCTAAAGAAGACATCCAGATGGCCAACAGGCACATGAAAAGATGCTCAACGTTGCTCCTCATCAGGGAAATACAAATCAAAACCACACTCAGATATCACCCCATGCCAGTCAGAGTGGCCAAAATGAACATATCAGGAGACTATAGATGCTGGAGAGGATGTGGAGAAACGGGAACCCTCTTGCACTATTGGTGGGAATGCAAATTGGTGCAGCCACTCTGGAAAACAGTGTGGAGGTTCCTCAAAAAATTAAAAATAGACCCACCCTATGACCCAGCAGTAGCACTGCTAGGAATTTACCCAATCGATACAAGAGTACTGATGCATAGGGGTACTTGTACCCCAATGTTTATAGCAGCACTCTCAACAATAGCCAAATGATGGAAAGAGCCTAAATGTCCATCAACTGATGAATGGATAAAGAAATTGTGGTTTATATACACAACGGAATACTACGTGGCAATGAGAAAGAATGAAATCTGGCCCTTTGTAGCAACGTGAATGGAACTGGAGAGTGTGATGCTAAGTGAAATAAGCCATACAGAGAAAGACAGATACCATATGTTTTCACTCTTATGTGGATCCTGAGAAACTTAACAGGAACCCATGGGGGAGGGGAAGGAAAAAAAGAGGTTAGAGTGGGAGAGAGCCAAAGCATAAGAGACTCTTCAAAACTGAGAACAAACTGAGGGTTGATGGGGGGTGGGAAGGAGGGGAGGTGGGTGATGGCTATTGAGGAGGGCACCTTTTGGGATGAGCACTGGGTGTTGTATGGAAACCAATTTGACAATAAATTTCATATATTGAAAAAAAAAACAAGGTTCAGTCAAAATTAAATACCAAATAAGCACAGGACAAAGCCACATATTTCTTAAACTCAGGGCACCACAATTATGCTCTTGATGACAGACGTGCTAATTTTTGACCCGGGAAATCAGAAGTCCATCCCTATCAAACCACCATCCCCCTTTATGAATTTATTAATATTCATTCATTCTTCCCACCTGAGGGGAAGTTGTATTAGCAACTTAATGCACCAATCCCTGTGCTCAGTCATTGGATATAAAAGTGAATAAGAATCTACGAAAAGTGAATCTACACATGAGATCACATGGCACAGAACTGGACACTCATTGTACCAATATCCATTCCCTGATTTTGGTGTCGTGCCATAATTATAGGAGATGTAGCCAATGGGGGAAATGGGTGGAGGATATATATCGGTGACACTTCTGTACTATTTTTGCAACTTCTTGTGAATCTATAATGATTTCAAACTAGTACAGAGATTTTATTTTAATTTTTTTTTAATTTTTTTTCAACGTTTATTTATTTTTGGGACAGAGAGAGACAGAGCATGAATGGGGGAGGGGCAGAGAGAGAGGGAGACACAGAGTCGGAAACAGGCTCCAGGCTCTGAGCCATCAGCCCAGAGCCTGACGCGGGGCTCGAACTCACGGACCGCGAGATCGTGACCTGGCTGAAGTTGGACGCTTAACCGACTGCGCCACCCAGGCGCCCCTTTATTTTAATTTTTAAAAAATTTTTAATGTTTATTTTTGAGAGAGAGCACAAGTAGGGGAGGGGCAGAGGGAGAGGGAGACACAGAATCTGAAGCAGACTCCAGGCTTCGAGCTGTCAGCACAGAGCCCGACATGGGGCTCAAACCCGGAGATGGTGAGATCATGACCTGAGCCAGTCAGACACTTAAGTGAGCCATCCAGGTGCCCCATAGTACAGAGATTTAAAAAAGTGGATAGCTTGACTTTAGAGCAATTATCCACTGGTGCATGGAGATTGAGATGAAAAGCAATGAAGAAGGTCCAGGTGTTAAGGGGGTGTCCAGTCTCCCTCAGGTGGGCAGCTGGGGAGGACTCCATAACAAGGGGGGCACATGGGTAGAGTAGGAATGATGAATGCCTTCTGAGCAAATGCCATTCTTCTAAGGGCTCAGAATATGAGCACTATACCTCTCTCTCTCTTTTTTTTTTTTTTTAACTTCCATAGGCTCACCCATTTTAGACTTACAATAACATGGGACATAAATATCTCATTTGACAGAAGAGGGGTTGCAGGTCACTAGACTCTAGCAGTCTCTCCAAGGTCACACAATGGCAGCTTGGAAACCACAGTTCCTGGTTTTTCTGGTCCCAAGATGAAACCACTTGACTTATTCAGGTGGATACTTTTGAGCCTGTTCAGTGTCCACCTGGTTCTTCCCCATCATTTCCTCTGTTTGGTCTGAGTGGAGTGAATACAGTTTGAGTCTGTGGTGGGGAGAAGTCCTAGCTGAGGAGGACATGTTGGATGGGAGACCACCCCCTGCCCCTCTGCCATTCAATAATAACACAGTCCCCGTGTGCGGCTGCATTCATGAAATACTGAGACAAACAGATACAAATACTGAAACCAACTACTTTAACTCTTCTGATTTTTTGGGACAGGAAGAAGCAGTGGCACTTGGCCAGGGATGTGTAGAGCTGGGCAGGTGCCCACGCACTCCCTTCCCACAGCACATCCGTACCTCCGGGGCAATGTAGTCCGGGGTCCCGCAGAAAGTGTTTGTCTTGGCATCTCCTAACATGTTCTCCTTGCACATTCCAAAGTCTGCTATTTTGATGTGTCCATCTTTGTCTAACAGGATATTATCAAGCTTCAGATCTCTGGAAAACACAAGCAAAGCAACATCTCACGGTGATACATACATTTTTTGTTAGAATAGAATTGCCACGTGAGGGGCGGTCACTTGTCACCTCACAGCCTGAGGTCATCAGGGGAACATGCTTGCTGGTCCTCCTCTCCCTTTCAGCCCTGTTCTTCAGTCTCCAGCTCTGCCCATGGGCTCACTGCCGTCTCCTAGGTCTTTCCTCCTTGACAAGCATCTCGTGCTCTGGGACTTCACCAATAGTCCTTCTCGGCCCAGGCCAGTCTTCTTGGGCCTGGCTCTGACAGACTTTGGTCCCCCCACCCATGCCCAGTAAAGCACTTGGTGCATCTCTGGAGCTATGTGTGGATGGCTGCATGGGTGGTGGAATGGATAATGTAATGGGTAGGTGATGGGGAGTCTCACCAGTGTAGCATCCTTCAGTTTTAAGGGGCCTTCGAGAAACAATATTGGGATATAAAGGACAGCTAGTTGTGAAATAAATGTCTTTAGGGGTTCGTAGTTGGGAATGTGCCATAAGGTGGTATTTAATACCACACAACGCATACACCTGCCTGCTTGTGTACAAGATAGCAGTAGAGATAGCATTGACTCTTCAAGGGAATTATTGGTTGCTGCTGATTCCTCTGTCTGATTTACCAAGGGGTGCAGTTCAGTATGATCACAAAGGTAAGATACAGACCTGAGGCTCTTTATCCGAGTACCTTACTTTCATGACGAGGGAAGAAAGGCCTGAAAAACTCACTTTATGCGATTTTCCAAGTATATCTGTTTCTTCATGGATAAATTATACTGCATCTAATTCCAAGACTAATTGAAGAAGGCTTCCCTTGACTAAGAATAATTCTAGAACTAGAACCCATCTGATGCCAGAAACCATGTCAATAAATTCCTCTTTTCTTGGAGAACCAATATCCTTGTAAAGTACCCTTCCATTTTTAGGGGAATGTGGCTGATAAGATTAAAAACAAAGCCAAATTGTGATTTGCCTCCTTGTGATTATACATAGAACACTTTATATTCTTACCCATGATAACTCTGAGTATTTGAAAAGTGACCTCAACTTTTGTCTTGTTTTACCTTCACTGAGTTAAGTCCTCCAGATGTATAAATGTGTTGGTGCAGATGTCAGGGGTACTGCTGGCTTCTGTCATGACACCCTTGTCCGTCCCCTCTATGGCCCAGCCACTGCCCTGTTAGGTTCTGATGCTTGGTCACAGTAGCGGGTAACCGTGAACTTACTATAAACTAAAACCTCCAGGTATCTTTTCTTTTCCTATACAAATTGCCATCATACCCATTTCTTCTCATTCTGTACCTGTGAAATTGATGTTTTTAAAGATCATCCAAGTGTGGGGTACCTGGGTGGCTCAGTGGGTTAAGCGTCCGACTCTGGGTTTCGGCTCAGGTCACAATCTCACGGTTCATGAGTTCGAGTCCCATGTTGGGCTCTGTGCTGACATTACATAGCCTGCTTGGGATTCTCTCTCTCCCCCTCGCTCTCTGCCTCTCCCCCTCTCACTCTCTCTGTCTCTTTCTCAAAATTAAACTTTAAAAAGATCATCCACATGCTAACATTTGACATCAATGACTCAATTTTTTTTCTAGTTTGTTATAGAATACCCAGTTTTCTTTTTCTTTATGTCCTCTGCCCACGAATTTCTGAACTTTCTGAAACCTACGTCTAGGATGTGTGGTCGGTGATGGCCACCACGGTCTCCCTTCTTAGCGAAGGTGACTTGGGAGAGAATAGGAACAGCTATTGTGCTTACTCTTCACTTCCTGTTGGAGAACTGGCTTAAAATTCCCTTCTCAAAGACTCTGCTCCCAAAGGGCCTTGCAAATAGCCCTGTCTCCTTCAGTTCAGGTGACTGGACTCAACTGGATGATTCAGGTTTTCTCTTTAGGGAGGTTGGGATTGTGGGAAGGCGGCCCTAATCTGTCTCGGTGGGTGACCGGTAATCAGGACTGCTGACGGATGTCCTCTAGCATGGCCTTAGTAAAGCAGAAAGCTGAAGGGGCTTGGCCAAGAGCAGAGACAGAGGCGATGTAAATCCAAAGAGACACAGTGATGACAGAGAGGTACCTTTGGGCTCTGATGGGCCTGCCTTCTTAGTTCCAGTTTCTCAAGGAGGCTGAGATTTCACTTAAGCCAAACTGTGGGTGATCTTTTATTGCTTGTCATCAATATTCATATCAGCCTAAAGTTCCCATCATGATTTGCTGTGCCTCTTGCTAAACTGTGAGGCTCAGGAGGGTAGAAATGTGTATTGTGTGCTATACTGTGACAGCCTTGGCAGGAGGTGAGCATGTAAAGAGCATTCAATAAATGTTTGCTGAAGGAACCATCACCCACCAGGCATTATCCGTTGCAATTAACTCCTGAGGAACTGTTCCCTTCCATTGCTCTCTCCACCTTCTGCTGGAGCAAAGCAGCCAGAGAGAGTGAGCATGGGCTGCAGCTGTGTTTTGGTGGAGTGACACTATTAGCAGATGTCCCCAGAATTGACCTCTTCCATCTGGGCCAGCTTGGTTCATAATCTCCATGACCAGGGCATCATAGACCATTCCTGTCTGAGTGGGTGGCCAGGGTATCTCCAGGACATGTGAATATGTATCTCATGTTCATATCCATGTCGGTTCTGCTTCTCTCTCCTAACTCAAATGCTGTCATAACTTTCATTATCAGGATGAATATGTCTGTCTAATATGTCTGTCTTTCCTTAGGTCTTCTTCCTTGCTGTTCATTATTTTAATGAAGTACCCTTTCACTGTGACTTATGAATTCCAATAAATCCAGGTCTGGATCATATTTTACTCCTAATGCTTACAGTTGCAGATTCATTTTCTAATCCACACTGTATGCAATATTGGTATCATTTTGGGTTTCTGCTACATGAAACCTATTTGCATCATTTATAGCCACATACACATGTTCCTAGAAATTTGGCTGAAGGATGGTTTGGAGGTCATCACTAGGGAACCAGACATCTAGCTGCAGTGCTATATGCAAATTCTACGGATGATGAAGATTGTATGTAATACTTGCATTGGATTTTCTTGCTCTCACATGCACTTCACCATCTGATTCTCATAGCAGCCCTTTGATATGGAATTACTATCTTTAGTCATATTTTTCTGATTGAAAGAACAGGCTCTTAAAGGTTACACAATTTATCCTAGCTCACGGGTGGGGTAAACCAACTTGGTTTGGATGCAAACCAAGGCCTTCTCTCCTACATCCTCATAAACCAAGCTGACCTAGTCTTTCTCATCGAATTGGTCCTGCTGAGAGACAGAGTCTTCAGTGACTCAGGGTGAATTTTAATCAGTCCTAAAAATAAGTGTTCTCTGAGCCTCAGGCTAGGAAAATGAGCATCATGTTTGATTTTCATTCCACCCTCTAAGGTGAACCAAGTGTTAGGGGTTGGGAGAGAAAAGGTCATTGATGGTTTGAGAGATTAAGTCAGAATGGGAAAAGTCTAAAAGTCGTCCACGCAGAGCCAGACCTCCATGAGGGTAAGGAGTGGAGGCAGAGGAGGGATAACTGCACCTGCCACAGAATCCAATGGCCAGAGTGTTCACAGGTATGTCAGCTAATTACTCCTCACATACACCTTATAGGATACCAGGGCACCCAGAAAGGAACTTTGGAGTCCAGATCAGCTGGCGTGGCTCTGGTAAGCACCTGTGTGCCCCAGGGGCAGCGCGTCAGGTATAACAGAATTCAGTGGAAGCCTTTCATTCAGTTGCGTGGTCAACATAAGCAAAGCTTTTCCGTTTGCAAGAGGCAGAGGGTGGGTGTCAGAAGAACTGTATTTCAAATCCCAGCTTTATTGCTAAGTTGCTCAGCCAAGCTACATCCCCTCTGAGCCTCCAGTGGCTTATCTGTAAAAGGGGTACAGTGGTGCCTGCCTTCTTTATCCCACAGGACCTTTGTTAGCATAGAATGAGGTAACCCATGTGAAAGCATTTGTAAATGGCTTCAAAAACACGGGTTGGGCCAGTGCTGTCACTGCTCAGCTATCCTCAGACAGCCTTTCAGTTCTAATAGTTCTAAGATCAGAGATTCTAGATTCTTCTCTTTCCATGTCTGGGTATTTTCCAGCTGCTTGTTTTTTACACTTAACCCAAACCAGGGCTGAGGCATCTTTTAAGATGTCACTACTTTTATAACACCAGCGGGTGGTAAATGATGTTGGCACCTGTTTCTCTACATCACTTGGCCTCATTTCTTGTGGCTGCTTAGCAAAAGCCTTTCCAATAAGGCTGGACCCATTTGTCTAATGTTTACTCCTTGACCTTCTGCTTCTGTGCCTTTTCTGGAATCACTTCTTCCATTTGCAAAGGCTTTCTCCTCCTCTAAAAAAAAAAACAAAACTCTTTCTGATAGGAATTTATTTTTTTGGCAAACCCTCCCCCACTTCTGAGGCTACCATTTTCTTTCCTATTGACACCTTTAATTAGAATCTTACTCACTGGGACTGTTTTTGTTAGAGTGTGGTGCCTATGTCTTGTCATGCACTTCTACTTTATCTCCAAAAAAATGCACAATAAAAACTCAGAAAGTGTCGTCATTAGGTACCCAGGAATTGGGACTTTGGTAGCTTTTGTGTACACAGCAATGCTTAATGAAGAACCGTACATTCAGGGGTCAGTCTGTCTACATCACCAGCTGTGGGGCATTGAATGGTGGCCCCCAAAAGATAAGTTCATATTCTAACCCCTAGAACCTTGTGGATGAGACCTTCTTTGGGAGAAGGGTCTTTGTAGATGTGACTAAATTAAGGATCTTGGAATGAGATCATCTTGGATTTTCCAGGGGGTCAAGTGTCCTCCTAAGAGACATACAGGGAAGACAAAAGAGGTGCACAGAGAAGAAAAGGTCATGTGAACACAGAGGCAGACAGGAGGGATGCCCCCCAAAGCCAAGGAGCACCTGGAGCTATGAGATGCTGGAAGGGGCAAGGAAGCATTCTGCTTGAGAGCCTTGGGAAGTAGGCTAACCCTGCTGGCACTTTGGACCTCTGACCCCTGAACTATGAGAGAATAAACTCCTGTTGGTTTAAGCCATCAAGTTTGTGGTAATTTCTATGGTGTGTGTGTGTGTGTGTGTGTGTGTGTGTGTGTGTGTGTGTGTATGTATAGGTCTATATATATATACACACACACACACACATATATACATACACATATGTGTGTGTATACACATATGTATATGCATATATATGTGTATACACGTGTGTGTGTGTGTGTGTGTGTGTATATATATATATATATATATATATATATATATATATATATATATATATAAATTTTGTGTGTGTGTGTGAACAAACCCAGAAATCATAATCCCAAGTGGTTAGAAGAAGGAAATTCATAGAATCCCCTTGTTAATTCGGTTGCCAAATGGGCAGTTCAGGTCAGTAAAGTTACAAATGGGGAGTTGAATGGTTTTTAATGCAAGACAGTCCCATTCTCCAGTACTTACTAGATGACTTCTCCTTAGCTTGAATTATTTGATGGTGTCTTTCAAGGATTCTCGAGAACTTCAGCAAATACACTACTAAATAAACCCAATATTCTTTCTTATTGGTGCATAAAAAGCCATAGAAACCATGATTTCCCATTAAGGGATGTAGTAAGAGCCCTCTGCTGGGTACAATTTGGGATATTAAAGACCATTAAGGACCCTGTTGGTCCTTTCTGTTCTGTCAACTAACAAGACGAAATGCTAGAAAAAAAGCATTGTGCTATGGAGAGACAGACTATACTGGGGCATGTGGGCTTTTCTCTCACGAGGTTCCTTTGAGCTCTGATCGATCTCTCTCTCTCTCTCTCTCTCTCTCTCTCTCTCTCACAAATCTTTTCTCTCCCTTCCATCCATCCTACACAAGCTACTGAGTTCCCCAGTGATATGTATTTTATATATATTGCAGGCATTACAGATAACAGAGAGAAAAAACAAACCATAGATTCTGATCAGGGTTTTCAATGTTCTGATGGGTATTTTTCATTTTCTTGGAGATTAAGGAATTGTATAAAACAGTTGTTTAATACATTATTTTGTAGATGGACACCCCCCACCCCAAAGCCCATTGTATCCAAAGGTTGCCAAAGAGACTGCTTAAGATGACTTCCAAGCCTTCCCTAAAGTTGTGTTCTGTGGCTCTAAGTATGGCAACTTTCCCTTGACTGTTCCCTCTGGGAATGGAGAGGTTTCCCGAAGTGAATTTTCAGCCAACCCTGTAAGCTGCTCAGTATTGACCATCTCTGATGGGATGCTTCTGGCCTGTATTATACACAGTTTGCTGTCGTCAACACTCAGTGTGGGACACCATTTAACCTTTCTTTTAATATTGTATTCAGGTGTACAACACAGTGATTCAACAATTATATACTTTATGCTGTGCTCTCCACAGCGTAGTCACGACCTGTCACATACAACACTATCACGATATTATTCCCTGTGCTGTACTTTTCATCCCCATGACTTATTTACTTTACAACTGGAAGTTTGTACCTCTTACTCTCTCTTTCTCCTATCCTTTCACTGTCCCATCCTCTGGCAACCAGCAGTCTGTTCTCAGTATTTAAGAATCTGCTTCTGTTTATGAGTCTTTTTCTGTTTTGTTTTTTAGATTCCACATATAAGTGAAATCATATGCTATTTGTCGTTTTATGTCTGACTTCACTTAGTGTAATACCCTCTGGATCCATTCATGTTGTGAATGGCAAGATTTCATTCTTTTTATGGCTGAGTAATAATTACATTTTGTGTGTGTGTGTGTGTATGTATATATGTGTATATATATAGATATATGCACCACACCTTTTGTATCCATTCATCTTTTGATGGACACCTGGGTTGCTTCCATAGCTTGACTACTGTGAATAATGCTGCAATAAACATATTAATGCATATGACTTCTCAAGTTAGTGCCTTTGTTTTCTTTGGGTAAATACTAAAGTAGTAATACTGGGTGATAGGGTATTTATATTTTTAATTATTTTAGGAACTTTCCTACTGTTTTCCATAGTGGCTGCGTCAATTTACATTCCCACCAACAGTGAATAAGGGTTCCCTTTTATTCATATCCTTGCCTACACTTGTTATGTCTTGTCTTTTTGATTCTAGCCATTCTGACAGGTGTGAGGTGATATTTCATTGTGGTTTAGATTTATGTTTCCCTGATGATTAGTGGTGCTGATCACCATTTTGTGTGTCTCCTGGCCATGTGTTCTTTGTAAAAATGCATATTCATGTCCTCTATGCATTTTTAATCAGACTATATGTTTGGTGTTGTATGAGTTCTTTATATATTTTGGATAGTAACCCCTTATTGTATATATTATTTGTAAATATCTTCTTCCATTCAGTAATCCATTCTGATGAAAGAAATTGAAGACAACACAAAAAGTTTTTTTTGGTTTGGTATGGTTTCCTCGCTGTGAAAAAGCTTCTTAGTTTGATAGAGTCCCAAAAGTTTCTTTTTACTTTTATTTCCCCTGCCTTTGGAGTCAGATCTGAAAAATCGTTAAGACGGGGGTCAATGAGCCTTATTGCTTCCTATATTTTTGTCTAGGAGACTTACAGTTTCTGGTATTAAATTCAAGTATGTAATCCATTTTTTAGTTTATTTTTGTGTATGGTGTAAGAAAGTGGTCCAATTTCATTCTTTTGCATGTAGCTATTTATCCTAACACCAGTTACTGAAGAGACTGTCCTATGTTCTTGCTTTCTTTGTCATAGGTTAATTGGCCATACACGCATGGGCTTATTTCTGTGCTCTCTATCCTACTCCACTGATCTGTGTGTCTGCTTTTGTGCTAATGCCATACTGTTTTGATTACTATAGCTTTGTAGTAGAGTTTGAAATCAGGAAACTTGATATATCCAACTTTGTTTTTCTTTCTCAAGAATGTTTTGGCCATTCGGGGTCTTTTGTGGTTCCATACAGATTTTGGAATTTTTTGTTCTAGTTTGGTGAAAAATGTCATTGGAATTTTGATAGGGATTGCACCAAATCTACAGATCTTTGTGCAATATGAGCATTTTAACAGTGTTCTTCCAAAACATGAGTATCAAATACCTTTCCTTTTATTTGTGTTGTCTTCAGTTTTTCATCAGTATGTTAGTTTTCAGTGTACATGTCTTTCACACCCTTAGCTAAGTTTTTTCCTAAGTATTTTATTCTTTTTGATGTGATTGCAGATGGGATTGTTTTCTTGGTTTCTCTGATAGTTTAGTATACAGAGATGCAGCAGATTCTGTATATTTTGTATCCTGCAACTTTACTGAATTTATACTTATTCTAATAGTTTTTTTTTTTTTCTGGAGTCTTCAAGGTTTTCTATATATAGTATTATGTCAAGTACAAAGAATGACCATTTTAATTATTTCTTACCAATATGGATGTCTTTTTGTTTTGCCTGATTGCTATGGCTGGGACGGCCAGTACTACGTTGCATAAAAGTGGCATGAGTGGACATCATGTCCTGTTCCTGATTTCCAAAGGAAGGCTCTCAGTTTTTCACCATTAAGTATGATGTTAGCTGTGAGTTTGTCATGTATGGCCTCTATTATATTGATGTGTGTTCCCTCTAAATCCATGTTGAGAGTTTTTATCATGAAGGGCTACTGAATTTACTCAAATGCTTTTGCTACATTTATTGAGATGATAGAATTTAAAAACAATTTTTTTAACTTTTATTCATTTTTGAGAGACAGAGCACAAGTGGGGGAGGGGCAGAGAGAGAGGGAGACACAGAATCCGAAGCAGGCGCCAGGCTCTGAGCTGTCAGCACAGAGCCCGAAGCGGGGCTTGAACCCACGAGACATGAGATCATGACCTGAGTTGAAGTCGGATGTGTAACCAACTGAGCCACCCACGTGCCCCAAGATGATATGATTTTTATTTTTCATTTTGTTAATGTGGAGTATCACATTGATGAGCAGCTATTTAGCTATTCTTGTGTCCTTGGAATAAATCCTACTTGATCATGGTGAATGATCCTTTTAATGCATTGTCAAAATTGATTGGTAATAATTAGTTGAGGACTTTTGATCTATGTTCATCAGGGAATTTGGCCTGTAATTTTTTCTTCTTGTAGTCTTTGTCTGGTTTTGGAATCAGGATAATGCTGGCCACATAGAATGGATTTGGAAGCATTCCTTCTTGTTCATTCTTTCGGAATAGCTTGAGAATGATAGTATTAACTCTTCTTTAAATGGGTTAAACCCAGGGGCACCTGGGTGGCTCAGCCGGTTAAGCGTCTGACTTAAGTTCAGGTCATGATCTCACAGTTCATGAGTTTGAGCCCAGCATCGGGCTCTGTGCTGGCAGCTTGGAGCCTGGAGCCTGCTTTGGACTCTGCATCTCCCTCTCTCTCTGCCCATCCCTGCTCATACTGTCTCTCTCTCAAAAATAAATAAACGGTAAAAAAATTTAAAAGTAAATGGGTTAAACCCTTCTTTAAATGTTTGGTAGAATTTACGTTTGAAGTCCTCTGGTTCTGCGCTTTTGTTTGTTGGGTGTTTTTAGATTAGTGATTCAATTTTGTTACTAGTAATCAGTTCAGATTTTCTGTTTCTTCTTGAGTCAGTTTTGGAAGACTGTAAGTTTGTAGGAATTTATCCACTTCTTCTAGGTTGTTCCAATTTGTTGGCATATGATTTTTTTTTTTTTTAGTAGTCTCTTATAACCTTTATATATTTCTGTGGTGTCAATTGTAACTTCTCTTTCATTTCTGATATTTTTTATTTGGGTCCTCTCCCTCTTTTTTTTTTTTTTTTGTGATTACTATGCTAAAAGTTTGCCAATTTTGTTTATCTTCTCAAAGATCTCTTAGTTTCATTGATCTTTCAATATTTTTTCTTCTCTGTTTCATTTACTTTTGCTCCAAACTTTATTATTTCCTTTTTTTCTATAACTTTGGGCTTTGTTTATTCTTATTTTTCTTGTTCTGTTAGGTTTAAATTCAGATTTTTTTGAGACTTTTCTTTTGTCTTGAAGTAAAAATTATAAATTTTCCCTTAGAACAGTTTCCTGTGTCTCAAAGATTTTTGAATCACTGTGTTTCCAGTTTCATGTGTCTCCAGGTAATGTGGATTTCCTCTTGATTTCATTTACCTATTTATTTATTTATTTTTTTTTTGGTAGCATGTTGTTTAGCCTCTGTGTTTGTATTTTATCCAGTTTTTTTTTTCTTCTGAGTTCTAGTTTTATACTGCTGTGGTTGGAAAATATGTCTGATATGATTTTGTTATTCTTAAATTTATTGAAACTTGTTTTGTGGCCTAACACATGATCTATCCTGGAAAATGTCCCATATGCACTTGAAAAGAATGTCTTCTGTTTTAGGATGAAATGTTTTGAATATATCTGTTATGTTCATCTGGTCCAGCATGTCATTCAAAGTCACTGTTGCTTTGTTGATTTTTCTGCTTAGATGATCTTCCCGTTGCTCTAAGTGGGGTGTTAAAGTCCCCTACTGTAATTGAATTACTGTTAATTTCTCCCTTTATGTCTGTTAATATTTGCTTCATATGTTGTTTCTATGTTGGATGCATATTTACAATTGCTCTTTTGTTGGATCAATCCCTTTATGATTATGCCCTCCTTTGTCTCTTGTTGCAGTTTGATTTTGAAAGTTGATTTTGTCTTATATAAATATTGCTACAGTTTATTTTTTGCTTCCGTTTGCATGGATTATCTTTTCCATCGCTTTACTTTCTGTCTGTGTGTCTTTTATATCTGAAGTGAGTCTCTTGTAGGCAACATATAGTTGGGTCTTCTTTAATCTATTTAGTCATCTGTATCTTTTGACTGGAGCATTTAGTCCATTTACATTTAAAGTAATTATAGATAGGTATGTACTTATCCCTATTTTGTTCATTGTTTTCTGGTTGTTTATGTAGTTCTTCTCTGTTCCTTTCTTCTTCTCTTGCTCTCCTCCCTTGTGATTGATAGCTTTTTAGTGATATGCTTGGATTCTTTTCTCTTTTTTTGTGTGTATCTATTATAGATATATAAATGTGGTTACCATGAAGTTTATATAATACCATCCTAAGTATATAGCAGTCTCTTGTAAGTTGATGGTCACTTAAATTCAACACATTCTAAAAGCATTGCATTCTTAGTCCTCCCCACTCCATGTTTTATATTTGTAATGGTCTGGTTTACATACACTTTTATATTGTGAATCCATTAATTGATTTTACTTTTTAACCTTCATACTAGGTGTACAAGTGATTGATTTACTATATGTTTACTTTTACCAGTGAAGTTTCTTCCTTTCATAATTTTCTTCAAGGCATTTTCTTTTCTGCTTGAAGAAGTCCCTTTAACACGTCTTCGTAAGGCTGGTTTGGTGGTGATGAACTCTTTTAACTTTTGTCTGGGAAACTCTTTATGTCTTCTTCAAATCTGAATGATAACCTTGTTGGGTAGAGTATTCTTGGTTGTAGTTTTCTTCCTTTCAGCACTTTGAATATATCATGCCACTCCCTTCTTAACTTCAAAGCATGTGCCAAAAATCTGCTGATAGCCCTGTGGGGTTTCACTTGTACATAACTAGTTGCTTTTCTCTTGCCTCTTTTAAGATCCTCTTTAATTTCGTACATTTTAATTATTATGTGTTTTGGTGTGGACCTCTTGAATTCATCTTGTTTGGGACTGTCTGTGCTTCCTGAACCTGGTTGTCTGTTCCTTCTCTTTAGCTATTATTTCATCAAATAAGTTTCACTCCTTTGTGTCTCTTCTTTGTCTTCTAATATAAATGTTAGCATACTTGGTGTTGTCTCAGAGGTCCTTTAACCTATGCTAACTTTTAAAATTCTCTTTTCTTTTTGCTGTTCAGCTTGGGTGCTTTTTATACCCTATTTTCCAGATGCTGATCTGTTCTTCTACCTCCTCTAATCTGGTAGTGATTCCCTCTAGTGTATTTGACATTTTTGTTTTTGCATTCTTTAGTTGATTTGTTCTTTTTTTGTATTCTGTTTGTTGAAGTCTCACAGGGTTCATCTGCTTTTCTCTGAAGTCCAGTGGGCATCTTTATGACTAGTATTTTGAACTCTTTGTCAGGTAGATTGCCATCTCTATTTTAGTTCTTTTTTGAAGTTTTGTCTTCAATTTGGAGCATATCCTTCTGCCTCCTTATTTTGACTTTTTCTGTTTATTTATATGAATTAGGTGAAAAAGGCACCTCTCCCAGTCTTGAAGGAGTGACTTTGTGTAGGAATGTCCTCTGTATAGACTATATATGCCAGGAAGCTTTGGCTGGCTGGCTGTTATCACATTGGGGTGCTCTATGCAGAAGGCTTCTTGGATGGCTGGTTAGAGCTGAAGCAGGCATAGACCATAGACCCTGGGGCATTCTGCACCAGGGCTATCCTGGCAGGAAGTGAATATAGGCTGGTGGGTCCTGGGGCAATCCACATCAGTTTGCCTTGGTGGGATGGTTGGAACTAGGGTGGGGAAAGGATAGGGGTGTCCTAGAGTACTTTATATTTGTCCTGCCTTGGCTAGATGGCTGGAGTCATAGGGGGTACTGTTTAGGAGAGCCCTGGTGTGTATCATACTGGGGCAGCCTTAGGGAGATGGCTGGAGCTGTGGCAGGCATGGGTGGGGGGCCACCTTTAGGGGGATGGATGGATCTGGTGTAGGCTGGCATACTGGGGCTCACTGAAGCAGCAGCCTGGCTACAGTGCCTGGACCCTGCTCCTGTCTGCACTATCAAAGTGGAGGGGGAGCTTAAACAATGGCACCCGCCAGCACCTCTGGCATTGAGGAGAGTTCTACCATCTCCCTCACCATTTGGTGGACATTCAGAGTCTAGTTGTCCCTTAAACTACTTTGCCCCCAGAGGGGCAAGTCTGCATGGCCCTCTTCAGTGCCATCCCTCCCCCTGCAGTTGGTAATATTGGGGGTGGGGATCTCATCATTACTGTGCCTCTATCCTTTGTCGAGCACAAGCTTTCCAGTTGGCCCTCAGTCCTTCAAGAGGAATTGCTCCTTTATATGTTGGAGTAGATTTGTGTGTCCCTGGGAGGAGGTGCATTTAGGGTTTTCCTATGCTGCCATCTTGGACCCCCTCTTACCATTGAACCTTACTGATGACTCTGGTCCAGTGTTATGAACACTTGCCACAGAAGGGCACATAATCCCACTCTCCCAGAGCCTTTTGATTGACTTGCATCTTCCCTTTATATTGGATTCAACATGACCCTCTCACTGTGCTCACTGGGCCAGCCTCCAGCAGCTTCGCCAGCCTCCTGTCTGGCTCTCTCTTTTTTTTTTTTTTTAATTTTATTTTTTACCCCCTAATCTTCAGTGAGTCAGAAACCAGACAACCAAGCTTTTGGTGATTTCTATGTTAAATAAGAGTCAACTATATTTTGAGCAAAGTAGTAAGGAGATTAAAGTACAATAGCTTTCCTCTGAGAGGGTGTGAAAAGATGGTGTATGATAGAGACATTTTGGATGGACATCCACTCATGAAAGAGCGTATACATGGCTTCCTATGCACTTCTACCGGGTGCAGGCAAGTAGGTTTCCACGGGTGTGTATGAGCGTTCAAGGAAGAACTCCCCTCTTCCCCCACCCAAGAGAACATTCAACAAGCATTCTAGTTGGCCCAAGCAAAAATCAGGACAAACGAGCTATGAAAGAGACAGAGAAAGCGATGGTTAAGATGCCAAAGGGAAAGCAGGGTAATGGAAGGAGATGAGAAAAGTGGAGGTGAGTGGGGAGAATAACTATATAAGGAAGGACCAGAATAAAGAGCAAAATGAGAGCAGAACCCTACTTCTTCTGAGATGGGAGTTCCTGACTTGACTGTCCTCACCCCGGCCGTGCAACTTCCTGCCACAAAGCACACTGGCCATTTCACATCACCAGAGCAGAATGATTAAATTAACTGGACAGGGAATCAAGATATCTCTGTATGTGTTTCCAAAGAATAAAATTTACCTGTACACAATTCCTTTGGAATGAAGGAACTGCAGACCCAGAATGATTTCAGCAGCATAGAACCTGAGGGAAGGAAAATCAAAGTTGAGTATGGATGCGTTGATGGAACAAAGTAAAATCGCCATTTTAAATAGTGGGTACTCTGTGCAAGTACTGTCTGAGGTATACCCACACAACTCTGTACACACATAATTTCGTTCAGTCCTAACAAAAGAGAGATGTCCGTCCTATATGTTCAGCCCCAGTCCTCATAGCATGAAACAAAGCTTAACATAGCATGAAACTAACTTAGTCTTACCTGCATCTAGTACTTATTCTTCTATTTTAAACTATAATGCTCAAACTCTTTTTTTTTTTTTTGCTAATAAAACACACATATACATTAAATGTAATTGTATAAGTATTACAGAAAAATAATTTTCCATTTTATTTTAAACTCTGCTTGGAGCTCTTAGACCTGTGTGCAGGGTCATTCCAAATAGACCCGGCTTGTTTATGGGCAAGAAATGCAGCCCGAGAGGCAGAGGAAGGCAGATGGAAGATGGGAGTGGGGTATGCTCTCCATTTGCAGTGATGACAGACACCTGGGAGGCATTGAGGGCACGACAGACAGCATGTGTCTGTGATGGCGTTCACGCCTTCCAGAGGTAGTGAGGAAGGTGGGCGGAGAGAATCCGTTAGCACGAAAACTGCCTGGTGATTTCTCTGCTGCGGAAATCCCATAAAATTCTCTCTGGGCACGTTGCTGATGGTTCCTGGAGGTGATGAGCTTAGTGCTGTGCGAGCCACTGGCTTTGACAAAAAGCCATTTCAGCCAGAGTTTCTGTGGGAGCTGGTGGGACCCGTCCATCTTTCAACCCAGCTCAGCCTACACCACTCGAAAGTGCTCATTAGGGGTGAATGAAAGATTACTGAGCACCGGGAAAAGGAAGCTAGTGTGTACCCATATTTTTAAGTGGCCCTAGTGGCACAATTTTCTTTTTTCCTGAGTGTCACGGTTTTATTACTGAGGAAACAGGGCCCACGGGAGGAAGAGAGGCAGGGGGTTGTGTGGGACTCAGCTTCATTTCCACCTGGCAAATGCAGTCTGCCTGGTTTCGAAAAAGGTGAAGATTTATTCTCAGAGAGTAAATACCTCTTCTGGTTTCTTAATTCTCATCCCCAACCCCCCTTTAGCCAGATGTTTTATGCCTTCACCTTGAGCTTCCCATCAAAGGCCTTAGAGCTTCATCCCCATGACCACCTTTAAGATCTGTGTTTCATTTGACTGCTTCTTTTCAAAGGGCAAATATTTGCTTCTGGGTTTAGATTAATTAGAAGCTTGATGAGCTGAGTGGTTTCTTAAGAGACTAAGTTCTTGATTTCAAAACATGGAGAAATGAAACAAAACAGACTCCAATTTAAGCTTCACAAATGGGGAAAACAGTTGCCTTGTTGGATAGGTCCCCAGGGCGTTACCCTGACTTGAGGTTGTGGCATGCTGAGTGAGGAAACAGGAAAAATGCCACAAGGGAGAAGTATCGATGGGCATCGCAGGTGCTCAGTACCTGACAAGAACAGTGGAAAAACCCCAAACCCTTTAGAGGGCTCTTACGTGGCTCTGGAAAGATCAAACTTGTGGCAACTTTGGATGTGGTACATTAAGTCTCCTCCATTGAGATACTCCATGACAAAAAAGAGGTTTTCCTAGGGAAAAACAAAAACAATTCCAAATTTCAGCTTTTAAAAAAAATAAGGAAACAAGCACTACTTTCTGAGTGGATTTAGATTATTTCAGGGGAACCAATTCTATCTTGAGATCACTTATAAAAAGACCAAGATAATTTAGCTGATCTATAGCATTTCCGAACACCAAGAAGCAGCTTGGGGCACCTGGGAGGCATATGCGTAACGTTTGCTGGGATACTTACACGCTATGATGCAGCTGATGGGGCACGGCATGAGGAAGGGTCCACCTGGACTTGCCCACCCAACAGTGATGGTGTTGGACCCTTAATGGTATACAATGCTGATTGTATACCTGTGGAAATTGATAGTGTGTAGGATGGTAAGGATAATACAAATCAGGTCTCTGACTCCAGGCACAGGGCTTGGAAGCATGCGTTCAACACAACACTTAGTGAGTAGTTCTGAACATACTCTCCAGGTATGGCCCTGTGGTAGGAGTGAGAGTGGGGATGTGCATTCCTGCCTCACCCATCAGATTTGATGAAACACAGTCCTGCCTTCAGCTTACGATTAAGTGTAGCCTTATCTCTTGCCGGTCCTGATTTCACTTGTTGCAAGACCTTGCTGATGAGCTAGCATGTTGCTTCCACCAGAGGACATCATGCATGTTACTAGAGCTGGCCCCCTTGAATGGCCGCCATCAAAAGTAATGTTGAGTGGTCTTCAGGTTGAAGACCTCTTCAGGTCTACAGGTCTTCAACATTGTAGTGAGAGTATCAGAAGCGGCTACAATTCCAGTGAGCCTGGGCTCCTCCTCCTATGTGAGGCAATGCTTCCTCAATAAGTATATATACGACACTTTGAGCATCTCAATTCTAGAGAGTCCTCATGAGCCACAGAATTAGTCATCCTTAAAGTGTGAAGACCTTTAGCGTGTCTGCTCATGAATTTGCACCCCAAAGCCTCACTTGGGTGATTTTTTAACAGAATTAACCTTTGAGTTTTCATGTGAGACTAACCGAGGCCCTGGGGCATATGAAGTGACGGTGTTCTGATCTGATAGTGACCTACACTTCCCACCATTTGTACTGAGGCCAGTTCTCCACAGAACTGGGGAAACCAAGTCTTGTGGTAAATATCTCGATAATTTAGGTAAAGATCAGTGTCATCCCGCTTTTTCTAAAGTTGACCACTGATCTAATTTACTGATTTCATGTATCTTTAACTGGAGCCCTTTCCCTTATGGACAGGCCAAAAGCTCTAGTGATAGATGTGCTAACTTAACATTGATACTTAAAATATAGCTTGAGATTAATCATTTATTCAGTCCGCACACATCTGCTTCATCAATAGCACATGTTTCCTTTAGCTCTTACTTTTGTAAGTACCGTGTGGACCACTTCTAATCACCTTTTTTTACCTAAAACTATAATGGTCTGTACATACACAGTAGTGGAATCTCCTATGTGCTCAAAAGAACGAAAGCTATAAAAGCTTAAAGACCATTTATAACAGTGCTCAGATGAAGGGTTCTTTTTTTTTTTTTAATTTTTTTTTCAACGTTTATTTATTTTTGGGACAGAGAGAGACAGAGCATGAACGGGGGAGGGGCAGAGAGAGGGGGAGACACAGAATCGGAAACAGGCTCCAGGCTCCGAGCCATCAGCCCAGAGCCTGATGCGGGGCTCAAACTCCCGGACCGCGAGATCGTGACCTGGCTGAAGTCGGACGCTTAACCGACTGCGCCACCCAGGCGCCCCAATGAAGGGTTCTTCTTAAGTGTTAGGATGCTTATAAATCCTCATAAAACTTGAAAATTTGGAATTTATATGTTGTCAGCTAGGACTCGAGGCAAAAGGCCAACCCTAACTTCTACACAACACTGGGCACAGTGGTCCCATCAGTTCTCATGTTTAAGTCAGGTCTGTACCTAGCTATGAAGGGTTGGGGGGTTGAACCTGTGTGGCAAAACACAGACTCTAAGGTACCACAGGGCACAGTCATTGTTTACTCCCTTGGGCATTCCAAGAAGACCACACTACCATAGTGATTATTAATTAAATAGTAATGGAGATTTATAGCATCTTGGATGCCACACTTAATCCCACTAAAAGATCTTTTGTCTCCACGATAAATCTTTTAAAACAATCTCTTCTAATTCTCATCTTTATATTAAGCCAGAGGCACTGAAAAAAAACCAATCAATTGCCTTTGGTTATTTATGATGGCATTTTGCTTCAGTTGAAGTGCTTGGTTTGGGTGAATACCAGATAAATGTGGGCTGCTTATAGGGAATAAGGGCAGTCCATGCCTGGAGGTCCAGCTTGGGTGGGCAGGGTGGGGAAACCTGTTATCCTTCTAGAAGGTGCTGCTCTGAGTGTCCTTGCCTTTTTCTAAGGGGTTCTGGATGCTGTTTGGAAGTCCCGGGAAGACATTCATCCAGGGAACTCTTGGGTCTACACTGGGCCCAAGGAGATGGCTTGGTGATGAAGTCAGAATAAACTTACACACACAAACCATGCAGTCCTGGGGTCTGGGTTTCAAGGATCACGTTTTGAAGGATGGATAAATCTTTTAAAATTTGAATCCCAAGCCCCAGTCGTACATACAAACATACATGCATATATGACAGACTCAAACTTTCATAAATGGCAGAAAAATGAGTACTCTGAGCTGAAGGTGACCTTCCACTGATCTGGAACCCTTAAGCACCGCTCTGGAGAAGAAAAGCCTGCCCACTGGAAGGATTCCAGATTGACTCAGGTAGAACCAAACCCAGAAGGACAAGACTCAGGGTAATGGTCAAGACCAGGGCTTTGCCCTTACTGAGAACCAAGTTCGTATTTCTTCTATTTGTGACCATGGAGAAGTTAACCTCCCTTGAGCATTATCTTCTTTATTTGCAAAACAGAGGGATAATATTCCTGTCTCGAGAGGACTGTCATGAGTATTAGATGATACATGTAGAAAACTGACTCAGGGTTCGCATTCAGCATGCCCTTAATAATTGGTAGCTGTTGTCCTAGGAAAACAATTTAAAAGCTAATCAAAAGACCCCAGCAGATCAGAAGAACTAAATAAACGGAGAGAGATTCCATGTTCATGAATAGGAATATAATATTGTCAAGATGTCAATTCTTTCCAACTTATAGGTTTAGTGAAATCCCAGTCAAAATCCTATTGAATTATTTGTGGACCTCTATAAACTGATTCTAATGTTTACACAGAGGCAAAAGACCCAGAACAGCCAAAAAAAATTTTGGAAGAACAAAGTTGAAGGTCAGAACTACCCATCTTCAAGACTCACCACAAAGCTATAGTCATCAAGACAGTGTGGTGTTGACAAAAGAATGGACAGATCAAATGGAACAGAGTTTAGAAACAGACCCTCACAAATACAGTCAACTGATCTTTGAAAAAGAAGCAAAAGCAATAATACAGTGGAACAAAGGTAGTCTCTTCCAGAAATGGTGCTGGACATCTATATGAGTAATTCCGCCTTTAATTTTCATTACATCTTCTGGAAAAAAATTGCATGACGTCAAAAACCAAACTCCAGCAGATCGTTCTCAGCAAAAGGACTCCTCAGAAAAGAGGAAAGCAGAGAGCCAGGTCTCCTCCAGTGCTGTCCTATCTTTTCTGGTCATGAGCTGAGAGAAAACGTGAAGCAGGGTAATGAGGAGCGACGGGGCGGGGGCAGGGGTGGCTTATGACCCCCACACACCAGTAAGGACCTCTCTTTACACCGGGAACTACATTAACACACACGATTCTTTTGGCGAATCAGAACTGAAGTTGTGAGGGTCTGGGGGATAGTGTGCTCCAATCTGCCCTGGACTTAGACTTTGCCAGCAGTTCCTGGGATAGCAAGCATGGAGTAGAAATTCTGGTCTCTGTGCCACCACTGACTGGCTGGGTGATCAATAGATCATGCCATCCTTGGGCCCCAGTCTCAACCTCAGGGAAACAAGAAGTGCTGATGAAATTCCCCTTCAGTAGCCTCAACACTCCCTGGTTTTCACCATACATTTAATTTTTTTTTTCCCTTGGGGAAAAAGATGACATTAATAAACTATTAAGTACATTATAAGATCCATGCGGTGCTTCTCAGGTGATAAATACCTCTAAGAGGATGTGATGCTTGCAAAATTCTTCAGAGATGTCTTTGAAACAATGCATATTTGAAGTAAGATTAGGGACACCTGGGTGGCTCAGTCGGTTGGGCGTCCAACTTCGGCTCAGGTCATGATCTCACGGTTTGTGAGTTGGAGCTCCGTGTCGGGCTCTGTGCTGACAGCTCAGAGCCTGGAGCCTGCTTCAGATTCTGTGTTTCCCTCTCTTTCTGCCCCTCCCCTACTTGCACTCTCTCTCTCCCTCTCTCAAAAATAAACATTAAAAAGTTTTTTTTTTTTTAAAAAAAGGATAGAGATGAGCCTTCCTTTAGAACCCTCCTCAAAGGAGAGGAAGTGTTATGGCCCACCATGCCACCCCAAGGAAGGTCGTACAATAGGGGTCAGATGGCTTCCTCCCATGTAAGTGGTCTCCCGGTTACACTCCTAGAACATGGCGATCGGTTGGGGGCAGATACCCCTGTGTCCCAAGGGTCCTGACTGCTTTAACATTTAAATCAATCCCACCAATGGCTGAAGATCAGAATATGTTAGGGCAGAATTTGCCTTAGCACTGTTTTGAGTAGACATCAAATGGCAAGAAAATAACTTTTTGACTGGTCTTTCTATTTTGTGTCTGAATCACGCGTTTTATTCTCTTAGAACTCAAGCAGGCCTGCTTAAAGAAGAACACTTCTGACTTTGGAAAAGAATAGAAACAAAGGAGTAGAGCCTGATAACCTGTAGAGCTATTGTCCCCAGTTCAATCAGTGAGTTTTTTCACTTTGCCTACGTAGGAGGCAAAAACATAGCGTTTTGTCAAGTAGCTCTGTGGAAAAGCGAAATTTGTAAAAGGAAGGTTGTTGCCTCTCTTAGCTAGTTCCCTGCAGGACGAAACCCATTAAGGTTCTTGCAATCTCTGTTGCTGTTAACTCAAATGGACGGATTTGTAAAGTGAATGTTCCAGTAAGGGCCCGTGTCTATACTATTCGTAGTCTTTACAGTGTGAGTTCTCTGAGCGTCCTTCCATCATCCACTGATTTTATTAATGAAATGATAAAACACTGAGCATATTTCCTGACCTATCCTGTCAGGAACGTAAGTTGAGTTGCGGTTTGACAGTACAAGGACATTGGGGCCACTGGAAGAAGTGACTGACTGAATAGTCCTTAAGAACCTCTGACCAACCAGAAAGTATTTGACATACCACTCAATTACATTTATTTATCAACTTTCCCGATTATAACTATGGCATACAGGCTGTTTGTATGCCAGACCACAGAAACAAGAGTCACAGTTATGTATTGCTTTGCTGTGATTTTCTGACAGCTGAGCACAATAATCAATGCTGATATTCTGTAGATAGATGGGTATTCAATGCTCTGTAGTTTTTTTTTTTTTTTTTGGTGCTTTAAAAAATGGTATTATTATATTCTTGTAAGATCACTTAAATATTATATATCAACTACTTTCAAAAATTCAAAACAGCCTAGCATTTTTGCGAAGAATTCTGTAGGTATGTGTACAAAGTCCTGGATATTTTCCATTTTCCACAAATATGTCATTACTTGGCTGACGGAACATTGTAGTTGGCTCTCCTATGTTCTTACAAAAATATGAGCTCACTGTAGGGAGACTCCAATGTCTAAGTACTTTTGTATTCATTTATTTTCTTTATGAAATATCTATATAAAATTTAGCTATAACAGTAATTTATACTGAGAAAAAGGAAAGGAAGTAAACATTGTACATAAGAATAAAAATATCTAAGTATTTTGCTAATCTAAGAACTAGAAAAAGTCATTAAAAGATTTTTTTTGAATGTTTATTTTTGAGAGAGACAGAGCATGAGCAGGAGAGGGGCCAAGAGAGAAGGAGACACAGAATCTGAAGCAGGCTCCAGGCTCTGAGGCCCAATGCGAGGTTCGAACTCATGAACCCTGAGATCATGGCCTGAACTGAAGTCAAATGCTTAACCGACTGAGCCACTCAGGCACCCCAGAAAAAGTCATTTTTTAGATAATATCTTATGTACTCATTTCAGTGGTATTCAAGGCCAAATTCCTTTAATAATTCTCGTCTAAATTTAAGACCTTGCCTTTGAACCTCTCCCTTAGTGACTCCCATCATTTTTACTTAAGACTCAGCACATGGAGAGTGTAACTCGTGTCAGAAGTAGGGGTGGGGTCCCCTTCGGAGTGTGAACTACCTCAGAAGTTTTTACTTCTCCTTATCGTTGCCCTAAAGCAAGGTTCTGGTTGAGAATTACAACCCGTGAGGGCTGCCTTTTTGACATCCTCAGCTCTGTGGTCGTGCGGAAATGGGGGCGCTTCCTGTCTGGGAGGGCACAGAGCTGGGGGCAGGGCTGCCCAAGCTGTGTGCTCAGAACACGGCAGGCACAGAGTGTGCATCCGGTGGGTACAGGTGTGGGGCACACTGGATGTTGGGCTCACCCATATAGTTTTACACCCTCTGTCAGTTTGGTCACACCAGCGCTCAATTTCTTAGGTGTGCCTACAGTTTAGAAGGCTGGGGGATTCTGAAATCTGGAGTCCTGTATCTATCGCTTTCTTCCATATTGAGCTATAAATTCAAACATCCTGTAACAACAGGCTTATTTCCTTTTTCATTAGGGACACGTCCTCAAAAAACAAACAAACCAATAGATAATCATTTGTGTACATTTTATGTCTAAATATGGAGTGGGGAGAGTGGGGGAAAGAGATTGCTCTCTGCAGACCTGCAAACTCGCTCATTAGGGGTTGTTTATATTTCTACTATAAACTTTAATTAGTAAAATTCCCTGCCTTTAATAGACCTATTAGTACATTTCAGAAATAATGTGCCTGAATTTCTAGAGGTTTGTACCTTGCAACGGGAACTCCGGCTCAGTAGGTGTTTCCTGGCTTGATTGTCCCACAGGGCCTTTTTGCATTAACTAACAAATTATTTTCTTTCATAACAAAGTATAAACAGGACTCCATTTCATGCACTTTAAAATGGTTCCCCCGATATGATAAGGTCTCTACTGAGAAGCGATGTAGCAGTTAGGCCTATGGACTTCACCACTGAACTGCCTGAATTGGAGCCCTGGGTCCCCTGCTTGGCAGGTGTTTGACCTTTGATGGGTTGCTTGTCCCCTTAGGAGCCCCTCAATGCCTTTATCTTTACAATGGGGATGATAACATGGTCTACTTCGTAGGGTTGCTATAAAGGCTAAATGAGCTAAAATACTTAACACACCTACAACCTGGATTGGCACCTGGTGAATGCTCTATAAATGTCAGCTGTTACTACATTTACAGCTACAGTTATTGTACATGTATGATATATGTGAAGATGTATGTTGAGACATATATTCACAAGTACAAAATAATCTCAGGAACAGGCTGAGTTTTAACATAAAAGACGAGTTAGGAATATATGGTTTTGGTGTAGAAATGGCCTACTTTGCTGAAGATTTTAGTCCCCAAATTATTAATACTAGATTTAGTTAATTAAACTAAATTACCTAGTTTCTAAATTAGTTACTAAAAAAAGATGAAAAGGAACATAGAAGTAGAAATTTGAGTACTACCTTTTGAGTGCCTTTGAATATTAGAACTTGGAATGAGTCTCTTCTTTTTATAGTTCTTTTACGCATTTTCCAATTTTTAAAGTATGTTTTGGTGTAATTTTATAATTCAGGAACATATTAATGGGATTTAATTATAAGTCAGACAAATATGATGTCACTCACATGTAGAACTTAAGAAACAAAACAGATGAACACAGGGGAAGGGAAGGAAAAATAAGACAAAAACAGAGAGGGAGGCAACCTATAAGAGACTCTTAACTACAGAGAACAAATAGGGTTACTGGAGGGGAGGGGTGTGGGGGAATGGGCTGTGTGGGGGATGGGCATTCCGGAGGGCGCTTGCTGGGATGAGCACTGGGTGCTATATGTAAGGGATGAATCACCGGGTCCTACTCCTGAAACCAATACTACACTGTATGTTAACTAGAATTTAAATAGCTGGGGCCTTGCACTCTGGCCAATGTATCCATTCCAAAGAGGTCTGGAATAAGTCCGAATCACTGAGAGATCAAAAGTAGTATTGTTATCTGTAGCGCTGGTGTGGGAATTTAGATTAAGCATCTGATGTAAAGCAAGGTGCTGGCTGGTGTAGATCATCCAAGTTGAAAATGGCAGGTGAAACACTTTGATGAAGGAAGGGCCAGGCACAGGGCAGGAGCATCTTCTGATTACATACTTTTAACATCGCCTCTAATGAAAATGATACAAATAGAGTCATCCTTTCAAAGAAGACCCAAAGTAACCGAAAAGACCTAAAAAGGGAAGCCTCATGAAAATAAAAATCTCTATCCCTAATAGGAAAGAGAGGATTCTAAAATTACAGAGACAGATTTCAACAAGGTAGTTGTGTAATCCCCACGGGGCTGCTTGCACACACAAATGTCATTTAGAGAAGTGAAGAGTTCTAGAACTGTCAACACATGTCTCTTAAAAATATTGTTTTCAATATTGATATTTTGTGAATAAGTAATTTTTTTTTTGAGAGAGAGAGAGAGAGAGAGAGAGAGCGAGCATGAGTGGGGGAGGGGCAGAGCGAGAGTCCCAAGCGGGCTCCAGCTGAGCTGCCCAGGTGCCCCTGTGAATGAATATTCTAGAATTCATGAGGGGGGAATTGCAAAGGTAGACTCAAAAGGTTTATTAATATAATGTGCCTTCTATACTGCCTTCTCCTTAAGAATGATCATAATCCCTTTTCAAAAAATTTTTCAGTTTTTAAATTTTTGAGAGAGAGAGAGAGTGCAAGCAGGGGAGAGGAGCAGAGAGAGAGAGAGAGAGAGAAAGAGAGAGAGAGAAAGAGAGAGAGAGAGAAATTCAAGCAGGCTCCACACTCAGCAAGGAGCCTGATGCGGGGCATGAGCCTGATGCGGGGCACGACCCTGGGATCATGACCTGAGCCAAAATTAAGGGTCAGTCACTCCATCAACGGAGCCACCAGCTGCCCGGATTAAAAATCCTTTTTACTAAGAGAATGAAAATAAAGAGCCTGGGACATTATTTAGTGCTAACTGCTATTCAATATAGTCAAACACTGAATAAATAAGAACAGTTGCCAAATGTGCACATGTTATTGGATGCATGTGGACTTAATGGCACTAAAGACATTCATAATCTTATCAAACCAGGAGCAATTTTGGAAAAAAAATGGAGAACTTGGCAAGTAGGCAAATATCATGCAAATGAGGTCAGGAATATAGACTCCATCTCTGGAAAAAGGAGGAAACAATCCTAGCTTTCTTTCCTCCAAAGGCTAGTAAGTTAATGTCACAAATCATATATGGAGAAGACCTGCATGGTCTGAAGAAATAAGACTGGAATATTAGAAAGTAGTGCCTTTTTCAGAGTATCCTATGTGAAGCATATTTAATAAATGCTGTAATATCCAATGTTATAGGATAAGACAGAAATTGGAGAGTAGAGTTAGACTCTTTGGGATCTACCCTAACTGAGCCAGTGGAAAGGGTGGGAGGTGCACCCTGGAGAACAAAGATTATCTCGTCCAAACTAAAATGAAAAAATACACCTATTTAGCTCTGTGCCTGGGATAGTGTAAGAATGGATTACATATTAACCTTTCCTGTGTAAAGCATTAATCTGTGTTACAGTCAGAGCAAGGCTGGCCCCAACATCTGCAAAGTCTAGAGCAAGAGTACCAATGGATGCCAATGCCATATGTAAAAACATTTAAATGTGACAAATCAACCATGCCCACTATTGCATTAAATATATTCTATGTTCCTATATATTCATATGTACAGAGTGCTAGACAGCTCCCCCTCTGTTGCTTGGTTCCAAGGTTGAGATCACGCAAAGGATACTTCCCTAATGAGTTGTGAGTTGGATTTGGTGTTTAGGCATCTTGAAATTTCAATTTTTTCTAATAATTTTGGACAGATGATAGGATTTAGAAAAGAGCACTGATGTGATCAGCTAGGCTGATCTTTGTATCTCCATTTCTTTTTAAAAAATTTTTTTAAATGCTTATTTATTTTTGACAGGGAGACAGAGCATGAGTAGGGGAAGGGCAGAGAGAGAGGGAGACACAGAATCTGAAGCAGGCTCCAGGCTCTGAGCTGTCAGCACACAGCCCGACACGGGGCTCAAACTCACAGACCGTGAGATCATGACCTGAGCCGAAGTAGGACACTCAACTGACTGAGCCACCCGGGCACCCCATTGATCTCCATTTCTTTAGCTGCAATATGAGGGAAGCTGTTGACCCCCAAAATCGCAACAGCTCCTTCCTACACTTAAACTTCTAAAAATTTATCTAGATAAAATTAACACACAATATTCGTTTCAGGTATACGACACAGTGATTCAAGCACTTGTACACATTGTGAAATGGTCACCTAAGTATAATTACCATCTGTCACTTTATAATACGCATCATAGACTGCGTTCTCCATACTGTACATTACATCCCCATGACTTATCCATTTCATAGCTAGAAGTTTGTAGTTCTTCATCTCCTTTGCCCATTTCACCCTGCTAATCCCCCTCCCCTCTGTCAACTGTCAATCTAGTCTCTGTATCCATGAGTCTGGGTTTTGTATTGTTTTTGTTTTTTAGACTCCATGTAAAAGTGAAATCATGTGGTATTGGTCTTTCTCTAATTATTTTACTTGGCATAATACATTCAAGGTCCAAACATGTTGTAAATATCAAGGTTTCATTCTTTTTTTTTTTTATAGCTGAGTAGTAGTTCATTACACACACACACACCCCCCACACATACATATACACATCTTCTTTATCCACTCAGCCATTGATGGTCACTTAGGTTATTTCCATATCTTGACTATTATCTTTTCAAATGAATGTTTTCATTTTCTTTGGATAAATAGCCAGAAGTGACTGGATCCTATGGCAGTGTTATTTTTACATTTGTGAGGAACCACCATACTGTTAGCCATAATGGCCACACCATTTACATTCCTACCAATAGTACACAAGGGTTCCCCTTTCTCCACATCCTTGCCAACTCTTGTTATTTCTTGACTTTTTGACTTTAGCCATTCTGACAGGTGTTAGGTTCTAGCTCATTGTGGTTTTGATTTGCATTTCCCTGATGATGAGTGATGTTGAGCAGCTTTTCAGGGGTCTGTTGGCCATCTGTATTTCTTTCTTTCTTTTTTAATGTTTGCTTGTTTTGAGGGAGAGCATGAGTAGGGAAGGGGCAGAGGGGGTGGGGGGAGATAGGAAATCCCAAGCAGGCTCCGTGCTGCCAGTGCTGAGCCCAATGCAGGGCTTGAACCCTTGAACTGTGAGATCATGACCTGAGCCTAAACCAAGAGTTGGATGCTTAACTGACTGAGCCACCCATGCACCCCATCTGTATTTCTGAATTGAAGAAATGTCTTTTCGTGTCTTCTGCCCATTTTTAAAATCAGGTTGTTTTTTGGATATTGAGTTGTATCAGTTCTTTATATATTTTGAATGCTATTCCTTTATCAGTTATCATTTGTAAACCTCTTCTCCCATCAGTAGAACCCCTTCAGTAGGTTGCCTTATCTTTTTGTTCATGGTTTCCTTTCTGTGAAAAAGGTCTTTAGTTCGAGGGAGTCTCATTTATTTTTGTACTTGTTCCCTTATCTGAGGAGACAGATCTAAACAAATATCACTCAGACTAATGTCTAAGGGCTTACTGCCTATGTTTTCTTCTAGGAGTTTTGTAGTTTAACTTACATTTAAGACTTTATTTTGAGCTTATTTTTGTGTATGGTGTAAGAAAGTGGTCTGGTTTCATTCTTTTGCATGTAGCTGTCCAGTTCTCCCAACACCATGTAATGAAGAAACTCTTTTCTCCATTGTATATTCTAGGTTCCTTTGTCAAAGATTGACTGTAAAAGCATGGGTTTATTCCTGTATTCTTTATTTTTTATTCTCTTCTCTTATGTGTGTGTTGTGCCAATATCATTCTGTTTTGATGACTATGACTTCGTAGTATAGCTTGAATTTAAGGAGCATGATCACACAAGCTCTGTTGTTCTTTCTCCAAGATGTTTTGGCCATTGGGTTCTTCTGTGATTCCCTACAAAAATTAAAAGTTTTGTTGTTGTTCTGTGGAAAATGCCATTGGTAGTTTGGTAGGAATTGCACTGAATCTGTAGATTGCTTTGGGTAGTATAAATACTTTAACAGTATTAATTCTTTTAACCCATAAGTACTGAATACATTTCTATTTATTTGTGTCATCTTCAATTTCTTTCATCAATGTCTTGTATTAGTCATAGTACAGGTCTTTTACTTTCTTGGCTAAATTTATTCCTAGGTATTTTATTCTTATCAATGCAATTGTAAATGGAATTGTCTTAATTCCCCTTTCCACAACTTCATTATTGGTGTATAGAAATCAACAGATTTCTGTATATTAAATTTTTATATCCTACAGATTTACATGAATTAATTACTTCTAGTAGTTTTCTGGTGGAGTTTTTAGGGTTTTTTGTATGTATAGTATCATGTTATCTGAAAATAGTTTTACTTCTTTTCCAACTTGAATGCCTTTTACATCTTTTCCTTGTCTGATTGTTGTGACTACGGCTTCCAACATGAGCTTAAATGAAAGTGACGAAAGAGGACACTGTTGTCTTTTTCCCAGTCAGTAAAAACTTTCAACTTTTCACTGTTGAATATGATGATAGCTGTGGGTTTGTCATACATAACCTTTGTTATATTACGTTCCCTCTGTAACCACTTGGTTGAGTGTTTTAATCATAAACGATGTTGAAAATTATCAGATTCTCTTTCCGTATTGAGTGATATGATTATTATCCTTTTTGTTAATGTTGATTAATTTGTGGATGTTAACCATCCTGCGTCTCTGGAATAAATCCCACTTTATCATGGTGTATGATTTTTAAAAATGTATTCTTGAATTCAGTTTGCTAATATTTTGCTGAGAATTTTTGCATCAATGTTCATCAGGGACATAGCCTGTTATTTTCTTTCTTTCTTTCTTTTTTAACAACTTATTGTCAAATTGGTTTTCATAAAACAACCAGTGCTCATTCCAACAGGTGCCCTTCCCCTCTTTCACCCTCCCACCCACTTTCCCCTCTCCCCCCACCCCCATCAACCCTCAGTTTGTTTTCAGTATTTAAGAGTCTCTTATGGTTTGCCTCCTTCCCTCTCTGTAACTATGTAATTTTGTTTTTTGTGGTGTCTTTGGTTTGGAATGGGGGTAATTCTGGCCTCACAAAATGTGTTTGGAAGTGTTCCTTCCTCTTCAGTTTTTTGGAAGGGTTAGAAAAACATAGGTATTAACTCTTCTTGAAATATTAAAGAGCCTGATGCAGGGCTTAAACCCACAAACCGTGAGATCATGACCTGAGCTGAAACCAAGAGCCGGATGCTTAACCCACTGAGCCACCCAGGTGCCTCCATTTGTATTTCTGAATTGAAGAAATGTCTATTCAGGTGCTCTGCCCATTTCTGATCAGGACTGATCATGGACTTTAGCCATCTGATCATGGACTTGTGTTTGAATCAGTAATACGAAAGATCCTATTTCATTACTTGTCATCAGTCCGATCAGATATTAGTTCTTCTTGATTCAGTCTCAGAAGATTGTCTGTTTCTAGGAATTTTTCCATTTCTTCTAGGTTGTCCCATTTGTTGGCATATAGTGATTGGTAGTAGTCTTTTATGATCCTTTGTATTTCTGTGGTGTTGGTAATTTCTCTTTCATTTCTGATTTATTTGGGCCCTCTTTTTTTCTTGCAGCTGGCCAAAAGTTTATCAATTTTATCTACCTTTTCAAAGAACTAGTTCTTAGTTTCATTGATATTTTTTTTGTCTTTATTTCATTATTTCTGCTGTAAGCTTTAGTATTTCCTTCCACTAACCCTGGGCTTTGTTTGTTCTTCTTCTTCAGGTTCTTTTAGGTGTCAGGTTTTATTGTTTGAGATTTTTCTTTCCTCTTGAGATGGTCCCATATTGTTATCAACTTCCCTCTTAGAACTGCCTTAGGGGTGTCCCATATATTTTGAACTGTTGTGTCCCACTTTCATTATCTCCAGGTATTTTAAAATTTCTTCTTTGATTCCTTCATTGACCCATTGTTTAGAGGCATGTTTAGCCTCTACGTGTTCATGTTTTTTCCAGTTTTCTTCTTGTAATTGATTTTTAGTTCCATACGATTGTGGTCAGAAAAGAAGTTTGGTATGACTTCAGTCATCTTAAATTTATTAAATCTTATTTTGTGCCCTCAAACATGTGATCTAGGCTAGAAAATGTTCCATGTGCACTTGAAAAGAATGCATATTCCCCTGTTTTGGGGTGGAGTGTTCTGGATATATCTACCAAGTCCATCTGGTCTAACGTGTTAAGGCCAAAGCTTCCTTATTCAGAAAGGCAGTGGGAGATGCCTTGGTTGTACATGACTGTGGGCTTCAGTAACGCAGCAGGAGAGTGCCTTGTCTGTGCACGTGTGCTGGCTTTTGGCAGGTTGTGGGAGAACACTGTGACCGCTGGCATTCAAGGCAGCAGGGGAGTTTTACAACTGCCTGCACCTGCAGACTTTAGCTGGAGAGCAGGAGAACTCCATGACCATTTGCACAGTCCT
Source organism: Felis catus (assembly GCF_018350175.1). Lineage (NCBI taxonomy): Eukaryota > Metazoa > Chordata > Mammalia > Carnivora > Felidae > Felis > Felis catus. The sequence continues at coordinate 6,272,065 of NC_058374.1, forward strand.
GCGCCAGGCAGGGAGCAAAGGACAGCTGCAACCATCTGCACGTTCCAGCCTCAGCATGTACTGTGACTGCTCGCGGCAACCTGTTCCAACAGGTGGTAGAAGGGGGCCATGTTAGAGTCTGCCTGCCCTTGCTAATGGGCCATGTGGAGAGTGCGATAGTGGCCTCTACCAGTGCCTCCATCTGCACGGAGGGTCACAGCTGTCCTCTACTCCAGTTGATGTCCCCAAATCAGCAAATGAATCTGTCTCACATATAGTCTAGGCATTTTTCAAACTGTTATTTTCCCACTGGATCTTGAGGTGAGTGAGACTGTGTGTGAGCCCTCCAAGAGGGGAGTCTTGGTTTCCCATAGTACTTTGGGACCCTGGCTATCAGCCCTGTTGGTTTTCCAAGCCTGATGTTCTGGGGGTTCTTCTCTCCGGTGTAGATTCCAGGGACTAGCGTGTCTGATGTGGGATGCCAATTCCTTGCTCCTTTGTGAGAAGTACCTATCTGGTGAGATCCCTCCCTATTATGTGTTGCTGAACTGAGGGTGAGGTTTCTGCAAGACTGTATCTCAACAGGGTCCTTTTATCCTTTGCTGTGGAAAGCAATTCATCTAGTTTTCAGATCTCCTGCAGAGGGAAATGATCCATATGTAACTGTGGATTTGGTCTGTCCATGGAAGAATACGAATTCAAGATCTTCATATAATGCCATCTTAGACCTCTTCCCTAATGCCTTATCTATGGAGGCTGTCATTGTAAGAAAAAGAAATGAGTATAGCAAATCAAATTAGTGGCTAGAAGCAACCAAGATATCCCCCAGTGGGTGAATGTATCAACAAGCTGTGGTATATCCAGACAATGGAATATAATTCAGCAATGAAATAAGCTGTAAAGTCATGCATTTAAAGTTCCTCCATGGCTTTTCGTATCATTAAGCGACAGGAGCCAGTATGAAAAGTCATCCATACTGAATGATTCCAACTACGTGACATTTTGCAAAAGGCGAAACTCATGGAGACAGTAAAGAGATCAGTGGTTGCCAGGGGTGGAGGTAAGGGAGGAAAGAATATGCAGGGTACAGAGGATTTTTAGGGCAGTGAAATGGCTCTGAATGATACCATAATAGGGGGATACATGTCATAGATTTATCAGAATCTATATGATGTTCAATACAAGAAGTAATCCTAATGTAAAGTATGGACTTCAGTGAATAATGTATCAATATTGATTCTTCAGCTGTAACAAATGTACCACTGGAGAAACTCTGGGGGGCTGGCAGGGAGGAAAGGGGACTATCTACTTTCCACTCAGTTTTTCTGTAAGCCTAAATCTGCTCTAAAAATTAGTCTATTAATTAAAAAAAAAAACTAGTAGTTCTAGGCTAGCCATACAAAGTGATGCTAATATAGGACTAGAAAAAAACATGTTTAAGATTCTTCCTCATGTGGAATTCATACAAAGATTGATAAAATAATGACAGAAGAATATGGGGACTAGTGAAGCTCTACTAAATTCTTATAATGTTTATGTGTCCTATACAGGTAGGAATTTACACAAACAAGGTAGCATTTGGGTTCTATGTGAAATCTTCCTTGAAAATATGTCCAGAAACATTTATATTTACTTTCCACTTTTATATTTATATTTATACTTAATCAAAATATTTGTAACTGCTCTTCTAGAAAAAAATGTAATAGTTTCCTGCAGAATTACTGCTTGTGTCTCTTAGCCTATGGAACACTCAGGCTTTCTAAGAGCTCATTCACATTCTGGATAAATGCAAATCCTTGTGGATATAGAATGCATGTGGATGGATTTCTACTTCTTTGTCCAAAGGCTGTTTTCACCTGGCCACCTCCCATCCTGCACCTTTTCCTCAAACTCTGGCTCTCAGATGATACCTCGCAGTTCATGCTCTGTCTTGTAGGACTCCTTATCGCTGCCCTCACTGCGGACTTTATGGGCCTTTCGATGTCTCTGCACTGTTCATTCCTGTCCCTGTCGTGTCCAGTCTGAGACAGCTTCCTTCTTTACCATAGTGACACAACCATGATGTGCACTCTCGAATGTTCTCTCCTGCCTCCCGTGCTCACTTCGACACTCAGAAGTGCCCCTCTCTGTACCAGAGTTTGCTCTACACCCTACCCTAAGCTTTGCATTTTCTAAAATCTTCCCCCCCTGAATTTCTCCCTTTTGTCTGGCTTCTTCCTCCATCTCAAGGGTTCTCTGCTAACCCTAGAGCCCTGTAATCACACAAACTTCCATTTTCAGAAACATGCTTTCTGGAAGACTTGGATATAACCCCTGAGTCTACCCACCCGCCACTCACTCAAGACTCTGTAACCTGACCTAGCCCTTCATCCTTCTGCGCGATGCCTCTTTCTGTTCTTCCTGAACAACCAGGCAACACCCCCCACCATTCGGTATACACAGTCCCCTCTTTCTTGAAACCCTTCCCTCTCCATTAATTCTACTCCTCTGATCTTCCCCTCCCCTCCCTGAGGGGTCTTTCTCTGTCACTTACCTTTGCTCCTGCACTTCTTAAAGAGCCGGACAGTGCTTTGCTTTGGTACTTGAACCTCCTCAGTGGGTTGATTACAACTCACATACATTCCTATACTTTCAACTACTGCCTGTTTGCAAAGAGTCCCACACTTCTCCCTTCCTCAGTGTGTGTGTGTAATCTCCTCAAATGCAAAGTGGCCTTTAGTTTTGTTAAAAAAGAGACAGAAGACCCAAAATGGAGTCACTTTTTCTGAGCCCATGCGAGCCAACCAAAACTTAATATCTAGCCTCACTGCAGGGTCGGCCTCTCTCGGGAATGTGACTTCTAACCAGTGAACCTGGAATTACCCGGCCATGCCTCGTGAGGTAATCTGCCTGACAGATCCTTGTCCTTCCTCCAAGGGAAAGTGACTTGCCTGAAACAGTACGCTTCCTTTGTCTGGTCTCCTTCCTGCCTGTAACGGGCCTCCATTTCACACAGCTCTTCAGAACTCCTTCCTATTTGGTAGATGGGATGCTGCCTAATTCGTGAATCCCTGGGTAGAACCAGTTTGATCTTTAGATGTGTTCAGTTGAATCTAACAGATTTGGTGGCAGCGATGGAATCCAAAGCAAACTTCCGGCAGCATTCAGACACAAGAAACACAGCTGTGGTACCCCTGAACTCTTTGGCGTCCCCCTCCCCCCCCCCCCACTTTTGGAGGGCCCTGGGTAAGCTCCTCCCAGCTCTGCTCTCCTAACAGGGATGTTACCTGTTTGAATGCTCGCCACATAACGCAAAGGCTTCCATGCTGGGATAAAATCTCTGAGCAGGGAGGTGCACTATAAAAACACCACACGACCCCTACCCAGCAGCAGCACGTGCCTCTTAGGTGTTAGTTTGGTGCCAAGAGACCCAAAGGCTCACTTGAAAAACAACAACAAAAAAGATCCTTGAATTCTAAAAAGTTAAGCATGCTACCTCTTATGGTCCTGGAAGCTATAAATATCGACAACAATGACAAAATCTTACACAAGACAACCTAGAATTACGACGACGACCATTATGGGAAGCATTGCAATTTGTCAAGACAGTTCATTTAAGAAGCGCACTTGAAAGAAAGAACTCCCCGATTCAACAGAATGGAATACCTATTTTCATTTATATGCAGAACCTTCCCAAAGGCCTCAAGATTCCAAAATTGCTTTTTAAAAAAATTATTGCAAAAGGCTAATGAAAAAGACACAAGGGGTGCCAGAAATTAAAAAAAAAAAGATAATAAAACTGATAGGACTCCCCTGACCTCTTTTGCCTGGGTATTCATGGTCCATTGGTCCTCAGTTTGAACTGCTTCTTCACTCTGAAGAGACTATTAAATAGTTACTTGGGTTTTTCTAAACATATTTATTTTGAGAGAGAAAAAGTACGCATGAGCTGGGGAGAGGCAGAGAGGGAGAGAATCCCAAGCAGGCTCCACACTGTTGGCACAGAGCCTGACATGGGGCTCGAACTCATGAACTGCCCGATCATGACCTGAGCCAAAGTCAAGAGTCAGATGCTTAACTGACTGAGCCACTCAGGTGCCCCTAAACAGTTACTTTTTAAAATAGAGCTACCCAAGGTGGTAAGAAACCTTCCTCAGGTGTCTTTCATTCCTTGGTCAAAACTGGAACGTCCATAGATAAAGGATTTCCTAAACCCGGGGAGGGTACCCAAAAGTTTCTGAACAATTTAGAGTCATCAGGTCGGGCTTCCAGATCTTTATCCACTTGTGCACATGCTGGTCGGAAAAAGTGGATCCAAGAAGCAGGATCATGTAACCCAAGGATGATATCCAAGATGGTCACCTTTCAATATGGTCCCTTCATGGACCAGAAAAAGCTGGCAGGGTAGCAACTGATGTCTTAAAAGTCATTCTTGGAATCTTCCAGGCCCACGTTGATTGGTCTATCATTCAAACATGCAAACAAACCAAAGAGGAATCTGGGGCAGACTTTAAAGCCGGTCTGGAAGCTCTCTTCCTATGGCACTCCAGGTTCCAAACAATAAATATGGGCACCCAAACTGCTCTAGCTTCCCTGTTTGTACATGCATTATCTCCTAAGATTAGTAGATTAAACAAAAGGCAGCAAATGGGATGGGGGGACACCAGTTTGAACTTGTGACCATAGCTGAGCACTTTGAAAGGACTCTGGAACAAGACTGCAAACAAAAGTCCACCAAGATATTGTCCTTATAGCTACAGAAGCTCCAAGGCCAGGCACCTGACATAACACCTGGGCCCTTCCCACATCACTCCTCTAGGGGTCCTTCATCAAAACAGTGGCCCTAGGTCAATTATCTGGGACACCAGGAAAAACAGTGTTCTCAAAGGTCCTATACAAATTCCTCAACATCAATTCAAATGGAATAGATGTGTCCTGCACAAACATTGGTAAAAACCTTTAGCCATCTGAGCAGATAACTTTAACTTACTATGTCTACCAGGAAAAACAACTTGGATCCAACTTCTTTATAACTAGTGAGCTTTGTACTATACCTGATTCATGGATTCATTTAAAATCCAGTCATTTTAGATGGAAGTTATTAAAGTCTCTCTGTTTACGTATGTCTGTATGCTGATGTGTGTCTAAATATATGCTTTGGTAGATGTGTGGAATTTTTCTTCCTCAGGATGGTAATGCTACAACTAATTTGTAAAAGAGCTCTATTTAATTGGCTTCAAGGAAAATAAGCACTTTTATGAATTAAAGTGTTGCTAAAATTCTCAGAGATATAATAGAAACTAACCCAAATGCTTTTTACGTTCACATGTGCTGGGAAAATACTTATTAAAACTAAGTTTGTGGGTGTAATTAAAATAGACATGTCTTTATGGGGCGCCTGGGTGGCTCAGTCGGTTAAGTGTCTGACTTCGGCTCAGATCATGATCTCGTGGTTCGTGAATTCTAGCCCCATGTCTAGCTCTGTACTGACAGCTCAGAGCCTGGAGCCTGCTTCAGATTCTGTGTCTCCCTCTCTCTCTGCCCCTCCCCTGCTCGCACTCTGTATCTCTGTTTTTCAAAATAAATAAATGTTTAAATTTTTTAAAAAATAGACATGTCTTTAGCATTGTCAACATTGAATATGACACAGACATACAACTTTTATTCTGCCTGGGTTTACTAGTCAAATAAGTTCATTGCCTTTCTATTAGAAAGCTTGTCAGCAAAAAATATAAAAGCTGGTATGTTGAAATCTTCATAAATGATCTAAATGTAATTATTGAGAACAAGCGAATTAAATACATGTAAGCAAAATAAATGTTTTTAGATGAATTTTAAAAATAGTTTTCCCAATCTTTTTGGTAACATGACATCTTAAAAAGTTTGGTAAGTTAAATTAAATAGTGAATAGTCATTAAATATTGAGGTCATTTCCAAATAAGATAAAATACTAGAACAGTAATTGCTGAACATAGGTTTATCTACCTTGGGCTTGCTTTTACAGAGGGACTAGAGATATTTGGGCTTACTAGTAAGTATATTTTGTGCCATGCTGAGATATTAACTTGAGAAAGCATGCATTTCTAGAAATTATAAAAAGTATAAGTCTGCCAATTCACTAAATGCTAGTGTAAAAGACAACACATAATTGTTTATTTGCACTAAAAAGTCAGTTTTTAGGGTTAAAAATTCTAATATATGTAATTAAAGCCTCTAAGTTTTGTGGAAAGGAATTATAGCCGTGGTCAGAACTGGCTAAGATTGGAATGAATTTAATTAAGTTGAATGAGTTTTAATATCAAAAGTAAGCTAGTACAAAATTAGAATTTGCTTTTCTCTTTGTTAAAAAGGGAAAGTTTTCTGGATAAGAGATTTTAAACATTTTTTTCTTTACCTTTTTCAGTAATATGCCTAGAAAACAAAGATTTTGTGTCTTCTTAAAATAATTTCCTATGTTTCATGTTGTTTTATCAGATGTTTGATTACTTTAAAACAATAGTATTCATCTAACCATAGTGACAAGAGAGTTAAATAGTTGCAAAACACTAACCTTAGGTTTTTTCATAGGGAAGACTCCATTTTTTTCTCATCTATGATCCTATGTGACCAAGTGTTTTTAAACCCTTTTGAGATTTTTGACAAGCTTTCTTTCTTTTTTTAATTTATAATGTCAATTTATTAAAAGCAGATTAATAGTTTAAGAAAACTTTTAACAAAGAGAAAACAAAAATTTTAACTTTGTATCAGTATATTTTTTCTATTAAAAGTCATTTACTTAAATTTATTCCACTCTTAGCCAGCACTGACTGCACAGTTTCTTCTAAGGCTTCCCTCACTGCAACTTTACTCTGTACATCCAGATTTTGTCCTAAGTGTTCCTTCTCTAAATAACCAGTCTCAGGTTAGGACAAAATTACTTTCTTTTCCTTCAACATAAAACACAGATGATATTTTTCTTGCATACAGAGTTGTGTTTCTTATTTCAGCAGTCTTAATTACATGTATTAAAATTCCTAGGTCTTAGAATCCTTAGCTTCTAGTGAAAACTAAGTAGTCAGCAATTGTGAACTTTTGTTATCAGTACCTTCAGATTAGCCAGCTTATGAATATAGTTACTGAAATTTAAATAAAAACTTTAAAAATTATATGATTTCTGACAAACTTTCAAAAGTCAAATTCTAAACGAAGCCTTTTTGACCCAACTAACTTTGGAAGGGGAATTTTGAAGGGGTCCATAGAAAATCACAAAGAATTTGTTCACACTCTGTTAAAAGTAAGATAGTGAAATATTGATTAGGCTTATTTGATTACGTTGAATTACCTGGGAAGAACTGTCCAACAATAAGCTTAGTTATATTTGTATAAGGATGTGTTGTAAGTGTCCCAAAAGTTATATGAAATTCCTAAAAATCAGGTATAATATGACTAGCCATAATTTCATATAGCACAAAATAACCATATATCCTTGTCAATTCTGTTATAATGAATTCTCATCAGGTTTCTATCCATGGACACTAAAAGTGTTCCTGCAAAAATTCTTCATCCTTGAGGAGATTCATGGAAAGGACTTCAACATCATAAAACTGAACTGGTTAAGGATTTCCAGCACTAATGGAAAAAGCTAGATTCAAGCAGAACAAGAATTAATATCAGGGGACTGAATGAACTCAGGAGGGGGATTATCGTTTTATGACTGCTCGTTTGAAACACTGTTGGTTCATGAATGTTTTATTTTTCCAGATTTGAGAAAACTTTTTCTGCGAAGCTATTTATGACTTACAACAACTTGGTAAAGTGTATCTTTGGGTTTTTTTTCTTCCAACCAGATCCTTCCAGCACTGGGAAACTCTTGAGTATCTATTTCATGACAGTATAGTTACGTAAGTTCAGTAAGATTCTGCACAATTGAAAACATTGGCTATATCATAATAGCTTTGATTAGAGTGGTTTTGCAGGTAAAATCTGATGGTGAATCCTTGGTTTAGCTTCCTGGCTTCAAAGGTTTTTAAGAGTTCAGTCTGACATTCTATATGAAAAGCTCCAGCACCCATCAACCCTCAGTTTATTCTCAGTTTTTAAGAGTCTCTTATGGTGGGGGGGGGGGGGTGGTGGGAGGGAGGAGAGGGTGGCTGATGGGTATTGAGGAGGGCACCTGTTGGGATGAGCACTGGGTGTTGTATGGAAACCAATTTGACAATAAATTTCATATTAAATAAGTAAATAAATAAAAATAAATTAAAAAATAAAAAACATGAAATGTGAAAAAAAAAAAGAAAAGAAAAGCTCCAGCAAAAAGTCTTTAAAAAGAGCTTATATGCAAACTGGTGCAGCCGCTCTGGAAAACAGTGTGGAGGTTCCTCAAAAAATTAAAAATAGATCTACCCTATGACCCAGCAATAGCACTGCTAGGAATTTACCCAAGGGATACAGGAGTACTGATGCATAGGGGCACTTGTACCCCAATGTTTATAGCAGCACTTTCAACAATAGCCAAATTATGGAAAGGGCCTAAATGCCCATCAACTGATGAATGGATAAAGAAATTGTGGTTTATATATACAATGGAATATTACATGGCAATGAGAAAGAATGCAATATGGCCTTTTGTAGCAACATGGATGGAACTGGAGAATGTTATGCTAAGTGAAATAAGTCCTACAGAGAAAGACAGATACCATATGTTTTCACTCTTATGTGGATCCTGAGAAACTTAACAGAAACCCATGGGGGAGGGGAGGAAAAAAAAAAGTTAGGGAGAGAGCCAAACCATAAGAGACTCTTAAAAACTGAGAATAAACTGAGGGTAGATGGGGGGTGGAAGGGAGGGGAGGGTGAGTGATGGGCATGGAGGAGGGCACCTGTTGGGATGAGCACTGGGTGTTGTACAGAAACCAATTTGACAATAAGTTTCATATTTAAAATAAATAAAAATAAAAAACAAAAAAAGAAAAGAGCGTATATGGTCAATTACCATTCTTCCTGCACTTATGTAAATAACTAGGCCAAATTTAATGCAAACAAATTCATTTCACTGTGATTATCTTTGATGTAAAAATGAGGGTAATTGGAGAAACTGTATCTGGATCTTTGTGGATATTAGGTTCTAGTCTTGTTACTTGTATTTGAGATTTTGTTATGTATCTATGAACTAGACTGGGTCCTGAGTTATTCTAGCTTCCTTAAATATCTTTTTAAAAAATTTTTATTAAAATTTTTTTAATGTTTATTTTTGAGAGAGAGACAGAGCATGAGTAGGGGAGGGGCAGAGAGAGAGGGAGACACAGAATCTGAAGCAGGCTCCAAGCTCCGAGCTGTCAGCACAGAGCCCGATGCTTGAACTCACAGACCATGAGATCATGACCCGAGCCAACGTCAGACACTCAACTGACTGAGCCACCCAGGCGCCCAAGCTTCCTTAAATATCTGGCTAGTACTCTCAAAACTAAGATTTCCAGTTTGCTCCAACCCTTCTTAAGAATTTGGAACCACTAAGAACAAAGACTGATCTCGAATCTTCATGAAAGGGATTATATCACCTCCTCCTCCCTACCCAGATAGCAGCCAAATTTCAGGGACTAGAACCTGAAGCATATATTTCACAGCTAAAGAAAACTTTGCCTAACATCTCTTGGTATATAAATCAAATTAATGAGGAAGAGGAGTAGCTTGACATCCATGTAGACTACTTCATCCCAGACACCTAGCCAAGACTTCATACTTTAAGTAAAATCCTTTCTTCTCTTTTTTTCTTTCACTACAGCACTGCCCTGGAGAGAAAACCACATCATCCATATCTCCTAGGCCATTGCTAAGGGGTGGAGGTAATCTTTCAGACTGCAGGATTTGGCATCAAAAACTTTGATCATTTCCCTAGCTCTTGGTTAACAACCCCAAACTTGGAGAACTTTGTATTCAGGCTCTAGGCAAAGAAAGGGACACAAGACAAAGGTAACTAGAATCAAACTGCCTATGTGGTCTATATACCCTGAACATTTTACTGGTCTCTGGTCATCACCTTTCCAGTCCCAAGCCACATATTCAAACAGGAATTTGCAAGATGCGTTCAGGGTTTGTGTCCTTTGGCAGGGCCCTATTTCCCTGGCCGAAACCACCTGATGCACTTTGGGGGAAGCTGAAACTTAGTTACCCTCAGCTTGAGAAGGGGACTCTGTCAATAGGGTCTTTCTTTGACTTTGACTTTTGGAGTCTTTGATTTTAATTTGTTTCAGTCTTGAGGACCAGGGCAACAAAGGGAATCATAGTAGGTTCTCTGGCACTCTGTATTCTCTCCAAGGCTGACATGCATGTTTGCAGCCACTAGCCACCAGTGGTGGCTCCCTAAGACTGGAACATCAGAAAAGGAGCACAGAGAATGACCAACTTAGAAATTGGAACCTAAAGTCATAGCGTGGGAACACCACACAAGGGATCAAGAAGCCTATGAGAACTTCAGGGTGGTCGCTGGCAGTGATGCTAATCCCTTACATTTTGACCACATTTCTCAGCTAAACTGAGAGTCTGATCAAAAAAGGGAGGGTTGTTAAAAAAGAGGCAAAAGGCCCCAAGTAAGAGGCAACCGTGTGCAGCTCACAACAGCAAACCAAGACTTACTATCTAACCTACCTGTAGTTTCAGCCTCTCCCAGGCACGTGACCTTTAAGCAGTCAACCCGGAATTACCTGGTCAGCACTAGCATGGTAAGGTGCTTGACAGACGCTCGACAAAAGCAACCAGGCCTACAACAATACACTCTTTCTAGGTCTTGCCCCCTTTCTGCCTATAAAAGCCTTTTTTTGGTGGGTTGTTTCACAAGACTCTTTGGACCTCCTTTCTATTTGCTACATAGGACGCTCCCCAACCCATGAATCATCAACAAAAGCCCAGGTGAATTTTTACAAACCCATTAATAAGGGCCGTCCAAGTACCCTGTTTTGGGAAATTACTGCTGAGAACAATACATCTTAATCGCCATGTGCTATTTATCGTGTAGTTCCTCTAAGATTGTTAGCTGAGGTCATTGGAAGCGACACAAGTTTTAATGTGGAGAGACAAGGAATGATTTGGAGATGAAGGCAGAGAATTCACAGGGCTGTAGTGGGCACAAGAGGAACCCCAGGGGAGGGTACTTGCTGAGGATGGACCGCCTCTCCCCGGCAGCTATCTCCAGAATCTGGCGGACATGTCACAGCCAGCCAATATAATTTACTCTAGGACATTTCTTTTTCTTGCACTACCCCCACTCAGGACCTTGGCATTCTGTGGGAAAATATAAAAAAGGAAAAGAACAAAACTTGTTTCTCAATGTGAAGGAATCAGAATAAGTACATATGAAAGCAATCACAGAAAAGGCCAAGTGATACAAGACAAACCCTTTCTAGGTCTTGTAGGCTGAGAAGCCTGAGGGGGTGAAAAGATCATGGTAATTAAGGATGCAGTGAATCTGAATGCTGTTAGGGAGGAGAGTCACAGAGCAGGAGCCTTTTCCTACTCTTGAAGGAGATGCACAATGTCCGCGTCTTGGGGGAAGTTGGTGACAATACTTTGGGGGCTTTGAGAGAACAGCTGACACAAGAATGGACTGACGGTGTGCATATAAGCCCTGAAGAAACATCACAAAAGTCCTACTCGAAGGTGAGAAAATATCTGTGGGCTTAAAGAGCAGATGTGCAGAAAGGACCTGACATTTCAGACTCACCGGGCAATGCTCTAGTCAAAGACTTCTTGAATATTTACTTCCTAATTGCTGATGATCTCCAGTGTTTGGTGGAAAGCAGGAATCGAAAACAAACTTTGGGGGTGTTATACTAATGTAGTATAACTCTATCATCTGCCAAATTAGTTTGGTCGCACAAGAAGAGCATCTAAAGCACATCAAAGTGAGGTGCAGTTTCTGAAATAACAACTTTCAAATATTCTTAGTATCAAAAAACTGCACGAAGTACTTTAAAGAAAGACTTATAAGTCACTATAAATGGGACAGCACAAAGTTAATTCTTACTTCATGGATAAGTGTTTTTGAGGATGTGGTTTGTGTGGCTTTTTCTTTTCTTGCTTACAACTGTGATAATTACCAGCACTGTCAACTGCAAGGCTTATTATGGATTAAAGTTTTACAGCTTCAGATGAGGCAGTTCCTGAGTAAAATGCTTGCAATTAAAGACCTTCTGGCAATCTTAGATGGACTGTGCCTTCAGACCATGGAAATACCAGAATGACCTACCACAAAAATAAAAACAAAAACAAGGTGAAGGGATATTTCTTCTGTCTTGAATAGTAATAATACCTTGTAGTCGGTATGGGACTTTATCCACCAGGCTTCAAACTTCTCTGTAAATGCTGTTTTTAAAAACCTGATCCTTTGGGAAGCAAAAAGAGGAAAGCCAAGGATATAAACCTGTTGAAAGGCACACGAAGCATCAGGCATAAACTCCTACCCTGAAATCATAAGCAGAGGGATGTCTATGGTGAGGTTGGCCCGGAAGTTAAGCTTTGTGTGTTCTGTATATGGAAAGTGAAACTCCGTTCTCTCTCTCTCTCTTTTTTTTTTTTTTTTTTTTTATAAAATCCTATTTGCAAAGTAATATTGACATGAAGGGCTCAACTGGTTCATACTGGGAGTATGAAAGTTAATATATATTTGACTATATATGAATTAATACTAGCATCCTCACTCCTGACATCATGCTGGAGAGGCTGCACACAGAGACCTGCAAAACCACAGTGCTTTCACACTCAACTAGAGGGGCCCAGAGCTGTTCTCGTGCAATCTAACATTACCTGAGTACAGAGAGACCTTTCAAAATTCAAAGGAGAAACAAATGAAGGGAGCCTATCATTTCAATTTCTAAGGAAAGACTATTTCCTGAAACAAAACTGAGTTTCCAATCCACGGGAATACCCCGACTCACCTTCTCTAGGGACACATCAAATCTAGGCCTATTTATAGAGCAATTCCTCCTGAAGAAGAACTAAGGGATGACTAAACAGATTCTGCACAATAAAACATAAAACATATGGAAGACAGGAAAAGAGATGGAAACATGGTAATGAACCCCCACCCTCAAGGCTGGGAACTGCAGTGGGGAGAATAGCACTGAGGGTGCTGGGGGACAGAAAAAAGCTGAGATCTAAAAGGGCAACTAGTGGGGCACCTGGGTGGCTCAGTTGGTTAAGTGTCAGACTTCAGCTCAGGCCATGATCTCCTGGTTCATGGGTTCGAGCCCCGTGTCGGGCTTGGGCTGACAGCTCAAAGCCTGGAGCCTGCTTCACTTTCTGTGTCTCCCTCTCTTTCTGCTTCTCCCCCACTCGTGCTCTCTCTCTCAAAAATTAACATTAAAAATTTTTTTAAACCGCAATTTCTTTATCCATTCATCAGTTGATGGAATACTACTTGGCAATGAGAAAGAATGAAATCTGGCCTTTTGTAGCAACATGGATGGAACTGGAGAGTGTTATGCTAAGTGAAATAAGTCACACAGAGAAAGATACCATATGTTTTCACTCTTATGTGGATCCTGAGAAACAGAAGACCATGGGGGAGGGGAAGGGGAAAAAAAAAAGAGGGAGAGAGCCAAACCATAATACTCTTAAAAACTGAGAATAAACTGAGGGTTGTTGGGGAGTGGGAGGCGGGGAGGGAGGGTGACGGGCATTGAGGAGGGCACCTGTTGGGAGGAGCACTGGGTGTTGTATGGAAACCAATTTGACAATAAATTTCATATTAAAAAAAGAAAAACGTCATCAATAAAAAGATTGATACATTTATATCAAAATTAAAATTTCAGTATGAAAGAAAAAAACTAAAATTAAAAAATTAAAAAAAAATAAAAGGGCAACTAGAATATAAAGGAACCAGCCCTAGAACCTAGCCAACCTGGGAGAGCTGCTGGAAGTCTCTCTGGATCAGAGGAATAGGCACATACCATGGATTATGTCTCCTCCTCACCCTGACAGCACAGATAATGGCAAGGTCTGGGTGTCCTAACCAGTCTGCCATCTCAGTAAGCCCTAGGCCCCTAGCCCATACAAGCTCTGGATGCTCTAGAACACGGAAAAGGAGCTGTGGCTTAGAAGAGCAATTAGACTATAAAAGATTCAGACCTAGAACTCCACCAAAAGTTGTGGTAGTGGCTAGAACTCTCTCCAGATAGAAGCCATAGTTTACATTTCCCTTCCACTTTGACAGCACAGATAGGAGCACTGAGTATCTGGGTCCCTTAGCCAGTCTAATGCCCCAGCCCTGAACACTCTGAGACCTGTACCATTTCAACTTCAGTCATCCTACCAGGGTGCTCTCTGCACAGAGAGCCCAGGGACCACCCTAGCCAATGCCCACTTCAGCTTCGGCCATCCCAGCAGGGATGTACTCTTCCAGCACAGAGTGCCCTAGGACCCCAACCCACACCAGGTATAGCTCCAGATAGCCAAAGTCACCAGGTGCATGGTCTACAGAGGGGATGACCACACACATGACCATTCCTTCAAGGTAAGGAGAAGTAGCTCTTCTGTGTAATTCATAGAAACACAGAAAGTCAAGAAAAATGATAGGACTGAGGAATCAACTCCAAATGCAACAGCAAGATATTGGAATGCAAATAATATGCTTGATAAGAGTTTAATAATCATAATGATCCTCACTGGACTAGACAGAAAAGTGGATCAATTCCGTGAGATCTTCAACAGAGAATTCAAAAATATAAAGAAACCAATGAAAGCTAAAGAATAAAATAGCTGAAATGAAAAATATACTGGAGAGAATGAAGAACAGATTAGCAGGTATGGAAAGGATCAGCAATCTGGAAGACGGGAGAATGGAAAGCACTCAGGCCGAACAGCAAAAAGAAAAATTTAAAAACAGAGACCAGGTTAAGGAATCTCTTGGGAAACTCCAAATGAAGAAATATTCACATTATAGGGGTCCTAGAAGGAGAAGAGAGAGAGAAAGGGGGCAGGAAACAGACATCCAGGTTCACGAAGCACAGACAGTTCCAAATAAGATGAGCCCAAGGAGGTCCACACTACAACATGATAATTAAAATGTCAAATGTTAAAAATAAGAGAGAATGTTAATAGCAAGAGAGAAGCAAATAGTTACATACAAGGGAAACACCATAAAGCTACCAGTTGATTTTTCAGCAGAAACACTGAAGGTCAAAAAAGAGTGGTGTAATATACTCAGAGTGCCAAACGATAAAAACCTACAACCAAGAATACTCTACCAGGCAAGGTTATCATTCAGAACTGAAGCAGAGATAAGGAGTTTTTCAGACAAAACTTAAAGGAATTAATCACCGTTAAATTAGCCTTACCAAAAAAAACAAACAAACAAACAAAAAAAAAACCCAAAAACAACAACATTAAAGGGACTTCTTTAAGTGGAAACAAAAAGGCCATAATTAGAAAAAAAATTTTATGAATAAGAAGACGTAAAATATGATAGCGTATATATATAATGTGGAGGAGAGGAAAGTTCTTTTAAAATATGTATGAACTTAAGTGATCATCAACTTAATATAGGTTCCTATACACTTAGGATGTTATATATGAACCTGATGGTAACCACAAACCTCCCAAAACAGAAAGAAAGCCAAGCATAACACTACAGAAGTCATCAATCACTAGCAAAGAGAGCAAAAGAAGACAGGAGCAGAGGAGAGTTACAAAACAGAAAACAACAAAATGAGAAATATTTACCTATGAATAATTACTTTAAATGGTATAAACGCTCTAACCAAAAGAAACGATGACACATTGGATAAAAAACCCAAACGCATATATATGCTGCCTGCAACAGACTCACTTGAGACTAAGACACATACAGACTAAAAGTGAAAGGATGGAAAAATGAAATGCAAATGAAGCAAACAAAATGGCAGGGTAGCAATACTTGTATCAGATGAAATTGACTTTAAAGCAAAGACTGTAGTGAGACAAAGAAGGATATTAAATAATGATAAAAGGATCAATTCAACAAGAGGATATGACAATTGTAAATATATATGTACAAAACACTGGAGCACCTTAAATACATAAAACGTTAACAGACATAAAGGGAGAAGTTGACAATAATACAATAATAGTAGGGGAATTTAACATCCCATTTACATCAATGGATGTCACCCAGGCAGAAAATCAATATGGAAACAATGACTTTGATACATTAGAGTAGATGGACTTAACAGACATATACAGAACATTCCATCCAGAAACAGCAGAGTACGCATTCTTTTAAAGTGCACATGCGTGCACCTTGTTGGCTCAGTTGGGCGGCTGACTTTGGCTCAGGTCATGATCTCACAGTTTGTGGGTTCAAGCCCTGCATTGGGCTCTGTGCTGACAGCTCAGAGCCTGGAGCCTGCTTCATATTCTGTGTCTCCCTCTCTCTTTCCTCCTCCCCCACTTACACTCTGTCTCTTTCTCAAAAATAAGCATTTAAAGAAAAAGAGAAAAAAAATAAAGTGCACATGAACATTCTCCAGGATAAATCACACATTAGGACACAAAACAAGTCTCAGTAAACTTAAGAATAGTGAAATCATATCAAACATCTCTTCTGACAAAAGCAGCATGAAACTAGAAATCAGTTACAAGTAAAAAATTGGAAAACAACCCACACAAGTAATCAATGGCTAAACAATGTGCTGCTAAGGAACAATGAGTCAAGAAATCAAAGAGGAAATAAAAAAACACATGGAGACAAATGAAAATAGTGCAAAATCTTTGGGATGCAGCAAAAGTTCTAAGAGGGAAGTTTATAGCAATCTAGACCTGTATCAAGAAATAAAAATCTCAATCTAATCTTAAACCTAAAGGAACTAGAGAAGGGAAAATAAAGCCCAGAATTGGTAAGAAGGAAATAATAAAAATCAGATCAGAAATAGAGACTAAAAAAGAAAAAGGCTGGCTCTTTGAAAAGATAAACCTTTAGCTAGACACTTCAAGAAAAAAGAGAACTGAATAAAATCAGAAATGAAGTAGGAATAACCACTGACAACAGAAACAAAAGATTATAAGACTACTATGAAAGTTGTATGTCAAGAAATTATACCACCTAGAAGAAATGGATAAATTTAGAAACATGCAATCTTCCAAAACTGAATCCAAAAGAAATAGAAAATCTGAGCTGACCAATTGCTAGTATGAAATTGAATCAGTAATCAAAAATCTCCTCACACAAAAAAGTATAGGACCAGGGAAGATATTGGGAAGATGGCAGAGTAGGAGAACCCTAAGTTCACCGCATCCCATGTTTACAATCATAGATCACTCATATCCAAGTAAATAAACTAGAGAGCTGGGGCGCCTGGGTGGCGCAGTCGGTTGAGCATCCGACTTCAGCCAGGTCACGATCTCGCGGTCCGTGAGTTCGAGCCCCGCGTCAGGCTCTGGGCTGATGGCTCGGAGCCTGGAGCCTGTTTCCGATTCTGTGCCTCCCTCTCTCTCTCTGCCCCTCCCCCATTCATGCTCTGTCTCTCTCTGTCCCAAAAATAAATAAAAAAAAGTAATAATAAAATAAAGTAGAGAGCACTCTGTAAAAATCAGTCAAGAGAAGCACAAAATAAAAGGATATAAAACATGGTACCAAATATATGAAATGTGTAGGGAAGAGGAGTAAATAATGGGTTTAAAATTAAGTGACTATTAGTTTAATATAGACTGCTATATGAAGAAGATGCTATATATAAAGTGAATGACCACAATTCAAAAAACAGTATTAGATATGCAAAAAATAAATAGTAAGAATCCAAGTCTTTCACTCACGAAAGCCAACTAATCATGAGAGAAGATATCAAGAGAGGAACCACAAAAACAACCATAAAACAATTAACAAAATGGTGATAAAGACACACATATCAATAATTACTTGGAATTTAAATGGGTTAGATGCTCCAATCAAAATACATAGGGTGAAGGAATGGATGAAAAAAAAATCAGTATGCTGCCTACAAAAGATTCATTTCAGATTTAAAGACATGTTGACTGAAAGTGAAAGGATGGAGAAACATTTAATATGCAAATGAAAGTGAAAAGGCCAAAGTAGCAATACTTAACGTTGGACAAAAAAAATAGACTTTATTTATTAAATGTTTATTCATTAAATTTTTTTACATTTATTTATTTATTTTTGAGAGACAGAGACAGAGCACAAGTCGGGGAGGGGCAGAGAGAGAGAGAGAGGGAGACACGGAATCCAAAGCAGGCTCCAGGCTCTGAGCTGTCAGCACAGAGCCCGACGCGGGGCTCAAACTCACAAATCGTGAGATCATGACCTGAGCTGAAGTCAGACACTCAACCAACGGAGCCGCCCACGTGCCCCAATGCTCATTAATTTTTAAAAGAGAGGGAGACAGAAGATCTGAAGTGGGCTCTTTGCTGATAGCAGTGAGCCTATTGCGGGGCTTGAACCCATGAACTGCAAGATAATGACCTGAGCTGAAGTCTGATACTCTACCAACTGAGCCACCCAGGTGCCCCAGACAAAATAGACTTTAAAACAATGGCTGTAACAAGGGAGGACACAATATAATCATAAACAGCAAAATCCAACAAGAGGATAAAACAGTAGTGAATATTTATGCACCCAATATGAAAGCACCCAAATACATAAAGCAGTTATAACAAAAACAAAGGAAATTATTGGTAGTAATACAGTAATAGTAGGGGACCTTAACACCCCACTTACATCAATGGACAGATCATCCAAACAGGAAAACAACTAGGAAACAGTAGCTTTGAAGTACACATTGGACCAGATGGATCTAACATATAGTTAGGACATTCTATCCTGAAACAGCAGAATACATATTCTTTTTCAAGTGCATATGGAACATTATCCAGAGTAGATCACATATTAAGCCACAAAGGAGGTCTCAACAAATTCAGACAGACAGAAGTCATACCATGGATCTTTTATGACCACAACACTATGAAACTAGAAATCAACCACAAGAAAAAACCTGAAAAGCTCACAAATATATTGAGGTTAAATAACATGTTACTAAACAATGAATGGGTCAATCAGTAAATCAAAGATGAAATAAAAATACATGGAGACAAATGAAAATGAAAACACAATGGTCCAAATTTTTGAGATATAGCAAAAGCTGTTCTAAGAAGGACATTTATAGTAATACAGGTTTATCTAAAGAAGAAAAATCCTAAACAAACAACCTAAATTTACATCTAATGGGACTATAAAAAGAACAAACAAAACCCCAAACTAATAGAAGGAAGGAAATAATAAAGAGCAAAATATAAAATATTTAGAGCAAAATATTATTTAGGGCAAAAATAAAATAGAAACTAAAAAGACCATAGAACAGGTACAGATCAATGATATCAGAAGCTGGTTCTTTGAAAAGTTCATCAAAATTGATAAACTTTTAGCCAGGCTCAGAAAAAAAGGAGAGGGAGCACCCAAATAAATAAAATCAGAAATGAGAGGGAAGAAATAACAACCAACACCAGAAAAATACAAAAGATTCTAAGAGAATATTATGAAAAATTATATACCAACAAATTAGACAACCCAGAAGAAATGGATAAATTCCTAGAAGCATATAACCTCCAAAAATTGAATCAGGAAGAAATAGAAAATTTGAGCAGACCAATTACCAGAAGGAAATCAAATCATTAATCAAAAAACTCCCAGGAAACAAAAGTCCAGGACCAGATGGCTTCTCAGGAAAATTCTACCAATTTTTTTTAATGTTATTTTAAGAGAGAGTGAGTGAGCAGGGGAGGGGCAGAGAGAGAGAGAGAGAGAGAGAGAGAGAGAGAGAGAGAGAATCCCAAGCAGTCTCCATGCTGTCAGTGCAGAGCCCAACACGGAGCTTGAACTCATGAACCATGAACCATGAGATCATGACCTGAGCCAAAATCAAGAGCTGGATGCTAAACTGACTGAGCCACTGGGTGCCCCTCTACCAAACATTTAAAGAAGAATTAATACCTATTTTTTCACAAACTGTTCCAAAAAACAGAAAAGGAAGGAAAAATTCCTAATTCATTCTATGAAGCCAGCATTACCTTGATACAAAAACCATGTAAAGACACTACAAAAAAGAAAACTTCAGGCCAGTATTTCTGATGAACACATATGTAAAAATCCTCAACAAAAATTTTTCACCAGCTATTCCAAAAAACAGAAAAGGAAGGAAAAATTCCCAATTCATTCTATGAAGCCAGCATTACCCTGATACAAAAACCATATAAAGACACTACAAAAAAGAAAACTACAGGCCAATATTTCTGATGAACACAGATGCAAAAATCCGCAACAAAATATTAGCAAAATAAATTCAACAATACATTTTAAAAAATGATTTACCACAATCAAGTGGGATTTATCTTTGGGATGCAAGGATGGTTCCATATCTGCAAATCAATCCACATGATATGGCAGACTTACAAGGAGGAGAGAAATCACGATCATCCCAATGGATGCAGAAAAAGCATTTAATAAAATTCAACATCTATTCTTGATAAAAAAAATACTCTCAACAAAGTAGATCATAATAAGGCCATATATGACAAACCTAACAGGTCACATCTTACTTAATGGTGAAAATCAAAGCTTTTCCTCTAAGATCAGGAACAACACAAGGATGACCACTCATACTACCCTCATTGAGCACAGTACTATAAGTCCTAGCTATAGCCATCAGACATGAATAAATGATAGCTAAATTGGTTAGGAAGAAGTAAAACTTCTATCTATATTTGCAGATGACATGATCCTATACATAGAAAACCCTAAAGACTCAACCCAAGAACTAAAAGAATAAATGAATTCAGTAAAGTTGCAGAATGCAAAATTCATATACGTAAATCAGTATTTCTGTATGCTAATAACAAAGTAGCAGAGACATTAAGAAAACAATTCCATTTACAATTGCACCAAGATAATAAAATACCTAGAAATAAACTTAACCAAGGAAACCTGTGCTCTGGAAACTAAAACTGTGATGAAAGAAACAGAAAATGGCACAAAGATATTCCGTACTCATGGATCAGAAGAATAATATTGTTAAAATGCCCATATTACTCAAAGCACTCCACAGATTCAATGTGATCAGCAGCATTTTCCACAGAACTAGAACAAATAATATTAAAATCTGTGTGGAATCACAAATGACCCTGAATAGCCAAAGCAATTTTGAGATAGAATAAAGCTGGAGGTATTACAATCCCAGATTTTAAGATCTACTACAAGGCTGTAGTAATCAAAATACTATGGTACTAGAACAAAAACAGACATGTAGATCAGAATAGAGAGCCCAGAAATAAACCCACATTTATATGGTCAATTAACCTATAACAAAGGAGGTAGGAATATGCATTGGGGGAAAAGATAGTCTCTTAAATGGTTCTTGGGGAACTGGACAGCTACATGCAAAAAAATGAAATTAGATCACTTTCTTACATGAAAATAAACTCCCAATGGACTACAGACTTCAGTGTGAGACTTGAAATCAAAATCTACATGAAAACATAGGCATTAATCTCTTTGACATT
Source organism: Felis catus (assembly GCF_018350175.1). Classification (NCBI taxonomy): domain Eukaryota; kingdom Metazoa; phylum Chordata; class Mammalia; order Carnivora; family Felidae; genus Felis; species Felis catus. Next base: position 6,293,539 of record NC_058374.1, read on the forward strand.
GCCCTTAGCAACATGTTTATGGATATATCTCCTCAGGCAAGAGAAACAAAAGCAAAATTTAACTGTTGGGAGTGCTGCAAAATAAAAAGCTTTTGTACAGTGAAGGAATCCATCAACAACATGAAAAGACAACCTTGAATGGGAAGAGATATTTGCAAATGATATCTCATATAAGAGGTTAACATCCAAAATATATAAAGAACTTAAACAACACCAAAAACCTAAATCTGATTTTAAAATGGGAAAAGAATCTGAATAGACATTTTTTTGCACAAAAGACATGAATGTGGTCAACATACACATGAACAAAATGCTCAACATCACTATCAGGGAAATGAAAATCAAACTACAGTGAGATATCACCTTACACATATCAGAATGGTTACTGTCCAAAAGACAGACAATATCAGGTGTTGGCAAGGATATGGAGTAATAGGAACCCTTGTGCACTGTTTGTAGAAATGTAAATTGGAGAGGTCACTGTGGAAAACAGTATGGAGGTCGCTCACAAAGTAAAAAATAGAACTACCTTATGACCCAGCAAATGTACTACTGGGTATTTACTAAAAGAATACAAGAACACTAATTCAGTGGGATACATGGAAGCAAAGTACTGTGGATGATGGAACAGATGATGATAGAAGCAGGTAATGCCTGGATCTTCAATGACACCATGGAACTGTCATAGCTGCACCGAAATGCACGTCTCACTCCTTTTAGATGAAGAAACACTTCCAGCTCATTGAAGCCATGTACCTGTTACTAGCAACCAATGGCAATTTCTAGTTGACCCTTATTTCACATTTAGACAATCTTAAAATTTGGAGATAGCTTCTAATATATACAATTTTAAAACCATTGTTTTATCAAGAAAATTAATAGTCCATCTAGTTATTAATGATATATTAAGATCAAGAAAGTGCAAAATTTTTCCAAGTGAGGTAGGACTTTGTTTTCTATTTACTAATTAGAATTAGGTGGGAAAGGGAAATAGCTTTGTGATTTAATCCACATACAGTTTTAGAGTCTTGCCTCTTTTGGGGAAACCTAGAGAATTCACAAATTAGTAGATCCACAATAAAAATTTGAAGTAAGTAGTAACCTTTGAAAGTAGATTGTGAAATGGATATTTTTCAAGGCTTTATGATTAATTTGATTCTGATAATTTTTAATTTACCTGTTAGTACAGAGAAAGGATTTATGACAGTTATTCTTGTAGATAAAACTTTATTATGGATTTTCCTACTTTTATGCTTTTTTTTGGAATGTAGGTGATGGAAAATAGGTACTGAATATACAGGCTTAAAATCAATAGTGTGAAGTTGGCTGGCATACATACTGAAATTGATTCCAAGAGGGACCATGCAATTTTAAGCCCTGTGGACTTTCATATGAGACACGGAAAATAAAAGTATTGAGAAATAGAGAACTGTTAGTAAAAATAAGGAATAAGAAGCCACTCCCACCTGCTAAGACAAATTCTCATAATACTGATTTATACTAGCCTTTGATAACAATAATTTATGTCATAACCTTAGTGATGTACAAAGTTATCTTGTTGTGTCACAGAGAAAATTTCAAAAACAATTTTTGAGCCTCACTCAGATTCAGGTTGAGATTCAACTGATACTGTTTTGCACACTTAGGTCCCAAGCACTGTGATTTCATGTATGGCACCTGGCTTATACTCCACAACCCCTCTGCATGCTAATTCTTACTCTCTACCCGACGCAGGGGAGGAAGGGAGCCTCAGAGCCCTGCTGATAAGTGGTTGAGCTGGGACTAAACTGCTTGAGAACCAAGTCCACAGGTATTTTCATGCTGTGTAGCTTCCTAAATGGCTTTGCCATATTTTTACACTTCAATCGGTCATAGGTCCCTCATGTTGAACTTTAAAAGCCTTTAATGATTTAAACCTCTTGCCCAGATAAATAATAAATGAATAGGGTCAGTCCAAGATGGTGGCATAGGAAAACCCTGAACTCACCTTCTCTTGACACAACAAATCTATACCTACATATAAAGCAATCCCTCCAGAAAAAGAACTGAGGGCTAACTGAACACCTTTTGCTCAACAAATGAAAGAGGGACTGCATAGAGAAGGGCAGGAAAGATGGAGATAAGACAATAATGGGAACTCTACCCCTGATGCTGTGACCTGCGGTATGTGGTGCTATCACTGAGAGGCTGGTGTGCACTCACTTGAACTGGGGCACAGCAGAGCAAATAATAAAAATCTGAATTAAAGGCAATGAGACTTTAAGTGAAAAATCCTTTTACAAACCCTAGAGTATCTGCCAATGGATGGGGAACTGTTGGGACTCTGTCTAGGGTTGGAGGTGACAGCAAGTGCCATTTTTCATGTTCACTCTCCACCTTGATAGCGCAGACAGGAACAGGGTCTAGGTGCTCTAGCCAGCCTACTAGGGCCACCCCAACAAGCCATTGTCTGCACCAGCTCCAGCAGTCCCCTCAAGGTGGCCCGAGCACAGTGTGCCTCAGGTACCACTATCTGTGCCTGCTCCAGCTCAAGCCAGTTCACCAAGGCAGCCCCAGCAAAGTATGCTTCAGGTCCCTCAGCCCATGCCTACTCCATCTCTAACCATCCCTCCAGGGTGACTGCAGTGCACACTGGGAAGTCCCAGCCTGCACTATAACCCTGCTATTGTACCAAGGTGGCTTGGGTGCCATATATCTCAAGACCACTCCCCAGCGTGTGCCCAATCCAGCTGTTTAATCAAGATGGCTACAGTGAATTTTCTTCTAGTGCCCATAGCCCACAACTACTTCAGCTCCAGCTGTTCTGCCAAGGCAGCCCGGGGGAAGCAGGCCTCAGGACTTTCTCATCCATGCCAGCTCCAGAACCAGCCATCCCTCAAGGTGCCCCAATGCAACACGCCCTGGGAGCCCCAAGACTGTACCTGCCTCAGCTCTAGCTGGCCTGCCAAAGCTGCTAGACAACTCATCATCAAGGCGATGCTCCTACACAAGGCCACCCCTTCAAGACTGGGAGATGGGGGTGTTCCACTTACCGAAGTTCATAGAAACAAACCTGGACAGTCAAACAAAGTGAGACAGGGGAATATGTTCCAAATGAAAAACATGATAAAAGCCCAGAAAAAAAAAATCTGAATTAAATGGATACAAATTACCTGATAAAGAGTTCAAAGCTGTGATCATAAAGATGTTTACTGAACTTGGGAGAAGAATAGAGGAACACAGAATTTCAACAAAGAGAAAATATGAGAAAGAACCAGTTCAAGATGAAGAATATAGTAGCTGAAATGAAAAATACAGTAGAGGGAGGCAATAGAAGATTACACAATATTGAAGAATGGATCAGTGGTTTTGAACACTGAATAGTGAAAATCACAGAAACAGAATAACAAAAAGAAAAAAATTAAATGAGGAAAGTTTAAGGGACTTCTGGGACAATGTCAAGCATCCTAATGTTCACATTATAGAGGACCCAGAAGAAGAAGAAAGAGAGCAAGGGGCAGAAAACTTATGTGAAGAAATAATAGCTGAAAACTTCCCCAACATAGGGAAGGAAATAGACATCCAGGACCAGGAAGCATAGAGAGTCCAAAACAAGGTCAACCCAAGGAGATCTACACCAAGATATATTATAATTAAAATGGCAAAACTAAAGATACATGGAGAATCTTAAAGGCAGCAAGAGCAAAACAGTCACACACAAAAGACCTGTAAGGCTATGAGCTGATTTTTTTTTTTCAGCAGAAACTTTGCAGGCTAGAAGGTAATGTCAGGATATATTTAAAGTGCTGAAAAGGAAAAACTTTCAGTTAAAAGGAAAAACTTCAGTTAAGAATACTCTACCCAAAAAGGTTATCGTTCAGACCAAAGGAGAGATAAAGAAGTTCTCAGACAAGAAAAAAGGAGTTCATCACCACTATACTAGCACTTACAAAAAGTGTTAAAGGGCTGTTTTTGGTGAAAGAGATCATAACTAGAAATAAGAAACATATAGGAGTAAACACTGCAGATGGCAGAGTAGGATGATCCTGAGCTCACCTTCTCCCCATGGACACACACACCCAACTTATGTGGGGCAACCCACTCAGAAAGACCTGAAGTCTAACAGAGCGGATCCTCCACAACTAAAGACATAAAGAGGAAGCCACATTGAGAAGGGTAGGAGAGGCAGAGATGAGGTCAGGAGCTAAACTCTCAGCGTGCAAACTACAAGTGGGATGGATATCACAAGTGCTGAGGTTCTCTCTGAGGAGTGAGGGGATTAAGCCCCATACTGGGCACACACAGTCCCTGGGGACCTGTACTTGGAAGACAAGCCCACATAATGTCTGTCTTTGAAAATCTGCAGGGCTGAACTCCAGGAGCTTTGAAAATTAGTGGGGCTTAACTCTGGGAGAGGTAGAGGGCCATAAGAAACCAAGACCCACTCTTAAATGGCCAGCATGCTACAGGACTCAGTTTGAGACCTAGCACAGAGGTGGCATTTAAAAAGCACCATGTGGGGTGCCTGGGGTGGCTCAGTCAGTAAAGCACCCAACTCTTGATTTCAGCTCAGGTCATGATCTCGTGGTTCATGAGTTTGAGCCCCACATTGGGTTCTGTGCTGATAGTGCAGAGCCTGCTTGGTATTCATTCTTTCATTCTCTCTCTCTCCCCCCTCTCTCTGCCCCTCCCCTGCTCTCTCTCTCTCTCAAAATAAATAAATATTAAAAATTTTTAAATAAAAAAAGCACCTCATTGTATGTGAAGGAAGAGATTTATTGACTAATTTTAGAACATGTGCTGGAGGGCGAGGGATCTTTGGGAGCTCTCTCCAGAAGGAGAAATCCCGGCAGGCACCATTTTTCTTGCCCTCCTTCAATCTAACTAGCCACTTTTGGAAGGCCAGTTCTGACACTTTACATCTATCTTGCTAGTGACTGCTCACCCCACTCAGATTATTCCCTGTAGACTTGCCCCATCCAATACACCTGCCCTAGCAGACACTCCATCCAAAGTAGCTCCTACCCAACCACCTTTGGTGGGCAGCCTTTGTCAGGACTGTCATATCCTCAATGTGACTACCTCTTGCCACACCCAGCAGACAGCCTTGGCAAAGACTGATGACTCTACAAGGTGACTTCTTCAGCATGGGGGGCAGACCAGTATGCCTGTAGCAGTTGCAGGAGACCTCTCAACCAGCTGTGGTAGGGCCAGACACACCCATAAGTATACCTGCAGTAGCTACAGCTGGGCTTCTCAGCCTGCCATGCCAACAGTCAGCCCTGCCTACCAGTGCTCCTGCATTAGTCATAGCTTATCATTGCTGATACCTAGGTTGAGGGCCCCATCAGAGTGCCAGCAGCAGTTGTGGACCAGCCACAACAGGAGGGTGCATGTAGCCCACAGCGGGGACACCCTGGACTCCCTGGTTCTAGAGAACAACAAAGGATTGTGCTACTGGGCTTCACAGGATGCCTATATAAGACCACCACTTTTAAGATCAGGAGACATACCTGACTTGCCTAATACACAGAAACAAACCCACAGGGTCAGACAAAATGAGAAGACAGAGAAGTATGTTCCGAGTGAAAGAACAAATCAAATCTCAGAAAAATAACTAAATGAAACAGAGATAAGCAAACTTTTTGATAAAGAGTTCAAAGAAGTATCACAAAGATGCTCACTGGACTAGAGAAGAGAGGAAGAACCAAGAACTTCAACAGAGTTGGAAAATATGAAAAAAAGAACCAAGCAGAGCTGAAGAATGCAATAACTAGAATGAAAAATGCACTAGAGGGAATCAGCACTGATTAGATAACATAGAAGAGCAAATCAAGGACCTGGAATACAGGGTAGGGGAAAGCATCCAAGCTGAACAGCAAAAAGAAAAAAATTAGCAATCACATTATAAGGGACCCAGAAGGAGAAGAGAAAAAGAAGCAGAAAATGTATTTGAAGAAATAATAGCTACAAAGTGCCATAACCTGGGAAAGGAAACAGATGTCCAGGAAGTACCATAAGACCCAAACAAGAAGAACCTGAGAAGATTCACACCAAGGCAAATAATTAAAATTTCAAAGATTGAAGATAAAGAGAGGATCTTAAAAGCAGCAAGAGAAAAATCAAATAGTTAAAACATGAGAAGCCACATATCAGCTGATTTTTCAACAGAAACTTCTCAGACCAGAAAGAAGTAGCACGATGTATTTAAAGTTCTGAAGGTAAAAAGCCTATATTCGAGATACTCTTCCTTGTAAGGTTATTCAGAATGGAAGAGATAGTTTGCCAGACAAACAAAATTTAAAGGAGTTTACAACCACTAAACCAGCCTTACAGGGAATGTTTAAGGGTGTTCCTTAAGCAGAAAGGTAAAGGCCATAGCTACAAGAAATTTATGAAAGGAAAATTTTAATGGTAAAAGCAAATACATAGTAAAGGTAGATCAGTCACATAAATCTAGTATGAACATTAAAAGGTAAAATTAATTATAGCTTCAGAAATTAGATACATTCGCAAAATGAAAAGATGTAAAGCATGACATCATATCCATAAAATGTGTGTGTGTGGGGGGGCAAAAAGATAGTGCTTTTAAGTATGTTTGAAGTTAAGTGACCACCAACAATATAGACTGCTATTACGTAATAATGCAGAGTGTTATAGAAGAACCTCATGATATATATACCCAAATGATAAACCTATAATAGAAACACACACACACACACACACACAAATTAAAACAAAGGAATCCAAGTATAGCACTAAAGAAAGTCAACAAATCAAAAAAAATGAGAGCAAGAAAAGAGAACTACCAAAAAAGCAAGAAAACTTGAGAAAAGTGGCAATAAGTATACATATCAACAATTAATTTAAATGTAAATGGACTAAATACAGCAATCAAAAGACTGGGTGACTGAATGAATTAAAAACAAAACAAAAAAATAAGACATATCTGTTAGCTGCCTACAAGAGAATTACTTCCACCTAAAGACACATACAGACTGAAAGTGAAAGGATAGAAAGACATCCCATGCAATGTAAACAAGAGAAAGCTGGGATAGCCATACTTATATCAGATAAAATAGACTTTTATTTTTTTAAATTTATTTTCCTAAATTCAATTTAGTTAACATACAGTGTAGCATTGGTTTCAGGAGAACTCAGTGATTCATCACTTACATATAACACCCAGTGCTCATCCCAACAAGTGCCCTACTTAATGCCCATCATCCATGTAGCCCACTCCTCTACCTACCTCCTCTCCAGCAACCCTCAGTTTGTTGTTTTTATTTAAGAGTCTCTTATGATTTGCCTCCATCTCTGTTTTTATATTATTTTTCTTTTCCCTCCCCTATGTTAAAATAGACTTTAAATCAAAGACAAACAAAGAGACAACAAAAGACATTACATGATTATAAAGGTACCAATCCACAAGAGGATATAACCATTGTAAATATTTATACACCCAACATAGAAGCACATAAATAAATATTAACAGACATAAACAAATTGAAATACAATAATAATGCAGGATTTTAATACCCACTTACATAAATGGATAAATCATCCAGACATAAAAAAGGAAATAGTGGCTTTGAGTAACACATTTGAGATCAACTTAATAAACAGAACAGTCCATTCAAAAGAGCAGAATACACGGTCTTTTTAAGTGTACATGGAGAATTCTCCAGAATAAATGACATGTAAGTAAGCCCACTGAACAAGTTTCAATAAATTTTGAATACAGAAATTATATCAAACATCTCCCCTGGCCACAACAACAGTATGAAACAAACTCAATTACAAGTAAAAAAAAAAAAAACTGTAAAAAAACACATGGAAACTAGACAACATGCTACTAAACAACCAATGGGTAAGTGAGTAAATCAAAGAGGATATTCAAAATAATATATGGAGACAAATGAAAATGGAAACACAATGGTTCAAAATCTTTGGAACACAGCAAAAGCTTTTCTAAGAGGGAAGTTTACAGTGATACATACATACCTCAAGAAATAAAAAAATCAAATAAACAATATAATTTTACATCTAAGGAAATAAGGTTATGGTAAACCAATAAAGCTGAAAGTACTAAGAGGGTAAAAATAATAAAGATAAGACTGGCAATAAATGAAATAGAGACTAAAAACACAATAGAAAGGATCAATGAAACTAAGTGATGCTTCTTTGAAAAAATAAACAAAATCAATAAACATTTAGTCAATTGCATCCAGAACAAAAAGGACTGAAGTAAAATTTGAACTGAAAGAGAAGTATATCCAACACCACAGAAATAGATAGTATTATGAGACTACTGCACAAAATTATATGCCAATAAATTGGACAACCTAGGAGAGATAGATAAAATTCCTAGAAACATACAATTTTGCAAGACTGAATCATGAAAATACACAAAATCTGAACAGACAAGTTACTAGTAATGAAATTGAATCAGTAATCAAAAAACTTGCAGCAAACAAAATCCAGGACTAGTTGGCTTCACTGGTGAATCTACCAAATATTTATTTATTTTTTTAAGTTTATTTATTTATTTTGAGAGGCACAGAGACAGTATGAGCAGGGGAGGGGAAGAGGTGGGGGGGAGGGAGAGGGAGAGAGAGAATCCCAAGTAGGCTCTGCACTGTCAGCACAGAGCCTGATGTGTGGCATGAACCCACAAAACCTGAGATCATGACCTGAGTAGAAACCAAGAGTCTGATGCTTAACTGACTGAGCCACCCAGGCACCCCTACCAAATATTTAAAGAAGAGTTAATATTTATCTTCTAAAAATATTTCAAAAAACAGAAGATGGAGGAATACTTCAAAATTTATTCTTCAAGGCCAACATAACTCTTACACAAAACCAAAGAAACCACAAAAAAGAAATTATAGACCAATATCTTTGGTGAATATAGATCCAAAAATCGTCAACAAAATATTAGCAAATCAAATCCAACAATATAAAAGGGTTATTCAGCAAGATCAAGTGGGGTCTATCTCAGAGATGCAAGATAGTGTGACATTTACAAATCAATGTGATACATCATAATAATAAAGGGTAAAATCATATGATCATCTCAATCGATGCAGAAAAAGCATTTGACAAAACTTAGCATCTGTTCATGATAAAAACCCAACAAAGTGGATTTAGAGGGAACATATCTCAACTAAATAAAAACCATTTATTACAGACACACAGCTAACATCATACTCAGTGGTGATCAGGATTAAGACAAGATCAGGAACAAGACACAAGACATTTTTGCCATTTTTATTCAACATAGTACTGGAAATCATAGCCACAGTGAACAGATAAGAAAAAGAAAGCCATCCAAATTTGTAAGGTACAAGTACAACTGTTAGTATTTGAAGATGAGATGATACTATATATAGAAAGCTATGATTAGTCCGCTAGAAACCTATAGAATAAATCAATTCAGTAGTTACAGAATATAAAAATATAAAGAAATCTGTTTCACTTTTATACACTAATAATGAACAGAAAAAAGAATTAAGAAAACAATCCCATTTACAATTGCATCAAAAAGCTAAAATATTTAGGAATAAATTTAGCCAAGGAGGAGGAAAACCATGAATTCTGAAAACTTGTAGGACACTGATGAAAGGAATGGAAGATGACATAAACGAAGGGACAGATATTCCATGCTCATGGATTGGAAGAATATTGACAAAATGTCCATACTACCCAAATCAATCTACAATCCAATGTAATCCCTATCAAAATATTAATAGTATTCACAGATCTACAACAAATAGTTGTAAATTTGTATGGCACCACAACAGACCTCAAATAGTCAGTGCAATCTTGAGAGAAGAGTAAGGCTAAAAACACAATCTTAGATTTCAAACTATACTACAAAGCTACAGTAATGAAAACAGTATGCTACCAGCACAAAACTGGACACCTATGTCAATGAAACAGAAAAGAAAGACCAGAAATAAATTCATGCTTATCCTGTCAATTATCTATGACAAAGGTCGCATGAATATGCAGGGAGAAAATAAAGTGTCTTCAGTAAATGGTTTTTGGAAAACTGGATGACTGTGTGCAGAAAGAAAGAAGGAAAGAAAGAAAGAAAGAAAAAAGAAACAAAGTAGACCACTTTTTAAAAAATATACACACATACAAAATTTTAAATGGATTAAAATCTAACCGCAAGACCTGAAAACAAAGAAGACTTAAAGAAAAAACATAGGCAGTAAAATCTTGGGAAAGCAGCCTTCGCAATATTTTTCTGGATCTGTCTCATTAGGCAAAGGAAACATAAGCAAGAGTAAATATTTAGACATTAAATTATAAAACTTTTGCACAGTGAAAGAAACCAACAACAAGACAAAAAGGCAACCCACCAGGTGGAAGAAGATATTTGCAAATGATTATTCAATAAGGGGTTATTATCCAAAATATAGAAAGAACACCAAAACAACAACAACAACAACAACAACAACAACAACAACAACAACAACAAAACCATTTGGTTAAACAATGGGCAGAGCACTTGAACAGACGTTTTCCAAAGAAAACATACCAATGGCCAACAGACACATGAAAATATGCTCAGAATTGCTACTTATTGGGGAAATGCAAATCAAAACCACAATGAGATATCACCTCACACCTGTCAGAATTGCTAGTATTAAAAAGAAATAACAACTGAAACTAATGTAACATTGTGTGTCAACGATACTCAGCTTTAAAATAAGAAAGAACAAATGTTGGTGAGAATATGGAAAAAATGGAACCCTCATGTACTGTTGGCAGGAACATAAATTGGTGTAGCCATTATGGAAAAGTATAGAGATTCGCTCCCCCCAATGAGATTAAAAATAGAAGTACCATATAATCTTGTAATTCTACTTCTGGGTATTTATCCAAAGAAAACAAAAACACTAATTCAAAAAGATATATGTACCCCATGTTCAATGCTGTGTTATTTACAATAGCAAAGATGTGGAAGCCACCTAAGTGTCTTATCAATAGATAAATGCTAAAGAAGTGGAGTGTGTGTGTGTGTTTGTGTGTGTATTTGGCTGATATTTGGCATATGTATATAACATATTTTTCCATATTCTATAATATATGTTATATATGTATATTCATATATAGGTATATGTTATGTATATGTATATATGTATGTATATGTTATATATATAACATGCTATATATATGTATATATATGTATATATATAACATGGTATATTTATGTATATGTTATATACATATGTATATATACATATATATGTTATATGTATATATATAAATTAGATCTTGCCATTTGCAACAACATGGATGGACCTAGAGGGTATTAGGCTAAGTGAAAGAAGTCAGACATAGAAAGACAACTACTATATGATTTTACTTTTATGTGGAATACTAAAAAGAAAACAAATATATAAACTAACAACAACAGAAAGGGACTTATAAATAAACTGGTAGCTGCCTCAGGTGAAGATTTATATGGATGGGCAAAATAGGAGAAGGAGATTAAGAAGTATAAACTTCCAGTTATAAGTCATAGGGAACAAAAGTTCATTATAGGGAATATAGTTAATAATATTGTAATACCTTTGTATTTGTGTACACACACACACACACACACACACACACACACATCCATCCATCCATCCATCCTGGTACTGAGAAACCAAAAATCTACAGTAGCGTAGATATACACAAAGTAAAGAGAAAAGAACCCAAACATAACACTAAATAAAACCATCAAATCACAAGGAAAAATACCAAGAAAAAAAAAAAGCTACAAAAACAACCATAAAACAACAAAATAGAAGTGCGTATCCATTAACAATTAATTTAAGTGTAAATGGTCTAAATGTTCCAATCAACAGACCTAGGATAGCTGAATGGATTAAAAAAAGGACCAGCTTATGTGCTGCCCCACAAGAAACTCACTTCAGATCTAAAGACAGACAGACTGAAAGTAAAGGGATGGAGCAGTACTTCTATCAGTCAAAACAGGCTTAAACGCTGTTAGAAAACACACGTGCACGCGCGCGCACACATACACACACACACCATTACCAAATAATAAAGGGATCCATCTAAGAAGAGTCTATAACATTCATAAATATTTATGTACCCAGCATGGAGCATCTGTGTGTAATAAGTAAACATTAACAAAATATAAAGGAGAAATTGATAGCAATACACTTGATAATAATACCATAAGAATAGGAGACTTTAATACACCACCTCTATCAATGGAGACATCATCCTGACAGCAAAGCAATAAGAAAACATTGGCATTAAATGATACACATTAGACCGGATTGACTTAATTGATAATACAGAAAATTTAACCTAAAAGCAACAAAATATACATTGTTTTCAAGTGTACATGGAAAATTCTATAGGACAAATCATATGTTTGGCCACAAAAGGAATCTCAACAAATTCAACAACAATGAAATTGTATCAAGTATCTTTTCCAGCACAACAGTATGAAATTAGAAAGCAACTACAGAAGGAAAGTGGAAGACATGCAAAACAGGGAGACTAAACAACATGTTATTAAACAACCAATGGGTCAACAAAGAAATAAGAGGAAGTATAAAAATACCTGGAAACAAATGAAAATGGAAAAACAACTTTCTAAAATCTTTGGGAGCCCCACCAAAAGAAATTATAAAAGTTTATAGTAATACAGGTCTACCATAAGAAACAAGAAAAATTCCAAAATAAATAATTTAACTTCACACATAAAGGAACTAGAAAAAAGCAAAACACAAAGTTAGTAGAAAGAAGGAAATTAAATAAAGATCAGAATGGAAATAAATGGAATAGAGACTAAAAAAAAAGTATAGAAAAGATTAAAAAAACTAAAATCTGGTTCTTTGAAAAGATAAAATTGATATCCTCTGGCCAGACTCATCAAGAAAAAGTTGAGGGGCCAAAATAAAATCAGAAATGAGAGAAGTTACAACTGACCACAAGAATATAAAGGATCATAAGAGAGTACTATGAAGAATTGTACACCAACAAATGGAAAAACCTAGAAGAAATGGATAAATTCCCAGAAACATACAGCATTCTGAGACTGAATCAGAAAGATATAGAAAATCTAGATAGACTGATTTTAAGTAATGATGAATCAATAATTTAAAAACTCCCCCAAAGTACCAGTCTAAGACCAGATGGCTGATGAATTTGACCAAATATTAGAGTTAGTACCTATCCTTCTCAAATCATTCAAAAAAATCAAAGAACACTTCATTTTTACAAGGCCAGCATTACCCTGAAACCAACCCCCCCAACACACACACACACACACACACACACACACACACACACACACACACACGAAATTACAGATCAATATCCCTGATGAATATGGATTCAAAAATCTTCAACAAAATTTCATCAAACTGAATTCAATAACACATTTAAAAGATCACTCACCACAATCAACTGGGATTTATTCCAGGATGCAAGCATAGTTCAACATCAATAAATCAATGTGATACATCACATTAACAAAACAAAGGATAAAAATCACATGATTGCCTCAACAGATACAGAAAGAGTATTTAACTAAACTTAACATCCTTTTGGGATAAAAATTATCAACAAAATGGGTATAAAAGTAATGTACCTCCACATAAAAGAGACCATATAAGACAAACCCACAGTTAACATTCTACTCAATGGTAAAAAGCTATAAGCTTTTCCTGTAAGATCAGGAACAAGACAATGATACCAATTTTCACTTCTTTTATTCATCATAGTATTGTAACTTTTAGCCAGAGCAATAAGTCAAGAAGAAGAAACAAAAGGCATCCAAACTGGAAAAGAATAGAGCCATGATTTGCAGATGAGATACTATATACACAAAACTCTACAGACTCCACCAGAAAACTATTAGATGTAATAAATGAATTCAGTAAAGTCACAAGATACAAGATTAACATACAGGAACTGGTTGCATTAGTTACTATAAACTAATAATGAGCTATCAGAAAGAGAAATTAAGAAAGCAATCCCATTCACAATGCATCAAAAAGAATAAAGTACCTAGGAATACATTTAATCAAGGAGGTGAAATACCTATACTCTAAAAACTATAAAACACCAGTGAAAGAAATTGATGAAAATACAAATAAATGGCAAGATGTACCATGCTCATGAATTGGAAGAATTAATATTGCTAAAATGTCCATACTACCTAAAGCTATCTACAGATACAATACGATCTCAATCAAGATACCAACGGTATTTTTCACAGAACTAAAACCAAAAATTCTGAAATTTGTATGGAAGCACAAAAAACTCCAAATATCCAAAGCAATCTTGAGAAAGAAGAAAAAAGCTGGAGGTATCACAGTCCCAGATTTCAAATTATACTACAAAGCTATCATAATCAAAACAGCATGGCACTGGCCAAAAACAGACACCTAAATCAACAGAATAGAACAGAGATCCCAGGTATAAACTTACACACTTATGGTCAATTAATCTATGACAAATGAGGGAAAAATATACAAGGGAAAAGATAGTGCCTTCAATAAGTAGTGTTGGGAAAACTGGACCACTATCTTGCACTATATAGAAAAAAAATTCAAAATGGATTAAGGGCTTGAACATAACACCTACAACTATAAAACTCTTACATGAGAACATAGGCAGTAAGCTCTTTGACATCTGTCTTAGCAATATATATATATATATATTTTTGACCAGTATCATCAGGCAACGGCAACAAAAGCTAAAATAAACAGATGGGATTACATCAAACTGAAAAGATTTTGTACTGTGAAGGAAACCATCAAGAAAGTAAAAAAGCAACCTACTGAATGGGAGAAGACATTTGCAAACCATATATCTGATAAGGTGTTAATATACAGAATATATAAAGAGCTTACACAATTTATTATTAAACACCCCCCAAACAATTGTTTTAAAAAATGGGCATAGGACTTGAGTAAATACTTCCCCAAGGAAGACATACAGATGGCCAATAGGTATGTGAAAAGAGTTTCAACATCACTAATTGTCAGGGAAATACAAATGAAAATCACAAATCAAAATCACCTCACACCCATAGATTGGCTACTTGTCAAAAAGACAAGAAACAAGTGTTGGTGAGGATGTGGAAAAAAGGAAAGAACCCTTGTGCACCATTGGAGGGAATGTAAATTGGTGTAGCCACTATGGAAAACAGTATGGAGGTTCCTCAAAAAGTTAAGAATAGAACTACCCTATGACCCAGCAATTGCACTTCTGGATATTTATCCAAAGAAAACAGAAACACCAATTTGAAGAAACATATGCACCCTTATGCTCATTCTGGCATTATTTATAATAACCAAGATATGGAAGCCACCTAAGTGTCCATTGATAGGTGAATGGATAGAGAATATGTGAGATTATCTATCTAGATATCACACACATATACATATAATAGATATCTAGATATCACACACACATATAATAGAACATTGCTCAGCTGTAAAAACAAATGAAATGTTGCTGTCTGTGACAACATGGGTGAACCTAGAGGGTATTATGCTAAGTGAAATAAGTCAGAGAAAGACAAATACTGCGTGATCTCACTTATATATAGAATCTAATAAAATAAAACAAAACAGAAACTGACAAAGACACAGGAAGCAAACTGTGAGTTATCTGAATGGGGAGGGGTTGGGAGAGGTGAGTAGAAATAGGTAAAGGGTATTAAGAGATACAGACTTTCAGGTATAAAGTAAGTAAGTAATGGGGATGTAATGTTTAGCATAGAAAATATAGTTAATGATACTCTAATAACTTTGTATGGTGATGGATGGCAATTAGGCTTATGAGGATCATTTTGTAATGTATAAAAATATTGAATCAGTATGATATACACTTGAAACTAATAGAATATTGCATGTCAATTATACTTCAATAAAAACAATAATAAATAACAAGTGAAAAGCTGTCTTCAGAATCTCCTGAATAATTGGCATTCAATGGGCTGGGCTCTTTGTAGGTAGAAAGCCAATGAATAACTTTTCCTAAAAATAACAATTCTCCAGAAGAGTAAATAGTTCATGTATGTTACCTAATATCTACACTAGTGTGCAAAGGTAACTGTCATTTCCTCAAGAAAGGCAATTTCCAAAATGCCCCCCACAGCCAATCATTCATTTCAATTATTGCTTTCTATATTCACCTGTGGTATTTAATTGGTTATTCTGCTTGACACGCAAGATCTGAATAATAAATCAGGACATCCCCAAAACAACTCAGTATCCTTGGGAAAGTATCGTGCAAGATTTCTGTCCCTCATCCCTCATTTCTTAGAAATAAGAAAGCACTCCCATTCCTTGAAACCTAAGTAGTGAGCCAGTCACTTTTACATTTGATATACACATTCTCTACCACTTTTCCCCAGGCATTGACTTCTCTGGTTTTGGTAAAACATCACAGCTGCATGGAACCTTAAGAGCATCTCCTATGAGACAAAAAGGAGCAAACACTGCCTGGAGCTCTGATAGACAAGCACAAGAAGGAAAATACTGGTATTTTCTACAAAGCAGCATTCAGAAGAGCTTTTCCTAGAAGACACAAAAACAATTATACATATATATATATATGTGTGTGTGTGTGTGTGTGTGTGTGTGTGTGTGTGCGTGTATACACATGCACAGCTGGGAGAAAGTACCAGATGAAATGTGATTACATCATGCTTCTAGAAGCCTGGTCTTAGGTGTATTTAGTAGTTTGATACAAGCCTTACAATATTTCTAGAGAAAAAGTAAGATCATGTATCCCATGATGCACAGAAAATCTGGAACGCAGATTAGGAGTGCATGACAAAGCCCTCACCTTGTGTTTCGGTAACATATTGACAGATATTTATGATCTCCAGGAGGACATTTCTGGGAGAAAAATCTAACTCATTATCAGAAATCCCAAATGCCTTCTTGCTGCAGAAAATGAGCCTACCTTATTATTATCCCTTCATTCCTTTATGCTTTCTCTTGAAACCAACCACACCTCTTACTGCCCAAGACCCTTTCTGCCTACTCATATTCTAATTTCTAGTTTCTCTCAGCTCTGGAATGTAGAGTCTGCATTGTGCAGTTTCATACCACTCACCACCGTTAGAAGTATCTCTCTTTCCCCTCTAGTATTACAGTATGAAATTCCTGAGGTCAGGAACTATATTATATATTTCCATATCCTCTGTGGTGCTTTGGATACTATATATGATTATTAAGGTGTATTTAGTAGTTTGATACAAGCCTTACAATATTTTATTGTCCTTTAAAAATACTTACAAAAATAATCTCGTTTCTCTTTTTCTTATCTACATGTATTTATGCATTTATTCCTTCATTAAACATTTGTTGAGCATCTACTGGGGGCTGGAAAAGTAGTGATAAAAGGCCTAGTTGCCATCCACATGTTCCAACAGATTCCCATGGTTTCCCCACTACTGCTTTCTGTGACTGGGGCAGCTTACAGGCCTTCTGTTACTTATACTTACATCAAGGTAGAACATTATCATGCAGACTTGAAATGGAATAAGAGAATAAAGTCTTCATGCTCTTTGGGTCTTAACCACACAGCCCCACATGGGTCTGCTTATCATTCTAGGCCATGTACAAGGCGGAAGTGTGAAAGAGAGTAAACAAGGAAAAGCAAATCATAATGCTAGTGCATGAAGACCGGTCCACAAGGATGTTCACTTCAGTGTTATTTAAATCAGAACAGAAAGTTAGAAATGTTCTAGTGAGATAAATCACATTGTAGAATATTCATAGATGTGAGGAAATGTATATAAGAGAGTGTTGAAAATACCAGTTGCAGAACAGTAGGTATTTACAATGGGTTTCTATTTTTTCAAATTTTTAAATTTATTATTTTTGAGAGTGAGCAGAGGAGGAGCAGAGAGAGGGAAGGAGAGAGAGAGGATCCGAGGTGGGCTCTGTGCTGACAGTTTTGAGAGCCCAATGCGGGGCTCAAACTCATGAACCATGAGATCATGACCTGAGCTGAAGTTGGACACTTAACTCACTGAGCCACCCAGGCACCCCCATTTCTATTTTTAATTTTACAAAATCCACTGAGTGAAAAAGTCTAGAAGGTTAAACTTCAAAGTATTAGTGGTGAGTATACCTAGATGGTGAGATTATAAATGATTTTCTTCATTAATTTTCCAAATTGTCTAAAATGATCCTGAATAGTTTTTGGTCTGAAAAAAAGAGGCAATTGAATTTTTTTTTAATTTTTAACGTTTTTCATTTTTGAGAGACAGAGCACGAGTAGGAGAGGGTCAGAGAGAGGGAGACACAGAATCCGAAGCAGGCTCCAGGCTTTGAGCTGTCAGCACAGAGCCCGATGAGGGGCTTGAACTCACGAAACGCAAGATCATGACCTGAGCCGAAGTCGGATGCTTAACCGACTGAGCCACCGAGGTGTCCTGAATTTTTTTTTTAAGGCATAAGGAGAACAGGAAGAGAATCCTCCCAGAATAAGAGCACCTTCTGACAAAATTTACCTTTTTACCTCACTGCTCAGGCCTTGCTCACTGATAGCCCACTGTATGGGCTGTTTCTCTGTGGCCCATATATAGGAAAATAACAGTACACACGCATTTTGACCTACTGCCCAACTTTTGTCTCCTCAAATACACATACGGTAGCTGAACAAATAGTGTCATGTATTTCTCCCTCACAAAGCACTGCTTTGTCAGGCAAGGCACAGGCTGCCTAGAATCCTGGTTGTTACAGAAGTTAAACCAAATTCCAAAAAACAAGCGAAAAGACAAACCCAGAAGGAAAGCCCCTTCTCAACAGACTATGTTAAACAATTCGAAATAGTATCTCACTGGTGTTTGGAGAAGAAGAAGTTTGTTTGGACAGATGGAAGGTGAGCTGAAAGGTAAGGAAAAATATGGGGACAGTTCCCCACATGTCCCAAGGAGGGCGCCACCAGAGGCCCCGGCTTAGACAGGCACATTTGCTGGGCAAGAGGTGGATGAAGTGTTGTCTGAGCAGAAGTCTTACCTTGGTCTGGAATGTACAGAACATGTGCGTTAGGAACGGATGCTCCCAGGCCAAGGAGAGAACTCTCTTCTCTACCATTGTGCACTCAACATCATCGTCCATCAAAACCACATCTTTCTTTAAGGCTTTTATTGCAAAAAATTGATTGGTCTTCTTGAACTCTGCTAGGAAGACCTAGAAGCAAAGGTAAGAAGTAACTTTATTTTAGAATTTGGTCTCACTCATTAAAGAAGAGACCATGTCCTGAGATCTGTGTTGGGCGAAACAAAGAGGATTTCTTCTCCAACCCCCTCCTTCCCCTTGACAGGGACAAAATAGAGCACTCCATCGATCAGGGATATTACCTAGGAGTTTCACACTTGCTGTGTACCTTTCCAAGGCATTCACAAAACTACTGTACAATTGGATGGGTTATTCTCAGGCCCTGAAAAATTCTGTGTAAAAAAGTATGACCTGTCTGCCCAGGGACCTGAGTAAATTTATAATATAAATTCCCAGACACTAAGTGCATATTGAAGAAAGCAGCAGCAAGTAGCAGAGAGGAGGACCTGATTATACTTGAAACATCAGTGCAAATGAGCATAAAACTCAGCTCTGAGTTTTACCCAGTTTTTCAGGGTGAAACTATAATACAAGGGGAATAGAGTTTTCCTCATGTGCCTAAAGAGTGTACACCATTTCATCTGATGGCATAGACCTAAGGCCATTTTTTGGACCTACTATGTGTCAGACACTCTGCTACCCTTTACATGTGCAATCTAATTCTTAGCTCAGAACTCTCTGCAAGACAGGTAGTAATAATAAAAAGAACGAAGTTCAAAGAGGAATTTCACTTGCTCAAATTCATGGAGCTCCTCAGTGGAAAAATCTAACTCCAAATTTACTTTTTCTACTGGATTTCATGACTTATATGAAAGGACACCAGATGGCACATAATGGGGAGTTTCTACAACTTGTGCTTTTGCAAATGATGCAGCAACAGATGACTGACAGTTGTGAGGACGTGGCATTTGGAAATAGAAAACTCCAGCCTGGGTCTCTTTTCACAGACATTTACTAGCTGTGGGAATGTGGATAAACCAATTAACCTCTCTGGGCTTCAGTTTCCTAATGTGTAAAAGAGATAATTGTCATGACATTCTCTAACTTGCAGGACCATCGTGAATATCAAATGGCTACCACATGGGAAAGTGGTTTAGAAACTATAAAATGCTCTCTAAATGACAGTTATTAAGAATACTTGTCATTTGTTTCTTGACTTTTAGGGAATGTCGAAGTCAATGACACTAAACCAGTACTGAAAATGCACGTGTCTATGTTTAAAAATAATATGGTGCAGATAGCTAGCTTTGGGGTAGCTGGCTTGACAGAGGGCATAGAACTTACGAGAAGGCAGGCAAATGGATGATGTGCATATACCCAGAAAACAATGCTATTTTTTTCTGGACTGCAAAGTACATTGAGATAAGAATATGGAGGCTACCATTTTGTTGAGAAACCATGCTTCCTGTATAAAGCCAAAAGAAAGAAGAAAAACGAATTTTGGAGTGTTCTTAATGTTGTGAGAAAGGGAAATATGGCCACTCCATTTTGCTTTTGTGTTTCATTCTCCTTTCCAGGGGCCCCATGGCCCATCCTCTTCAGTCTGTAGGGACCCAGGGTCCTGATGGCAAGAGCATACTGTTTTGGACATAGAACAGAGGACACCCTAAGGCTCTCAGTGTCCTTTGGGATATTTTACGAAGGCTTGTAGGTTTAACTTAATGTCTTTCTTATTAACCTTGTTCAAATATAGAAACCCACATGGGAACAAAGAATGATAAACATTTCATTAACAATTAAAAGTACTCTTTTGGTAATTGTTTCTTTCCATAAAACATCCCCAAACCAGCCATAGCCAGAGAAGCTGAAAAGGCAATTTCCATCTCTATAATGGGCTTTCAATTTTTGGTAACAGGTTATAATTGCACATTAATTGGTACTAAATTATAATGAAGACTGGCTTTAAAATTGCTTATTACACAGATTAACAGCAAATGAGCCTGCTGTGTTTCATATTATTGTGGAAATGAACTCAAAGAATTAATGGATATCAGCTAGTTTGCAGGGCAGAATGCATTTTGCCAAAAGCAATGCACTGGTGTTTAAATCCAACCCAATTGCGGCACAATGTCATTCAGCTGTGGTGATGCGTATTCGCATTCTAGTTTAGTATTAAATAAACTGGGCGAGTTTCCCAAAGTCTGGCGAGCAGGTGCAGAGCATATTGCTGGCCTTGGATACACAAATTTATAGAATGGTAGTCTCTGGCGAAAATCTTCCTAGGAGTTTCACCCAAGAATATAAAACAATGAAGGGAGCGATTAATACAGTAGATATCCTTGGCATCTAGAATAACCTCAAGGCCTATGTTCCATGGTATCCCTCTTTACATTCGCGAACTTGAAAATTATTTTCCATCACTGACCGTTGATGGTTAAATTATGTCATCTTCCTCCTTTTCTTCTCGTCTTCTGTGACTGACAGAGACAGCCCGTAACTTGAGTGTGTGGCAGGAAGAATTTAGAGGAGGGACTTTCCCCCATGAAACTTTTCTCATGACTCTCCAGCTATAGCTTTGTTATGAACTGAATTGTGCCCCCTCCAAAAAAATGTGCATGCCAAAGCCCTAAACCCTAGTACCTCAGCATGTGACTATATTTGGAGATACGGTCTTTACAAAGGTAATCAACTTAAAATAAGTTCCCTGGGGGGCTAGTGTCCTTAGAAGCAGAGATTAGGACACAGATACACACAGGGGGACGACCATGTGAGGACACAGGGAGAAGATGACCATTTACAAGCCAAGGAGAGAGACCTCAGAAGAAATAACCCTATCAACACCTAGGTCTCAGACTTCCAACCTCCAGAATGATAAGAAAACCGATGTGTGGTGTTTGAATCACTCAGTCTGTGATACTTTGTTACATTAGTCCTAGCAAACTAATGCAAGACTGAAGACATTTGCTAGGAAAAAAATTGCATTCAAAGGAAAACAACTCTCCAAGTTTGAGAAAGTAGCAAAAGAGAAATAACAACCAAAAAAAAAAACCTGTATGAAATAGAAACTATAGACACTGGCTGAGGCAGCTTCCCGTTTCTTTGATATCCATATACATCACACTCATAAGTGTATGGGATATACACCTTTGAAGCAAAATGGTTTGGGAACAATGATTCCCAGGAACCAGAGGCCACTATCCCCTAGAGTTCCAGATTTCCTTTTAATCAGACCTCTCTCTACCCAGTCAAAAAATGCACAGGAATGCTCTCTACACACCCACAACCTGCTCTGCTCCAATGAGTTCAGGAGCTTTGCTTTTCAATTCCTGTTAATTGGTCTGTAGAATTCTACAGCATGGTATCATACCTTGCCAAAACTTCCTTTCCCCAACATTTTGTGCAAGATAAAATCCTCAATTTTTAGCTTCATATGTAGAGATGGTCTTTCTATGTTCGGTTCAGGTTCTGGACGATGGCGTATGTTCTCCATCCCGTCCAAAGGAGACTCCCAAGAGATTCCCTGAGGCTCTGAAAATAGCAAGCCAGTGGTTAAAAGTAAATAAGGAACAATGGAGGGGGCATTTTAGCTACTTTGAGAACACTTTCTCTTCCACTTCCCACTCTGAGGCTCCATCCACAAAAATGGAAGGGAAAGGTCCCCTGCAGGGCAAAGCAGCACCTTCCTCCTGTGAGCCTGGAATTTGGGGCGTGGACTGCATCTCTTATCTACTCAACTGACTGGGAGAAATTTCATTTTAAGGAACATTCCAATCAGCAGAAGTCCATACATGCAAAACACATGAGCGCTTTAAATAATGTCAAATCATGGACAAATAGAGATTTTAACCAAATCTGAGGAAAAATGATTCTCAGCTACTTGCATGGCTCACAGGCTCAGTGGCATGGATTCCTGTGGCTTCCACGTGAGGGATCAGGAAATGAAAAGCAGATCACTGAAAATCTGAATCACATCATCCGTCCCCACATTCAAGGTCAGCCAATTTATTCCTCACCCAATGACAGAACAGGTGCAGAAAACTTTTTGGAACCTTCCTCCTACCCCCTTATAACATTTCTTTCCTTTTTTATTGAAATACATTTGACACACCATATTGTGGTAATTTAAGGTGTCCAACATGTTGACTTGATACATTTATATATTGTGATATGATTGCCATTTTACAGCACCTCTAGCATATCACATAATTTTGTGTCTTCTTTGTGGCTGGAATGACCTTTTTTATTTTCAGTCTCTAAATTTAACTTTCATCTTCTCCTTAAGTCCAAGGAAAATAATTACAGGAACCGCCCATGTTTTGAAAGCTTGCATTTGTCACTTTGCTTTTGTGAAAGATCTACATCACTACCTGTTTTTGCTAACCAAAAAAACAAACAAACAAACAAACAAAAACTGGACAGGATTTTCTCTTTTACAGAAAAAAGAAACATGCAAACAACATTCAACATTGGTGTTGCAGTGAGCAGACAGAGCCAGTGCACCAGAGCAGTGAGAGTGGTGCCATCCAGCCCCTTACCCAGGATCTGCACTCAGCACCTCGGCATCCAGCTGCCAGACCTTTGAACTGTGTGAGCATCTGGGCCTCCATTAGCAACATGTGTTCTAAGCTATCAGAAAGCCTAAGGTGGTTTTTGGTTCAGGGAATACTCGAAAATTGTTCCATGTAAATTAATGGTAATTTATGCCATTCTGGCTTCCAAAAGAGTTCATAGGGAGTCATGCGGAAGATGGCAGAATAGAAGGATTACCTCATTCCCTGGGCACACCAAAGTAACAGCTACATCCCTACAACTAACACAGAAAATGACCTGAAGACTGGCAGAACAGACCTTCCACTGTTGACTATAGACAGGAGGCCACACTGAGAAAGATAGAAGGGGCAGAGACGTGGTTGGGAACCCAACCCCTGTGAGTCTAGCCACAAATGGGAAGGGCACCACAAGCACAAGGAAGCCAGAGGATCAGACGCCATAGAAGGCATCCCTGGCATGGGGAACCTGTACTGGGAAGACAAGTCTCAATAACATTTGGCTTTGAAAAACAGTGGGGCTTAAAATTAGGAGCTTTAAAAATCAGCCAGGCTTAACCCTGGAGAGGGCAGGAGGGTGATAGGAAACTGAGTCCCTACCATAAAGAACGTAAAGAACCACCATAATAACTTGACCCAAGACAGCACAGAAGCAGCAGTTTAAAAAGTTCCAGGGGGTATAGATGAAGGAGATTTGTTGACTACTCTTAGAATGAGTGCTGGAGGCTCAGGGATCTTCCCCTTCCTAAGCCTAGATAGCCATCTATCTTGCAAGTACCACGTGCCCTGCCCTAGCACTCACCTGTGGACCTGCTCCATTCAATCTGTATACCCTCCAAAGCAGATATTGCCCCATCACCCCCAACTGGAAGCCCCAGTAGGGATCAGTACCACTCCAGAGCACTTCTTCCTCTGGGGTTTAGGGGAGATAACCCCACACACCAGGCACCCACAGTGCCAACAGCTCAGTCTCTAAGGGCAATCCCTGCCCCTCAATGTACCTGCAGCAGTGACAGAGATGCTAACTGCAGACAGATAGGCTGACTACTGGCCCCACCCACCAACAGCCCCACAACAGCTTCAGGCAGGCCTCTCAACAGCATGGGGAATAAATCTTGCCTTGTGTACCTACAGCAGGCAAAGTGGATCAGTGCATCCAGCTGGGCTACAGACAGTTATGGCTCAGCCTCAATAGTAGGATGTCCACAGCCCACCCAGGGACACCTCTAGAGTTCCTAATTCTGGTGGCCAGGGGAATTGAATTACATGACACCAATGGACTTCTTCTGATCAAGGCCACTACCTTCAAGACCAAGAGATGTAGCTGAATTTCCTAATACATAGAAACGAACACAGACAGACAAAATGGGGGAGATGGAGGGATATGTCTCAAATGAAAGAATAAGATAAAAATCACAGTTAAAGAACAAAATGAAATGGCAATAAACAATTTGCTTGATAAAGAATTCAAGGGAGTAGCCATAAAGACACACACTGGGCTTGAGAAAACAGTAGATGAGCTAAGTAAGAACCTCATTAAAGATGCAGAAAATATAAAAAAGAACCAGTCAGAACTGAAGAAGATGTAACTGAAAGAAAAAAATACACGAGAGGGAATCAACAGCAGCTTAGGGAATGCAGAAAAACAGGTCAGCAATCTGAAAGAGAGAGTAATGGAAACAGCAGAAAGAAAAAAAGAGCAATAAAAAATAAGAATAAGTTAAGGAACTCAGCAACACCATCAAGCATAACATTCGCATTATAGAGAATGGGAAGGAGAAGAGAGAGAAAGGGGGGCAGAAAATTTATTTGAAGAAATAATAGCTGGAAACTTCCCTAATCTAGAGAAGGAAACAGCCATTCACATCCAGGATGCACAGAGAGCCCCAAACAAGGTGAACCCAAGGTGGTCCACACTGAAACACATAATAATTACAATGCCCAAAAGCAATGATAAAGAGAGAATCTTAAAAGTGGTAAAAGTACACAGTTACATACAAGAGAAATCTCATAAGGCTATAAGCTGATTTTTCTGCAGAAACTTTTCAGGCCAGGAGGGAGTGGCATGATATATTCAAAGTGCTGAAAGAAGGCGCACCTGGATGGTTCAGTCAGTTAAACGTCTGACTCATGGTTTCAGATCAGGTCATGATCTCAGAGTCATGTGATGGAGCACCACACTGGGCTGCATGCTGAGCATGGGGTCTGTTTAAGATTCTCTCTCTCCTCTACCCCTCCCCCATGCTTTCTTTCTCTAAACACACACACACACACACACACACACACACACACACACACAAAACAAAACAAAAAACAACCAAACAAAATCAAACAAACCAAACAAAAGAAGAAAACCCGCAACCAAGAATACTCTATCCAGCAAGGCTATCATTCAGAATAAAAGAGAGAGAAAGAGTTTCCCAGACAAACAAAAGTTAAAGGAGTTCATCATCACTAGGCCAGCTTTATAAGAAACTTCGAAGGGAATTCTTTAAGTGAAAATAGAAGGCCATAATTAAAAGAAAATTATGAAAGGATGAAATTTCACTGATAAAAGCAAATGTATATTAAAGGTAGTAGATTAATTACTTACAAAGTGAAAAGGCTGGTTAGAACACAAAAGTAGTAAAATTATATCTACAAACATTAGCCAAGGTATTCACAAAATAAAAAGATGTAAAACATGACATCATATACATAAAAGGTGGGGCAGGGATAAGAATTTAGTGCTTTTAGAATGTGTTTGAACTTAAGTGTCCATCAACATAGTATAGACTGTTGTACACATAAGAGGTTATATATGAACCCAATAAACACAAATCAAAAACCAATGGTAAATACACAAAAAATAAAGGGGAAGGAATCCAAGCATAACACTAAAGAAAGTAACCAAATCACACTGAAAGAGAGCAATGGGAGAAGGAAAGAAGAAAACTACAAAAATAGCCAGAACAATTAACAAAATGGCAAGAAGTACATACCTATCAATAATTACCCTAAAGGTAAATGTACTTCATACTCTAACCAAAAGACAGATGGTGACTGAATGGATTAAAAACAAAAGACAAACAAAAAAACAAGACCCATCTATATGCTGCCTATAAGGGACTCATAGCCCTAAACACACACACAGACTGAAAGTAAAGGGATGAGAAAACATACTTTGCAGATGGAAGCAAAAAAAAAAAAAAAAAAAGCTGGGATAGCAATGCTTGTATCAGACAAAATAGACTTTAAAACAAAGACTGGATCAAGAGACAAAAAAGGGCACTACATAATGATAAAGGGATCAATCCAACAAGAGGACATAAAATTGTAAATATGTATGTACACAATATTGGAATACTAAATTACATAAAGCAAATATTAGGGATATAAAGGGAGAAATTGACAGTAATACAATGATACCAGGGACTTCAATACCCCATTTACATCAATGGATAAATCACCCAGACAGAATGTCGATAAGGAAACAGTGACTTTGAACATGTTAGACCAGATTGACCTAACAGACATGTATAGAATATTCCACCCCAAAGCAGCAGAATACACATTCTTCTCAAATACACGTGGAGCATTCTCTGGAATACATCACATGTTAGGCAACAAAAAAGTGTCAATAAATTTAGGGAGACTGAAGCCATAGCAAGTCTCCATTCCAACCACAATGGTATGAAACTAGAAACCAACTACAAGAAAAAAATCTAAAAAGCCCCACAAACACACAGAGCTAAACAGCATGCTCCTAAACAATGCACGGGTCAACAAATCAAAGAAAAAAATCAGAAAATACATGGAGACAAATAAAAATGAAAAAACAATGATCTATAATCTTTGGGACACAGTAAAAGTAGTTCTAAAAAGAAACTTCAGAGCAATACAGGCCTACCTCAGAAATCAAGAAAAATCTGAAATAAACAACCTAACCTTACACCTAAATGAGCTGGAAAAAAAAACCTAAAGATAGTGGAAGGAAGGAAATAATAAAGAGTACAAGAGAGGTTGCCTGGGTGGCTCAGTCTGACTTCGGCTCAGGTCACGATCTCACAGTTTGTGAGTTTGAGCCCCACGTCAGGCTCTGTGCTGACAGCTCAGAGCCTGGAGCCTGCTTCCGATTCTGTGTCTCCCTCTCTCTGCCCCTCCCCTGCTCGTGTGCGTGCTCTCTCTCTCTCTCTCTCTCTCTCTCAAAAATAAATAAATAAAGAAAGAAAGAGTTAATACCTATTCTTCTCAAACTATACCAAAAACAGAAGAGGAAGGAAAACTTCCAAATTCATTCAATGAGGCCAGGATTACCCTGATACCAAAACTACAAAAAAATAAAACTGTAGGCTAATATCTCTGATTAACACAGATGCAAATATCTTTGAAAAATATTAGCAA
This sequence comes from Felis catus, assembly GCF_018350175.1. Lineage (NCBI taxonomy): Eukaryota > Metazoa > Chordata > Mammalia > Carnivora > Felidae > Felis > Felis catus. The sequence goes on from NC_058374.1 coordinate 6,321,518, forward strand.
ACTGAACTCAGCAATACATTAAAAAAAGTCATTCACCACAATCAAGTGAGTTTTATTGCAGGGATATAAGAGTAGTTCAGTATTTGCAAATCAATCAACGTGATATACCATATTAAAAAGAGGAAAGATAAAAAACACATGGTCATCTCAATAGATGCAGAGAAACCATTTGACAAAATACAATGTACCTTAATGATAAAAACTCTCAACAAAGTGGGTTTAGAGGGAATACCCCAACGTAATAAAGACCATACATAACAAACCCACAGCTAACACCATACTCAATAGTGAAAAACTAAAAGTTTTTCTCTAAGATAAGGACAAGATAAAGATGTCCATTCAAGCCACTTTAATTCCACACAGTGCTAGAAATCCTAGCTGCAGCCATCACACAAGAAAAAGGAATAACAGCCATCAGAATTGATAAGGGAAAAGTAAAACTGTCACATTTGCAAATGACATGTATTTGGAAAAACCTAAAGACTGCACCAAAAAACCTATTAGAACTGAAAATGCAAAGTCAAAGAATACAAAATTAATATACAGAAATGTGTTGCATTTCTGTACACTAATAACAGAGTGGCAGAAAGAAAAACTAAGAAAACAATCCGAATTACAATTGCATCAAGAAGAATAAAATAAAAGGAAGAAACTTAACCAAGGAGGTGAAACCTGTACTTTGAAAACTATAAAACATTGACTAAAGAAACTGAAGTGACAGAAACAAATGGAAAGATATTCTGTGCTCAGGGATTGCAAGAATTAACATTGTTAAAATGTCCATACTACCCAAAGCACTCTACAGATTCCGTGTAATCCCTATCGATATACCAACAGCATTCTTCACAGAACTAGAATAATATTAAAATTTGTATGGAATCACAAAGACCTTGAATAGCCAAAGTAATCTTGAAGAAGAAGAACAAAGCTGGAAGTATCATAATCACAGATTTTAAGATATACTACAAAGCTATAATAATCAAAACAGTATGGTACCAGCACAAAAGCAGACATATATCAGTGAAACAGAATAGAGCTCCCCTAAATAAACCCACACCCAAATGGTCAGTGAATCTATGACAAAGGAGACAAGAATATACAGTGGGGAAAAAGAGTTTTTTTTTTTTTTAACAGTCCTTTCAACAAATGGTGTTGGGAAAACTGAACAGCTACATGCAAAAGACCAAAACTGGACCTCTTTCTTAAACCACACACAAAACTAAACTTACAGTGGATTAAGACCTATGTATGAGACCTTAAACCATAAAACTTCTAAAGGAAGACACAGGTAGTAATATCTTAGACATCAGTCTTAGCAACATATTTATGGATGTGTCTCCTAGGCAAGGGAAAGGAAAGCAAAAATAAACTATTGGGACTATACCAAAATAAAAAAACTTTTGCACAGCAAAGGAAACCATAAACAAAACAAAAAGGCAAGGTAGTGAATGGGAGGAGATATTTGCAAATGCTATATCTGATGAGGGATTTATACGCAAAATATATAAAGAACTTGTACAACTCAACACTGAAAAAAAAAAAAAAAACAGATTAAAAAATGGCCAGAGGATCTGAACAGACATTTTTCCAAAGAAGACATACTAATGGCCAACAGACACATGAAAAGATGCTGAACATCATCAATCATCAGGGAAATGCAAATAAAGATCACAATGAGGTATCATCTTACGCCAATCAGAATGGGTAGTATCAAAAAGACAAGTAATAGCAACAGTTGGTGAGGATGTGGAGAAAAAGAAACAGTATGGTGGCAGTGGGAAAGCAAACTGGTCCAGCCACTGTGGAAAACAGTAGGAGGTTCTGCAAAAAATTAAAAATAGAACTACCATGCGATCCAGGAATTGCACTACTGGGTATTTACCTAAAGAAAATGAAAACACTAGTTCAAAAAGATATACACATTCCTATATTTATTGCAGCATTATTTACAATAGCCAAGATATGGAAGCAACCCAAGTGTCCATCAATAGATGAGCGGATAAAGAAGCTATGATATATACACAAGGGAATATTACTCAGCCGTAAAAAGGAATGAGATCTTGCCACTGTGACAACGTGGATGGATGTGGAGGGTATCATGGTAAATGAAATAAGACAGAGAAAGACAAATACCATACAATTTCACTTATATGTGGAATCTAAAAAACAAAACAAAAACCAAACATTCTTTTTTTTTTTTTAACGTTTATTTATTTTTGAGAGAGAGAGAGAGAGACAGAGCATGAACAGGGGAGGGGCAAAGAGAGAGGGAGACACAGAATCTGAAACAGGCTCCAGGCTCTGAGCTGTCAGCACAAAGCCCGACGTGGGGCTCGAACTCACAGACCGTGAGATCATGACCTGAGCCGAAGTCGGACGCTTAACCAACCAAGCCACCCAGGCGCCCCCAAACATTCTTAAATATAGAGAATAAACTGGTGGTTGCCACAGGGGAGGTGGGTGGGGGAGTGCGTGAAATAAAGGGGATTAAGAGGTATAAAATTCCAGTTACAAAAAAATAAGTCACAGAGATGAAAAGCACAGCATAAGGGATACAGTCAATAATAATATAAAACATCATTATGGTGACAGAAAAACTTGGAGTAATGTACAGAATTGTTGAATCAATGTGTTGTACACCTGAAACTAAGTCACACTGTATGTTAACTATACTTCAATTTAAAAAAAAAGGTTTCGGGGCGCCTGGCTGGCGCAGTCGGTTAAGCGTCCAACTTCAGCCAGGTCACGATCTCGTGGTCCGTGAGTTCGAGCCCCGCCTCAGGCTCTGGGCTGATGGCTCAGAGCCTGGAGCCTGTTTCCGATTCTGTGTCTCCCTCTCTCTCTGCCCCTCCCCTGTTCATGCTCTGTCTCTCTCTGTCCCAAAAATAAATAAAAAACGTTGAAAAAAAAATCAAAAAAAAAAAAAAAAAGGTTTCACAGGAATAGTCTACTTTAGGATAGTGGGGAAAACCTATATTTTATAATGTATGTTGAAACTATTCATCTCCCGGATTCATGTAGGCATATCTTCTCATGAACTACTTTCAGAAAGTAGGCTGGGGAACTTCCATGATGTCATGTATGTTGCACTAGTCTTCCCTTTTCTACTTTTAACCTTCCCCAAAAAGTCTCAAAGGTATAGAACAGGATGGCCTACTGTGACATTCCCACCATTGAAATTCATGGTAGATTTATTTTGCAAAACCTTTTAACAGTGACAGGAAGTAACATTCTAAAAATAAGGAAACGTTTGCAGCCCTACTGTAGACCTATATCCCATTCTCTCCCTGCCCTCACCTCCCACCCTCTTACAAAGGTTTCCTAATGGGGCATATTTTAGTTTCACTTCCAAGAAGTAGGAGCCTCCCACCTATCAGACCAGGTAAATGGAGAGTTGAAATCTAGAGGACTCCATTAGGGCTGACCAAGATTAATTGCTGACAATGATTCTACCGAGGATCAGGATAGCTACCTTTTTTCCCAGATGCTGGTACACACGGCAGCCTTGCTTCACCTTTTATGGAGCACGGGAGACCAATTTCAACGGGACCTTCTCTGAAGATGTGTTCACTATCTCTTAAGCAGCGAGCCTAGATTATAAACAAAGAGTCAGACCACCCACCTACCCACCCGCTACGGCCCCATCAGCTCAGCCTGCTGCCCTCGGGGATGAGATCCGTTTAATAATCCTAAATGCATAGATACCCAACATCCTTCTTTCCCTCAGCATTCTTTTAGGATCTCATATGCTGTAAGAGTCTACCTATTATATTTTATACACGAACAGGCACATATTCACTTCCTTCATACTTTTCCAGGGGCTAACTGGTTTCTCCTGTACGGTCTACATCATTTGGTCACAAATAAGAATGGAAGGTTAATGGATGGAAAGAGAGTTTACAAAGGCAACACCAAGAGGGTTTGTTCTTAGATACAAAAATTCAATTCTAGTCCTAGTGCATGTGAGTAAATGGCAAGGCAAAAGTTGCCCTCGACTCAGTGTTCCGTGCACATTTTAGGGATGATTCTGGCCAGTAGATAGGTACAAAGCTGGTAATGAATCCTCAATGATTTCAATGAATTTGTTTCTGCCCCTGCTCATGCCACAAAGAATTTAAGATCCTAAAAATATCTATAATACAAATGCATGAAGTAAATTAATATCTCTGAGTGGGGATATGGGCATAAGGATGAAAGTCAGAGGCAAGGCAAATGCTCAGAAACAGACTCCATATTGCTCCACAGATCAAAGGGAAGGAGGACTCGAGTAGTCCTGGCTAAGTTGAAACTGGAGGAACTTAACCTAAAAGCCTTTCCTACCTGTTGAGTGCTCTCAATCATTGCCAGTGCTTCGGCCATCAGCTTCTGATTTATGCCACAAAGGTTGGCCACCTTTGTCTGGCATCTGTGATGTACGTTCATACCACATGCTGCAAAGGAGAAAGAGACACTGTGAGCCAGAGGAACAGAACTCACTGAGCGGACTTTGCACAGGTCTGCTTCAGGCACACATACATTGAAGAACGATTGGCAAATCCCTAGAGCCATCTTCCCAGCAGCAGGAGACACTGAATACAAATAAATGAGGGCAGTGCTTCTACAATGCCACCACACGTCCACCTCCCCTTCCCAAGACTACACACACAGACCAGAGGCTCCTGGATGTGGTGCTGGGGAAGGACTCCCACCAGAGGCAGAAGCAGAGCTTTGCTGACAGCAGAGGAAGGCTGCTGTCGGTATGCATTTAGACTATGCCATTGCTGAGAGACTAGCACCAATGCTGGCTCTCTCTGGTGAAAATGTGCCATGCCAGGATAGAAGGTGGTTCACTTCCACTCTAGATTGGAGTCCAAGTATCCCCTTCCCCACATGGGGTGCAAGGAGCTTCCCTCCCCTCTAGGCTGAAGCCTCAGCCTGCATGCATGCTGGGTGTGGTCTGTGCTCCGGGATGGGAGTGGGGAGAAGGGAAGTGGCCTGGAGGCCATTCTCCCCATATGGCAGAGTTGGGCTGGTTGAACCAAATGATCTAGCTCTAAGTCCTATGATTCTCGGGGAATATTCCAATTTATGAGTCTTGAAAAAAGTGCAGTGAAGGTCCACCCTCCACTTTCTGTGATCCCGTGAGCCTTCCTGGATTGGGATGTGTGTGGACCAGGGCGTCTGTAGAAAGACAGCTACTACTTCAAGTCATTGGTTTAGACAAATGAAATTCTGCTTATGAAACACTGCTATTACAATAAAAAAAAATCTAACGTAAGATTTTCAAACTCCAGCTGATAGAATTCTGTTTTCAAGTCCTATTTCATTCTGTCAAGTCCATCAGTACCATTTGTTATAACGGCATTACGCAAGAGAGGCTATAAAACAACGCACTTTTACTCTGACCTGCTTTTTTTTTTTAATGTTTGTTTATTTTTGAGAGAGACAGAGACAGAATGCGAATGGGTTGGGGCAGAGAGAGGGGGAAACACAGAATCTGAAGCAGGCTCCAGGCTCCGAGCTGTCAACATAGAGCCTGATGCGGGGCTCGAACTCACAAGCCTTGAGATCATGACCTGAACCGAAGTCGTATGCTCAACCGACTGAGCCACCCAGGTGCCCTGTACTCTTACCTGCTTATTAACCCATTTGTGTGCAAAGAGCTTAGTACAGTGGTTGGCATCAGATGCTCAACAACTACAACTTGTCTTTTATCTTCATTATCTATTCCAAAGAGATATACATTAAACTACTGAAGTGGAATTTGAGCAGGCTTCAGCCCTTAGTTTTAACTGGCTTACTCTTCCTCCAACAGTTCATTATAAAATAGCATTTTCTATGTAAATATAAACCAGTACTTGTCCTGGTATATTGCATGATAGAACCCAAATCCATTCTAAGTGAAATCTTTTATGTATGACTAAAGCCCTTAATATAGTCACTATGCTGTTTATAATGGCTTTCTGCCCTTGTGAATTTCAGCACGACTCCTACTGGATGTGTTTCTGCGGGTTGCACACTGGGAAGTCCCAGCTGCATTTCCTTAGTACCTCAAGGCAGAGGGAGGCAGTTGGCGAGGACTCAGCATGAAGCAGTGGGAAGTTTCACTTTGCTTTTTAACATGGTAGCCAGATCTAAGCTTGTCTCGGATGCTCTGGCATGAAGGCAGGCCCCACCCCCACTCTGGTAATGTCCTACGTCTCTGTTACTAACCTATGAGGTGACAACTTGATCTCTTTGAGTGCAAACAGGCCCTTTGGACGATGATTTTCATGGGAATTAAAGTGGACAGAGGAAAGGAGACAGAATCGAGACAAAGGGAGGCCCTACTTAAGAAGGTGGCTTAGAAAAGAACAAGATAGAAAGAGCGGGGCCAAGGCAGAGGAACAGAGTCCAGAGAGTAGAGAGGGAGGAGAGGTGAAGTCAAGGGCATGGGGGGTGAGGACACAGGGATGTCTGTAGGTATCGGCCAGATACCTACAGAGGGTGCTGGGGAGGAAGGGAGGGGAGAAGAGGGAAGAGGAAAGGAAGGGAGAGTGGAGAGGGGCTGCCTGGCATGCAGGAGGTGGGGGGAGACAGGGAAAGAGAAGGGAATGGAGGAGAAAGAACGTTAGGGAGGACGGAACAGAAACAATGTCTGTGAAACAATGGCGAAGAACCGTCGTAGAGGGTTCTAAGCTCAGAGGCAGAGACAGGCTGTTGGCACCACTGGGCAGCTGGGGTGCTCAGGCTCTAGGGAGGGGAAACCTGAGCTGTGAGAGAGACCATCAGAGGACCAGGGGAGCCATCACTCATGCCTCGCTTGTTCCATTCGGGAATTACTTCTTGCCTATGAACTCCTAAAGATCCTCCAGACTACTAGGCCCACCTGTGTGCTCTCGAGCAGGTATAAACAGCAAGGTGCTCAGTGGCACTTCTGGGCTACGGAGGGGTTATTGAGATGAATTCTCACTACATCTGGGTTTTGCCTTCAGTGACGGTTTGAAAGCCTAACCTTCCTCCTGCCTCCACTAACATGTCACTCCAGACTCCACCGGGCATGTAAACGCAACGGGGATGAGGAAGAGAAGGCTGTTGAAGGGGATCCTTGCATTTATTACTAGAACAGATGAACACAGGGGAAGGGAAGGGAAAATAAGATCAACACAGGCAGCGAGGCAAACCATAGCTCAACTACAGAGAACAAACTGAGGGTTGCTGGAGGGGAGGGAATGGACTAGACGGGGAATGGGCATTCAAGAAGGCACTTGTTGGGATGAGCCCTGGATGTTATACGGAAAGGACGAATCACTGGGCGCTACTCCAGAAACCAAACTACACTGTAGGTTAGCTAACTTGAATTTAAAGAAGTTTAAAAAAAAAAAAAAAAGATAAGAATTGCAGAAGATTTAACCAGTGGCATAAAACAAAATGGGGTGACCAAGAAAAAGTAAAGTGGCTTCTACCTTTAATCATTCAAAACAGAAAGGCCTCTGCCACAGCAGAACTCTCTCCTTTTCAAAAGTCTATCTGGCCCTGTTCCACCCCCAGCCCCACTCAAAAGGCAGAAGTGGCTTGTGGGAATCTTTCCCTCCCTCCGGCCTAATCCTGATGTGACAGCATCTCGGTGTCTAGAGGTTATCGCCTTAGCCATTTGAACTTTTAGAGCATTGCAGTGCTTTTTACTCCTTCTCAGGGCAGGTCTAAAAATCTTGACGAGTGCAGAGCTGTGGGCTCCGTCCGGCTGTACTGCCAGCTGCAATGCCAGCCTTCAAGGGGAGATCAGAGGAGGGAGAATGGTAAGAGGGGTGGGCCTCTTACTGGGCACTGTGAGTTTGCAGCACGCTTAGGGCCCAGAGCCTACGGTCTCAGTCACGGAATTCTCATGTGCAGGACCATCCATCAGCCAAGCAGATGAGCTGGGCTTGCTCCCCGATGGGCTACACAGAGAATCTGTAGGGCTGGTGTGAGGGAGAGAGGCAGGGTCAGAAGGGGCAGACTCCGAACACTGAGACACGGCAGGGCAGGTCCCAGCCGGGGGGCCAGTCAGGGAAAATGCTATCTTCCTTTCTCCCCAGCACAACAGGGAACGAGAGAAGGGGGACAGGTCAGGAGACTTGACATTTAGACTCAACGGGCTTGCACTTCTCTGGGCTACAAGGATTAAGGTGTTGGGGGTGGAAAGGAAGGAACAGCACTGGTGTCTCATCCTGGGCACTTCACATTCAAGACGTCGGGGTCATCCGGGTCAGCTGGAGAAGTCCAGCCTCCCTCCTCCCCCCTTCCCTCATGCTCTCCATCAAGGCTGCAGAGCCACCCCTTAGGGGGCCTGCAACGGGGCCCACACTCCTTTCCCACTGGACTCACCGTCGCACTTGAGTCCTTGCCTCGCCAGGCCCCACAGCAGGGTCCCACAGTGCTCACAGAAGGTCGGGCTTTTGTAATTGTAGACTTTGAATCTGTGTGGCATGTCAATTTTGAATCTCTCCTTGTGGAACTGAAAAAAGGAAGAACGTGTGACCAAACGCGCGTCCCTGCTTTTCAACTTTGGGTCTCTTGGCACTCCAGTCCAACAGAGCACTGAAAACACTGGAACAATGTGCACTTACTTCAGGGCATAAGTGTTACTTGTCAACCCTTCCGGCCACGGCCAAAGAAGGCAGGCAGCCATTAGCTCTTCCAGGCAAGGGGCAAGTGCGTAATATGCAGACGTCGGGTAACCTGGAGTTAGCTGAACGCGTGGGGCGTTCCCACAGAGAGGCTCACAGCTTCAGGAAGAGGGGACTGGGGTCACTTATCTAAATGGGATCTAAGTAAACGTTGCACTGCCCTTCCTATTTTCAGACAAATACTTCCTTTTCTTTTTCAACCCAGAACGAGTATGCTAACCTTTGGAAGATGTTTACGTAATACTTCCTCTAGGGGAGACACTGCTATGGGCTTAACAGTATAAAAGCCTACGTGTGAAGCATGTCACAGCTCTTGCATGTGGATGGAGGGGGTGACAGGCAGGGAAAGGGGCCTGCCAGGTGCTGGGGACAAGTATGCCGCACATATTACCTCTCACACACGTGATATTACAAATACCCCCTTGGAAGTCGCCTCTATTAGAATCCTCATTTGATACATGGGGAGGCTAAGCACAGAGAGGCCAAGACTCTTGTCTAGGTCGCACACGAGCGAGTGGGCTAGGACGTCTACAAGTCGAAAGTCAGAATCAGCCTGTACCCTTTCACCCTTACCCTTTCTCCAACAAAATGAACCTGATGATTTAGGGGATGGGGAGAGGGGAGATAAGAGAGGGATGCTGTTGGTAGATATACAGCAGGATTCTTTTGTTTTGTTTTTAGTTTTCTGGAGTTGAAATTATCTCCGTTAGCCAACCGTATCACATGAACAGCATCAGCAGCCACAGCATCAGGAGGTTTGATTCCTGGTAAGAATACCGATATTGTGTAAGAAAGTTTTACCTAAGACTTATCATCTCTCCAGAAGTTCTTAATTAGACAATTCCCTTGGGGATGTGCACAGCAAAGACGACCTATTCATTCACGGTGATGTATCTAATATTACCACCGAGGATGTTAGCCACCATCGGGTCATTAGAATGGCTGTTTGAAATTATTTAAAAGTTGCCTAGAACCTCTTCTACTCATTTTCGACCAAGAAAAAATAATTTTCAGATCTCAGCTTGTATAAACATTCCCAGGTAAATATGAACAATTAATGACAAGGTCCAGGCTGGGAGTCTTCTCCCTCAAATCTAAACCCCAAGCTCAAATAGTTCAAGATATGTCTGGGAAAGACTATAGATTTGTACTTTCCAATATGATATTCATTTAGCCATGTGGGCCAAGTGAGCACCTGCAAGGAGGTAAAACGATACACTCTCAGTATAAAATACACACTGCATTTTGAAGATTTTGTAAGAGAAAAAGAACGTAAACTATCTCATTAATTTTCATGTGAGGATACCTGAAAATTTAAAATTATACTCGTGGCTCTCATTCTATTTCCAGTGGACATTAGCCATTGAGGTTAAGAGACATTCTTATAATTTGTGATTTTTCCAGGAAAGCTGAAGGCATCAGGTAGAGAGAGCAGAAAGGCAGGTTGCGAGGTGGTGATTTGGTTTAAACAAACAAAACACTGGTCTGGCAGAGAAAGACAAATACTGTATCATCTCACTTATATGTGGAATCAAAAACAAAAACAAAAACAACCCCCACCCCCCAAACTCATAGAAAGAGATCAGACTTGTGGTTCTCGGAGGCAGAGGGTTGGGGGGCAGGGGTAAGTGGAGGAAGGTGGTCAAAAGGTACAAACTTCCATTTATAAGATAGATAAATCCTAGGGATGGAACCTACAGCATGGTGACCACAACCAACATGGCTGGGTGATGTACAAGGAAGAGAGTAGATCCTAAGAGTTTTCATCACAAGGAGAAATCCTGTTTTCTCTTTTTATTCTATCTATTTATTATTATTTTTTTAAGATGAAATTTATTGTCAAATTGGTTTCCATACAACACCCAGTGCTCATCCTAGCAGGTGCCCTCCTCAATGCCCGTCACCCACCCTCCCCTCCCTCCCACCCCCCATCAACCCTCAGTTTATTCTCAGTTTTTAAGAGTCTCTTATGGTTTGCCTCCTTCCCTCTCTGTAACTTTTTTCCCCCCTTCCCCATGGTCTTCTGTTAAGTTTCTCAGGATCCACATAAGACTGAAAACATATGGTATCTGTCTTTCTCTGTAGGACTTATTTCACTTAGCATAACACTCTCCAGTTCCATCCACGTTGCTACAAAAGGCCAGATTTCATTCTTTCTCATTGCCAAGTAGTATTCCATTGTATGTATAAACCACAACTTCTTTATCCATTCGTCAGTTGATGGACATTTAAGGTCTTTCCATAATTTGGCTATTGTTGAGAGTGCTGCTATAAACATTGGGGTACAAGTGCCCCTATACGTCAGCACTCCTGTATGTATTCCTTGGGTAAATTCCTAGCAGTGCTATTGCTGGGTCATAGGGTAGATCTATTTTTAATTTTTTGAGGAACCTCCACACTGTTTTCCAGAATGGTGATGGATGTTAGCTGAACCCATCGTGGTAATGATTTCATAGTATATGTAAATCAAACCATCATGCTGTATGCCTTAAACTTATACAATGATGTATGTCATTACTTCTCAATAAAACTGGGACAGGGGGAACCCCCAACACCACTGCTCTGGGAGATTGAGACATGAAATTGAGTCCCAGCCTGGCTACTTATATTATAGATGGTTGACTATGGAGGAACTACTTTAACCTCTTTAGGCCTTAGAAGAGTCACCTGTAATAGAAGACTGTCCCCTTTCCAACTCTAAATTTTAGGAGATATTCTGCTCTGCAAAAATTCAATCAATTTGCCTTCTCTGTGCCTGCCCCATGGCTGGAGAAAATCCCACACCTGGCAGGCTGGCCCTTCAAACTCAGATGGACTTTTCACTGTCCTTGGCACTCCTACTGTCCTTCTCTAACCACCTTGCTTTCCCATCCCAAGAAAATTCTCTCACAGATCCTTTCTCCTCAAAGCCACTTGCTGCTTTCTCTTCTTCCTTCCCCCAATCTCCAGACTGCACTGAAGTAGTAAGCTGTCTAAGGGAGGCTCTCTCACCTTCCTGCCCCCAAATCTACAACGCACTGTCATCTGCAACCATCTTCTCCTCCCTTTCTGCTACAATTGGTGAACCATCGGTCTGTCCATCACAGACTCATCCCCACATGTGCTTTGGACATCTTCCCCTCTTGCCAAGGGTGGACTTCTTCCCTCCTGGCTGCTCTGGGTTTCCCTCTCTCTAGCTTCATCCATCTCTCATCTCTCTCCAGCTATGGGAGTACTGCCATCCTTTGGGTCGCACCTCTTTTCAGCTACTGTTCTACCTCAATGAGCTTCAGGTTAGTCTTCTTGATAGTATTAGCACATAAATTGTGTCCACGTCGTCAGCTTCCAGGAACCTTCAGTGCTGGTCAATGAAGCGAACACTCTACAATTTTTTGAAATGTCTTGGATCAAGGGCCCCAGATATCTCCATGTGGTCCTTATTTTAGTGGCAATGACCACAATTGACCCCTTTTCTTTCTGGTTTCTGTAAGCTCATTTACTGTTAATATATGGAGAGCCTTTTCTGAACTCTTATTCTCAGTCATTATCCCAGGCTCCTTCTCTTCTACCTAATGCAGTTTTAGATTCCTTTGGGGAATTTATATATTCGGTCTATGGGCTCATATAAATTCCAAGTGCATATAAAATTGTCCACTGATACCTCTACTTGGATGTCTACAGGCATCTCAGGTTGGACTTATTAAAAAATGAAATAGTAATTTCTCCTCTAGTCTTACATTGTTATGGTTCTGCCTCTACCCCACTGCTCAAGACAAAAACCTGGGCATCATCTTTATTTCCCTCTCTTTTATTTTTCACATCCAATCCACTGGCAAATCCAGTCATTTCTAACATGGCAATCACCTGAAAATCTGCTCACTTCGCTCCACCTCCATTGTTACCATACTGGTAACATCAACCGTCCCCCTTAGGGGGACTTCTGTAGTCACCTCTGGTTTTTTATGTTCACACCTCAACCCACCATTTCCCTACAGCAGTCACCAAGTGGGCTTCCCACTATAGGTCAAATAAAATCCAACCACTTCCCTGGGGTCTAAAAACCTCCATCCAATCTAGGTCCTGCCAAGTTCCCCAAATTCGTGTTCTATTTTTTCTCTTGCCCTTGCTGTTTCAGCCTCATGGTCTCATTTCAGGTCCTAGAACATGCGGACTCTTTCCCCCTTGGGGCCTTTTCTGTCTGGAGGCTCTCAGCTTAAAGGCTCCCTCCCCTGGGAGATTCCCTGACCTTTGGTTTAAGTAGGTCACTCAGTTATTTTCCACCATCACACCCTGTTGGCTATTTTCTTAGCACTTAATATAAGTGGAAACAATACATTGTTGTTAATTACGTAGTTCCCTAATTTTATGGTAAGGTCCATAAAGGCAGGACCGGGTCTGTTTTGGCTCTGCTGTGCATTGTCTGTAGTAGAGTATTTTTCATGTATTGGATACACACTAAATACCTGTTGAATGAAGAAGGAAATATAGGAAAAGGAAGTGTGCCTGACTTTCTGGGTCTGCTTCCCTTTCCTAGGGGGTAACTTGTTTCCACGCCATATGCCTCAAAGTTCGTTATGAAAGAAGCACTTGCCTCTCCACATAAGAATTATATTTCTGTTACATCTCATACAAACCGTGTAAATGCTTACAGGTATTTTATAATTGTTTTCCTCTATTCTTTAACTGTCCCTTCTGGCTCTAGATGCCACAAGAGTCGTTCTCATATAATTGCCCCAAACTGTGTTTTCTGGCCACTTTCTATCATGCTTTTCCTGAAAAGGTAGAGTCATCGATATTCTTATTAGTCTTTTCTTATTCATCCTCTAGTTTTGGATCTCAGTAACAATCATTATTGAAGAGGAAAGGGTTTTGGGGAGATTGACGTTCATTGATATGCGTAAGGATTCAAGCTCAAGCAGTGCTAAACATTAGTGGGTTGTAAAATTTAATGTCAGGATAAAGAGTTCTCATATTTCAGACAGAAAAGAGGAACTTAAATACATACCATGGTTTCTCTGCTATTGATAGCTGATCCTGTGCACTTAGCTATAACTTTATCGATACACTTCTTGTGGATTGCCGCATTACACTCTGGAAAGAAATGATTGCCGCTTAAGATTTTCAGAAGTGAAGGAACAATTAAATACAAAGAATGACAGTAATACAACAGAAACCCTTCTTACTTACGTCGACACTGGTAGCCTTGTTTGTTCAGACCCCTGCAATAAAGCAGATGTTTGATTTATTTGGATGTTCGAGTCAACAGCACCCCAAACATTAAAAGGTAAGCAAGATCTCATAGCTTCCTACTATCAGAGCATTTACTGATCAGCAGCCCTGGTCTATCACTGGCCAAGAGTGTTAATATATTTGTTTGTTTGTTTTTTAAGCTGCTTTGTTAAAAGTCTGATAGTTAAATAAACGAGGAGCTTTTGTTTTCCCCCTCACTTGCGAATTTTCCAAACCAACACGTAGAGATGAAAATGAATGACTGAAAACGCATCACAGGCACCTAGCAGCAAATTTCTATGTCCTACACGTAAAAAGTCATTGTCTCTCTAAGCTCAGTACAGATGGGTAAAGACACCTGACCTGTACGATGTTTTATTTTTTTCTGAGTGTCTGATAATATTTGCAATTACTAAATTCTTAAGCTTAAGACCCATTCCCGTGTAACACTATTAGAAAGGAAGGTGATTCTAGTCATTCAATGAAAACAGCTGGTGGAAATACACCAAAACACTATTTGACCTTTGGGTACCCTAGCTAGGCTGAGGTTGTGCGTTGATGAATGCTCAAAGAACACCCCCACCAAGAGGTGAGGAGGCTAAAACCTGAGACAAGAGTCATTTCAGGTCTCTGCTGTCCCATCGCCTTTGCTATGTGCCTACTGAGGCTTGAACTGATCTCTGTCTGAAGACTGCTAAGACACCCGAGAGCCCTGTAAACATCTAAACCTATTAGCTCCAATGCAGAAGTGTTTCCTTTTGCACACATTAGTACCAGCACAGTTGGGCTATCAAGGTGGTAGAACTTTCGACTGTACAACTGTGCCAGCTCTCCCTCTTCTGCCCTTCCCTCTTACCCCCAGTAGCCCCCATTTAATCAGAAGCCAAAGTTCTTGGAAATTATTCCTGCTCGAGCTGGCTTCCTTGCCCTATAGGGGTCACATTATGAAAATACTGTATAGAATCACACTTTCAGCTTCATCCATCCAGGTGAGGCCGGTGAAAAGGCTCATGTAGTAGTTATGCCAGCACATCCCACTGAGGTAGAGCATGCCAGCCCTGGCAGGTTAAGAGGATGGGACAAAATGCGTAACGGGAAGCTTGGAGTAAAATGCCAAGTTACCATACCAGACAAACTCATGGCAGACAGAGCAAAATGTGGGTTGGGGGAAAAAGGTGGCGGTAAACTCATGGCACTTGACGTGGTGGACTTTGGCCTGTTTGATGGCTCCTCGGCGGTGATGCAAAGCAAAGAAGCCTTCAGACTCGAATTCACTCATATCCTTTGTGTCTGCAGGAACAGGAAAGACAGAGAACAAAGTGAAGTTCTGCGATATGGCTGTCACAACCGGGTGGGGAGGATGGGGAGATGGGGAAGGGGTAGAGACGGACAAGGAATCAGGCAAGCATCGACACCAGTAAAATTCCAAGTACTTATTAAGGTTGGTATAGCACTAAGCTTCTTTCTTCAATTATATGATACAGAATTATCACAGGGTGTATTACTATAGGGTTGAAACAATGAGGTTGCATCACTGGCTCAATCCCTCACTCCTCTCTGACTGAGCTGAGCTATCCTCTTTCCATTTTTAAAACCAGAGGTCAGAACTTTCAAGGTATTTATCAACCTCTCCTATTCGCTGTCAATGATGAGTCAGCCAGAAAAAGCAGGAAGTGGCAAATACTTTTCTGCCTGTAATTCTAGAGAATACTGTGGTTACTGACAGCAACTTAGAAATAGCACTTTTTTTTTTAATCTCCCAGAATGCTTTACATCTGGTTGTTTATGGGCAGGGTCCAATAGACTGAGAGGAGGTAGCTAGACTTGTGTGTGAGGGCAAAACCACTTTCGAAAGTTGTTTATGCTCTGGTTCCTGACGTCTATAGTAATCAGGTGCACCAGCTACAGACTATGCTGGTCAGTGTAGAAAAAGCCAGAAATTAATAGATCACTGCAATCATTTGTTAATGTCTAGGTAATCCTGGATGTAACCTAGTCATTTATATCAAATCACAACATTAATTTCTTCAGTTCACCCTGGGTTCTGGCTATTGGTGAAGGTACTATGGTAGTCACTGTCTATAGTGCCCTATGCCCTGATGACATCTTCCCAAAAGGCTAGAATACTAGTGATTTCCTGGCTGAAGCCCAGACTCAAAGAAAACACACAATAGCAAGGCAGTCATGGCTCAACAGTGTGATGAAAACCCCAGCATGCAAGAAAGAACAAAATAGTAAATAAGAAAGGATTAAAAAATATAATCATCATTACTGAAATAAGGATAATGAATTTAATGATTATAAGTTCTAAAATCATAATTTTAGGGGTGCCTGGGTGGCTCAGTCAGTTAAGCATAGGTCTTCAGCTCAGGTCACAATCTCACAGCTTGTGAGTTCAAACCCGTCAGGCTCTGTGCAGAGCCTGGAGTCTGCTTTGGATTCTGTGTCTCCCTCTCTCTCTTGCCCTCTCTCTTTCAAAAAATGAGTAAACATTTAAAAAAATTTAAAAAAATTAAAATTATAATTTTAAATACCTTGGAAGATTCTTAGATTATTCTATTTCTTGTGTTTATACAAGCATAAAACATGGAAGTTTAGCAACAGTAAGAGGCTCATATTTCACAAATAGAAAGAATTAACAATATTTAAACCAGATTACTTCCATTCTGGCTAAGTAGTGGCAGGCTCTGACAACACGTTTGATACAAATGTCCCTGACATGATACCTTATTTTCCACATCCCTAATAGTGGCCAGGCGAGAAACCTATTGGTAGATAATGAGCAGGGGGCATATGGATGGAGACCTCTCCCCTAGGAATCCACCCAAGTCCTAGGCTACATTTTATGACTAAAGTCTTCTCTACGGTGGTTCACAGGTCTGTTTTATGGCAACTCCAAATTCCCAGATAAAGAGCATTCCCCGTAACTCTCTAAAAACTTCCACAGATGAGACATAATACTTTGCCTAATACTTTACGGTTAGGTCATGTAAGGTTTTTTATTTGGAACTGAGCTATAAATAATTGGGTTTGGCGAATGAGGGGTTGAATTCAGGGTCACTGAGGCAACTGCCATTTTCCACAAGTTCTGATATAAGCAGATCTATTTACAACTTGTGACTGGCGGAGTAGGTGGTTTGTCAGTAAGATTTGACTCATTTCTATTTTGGTCCAGATGAAATGCAATAAAGTATAAAATTACTTTTGAATTCAGACAATGGAAGTGAGTTATTCTGGGAACCCTACTGTATTACTGTAAAAAATTATATGTACACACACACACACACACACACAGTCTGAGCGTCAAACTAGAATACTGTAAATTTTTTGTTAAAGGTCAGAAAGTACTAGAAATAAGTTGACTCCCTTGGTCCTTTCTCTGATTTTCTTTATCCTCTAACCATTTTGGTCATTACAAGAGAGCAACTGTGCAAAAGCTCAGAATTTCTTGAATTCTTCTGGCATTTATGTTTTTGTTTTTGTTTTTTTTTGTGAAGTAAGTTGTTCCTCTGTTTAAGTTTATTTATTTTTGAGAGTGAGAGAGAACATGAGCAGGGGAGGGGCAGAGAGAGGAGAGAGAGAATCCCAAGCAGGCTCCACGCTGCTAGTGCAGAGCCTGACACAGGGCTTGATCCCATGGACCATGGGATCATGACCTGAGCCAAAATCAAGAGCGAGATGGTAAGTGACAGAGCCCCAATGAATGAGGATTTTAAAAGAGAATGGAGTGATTTGTGTGTGGAGAGCAATGAGCAACTTGTTTCCCTGTAGAGTAGAAAACTATTGATGCTTCCATTAAAGAGGGTGTGGGAGGCATGACATTATCTTTTTATTTTTTTAAAAAAAAATTTTAATGTTTATTCATTTTTGAAAGACAGAGAGAGACGGAGCACAAGCAGGAGTGGGGCAGAGAGAGAGGGGGACACAGAATCTGAAGCAGGCTCCAGGCTCTGAGCTGTCAGCACAGAGCCCGACGTGGGACTTGAACTCATAAGCCGTGGATGAAGTTGAGTGCTCAACCGACTGAGCCATCCAGGCGCCCCGACATGACATTATCTTAAACTTTATCCAAGACTGAATTCTGTGTCCTCCCCCAATTGTTTTCTCTTCCCATATCCCCCATTCCTACCACTCCTATTATCATTTTCCTACTCTACTTATTTTAATAAATATGGTCAATGTCTTCCCCTTCATTCAACTCTCATTTTTAAAGAAGTATAAAGCACTTCAACCATGCGCTTATAATGGGCATACCCTTTCATCTAAACTGCCATGAAATCTTATTTTCTTTTGGGCTCTTTATTTCATTCCTATAACAATGCCCCTAGACCAGATTCTCATCACCTCTCCACTGAAAAAATGAAATTGTGTAGGCTCTCTCCCTATCCAGTCTATCTCCTTTTACAGATTTGTCCCACATTCTGACACAAGAAATTTCCCCCAAATACTTTCAACATAACATGGCCTGCTTGTTATGGGACTGTGACTCCTTGGTGACTTTCCTAGGTCTGCACACTCCTCTTGCCTGATTCAAGTCCTCCAAGATCTATCTTGGATTCTTCATTCTGATTTTAGCAAGGGCCCTCTGATCTGTCCAGACTGGTCTTCCCACAGTTCTGCAATGCATTAATATTTGTGCTTAAACCTGCATGTTTTCCTTCTAGAAAACAATCCCTCTTCTTTGCAAATTCAACTCTGCCTATCTTTCAATGTCCACTCCTATGGAATTTTCTGGAATGAAGGCAACCCATACTGACCTCTTGCTTAATCAGTATTTATGTGGCCTAGGACTAAATTCTTCTCTAATTGTTCAGTCTCTACCACCTCTTTGATCTAGGCTTAAGCTCTTGAGTATGAGAACTCGTGTCTTGGTTTTTTGAATCCTTCTGAAAACGATTTTTTTTATATATAGTAATAAACATTCTTACAATGGAATGAAATTGTATACTTCTGGTCATCAATAAGGAATTTTCTAGTTGGGTTATTCCTTAATAGTGTTTGTTAAAAATAGAGCTTTGGGATATATAAAAATTTAGAAATGGAGTCTCAGTGTGGGTCTAGGTATAAAAAATTTTAAATATGACAAAATTTTACTCTTAAAAAAAAAACCCTTCCTGGACTTGAGTAATCACAATCTGTGAAATATCATTGTTTTCACCTTATCTGAATATTCTCTCTCATTCTTTTTTTAAATCTTTAAAAAAATTTTTTAATGTTTATTTATTTATTTTTTTTAATTTTTTTTTCAACGTTTTTATTTATTTTTGGGACAGAGAGAGACAGAGCATGAACGGGGGAGGGGCAGAGAGAGAGGGAGACACAGAATCGGAAACAGGCTCCAGGCTCCGAGCCATCAGCCCAGAGCCTGACGCGGGGCTCGAACTCACGGACCGCGAGATCATGACCTGGCTGAAGTCGGACGCTTAACCGACTGCGCCACCCAGGCGCCCTGTGTTTATTTATTTTTGAGAGAGAAAGAGAGAGACAGAACATGAGCAGGGGAGGGGCAGAGAGAGAGGGAGACACAGAATCCGAAGCAGGCTGCAGGCTCTAGGCTCTGAGCTGTTAACACAGAGCCCGATGCGGGGCTCGAACTCACAAACTGTGAGATCATGACCTGAGCTGAAGTCAGATGTTTAACCGACCGAGCCACCCAGGTGCCCCATATTCTCTCTCATTCTAACAGAAAATTGAAGTTCTATAGCCATAGGATGAGTAACCATGAACTGTTTCTCAAAGCAGCAGTCTTTAAATCATTTACCCAACATACTTGGCATTCTCATAGAAGACTTCTTTCAGTTTACATTAGATCATGTTTTGAACTAATGGGAAGAACACACTTCCTCTGCCTGAGGGAACTGAACACCATTGGAATTATCATTTGGGCCGGCACTTTCACTTTTTAGGCAGGCCTGGTTATTCAGCTTCCTACAACCACTCTGTATCATTTGGCCAACTCAGAAAGAGTCCAATGCCAAGTATTATGTTTCTAGAGCCTCTACAAGATAAAAGAAGAAAAGTTCAGATTGTTTTGCTGCCTCTTTAGGAATCCACTTCTTTACCAAAAAAAAAAAAAAAAAAAAAAAGGATTATGGAAAATTTTGAATCCATACCAAAGTTGAGCAAATACTGTAATCAATTTCCCAGCACTGATCATCCGGCTTCAATAATTACAAGTCCATGACCACCACTCTTTTTCAATATACCCTATCTACTATTCATACCTGCATACCAACGGGTTGTTTTGAAGCAAATTCCTGGTATGATATTATCTATAAGTATTTTGGTATGTATGTTAAAGATGAGTACCTGTTTTAAGAAATAAAACCATAATACCATTTCGCACCTAAAAAATGTATAACAATGTCTCAATATCACCAAATGTCTGGTGAGGGTTCAAGTGTCCCCGATTATCTCATCATATATATTTTTTAATGTATTTGCTTGAATCTGGAGCCAGAGACATTGTATATGTTAGGCCCAGACCCAGAAAGCACCATAAATCTACACTAAAACTTGTTTCTTGGTAGTAAAACTAATGCAGGAAAAAATAAAATCAATTTGTAATCCGTAAGTACACAGATCCACCCTGAGGTTTAGGGTTTTATGAGTAGCAGCATTTGATTTATTTACACAGACCTTTGGTGACAGTACAAATGCAACAGAAGGAAGAGACAGGCTGTCACAGTTACCAAGCGTGAGGGCTCAGAAATGTAAACTCTCTGATCCACGTCTGTGTGTCACGTGGGAATGAAACTCTTTCGCTTTCCTTCCTGTTTCTAAAAGGATTTGACGTGATGAACTTGAAGCATTGTTATTTTGCTACTAGCATTATGGAAAATACTTACTAGTGTCCCATTTATTTTGTATTTTACTGAGATTGTGATTGCCTAGGTTATCTATCGATCCATCTATCTATAAATGTTTATTTACTTATTTTGAAGGGAGAGCCAGAGAGAGGGGGAGAGAGAGAATCCAAAGCAGGATTCTCTTGAGCCCCAATGCCAGGCTCAATCCCACGAACCATGAGATCATGACCTGATCAAAAATCAAGAGTCAGATGCTTAACTGAGCCAGCCAGGTATCCCTGATTTATTAATTTATACACAATGTATATACACATAGTGACACATAAACAGAGCCTTTTATATTTACGTTACATTCCCAAACTGAAATAAAGACAGACTATAAAAGCACTGAGCACTGAGTTCACACCTTTTGGAAACTAACGCTATATGTGTTTTACAATTCTATGTGTATCTGGCCCAGATAGAATATTTTCAACTAATATTTGAGCACCACTGAAAACTTTTAAGAAAACTCAGTGGGTTTCCTTTTCTCCCAATTCTCTTCTGTATTATTGCAAAAGTCAAATAAATTGCACACGAGGAAAAGGCCCATGCCCTCCACACCCCCAAAGGAGAAGACAAAATATCACTTGCCACTCATTTCCAGAAAGTATCTTGCATTCATTAGCATTCGGCCCTCAGGTTTTAGCTCTAACTGATGGAGAGAGAGAGAAAAAAAAAGAAATATCAGTCAGAATGTGAAATAATCAGGAATTTAATGACATAGTAACTGGCGAGTGTAGTGATGGCCAGAGATTTCCAATGTAGAGCCCGAGCAACTCCTTCTTCTTTCATTTTACTCCTATAGGTCATCATCAGAGTAGCACAGCCTCTGTGGATACAGCCTTTCTCTCATTAAAACACCCCAGAAACTCATTAATTTTGCTTGGAGATCCAAATTTCCAATAGGAAGCAACACAGTTCTCAGTTTCTATTTGATTTTCTTGCCCCGTGCTGCTTCCTATCTGTACACTTGCCGTAGGGCAGATTCAGATCGCCACCATGACAAAAGAATCAGAGACACCAGGGCCAGCTAATTGGGGGAGCAGTAGGTCTTTTGGAAGGAAAGATGGATCCTGCCTTGAGGGTGCCTACTCAGTGTCCCTAGGTTAACCAGGGCATTAAGTGGAAACAGTGTTTTCCTTTCGGTAGGAGCGACTGTTTTCCTTGGGAAAGTGCTGGATAATCTACCAAGGGAAACTTCAACTAGATGAGTCTAAGAATGGATAAAAATGCATATTTTAATATCGTCATGTAGAAGAGACCAGAACAGAGTGACATTAAAGGGATGATGCAGGATATCATGTGATGTGACATGGGGGAAAATGACAAATCCAAGAAAACTCGAGTACTATTGCTCACATCTGAAGCCACGGCACTAGGTCGTTAGTATACGGAAAAGACTCAGAAGGTGAGCTGAAGGTCAATATTGGTCATTGCATCCATGGGTTCACCAGACTCACTGAGAAATAGTAAGAAATGTGTGGCTGAACCCAGGACTGAATTGAACCGTGGTTAAATAATTTACTGGCTGTGTGACCTCGTGCGTGTCACTGAGCCTTTCAAGATCTCTGCAAAGCTGACATAATAGTGAGAGTTACGTCACAGCATCATAACTATTTGAATTTTACGAGAACATAAGCATTTACTGCTTGGTCAACTATAAATCTTCACGCAAGCTTAAAACAGATTAGTGAGAACAGAAGTGCTTTTAACATCAAGTATATACACCTTGTCCTCCGGTTTGTGGTATAAATCATAAAGACGTTGGCAAAAAGGCACCAGGAAGAGCAAGAAATAAGGGGCTCGTTCCCAAGCGAAGTGGGGACAGTTGGTCCCAGGTGACCACCAAGTTGTGGGAATTAGTGATGGCGGAGGAAGTTGAACCAGTTGGCTGCTGGAAAGCCAGCAGCCATAGGAAGTCCTGTTTGCACCATGCCTTTGAGAGCGAACCACACAAACAGGTGAAATCTTGGGAAAGCAGACGGTAAGTCTGAGTGTGGAGCGGAGAAACTGGATGGAGTCTGGGGAGGTGAAGAGGCAACTTTCAGACAATAGATATTTTTTAAGTAGAGATATTTTTAAGGAAGTGGATTTCAACAGAGCGAGGGAAAAATCTAAGCCCAAAGCACCCTGTTGGCCCTTAAACACTATAAGTGAAAGCAAACTAAGAAGTGACCTTGAAAAAAGGTTGCTAGATAAATGAGGATCTGAGGGCCACCAAGTGCTTGTGTCTAAATAACCTTAGAATGCAAAAGAAGTGAAAAGTCTGACAAGAATAAAACCAGGAACAGCCAAGGCAAGAAGGCAAATGCAACTTTAAGATCTAGATATAATAGAAAAGAGACCTGCTCATCAGCGAAGTCTAAATAAATAATTTAAAAATTAGTTGTCCTTTCGTTACCTGAAAAGGAAATCAAATAGCATGCTACTTAAAAAAATTGGGGATTTGGTGACTTTAAAAAATGAGGCAGGGGGTGCCTAGGTGGCTCAGTCGGTCGAGCGTCCGACTTTGGCTCAGGTCATGATCTCGCGGTCCGTGAGTTCGAGCCCCGCGTCAGGCTCTGTGCTGACAGCTCGGAGCCTGGAGCCTGCTTCAGATTCTGTGCCTCCCTCTCTCTCTGCCCCAACCCACTCGCATTCTGTCTCTGTCTCTCTCAAAAATAAATAAACATTAAAAAAAATTTTTTTTAAATGAGGCAGAAGGCAGAAAATAAATGGGAATGAGCAGAATATGGAGGGAGACTTGGTCGAATGAATGTCTTTTCCCGGCCGAGCTAAATACTGCCCTGCCTTAAGCTACAGACAGTCTCAGGGTCTCACATTCTCTGGTTTGTGTAAATCCTTTCATGGCAACTCACACATCTGTGACGTCATTAGATCATTTTGCCTCTTCTTACCTGCCTCCGCCGTCCCTCAAGAGGAGATCTGTTTCCATGACCCTTTCTCCAAGTGGACACGGAATTCCTCCAACAGATATTGCTGGACTACCTTTTCTAAACATACGTAAGCCTGGGAACTTAAAAAAAACTCTTGGTCTATGTCTATCTTCAAAGATTACTTTAGTGTCACCAGCAAAGATGTGTATGAATATATATTCTTCTAAAAAGTATTGATTTTTTTTGAGGCCACATGTAGAACACTGACACAAAAATCTAGTTGGTAGGTTTCTAGCATTCCCATTTTGAAACCAGTGACTTCAAAACCTTCTGGGTGGAGTTCTTAAAAATCTGAGCTACAGGAAATAAGCAGAAAGATAAGATTCTCTCCTTTTGCATAAATAATAAAGCATTTGAAAACATTTTCTGGGATTCAGGTAATTTAAAATCAGTACTTACCGGTGGGTTTTCTTTTTCATCATTTTGTAGACCCAAGAAATTTTCATTAGCATTTTTTTATGCATCCATATTTTGCTCTTTTCTTTAACATTGCTAAGCCTTTGCTACCCAAGCAGTTATAACCTAAGGTTTCCAAAACTTGTGGTAACATGGATTGTTTATGACGTACTTTTTACTGCAGAGTGAGCCTTACAAGTGAATAGGGAATTTTTTGGGGGGGGCTAAAAAAATTGATAGGGATAGGCAAAGTATGGAGAGGGCAGACCAAATATCACATGGGTCTTTGCTGTTCCTCTCATCTATCTGTATGTTTCTCTAATCTTCGAAGATATCAAGAGATCACACAGATATGATACCTCCATAAATAGGGAGCAGTTAGGTTCCCAAGTTAAGGGGGATCTGTGATATTTCTGAGCTTACTTTTGCACTTATAAATCAATAAGTGTTCTTCACAGCCTAAGAGACCTTCTTCACCTTAACATAGGAATCAAGATAGAGTGTGTTGATAAGTTTTATAGTCCACAACGAATAGTCACTGTCGTTAGCAGAGACTCTGTTTTCTCAAGGCTAGTGTGTCATAAATTCAGGATGACACTGGAACTATGCTCTTGTCTTTGGTGAACGTGGTGCTGACCACTGAATGGTGTGACCTTTCAAAGAGCCTGCAGCCTGGATACTTACCCATATCTCCGCCTTGCCATTGTTCTTCCTGCATCGCTCAGCCAGAGAGGAGAGCTCGACAGTAGTTTCGGATATTAGGTCCACGTTCTTGCCCTTCACAATGATCTGCATGACTCTTCCCTTGTTGATGTGGGCATCGAAAGTGCTGTCCCAGGGTGGGTACATAGTGGGCTTTTTCTGGATATACATCTGCCCATTCTCTGGGAACAGAAAGATATGTTCTCGTTACTCCTTTAGCCAACTCTGGGAAATAATTCCACTTGACGTTGGCACCCATTCTCTCTGTTCTCTAGGATCTATAATTCCCGTTGGAAGGTCAAAAACAACACACACAACACTAGAGACAGGATGAGACAGTCCCAAGGTCTACATGCAAGGTAATGTATTGAAACTTTAAAGTCAATCTAGTAATTTAGGCAACAAAAATTGGATCATGTCTTGGACTAGCAGTGTTCTTTCTCTATTCAACAGTTAGTTTCTTCACTTTGAGGGTGAACACCTGAGCAAATAAAAAGACATCAGGGCCTCGGCTTGATGTATTTGGGAGGGTAGAGTGACCTAGGTCCCATTCTCTACCTGTTATATACTTTTATGCCTTTGGGGGTCTTCCTTTGTTAATCTGCAAAGGGTGGACACACTAATTAATTTCACTGTCATCTGGTAAAAAAAAAAAACTGCTGTGTGTTTATCTGAAAGACTCTGTGGTAAAATTTAAGGTTTATGGTGAGTGCTTCTTTAAAAAGATATTTAGAAGTTTTCTATTTGACATACATGCACTATGAGGTAAAACTTTTGTTCTTTTCCATTCTTTATTTTTTTGGGGAGAAGAGAAAGAGCATGGTGGGAGGGGTGGAGAGAGAAGGAGAAAGAGAGAATCCCAGGCAGGCTCCACACTGTCAGCGTGGAGCCCGATGCAGGGCTCGAACCCACAAACTGTGAGATCATGACCTGAGTCGAAATCAAGAGTTGGACGCCTAACCAAATTGGCCACCCAGGTGCCCCAAGATAAAACCTTCAAAACATAAGGAGCCATTATTTGCTTCTCTAACTCTCAAGAAAGGATACATTTTACATGTATCATGCACCCTAAGCAAAAACTAACAGGTGACTCAGAGAGGCGGTGGTCTTAATCCATGGGGTCAGGGAAGCAGGCTATAGACCTACAGGTGAGAAAAGGCAGCCAGGCAGCCAGGAGACCCGGATGTAGTTGCTGAGAACCGTGGTCAGGGTGATAAAGAGTAAATAAAACCTTCCCAGAACCACCAAGGTGACTGGGAAAGAGTTTGCTGGTGGAATTAAGTAGTGTTGGTATAGCTTTCATCCCCACTGGATTTTCTATAGTATTTATACTTTAATCATTTCAAAAGCAGCAAACTGCAGCTGTATCTGAACCTCGGTTTCTTGTGATAAACAGCACACTACGTGGCGGATTTAAATGCAGTCATGTTGGTAAAGCAAAAGGGAAAAATCCATCTAAGCACGGAAACAAAGCAGTTCTGACTCCCGATAGCCCCTTCTCTCTCACGCACAATGCCAAAGCGGGACACATGCCTAGCATTTGCTAAATGATTTGGGAAGTATATAAGCACTTGAATAAGTGGAAACTTCTAATTCTAGATAAACCTGGCTATGAAAGGGATAAACTCTGACAACGGTGAGGGTGGAAGAGGAAGGGGAAGATTTTTATGGCTTGCTTAAAAAAAAATTTAACCGGAGATGGG
This sequence comes from Felis catus, assembly GCF_018350175.1. Classification (NCBI taxonomy): domain Eukaryota; kingdom Metazoa; phylum Chordata; class Mammalia; order Carnivora; family Felidae; genus Felis; species Felis catus. The sequence continues at coordinate 6,347,941 of NC_058374.1, forward strand.
ACTTTTGAAAAATGCCAATGGCAATTCTATAACGACCGGAGTAACATTTTGCTTCCACGGACTGGAAGCCCTTCTTTCTCAGAACTCCTCAGCTGCAACCATTCTCCACGCCCTGCATGGGACAGAGATACGTGCCCAATGGCGCTTCTCATGCTCTCTCACTAGGTTTGTAAGCACCCAAAAAGAGGACCAGAGCTCAGGATCCTCTCTATTTATGGTATGTTTTTATCATTTTCAAAGGCTCCCAGAATGACAACACTCTGCCCTGTTGACTCATTATGGAAAATGCAGCCTAACACCCTCAAGATTGATAGGGTTTTAAAAATTGGTGCAGCCACTATGGAAAACAGTATGGAGGGCTCTCAAAGCTTAAAAATAGAATTATCATATGATCCAGTATTTCCACTGCCGGGTATTTACCCAAAGAGAACAAAACCACCAGTTTGAAAAGCTACATGCACCCCTATGTTTATTGATGCAGCATTATTTATATAGTAGCCAAGATATGGAAATGACCTAAGAGTCCACCAATAGATGAATGGATAAGGAAGATCTACGTGCAATGGAATATTACACAGCCATAAAAGGGATGAGCTCGTGCCGTTTGTAACAACATAGACAATCTAGAGGGTGGTAGGCTCTAGAGAGAAAGAGAAATACTATACAATTTTACTCATATGTGGAATATTTTTTTAAAAAAACCAAATGAATAAATAAACAAAAAGCAGAATCAGGCCTATAAATAGGGAGCACCGATGGTTTCTAGAGGGGTGGAGTGGGGTGGGGGATGGGCAAAATGGGTAAAGGAGAAAGGGAAGGCTAGGCTTCCATTTCTGGAATAAGTCACGAGGATAAAAGGTACAGCACGGGGAGTATAGTCAGTGGTACTGTAATAGTGTCCTAGGCCGACAGATGGCAGTTACCCTGGTGGTGAGCATAGCAGAAGGTATAGATTTGTCGAATCGCTACACTGAACACCTGAAACTAGTAAGACGTTTGAGCGTCAACGATACTCAAATGAAAAAAATCTAAAAAACCCAAACCCCATAAATTGTACAAAAATAATATTTGAATTGTGACGGGCAGAGTGATTTCTCGTCAGAACAAAACCAAAGACAAAATCAAAAACCAAACTCTCCAGATGCCACAGGCTAACCTTTTGGAAAAAACGAAGCTGTCGTCTTTTCTGACAAGGTCTCTTGATCCCCATGGCCGATCCGACCACGTTCAAAGGCAAGGCCGAAAGAAGAAATGAAAAAGAGGCTCTCAGGAGGCAAATGTCAGTGAGGCCCGTGCTTAGAGAGAAGGAGCTCCCGGAGACCCATTAAGTGGAAAGCGGCTTTGAGAAACTCAGACATGTCACACTTCAAAGGTTTCTGTGACATTTGAAAGGTTTTAGATCCGGAGCAAGTGCCACTCTCACTTGCAACTAAACAGGAGAGGAATCCGGGCAGAAGGGAAATCAGGATGATTTGGACCTTCTCCTCCGCTTGGTGCACACTCCCGGTGGCTGCAAGGGTGGAGTCCGTCACGAAGGGAGGTCTCTAAGGGAGGGAAAGGCCAGCCTGGTGGGATTTGGAAACCCACGATTTTGAGCTGGAAACACCTCGTTGGAGGTTCTCAGCTGCCGAATCGGGTTCCTCCCGCATCCGCAAACGCCACTCCCTGAGACGCCTTTTCAGTACCACCCCATGGGAAATAACACACACTTCTCTGTCCCCAAGTCTCTCCTCCCCCCACTTTGCCCTGCTTCGGTTTTCTGCCCAGCACTCCTCCTCATTATTCCTTATATTCTAGTTTGTTCCATACCTCTCTTCCTCTGCTAGAGTAGAAGCTCTAAAGGAAAAGCACTTTTTCCGCCCACTGGACACTAGGCGCTCCATAAATACGCACCGTGTGAACCACCCGGGATGGCTCCCCTCAATAACCATCTTCAGAGTTCATTGTGAGATTGTGCAGACTTAATCTATCTGTATTCACTGGAAATAACCAGGGTTAGCAGTGCAGGTGCCATGTTCGACTTGAGCTCACCAGTAGATTTTATTACCCCCATTAAGTCCTCACATCATGTCTTCAACCCATTTCTCCTTTTCTTTGTTCCTTTCGCGTATGTGAGAAAATGGCGCAGTGAAATGGACTATGAGGGAGGAGACCTGGGTCTCCGCCTGAGTCGGTCACTAAGCTCATACGCCCTTGAGGAAGTACTTAGCTTGGCTGGCCATCAGGTTCCTGAACTGCAAAATTAGGTTGAACCAGATGACTCTGACGTTTCTGGAAGGACTTGCTTCCTAGTTCACACAAGGACTTTCCTCCTCACCCACCTCGAACACCCACTCAAGCTTACCTGATTCAACATATTCTTTGACCAGCACAGCGCAGTAAGGGTTAACAGCCTCTCCCTGACATGGCTGGCAGGACCCACAGTCGAAGTTGGACAAACCAATGCGAAGAAATGGTGACATGGTTGCTCCCTGCAAAGTGACAAAGACACATGCTGTTGGGGGCTATAAAATATGTTATTTTGGGTGTCCCGTTCCCACTTAACCAGCGCTTTATCACTGACAGCTCAGAGGCTCAAATGGCTCAAGGATCCATTTAAGCAAATACTTTTACTTCCCCTTCTGCAAAGGACATTATTGGGCTCACCCCAAACCCCAGACTGACTAGCCAAGGAAAGAGGCTTCCCGACGTCTGCATTACTCAACCTTGTCAGCTAGAACTATAATTCCACTCCTAATTTAAGGGGGTTACACTTAATGGTTGCAGAAACAGGCAAGAAAAATTTCCAACATTTTATTTCTTCTGTTAAGCAAGCAGGTACCCAAGAAACAACCCACAATAATAAGAAAATGAGTTTAGAAAGGGTGAGTCTATTTTAGTCACAAAAACATGACACCACAAAATTCTTACGTGGGCTATTTATGTGTGTGATGCACTTGGCTCTGGGCATTTAGCAGCTGAACTCTATTTACTTCAGACATTTCAAAAAGGTCTACTTTCTCCGCGGTCATATATGCCTGTGTATATGTACATATATGCACACGTATGTACCTCCATATAAAATAAGCCTTTGAACATTCCAAAGCACCTAAAAAAATCCCAAATCATTGCCCACCATAAAAGAACGCCTTATCATCTAAGGATAAATGACAAAAGCCAAATTACCGATAATTATGCATACCTAGGGATATGAGGGGAAAGCCATCATAATGTTGGCGAACAAATTCCAGGATTCTAGTCTCGTTCTTCGTCTGCTATTCCTTCATGGCCTTGTTTGGACACTTACCTCAAGTAACCACCCATTACCCCCACTTTTCTTTCTTTTACCTACTTTTCCATGAGGTCCCATTAATCTGAAACTACCATCTGGTATTCGGTGGAAAAGTTACGTCTTTGCTTCTTCTCTCTTCTTGAACTGTTCTCTCCTCAGTCTCTTAAGTAAGCCAAAGATAAGAACAATGAAGCATTAGCTGTCCTTTCTACCTTTGTAGAAAGAAAGACAAGTCCTCAGAATGATAGGACCCCACATGTGAGCGCCAATGGCATAATCCCAGATCTGGCAGGGCCATTCAAGACTGCTGGTTCTCTGAAGTGCTGGCTGGTCTTTGAGTGTTTTCTGAACCTACAGAGAGAGATTAGGGGCTCTTGACAACTGCTGTGAACTTCATGGATTCTAAGAAAGTCTCAATCGCCCACAATTTAGCAGGGTTTAACTAAAGGACACGGTTGTAAAATCATCATATTTTTCAGGTGTCCTTAGTCTCTGAAATACATTCCATAGAAGTCACACTGTTGAAACGGTCACCAGATGACTTCTAGATGTGTCTTCAGGGGCCCCCTTCACCCTCTGACAGCCTCTGAGGTTAGTATTCTTGGACGGGAGCCAGGCTAATGACTGAGAGCTCTCTGGAGAAAACTTCCTTGACAACAGCCCCTTTCCTGGGTCACGTAGGTCTTCTGGACAAATCTATACTTTTCTGCACTAATAGGAAAGATCGCCAAGAGTGTCCTCATTTACAAGTGTTTACCATACGTGGACCCTCTGAAGATTTCCTCAACACGAGTAAAGTTAAGTAATTAATTCTGAGTCTGGAGGGATCACTGACTCATAAAGCCTGAGTTACAACCACTGTGACCTTTAGTGACGGATGTGTCACTTTGCTATTTCCAGGCTGGGCTCAGAATTCACAGCAGCAACTCAACATGCACCTGGAAAAGTCTGTCCGGGGAGCAGACAGAAACCTCCAGGGTGATGAGGGTTTCCAGATGCAGTAGGGGAGGGAATCATAGCGGAATCTCCTTCTCCTCCAGAACGCCCTGCTTAGCTGATTTCCTAGCCCACCAGCCACCCAGATTTGCTAGCCCTAGCCCCTCACCCATGAGCATCTTGGCATTTTACCCCAGGCATGCATCTGTTTGCTGGCCAGGCCACTGCCTCACTTTTTAAAGGTCTAGTCACGGGGACAGGACCTGACATTTGCACATCTAGAAGACAGAACGGGCATCTGTGTGCTGAACCTAACATGTTGTTTGCTCAGGGGCGCGTGGTTTGTTTTTTAACATTTTTTTTAAATGTTTATTCACCTTTTGAGAGACAGAGACAGTGTGTGAGCAGGGCAGGGGCAGAGAGAGAGGGAGACACAGAATCCGAAGCAGGCTCCCGGCTCTGAGCTGTCAGTACAGAGCCTGATATGGGGCTTGAACTCACAAACCGTGAGATCGTGACCTGAGCGGAAGTCAGATGCTCAACCGACAGAGCCACCCAGGCACCCGTAGGGGTGCATTTTTTTAAGGTAAAAGGCAGCATTTCATTCCTGAGCTACTCAGAGTTTTTCCCCTCCTGTAGCTTCAATGTGAAATGTGATCATTATGAAAAATAAATACACAAATTGTAAAAAATCTTCTCATAGTTCCACAGCGGAAGCAAGTCGCTACTACTCTTTTGATGTATTTTCTTTCGTCTTTTTTTAATGAACAGGTTTTGTGGTTTTGCTTTACATGCTTTGCTCATACTGTGTTTACGGGATTATATTTGGCTTTTTAATTTCACATCTTGCCAGGGGCGCCTGGGGGGCTCAGTTGGTTGAGCGTCTGACTTCGGCTCAGGTCACGATTCACAGTCTGTGGGTTCGAGCCCCGCGTCGGGCTCTGTGCTGACAGCTCGGAGCCTGGAGACGGCTTCGGATTCTGTGTCTCCCTCTCTCTCTGTCCCTCTCCCCCTCTCAAAAATAAACATTAAAAAAACCCAAATGCTTTAATTTAACATTTTGCCATAAAAATTGTCCAAGGTAGTATGTTATCTTTGTAAACATCCTTTAACTTCTTGCACCATCTTCTAATGACCTGTTTTACTAAAGTCTTGTAGTTAAATGTTTAGACACATGTTTTTTCATAATAGAAATCATGCCGTAATAAGCACCTTTTTATAATTTTTTTAAATTTAGGAATACTGCATCAGTGTAGATCACTAGTGTTTTCAATATGACTAGATCAAGTGGTATTACTATTTGTAAGTCTTACACATTTGAAGACCATAATAAAACAAAGTCAAAGAAAATATCTAGAGTAACTACAACAGACAATAACTGTCATTCTTTATAATAAGCATACACAAATTTGAAAAAGCCAAACAAAATAAAAACCACCTATGACCCAAGGAATTAAGTGGCAATAACACAAAGTATACCAAATATTAAAAAAACAAACAAACATAGTTTCAATTAGTTATGTGGGAAGATGTTCAGCCTGTGAGCGCTTTAAGAAATGCAAAATGGGGGTGCCTGGGTGGCTCAGTCGGTGATCCCACTTCGGCACAGGTCGTGATCTTGGGGTTCATGAGTTCAAGCCCTGCATCAGGCTCTGTGCTGACAGCTTGGAGCCTGGAACCTGCTTCGGATACTGTGTCTCCTTCTCTGTCTTCCCCTCCCCTGCTCACACTGTCTCTTTCTCTCTCTCAAAAATAGGTAAACATTAAAAATATATATATATATACATATATATATATACATATATATATATACATACTAAGAAATGCAAAATAAAACAAGATACTATATAATTGCATTTACAGGACATTCTTGAAAAGACAAAACCGTATGGAGACAACAGTGGTTAGCAGTGGTTTGGACAGAGGACAGGGGGTTATAAAGATAGAGCATGAGCAAGCTTTGGGCGTGGGGAGGTGACCCTGTAGTATAGCTGGTCACGGTGATGGTCACAGAAATCTAGATTTAAATTCACAGAATTATATAGCAAGAACAACTGTCAATTCTACCACGTGACCATTTCAAAACCAAAATTTAAAAATATGCTGTTGGCATTTCAAGGCATGGACTATAAATTCAGAGGTGATATAGATAAAATGCACACCGGTATGGACAAAAGAATATACATCAGGAAACTAAGAATTCATACAATAAAACACTGAATTAAAATCTAAAGTAATCATGAGTAGCTTCGATTTATTAGAGGGAAAATGTCAAAGCCTTAAAAAAAAAACAAATGGCTTTTACTCTGCTATTGAAGCTCTCTTGAAAGTTTTTGCCTTTTATGGGGCGCCTGGGTGGCGCAGTCGGTTAAGCGTCCGACTTCAGCCAGGTCACGATCTCGCGGTCCGTGAGTTCGAGCCCCGCGTCAGGCTCTGGGCTGATGGCTCGGAGCCTGGAGCCTGTTTCCGATTCTGTGTCTCCCTCTCTCTCTGCCCCTCCCCCGTTCATGCTCTGTCTCTCCCTGTCCCAAAAATAAATAAACGTTGAAAAAAAAAAAAAAAGAAAGTTTTTGCCTTTTGGAGCAAATAACTGAGAAAGGATCATATTGGAATTTGATAATGCATATTCTTTGGGGATCTATTAATATTCAACTCTTCACAAAACTCTAACAATAAAAAGAGTTAAACTATTTAAATATAAAACACGACACAATAGCATTTTTTTTTAAGCCACTGCAACTAGCAAGTATTTTTGAAATGCTCTTACCTAACACTGGCAAGGGCAACACGAATCGCGCCCTTGTAAACAATGCTGTTGTGAATGTAAATGTCCGCAATCCTGTTGAAGGCTCGCACACGTGTGTGTGTGCACGGGCGCACCAAGATGGTATGTAATAAGCATTCAAGGATGAAATTAACATGCAAGATTTTTGTCATCAGCCCCTCATCTCCCGGGTCCAAGCAGAACTCAGGGTCCTGCCTTTCGAATGGGCCCCGTCTATTTCACCAGCTCGGTGACGGGTACCCTGGCGCTCTGCCCAGCACTCGGATGTCACCTTTCCCCTCCTGGACCGGAGCTGGTTTGCCTTGCCCCTTCCTTCCCCTTCCCGGCCCCACTTGCCTCAGCGTGACTCCAAGCCACCACAACTTACCTGTTGCCCTGCCCAGTCCCGACACCTGTCTCTCCCAGTCAGATCTCCACGCTGCAGCCCGAAGGAGCTTAGTTAGGACCATGCGGAGCTATTGCCATTTGTCCAACGTGTCAAGCTGTTGCACGGCTCTGGGCTTGTAGCAATACCGTTCCCTCTCCCTGGAATGCTTTCCTATTTCGTTCCATCCTCCCTCTGCACCCCATCCCTACTTCCTTCATCTTTCAAGTTCCTGCTCGGTCCCTACCTCCTCTTTGAAGCCTTTCTTCCCTCCGCCTCCATCATCCTCCCTCCTCCCTCTGGAACTTCTTGGTGGAATCCATTCAGTCCTCCAGGCTCCCCGCCCCCCCAGCTCCTAGGGCATGGCTTTCAGACAGCGCCTGCCATATTTATTTGCCGTGGCTCTGTCATTTCCCATTTCCCAGTGGGGTAGATGCTGTCGCTCCCATGCTCTTTCTCTTGAGCCTCCAAATTTGGGGGGCACAGCAGAGCCCCACCAGGATTTCTCCTGCTTCATCTTTGAGGTACCATGTTTGTCACTCAAACCATAGAAGTCCTTCTGGTTTCATCTAGCAAGACCCCTCCAGAGTCAGTGCATGTGGGTGCCTTACTACGAGACCCAAGTTGTGATAAAGGGTTTTCTCTATTGCCACATTCCTTTGGACATTCCAGTCAGCTTCGTGGGACTGGGAAGGAGATCTGGTGCTCACATTGCCAGATCTCCCTTTAACACTTTATTAGATATATTGGGTCACACTGGTCTTCCCAAATAAGCAGACTGCGGGCTCTGAGAGCAGGGACCAAGTCTTAGTCATTCACGCACCTCCAGGGCTGATCCCTCTGTCTGATAAGTAGTAGATGCTCAATGCATTTTTGCTAAGGAACTTGATTTTCAAAAGCAATGCTTTATATAATCTCTTAATCTTCATGCTTATATGTATATATTTTAACCTGCAAGGGTATGGTGTGGTCCAATCAAGCAGCAGGCAGTAGTAGAGGAAGTCGATACAAGAGAAATATCCCAGGCATTGTTACAAAGACCCGACGCCATTATGGACTCAACTGCAGGAGTTATTTAGTGTCCCTAAGCCTGTCTTCTCATTTGGAAAGGGGTAATAATACCATCACTCATTTCAAAGGGCTACACGGACGGAATGGGCAAATGCACGGAGGTGCTTATGACGGGGCTGGCGCAGAGTAAACTCAAAAATGTTAGCTGTTATGATTATTATTGCAACTCTGATATATTTTCCAAGGGACTCTACTGACTTTATTAGTTTGTACCAAAAATGGGCAGGAAGAAAAGTAGAGACCGTCTGTTAGAAGCACATCTTGGCTGAATTATATGGCCTCCCTCTGCACTCTGCCACCGAACTCCCATAAAAACCCACATGTATCTCTCCTAGAGCACTTATTACCCTGTGATAGAGTCATCCCGATGCGAGCACTTATCATGATGGACAGTCAGGATGCCTATCCAATCTTCTGTGCTTTTGCTATCTCAGCTGCGAAATCTCATAATATGTACTTTAAATTTGCAGAGAATCTTTACTCTTATGACTCAATGTTTTCCCCTTTAAGCATGATCTCATCTGTCTTTAGCAGGTAGCTTCGAAGCCAGCAGATGGACAATATCATTGCTCAGCGGCATGGTTAAGGTCATAGACCTCAAGTGCTGAACTGAGAATTCCGGACTCCCTGGGTGCTGACTCACCTACTTACCCACACTGACTCACCTACCACAACTCAAACCTGCCAAATGCTTTCACAGTGATGTTAAGGATTGCCACCACATAACAAAAGCCGAGGAGGAGAAGTTCCACAGAAATAGAAAGCAACAGAAGTTCTATATACTCTCATCAGCAAAAAAAAAAAACAACAACAACAACAACACACAAAACCAAAAAATAAGACTTCTCTTTCTTTGCAGCATGTGAAATAGGAATGAGAGGAATGAGCATACATATCTTTATGTAAATGTTTTTAATGTTTTTAATTTTTGGTGGGGTGGGGAGAGAGACAGAGCTCGAGCAGGGGAGGGGCAGAGAGAGAGAGGGAGGCACAGAATGCGAAGCAGGCTCCAGGCTCCCAGCTGTTAGCACAGAGTCTGACGTGGGGCTCGAACCCATGAACTGTGAGATCGTGACCTGAGCCGAAGTCAGATGTTCAACTGACCAAGCCAGTCAGGCACCCCTACACTTCTTTATTTAAAAACAAAAGCGTGGACAGCATCTGTATTGTTATAACCTAGCAGGAGGTATCTCGGTGACAGAGGGAGAGTCTCACAGAAACAGCAAAACCTCAAACATGTAGAAGAGAGAACACAACCGAATCTGTAGTCAACCCAGGAATAGGACAAAAAGCACTCAATAGTTTCCAAGTGGGTCACCTAAGCCCAAGTTTGGGGAATTAAACACCAGGCAGATGTCGGCAAATGAAGTGACATCTGTAGCTTTTACATCTCTTTACAGATAGAAAGGTTTCTCGGGTAAAAGTCATGCTGTGGAAAATAACCTACAAATTAAGAATTACTTGCCTGGAAATGGGCAGAGAAGAAAGGTGGTAATAAGAGAACCATCAAATGAAAAGCATTTTACCCTGGTACTAAGACTTCTACAAAGTAGTACAATATAATAAAAAGAGTCAGATTACATATTAGCCTCGTGGGGCATCTGAGTGGTTTAGTCGATTGAGCGTCTGACTTCAACTCAGGTCATGATCTCATGGTTTGTGAGGTCAAGCTCCCCATCTGGCTCACTGCTGTCAGCTCAGAGCTCGCTTCGAATCCCCTGTCCCCTCTCTCTCTGCCGCTCCCCTGCTCACACACACACACTCTCTCTCAAAAAATGCATAAACATTCTTTAAAAAAAAGGAAGAAAAAATAAATATTAGCCTCTTGGCCACACATGTGGTCTCAAAAGTGAATTAGAATAAGAAGCATGACCTGGTGCTCGCTTCGGCAGCACATATACTAAAATTGGAACGATACAGAGAAGATTAACATGGCCCCTGTGCAAGGATGACACGCAAATTCGTGAAGTGTTCCATATTTTTGGGGACCAAGAAAAAAAAAAGAAGCATGACCTGAAGATAATATTTTAAAATAATCCCTAGAGCATGAGCTGCAAAGACCAAAGAATGTAAGCCTAACATTCCACCATCTGTTAGAAAGGGTCAGGAAGGGGATTTGTTAAGAGAGCAACAGAGCTGGTACCGCCCGCCAACCTAAAAACATTAACAAGACACCCCCTCCTTCAAGTGCTAGCGACTGAACTGTGTCCCCCACAAATTCACATGTTGAGACCCTAATTAATTTACCTAAGGTTAAATGAGATTGTGAGGGCAGGACCCTAATCCGATAGGATAGTGTCCTTGTAAGAAGAAGAAGAGACACCAGAGATTTCTTTCTCTTCATGGTGTAAAAACACAGTGGGAAGGTGAAGAGAGCTCTCATCAGACACCAACTTTGAGGACACCGCGATCTTGGATGTCCAGCCGCCAGAAACATGACAGCTCCCCCCCATCTGTGGTATTCTATTGTGACATCCCCAGCAGAATATAACTAATATAACCCAAAATAATGTAGAAACAAAACAAAGATTGAAATACAGAAAATGAGCCATCTGGGATGTCATTGTGCATATTCTGACACTGATTTGATTTTTTAAAATTTTCTTAGTATTTAAAATTTTTTTATGTTTATTTAGTTTTGAGAGTGAGTGAGAGAGAGCGAGCGAGCATGAATGGGGGAGAAGCAGGGAGATAGAGGGAGACACAGAATTCAAAGGAGGCTCCAGGCTCTGAGCTGTCAGCAGAGAGCCCGACGCGGGACTTGAACCCATGAACCATGAGATCATGACCTGAGCTGAAGTCAGATGCTTAACTGACTGAGCCACCCAGGTGCCCCCTGACACTAATTTTAATGTGTGACATGAACATTGTCCACTAAAGCTTAGCTCTGATCAAATTATACCGATACTCAAGAAAACTGTCCCAGTCCCTGCTGAATTAAATCATGGCTTCTTAACCCATTATTTCAGAGCCTCTACATGTTGGCTCCCACTGCCCCCCTGCCACCACCTCCCAGTCCCCACAGCATGCCTCTTAGTCGTATCCTGACTTCTCTGTTTGCTGGGTACATCGCAACCATCCATCTTGGTGGCTATGTAAACTGGTCCCTCTGTTTGGAATGCTGTGTCTTCTCCCCCCCTTAAAAAACTGCCATCCCCTAATCCTTCTCATTTTTTTGAGGACCTCACTTACACACTGCTTCATTCAGAAACCCTTCCCTGCTCCCCACAGAAAGAGGAGTGGTTTATCCGATGGGTAAGTTTTAGACAAGTAAATGGCACCTGCCCAGCCCAGCCTCTTCTCTCCCTTGGGGGGAATCTGTGGACTTTCATAGAACATGTTTCTCCACTCTTCTCTGCCATAAGCAGGGTGGGACCCATCTGCCTCAGTCCTGGGAGACTGGCCATTGTCCAGCGTGGCCTCTGACACCATGAACAAAGACCAACCTATCGCTTGAATATTTTAGCCCATATCCACCAAATCCAGCCTCAGGTTGACTTTTTTTTTTTTTTTTTTTTTTTTTTTTTTTTGCATTTCCCTGACTTCTGATCGCTCTCTCCATTTGTTCCAAACACAGCACAGCCTAGTGGAGGTATTTATTGGCTCCCCCTACAATTCACATGTATGTGAAGAGTCCATAGTGTATATATGATAGCTCATATTATTCAGTTTTCTCAACAAGTCTACCAGGTGGGTATAATCAACTCCATTCTACGGCCAAGAAACTGAGGCTTCAGTGGGTGAGTAGCTTGCTGAAGGTCACAGAGCTAGCACATAGCAGAGTCTGGATTTCAGCCTTGGTTGCTAAGCACCTCCACCCAAACTAGCACATTATTTCTTGTTAGAAAATGCCTTTTAAGGTTAGGTCAGGAAGGAAGTGAGAGCATGGAGATTTCCCCATAGAATGGTCTCCATCTGTTCTCCCAGCCTCTAATTAGGAAGGACGATTACAACCACCCACATGGGCTCTCTCAGCAGGCCTCCATGCTGCCCTACTTGCTTAATTATCTTAGGTACCAATCGGACGCTTCTCCTTGTCAGTACCTGTGGTTGAAGGATCTTTCTACCCCATAGCTGTGAAAAAAAAAAAAACAGGTAATATAATTGGAGTTGAAGTTCCTTGGAACAATGTAAACTCACATCCAGAAATGAGGTCAACGCTGCAGATCTGAGTAACTTCCCCAGGATGTCACCAGTGTGTGCTCTCCCATCTCCTTGAATCTCCCTTCATTCACACTGTCAGAGATGGCAGATTGGGATGAGTGAGGAATTCCAGGGCCGGGGTCTAGAACAAAGCTAGCTGACTGCTTCACGTAACGTTGGGAGGGACTTGGTCTCCTTGGCAGGATTTTCTAGCCACAGTTAGGCAATCACTTACTGAGTCTAAAGACGCTGCCTCATATAGGAGGCACACTGAATTTGTGGCTCTGTCTCTGTGTCAAGATTTACTCTTAAAAGACAGTCTTCAGCACACACACACCCCCCCACACACGCACACACTCACACACACACACACACGCAAAGTAACTATATTAAGTGACGGGTATGTTAATTAGCTTGACAGTGGTCATATTTCACAATGTACAGGTACCTCAAATCACCAAGTTGTATACCTCAAATATATCCGATTTTAGATGGTCAGTTACCTCTCAATCAAGTTGGGGGGGAGCGCGGAGACAATCGTTTCTGTGACTGTCCCTTCTTGGCAACCCACTAGCTCTAAAGAGACACGGGATACTTTGTAATCTTCCTAAGGCACTAGAGTAAGAGGGCTTCCTGCCAGGTAGGTGCTCAGTGAGGAAAAGTACACCACCTCAACTCGGGGTACCAAATCGGAGCCAGGGCCCAGGGCACTCGGGTCAATGGGCACCTTGACTGAGAAGGTGAGTGTGAAATTCTTGGACACACAGTCCGTCTTCCTCTGGCCTTTATGTGCCAGTGGACACAGAGGATGGAGACACACGGATGGGCAAATGACACTGCCATGGCATGAAAGCCAGCTTTTCCAACTGCACCGTCTTCAACAAATGACCGAACCTCTTTGTGTCTCTGTTTCCGTATCTGTAACATGGGGAAAATAATAGATGTACTTCATAGAGTTGTTACGGGGATTACATGAGTGGATTTATGGGAAATGCTTGCGATAGTGTTTGGTGGAATCACATGGGACGTTCCCAAGGGATCCTGAGAAAGTCTCCCTGATGAAAATTAGCTGCCAGCGACGGTGACTTGTTCAACGGACTATGTCCTACACCTAAACTACTGGCTAAGTAACGAAGCGACGTACACCATTTTATGTTTACCATTACTCAGTAAGCGTTTGCTAAACCTGCCTGCTCTGTACAAAGCATTGTTCTGGATCCAAGAAGGAGGTTTTGAGAGCCGGGGCTCCACCTGCTTGCCCTTCTATCCTGTTAATAAAGTGATGTGGCCAGTTAACATGGGCTTTGCGTTAGAGACTCAGAAGACAAGAAATGGCAACATAGGCTCCCACTCCTGGGAGCACCAGTAGCAAAACACCCCTGCCCTCCCAGGGCTGCTCTGATACCACACCCCACTTCCTCCTCGGGGTGTGTGACACTTTTCAAAGAAAATACAGTATCTGGTAGTATGACCACAGCAAGCGGAAATGGCAACGTGCAGTCCACAGACGAACTAAGAGTTCTGCACAGAATAAACATACAGGGAACCCTCCAACAACAGGCAATGCGGCTTTGCATTACTGCCCATCACATGAAGAGTTTCCCAGAGAAGGGGATGGGGTGGACCGGGGATGGGGACCACGAGAAGGAGAAGAAAGAGGCAGAGTGGGGTCAGATGATCTTGGGTGGATGTGTGCGTGTGGATCTAAGGGAGTCGCCCACATCTTGTTGCACAGAGAAGTGTCCCCAACTTAGGAATGAGTGGGTTGTCAAAGCACGTTTGTAGTTAGAGCTGAGAATTCATGGGAACAGCAAAATGATTAGGTTCCTCCACTAGCTCACTAACTGACCTATTTATCTGCTCACTCGGAGCCAAGTCAAAATTAATTTATAAAATCGACCACCATTTGTCACTGTTCGAGCTTATGAGATCCTCTACTTGGTTTTCTTCTTGACACATGTCAAATTGATTGTGGGTTTATAGCCCACATAGGGTCTATTTTTTCATTTTGTTTGACTTTTTAATTTTTTAAGTTTATTTATTTTTGAGAGAGACAGAGTAGGGGAGGGGCAGAGAGAGAGAATCCCAAGCAGACTCCACACTCTCAGCACTGAGCCCGACGTGGGGCTCGAACTCATGAATCGTGAGATCATGACCTGAGCTGAGATCAAGAGTCGGACGCTTAACCGACTCTTCCCTATTTTCCCGTTCTAAAAGCCACAGACCACTCTGACTCTCAGGGAACACTAGTTTTACTGTGTGAGTAGAGTACATTCGTAGTGTTAGCCATAACTGCAGTGGACACACACCTACCGGGCAAGATAGGAACGCACTGGCTCAGAGGTTCTCAAGGGTGGTCCTGAGGACCAGGAGCATGGGCGCCAATGAGGGAACTCTAGAAATACAAACCCTGCAGCCCCACCCAGACCCGCTTGAGTTAGAAGCTCCGTGGGCAGAGCTCAGCAAACCGAGGGTTCCACTTAGGAGGTGCACACTGAAGTCTGAGGAAGAGTGTACTCACGTAAACTCCGTAAGGCTGGGCCTGGGTCCTTTTCATCTCACTTGCCCAGGATCTGGGCACCTAGATGGTTCTACATAACTGGTTCTCAACCAGGGCAATCTGCCTCCAGGGGACATCTGGCAATGTCTGGAGACATCGTCGGTGGTCACCAATGTCGGGGAGAGGGTACGACTCACATCAGGTGAGTTGAGGCCAGAGATACCGCCAAACAACCTACAATGTGCAGGGCAGCCCCGCCCCCCCCAACAAATGCATGCACAGTGCTGGGGTTCAGGAGCCTTGGTCTAACCAAACGCACTAAATGTGGTGAAGCCAAGAGGATTTCCCTCCTCCATCTCTCACCATCTCTCATCGCTCCCCCAAGGTCAGCGATTCCAGCCCCACGGAAAGAAGGGAGTGCATAGGCGTGGGGCAACCTATCTCTCCGCTGCCTTCTGCCTTCCCATTTGGGGACCACAAGTAGCATGGTAACGGACCTATAACACGCTCGCAAGAAGTGTCTTTTGAATAAGTAAGTGGATAAATCAATTAGGAATGAATAAATCGGTGAACAAATTCGCTGATCTGTTCATTTTTCTGAGAGCTGAAAGGGCACTTAGTGATCAAATGGTCTGTCTGCTCTCATACCAGATAAGGGGATTAAGGTTCAGAGAAATTAAGGCAAGAGATCAAAGTTACTGTCTAATTAGTGGAAGGAGTGTTACCACGCCCCAGGTCCACCTAGATCCTTCTTCATTTATTTGCACAAAGTATTAGTACTGCTCACACAGAAAGACAATTTAACCCACCAGATGTGAGACCCTTTCACCCGCTCAGGTTTATTTGTGATATAGGCACTCTAGTGAATTTTGACCAGCCCCAACAACCTCATATACTCACTGAGCCAGGCACTCGGTGAGTGAATGAATCTGGCGGACTGCTCATTCCACACCCCCCAAAGGGGTCTTCTGTATCCCTCATCCACACATGAAATGTGAAGAGATTAATACCTTTGCTTCTCTGAAGAAAAAACAATGGCAAAGAGAAAAAAGAACTATTCGATTATGGGATATATCTCTTGCAAATGCCAAGCCTTGACTTCCCTTAGTGAATTTTTAGCGAGCTCTTGAGATTATTGTGTGATCAGAGCCATTGTGTGAAATGTACTTCAGCATCTTCATATGAGACAACAATCTCTGAAAAGGACAGCACTGCATTGCGTAACGGCAATTTCATTGTTCTCCAGAGGAGAACAATGGAGGGAAGGTGGAGGGAAGAAGGATCTTCATTTTAACAAGGAATCCATTACGGATTAGCGGCAAATAACTAATATGCATCGAGCATCTGACAGCTTACAAATAGCTTTGCAAAAATGAAGGTAATGAACATGTTGCTAGTCTTGATAGATACTGGAACTTGCTTTTGTTTTTCAAAACTGGCTCTTCATCACAGAGTTTGAGCAGCGCTGGTCTATGGCACTCATTTGTACCACGATACTTGCTAAATTGCAATCTACTCTAATTCTCTATTTATCTTTTTGTATAACGCCCCCCCCCCCCTCTTGAATGTAAGCTCTACGATTTCAGAAGCAATGTTTAGGTTTGGGTTTTTTTTTTTTTATAGACTTCATTTCTTAGAGCAGTTTTAAATTTATAGCAAACTTCAGCAGAAGGTACAGAGATTTCCCACACCCTTCCTGTCCCCTCCCCCAATTCTCCCCCACTATTAACACCCTCCCCCCAGATGGCATACCAATTACAATCCACAAACCCACACTGACAGCATTATCACTCAGAGTCCATAGTTTACTTTAGGGGTCATTCTTGGTGTTGGGCATTCATTGGGTTTGGTCAAAAGTATAATGATAAGGTATCCCATCATTATAGTATCACACGAAATAGTTTCACTGTCCTAACGATCCTGTGCTCAGCCTATTCATTCTTCCTTCCTCCCCAGACCTAATAGATATTAAAATGGGGGCAACTGGGTGGCTCAGTCGGTTAAGCATCTGCTTTGGGCTCAGGTCATGATCTCGCAGTTGGTGAGTTCGACCCCTGCGTCGGGCTCTGCATTGACAGTGCGGAGCCTACTTGGGATTCTCTCTCTCCCTCTCTGCCCCTCCCCTGCTCGTGCTCGCTCTCAAAATAAACAAACGTTAAAAAAAATAAAGATGTGATAATAGACATCATCTGGCACTGGCAGAATAGTTGGACAGATTGTCAGAACAAAATGGAATATCCTGAAACGAGCCAAATAGTAATGAAAATTTTGTGTGCAGTGAAGACGGCAGGTGATGTCAGCGGGGAAAGTTAGGATTGCTTAATAAATGGGGTGGTAGCCATTGGCTAAAACCTACATTAAAGCTAACATCAAAATAAAATTCAGATAGATTGATGACATTAATGTAGAAATAAAACCTCTACACAACCAGAAGTACTAGATATGTAGATTATAATTATGTAATCTTTTGTAATCAGGGAAGACTTATCAAATATCATACCTTGTCTCTGGAGACAAGGTCCATAAAGGAATACATTCCCATACCGTGTGTGTGTCAAACATTAACAAAGTATAAGAAAAACAACAAAATGGGAGGTATAATTGTAAAGTATGTGGCAAAATATTTGATAAATACGTGAAAAGCTATTAAACATCAATAAAAGGGGACACACCTAATAGTGAAATCTTATTTGCCTAATAAAACAATTGGTGAAGATCGAGAACAGGCATTTTACAGAACAAATGTTATAAAGGGCCAATAAGATGCATAAAAAGTTCAGTTTCACTAGAAATAAAAAGAAATGTAAATTAGCCAGCTTCATAATCCCCTCTCTGCCATTCCAAAATCCAAAATGCTCTGGACACAGAAAAAAAAAAATTCTGTAGTGCAAACTAATGTAGTAGCAAAACCTGATATGGGCTATTTATGGTCTATTTATTCTGCTGAACATAACTGTTAGTGTCCTCCCCCACAGCATGCAGTTTATTGGGAATATTTTGTAATATACAGTGTATAACTTTATTACTTTTAGAGAGTATAAATTCGGAAACAGATCCGGCCATAATGGCCTGGATAAGGAAACCTGTACAATCTTTATGGAAGAAAACGTGTATTAAATGACTTTAAGATAAGTATTTGAAGGTCTACATACAAGAATGCCCAGTCAGGCATCGCTTAACAATGGCCTAACTGGCCTCAACGTCCAAAAATAAGATATTGTTGAAAAAAATGATGGCAAACGACTACAGTGGAATATTTTATAACCAGTAGATCATTATTCCCTAAAATAAAGATACTTACAGGATATAGAAGAAGAAGGGATGTACTAACCATAACGTGTGGGTGTGTATATAAAAAAGGAGCTCATTTAAAGAGCTCTACAGTCACATGCATAAATCTTGGCGGGGAAGATTTAAATCAAAACGCCATCGCTGGGTGGACTGGGTTTTAGGTCATTTTAAACAGTTACTTGTGAAGAGTTTACCATTCTGATTTTTGAAAATGATCTTGCATTAGCAAAAAGGGAAAAATGCTGCACATAGTGACTCAATTTTTCCCTCCAACCCTTATGTAAAGCAGGATGGATGGTTCCCATTACAGAGAGGAGAGAGGCGGATGCCTGCGGAAGTTAGGGCTTTCTTCAGGTTTGCAGAGCTTGTAAGTGATGGGGCCTACCTCCTCTGATTTCGTATCTAGTCTCTTTCCATGGCAAGGCCTCTGTGGGCCTGGCCCCGGGTATCACCTGGCACCCATTCAGATCCCTGGCCCTGATAACATCTGGCAACTGAACAAGTCTTTCTTTCATTTAGTACCAGCTGACTGGGGGTGTCCTCTACAGGAGGTGTCTTGGGGCAGCGCTTAGACAACAAAACCATAGCTCTTGACTTCAAGACCACTCCAATTCTTCTCACAGGGATTCCTAATTTAGCAGAGAGCAGTGGCCCACAAGTCCATGAACAAGTAGCTTGTTCAGATCACACAGTATACTTTTTCCCACAGAAATGTTACCCGTGACGCTGAATCCACATGTGCACGTTTCCTGAAGCACAAAATGGTGCCATGAAACCACCTACGATGGATTTAGAACAGATTTACTAGGAACTGTGTCCCGACCTCCTATTTGGGGTTTTATGAACACACACTAAGACAGCTGGGGCAGTCCAATCAGAGACTCCTCTTTGTTTTTACTGAGCAGTGGGATCCGGCCCTTGCCCAGCTCCAGGACACTTGAGGGGCCCCCACGGCCCAAGGGTGGAGAGAAGAAGGGCCTGGGGAAGGACTCTGGGGAGAGAGGCAGGAGTGGGGGGAGACGGGCCAGGCAGGTGATGCCGAGCACGGAGAGCAGGGGTGGAGCGGGAAAAGATGACTGCAGCTGGGGGTGGGACTGGAGACGGGGCAGTGGAGAGGGAAGCAGGGAAGGTGAGCCAGGAGGAGAAGGAGGATGAGGTCAAGAAGGGGACCATGTGCTGGGGCGCCTGGGTGGCTCGGTCAGTTAAGCATCCGACTTCGGCTCAGGTCATGATCTCGCTGTTCGTGGGTTTGAGCCCTGCGTCGGGCTCTGTGCTGACAGCTCGGGGCCTGGAGCCCGCTTCGGATTCTGTGTCTCCCTCTCTCTCTGCCCCTCCCCCAACTCATATTCTGTCTCTGTTAAAAATAAACATTAAAAAAAAAAAAAGACAGGGAACATATGCCACTGGTGGTCTCCAAAAGAGGGTATCTGAAGGTCAGGGCAGCCGATGGCACAGACCTTGCAAGTAGCACAGAGACTGAGAGCTGCCCCCACATCCATCCCCTTCGATTCCCCTACCCCTGGCTAGAATACACAAGGGGTGGCGTTGAATCACTTGGCAATGCCCTTGATCGCTGGGGCCCGGATTCTCAGGTTGGGGAGAAGTCAACCATCAAGCTTAGACCGCTGTTAATTTGGAGCCTCTGTGACAGCAGCCAAGCATACAGATTAAAGAATACCTCACCTCGCAAGACTTCAGGAGGAAACAAGAATACAGCTGCAAGCCTTGGCTGAACGACAGAGAACTGTCCTGATCACAAAAGAGAATTTTATTATTATACTCTACAAAGTCCTTCTCCTCCCTCTCTGCTTCTTCCTCTTCCCCACCTTCAGGCTGACCAGCCAGTCCTCCCCGTCCCGCTCACGAGAAAAGAAAGAGGATGCGACAATGGCAACCAAACGGGGCATCTGGCATCGACGTCCTGTTCCCGTCCCAGAGCTGACGGCACAAAATGAACCGAACCATCTCCTGGGCGCAGGTATTTTCCTGAGGTTTAAACATTTGAAATTCAGATTTGCCTGGGGAGTCTTCCTCTGTCTGGGAGACAGAGCAGAAAGAAGCACATCGCATACTTAGTAGCGTCACGCTCTTGGGCTGCAAGAAACAAAAGTCTGAGCTCTGGGCCACGGCCCTTTCCTCCTTGAAACACACATGTTTACGGGCCAGAGAGGCAGGTCCTGAGGTACGTGGGGTGCAGGAGCCTGGGTCAGCGGGTGCAGAGAAGGGAGGGGCTAAGTATTCTGGGCCCTTCACCAGGGACATTCGTGAACAGCTCTCGGCAGTGGGGGATTCTGTTTCCCTTTTGTTTGTTTTTAAAACCACCATTTCGTTTTGTTCTAAAAAGAATGGAAAAGTGGTAAGCTGTTGCATTAATCTCTGCTTCAGTCCACCCCTTAAGGAAATGAATGGGAAAGGGAAAACAGAACCTGCCATTTACTCAAAACGAGTTCGCAGACGTTTCCTCCATTTGAATGCTGACGTCTCGTGACACACAGTCCAGTTGGTATTCTCATCCCTGTGTCACACAGAGGGAAACAGGCTCAGAGAGGTGAGGACATTTGTCCACGGTCGCACAGCTGATCGTGGTGGAGCGCTTTTAGGACAGCACACACGGTCGTTCGATCTCCTGTAAGCTCAGCGCTGCCCTGGAGGTAATTATTTCTAACTCCATCTGACTGCGTTACATTGACATCTTTGTCAGACCTCTGGGTTCCCCCTGAGTCCTCCGTGGCTGATCTTTGCTGCTGCAGACACAGGGGTGATTACAAGGTATTATTCATCTAATGCTTCTCTCGGGCCATCAGGAGGCACCTTGGCCTGAGTGGATCCTAGTAATGAAGCCACACTTCCTGTCTTTGCAACATCGGTCAGGGAAGCAGATCGGGACTGCCCTTAACTGGGTGCGCTACCCTGGTGCCACTCGCCCCACGCGCTTTCCTGTGGGGCTTCCGCAGTCCTGTGCTTCCTCCCTGCCGATGGCATGGCATAAAAGTTGCACCAACAGAACATCTGGTCTTCGTGCAAATAGGAAGGCAGAGAGGAAGGAGGGAGGTTGGCTCCCCGGCACGCCCTCTCCCCAGGAGGACTGTACACGTCACCTCGAAGAGCAGTGAGAACGGGACCGTGGCTCCGGCCAGTGTCCCCCGCCATCTGCCTTCAGTTCCCGGCCGAAATGCCCCTCATCTGGCTGAGCTGCTTAGACTGTGAAGCAAGAGCAACTTCTCTAGGGAGGACGTCTACTGTGCCTATTCTGGTGTCCACCTCTGGGGCCCAGGGACAGCTGGCTTCGGGGGCAGCCAGGACATCGGTCTGCAAGTCCTGCCCAACCTGTCTACACCACTTGTGGTTCTTTCCTTGCTGGGCCTGCAGTAAGCTAGGACAGCGAGCTAGATTCTGATTAAGATGGCATTCTGACAGAAATGACCTCGCCACAGAGAGACCAGAAGCATCTTATAGAAGCTGTTTCTTTGGGAAATGTTAAATCCTCGGTTTCAAAACTACCGTTGGCATGACTGGGTTCGAAGGGCATGGGGAATGGTCCTCTACAGCCAGGACTCCTCCCCAGGGGCTGCTTCTGTGTCAGAGAACCCAGGCAGCACTAAAACTGAGAATTTCCTTGCTTGGCTGTGATGCCACATCACTGACACCGAGGTGACACACGTCTGACCGAGCAGTTTCCTCACCGCTGCTCGCTGCTCGGAGGGAAGTCTGAGCTGGAGTCAGACCCAACCTCCTACTTCCGATTCTAGGCTGCCTGTCACCTTGTAACTGAACGGTTTCCAAACACCTCGTAAAGGAAGTGCTTTTAATTTACTTTTAATAATCGAAAGTGACATGGCGGGGCATCAAGTTATAGTTCTTCGCACGAGGGGAGAAATATTGCTGCATTTGATAATTAGAGCCTCCGGTTTTCCCTTCTGTTGATCCTAATAGTTTGTTTTCCCAGGATTCCAGGACTTGTCAGTGAATGACAGTAACACGTTAGAGCTTGGAGGACTTTGTCTAAAGTTATATACCCTGACCTTGGGGACACTCGCTCAAGTTCAGCACTCTGAATCACAAATTGCTTCAAAGTTCTTTCCAGAGAAGACTGTGAACGCTCAAATACGCATTTATTTAATTTTGTTTTTTTAAATATATGAAATTTATTGTCAAATTGGTTTCCATACAACACCCAGTGCTCATCCCAACAGGTGCCCTCCTCAATACCTATCACCCACCCTCCCCTCCCTCCCACCCCCCATCAACCCTCAGTTTGTTCTCAGTTTTGAAGAGTCTCTTATGCTTTGGATCTCTCCCACTCTGACCTTTTTTTTTCCTTCCCCTCCCCCATGGGTTCCTGTTAAGTTTCTCAGGATCCACATAAGAGTGAAAACATATGGTATCTGTCTTTCTCTGTATGGCTTATTTCACTTAGCATCACACTCTCCAGTTCCATCCACGTTGCTACAAAGGGCCAGATTTCATTCTTTCTCATTGCCACGTAGTATTCCATTGTGTATATAAACCACAATTTCTTTACCCATTCATCAGTTGATGGACATTTAGGCTTTTTCCACAATTTGGCTATTGTTGAGAGTGCTGCTATAAATATTGGGGTACAAGTGCCCCTATGCATCAGTACTCCTGTATCCCTTGGGTAAATTCCTAGCAGTGCTACTGCTGGGTCATAGGGTAGGTCTATTTTTAATTTTTTGAGGAACCTCCACACTGTTTTCCAGAGCGGCTGCACCAATTTGCATTCCCACCAATAGTGCAAGAGGGTTCCCGTTTCTCCACATCCTCGCCAGCATCTATAGTCTCCTGATTTGTTCATTTTGGCCACTCTGACTGGCGTGAGGTGATATCTGAGTGTGGTTTTGATTTGTATTTCCCTGATGAGGAGTGACGTTGAGCATCTTTTCATGTGCCTGTTGGCCATCTGGATGTCTTCTTTAGAGAAGTGTCTATTCATGTTTTCTGCCCATTTCTTCACTGGATCATTTGTTTTTCGGGTGTGGAGTTTGGTGAGCTCTTTATAGATTTTGGATACTAGCCCTTTGTCCGATTCAAATAGGCAGTTAGCTATCACAGTCCTTTAAATATATCACAGTCCTTTATATATATACATATATATGCATA
This sequence comes from Felis catus, assembly GCF_018350175.1. NCBI lineage: Eukaryota > Metazoa > Chordata > Mammalia > Carnivora > Felidae > Felis > Felis catus. The sequence continues at coordinate 6,371,423 of NC_058374.1, forward strand.
TGTATATGTATATGTATATGTATGTGTATGTGTATGTATACATATATGTATATGGGGCTCCTGAGTGGCTTAGTCAGTTAAGTGTCCGACTTCAGTGCAGGTCATGATCTTGCGGTTCATGGGTTCGAGCCCCGCATTCAGCTCCGTGCTGACAGCTCAGAGCCTGGAGTCTGCTTCACATTCTGTGTCTCCTTCTCTCTCTGTCCCTCTCCCATTCACACTCTGTCTCTATCTCTCAAATACAAATAAACATCAAAAAATTATAAAATATATTATATATATATATATAAATAAAATGGACAGATTATATGTACAATGTAGTTTAAATTTGGTTAGAGATTCTTTCCTATACTGAAATTTACCCCCAAGATAGCACTTCCTCCCCAGTCCTGGAATTGTCACTCCTTGGCACGAGCTGCGACATTTCTGTACATTCAGAAGTAGGATTATAAGACATTCTGGCTAAACCTCTCACTGAAATCAAAATGCTCCCTTGCTGGCTTAGTACTTCACTAGTCTGGGAACCCTATGAAAATGGAAATTAGGTGAGTTTGGCATGAAGTTTAGTAAGTCTGGGCTGAGTTCTGCTGATTATCACTTTTATTTTTTTTTTAACAACTAAACAGAAAACTTTCTGCTCTATTAAAAGCCTATTTCTCAGGGCGCCTATGTGGCTCAGTTGGTTAAGCATCCGACTTCAGCACAGGTCATGATCTCACGGTCCGTGAGTTCGAGCCCTGCGTCGGGCTCTGTGCTGATGGCTCAGAGCCTGGAACCTGCTTCGGATTCTGTATCTCCTTCTCTCTCTGCCCCTCCCCCACTCATGCTCTGTCTCTATCAAAAAATGAATAAACGTTAAAAAAAAATTTTTTTTAAAGCCTATTTCTCCCTTTTAGGTGGAGATCAGAAACCTCCTGGTTCGCACTCTCTTTTCAATTATCCTGCTTATGGTGATGCTACATATTAAAGTCACCCCCAAGCCTCTATTTCCCGTATGAAGTAATATCCATTCTTTATTCTTTTCTCCAAAAAGTATTCACATTCAAATTTCAAATGATTTTTTTCCCTTACTCACTGGAGTGTATCTGATATGTTCATACGGATGCGAACTTATAAATATGCCGAGCCCAAGGGCATTTCTGCGATACGAAGTTCAAGGTCTAGGAAAGCAACCCCATTTTGACAGTCACCGTGTTCCTTGATCCTCTGCCAGAGGCAGGGGCCTGCGCAACACAAAGGGGCCGAGTTTCTAACTGGGACCGGTGCTTGTGTTTGCACCAAGAATGAGAGGCCAAGACAAAGCTCAGTGAAGAGCTGGCAAACCTGGGAAAATCGCTCCATCTCTGGGGGTCTCAGCTTCTTTGCCGATAAGACGGGGGAGTAGAGATCAAGCTCTCCAGTCTATTTGAGCCCCAGCACCCTCCGGTGCAGAATCGTTTCCAAGTTTGCTGGCTATGCTCACATTCTGCTATTCTAATGTATCTAATAGACAGAAACCTGCCATCCTGGAGAGACATCCTGCATTCAGGTGTTACAGGAATAACATATAAATGATCTGTTCCATAATATTCACACAATAAATAGTCACTGAGCATGCATTATAGGTCTTTCCTCCTTGAACCACTTGCATTTTACTGGAAGCCACAAAACCTGAAGACGACAGCACTGATAGAAACGACAGAGATGTGAGTAACTAGCATCTGTAATTTTAGACCTAAGCAGCTCTGGTTCTAAGCCTGGAGCAGAACTTGAGCAGAATTCAGCAGCTCGATTGTCAGGTGAGCTATGCCACCCAGTTTGCAATGTTAGATTGCGGCCCACGGGGGCATATAGGAAGTCGGAAGACCAGCTCCGCGTTGCCTTGGATTTCCTAGGCCACTGGTCTGCATTTCAAATTCCTTATTTAAAAAGAATGGTGGTAATAAAGGTTACCTACATCGTAATTTCCTTAGGTATTCCTAAGAACACACCGGACACACATACAATCCGTAAGGCATAAGGTATTTCAAAGTCAAGTTCACATCCTTTCCTTGTTTCTGCCAAATAAACTTCTAAAAAGGGTTCTTTTCTGCTTGGGTTCAGAAGGTCCAAGAACTAGAAGGAATCCCCAGCGCCAAGCTGTCCTTTCCCTACATCAGAGGTCTTTCCGCAGGGCTCTAAGAAAAGTCCGGGAGTGGGAAGTAAAGCCTTCTTCCTTCCTGGGACGGCACAGCTCTTTAACCGCCTGGCAGGGAGGCAGTCAGTCCTTTGAAGCCGGTCCCTTATTTCCACGGGCTCCGTAATTGATGCGCTGTGTTTACTTTTAAAAAGAAAAGAAGAAAAAGCCACCCAGGTGGAGCCCAGGCATCTGCAAATGCTGTCAGCATGGCGCACGCTTCCTGACATTTTCTGCTGAGGCCACTCTGGTTTCTTTGCGTCTCCAAAGGAAGGAGAAAACAGAGTGGGGTTGGGTGGCATTGGGAAAAAGGAGGGGGGGAAGAAGTAAGAACTAGGTCTGTCATGACTAAACTCACTAAGTTCATTCTCAGAATTAGAGTTCATACATCATTTTCAAGCCAACAGCAACTTCTGTCACCCTTATCTATTAGAGAGAAACCAACCGCTATTTTGTGGTTACATAAGAAAGGCAAACACACACCTCCAGACACTTCTGTCATTGAGGATGACAAACTCACACCAGCGAAGGACATTTTCCGACAAGGCTGCTCTGTGCCCAGTGGAGCTGCTCTTCAGGGAAATCCATGCTGGTGCTGGAATGAACACTAGCGGGGGGGGGGGGGGGGAACCTGGGCACTGGCCATGCTGTTTCTACCCAAACCCTTCTTGGCATTCATTCTTCAAGCGCATCCTTCCTGGTTGAGATGAGAGTGATCTTGTCTGACTGATGCTGTGGGTAGGCAGCTGTCAGGACTGGGAACCAGCATGTGAACCCTCCTCATTAGGGTTAGAAGAAGTCATCTCTAGACCCATATTGTTGAGAGGGTTACACTTTTTTTTTTCAGATGGTGTACACGTAGCTACAAAGCAGGTTACCATCTTTCCCTCGGGTAAGTAAAACCTATTGTATCACCTAGCCTTACGGCGATAAACAGAATCTCGTTAATTCAGTCTACACCTCACCCCTGATGAATTTGGAACGTGTGTCAAATTTCACAAGGAAGTGATAGATTGAAAGTTAACCTCTGGAAAACATATTTTGGTAAATGTTTGCTAAGCACTAAGACCTTCCTGAGTCTTACGTGGATATGTGTAAGTGCGTAACTGACAGATATTTCCAATGGAAATGCAAGTCAGAAACGATATGGTTGGCTACCATTGCCTGAGCACGTACTATGTGCTGGACTGCTCTATACCCATCTCAAAGAATGCCCAAAAGAGCTCCACAAGGTGGAAATCATCATCCCTACTTCACAGATGAAGAAACCGTGCATCGAGGTTAAACATCTCACACAAGGATCGACAGTGAAAAGAAAATGAGCCAGGAGTTAGCATGTGGGGCCCTTTCCACCACACCAGGCAGCCGGTTTCTATCTTTAAAGGTGCCTGCTCCTGTCAACCTGTGTCTAAGTATTTAAATTACTTTACATACCCCCAAACTGATTAACTAGAATTGAAACAGTTCAACTATTTATTCTGAAATTTCGTTAATTCACGCTTAGTTTTCTTGCAGTGTGTCTGTAACGAAGGAGCCATCATATCTCTATATTCAGGGGGAAAGGGAAGACGGCAAACGTATGAGTGCACATTAATTTTTATTTTATTGTTATGGGCAGGACGGATCTAAGGATCTGAGCCCCTTCTGTACCCCCACCTGCGCTGCTCATGACCAACAGTCAGGCACAGCTGTATCTTCTCCAGAGCAATTTCTGCCTAATTGCTAAGATACCCTGTCCTTCAGCCATGTGTGACCCTTAAGGGATGGGATCCTGGGAAGGAAAGGCAAGATAGGAAATTTGTACAATATTACGTTTTGTCTTTTCTTTATTTTTAGACAGACCTTCGACTCTGTAAGACCTACACGTCTCTAGTTTTAGAGACTACAAGTTTTAGAGACCTACAAGTCTCTAGTTTTAGAGACTTCATTTTATTACACTTCACTTTACTATGCTTTGCAGATAACTGCATTTTTTTTTAACAAATTAAAGGTTTGTAGCACTCCTGCCTCAAACAGGTGTGTTGGCACCATTTTCCAAAAGCATTTGCTCACTTCGTGTCTCTGTGTCACATCTTGGTAATTCTTGCAATATTTCAGACTTTGTCATTGTTATAATATTCATTATGGCGATATGTGATCAGTGATCTTTGGTGTTACCATTGTAATTGTTTAGGGACACCATAAACTACACCCATATATGATGGTGAACTTAACTGATAAATGTTGTATGTGTTCTGACTGCTCCATCAGTTGGCTGTTCCCCCATCTCTCTCCTTCTCCTTGGGTTTCCCTGTTTCCTGAGACACAATATTGAAATCAGGCCAGTGAATAACCTTATGGTCGCCTCTAAGTGTTCAAGTGAAAGGGAGGGTCACACGTGTCTCTCTTTAAATCAAAAGCTAGATATGATTAAACTGAGTTAGGACTATTGTGCCATACAGTTAGCCAAGTTGTAAATGCCAAGGAAAAGTTCTTTAAGGAATTAAATATGCTACTCTAGTGAACACTAGAAAAGCAAAACAGCCTTCGTGTTGATATGGAGAAAGTTTGAGTGGTCTGGATAGAAGATCAAACCAGCCACATCACTCCCTTAAGCCAAAGCCTCACCCAGAGCAAGGTCCTAACTCTCCTCAATTTTATGAAGGCTGAAAAACGGAAGGAAGCTTCAGCAGAAAAATGTGAAGCTAGCAAAGGTTGGATCATGAAGTTCAAGGAAAGAAGCCACCTCCATGACATACACGTGCAAGGTGAAGCAGCAGGTTCTCCAGAAGATCTAAGATAATTAATGAAGGTGGCCACACTAAACAACAGATTGTCAACATAAATGAACCAGCCTTGTGTTGGAAGAAGACACCGAATAGGACTTTCATAGCTAGAGAGGAAAAGTCAATGCCTGGCTTCAAAGTGTGAAAGGACAGGCTGACTCTCACATTAGGGGCTAATGCAGCTGGTGACTTGAAGGTGAAGCCTGTGCCCATTTGCCATTCCAAACATCCAGGACCTTTAAGAATTATGCTAACTCTATTCTGCCTGTGCTCTATAAGTGGAACAACAAAGCCTGGATAATAGCATATCTGCTTAGAACATGTTTACTGAGTATTGTGAGCCCACTGTTGAGACCTAGAGCTCAGGAAGATTCCTTTCAAAATATGACGGCTCACTGACAATGTGCCTGGTCATCCAAGAGTTCTGACGGAGATGTACGAGGAGAATAATGTTTTCATGCCTGCTATCACAATACCCAATCTGCAGCCCATGGATCAAGGAGTCATTTTGACTTTCAACTCTTATTGTTTAAGGAATACATTTCATAAGACTATAGATGCCATAACTGTGAATCTTCTGGGCAAATCCATCCATAGTGATGTGTCTAGGGAAAGTAAATTGAAAACCTTCTGGAAAGGATTCACCTTTCTAGATGCCATTAAGAACATTCATGACTTATGAGAAGTGGTCAAAGTACCAACATTCACAGGAGTTTGGAAGACATTGATTCCAACCCTTATGGATGACTTTGAGGATTTCAAGACTTCAGTGAAGCAAGTAACTGAGGATGAGGTGGAAACAGCGAGAGGACCAGAATCAGAAGTGTGGCTTTAGGTGGGACTGAATGGCTGCAATCTCATGATAAAATGTACAGATGAAGAGTTGCTTTTCATGGAGGAGCAAACAAAGTGGTTTCTTGAAATCGAATCTACTCCTGGGTGAAGATGCTATGAAGATTACTGAAATGATTGCCAAGGATTTAGAATATCATATAAACCTGACAAAGAAACAGCAAGGTTTGAAAGGATTGACACCAATTTTGCAAGAAGTTCTGCTGTGGGTCAAATGCTGTCAAACAGCCCCACCTGCTACAGAGGAATCGTTCATGAAAGGAAGAGTCAATCGATGTGGCTAACTTCATTGTTCTCTTATTTTAAGGAATCACCCTGGCCACCCCAACCTTCGGCAACCACCACCCTGATTAGTCAGCGGCCATCACCATTGAGGCAAGACCCTCCACCAGCAAAAGGATTACAACTTGCTGAAAGCTCAAATAATAGTTAGCATTTTTTTTAGCAATAAAGCACTTTTTAATTAAGGCATGTACATTGTTTTTTATAGACATAATGCTATTGCACACTTAATAGACTACAGTGTAGTATAAACGTAACTTTTATATACACTTAAAACCAAAAAACTTCATTTGATTTTCTTTAGTGTGATATTTGCTTTCTTGTGATGGTCTGGAACCAAACCCATATCTCCAAGGCATGCCTATAGCGCAAATAAAGCACCTTGTTTTCCAATCAATTGAGGCTGGCCTTCCTGAGATATGTAGTGTATTGTTTCTAAAACATTCAGAAGCCTATTCTTTTTTTAATGTTTATTTATTTTTGACAGAGAGAGAGAGAGAGACAGAGAGAGAGCATGCACAAGCAGGGGAGGGGCAGAGAGAGAGGGAGACACAGAATCTGAGGCAGGCTCCAGGCCCTGAGCTGTTGGCGTAGAGCCTGATGCGGGGCTCAAACTCACAAACCACGAGATCATGACCTGAGCTGAAATCAGAGGCTTAACTGACTGAGCCACCCAAATACCCTGGAAGCCCATTTTTAAACAAAGATGACACATTTACTTTCAACAAATTGGAAAGCTGTATTATTTCAGGTGCCTAATAAAATATTCACCAACTCAACCAGTCTAATTTTCCTTAAGACAAAATATTTTCTACATATCAAACTTATACACTCATGGCTGTCCTAGTCTAGACAGACAAGGTTCATTAATTGAATATAGGATTTCAAAAAACTTGACTTTTCTCCCTGAGCATAATCCTACCATCAATTTGGGGGTAGAGCCATTCATTCATAGTGAAGAAAAAAGAAATTCTCAAGGCAAAAAAAAAGTATGCATTAAATTAATATTTTAGGGAGCTCTAGAAAGAGAGGTTTGGGGAAAACAATGTTTTAAGAAATCAAAAGAGAATGTCAAGCAATTTTTTTTCACAGTAATTTTACCAATGGGGAAAATCAATCAGAAAGGAGTTAAACTGTCACAGTTAGGTTTTTAGTTTTAATTCCTGCGACTTGACATCCATTCTGGAAAGTTCCTTGAAGTTTCTGTTCCTACCAAAATCAACACTCAAGGTTCTTCATCAGATTTTCCTCTTTAATGACCCAGATACACTGTCAACATAAGTATCCATCTGCCCATTCTAATGGAAAGGCCACAGAAACTACTGGTCACAGCAAGGAGTGATAGGATAATTAGCCCCACAGTGATTAAGTCTAATTGACTTGGGCCAAAGGATGACCACAAGTTAAGGTAACTGAAAACAGGATCTTTACTTGTGGTTTGATTCTCTCAGCTTGTCCTCACTGTCTGAATTTATCAGATAACCGTTCAAACGTGGTTTCTTACCTAAGCTATTAGAGATCCAAATCCCATGGTGGATTACATCAACTTTGCCTTCCTGAGTGATGGAGGTCTGATATTATTAACGTTATGATGTTGATTTATAGGTAGGGGTGAGGAGGAGGAGCAGGAAGGAGTGAAACAGTCACTTTTATGATGCTGGGACCTTGGTGGAGGATCTGTAATTTATTAAATCAGGGGGTTCTCCAATTCAATTACACATGATCATATCTGGGCACTCACTAATGTGTGACAGAAAGAACTAGGTAAATGAGAAAAGCATCTTTCTTGCACCTGGTCCTCATGAAATTTATAATTTATAAAGGGAAAGAGGAAACTAAATCATTATCTCTCATACATCAAAGCACTGTGCTGGGCACCGTCCACCATTTTTCATGATCTTGGGAAGTCCTCACAGCTAGTCGGCAATAGCCCATTGAAGAATGGGCTACTGATCTCATTTTACAGAGTGGGCAACTGAAGTCCAAGAAGTTTAAAGTAGAACATTACTCGGCCCCCAAAGGAACAAAATGCTGATGCACGCTACAATGTTCCTGATGCATGCATACGACATACGTACTACAATGTTCCTCCTCAAGGATGAACCTTGAGGACATTAGGGTAAATGAAATAAACAAAACACACAAGGACAAATATTATGATTCTACTTATATGAGGTTCAGAGAACAGCCAAAAGACAGAAAGTAAAATAGAGGTTACCAAAGGCTGGGGAGAGAGGGAATAGGAGTTAGTTTTTAGTGGGGACAGAGTTTCTGTTTGGGAAGTTGAAAAACTCTGGAGATGGATGATGGCCATTTGCTGCACAACAGTGTGAATGTGCTTAATGTCCCAGAACTGTACACTTTAAAATGGTGAAGAGGGCAAATTTTATGCTATGTACATTTTGCCACAATTTTAAAAAGAGATAAATTGTCACAGCTTGGAGGTAGAATAGTAAGGAATTGAGATCAGAGATATCAAACATCAAATATCAGTCATTCCTCTTATGCTGTACAAACCCTGATATTTATTATTTCTGCTACCTGCTGTCTTTTTATGTGTGTGTGTGTGTGTGTGTGTGTGTGTCAGTTAATAGTAAGCCCCTTAAAACAGAAAAGACCATAAAAACGGGGTGGCAGGGGTGCCAGGGGGAGCAGGGTAGGGGAATAAAGACAACCTTACTCACTCTCCATCCAGGCTTGGGGTAGAATTGCCTCTCCAGATAAGGCAAGATGTGGCTGTTGAGAGGAAAATTGGGGTTTGGTACAAGGAATATAAGGAAAGCAGAGGGAAACCAGAGCTATAGTAGTTCTGAGAAGACGTTATACTTAATTTTTGCCATATTCAGCTCAGCTACATCTTTAAAATCCCAGGGATACATCCATCCATTCCTTTGATCATTCATTCATTCTCTGGTCTTATTGTGTGCTAGTCACGTGCAAAGTTCACTGACAGGCAAACATAAGCGTGACAAAAGCGTTATTTGTCCCTGTCTTCCAATGGCCTAAATTCTAATTGGGGTGATCAAACATCTCTGAAAATTAACAATCAATATATGGAGTAAATGAGTAATGGACAATAGGTTGTATACAAATTAAGTGCACCGAGTCCCTCAAGGCAACAGGGATCCATAGGACTTAGAATGGCCCCTGATTGTATCAAGGAGAAAGCAGAACTTAGTTGGGCATCCTCCAGTGGGATCCATCAGAATTCCTGCAGGTAGGACTGAGGTAGGGGAGAGGAAATAGAGTGTATTCTGGAAGGGCAGAATGCTCAATACGAGCCCAAATCAGACTAGATGCAGGGAGTCTGAGCAAGAAATATAATTAGATCATTCAGATTTAATTAATTTACTGTTTTTATTTTTATTTATTTATTTTTTTCAATATATGAAATTTGTTTTTAACAATGACTGGAGGGACAGCAAGGAACCTGAAAATCCCTAGGTCAGACAAACTCTTGCTATAACTATTAATCTTCTTATTGTGGTAAAAACTATAACATATAAAAGGTACCATCTCGGGGCACCTGGGGGGCTCAGTGGGTTAAGCATCTGACTCTTGATTTTGACTCAGGTCATGATCTCATGGTTTGTGAGTTTGAGCCCCACGTTGGGATCACCCTGAGTGTGGAGCCTGCTTGGGATTCTCTCTCTCTCTCTCTCTCTCTCTCTCTCTCTCTCTCTCTCTCTTTTTTTTCTCTCTCTCTCTCAGCCCCACCCCTGCTCGTGCTTTCTCTCTCACGCAAAATAAACTTAAAAAAAAAAAGGTACCACCGTAACCATTTTTAAGTATCCAGTTCAGTAGTTTTAAATATATGCACACTGTTGTGCAATAGATCTCCAGAACTTTCCATCATGCAGAACTGAAACTCCGTCCCCATTAAACAATTGCCCATTTTGCCTCCCCCTGGCCCCTGCGAACCACCATCCTATTTTCTGTTTCTATGACTGACTTATTTTGATACTGCATGTGAGTGGAATGAACCAGCTTTTGTCTGTCTTGTGCCTGGCTTATTTCACTTAGATGATGTCCTCAAGCTTCACGTGTGCAACAGAACATATCGGAATTTTCCTCCTTTTTAAGGCCAAATAAAATTCCGATGTACGTACATACCACGTTTTGTTTATCCGTTCATCTAGCAATGGTTGTACAACCCGAACAATCTTTGGGTTGGCTATTGTGAATGATGCTGCTGTGAACAGAGATGTGCTGTATACCCACAAGTGGGCCTGTTGGATCATACTATGACTGTATTTTTGATCTTTTGAGTAATTGCCATCTGGTTTTCCATAGCAGATGTACCATTTTACATTCCCAACAACAGTGCACAAGGGCTCCAGCTTCTCCACATCCTCACTGACGCTTGTTATTTTGGTTTTTTGAGAGAAGCCATCTAATAGGTATGAGGCGACATCTCACTGTGCATTTTTCTAACAGTTAGCGATGTTGAGCGTCTTACACACTTCTCGGCCATTCGCATCATATCTTTGGAGAAGTGTCTGTTCAAGTCCTTTGCCTACTTTTAAATTGGGCTTTTTTTTGTCATTATTGTTGAGTTGTGTAGCTATTAGTTTTGAAATTGTATTATAAAACATTCCAGGCATACAAAAACATTAAAAAAAAATAACTGAAGGAACACCCTGTACGTAGCATCCAACCTAAACAGGAAAAACTAACCAATCTATTTCAGGTTTCCAATGTCCTTCCACTGACTGCATTCTCTTTCATATTCCCACTGACCACAAAGAGAATTACTATCCAGACTTTGGAGTTTATTATTTCCACCAGTTTTTGAGACATGTAGTATATACCTATATATATATATATATATATATATATATATATATATATATATATATCTTCTTTTTTAGAAGTTTACTTATTTTGAAAGAGAGAGAGAACAAGTACAGGAGTAGGGGAGGGGCAGAGATAAGGGGAGAGAGAGAATCCCAAGCAGACTCCATGCTGTCATTTCAGAGCCTGATGCTGTCCTCGATCCCACAAACTGTGAGATCAATACTTGGGCTGAAATCAAGAGTAGCCACCCTATAGGCGTCCCTATAGATAGAATATATATCTATATTCTATAGGTAACATACTTTACTGGCTTTGAAATGCAGCAGAAATTGTTTATATTCTTCTGGAACTCCATTTATCATGTTTGATAAAGACATTCGTTCTTGCTGATACGTATAGTCTCGATTTATTCACTCTCCTTACTTTGTAGCCGTGGCTCTAAAACTCTTTGGTCTTACGGGAGCCTTGGTAGCTCAGTCAGTTAAGTGTCCGACTTTGGCTCAGGTCACGATCTCACGGTTCATGGGTTTGAGCCCTGTGTTGGGCTCTGTGCTGACAGCTCAGAGCCTGGAGCCTGCTTCGGATTCTGTGTCTCCCTCTCTCTCTGCCCCTCCCCACTCATGCTGTTTCTCTGTCTCTCTCTCTCAAAAGTAAATAAGCATTACAAAAATTTAAAAAAGAAAACAAAGCCTTTGGTCTTAGGATTCCTTTACCTTGTTGAGAATTGTCAAGGTTGCCTAAGAGCTTTGGTTTACGTGGATTAAATCTATTTGCTGTATCAGAAAATAACACCGAGAAAATGTAAAAACAATTATTAACTAGAAATAACAATAAAAGTCCATTATATATGTTAACATAACAATAGTTTCAGATAGGTAATATTTTTTAAGACAAACGAATGAGAAATGTGGCACTCTTTTATGTTTTTGCAAATCTTTTTAATGTCTTGCTTCACAAAAGACAGCTGGATTCTCGTATCTACGTCTGCTATCACAACATGCAGCTTCTGGAAAACTCCACTGGACAGACTAAAAATGAAAAGGTAAAAATGGGGCACCTGGGTGGCTCAGTCACTTAAGCCTCTGACTCTTGATTTTGGCTCAGGTCATGATCTCACGGTTCGTGAGCTCCAGCCCTGCATCAGGCTCCGCACTGACAGCCCAGACCCTGCTTGGGATTCTCTCTCTCCCTCTCTCTCTGCCTCTCCCCTGTATGCTCTGTCTCTCTCAAATAAATAAATATTCAAAAAAATTTTTAAAAATGACCTCTTCATCTACAGAACATTAAAGTAAGAATTACTACCTTTGTGATATTCCCTTTTCTCTTACTTTGTGGAATCATGCTTTAAAAGCAACAAATATGAGATATCCAAAACGGGCAAATAAATCCACAGGGACAGAGAGTGTGACGGTGGCTACCAGGGGTTGGGGGAGGGGCTAGTAATGGGGAGTTACTGCTTAGCGGGGTCCCAGAGTTTCTGTTTGGGATGATGAAAAAGTTCTGGAAATCGATCGCAGCGGTGAGTGCACAACCAGCAAATCTAATGCCACTGCGCTATTGGCTTAAAAATAGTTACAAAGGTAAATTTTGTGCTATGTGTATCTTTACTGTAAAAAAGGCAACAAATAATATAAGTATTTGATTCATTACTGAATTTGCCAGCAATCTGTATTTTTTTTCTCTCTCACTCCTGGGCCACTTCCCTCCCCTTTCCCAAATAGGCTGTTGCCTCCTTGTTCCCCTGAAGTCTCCAGAAACGCAGGAATGCCTTCTATCCACCCTTGGCAGATGAACTAGTCCATTTCAGTGAGAAAACGGAAGCCATAAGGCACATATCTGCTGAGCTTCCTTCCCTCTATTTCCACTCTTTAAAAAAAATTTTTTTTAATGTTTATTTACTTTTGAGAGAGACAGAGTGAAAGCAGGGGAGGGGCAGAGAGAGAGGGAGACAGAATCTGAAGCAGGTTCCACGCTCTGAGCCATCAGCACAGAGCCCGACGCTGGGCTCAAACCCACAAACCGCGAGATTATGACCTGAGCTGAGGTTGGACGCTTCACCGACTGAGCAGCCCAGGCGCCCCTGCAACTATTCTGTTCCTTCCCCCCTTGTCACTTGTATGGCCCCAGCCTCTCTCCCACTCCCATTTGCAAACATTCACGCCTCCTCCCCCTGGCCTCTCTCCCACTCCCATTTGCAAACATTCATGCCTCCTCCCCCTGACAACATTGGACACTGCTTCTCCTGCATGTGGTTCTGCCTTTTTCCTTCACAACGAGCTTCCCCAACCATCATCTCCTCCCCAACCATCATCTCCACGCCTTCTAGTGGCTTCCCCACCCGCTGGCTTCTGCCACCCACCAACCTGCTAATCTTGCTGTTGCAAAGGCAGCGATGATGCCCACCTCCAGATCCACTGGCTCGCTCTTGCTCTGCCTCCTCGATATTACATGTCACATGCCAACTGCCCCTCTTCCCTCCTGTGTCCCTTCCATCCCTTTGGCCACTCTTCGTCTATTGTGTTGGCCCAGACTGCTTTGCCTGGATATTATGGAATACATCCAGGTTTGGACTTGACTTTGTTTTCTGACCAATCTCATCCATGCCGATGGCCTCAGTGATCTTCTACTCAGTGATAACCTCACAAGGTATGTTTTTCTTGAACTATACTCGCACGTCCTTCAATGCTACACTTTAGCTATGTTTGGGACCTCTCTAAGGGGTGTTCCACTAGCTCTCCACACACAACCAAAATAACTACAAATTCTATCTTTTCCTCAGTGCCTACGCCTCTCCTCTCTCCTCCGTCTTGATCAAGGTAATGGCCATCTATTGAGTCTCCCAAGCTACAAATACTGGACTCAACGCTGAGTTCTTTACCTCGCCTTTGTATCCAACTATGCAACAAGTCCTGTGAATCCTATCTGGTTAGTTTGTACTTGATCCCAACTCTTCAGTATTTTAGCTTGAGAACTTCAGATATTTTCTCTCAATTATTACAGTAGATTCCTAATTATTACCACCCTCTCTCATTTTTGCATGCTGCCTACTCTCCTCCACAGCAGCTATGAAAGATGCCTTCCAAAATCTCTGCCGTGTTGAAAAACATGAAACAGCGTTTCTCCTTTTAAGCATAAAGTCCAGGCTCAAATGCCACATGATCTCTTCATTACAATCAAACTTCAAAACTTTAAGGGAATTCAACTGGGGCTAAAATTATAGTTTGGAAAAGCGTTTCGGTTTCTTAAAGTATGTTCTTCTAAACAGTTTTGAATTTGTTTTAAAAAAAAAAATCTCCCCTCATACAACAATAAAGATGAAATCATAGAATGCTATTTTTTTTTAAAGGCTTCATAAACACATGGAGATCTATGCAGAAACCCACAACTGATTTAATTTGCAAAACCACAGGTTTAGCTCAACTAAAGTAAAGATGACTTAGATAAAATACAACCAGAAAACTGAGATAAAAGATATGGGGTAAAGAAATGAAGATCATGGTTCAGCAAGGAAGCGTCATGGGCACAGCATGAAGGTCTGGGAAACTGCTGTGGCCCAGGAAGCTGGTGGACTGACTCCATAGAGTGCCTGGGAGCCAAATGTTCTCAGCAGAGTCCCTGCTTGCTGGAATAGTGTCATTTATAGGATCACGCCCCTTTCACTTGTGAAGACAGGGTCACCTTGATACAGGAGGAGAAGCAAGATGTTTAGGTTGAAGTTGAATTTTTGAGGCTGGCATGGGAGATCACCGGTATTTATTAAGGTTGGTGTGGAGTCAGAGTTAAAAACAGTGGGAGTGAAGAGGTCTAAAGCATGATCTTGACCTGACCCCCAACCAGCTGTGACACTCTGAGTGTCTTGCTTGGCTCCTTTGAGTCCCACTCTCCTTGCCTTTAAAATGAAGAGTCTCTTAAAAAATGAGAATAATCTGAGGGCTGATGGGGGGTGGGAGGGAAGGGAGGGTGGGTGATGGGTATTGAAGAGGGCATCTTTTGGGATGAGCACTGGGTGTTGTATGGAAACCAATTTGACAATAAATTTCATATATTTTAAAAAAATAAAAATAAAAAAATAAAATGAAGAGTCTGGGGAGAATGACTCTTATTTATACAGGCTAACATTCCATATTTGACTATGTTCATCTCAGTATTATTAACATTTGGGGAAAATTCTAAGAGACAGTTTATCCTTAGGATTTAAGAAAGGGGGGCGGGGAGAAAAAGACCTTATTTAAAAATGAAGAAGGGTCCTTCCCTTCCCAAGGAAGCATTTAGAGTACTGAGCGTGCTCTCAAGCACAGCAAGGCGCACCCCTTCAGATGTGGCGTATGTGGAAGTTATGAAGAAGATAGGAAGTGAAAGCTCTGGGGCTGGCAACGCACGAGTGGGATTTAATTAGGTCACCTTCTAATTTCCTTCTGCTCACGTGCTAACCTGCAGAAGTTGTAGCAATAGGCAGAACAAAATGAAGATTTTTTTTAGGGGTTCCCGGTTGCTCAGTTGGTGAAGCGTCTGACTCATGATCTCAGCTCAGGTCATGATCTCACAGTTTGGGGGTTCGAGCCCTATTTTGGGGTCTGTGCTGACAGTGCGGAGCCGGCTTGGGATTCCCTCTCTCTCTCTCTGCTCCTCTCCCACTTGCATGAGAGCTGTCTCTCTCTCAAAATAAATAAATAAGCTTAAAATATATATATATTTTTTAAGGTATTGCTCCTCATTGCTAACAGGAACCATAATAATCTGATTCTAAATATTGGTTGACCACCAACTATGTCCCAGGCATGTACCAACAAAGGAACACAGTGATGGAAAAGTAGCCATGGCCCCAGGCTTCAGAGAGGAATGCAGAAAATGGGAATTATACATTACTTGGGACCAGGGAAGGGCAGAATATGGTCTTCTGTCATCTCATGACTTGTCTGCACTCCCTTTTTTTTTAGCCATAATTTTTTAGCAAAAAAAATACCATGTATTTTTCCTCTCCCTCACTCTCCATAAAAACAAAGTATTTAGTAGTCTAAGAGCAGGCCATGTTCCAGAAAGTTGTCTGCTTAGTTCTTCACTTTCTTCAGCGATTAATAGCTCCCTCACAATCTAAATTATCTCATTTAGGTACCGTTTACCTTTTTTTTTTTTTTATTGTCTTTATCCTCCAAAAGAGAGTAGGTTTCATGCGGGCCAGGATCTGGGCCCCCTTCTCTCCCCTGCACCCCCAACACTTAGATCAATCTCTGACCAATGACCAATTACATGCTTGATCAATTAACATTTGTGGACTGAATAAATTCCAGCCTTCCTTCTCAAAAAGATTCCTATCTTGTCTAACTTACTGATTAAGCCCCTCTCACGTGGGAAGGAAACTTCATCAGGACGGGCATTTCTAAGACGATCTCTGTTCCCTAAACTTCTAGTTGACAGAATTTCAGGTACTGGAGTAAAGTGAAGTGAGAACTTTCTGGCAGTGCAACGGAAGGTATTGTGAGATCAGGGAGGAAGTCGCATTCCAAAAGAGGTCACCCTTTGATTTGCTGGGAAGTCCACTCCAAGGGGGAAAAAAACCCTCTGTCCTGTTCACGGCTCCTTTCCCTTCTCTGTGGCTGAATTTCCCTCTAAATGTACTGACACATCAGGGGTCCAGGAAAGATGGAAGGATAAGTTTAAAACAGAAGTCATACAAAACATAGACACTTGGTTTCTGCCTCTGAGATAATGGATCACGATGTCCTGTGCCTTGGCGGTTATTGTGACTTAACTACTTAGATATTCTCAGGGCTATAACTTATTTATACTGAGTGAATTGCTCGACCTCTGAAAATTGTCGTTTGGCTCAACAATGAAGCATCTACCGTATTCCTGATTTTATTCTGCAGACCAACAACAAGAAAATAATAAAGTACACATTTCTTGGGATTGAAAAAAATTAATCTTTGGAAAGCATTGGCAAAAGTAAGGTCTCTGAACTTTTTGGAATCTTGGGCTTCAGGAACTTGTCAAGTAATAACAATTAACAAATAATAGACATAAAAAGATCAGAAACTTAGCGTGAACCTTCTTAGTGGTTCCTGACCAAAAAGCAAATTACAAAGTTACACCAGGCATATGCTAAAAAAACAACTTGAGTATACCTCACAGTATAACAATATACCCTTCACCTAATTTCTAGAACAATCCCATAAAGCTAAAGCTCAGACTGCAACGTTATTATTACAGAAAGGTTCATCTGGCTGCATTCCTCACTCATTTTTAATTAAACAAACTTTCTTCTCATGGATCTTTTACAAGTCATAGCGGCCAGGATACAGGTACACGTGTGTGTGTGTCCATCTGTGATAGAATTTGCCATTTTTCAATGTGCCCCAAACAGTAATAGAGATATAAAGAGGGGAGGAACTCTCAAAACTCACGTCTCAGAATTCATACCGATGTCAAGGAGCATTTTTTAAAAAACGAGTCCGTGACTACAGCATATCGCGGAATTCAGGCTTCGCCAAGCATGGTGGCACAAAGTAGAGACTAGAGCATCAAACTGTCTGTGTTCAAGTTCTAGCTCCTACATCCAGCAGCTCTGTGACTTCGAACAAGCTGCTTCACCTGTCTCCTCGCCTGCAAAGTGAGGCCAATAAGAGAACCTACCTCAGATGAGCTAATGGACAGAAGTTGACCAGCGCAGAATCTGGTATCCGGAAAAAGACTTTCGCACGATGATTACTTCCTATACAGTTCAGCCAGAAGATGACTCTGGGCTCTTTCAAGGGGGGGCTTCCTGGTCAGGGCTTAGCTGCCAGCTCACCTGTCCCCAGTCACACCATGTCCCCTGTGCCTCGACACTGGAGCCCAGCACATCACCGTCAGTGTCACGTTCACGTGATCCGGTCAACTGAGGGACGAGGTATTCCCCCCAGTGACACAATAGACGTCTCGGCTTTGGGAATGACTGTCCCACACGCTTTCCCTTCTGTCTGCACAGCTTCTCCTCTGCCCTCTCAGGACGGGTGGTCACTGGCTGAGAGCCACACACAGTGCTTGAATCGGGTGTCCCGGTGGGTCCTTTCGGGTCCGGGACGCCCCGGAGGGAGGCTCCTCGAACACCTCTGCGGGGGCCACGGGGCTGGTGTGACGGAAGGCTGTGTGGTGCTGTCTTCACCATGACGTGCCTTGCCCTTGCCACATCTCACTGAATTTTCTGTTCCACCTGCTGTGCTCGTGTCTTGTCTCGGGTTTATCCAGTGCCTTCTCTCCCTGCACTTCATGCTGCACCCGCCACACAGGCTCCGTCACACAGCTCACCTTCCCCCTCATCACACCCCCCCTTCCTCCTGCCTGGGGTTGTCTGGACTCCCCGGCCATCGCCCTGGGACACTGACATCAGTAAATGGTACACAGCACTCGATGGCGGTGAGGGCTGTCTGCTGAAGGCGAGGGCTGGACAGCCGAGAGAGAGACAGATGCCCGCTCCGTGGGCACTGGCAGCGGGGATGGGAGGGGACAGTGCCATTGCTGCAGGACCCCAGGCACACGGGGGATGTGTCCGTGTGTGCGGGGGGATTCGTGTGGGGGGGGGAGTGCGTGCCAACACACGGTCCCACGTGGACCAGCTGAAGACCTAAGGCGCTCAGGTCCTTGAGTAGGGACGCTGCAGGAGTGGGGGGGACAGGGTGGGAAGGGCCCGGCAAGCCATGCCAAGGCTCTGACTCACGTTCCACGGGCGATGCGGAGTCACCGTGGACTTGTGAAGTGGAGAGCTGCCTTCAGATTGTGCATTAGCACCTCTGTCAGCAGAGCCCGGCATGCGTGGGAACTTGAACATGAACACGAACGTGAGGTCCCCTCTGTGACATGGTTTACCAGATGGCCTAATGACTTGTGCTAGACTGTGTCTCCAAAGAGGGCCGTGACCACACTGCCCTGCGCAGCTCTTCTGCAATGCTGCTCAGCCTTGCCCCGCAGCAGTGCAGCCTAACGCCCCCACCCATGACCTTGGCTGGCCCTGATGTGCTGAGCAGGCAAGTGCAGCAGTGCTGATGCTCAGTGTGGCCCCTGAGAGACCTCGGCTTTGGCCTCTGGGTGCTCAGAACACTCACTCTTAGGCTCTAATCACCACGAAAACAAGTTCAAGGAGATCTCATCTCCTATCTGTCCGCAGTCCCATGAGAGACTTCAGGTGAGGCCCAGAGGAGCAGAGCCAGCCCAAATCCCGCATCCGGGGAATCATGAGCAAATAAAACGATGCCGTTTGAAGCCACTGAGTTTTGGGGGACGTTCATTACACAGCGATTGACATCCAAAGCAACACTCTGGGTCAAATAAATAATAAACTGCAACCTTGACAATTTCAGGGTAATAGCACCAGCCCACTGTCTATATGTGTTAGGTTGTACTTCACCCTCGATTATTTATTCCCAAATCTCATTTCAAGCCTATGTCACACTTAACTGATTAGTGCTCAAGCTTTTTCAAGGGCAGCTCTTAGAAAATGTAATCCTCTGATTCCATCTTGCAAAAGGCTAAGAAAATGCGGCGTGCGGATTAAAATTCCCCAGAGTTCCGTCTAACCTTTCCTGTTGGTGGTTTCTAGACAAATGTCCAAACAAATATATGTTTCACTTGTTAGACCTGCAGGATGTTTGAGGATTCTTTACAGTTTGCTTTCATAGCTGTATTGCAAAGTGTCTTGAGATAGAACAGTACTTAAATAAATAGTGTGATCTCTCTCTAGGTCTAGATATTTAGACCCAAGAGACTAGATTATTTTTCCATGAGAAAATATCTATAATTTTTCTCCAGGAGAAAATCAATTTTATATATTTAAATGAACATATATGCTCTCTGTTCTGAATACTTAATAGTCTGCTCTCTGGACGGGAGGGACTCCTTCCTTTCATTTCCATTGAAGAAACAAAATTCAAATATGATGTCATGTGTTGACATTTCTCTCCACCAGCTCCACCCAGGAGAAACGACTAATGGGTGAGTTTTACTTAATTAATTTCAAAACTCACGTGCTAATTTACGCTTAGCAACGTTGGCAACTATTTTTTGTGTGTGTCAAATATGTCACATTTATTTTAATAGGTGATGAAAAGCCTTTTCCTCCTGTGCATGTGGCTTACTCTCCTAAAGCACTTTCCCTCTCAGATCTCAAGTGTACTGTAAATATTAACAAATCTCAGTGCCCGGGAACTAGGAAAGAATCCCACTAGTCAAATCCTTCTTTTCATTGGAACAGAGGAAGGAAGGTTCAAGTACCTTGTGCTGTGCCTTTGGCAAATACTTCAGCTGCCTCTGCTCCAGAACTTGGAATTATGCAGGCTATTTGTCACTGAATTATTTCATCAACATGAAAAGGATTTTTATAAAACTCGGTTATATGTGAGGGGCAGGGAGATCCAAGTCCCTCTTATGAAAGAGTTTATTTATGGCTGCTATGAATATCACCCCTTCCAAAGAGCCTATGTATAAAAATCCATGCTAATTTATTCTTTCTGAGTAACTAACGCAGAGGAAATTTTTTAAAAATTCCCTTCCTAGAGGAGGGAAGATCCTCTCTGGCTGCTGCTCCTCATTCACTTATCTTCCAGGAACAAAAACCGCTGGGTAAGGTAGGTTGCTCCTCTTGGAGGACCAGTACTTTGAGAAAACTCGGTTGTTACGGTATCTGAGAGAATTCGGCATGTTACAAGCATCACTAACATTGAAGGAAAGATGTTTTGTTGCTACAAAGCCAACTAGAGCTGGACGGCTTTGGTGTTCAGGTGACGACGGTTTCATGTGTGGGTGAAGGGTCACACATTCTTCTCTTGGTGACGTTGGCTCGTCACCCAGACTGTTCACCAATGCGTGCACGTGGGCTAGCCAGAGCCTGGGAACCTTGACACTTATCTAATACCGTACCACCCCAGTGAATATGTGGACATCAAAGGAACTCCCAGAAAACAGCTACAAAATATTAGGATCACCAGGAATCCTAGAGACCCCTCATCCAACTCGTGCACCTTTTGGTCAATATGGAAAACTGGAATGGGGAACAGCTCCTTCTCTTCTGGCCCCCACGTCTATGACCCGCCCATTCGCCTTCATAGCTAGATGGCCATGAAAGACTGGTGTGGCCATGGAGAAGCAGGACAAAAGCAGGGCCAGGACGCGAGGCCACAAGACCGCAGAGCATCTCTGCAGTCTCTTCCACTGAAAGTGACTCTCTAATTCGGATTCGTAATACCCTGTGTACCAACTACCACATGCCCCCACTTAGCAAGGAGCCTGGGATTGTTGGGCAGAGAAGGCACCAGAGAACTACGGAGGCAGATGTCAAGGTAGGGACTGGCTACCAGAAGCCAGCACAGCAAATTGCAACCATCTACTTGGGGCTCTAGGAACCACTTTTCACTTAGATCCCTAAAGCCAACCTTGCAAATACGGACAAAAATTGCAGAGCTTAGGGCTCTTAAATACTAACGATCAGGCCCTGAGAAATGTCACATTCATAGAATCCTTCACACTGGCATTTGGAGGAAGATAAAATAGACTCCCCGACTCCCTGAGGCTTCCTGATCCCCTTCAGGACCAGATGCAGCCTGAGCTTGGTGCCACGTGCTAAAGAAAAAGAAGGACGCAGAAGACGTGACACGTGCCCTTAGGTGAGCCTTCTCAGGAGATACGAGCTGAATTAAAGTGTCACTACTGAGCTCTGGTTATGAGCTGGATAGAAACCGCAAGGCGCCAGAGACTCAAGAAAGTATGAGAGAGAGGATAAACACGTTATAAACTACACAGCAAAGGTAGATCGCGAAAGGACACCGATTTTGTAATTGCCCAAAGGGACTCTGGTTGAGAAGAGCTTTTCACGAACAGAGGCAGGAACGCACTTAGAATTTAGGGGGCTTCCTCATTTTATTTCCCAAAGGAACAGTCGATACTTGGGATGGTGAAGTCACTGCGGCTGGAATGCAGAGGAGGCTAAGTCTTGCACAGTGAGAAGCGTCTCCCTGATTCTACAGGCAAAGGTGAGTGTAACTACTGGGTGGCCCGTAGCGGACCCCATGCTGACACTCCACTTGAGGGAAAGGCCACAGTGGAACCCACAGTGCTAGTTTTCCCGGAAACACAAGGCTATCCGTGCAACAAAGTATGCTTGGAAATCTGCCTCTGAAATCTCATAAAGGTTAGGTGGGTTTTTTTTGGGTTACAAGATAGAATCCTACACTCCACTTTTAATGTTGTCTTAGCTGTGGCTTACTTATGGTTAGGAACTTATGCATGTGCCTGTTTTGTTGTTTTATTGCTGGGATTTATTTTTTATCTTCTTTAAAAGATTATGGTATTTTTTCCCCCTTTGGTTTCATATTTTTGGCTTAGTCTACCTTTAAGTAAGCCCCCTGAAGTACTTTATTATTTTTTACTTTTCAAACATTTTTCTTTGAGGGCCACCTGGGTGGCTCAGTTAGTTAAACGTCTGACCCTTGATTTCGGTTCAGGTTAGGATCTCACAGTTCATGAGATCGAGTCGTGCATTGGGCTCTGCTCTGGCAGCACGGACCCTGCTTGAGATTCTCTCTCTGTCCCTCTCTCTCTGCCCCTCCCCATGCTCATGTTCTCTCTCTTGCTTTCAAAGTAAATAAATAAACTTTAAAAAAAGAAGAGGGGCACCTGGGTGGCTCAGTTGGTTAGGCATCTGACTTTGGCCCAGGTCATGATCTCGTGGTTCATGAGTTTGAGCTCCGCATTGGGTCACGATCTTGCAGTTCATGAGTTTGAGCCTCGCACTGGGGGCTCTGTGCTGACAGCTCAGACCCTGGAGCCTGTTTCACATTCTGTGCCTTCCTCTCTCTCTGCCCCTGCCCCGCTCACGATCCATGTCTCTCTCTCTCTCTCTCTCAAAAATAAACATGAAAAAAACTGACCAAAGAGAAAATTTATTTTTAAAAGTTTAAAAAATAAAACATTTTTCTTTGAATGCTTTCAATGATTTTATCTTTGACATGGTTTTATCATCCTTGTTCTTGAATTTAGTCCTTTACTTTTTACCTTTCCTGCTGTTACCTGCCTTAATGAATTTCCAAGATGATTATGTTTTTTTTTTTCTGAAGATTCTGTAACACCTTTTATCATTTCATTAAAGTCCTTTTACCTCTTTTATATTTTCTTTTCATTAAAATAGTTGTTGAGTTCTTGGTATATCTACATTTAATGTTTACCTACTGCCTCATCCTTTTGCTTGTAGGGTATTTCAGAATATTGTAAATGTTTTTTTTACTGTTTATTTTTGAGAGAGAGAGACAGAGTGTGAGCGGGAGAGGGGCAGAGAGAGAGGAGACACAGGATCCAAAGCAGGCTTCAGACTCTGAGCCATCAGCACAGAGCCCAACGCAGGGCTCAAACTCACAGACCGCGAGATCATGTCCTGAGCTGAAGTCAGACGCCCAACCAAATGAGCCCCCTAGGCGCCCCTCAGAATATTTTAAGATGACCTTGTATTCCCTGATCATTCTTGGTTTAATCTTTCTTCCTTTTATTGTTGGCATTATAATGGTCATCAAAGTGAGAGACTGAGGGTGACAGAGGGAGAAAATCACACCGTAAGTAGGGGAGATGGGAGTTTTTACCTTGTAGCAAATTGCCTTTAGCATCTTTGAATGTTTCCCATTACCTCCGGCTCTTACTTTCTAGAATGTATTCAGACTCAGAGGACTGGGCCAAGATGATAATGATTCTACTTGTGCAAATATTTAACCCCCTAGTTTGGGATTCCTTTCTCCTGTCACTTAGCACATAGTCTCTTACACACAACATGTTCTAAAACGTATGGCTCATTTATTTACTCCACTAATAGTTATTGAGAACCTCCCATATATGTCAGATACGGTGACGGATGCTCGCAGTTCCACAAAGAATAAGTAGGAATGTGCTGTCTGCCTTCTGAGAGCTTGTAATCTATTGGGGGAATCTAAAAGGAAACAAACAATAGCAATACATTTTAGGTGCTGTGGTTGCTAACATTTACTGATTGGTTACTAAATGCTATACAAGGTACTAAGCACTTTACATGGATGATCTCATATGCCCTCTAAGAACATGTAGAAGGAAATGAAATCCAAATTTGTAGGATGAGGAAAAGCTTTCTAACTTATCTAAGTGAGGCACTGAAGATGTACAGGAATTCACCAAAGGAAGGAGGGGTTTGAGGCTGAGCATAAAGTTCCATGAGGGCAGGGGACGCCTGGGTGGCTTAGTCAGTTGAGTGTCCGACTTCGGCTCAGGTCATGGTCTCATGGCTCATGAGTTCAAGTCCCATGTCGGGCTCTATGCTGACAGCTCAGAGCCTGGAGCCTGCTTCGGATTCTGTGCCCCCCACCCCCGCTCCTCCCTTGCCCATGCACTGTTTCTCTCTCTCTCTCTCTCTCTCTCTCTGTCTCTCTCAAAAACAAATAGGCATTTAAAAAAAAAAGTTCCATGAGGGCAACAGGATGCATGGGACCGCTAAGGAACACAAAAGAGGCTTGGACTTATAGGAATGGGATGTGTGTGATGCTGGAGAAATGAGTCTTGAGAGGACAGGGGAGTGTAGATCAACCAGAACACTCCGATTCATGTGATAAAGTCTGGGTTTCATTCCAAGCGTACTGGGTCGCCACTGGAGAGTTTAATACTAGGAGTGACACTCTGAGATCTGGGATCTAGAAGGGTGCCTCCAGCTGCAACATGGAGAACTTTCTATAGTCACAGACCAGGTAGGAGGTTCTGGCAGTAACACAGAGGAGAAACAGTGGTGGCCTCTACACAGAGCAGGAAAGGAAGGTGGGAAGGGGTGGATGGAATGAAGAGGTGCAGAGGACGGAACTCCCAGAATGTGGTTTGGGGTGAGGAGTAAAGGAAAAACATCTAGAGGACCTCTGCTTGTGTGAGAAGAGGCGAAGCCAGTGCCAGGTACAGAAAAGAGCGGTAGGGAAATATTTGCAGCAAGAGAAAGGGGAAGGCGATGTGTTCAGTTTGGGGCGTTCGGTACCGAATGCATCCATCCAGTAGCGGCAAAAGATCGGTAGAACTTTGCATTGGTAAGTTTTGGGTAGCGGCGAGCGAGGACACGGCTCGGAAGATGAATGAGGGATGGCGTGGCCACGGGAACAGAGAAGTGAGGATCATCAGCCTCCCAGGGGACAGAAAGGAGAGCAGATTGCAAAGGAGAGGAGAAGAAAGAGGAAGAATGAGAGAGGGGACGGAAGGGAGACATTGCTCCAAGATTGCAGGAGCGCTCAGTGCATGGGTCCGCTGAGGAGAAATCAACTCAGAGAGGAGTGGGATTTAGTCAGCGTTGGCAACAGGGAGTGTGAGTTTCCCAAGACGCAGTAGAGGCAAAGCCAGATGTCTGTGGCAAGACATGGGGAGCGAGAAAACAGTAGCAGGCGGAAAGGACAATTTAAGGAGTGTGGCACGGAGGAGGAGGAGGAAAGAGAAAAAAGTAGCTAGAACAAGGGAGGGATTTAGGCGTGTTTGATGCAGTGAGAATGGGGCCAGTGAGGAGGGAGGGAAGGAATACACAGATGAGAGAGGACAGAATCAAGAGAACAACGTGCCCAAGAATGGGGAAGGCATGGGTCCCAGAGCACCAAAGGAGGAGGAAGAGTATTAGCCAGGGGAATGAGGCATCTTTTTTTCTTTGTCTTTTCATTGTGAAAAGGAAGGAAGGATGGGAGGGTAGATCCAGCTGAAGTTAGGCTGTAGCTCTGTGATCACAAATTCAGTCTGTTCTCATCAGGAAAACTTCCATTTTGCTCAGTGAAGGGGGAAGCAAGGCAACAGGCTGAGGGTAGGGGGCTGGGCTGGCAGGTGATGGTCACAAGTGGCTGCTGTGGAAAGCAAGGAGGCTTGGCTGATGTTAGACATCGCAGAATTAGAGCGTCATGAATTTGCATAGTTGCACAATTTTGCTCAGTATAACTCATCAACCTCTGTACACAAACTGGGAGAAGTAGACAGTGGCCCCAGGGTCCCCGGCTTTAGGACGGAAAGTATGTCATCTCACATGGCACCACCCATGCTCGTCCGGGGGACAGCTTTGGGGGGGGGGGTAGCTGTTTTCATCTTTGTCAACTTCAGGTTGAACGATTCCCAGTCTATATAATCAACACTATTTCCACCTCACTGATCTAGTCCTTTAAGAAGCTGATGTGATACCTCTCAAAGTTTCCATTCTTCCTAACAAATGTGAATATGGTTACACCACTTTCCTCAAGAAAATAGCTTCCCCAAGCAGCCAACTGATGAACACACTTGGGGAAGACAACCCACAGAGGCATAAAAAAGAATATTAAATTAGGAGCCAAGAGATCAGGGTTCACGGTTAACAATTTGTTGTGCGATCCCTGATCAAGTTTCTTCACATCTTCACGATTCAGCGTTTCCTCCATAAACCATGAAAGACCCATCTGACACACAGGGCTTTAGAGTAAGTGATCCCATGTATCCCAGCACTTGGCACACCGCACGCTTAACGAACGTCACTTTCCTTTCCGTTTCTCCTTCTTCCCTCCAGCCTTGAGCTTGTGTGATCCCATGACTTACCAGGAAGGGTACAGAAAACTAAATGCCGTGAGTCTGTAATTTTCAAACAGGTGAGAAAGAGACTATGTCCTAAATTCCATGATAGAAAACTTCATGAAATCATTACTGTTGCTACATGAAATGGGTGCTAGCGTTTTCTGTTCTATTTCATTTTGAAAGAGAAGCCTGTCACAAAGCAATACATTAATTTCATAATCCACTAATGGATTGTGTCTTGCAGGGTAAAAAAACATGGTGCAAGAGGCCTGTTTTTGCACCACAGAAATCAGTCCATGAATGAGCCACGGAATAGAGACGGTTTAAGACCGCTGCTCTAAACGTGCATGCAACTGAAATGCATTTCTCCCAAAATTGCAAGATGGGCATTTCGTCTTATGTTCATGAAAGACTTGGCTTCTTGGCCACCTGGGCTATGAAGAGTCATCTTATCTGACCATGAACTCAGCACATGGTCTGCTCTGGAAACAGCCGTGTCTTGGCAGCACTCTACTTACGGGTTATTTTAGTGCTCACTCAGGGTGAACAGCTCAGAGGGCAGGGGATGAGCAGGAGGATAAGAGAGGCAAGGGCAATGAAGGGTCAGCCTTTTGTCCTTTATTTATTTATTTATTTATTTTTAAATTTTTTTTTCAACGTTTTTATTTATTTTTGGGACAGAGAGAGACAGAGCATGAACGGGGGAGGGGCAGAGAGAGAGGGAGACACAGAATCGGAAACAGGCTCCAGGCTCCGAGCCATCAGCCCAGAGCCTGACACGGGGCTCGAACTCCCGGACCGCGAGATCGTGACCTGGCTGAAGTCGGACGCTCAACCGACTGCGCCACCCAGGCGCCCCACCTTTTGTCCTTTTTTTAGAAAAAAATGCTTACTTATTTTTGACAGAGAGCATGCGAACAGTGGAGGGGCAGAGAGAGAGAAAGAGAGAAGGACAGAGGATCCGAAGCAGGCTCCAGGCTCCGAGCTGTCAGCACAGAGCCCGATTCCGGGCTCAAACCCACGAACCGTGAGATCTTGACCTGAGCCCAAATCGGACGCTCAACCGACTTAACCACCCAGGCGCCCCTGCTCTTTGTACTTTTAACTGAAGAGTGGCAGTGGATGCCACAAACACACTTTGAGGGGAAGCCACCGGGCTCACCCCGCTCTCTTGTACTCACCTGCTGCACTCCAGCCAGACTCTTCCTTTCCTTTGCTGGGATGTCACGATCACAAGCTGCCAGGCCATTCTACAAACGCCATCCCCACTTCTAGAACACCCTCACCGGGCTCACTGCCACCTGCCATCACTTCCGCTGAGATATCTTCTCAGACACTCCAAATCTAAGTGCTCCCAGAGCACCATGTACATCCCCAGGACGGCACTCGCATAGTCACCATACGCTTATGTATTGCAGGCCTACTATGTGCCAGGCCCTGCTGTAGCAGCCAGGGATACAGCTATGGATGAAACACTAGCCCTCACAGGGTTTACCCTCCAGAGGAGGAAACAGGCAGGAAATAAACAAATATATAATACAGTCGCACACCATCATAGTATAAACTGACACATAACAATATACACGCATGATGAAATTATCACACTGCCTTGTAATTTCCTCTTTACTTGTCTGCCTCTCCCCTACGAGTTAGACAGTACAGTGTGTGGCTCTGGGGCTCATAACAAAAGCTTGATGAACTAAAGTACAGCCATCAACCTTTTGGCTGTCTCCGGTGTCCCAAGAATTTGCCTTGTTTTGGTTGCCTACAAGAGATAATCTAGCCTTTAATCTGCAAAAGGTCTGACACATTTAAGGTTATTAGCACTAACACCATGCTTCCTTTATTCTTGATAACCGTTTCTTTTTTTTAAATTTTTAATGTTTACTTATTTTTGAGAGAGAGACAGAGAGACAGGGAGTGAGGCGGGGGGGAGGGGCAGAGACCGAAAGAGAGAGGGAGAGGGGAGACACAGAATCCGAAGCAGGCTCCAGGCTCTGAGCTGTCAGCACAGAGCCCGACACGGGGCTCGAACTCATGGACTGCGAGATCATGATCTGAGCCGAAGTTGGACGCTCAACCGACTGAGCCACCCAGGTGCCCTGAACAACCATTTATTTCTACATCACGAGGTCCTTCACGTAGGTAGGGGCAACCCTTCCTAGAAGGACCTTTTATCTTTCAAGAGCCCCCTGCCCTGGTTTCCCTGGTCCTTCAGGGGACGCTCGAATAGTGGTCGCTCTAGTGATTCTGCACTAGAAAAACGTACATAAACAAGGAGAGAGAGGAAAGACCAATGAACTCAGGAGACTCATAGACCCCCGAGTCTAGCATCAGACAATTTAGTGAAAAGCTCACAACACATGAGGATGACCACTATCAAAACAAACAAAATCCAGAAAATATCAAGTGTCGCCGAGGATGTGGAGAAACGGAAACCTTTACGCACTAGTGGGAATGTGAAATGATGCAGCCACCGCGGGAAACAGGATGATGTTTCCTCAAAATATGAAATACCGAATTGCCATTTAATCCAGTCAAAAGAATTTAAAGCAGAGACCTAAAGAGATATTTATACACCCATGTTCAAAGTGTTATTATATATAAACCAAAGCGTGGAAGCAACCCAGGCGTCCATGAATAGATGAGTAGATAAACAGAACAGGATATACACACACAATGGAATATTATTCAGCCTTTAAAAGGAAGGAAATTCGCACAAATGCTACAACACATATGCATCTGCAGGACCTTATGGTGAGGTAAGCAAGTCTCACAAAGACAAATACTGTATGTTTCACGTATATGGGGTGCCCAGAGTAGTCAAATTCAGAAAGACAGAACGAAGAATGGAGGTTGCCAGGGGCTGGTGGGAGGGTGAACGGGGAGTGTTAAATGGGGACAGAGTTTCAGTTTTGCAGGATGAAGGAGCTCTGTTGATAGGTGGTGGCGATGGCTGCCCACCAGTGTGAAGGTACCTAATGCCACTGAAAGGTACCTTTCGAAATGGTTATGATGATGAGTTTTGTGGTATGTGTACCATGTTGTCACGATTGAAAACACTTGTGGCGCTCAGTTGGTTAAGCATCCGACTCTTGATTTCGGCTCAGGTCATGATCTCGTGCTTGGTGAGTTCGAGCCCGGTGTTGGGCTCTGGGCTGACAGTGCAAAGCCTGCTTGGGATTCTCTGTATCTCCCTCTCTCTCTCTCTCTCTCTCTGCCCCTCCCCTGCTTGCACTCTCTCTCACACAAAATAAATAAACATTAAGGGAAAAACAAAAACCCAAAACCTTTAACTGGTAGGTTGTCCAGCTCTGTGTCAGAGTCAGACATACGAGCTGTTAAGACCTGGGCAAGCGATACAACTTCCTTGAGACTCAGGCTCTTCACCTGCAAAATGAAAGTGGTGATGATGATAATAATATGCAATTTATAAAAGCGTTGCAAAGATTACATGAAATAGGAATGTTTGTCAAATATAAAATTCTGGGCTTCATACCCGGCACGCAAATGATAAGTAATACTGCATCAATCAAACCATTATTTTATTGCTTTTGTTGGCTCTGATTATTATCATCAATATTACCAGTTTAAAGTTAACATCAACCTGTAGAAGCATGTCCGGCCAAAGAGAGTACTTTAAAAATGGGCTAATTTAATCGCGGAACAGAAACTAATTTCTGAAACTCTGATTCTCCCTTTGCCCCAAGGGTTATGTTTAGATGACAGGGAAATGTGGATTTGTGTATAAATGCTTGATGTGGTAGGATATTGAAAGATGTTTCCTTTATTGCAAGAAAATATCTTTTAATTCAACTTTCTGCCTCGATGTGTTTCTGAGTGTCTCATGATCTCTTCCTTAACAGCCAGAATAGGCATGAACAGGCAAAATTAGATGCACTGCTGTTTGAAAATGAGATACTGGAAGTTTTACGATAATGGACGGACATGGAGAAGTCAAATGCTGTGCATGACACCATGAGACCATTCTCTCTACTTTCAATTACACATTTGATTTGGGCCAACAAAATTATGTAAATATGAAATCACACGATCCATGTGTGTTCCCTGGGATTTTTCATCATACAACAATTTATTTTTTAAATTTTAAACAATTTAGGAAAATTACTTCAAAGAAAAAAGAGAAAAGGGTGAAGACTCTAAAAAGGAAACCACCTGAGAGGAAAATATATCCTTAGTAACAGTCACATGCGATTAGTCTATCTGCAATATTTTGGGGAGCAAACAACATAATCTGCAAATCTAAAATATGACATGCATTAAAAACAGGAAGTACTAATTCTAATTCCTATTTTCAAGGAAGGCAAATGTCCTATCATGAAATCCTGCATCTTCCCCCAGAAGAGAGAGAATATATTACAACCAAATGAGGGACCTTCATAGAAATGACCAAAGACAAATGGGCAATTCAGGGGAGCCTCCAGAACCTGCTCTGAACAAGGGAAATGGAGTCTTAGAGTTGAAAGGGATCTTTGAGATGCTAAGGAGGACGAAGGTGTAAATAATTGTACAATATCCCTGTGTATCTAAAGAGAAATGCCAACAGCAGAAGAAATGAAAGTTCTAGTAGCTGACCCAGGGATATTCAGAGCCGACTCAAGGGTGTTTCCATCCTAGGGAGGTGGACCCAGCCGGAGGACCCACAAAGAAGCTTGCCCAAGCGTTTCTTGCCATTCTGAGCCACCATGGCACAAGACGGTGGCGGAAGTGAGCATGACACATTGAAGGGTGGCGATGAGAAGTCCTCCCTGGAACTTCACATTTTAAGAATTTACAAGAAAATCACAAGAGTGAAACAAAGGCTGGTGAGGCTGAACAGGTTACTCTTGAAATCAGAGACAAAAGTTTATGAGAGCGAGAAGAAACAACAACAACAACAACAACAACAACAACAACCAACAAGATGACTTAATTTAGTCTTAATCACTAACGGGGAGGAATTTCACAGCTGAGGCTTTGGAGGTTTTAGAAGGTCTTCTTCCTGTGCCTTAGGCTTTAAATATACGTACATGCAATCAGCAGAAAAGGGACTAACAACATCAATCTGTGACAGACACCTGCCTCAAACAATGGCACTGATCTCAGAGGGATTTTAAACAGCTGTGCATAAACTTCAAAAGTAATTTGCAACCAAATTGGTAAACGTCACCCTCCTTTGTCACCCTCCTTCCCACTAGACACAGCATTTTTTAAAGAGATTAAGCATCCGCCCCTAAGCCTGCCATTTTACAAGAGTTGCCAGAGATAAAGTTAGGGGGGAAAACGAAGTTGGTGATTCACGAGGTTGGGCTGTGGGGTGGGAGAGGGGGGACCCTGGAGCTTAGGAGCAGGGCGCCTTCAGCAAACATCCCTGCCAGGGAAGGGGGGCTGTGCTGGTCACCGCTTCTACAGAAGGCCGGGTCCAAGGGGGAAGGTCTAGAGAACCAGTGCAGGGGGTCAGGTGGGCACCTGGCCCTGGCCAGACCTGCACCTTTCCCGCAGGCTTCACCCTCATGACTGAATAACCTTTTCTTACACAACCTCAAAGGACAAGGCAGCTCAGTGGGAGACTCCAGGCGGAAAGAATCTGAATCTCCAGCGGGGCCAGACCTTTGGGCCTCTCCTCACTCATGCCTATAGGGAGTGCCCAAGCCTTTAGCGTGAACAGTCCATTTCACACAGATAACTGGGGCTCTTAAAATTCAATAACATAAAGATATGTAACTCTACTTTCTTAACATGTGGCCCTGAATGCCGAAATACAGAGAATCTCACTAGAGGTTACAGGATTGAGCACCACACTTCCCCCCCCCCCCCCCCATCTATCACAGAGTCGCCTCACCCTGCCCCAGGACCTTGAAAAGAAATTTGGTTTTGTTTAGAAGTGAGTCTTGGCAGCCCTGCCTGCTGCTCTCGCAAACCCTAAGGAAACAAGACCTGTGGGCAGGTCACCATCTGCATCAACCATCTCTCCTTATAGCATTTGCCAAGGATAAAAAACTTTCCACCTTCTTCCCTCCTTCCCACCCCAGTAAGTCCAGGTGAGAGGGGAGAAAACGAGAAGGAAGTGAAGGCGCCCCCCAGCCCCAGCCTCGGTGGCCTCCACACGGCCAAGGTCAGCTGCGCCCTACCCCACCCGCGCTTAAGATGCCACCGGAGGCAAGTGGCCCAAACTTTGCTGCGCTCTAGTCCCCTGGCGGCCGGGCAGGCGTCCCGCGCCCCCTTCCCCGTTCGTCTCGCAGCGGGACCCGGGCCGGCCTACCCCCGACTCCGCACCCCGCCCGGCCGGGTCGCGGCCCCGGCCCCCCGCGCGGACCCCCTGCCCTCCCCGGGGCCGACGCCCCCACCCCAGCTCACCTACCTGCAGACGGGGCGCCCGGGGTCCCAGGCGTTGCTGCTCGGCGGCGGAGCGGGCACTGGCGGCGTCCCGGCGCCTGCCAGGGGGCGCTCGTGAGCCCGCGGCCCGAGCGCCCGAGCCGGCCCAGCGGACGCCCGCCCAGGAACCCGCGTCCCGCTCCGCGTCCCCTCCCACCGCGCCCGCCCCTCGCCCGCGCTCCTCCCCCGCGCCGCCCGCCCCGGGCCCCGGGGACGATGCGGGAGGTCGCGGCCAGGGGCGCCCGGCACCTGCCGCCGGCTGAGCTCGAGCGGACTCCACGCCTCGCCCATCTGAAAATCGAAAACCACCCTTCCGAAGGGAAGGATCAAGGTCATTCGGTGAACAGAACTTCACGGGTTTCTGTTTTTACACTACAAAAGGGCTCATCGACATGGTTCTGAAGTTCTCTTTGAAAGTTACCTACCCAGGACTGTGGGTGCTTTTCTGTCTGGAGGATGCTCTTTTCTACGTTGTGTGCCCTAGCTGCCACTGTATTTTATTTTTGGTTTTTATTTTTGCACCCTGTGGCTTCATGTATAGTTTCCGAAGTTGCATTGCTTTAAAACTTTGACAGCCTCCAAGCTGCAGTATAATGTCCTTACAGGTGCATGTCATTTGAAGCCTTTGCACCTTGTTGGTGATGCTGATGGTGATCCTGATGAGGATGACTGGGGTTAATTTTTCAATCAGGTTAGAAAACTATATGTCTGGTTGCCAAAACTGTTCCAGAGCGATTCTCTCACGATCATGACACTAAATGTTTAAAGTGTACTTGCTTCAGGCTTTTGTTGCTATAATGTTCTAACACCACATTAGTCTGAGAAATATATATTTTTTTTTTGAGAGAGAGAGTTGAGAGAGAGAGATTTAAAAGGTAAAAACGAGCAAAATCTTGGATTAACAGGCTTCTGATCGTGGATGTATATATAGAGTGTCAGTTGCAAAGGATCTCTGATGGCAGCTAGTTCCCAACTTTTAATTTAAAGATGAAAAATGTAGGCGCAAGTGGGTGTGTTGACTTGAGAAATTCACATTGCTGCTTTGTGGCAGGGAAGCTACATAGGGCCACTCTTTCCCCTAATCTCTATGAACTCAGCAAAACAAACACACACTCCTTTTGAGGATAAAGATGCAATCCGTGAAAACTAGCCCCTCTCCCACACTTGTTAATCTCTAGCCATATTGAACTGATACTCAGGCCAGAATCACCCAACAGAGAGGCTGCCTCTTGGAAGATCCTAGCCAGGAAGGAGGTGCGAGGATAGATGGACTCTCAGAGTGCCTCTCACCATGGCGTCATGAGAGCCTGGCACATAGTAGGCACTGACTGTATATTTGCTATTGAAATCTGGTGGCGAAAGGTAAGCATGGCTGGGAACAAGGCGGCAGAGCTGGAAGAATTCGCTCCAGTGAGAAGCCCAGCTTCTCTCTGCAGAAGAGAAACTTCTAGTTCGAAATGCCTTCCTCCTGGTCCTTCTCCAGCCATCCCTAAACAGAGCCTGTCACATGGAGAAGAAGAGATGGCCAGCAGTGAGCGTCTGCAGTGCCAGCAGGAAACCCACTCATTCCTGATGGCTGGGATGTTCACTGACCATTTGAGAAAGAGCTTACGCACGTATAGAAGCTCAAGGAAGGTTCGTGTGTGTTTTTAATTTAGTCTGTGGTCAATGGCTTTTAAAAAGTTCCAAATAATGATGATCATGTACTGAGTGCCCATATACGAGGCAATGTAACGTGTCCATGGCACTTTTGATGCACTGTTCATTTACTCTTTGTAAACGTTATGGGGTAGAAATTATACCACCACCACCACCACCATCATCATCATCATCATCATCATTTCTGTTTTAGAGATGAGACTAATGAGGCTTACAAGGGTAATCCAGCTTGCTCCAAACCCTACAGTTAATAAAGTCCCAGAACCAGGATTCAAACCCAGGCCAGTGTGGAGCAGCTCGATCAGGCGCTGTTGATTAGTGCCTGCATTCTACAGCCATTCCCTCTGTTTTCTGCTTGGCTTGCCTTTGGACAGCTGGTCTCTGGGGACCCGTGCCACTCTACTGTGCCACAACCATGCAGTCTTACCGCTGAAAACCCATTAATCTAAAGACCGATTCTTCTAAAACAATATTCACCGTATATCTAAAAAGAGGATTTTGGTTTTGTTTTGCGTTGGTGTTTGTTGATTTGTCTTGACTCTCCCCTAAGAGCAAAACATCTAAATCTGTTCTTGTTACGTGTTAGGTGTTAGGGATACCTCCACGTCTTTTTGATCCCGGCGTCTTGTAGGGCCAGCCTTCTCCTTCCCCAGGCCACTAGGTATTTCTGCTTTATGACCAGACATTGTCTCGTTGTTTTATAAACACGGCTGCTGCTCAGAAGTTCTCCACACCTTTGTTTCCTGGAAGAGGAAATGACATTTCCTGGAGCGGACTACATGTGGGCGGTGAGGTTCTACTCATTGTGTGAAACACACTCAGACTTTTGGTTGTGTACTTCAGTGTCTGCCCTAAAGTTTCCTGGAATGATGCTCAGGACAGACTGTGGTGTGGTTTCACCTTAGCCGGAAGAGGTATGCTCCCTGCTTTGGATCCAGAGCAAAGAAATGAACGACGTCAAGAATGCTATCGCTGGAGAGATCACAGTCCAACTTCCTTCAACTTGGAATCTGCAAAAGGGAGCCTGAGACACCACCTCGCTTTTATTTTGGACCCAGCTGGCGATTATCTTCTACTTCCCGAAGAGACCACTTCCTGCACCTTCCATAACGGATTTAGGATAGAAACTAAAGAGACGATGTCCTCATTATGAGCCTCGATTCAGAGGAAGAAGGTATTTGGGGGAGTAGTAGGACATGACAAACACAGGCAATTTGAACAGAGGACTATTTAACAAGGCCACTTCTGTCTCTGCAGAAAGTCACCACTCAGAGGGACACTCGTTTGGATAATTTCATGAGGAGTTTGGCTACCCAGCTGTCACTTTGCCAAAGGCCTGGCAGAGGTTGGTTTTAAAGTGGTCTTCCTGAATCTCTAGAAGAATCAGCATGGTGGTAGACGACCAAGATCTTCCCTACCCAGAGGCCTGAGAAACATGTTGAGTCTTGCATAAATTTATTCAGAAAATGTCAAAATTATTCTAGAAGCTGTAGGTGAAAGTGACAGAGGCAAGATGAAAACCAGGTATTTTAAATTCACAGCTTGGACAAGGGAAAGGGAGATTTCTTTTTTCCCCTAGTCAATCTAACTTTATGCATTCAGACGGGGAAAAAGGATAATTAGAAGCTAGAAATTGTTATTGCATGAAGGGAGCTGTAAACACGGAAGCCAAAATTGGCTCTCCCCCAGGGGAGCAAATAAACCTTGATTCCTACTCATAATAAGATTGACACCAACTCTTCCAAATCAGGAAGGGGAAGGGTCAATACAGATTTTACCCGGAGCTTAAAAGGCAGCAGTGTTCATAATGTGGTATTTTTTTTAAAGGTCCTATGTTGTTATGTATGCCTGGTGATGTTAAGCTAGTTTTTAGATCTTAGACAAGGTATGGGAGTAGGTATTATGTCTTCATTTAGGAAAGAGATGATGAGTGACCCAATTTTAGGTGGCTAATATTTTTTGTGCATTTATGACACGTGCCATGGCATGGTGTTGAATACTTTAATTATTTCATTTGACTGTGACAATGAATCCCCCAAGATGGGGAATATCCCCTTCACTTGACAGATGTGACATCTGAGGCTTAGCGATCAAACAAATGACTTGCCAGGCTGTCACAATGAGTGGTGGGGTGTGGCTTGACCCCCGGTCTGTTGACCCCAGATTC
The DNA here is from genome assembly GCF_018350175.1 of Felis catus. Taxonomy (NCBI): domain Eukaryota; kingdom Metazoa; phylum Chordata; class Mammalia; order Carnivora; family Felidae; genus Felis; species Felis catus. Next base: position 6,408,003 of record NC_058374.1, read on the forward strand.
AGGACCTTTGCCATTATATACACGGAAACAAGACAAGAGCTGAAATGACAGCCTGCCTCTTGGAACAGTAAAGTCAGTTGTGTGTGTTTATGGATATCCCAACTAACAAGGTATTCTAAGAAGAGTTAACAGATGTATACATGGCCGATTTATAAATCATAATGTATCAAAATGCCCACTTAACAATGCAGCCATAGAAAATGAAGCAAAATTTAATCTTTAATGATTAGAACATTTAGAGGTCATTTTTTTCAACTATTATTATATTATTGAAGAATGAATTTGAGCATGATAGTGTCTCCCCTCCATCACCCCCAATGCCAGTTTTTTAAGGTAGTGGAGTTTTAAAAACACAATGTTGCTGTCTTGTTTTAGTTGTGGCTTCTGAAATCTTATAGCACTGTTTTTTTTTTTTTTTAAGGTATCAAGGACAACAGAGAGAATCTAATTGTAACATAAGTATCTGAATCAGATATCTAATGGTAACATTTTCAGTGTTGTTTTAGCATAGATATACCTTAACACAATAAAGTTTCATTGTGTTTGTAAGTCAAACCACTTTATTCTCTCAATCCCTTTTGTGAAAAAGCAAATACCACACCCATCCCTCCCTACTCCCTTCTTCAACCTGTATCCCTCAGACACACACCATTTATGGGTTTATTTTGACATTAACATGCACACACGCACGCACACACGCAGAATTTATGTTAGACTTCATAGGTTCCTTCCAGCTTTAAAATTCTGAAGATAAATGCCAACTAAAAGAAAGTTCTAATTGTCAGTGATGGGGAATGTAACATAATTTGCTTCTAGTACTCATTGCTATTTAAATAGATTCACTGGTATAAAAAATTCAAATACTCTCAAGGAAGTCATACACGGATAGCACAGGAAACACAGAAAATCATTACTTTCTTCTTTGTGTACATTTTCCTGCCTACACCACAGTCTCAACCATTCACTCTGAAGTACAAATTTTGTGGAACAAAAATACAGGTAATTTGCTTTTTCTCAGCAGTCAGAACGGAGGCCTACTGAGGCTAAATTGATCATATTTGACCGTTGTGTGAGTCAGAGGTACTCTGTTTCACGGTCACACTTTGTCCCCCAACTCAAGCATCTCACCCCTGAACTGTTTGTTGTTAGCCCCAAATGGCAACCCTTGAGACGGGTTATTTCTTTCAACTTATCTTGGCTCATAAAGTTGTAAGCAGATCCAAGCTGGCATTTTCTTTTCTCCTCCTCCTCCTCTTCCTCCTCCTCCTTCTCCTTCTTTTCTGCTTGTTACTCTGCAGAGTCAGCACAGAAAAGAAGTAAAGCACTACATTTGGGGGTTAGCATCTCTTTTGAGAATAGACTCTTTTTTCTAAGTTTATGTATTCATTTTGAGAGAGAGAGAGGAAAGAGAGACAGAGAGACGGAGAGAGTGAATGGGGCCGGGGGAGAGAGAGAATCGCAAGTAAGCTCCATGGGTGGCATCAGCACACAACCAGACACGGGGCTCAAACCCACCAACTGTGAGATCATGACCTGAGCCCAAACCAAGAGAGTTGGAGGCTTGACCGACTGAGCCACAGAGGCGCCCTTTGGAGAATAGACGCTTAATCTCAATTTTATACATTAAACACACACACACACACACACACACACACACACACACACACACATTACCCAGTACTTAAATACATGTATTCTGATGATTAAAAAAAAAAACCCTGGGGCGCCTGGGTGGCGCAGTCGGTTAAGCGTCCGACTTCAGCCAGGTCACGATCTCGCGGTCCGTGAGTTCGAGCCCCGCGTCGGGCTCTGGGCTGATGGCTCAGAGCCTGGAGCCTGTTTCCGATTCTGTGTCTCCCTCTCTCTCTGCCCCTCCCCCGTTCATGCTCTGTCTCTCTCTGTCCCCAAAAAATAAATAAACGTTGAAAAAAAATTTTTAAAAAAAATAAAAAAAAACCCTCTGTAATATTTAAATAATTCTTTTTAAGTAATCCTATCAATAGCTTTTATGTGTACATTTATGCAACATTTAAAATAATGGAAAGCTAATGTTTTAACACCTCCTGTTTGAACTTGATGGAGATACACTCAAGGACCAAAGCTATACGTCATTGCATAATATAATCATTGTGTTGTGCACCCCAACCTGATGTATCATTCATTGTATTGTTAGCTATACTTCAGTAATAAAATGTTTTTAAAAAATCAAAGATGTGTGTTATCTCAGATTAGAGGACGTGCTTATTTTTCTAAATAGACCATAAATATCACACATTATTTCAAAAATTCTGTCCTATGTTTGTTGTCGTCTAAGGGGAGATATTCACGTGACATCCTGCAGATTTCATAGGGAGAATCGAGTAGATAAAACCTCTAAAGTGCTTTGATCCCTGGAAAACCTTGAGAATGCTGTACTTTGAATAGTGGTATTTTACATATATCAGCTTGTTAAACCGCTGCGACAATCCCATAATATGGGTGTTGTTATTCACACTTTACAGATGAGAACATTGAGGTTCAGAGAGGGTAAGTTACTTACACAGTACCACACAGCAAAGGAGAGGCAGAGCTATGATCAGAATCCAGGCGAGGCTCATTGGGACCTCACTAAAACTTTGTCTCCAGAATTCTGGCCAGCATCCACAAAGGCTAAAAATGGGCAAGCAGATTTTGAAAAGTCATGGTTATTATTTTTCCTATGAGAAAAGCTCCACATTTACTTGTATGCACACACACACATCTAGAAATTAGGGAAAAGTAAAAAGAGAAAAAAGGTTATTCATAATTCCCCCATCCAAGGCAATGAACATTTTGGTGTATTTTCTCACTATCTTTTAACTACGTGTAATCTGGGGGAACTTCCTGCCTGATTATAAAGTACTGAATATTCATCACAGAAAATTTGAAAAGCATAAACATGTATATAAAAGAAACTTTAATTCGCTTCTAATCCCTAAATATTTTGCCAAGGAATTACAAATATGTTTTCTAGGCAGATGATTGAAATTCTCTGCTTGCTCTAAATAGGACTAGCTACTTTGCCTTTTACTAAATGACAACAATTATGCCCCTCTCCCCCCCCCCCCAACAGTGAATAATGCTACTGTTTAAATCTGCCCTTATAATTCCTCAGAATGGCTTTTTTCTTCTTCTTTTCCTTCAATGTAACTTCTTTTAAGAAGAATCCTGTTCAGGGTGAAAAAACCCCACCAACTCCCTGTTTACTAATTGGATCATGCAGTTTTAACTAGAGGGAAAGGCTTTCGGTCAGGGAAAACCATCTGATCCTGCTTGCCAGATGAAGTGAATACGTTTGGGTGTTACGTAAATCTGGGAGGGCTGCGGAAATGTGGATTAGTCTTAATCACTCTAAGAAAGTTTGTCTCCGGGCAAAAGACCAGAAAGCCGTTGCTTGAGAACCTCTCGTGTCTTGTGACTTGACCAGCCAAGGGAACTTAAAAAGACTTAAGACCTTAAGAACTTAAAAAGGCTTCTGGACGAAACACAGCAAGGTGCAGCAAATTCTAGCCGTTACAGCTTGTTATGCGGCTTCCCCTCTCCCTAGGAACGCAGTCAGAAACTTCACTAAAGAAACCAAACAAGAAATCAGGTTCTTGAGGTTATTATGACCTTTGGCACGTTTCGTGGCCTGTCGAAGAATTTAAAAGAATTAACCAACTCTTGTAGGTCGATTTGTTTCTCGAAATCTCTCTCTGTTTCCTTGTTGCAGATTCACGCTCTGTCTTTTCCTTACCATTTCATTTGGGCGGAACAGAGACCTCTCCCGTGGTTCTACGCTTAAATTCTTCCTTTTATTCCTTAGCTAAGAGAGAAAATTCCAAGAATTCCACGATCTGTTTTGTGACTCCCTGGATATAGTGAGTCCGTGATGTACCATGGGGAGGATGGGGAGAAAGTGGACTTCTCAAGCAAATTAGCGCCACTTGGGGAAACTCTTTGGAAGCTACTAAAGCTGATTTATGCATATCCAGTGACCCAGGCTTCCCACGCAATCTACAGAAATGTGCACACGATATGCACTAAAAGGTGTATGCAACATATTCATTGTAGTACCGTTCAAAAGCACCCCACGCTGGAAACAGCTCAAGCACCCATCAACTGTCGAATGCACAGTTAAACTGTGGTATGTCACCCAATGGACACGATGCAGCAATGACAATTAACACATGACTGCCACAGCATGAACATGTCTCATAATTGTAACGTTGAGTGGAAGAAGCAGGTCTGAAATATATATATTCTATGGGATTTCCTATACATAGAGTTCAAAAATGGGTAAAATCCATTTATACTAAGAGAAGTCAGGATAGCAGTTATTATTTCTGGGCAGGTGGGTGGTGTCGTGTCTGGGAAGGGAGATCAGGAGGGCTTCTGCTGTGGGGGGGAATTTTAATCACTTGATGTAGGAAGTGGTTACATAAATATGTCCACTGTGTAAAAATTCATCTAGCTGCACATCTGTGGCTTCTGTACCTTTCTTTGTATATCAACCCCAATAAAAAGGTTATGGAAGAGACTAGAAATCACAAGTGTTGGCGAGGATGTGGAGAAAAGGAAAGGACCCTTGTGCTCCGGGTGGTGGGAACCACTTTGGAAAAACAGTTTGGGACTTCCTCAAAACGTTACATAGGGGCGCCTGGGTGGCTCAGTTGGTTGCGCGTCTGACTGCATCTCAGGTCGAATCTCGCGGTCTGTGAGTTCGAGCCCCACATCAGGCTCCATGCCCGTCGCTCAGAGCCTGTTTCAGATTCTGTGCCTGCCGCTCTGTCTGACTCTCTCCCGTCCGCTGTCTGTGCCAAAAAAATAAATAAAAAGGTTAAAAAAAATTAAAAAAAAAAACAACGTTACATAAAGAGCTACCATATGATTCATCAATTTAATCTCTGGGTATTTATCCAAAGAAAATGAAAACAGCATTTCGAAAAGGTATCTGTGCCCCCACGTCCATTGCAGGATTATTTATGATAGACAACGTATGGAAGCAACCTAAGTATCCACCAGTGGATGGATGGATAAAGAAAATCTCTCTCTCTCTCTCTCTCACACACACACATGCACACACACACGCACACACACACAAACTGGAATACTATCTAGCCATTAAAAAGAAGAATGAAATCTTGCCATTTGCAACAACATGGATAGACCTCAAGGGCGTTACACTTTGTGCAATAAGTCAGACAGAAAGACAAATTAGTATATGATCTCTCTTATATATGGAATCTAAAACCAACAAATGAACAGCTAAGCTCATAGAAACAGAGAACAGACTCATGGTTACCAGAGGTGGGAGAAGGGGGTGGGAGAAATGGGTGAACTGTCTGCTGGTTTGGTTTCGTTTAAATCAGTTGCATTTTTTAAAAAAGGTTATTTGAAAACGGAATGCAATATTCTCATATTCATAAAGCCCTTTCTGTATAGCCAGAAACAAGGTTGGCGTCTCAGATAATGGAGAGTTGATTAATTCAGTGAGTGCAGATGTATTCATTCTCTCCCCTTCTCTGTCTCTTTGTGATTCTCTGTCTCATTCTATTTCTCTTTCTCTGTTTCTCTCTGCTTCTTCCTATTTCTTGCTGTTTCTCTCTTTCTTTCTCTGTCGCTATCTTCCTCTCTCTTTGTGCTTTTTAGCAAGCCAGCAAATTAAGTTTAATGACAGGGTGACCTCAAACAAATCATTAATACTTCCTGAGTCCTTTTTTTCTTGTTTAATGAGTAAAGGAGTTAGACAAGATGTGTTTTCAGTCCTTCTGACCGCCCCCCCCCTTGCTAGAATTCTAGGTTCCTGCTCCTCCCCACCTCTTGTTTCTTGCTTTCAATTTTTTTTTTAAAGGCAAACAAAATATTTTTCAACTTGGGCAAAAGGCAGTTTGTGCCCGTTTCTAAGTGTGATCCAATAAGGAGCGTAAAGTACAAACATGAATAATTACGACCCCTCCCCATGGAGGTAGCATGTCTGTGAGATTCAAGCATCTTCCATGAAATATAAACAAAGGCAATAGAGACTCGTCTGGAAAATTACTTGAATTAATTAGAGATAAGGTTTACAAAGATATAAAAACCAAGGATTGATAAAGAATAGCAAAAAGGAGGGCTGGCTGATGAGAATTTGTCTGCTTGTCTTTTGAATTGTTCAACTGCACTTAATTGTACTTCTTTACGGCAGGAGCTGAAAATATTTATTTCAAAAGACGAGTGGCTACACTGCAGATAAACCTCTGTTAGCTTGATATAAATACCCGTTTGGGAGCCCTCGCTCTCGTTTATTATGGCTTTTTCAAACATTTCTTTGCTCACGAGGAAGCGATCGGATCTGTGGCTAGCCTCCTGAGCGATTGGTAAAATCCTGGTTGCTCGAGAGGCAACCCCCACCCACCCCCCCGCTACAGAGAGTACATATTTTGTCATCAGGTGTGGATTAACCAGACAACACTGAGTTTCTACAAGTACCAAATCCAGGGTCAGGCGCTGGGATAGGAATCGTTCAAGGAGGAGGTTCAAGCTGGAGAGGCCAGCTGGCCAGAGAGAAGAGAGGGGCATCGCAGGAGGGAAGGGACTGGACGGGGGAAGGTCCTTGCTGTCCAGGGTGAAAGGGACCACAGGCTCCCACGGACCGGCTCCCTTCTCCTCCCCATCACGTAACCCTGCGAGCAAGATGTTCTCCGGTACAGGGGTGGACGTCTGTTCATGACGTGGTCCTGGGGGTGTTTCTGGTGTCGCTGAGGAACTCAGAGAGACAGAGGGAATTTTCAAGCTATGCTTTTAGGAAAATATAAACGTCAACTGATTTGGTTTCTGACTCTCAGCCCTCGACAAGTGCCATCACCTATTTTGTTACCTTCAACCACAACTACGTCTTGATTATGAGAGGCTCCCTGTGACATTTGAAGTTCTTGCTTGCGTGGCAGATGCTCAACACATTGAAATCACTTCTTTGCTCCTGTTTACCTACCTCACAGGTAAGAATTAGTTTGAGTAAGACACGTGGAAGTTTGCAAAGCACTCCAGATATCACCCGCCTTTCTAATGTTTTCCGCTACGTTAAGAATACAGGCAGCTGGTCTGGTGGAAAGTGTATGGACTTAAGAGCAGGAGAAGTCCAGATTCATGACTGGGCTTCACCGCCGACCAGCCATGTGGATATTGGGGGGGGTCCCATCTCCCTGGGTCTCAGTTTCCTCAGCTGTAAAATGAAGCAATGGACTACATAATGTTCCTCGCAATTCAAAAAAATCCATAAGGTGGGGCACCTGGGTGGCATAGTCGGTTAAGCATCCGACCCTTGGTTTCAGCTCAGGTCATAATCTCCCAGATCATGAGTTCAAGCCCCCACCTTGGGCTCTGGCTGATGGTACGGGGCTTGCTTGGGATTCTGTCTCTCCTTCTCTCTGCCTCTCCCCTGCTGTGTTCTCTGTCTCTCCTCCCCTCTGTGTTCTCTGTCTCCCCTCTGTGTTCTCTGTCTCTCTGTCTCTCTCTCTCTCTAAGTTAAAAAAAAAAAACAACTTAAAAATCCATAAGGTATCAGATAACCTTACTTTTTTTTTTTACTCCAGATAATTATATTGGTATCGATCAGATAATTGATTTGTATGCATTGAGATTGACTTAAAGTTACATGTCAACTGACTTGAGTTTTTGCAGCAGAGGAAGTCGTAAGTAAGACATTTCCATTTCCAGTGACAGCTACCTGGTATTTTAAATTCTTCCATTTCATTATTCACCCTAATGTTTTCACTAAAACACATGTGGTTTTCAAACACAGGAAAGAAAACATGGTAACCTGCGGTTATAATTTCCACTAGAAATTAGAAAAAAAGTATAGCTCAGAAAGAGTGTTTGTGGGGAGTTCCTTTAAACATGAAAGCCTCTGCTAGAAGCGTTTTTTTTTTTTCTTTTTTTTCTTGAGAAGAACGCTGTTAATTGTTGCACGTTTCAAAAGTTGTTGAAAATAGGGCTCAACTGCCTCGGTGGCATAGCTCCAGTGGACCCGTGGCCACACGGCCGTGAGGGCTTCAGGACCTCGGGTTTGCAATCCTCCAGTGTATTTGTAAGCAGCTACTTGTTTCTTCTTTCAGTTGAAGTTCTGGAAAATTTGGAGAGAATGCCTTCCTGGGAAACCTTACCCACTTCCCAAACAGCTCCGTGTGTCCTCAGCAGACCCCATCTTGAAGCAAATCGGTCCACTGGCGGTCGCTTCTCTGCTTGCATTTGACCTTCATGGTTATTCTCACGACTGGCTGTGTCCTCCGCTGTGATCAGTTGACTTTATAGCACAATCAATTAATTAATTTTTCAAGAAGTATTTAAGGAGCACCAGCTAAGTTTATGACGGATTTCACAGGGAATCAGAAGGAAATGCGACAGACCAAACCAGACAAAAATCCGTTGCATTTTCTGAAACGTAACCATCGAAGACTGTTAGCGGTGCCGAGTAAGTTTTATGGAGATTCTGTTCTCACAAGACTATTATTTTAACTTTGGGAGTCCTCCCTTCAGGTGGCCGGGCTACCTTGCAGTGAGGGCGAGACCCCTTGACTGAATCGTTGGTTCGAGAAGCCGTCTGCTCAAGCTTCCAGAGAAGAACGCATAAGCGGAGGAATAAACACACGATAATTAAATGTTTTTCTCACTACCACGATGGCGAGTCGCCTTCCTGAGTAGGTAAAGCTCCTTAGTGTGTCAGGAGGAGCAGACACGGGTGATTTTCCCATGTGGGTTCCGTTGTAGAGGGCAACAGCGACGTAGGTGTAACAAGAAGGCCAGAGTGACTGTTGTCCGTCTGTCACGCTCTTATCTGCCACAGAGCGAGATGCTATCAGCAGGTGCGTGTTGGTACACAAGCACAGATGTGTGTGGTAAATATGTCTTCGTGTCAATGCAGGATGGCGACGGCCAGGTCCTCCTCGGCGGTGTTCCCCTTGCTCCATTGCAGTCCGGTGGCCAGAGTGGTTCTGCCCACACCCCAGGCACCCCCCCCCCAAGCCCCAGGCGCGGGTGCCACTCCCCTGCCCCAGCCCTGCAGGGGCTTCCTTCTCACCCACACTGCAGCCCAGCCCCGCCCGATGCACCCACCACACTCAGCTCCCCACACTGGCCCCGTCACGCTCCTCAACCTGCCAGGGAAGCCTCACCCCCTCTGGGTCTTAGCGTGGACATCCGTGTCTCGGTGGGTATTTCCACAATCACGCTGCAGCCCCTAAGACCTCCTATCCATCCATCCACACTCTTCCCTCTATGCCCCCCTTCCCACTTTGGCCCATGGGCTCCGTGTAAGCAAGAGTATTTGTTTTGTTTCGTTTTCTATCGTATCCCCAACAACCTGGCACATCACAGTCACCCAAACAGTATTTGTTATACGGACGGATTACTCAAAGGCAGCTAATCACAATACATTTATACATGAACGAAATGCACTCACTTGTATATTTATGTGAACGAGTTGGACGGCTATAGATTTACTTCATTCTTTCACAAGTTAACACATTTACAAGCAAAAACAGGGGCGCCTGGGTGGCTCAGTCGGTTGAGCATCCGGCTTCGGCTCAGGTCATGATCTCCCAGTCTGTGAGTTCGAGCCCCGCGTCGGGCTCTGTGCTGACAGCTCAGAGCCTGGAGCCTGCTTTGGATTCTGGGTCGCCCTCTCTGCTCCTCCCCTGCTCATTCTCTGTCTCTCTCTCCCCTTCAAAAATAAATAAAAACACTAAAAAAAATTTTTTTAAAAAAAGCAAAAACAAAGAGCAAATGCTTTACTTGATTTTTACAATATTTATTTTCTTCTTCCCCCCCCCCCCAATTTTATTGAGGTATAGTTGACAATTCAAAAACTTACGTGTATTTAAAGTGTGCAACAGGACAATTTGATGTGCATACAATACAAGGCTGTTAACTATAGTCACAGTATTGTACATTAGGTCTTGTAGAAGTGTGGAATTAGCTTTCACACCGTAAGAAATATTTGCTATATTATTTGTGAAGACAAAGAGAAGGGGCACCTGGGGGGCTCAGTCGGTTAAGCGTCCGACTTCGGCTCAGGTCATGATCTCACAGTCGGTGAGTTCAAGCCCCACGTCGGGCTCTGTGCTGATGGCTCAGAGCCTGGAGCCTGCTTCAGATTCTGTGTCTCCCTCTCTCTCTACCCCTCCCCGCCTTGTGCTCTCTCTCTCTCTCTCTCTTTCTCTCAAAAAGAAACATTAAATTTTTTTTAAAAAGAAAAAACCTAATTTTTTTTTCTTTCAGCACAGAGCCCAATGCGGGGCTCAAACGCAGGGACCGCGAGATCATGACCTGAGCCGAAGGCAGAAGCTTAACTGACTGAGCCACCCAGAGGCCCCTAAAAAACCTTTTTTTTGGCAACAAAGAGCAAAGTCTTTACTTTAAATGGGATTTCTTCCTTCGGAAAATTGGGGTCAAATTACCTCCATAAAAATGAGTAATAAGTCAATGAATATATTTCTTCATTGACAATTACCCAATAATGCTGGGTCAAGGAATTACTATTTTTGAATAGTTTGCTGCATTTGTTTGCTGTGGCGGCTGTCACAAGTTAGTATGCACTTAGTTTGAAACAAAACGAATGGGTCATCTCGTAGTTTGCAGAGTGGGCTCTCCAGGGAGGGACTCAGCTGGTTTCTCTGCAATTGGGGTGTTGGGAGGCTCTGGAAGATTCTACTCCCGGGCTCCTTCGGGCTAGTAGAAGAATCTGGTCCCTCGCAGATGTAGCACTGAAGCCTTACCTTCTTATGGCTGTTAACAGGGGCCACCCTGAAGTTTCTCTCTAGTCCTCCCACGAGGCCCCACATCAAAGATCAGCAATGTCCACGCCTTCTCTGTCCTGGAATCTCCTTGACTATTCCCCTTCTGCATCATCTCTAGCTAAAGCCAGAGAAGATTCTCTGCCTTTAATGGCTCATTAGGTCAGGTTGGGTTCACCTGGATAATTTAGGATTATACCTCTTTTTTTTTTAATTTTTTTTTCAACGTTTATTTATTTTTTTGGGGAGAGAGAGAGACAGAGCATGAACGGGGGAGGGGCAGAGAGAGAGAGGGAGACACAGAATCGGAAACAGGCTCCAGGCTCTGAGCCATCAGCCCAGAGCCCGACGCGGGGCTCGAACTCACGGACCGCGAGATCGTGACCTGAGCTGAAGTTGGACGCTTAACCGACTGCGCCACCCAGGCGCCCCGGATTATACCTTTTAAGACCTGCCCTCTCAGTTATATCTGGGAGTCAGGGAATGGACGTCTTTGGGGGGCACCGGTCTGTCTTATGCAGGTGTGCATTCTTTAATTTTTGTTAATGTTTATCTATTTTTGACAGAGAGAGACAGAGCATGAGCAGGGGAGGGGCAGAGGGAGAGGGAGACACAGAATAGGAAGCAGGCTCCAGGCTCTGAGCTGTCAGCACGGAGCCCGACGCGGGGCTCGAACTCATGAGCCATGAGATCATGACCTGAGCCAAAGTCGGACGCTCAACTGCCTGAGCCACCCAGGCGCCCCTACAGGTGTGCATTCTTGTAGATAGTTTTAGAAAAATATTACCTCCTAGAATGAAAGGTTTTGTGCCCAGAAATGTAACTGCCAATGAAGGATCCTAAAACAAGGTTGCTGTTGAGAAGAGAGGGCTACTTCTCGACTTTCATCAAGGTACAGGTCTGGGTGGAAAGACAGACAGGCACACTTCTTAGACTTAGAGGACCCCTTAGACTTTTTGTGTTCATGGTTTTGATAGAAACAAAATCTGTCAAGAAAGATCAGCTCCGGAGATACCAATTCATATTAAAGAAGCATATAGGAGACTGATTTATAAACCAGAAAGTCAACTGATAACTTTTTTTTGGTGCCTTCATTCACGAATATCTATTCGAGCCTTTTTGGTGTCAGATACTATTTCAAGTATTGCTTCCATTCTAGGAGAAGAAGGGAACACGGTCGAGTAAACAATTAAAGGAAAAAGATCACTTCAAAGAATCATAAATGTTTCAAAGGCCGAGGCGATAGAGATATGGTGCCAGAGTGGGGGACAAGGTGTGTATTGAAGCAAGATCTGAGTGAGGGAATGCGTCAGCAGTTTGGATGCCTAGAGGGGAAGCACGGAACAATAGTTTTCCAAGGCAGAGGGAACAGCAAACTCTAACCTAAGGTACAGAGCCCCTGACTTCCACTACTAAAATGGCAGAGGAAAAACAGTGCTGCTCTCTTCTATCAGAAATTGCCTCAAAGCAACAAGGCCAATAGCAACAACACGAAATCTCAGCTACATCAAACCATAGCACACAGAGAAGCATCGTCAAAGGCTTGTCGGCAGACAGGAAGCCTGTAAGTGTGGACTTCAGCTGGGAGAAGCCACGTTTAAATTGATCATACGTAGGATGTGATGGTATAGACGATTCCCACCGGCCTGGAGCACGGCTTTGGTGCTGTCACCGGCAAAGCCTCCCACCTAGAGTTAGTCCAGGAACAATGCCTTCCATGTTATACCGATTGGGAGAAGCCTGACTCAGAGAAGCAGGTGTATGGCTCCATTTACATGAACAGCTAGAGCAGGCAAAACTTATCTAGGTGATGGGTCGGTGGTTTCCTGGGGCAGGGGCTGGGCTGGAAATTGACAGCCTAGACACGAGAGACCTTTCTGGAGAGATGGAAATGCTCTGTATCTCCATTAGGTGTATTCGATAGACATTTGGCAAAAGTCATTGACTTGTATAATTAAAATGTACGAATTTTGCGGTAGGTAGATTGTTCCTTAATACATGTGTTATAAATAATAAAAATAATAAAATACACCTTATACCCATTCTTGAATAGAAAAAAAGGTGGGAGACATTATTCCAGCAAATTGTACGACACTGGTGCCATGTTTTTAGTTTTTTGAGTTCTTATTGCAGTAAGAACACTTAGCATGAAATGGATCCTCATAACAAATTTCGAAGCACATAATACACATTGTTAATTGTGGGCAAAGTGTTGTACAGCAGATTTCTAGATCTTCTTCATCTTGCATAATTGAAGCTTATCTGTTGAACAGGAGCCCCCCATCCCTGGCAACCATCATTCTATTCTCTGTTTCTATGAGTTGGACTATTTTGGATTCCTTGTGTAAGTGGAATCATAATGTACTATTTGCCATTCTCTGACTGGTTTATTTCACTTACCATGATGTCCCCCAGGTTCATATACATTGTCACATATGTCTGGCTTTCCTGTTTTTCAAGACCGACTCATATTCTGCTGTATGTATACACCACATTTTCTTTATCAGTTTGTCTGTCCAATTTGAGAAGGACAAACAGAAAAGTATAATCCAATCTTCCTCATATAGACAGATGCAAATTATGAGCAAAATAAATCCAGTAATATTTAAAAACTAATCTATCATGCCTGATTGCAAGATTAGTTGAACATTAGAAAATCAGTATGTCACCACAATAACTGATTAAAAGAGAGACTTTACCCTCATTTTAAGAAACGAGGTTTGCAGAAAACCAAATGGTATAATTTGACATCCAGCCATGATAAAACTCTTAGCTTGGTTATGGAAAAGTACCTTCTTCGATAAAGAGCACCTAAAAAAAAAAACAACCTGGAGTCAATTTAATGTTCAAACATTGAAAACTTCACCATGTGATATCAAGACCAAGGCAAAAGTGTTTGCTTTCACCATATTTCAACATTAAACTGGAAATTCTAGGCAGCAGAGTGAGATAAGAAAAGAAGTAAACATATGAGAATTGGATAGGAAAAAAAAAAAGTAATCGTTATCTGTAGATGAGGTCATTGTGCACTTAGAAAACTGAAAAGAATCTATAAATAGGTTATGAGGTTGCTTGTTTGTGCACAAAGTTAATGTATAAAATTTGTGGATATTAATAGAGCAATAAATAAATTATAGCTAAAAAGCTATGAAAATAATAGAGTAGATGGGGAAGAGACTGACAACCATTTTTCTAGTTTTTTGAGGTATAACTGACAGATAAAATTGTAATATATTTAGAGATACAACATGATGATTTGCTATACACATACACTTGTGAAATGTGTATGACTTCTACAGTCAAGTTAATTAACATATCCATCACCTCACAAAATTCCATTCTGGTTGTGTTTGGTTTTGTTTTTTGGTGAGAATGCTTAAAATCTAGCCTGTGAGCAAATTTACAGCATACAATATGGTGTGATTAACTATAGTCACCGTGCTGTGCCTTAGATCCCAGAAGTTATTCATCTTATGCTGGAAGATTATGCCCTTTGACCAACCTCTTCCCCTTTCCCCCCATCCTCTGACCCCCGGTGGCCAATTTTCTACTCTCTGTTTCTATAACTTTGAGGTTTTGTTGTGTTTTTTGCCCTTTCTAGATTCCCATATAAGTTTGTCTTTCTCTGTGACTGGTTTATCTCACTTAGCACAAATGCCCCCCAGTCTCATGCATATTATTGCACGAGGCGGGTTTTCCTTCTTTCCTAAGCTGAATAATATTCCATATTGCATATATAACATATTCTCTTTATCCGTTCACCATTGACGAGATCTTGGCTCTTGTGAACAACGCCATCTTAAAGGCAATTATTTCAGGGTTTTCCCCAATCCTGCTCGAGGACTGGTATTTTCAGAGTGTGAGATGGAAACATCGATCAGTACAAGTAATGCTAACTACAACTCACCATTTAGGGTGACAGGATGGCTTGCTGACGTCAGCTATTCAGTATTGACAGACGTCCTTTGGCCTCTGCCTGAACACCGGATAGCAGAGCGAGAGCAACTGTGTTCAGCAGCTGTTTCTTTTTTCATCTTGGAGTCCTTGCTTTTGAAAAATCAGATTTGCAGTTAATAACAAGTAAGGAGACTGTTTCTAAACCTTTTGATTAGAAGAGGGGTGAACATCTCTATCAACGGGACGAGTCACTCCTTTACTGCTTTCTTACATCCATTCCTCTGTTCTGTCTCTTCAGCCTTTTTTTCCACTCAGGAAGTACCTACTGGGCACATATTGTGGGACTGAGGCATAGTCCCAATCTTGGGGACTCATATTCTAGTGGGAGGGGCTGGAGAAATGGATTAGCTTGCTAGGGCTGTGTAATAAATGGGGGGTTAAATAACAGAACAGATGGGGGGTTAAATAACAGAAAGTTATTTGTTCACAGTTCTGGAGGCTGGAGGCATGAGAGCAAGGCATTGGCTTGTAGACTAGCTGCTCTTTCTGTGCCTTTCTATGGGTTTCCCTCTGTGCATGTCTATGCCGTAGCCTTCTCTTCGCGTAAGGACATCAGCCATATTGCTTTGGAGCCCACCCCTGCGACCTCATTTAACATTAATCGCCTCCATAAAGACCCTATTTCCGAATACGATCACATTCCGAGGTACTGAGAGTTAGGACTTCAACGTATGAATTTTGGAGGGTGGGATACAATTAAGCCCATAGCAAAAGGTAAATGACTTAACTGTCCTGTAACATGCCTCTGGGAGCTAGGGTGTCTAGAAAGCCTTACGAGGGTAGGTAATGTGAACGAGATCTGGAAGAATGAGTCTGCTTTCTCCAAGGGAAGAAGTAAGCACAGGACATTCTAGAAAGAGGGAATAGCATGGGCAAAGATCAGAAGCTGTGAGTTCATAGCGGGTTTGGAAAACATGGTAGGAAGTAGAGGACGTTCACACTGAGGTGGTTACAGCAGCAGCCATAATCGTTGGCATTATATTTGGAGAAGAAAATTGCAAACTCAGTGGGACAGCCTGAGTAATTTGATTGCATCAACCCCCACAGCCCATCCTATCTAAAGGCGTTCTCTGTAGAGCCATTTACTTTGCTTATTTGGTTGTTAAATTACCGCCTGTTCCTGCTGATGGGTTTGCAGAGAAATTCACAGATGTTGCTGAGATTTTCAACCTAGCCATGTTGGTTTTGAACAGTGACTGGTTTTGTCTTTTGTGAAAAAAAAATACCTGCTTGCACAGCATCCTTGGAAAGAGACAGTATAAGGTCAATATATTTTTGTTAGATGCCTCAAGCTACTGATTGAAATCGCATTTTGCTATATACCTTTGCCCTCCCTTCTAACAGATGGAGACATGTCAACTCTGGGTAAATATGGTAGCTTTTTTCTCCCCCCTTGTCAGACAAAAGCAGCTCTTGAAACTAAGACTATTTGATGTGCTTTTTTGTTGTTATTTTTCTACAGGTTAAAAACACAGATGAAGAGTGACCTGGTCATGTCACTTTTCAGTGTTTTTCCAACTTGAACAAAGCTTTTCATTCCATAGAAACACCACCACAATACTATCAGAGACAACAGGCTTATTAATGAATATTAGGGAGTTGGCTAATTTCTGGGATTTTTATCCATTGTGTTATCTTAGCCTAAGGAAATTTAAGTATTAAAATGCGTTTTCAATGATTAGTTGTAGAAAATCTACAGGCTGAGTTTCTGATGCATTAATGAAAATCCTAACGATCATTTACCAAAAGCTTAAATAACAGAATCTTGATGAATTAAACTCAAAGCAGAAGGGGAAGAACAATCTAAAAGAGTTATTGCACATTTCAAGATTGTTTTGGGAGAATTTTTGAATGAGAAGATAGAAAGTGGACATCCCAAGTGACTTGAGTAGAATCATGCGAAACAAATAAAAAACTCTTTCAGTTTGTTATTTTCTTCTTAAGTCAGGGGAAAGCAGTGGAAGAAACCACATCCGTGGACATTGATTTGGCCATTCCTAGATGACATGAGTTCGAATTTCCTACAGAAATGTAAAAGTTTCGGGGCGCCTGGGTGGCGCAGTCGGTTAAGCGCCCGACTTCAGCCACGATCTCGCGGTCCGTGAGTTGGAGCCCCGCGTCGGGCTCTGGGCTGATGGCTCAGAGCCTGGAGCCTGTTTCCGATTCTGTGTCTCCCTCTCTCTCTCTGCCCCTCACCCGTTCATGCTCTGTCTCTCTCTGTCCCAAAAATAAATAAACGTTGAAAAAAAAATTAAAAAAAAAAAAGAAAGAAATGTAAAAGTTTCATGGAGACGTTTAAGTTCTAACCAAAGTTAGGTTCTAACCCAATGTAAAAATTTCATGGAGACATTTAAGTTCTAAGCAGCTGCTACAACTGTAGCTAGGAAATTAGCTGATGCTCAAGGGTGTGGTCATAGATTTTTTAGTATTTTTTTGATAATCTGGAAAATAAAACTAAACAAATTTAAAAAATTTTTTTTTCAACGTTTATTTATTTTTGGGACAGAGAGAGACAGAGCATGAACAGGCGAGGGGCAGAGAGAGAGGGAGACACAGAATCAGAAACAGGCTCCAGGCTCTGAGCCATCAGCCAAGAGCCCGACGCGGGGCTCGAACCCACAGACCGCGAGATCGTGACCTGGCTGAAGTCGGACGCTTAACCGACTGCGCCACCCAGGCGCCCCAAAACTAAACAAATTTTAAGCTTCATTTAATTGGTCACTTATTAGAGGGATTTTTGTAAATACAATTCCTACAATAGACTATGAAGTCGGTATCGTTTCTCCCATTTTACATAAAAGGAAATTGACAGCTGGAAACTATACACAATTTGCTAAAATGGTAGAATGTGGGTTTGGATGCAGATTTGACTCCAACTCTGTGTTCTGATGCCCTTCCCATGGTACACGGTAAGCATACAAAGAATATTTGTTGAGTGAATATTTTTATAGTATTAAGTATATAAAATAAAAAGGAAAAAATAAAATAGCTCAGTCCATCCTCCCATTGCAGATTTTAAAGGCTTTTTCCTGCTCCGTCCTTACCTGCTGAATTATTCTAACTCTTTAATATATTAGGTGGCTAAGCCTTCAATGCTTCATAAGCATCTTAGAAGATCTTCTGAGTCTTGGGATCTAGAGGTGATTTCTGTAAAGAACAGTGACTTTTTTTTTTTTTTCCCCAGAAAAATCAGTGGTGGAGGACATGACTGATTCAGTTGGTAAAACATGAGACTCTTGATTTCGGGATTGTGAGATCGAGCCCCACGTTGGGTGTGGTTTATTTAAAACTAAAATCTTTAAAATAAAAAACAACAGAGGATTGATGGAGGGATGTGGGTAGGGGTGGGCTAGATGGGTGGTGGCATTAAGGAGGGCACTTGTAATGATGAGCACTGGGTGTTATATGTAGGTGACGAACCACTGAATTCTACTCCTGAAACAAATATCACATTGTATGTTGACTAACTGGAATTTAAATAAAAATTGGAAAAGAAAAAAAGAAAAAAGAAAGAAAAAAATCCACGGAGGCTGCAGCCTTTTGCTTTCCCTGCATTCCAGAATTATTTTAAGTTCCCATATCCACGTTCTACTCTACCCAAGGTATGGGGGCAGCAGCTGTGTGGTTTAAGAGCAGACTGTGTTCTTCTTTGTGTCTCCTATATGCCCTGAGTTACTTTCTTACAGCCTCTGATCTGAAAAATTCAAGCATCATCATCATCATCATCATCATCATTATTTAGACAGAGAGGGAGAGAGAACACAAGGAGGGGAGGGGCAGAGAGAGAATCCCAAGCTGGCCTCACGCTGCCAACAGAGAGTCGACTGTGGGGATCAAATCTACAAACCATGAGACCATGACCTGAACCGAGATCAAGAGTTGGACATTTAAGCGGCTGAGTCATCCAGGAGCCCTTCAAGCATTACTGACAGCAGTTAGAGTTAATAAATAAGTTTGAGTAAGACCTTACTGCTTGTGGATTTCTAATTCCAATCTTTATATTCCTCTAGTGTCTAGTCCCACCCTATCTCCCCAAGTTTATCTCCTTCTATTTCCATAAATGTCCTCTCCTACACCAGCCGACTAGTTATTTTTCGGCCGCACCATGTACATTCATTCCCATGCCACACTTTGCCCAAGACAGTCCTCAGCCTGGAATCTTCTGTCTACTTCTCTGCCTGTGCAATCCTGCTTTGTACCTCCAGTCAAGTTCCACCTCTTCCCTGGAGGGTCACTCTGAAGGTAATGAGCCTTTCTTCACATCATTTATTTAGCTTTTAGAATATGCTGTTTTGTGGTATTATTTTACCTTTTGCCCTTGGGTCTTCTCTTTATCGGTTTAGTCCTGTAAGCAGGTGTTATTGTTGTTCCTGCTTAATCTTCCCCAACATTTAGATCGTATTTTGAGAAAGTACACACCCAGAAAAAACATGCAGATAAGGTTATTGATATTGTGGGTGATGCTGGGAATGAACAATTTGTCTCAGTTTTTTAAGGATAATGAACCAAAGATTGAACTTGAAGTTAAAACAATCTGTTGGTTCTAAAACCTAATGAAAACAACCTCCAGCTGACCAACCATCTGGGCAGAGTCAGTCGCTCTGTTATTAGAATTTAAGTCATTATAAAGGATGGATGAGACTCCCCATGGCAACTATGTAGCTTAGAGTTGTAACTCCTCATGGACCCTTCGCTCATGGCTAACCCCAGTAATTTAGTGTGGCATTTTTCTTAGCTTGGATTTCCTGATAAAAGCAGAACTAGAGATAAGAATTTTTTCTATTTTTAATTCAAGTTAGTTAACATACAGTGTCTCTTGGCTTCAGGAGAAATAAGAATTTTTATGGCAATAATTTACTTTGAGAAGAGGTTTCAGAGGATAGGAATGGAGGGTTGAGGGGGTGAAAGAGGGAATCCGTGAAAGCGTTGTTGAGCTATGGGCTCTGGACAACTGAGGCTCAACCCCAAGGGTCATCTGAGGAACAGTGTAGGATGTTCTTCAGAGTTGCCTGTGCAAGACAGAAATGGAGTACTTAACCACTGGCTCCCAGCCCAAGGTCAAGGGTTGCCCCAACAGTTTGCCCACTGGAAGAAGGGCTAGTCCAGTTCCCGCAGACACCCGTCACGGCAGAAGCAAAGATGCCCCTGGACAGAAGACAAAAGATGCACAATGCAGGTGAAGTGAGGCGCGGACAGACCCCACTTGTGCACAGGTAGTTGCAGGGAAAAAGGCCAGAGCAAAAGACGTGAGGTGACATCTGACTTGTGTTCTTTCCTATTCAACTCACATATGACCTCAGAATCCTCTCAGCGCAGCGTTCCAGAAAGCTGATATCAGTCCACTGGAGTCGGCACGTGAATAAACCAAGTTGCCCTCTCCAGAACAGATGATCGAAAACAGTGTGGAAGCAAGGCCTTGTGCGTGCCCGTGTGTTAACCCGGTACTGAAACACGTGTGGATTTCCTACGTGGGTTCTCATGGGAATCAGCACTTATTCTGGAATGATAGGGAAATTTTGGCCTCCTTAGAGGACCAGGCAAGGAAGCCAGGCCAAAGAAGACAGATGCTGTTGGCAGCAGAAACCCTAGACGTTTCCAACACTGCTCAGGAGTCCTCGGCTACGTATCCGGGGCGGGAGTGGGGGGCACTGAATGGTAACATCTGAATGCTTCTGAACAGTCTATGAGAATCGGTAAAATATTTCAAGCCAGTTTACCGAGTCAGTTACAATCTGTTTCAACCCCTCCTGGTCTCAGGAAATCTTTTCCCCCAATTACCATACACCACAAGCGTCTGTGACTAATTTCTGGATTATTAAGATGGATTATCCAAGTTGATAAATATTATCTGTGAAAGATGCTAAGCAAAGAGAGAGGCATATGAATACGAACATTGATTATTCAGAATTCCCATCTGTTCTCCAAGAAGCCGTTAAGGTGCGCAATTGTACTTTGAATCATCGTTGACGAGGTGTTTCGCAAAGAACCCCTCCCTGGAACCGCGTCTTAGGTAATAAACGTAAGAAGATGTGCCAGCAAATTACCAATTAATCAATAGCGCAACACTGACAAAAGAAGCCTTTAATTGGAGACAGGGCTACCTAGGCAGCCACATATGCTAATCTTGTAACTCTAGGAAAAGGTCTGATGCCAATCACCCAGTGTTTAAGACCCAGAGGAACCTTGTGGTTTGTGGCTAGACTTGAATAATGGAGAGAAAAATTGGAGGCCATTTCCTCACTGAATTCCTCATTGGCTTTGTAGAAACATCCAAGTATTTCTAGGAAGCACATTGGCTTCTAGACCGAGTAACTGGGGGAGAAAGGGGTATTACCTAAGATTTGAGTCTGGGGGCTTAGAGGTAGCTTCTCTGTAAAGGAATACACATCTCCGACATACATCCAAATAAATGACACAGACTAGTCATTCTTGGTGTGAGCGGGCCGAAGGAGCAAAGGTTTCTGTTTGCAGAGAGCATGGGAGATGTTAAAACAGCTCAGGTACCCCTGTTACAAGCAACGACGAAGTAAGAACCCTTCTCTTGCCTTATTGTAAAATTCTGAGGTAATTTGGGGAGGTCAGTGTCAAGCAACAGCACAACATGTGAAACTGCTTATGAATTATGTTTTCACTCATATATGGATCCTGAGAAACTTACCAGGAGACCAGGGGGGAGGGGAAGGGGAAAAAAGTTACTGAGAAGGAGGAAGGCAAACCATAAGAGACTCTTAAATACTGAGGGTTGATGGGGGGTAAGGGGTGATGGGCATGGAGGAGGGCACCTGTGGGGATGAGCCCTGGGTGTTGTCTGGAAGCCAATTTGACAATAAATGATACAGAAAAAAACAGTAAATAATAAAAAAAAATGAAACTGCTTATGGAAAAATTGAAAAAGGTGTAGAGGGGAAAGAAAAGTCTTCGTCACTAGAGAATCTGTGCCAACGTGGGCCACTGGGAGCTCACGGGGACCATTGGTCTTACATAAATCACAAGGCTCCATATGTTCGATTTGTCAGAAGCACGCCTGTTCGCCAACGTCTTCACACGTGTGCTTCCCGATTTAAACGTCTTCTTAGTTGATTTGATATTAAATAATTATTCTTCACAAGTTCTCTTAGGGATTCGTCGTACAATTCTCGGAGTTAAAGGTAGACATAAATGAAAGTCAAATTTGTTCGTTTGCAAATGCTAATGAATTCAGCGTAACTAAGCATTATCCTGTGAAGATTGATGGAAACTTCATAAACCAGACATTTTTTTTTTCACGCAGCTGCAAGGAGTGAGTTTCCAGTGGCAGAGAAAAACACAATTTGCATATGCAAACCAGGACGGCCTGAACAATGTCTTAATTGTTGTTATTTAAATGAGGCGTGATGAATTAGCATTCGCGGGCATGCTAGCTTTTGCTCAGTTAATTGTATGGATACAAACTTCCAAATAAAAAACAGTGCATATTTGCCAACTTCCACATAAACTGAGAATTCTTAAACCCAGAAGCTAGTCTGAGGGAATTTCTCTCTGGTAGGAACCATTTCTCTCTCCCCGTTGGTCCCACTGCCTATCTTGACTAGAGGGCAGAAACCTTGTTCGCCTTTCTTTCTGGAATAGAACTGGAGGGCTTAAAAAAAAATAGGATAAAAGTCACTGTGAAGGAATATCTAAAACACACAAAGGTGACAATGGAACACAATTCAAAGTTCAAGTTTCTGACCGAGGAACCTGGGCCCTGAGGCCGAGTTGTTTTTCCTCACTTACCTTCCTCACTTGCAAGGCAGCTGGTCTACCTCTCTCTCAGGACTGTTCCTTCCTTCTCCCAGCTCACTGCCAGGAAGAGATTCCTGGCGTGTCCCCAACTCACCAGTGCAGCCATTTGGCTCAGGTTACTGGCACCACCGTTTTCCAGACAGGTCCTTGATGGTACTCTTCATTCAGGAATCCTCAAGGGACAGGAGCCAACCCTGGGCATTGGTTTCTTCCCCACATACTTCCCAGAGAAAATGCTGGGGTGGTAAGAATTATATCTCCTGGAACCCCTTTGCTGTTTTTTGTTTGTTTTGTTTTGTTGGATATGATTTGGATCCACTGAGCAGAAACATTTGCTTAGGGTCTGAATTTGCGGTGGGCAACGAACCCCCTTTCTGTTTGTGTGGATCCTGGCCACAGCGTGGTTCTGGAACCAGTACGGACGTGTAAAGGCAGCTATTTTCCTGAGGTCAGCCGCCTCTTGATGTGTGACTGGGGCAGAAAACAGGAGCCCTCCCGACTGCCAGGTCCTGCAGTGTAATTTAAAAGTTGTTCTTCGAAGCACAGCCCAGAATTTGTTTCTGCAGTTTCCCTAACGATCCCGAAATGTGTTTAATAGCCTGTGATAAGAGTCTTTCTTACTTAAACCAGCTAGCGTGGAGTCTATCTTCTGTAACCGAACTTTTACCCTAATAGTAATTAGTATCAGGATTCCCAAGAAAATGAGGGCATCTGGGGATGGTGATCTTATCTGGTTGGATGTGAAAGCAATAAAGATACGATACCCTCAGAATATGGGCGACCTGTTTTCCACTGTGCCAGAAAGCTTCATGAAAACCATATCTGCTACGTGCAAGATTTAAAATCTATTTTTAATAAATAGAGCACCTTAAAAAGCATTTCTGATGGGGTGATGCCTCTAAAAATCGGAGGCACGGGCTACCTTCGTGCGCTGCTGAATTACAACAGAGGCTGTGCATTTCCAGCCTCACACCGTCATTTTTTGTGTGTGTGAAAATAGAACCACGTTAGGAAAGAGAAGATGGGAGGGAGGATGATTCGGTAGAGTCAAACCCTAACAAAGCTTCTTCACCAGCAAGGGCAGAGCCTCCTTCTGTGAGGTGACGATCTAACAAGGGGATGCCTGTTTGCTCCGGGATTTCTCCATTCCTTCAGCGGTGGAGTCAGGGTCCCGGTAAAGCTCAGGGAATAACCACGGAGTCTTACCTGAAGGGAACAGGCTCACACACTTAACAAATCGCCGGATTTTGCTAGTTCGTATCGACAGAAACCAGGCAAGAACGGGAACGAGATTCTAAAGGTCATGGAAGAAAAGAACATAATTCTAGATGAGGCTGAGTTTATCAAATAGGGACCCTTCCTGAGATTCTGGATTCAGTGTGTTAGCTTGAATAATTGAGAATGGTTCTCAACGTTTGCTCGGAGGGCTGACTGAAACTTGGACTTGGGAAGTTGTAGCCCACGCTAACGGACTTAGCGATGTCAGAATTGCCTTGGCTTAAGGCACACAAAGGAACCAAAATACTTAAGGAGATAAAAATGCTAGAGTGGATTTATCATGTTGAACTCATTCACCCCTTGCATTAATTACCTATTGGCGCTGTAACAAATTGCCACAGATTTAGTGGTTGTAACAGCACAAATGTATTAGGTTATGGTTCTAGAAGTCAGAAGTACACAAATCAAGGTATTGGCAGGGCTGTGTTCTTTCGGGATGCTCTGGGGGAGTGTCTGTCCCTTGTTTTTCCAGCTTCTAGGCACCACTGCGTTCTTTGACCCGTGTCTCCCCTCTCCCTCTTCAAGGCCTGCCATGGAGAGTCTTCAGATCTCTCTGCCTCTCCGTCCCCCACCAACACACACACATAACTGTGCTTTCAGAGTCCTGTCTCCTTCTCCAACCTTGAGCCTCCTGGTTCCCTCTTACAAGGACCCTCGTGATCACATTGGGTTCACCTACTAATCCAGCATAATCCCCCCATTTCCATAATCTTAACCTAATCGCATCTGCAAAGTCCCTTTGCAAAGAGGACCATTAGGTCCTTCTGTACAACGTTCAACAATTTCACCACATTTCACCCAATAAACACGTCCCATGTCTGCCTCAGACCTGTGCAGCTTGTAGGAATCAATTTATACTCTATGTGGAAACTGAGGCTCAGAAAGGTGAAATCACTTGCCCAAGGTCACGCAAGCTCTTATTGAGAACTGGGACAAGAATCTGGGGTCCTGACTTCCAGCCTGGTGTTCTGGCAACAATATACTATCCAATCATAGAGCCACTCAAGGCATATACAAGGCTCATGAAATAAGGCAAGCCGTCTCTGCACGTGATAAGATACACCTCAGATACGCCCAGCCCCATGACGCACCCAGACGCCCCAAGATGAGAAGAGGCAGATCCCCGTGCGTAGCGTGCCCTCTGCTTTTACACCCTTGCCTCACGTATCATGGGCAGGGCATCCTGAACCGGCACCTGTCACATTCGATAGTCACCCAAGGGAGGTGACACTACCCTGGGGAATGCCACTACACATCGTGAATGAAGCAGAGCTGCAAATACGCATGTGGATAAATTCTACAATATGACATTGCAAAGACACAGCAAGTCGAAGCAAATTAAAGGTGAAGACGCATACAACATGGCATAACACGTAAAGTTTAAAAAAATATAAAGCAATACTATACAGTTTTAAGAGTAGTTGCATGTATAATTTAAGTACAAAGAAGTGTCTAGGAACGACAGCCCTTAAATTGAAGAAAGTGGTTCCCTTGGGCGGAAGCTGGGTCAGGAGAACGAAAGCACAAAGGGAAAGTGGGTTAGGGTAACAGTGCCTCGAATTCATGGCTGCAAATCCAATTAAGAGTTTGGCTTTTTGTAGGCAGTTTTATCCAGTGCTCCAAGAGCCGTTTCCAGTGCTGGGATCAGTCCGGGTGGGGAGAGGGGTGGAAAATCCTGGCCTCAGCTCAGCTCTGTCTAGATAAACTGGAAACTTGCCCTGACAGTTTTTTTCCTCTATTGTGCAAGGCAGGGCCAAGTGATGTCATTGGGGCGTGCAGATGTCTCTGTCCTCTTCTTTGACAAGTGCCAAGAAAAATGATCTTTGCAATCAAGTGATGCTCCCTCCCCCAACCCAGATCTGCCATTTCTATACATGTGGCCACAGGCCAGATTCCTGAAAGCTCTAGAACCCCCTTTTATCAAGAGAAAAAAAAGTCTTGCTGATTTCAGCTTCAGGAGGGAGTGCTGGTTTATCTCCAGGTTATTAGAGAGGCTGGTTCACACCTCAGTTCTGTGACTAGGGCACGCGCGCTCACGCGCGCACACACACACACAGCAAATTAATTCATTCCTTCCCGCCTTCTTTTATTCATTGATGTATTTGTTCATTTAGGAGCAAATATTTGCTGAGCATCCATTCAGAGACTACAGAAGCAGAGATTAAAGACAACAGAGATGACACACCAGAGAACAGACAGCTGTCGTGCGACCTTGAGCAGCCGTGGAGATGAGAAGGGAGGGAGACGGGACCCCCGCGAAGGATCACCTCACGCAGATGGAGGAGGGCCGTCTGGGGAAAGTTCCAGCAAAGGGAACCCCCGAGATAGTGTTCAGGGATGAGTGGAAGACAGATGGCAAAGTGTCAGCAGCAATTCCCGAAGGAGCGGCAGGTGGAAAGCCGAAGGGCTACGGGAGAGTGCGGTGCACTCTGGGAACTGCAGACCCAGGTCTGGGTCGCAACGACCAGAGCAGATGGGTTCGAATCGGGACGGTGCTCTTCCTCAGTTTCCCCGAGAAAGCATGCACGCCACTACCGCTCCCGTATGTAGAGTACCTATGACATGCTGGGCATTGCATTTTACACACCTTCCCATTTAATCTCTCAAAAACCCCATTTTACAGACAAGAAAGCCGTCTAGCCGAGATCTGACCTTGACTTACCTGCCTTCTTTCCACTCTCTGTCCTTGACAGCAGGCCCACGGGGGATTGAAAGATCCGCCCTGCCTGCGGCACAGTTACTACAATAATCAAAGCATGCAACGTAGGTAAACACACTTGGAGAACTAGCAAATGCTTTATATATAAAGTTTGGTTTTTACCACACAAACCGTTAAGACGAAACCTAGGGTTGGTTATAACGCACTGATAATTCACACTTTGTTTTCAGCTGTTGTGAGGCCAGGGATCAGAGGGATCAGAGAAAGGAGGGAGGAAGTTTACATTAAACCCCATACACTGTAATATCCCCAAAGCATGGGCTGTCCCTGCCCTCGTTTATGAGGCGCGAGATCATCTGTAGAGGATCCATTGGTTTGTGAACTTTATCTCGGGGAATTCAAGCTGGAACGAATTCCCATCCGTGCTTATCGTATAACAGTAATGATGTCTCTGGTGGTAGGGGGCAGGGAGGAGACTTCAGGAACTGGGAAGGGTGCTAGGTGACAGCACCTTCTAGATTCATACTAATAAAATAAAGTTTTCCAGTGAAACCCAGGGTTGGGAAGGACATATGTATGGCTTTGTGATTAGCATAGTTTGGCCCAGAACTATACGGTAAGCAAGACTGTCTTTATAATTTGCAGGGTCTAGGGCAAAATAAAAGCACAATAGGGGCGCCCGGGTGGCTCAGTTGGTTGGGCGTCCAACTCTTGATTTTGGCTCAGGTCATGATATTTTCCATATATTTTGATTATATGTTTATTTGTGTGACGATTTGTTTTATGTCTGTCTTCATCAATGGCATATAAGCTTCATACTGTGTTCATCACTTCATATATACCACCTAGCACAGCTCCTGCCATTTAATAATGCCCAGTAAATATGGATTGAATGGAGGCTGTGTTGAATCACCTCACTGTATTGGCAGGGGGGTCGTATTCATCCACAAAAGGATCAATTTCAAGTCGAGTAAGTGTTGGGTCAGTGATTGTGTGCTTATGGGTATACGCATGGGGGTTAGTGAGGGCGGGGGTAATTTTCTTGCCCTCATGTGTAGTGTAAGGCACCCAAACCAGAGTTGAAAGGTTTGTGATCCGGAAGCCAAGGGTATAATGTGTTACAAGAAGAAGATGTGTGTTATTGACATAAGAATAGATGTATAGATCAAAAGAATAGAATTAGGAATGCAGAAAAATTCTGCACACTAACGGTCAATTGATTTGTAACAAGGTTGCCAAAGCAATTCAATGAAGAAAGAAAAGTTTTTCAACAAATGGTGTCAGGACACCTGGAAGTCTAGAAGAAAAAGAACGTTGTTGGACCCTTACCTCAACACCATTATGCAACAATTAACGCAAAATACATGTAAATGCAAGAGTTAAAACTATAAAACTCTTAGAAGAAAACAAAGGGATAAATCTTTGTGACTTTGGATTAGGCAATGATTTCTTCAATATGACACTAGAAACACAGGCAACAAAAGGAAAAAAAATAAATTGAATTTCATCAAAATTTAAAACTTTCAAGTTTCAAAGAACACTGTGAAGAGAGCAAGAAAACAACTCACAAAATGGGAGAAAATATTTGCAAATTAGGTATCGAATAAGTGACTCGTATCTAAAATCTATAAATAGCACAATTCAATAATAAAAAGATAAGTAACCCATTTTTAACCAGCAAAGGATTCCAATAGACATTTCTCTGAAAAAGATAGAAAAATGACCTATAAGCACCAGAAAATTGCTTATTAATCATCACGGAAATCCCAATCCAAACCACAATGGCATGCCACTTCACAGCTGCTAGGATGGCAATAATCAAAAAGATGTTAAAATGTGGGGAAATTAGAGCCTTTATTCATCACCAGTGGGAATGTAAAATGACACAGCCACTTTGAAAAACAGTCTGGTGGTTCCTCAAAAGGTTACACAAAGAGCTACCATTTGGCTCAGTAATTCCTCTCCTAGGTCTGTACCCAAGAGAAATGAAGAAGAAATAAAATATGATATACCCATAAATATTACTGGGTTAGCAAAAGGAATGAAGTACTAATACAGACTACAACACGGACATACTTTGAAAACATGCTATGTGAGGAGTGTCTGAGTGGCTCAGTCAGTTAAGCATCTGATTCTTGGTTTCGGCTCAGGTCATGATCTCATGGCTCATGAGTTCAAGCCCCATGCTGGGGTCTATGCTGACAGCATGGAGCCTGCTTGTGATTCTCTCTCTCTCTCTCTCTCTGCCCCTTCCCCACTTGGTTTCTCTCTCTCTCTCTCAAAAATAAATAAACATTAAAAAAATACTACGTGAAAAGATCACAAATTGTACAATGATATTTAAATGATATGCCTAATCTAGAAAAATCTGTAGAGCTAGAAAATAGATTATTAGCTGCCTTGGGCTGGAGAAGGATCTGGGGAGATTAGAGAGCGATGACTATAGAAGAGTACATGGTCTCTCTCTGGGGTGATAAAAATGTCCTAAAAACATTGTGGTGATGGTTGCCCAATCCTGGAAATATCCTAAAAACCATTGAATTGAACGGTTGAAACAATTTGTGTGCTATATGAAATTGTATCTCAATACAGCTGTTGCAATATTCCTGTAGCAAAAAATAAATTAAAGATGGGCTGGTGAATTACACAAAATGCTGCCAAGAGGTGGTGTAGAAGTAGGACAAAAAAAATGGTGAAAATATCTGGTAACCTGGAAGACAGTGGTCACTTGGACAAGAACTGACAAAGTGAAGTGACAGGGACGAATCAGTTTAGGGTGAGCTGACAAGCGAGGAAGTGGAAATAGTTTGTGGGAAGCACTATTTCAAGTGGTTTTGCTGTGAAGGAGGTCATGGGTATGGATAACATCTGGAGGGGTGATGAGGTCAAGAGTTTATCTTCTCACTTTGTCTTTAAGATGACAGTTATGACAGAATGTCTTCATGTGGATGGAAATGACCCAGTTAAAAGAGAGATTGGTGTAAGAGAAAGGGGACAACACAGAGACCAGCGTTTCTAAGGGGACTAGATGGGATGCAGACCAAGCAAAGAGGTTGTCATCGATAAAAGGAAGGACGCTTCCTCTATGAAAGCAGAGTGGAAGCAAGGAAACTTGGGTCCAACTGCAAATAGGTTTATATGAAGTTGGGTGGAACTTATGAAAGTTTGCTGGTGGGAATATGAGGTGGTTTGCCAGTGACCCTGGCAAAATTGAAAAGACACTTTATATGAAATCTGACAAGGAAAGATGTTGACTATTTTAAATAACCATTGAAACCTTGGGATAGTGTAGAATATTTGTGAAAGGGTCTCTTTCACACCTTTGGTTGAGAACCTAAGAATCCCCAGAACATAAAACTATACTGACTTAAATGCTAGGACAATTTACAGTGTGAAAAATGGAAAAGGGTCTACTCAAACTGTATGATGAGTTGACATATTGGTGACAAGCCACTTGATGCGAAAAGGTTTTGTTTAATAAACTGATAAAGACAGCTTCTTCGTCTAGCTTGACACCAATTGTGTCACTTGTAAGGTGTGTAAATAATTACAGAATTCAAGAAATGTTGTCAGCTACAAAAAGCTGCTCAAACAAGCCAAGGCCAAGATGTATTTTCTATTTTGTCTTTGTATCTTGAAGCAAAGGATCGGTTTTGAGGGAATCACGTTGACATATGTACTGATAATGCCTTACCCATGGTTGGCTCTGTGAGAGGCTTCCTTCTTTTGTAAAAAGAAAGAGAAAATCCTGACATTGTCACAACACGGTGATAGGTTCATAAAGCGATGCTTGGATTGAAAACTCTTGGAAAGGAAGTGGAAAAATGTTTGGATGTTGCACAAATACAGATAATTTTATTAGACAAAGATTATTTCAATGGAAAATTTTTTTAAAAAGTTGTATGAAAGCCCCAATAAAGAGACATAATCTCCCCCGAACAGAAATTTCATGAGTGTGCTGGAGGGGAAATTTCAAGAACACAGAAGACGACATTTTGCAGAGTGCTTCCAAGATGGAGGGTGGCTGGCGACACTCACCAAATTAGATGTTTTTCATCACACAAATCAGTTCAGCAAGCCTTTGCAAAGCCCTGGAAAAATGTTTTCATCCCAAATGTCAAGGTTTTTGGACTTAGAAGGAAACAGGATTTTTGGGGAAAAAAATCACTCTGCAAAGAAAATCTTGAGATACTTGCATTGTTAGTTGGGTCTAAGGCTATCATTAAATGTCAATTCTTACTGAAAAAAAAAAAACAGAAGAATTTCAGAATAAACTTGAACCATATCTTCCTTCTCTTTAAACACAAGTGCATGACCAGGTAAGGGAGCCTTTCTCTCAAGCTTTTGATCAGCCTGAGAACACACTTTTGGGAGAAGAAAAAGTCTGTGAGATGGACGCTCTCCATGAGATTTACTGCTCTCTCCCTCGACCAGGGCTGGATTTCTGTGTGACAGTCACAGGGAAGCAATGGACTTTTGCTGCTGATTTCAGACCCTCACACACGTGAGCAAGCACCTGGAGAAAGGCAAAAATCATCAAATTTCAGTCGAAAATGAAATCTGTGTGTGTTTATCTCAGGTTGGACTCAGAACTGAACTTTCATGGGGCACCAAGTAAGCAGTTTCAAATTAAAGAGGTAAATTTCATCCTTTATTTTCAGTTTCAAA
This sequence comes from Felis catus, assembly GCF_018350175.1. Classification (NCBI taxonomy): domain Eukaryota; kingdom Metazoa; phylum Chordata; class Mammalia; order Carnivora; family Felidae; genus Felis; species Felis catus. Next base: position 6,439,098 of record NC_058374.1, read on the forward strand.
AATAACACTTTTTAAATGCACATCACATCTAGGCTTATCAAAAAGATGAAGAAATCAACACATATCATTTTGTAATGGCTAGGCCCATACCTGAGTTGAATTATATCTCTTCGGAAGAAACGTTTTTCAAAGCATCATGTGAAATCATTTCTTGAGTTGTTTTTTTATTCATTTTGCTTTGGCTTATGATTTTAGAAGCTTTCCTATTTATTATCTGTAAATATATTTTCATTCTACAAATGACATTAAGTAAATTCATAATCTTTCTTTAAATTACCTCTATTGAGACAACTTTAGAAAAATTAAATTCTATGTTGGCTTAAACCAGTTATAACAGAAATTTATTATCTTTGTTTTATGATTGTTTAAAATGTCTAAAAGGAGAGGAAGAGCTTAATTTTTAGAAAGGTAAACTAAGCTTAATTATCTGTTTTTCCTTTTTTCCAGCAAAGGTTGATTCACATTATTTTTAATTTAAAACAAGGGGAAAAATGCCCACTTGCATATACAATCTGCCACATACACCATACCTCTTTAGCATTTTGTATCTGAAAATCATTTAAAAGTTCCTCCAGATTAAAAAAATGGAGAAAATCTGTTGGGAGATCAGTCCTTTGTCATCTTAGAAATTTACCTTTCAAGGATACCAGAAAGGCCACACTTCATAGGCATTAACTGCAAGAAATATAGCTCTTTTGATCCCTGATCAACACTAAGATTTTTTTCTTATTAGCACAATTAATGTTAAAAATGCATTTTATTTGTGAAATTAGAGGCTCGTAATTGTTGGAAATGGGCTGTCAGTGGTGACATCAGGGGTATTCAAGGTATGTGGGTTGCCTAAAATATTTTGGAGCTGTTACTTACTCTTACAGGAGTGAAGTCTATCCCTAAATGGACCCAGGTCTAGACATTGGTTAAAGGTTTTCTGATTAATGATGAACATAAGGGTAACAGAATCCTGTTCCTGCCATGTTGTGTCTTCCTCGAGTCAGTTTCATGCAAGATGTGCATAGATCTCTAGAAGGTCCGTAATCTGAACCTACAGAAGCTCTTATCACCTGCTTGTTAATAAGTAATTGTTCACGAAAAGTCTGTATTTGTGGCAGTATTTATCTGTGCCTTGACTTTATTATAATCAAGGGATGGATTTGTGAGGAAGTAGCCAACCCTCACCCAGCTCAAACTTTCCATACTACGGTTATCAGAAATAAACAAGAAGTCTGTGTGGCTAAGTAAAAGTGGGCATGGCTCTCCTTTGTAATAATTGGGCTCGTCAATGGATGGTGTTTTTCAAGGTAAGTGGGATTCAGGAAGAAAGGGGCAAGAGATTTGAAGTGTTAGCATGTGGGAGTGCCTGCCAATTGATTTATAGACTATGAGTTGAATGAAGAAAGATGTGGAACCAAGAAGGAGCTTGTATGGTAAGAAAATATGGTGGACGCCAATGATGGATAAAGAGAGTTGCCATGTTCTCGATAATTCTTTTCTCCTTCATCTCCAAAAAAGAAACAAAAAAAAGATGTCAGTGGTGCGATCCCCAATTAAACCTCGAGAATATCCCAAATAAAGAGACCAGACCCTTGATGTAATTCTTGATTGTTCATTATGCTAATTAGCTTCTTAATTCCGCGAATGTGGATTCTCTAAAGAGAAATCGTAATCTGAGGCTGACTCCTTTCCTTCCTGGTTCTTTTTCTTACACACATACGTAGGAAATACTAAATGAACACCCAGGTACTTAGCAGCACTTTTTACAAAATAAAATTTGAAACAGCAATTTGTTGCAATAACTAATCATAGAAAATTTTCCACAGAGGGGCGCCTGGGTGACTCAGTCGGTTAAGTGTCTGACTCTTGAACTCGGCTCGCATCATGATCTCTCGGTTCGTGAGATGCACCGAACTTGCTTGGGATTCTGTCTTTCCTTCCCTTTCTGTCTCTCCCCTGCTCACATGTTTTCTCTCTTTCTCTGTCTTAGAACAAATAAATACACTTTAAAAAATAAAATTTTCCATGGAAATGAATTATGAGTTAACCACTATTTTATTTTCCATTAAAATCAGAAATTCACACAGCTTATTGTCCACATTAACGTGACTTTATTATTTCAATCTGTTCGTCAACAGAATTTTCCTCTCGCTCAGGAAAATAAAAGTTGCAAATACCCTTATTGCTCGTTGCAAGGATTTTCTGAGACTCATCAGCAAACCTTAGAAAACGGCAAACAATACTTTCTGCCCTGAGACTATCTGAACATCTGGTGTAGAAATCCTTTTACTGTTATTATCATGAATACTCAACTATTATATCTTGGTCTTTACCTAGTTGAGTCCCACATTAATCAAACTTCAAAATCTTAGAAATTCCTTAAATCTTTCTTCTGAGGTGCCACTAATCTGCAATAAGAAAAAACATAAGTATAAACATATTTGTATTAATGTTCAATTTTCTTAAGTTTTATTTATTTATTTTGAGAGAGAGAGAGCCCAAATAGGGAAGGGGCAGACAGAGAGGGAGAGACAGAGAATCCCAATCAGGCTCTGCACAGTCAGCCTAGAGACCGATGCAGGGCTCGAACCCAGGAACCACGAGATCATGACCTGAGTTGAAACCAAGAGTCAGATGCTTAACTGACTGAGCCACCCAGGAGCCCCTCAATTTTTTTTTACATCAGATTACACTTTTCCTTTTCATAAAATTGTAAGGTAACTTTTATGGACCATTAGTAAGCATTGTGGCTGAGCACTTCATAAGCACTGACTTCTCAAAACATCATGTGATAGTTAGTTATTATACCCATTTTACAGAATGGGAAAATAAGGCTTGAAAGGATCACATAATTTCCCTAAGGTTGTACAGCTAGCGTAGGGCCAGGATCTGAATCCTGGTGATTTATCCTCAGAGCCCACCTTTTAAACCACTAAGTGTCCCTTCCAATCCTTTTATTTCATTTCATTTTTTAAAGATTTTCTTTTTAGGAAATCTTTAAACCCAACATGGGGCTCAAACTCAAAACCTTGGGATTGAGAGTCACATGCTTCATGGACTAAGCCAGCCAGGCTCTCCTCTTTCAATCCTGTTAGACATAAATGGTTATCAAATATGTGATATTCATTTTGTAGACTTTTCTTCTTATCTATCTCCTAATCTATACCAGGAGAACACCTAGTGTAATATCTAGTCCCTGACCCAGCCTAAATATTTGCTGTTCTGAAGCTGAAAATGTATCCAATGCTGTTCCAGAGAGTTAACTCCCAAGAGCTATAAATCATCCAATCACCTTCTAGAGCATGCAATGACTATGAAGGAAAGAGAGATACTGACATCTAAAGTAATCTAGTCTATCAATAACATGTGAACTTGCTTTGATTTAAAGCAATTTACAAAGGGATTTGTACACCTCATTTCAACTGTTTCACCAAGGTCTTGACTCATTGCTGCAGGTTGCATAATTAGTCACATTAATCCAGCAAATGATGGCAAAATGCTTAGTAATGATGTCTAACTGGGGCATTTCCAGAGAACCTTTGTTGTTTAATTAGGAGATAATGGATGAGAGGGTAGAGAGCACAGGGGTGTAAAAGGCACTGGCACGTCAATGTACATATGCCCAGTTCAATACAATGGCTTTTTAAGCCAAGTAGTCAAATAAATTGAAGTCATTATGGTACATGAATTTAAAAGGGGTTATTATTCACTAACTAATTTTACTTTCACAGATACTTAGGAGCAACCAATTACTACTGGGGATAATAAAAGGTACCCAGTGAACAAACGCACTCAGTACCAAGAATGATGTCTGTGGTCACTCCTAGGTCTCCACTTACCCACCATCTTTCCACATGGAGGAGCAGGATTGGAAATTTCTCTCTGAGACACGAAACACCAAACCATTACATTGTAAAACAGTTCTGTGTGTATTTGTTTCTCATTGCAGTTCCACTGAAAACGAATGAAGAGTTTGTCCTCTGATTGTGTTTGTACTGTTTGCTTTCAAAAGGTTATATTAAAATTGACTTTTCAGTTGGATGCTTTAGTTTCAAATAATAGGAAGGCAAACCCAGGTAGTCTTAAACAAAAAGGGGGATTTATTGGCTAGAGACAGAGTAGGCGTCACTGTTTGATCAGAACGCTGGTTCTAGTTCCAGATGTTTCTTTGCACTCTGCCCTCTTCGGTATCCCAGCTCATCCTTGGGCTGGTGTCTCTCACTGCAAGGAGTTGGCTAACAATCATAGCTCGACCACAGCACGCCTGAAGAGAGATGAAGTGACTTCTCACTGCCGCCTAGCATAAGCAGGGAGCTTCTCACAAACTGGCTCACACCTGTGAATCCACATGGATTCACTAGGGTAATGGTGTGTGCCAACTGGCTAAGACTTGGGCACCTGAACTAAGAGGGCAGGGACTATCCTGTTCAGAGCCATCAACCTCCCCATCACCCCCTGCTCCCATAAGCTGAGAATGGGGCCAGACGCTCTCAAGTTGTATGGCTGCTATACACAGAGGGAGGCAGTGTGGATGTTGTGAAGACAGTTTTAATGTCTGCTTCTGTTTATACCAGTAACCTAGTTACTGCGTTGGCAGAAGCCATTTATGTTCATTGTGTGGGGACACTGAACTCCAGGACTGCTTGGTCAATGTTACCATTGACAAAACCCTCTTTCTGACCAAACTCAGGTTCCTCCGAGCCCTTGTCTTGACTAGTCCTCAACCTTGGCCAGTAAGAACTGTAGACACTCAGCGTAAAAGATTTCATCCAACCACCCCTACCAGGAGACTCAAGCAAGCAGGATCATAGTTTCTAACAGCTCAAGGTCCTCGGGATGACCCTAGTCCTCCTTAAGTTCCTGACTGGGAAAACTCAAGGCTGAGAAAAGATTCACTGTTTGGTCCAATCAGCACCTGAAGATAGCACCCTTGTGTCCCAGTCTCTGTGGGAGGGCAGGAGCTTAACTTGAATAAGTTCCATGGGGGAAGGGAAGAGGAAAAAATAGTTACAAACAGAGAGGGAGGGAGGTGAACCATAAGAGACTCTTAAATACGGAGAACAAACTGAGGGTTGATGGGGGCTGCAGGGGAGAGGGGAAAATGGGTGATGGGCATTGAGGAGGGCACTTGTTGGGATGAGTACTGGGTGCTGTATGTAAGCGATGAACCACGGGAATCTACCCCCGAAACCAAGAGCACACTGGATACACTGTATGTTAGACAATTTGACAATAAATTATATTAAAAATAAAAGAATAAGCCCCGGTGAACAAACCCAATGACCTAAAGGCATTGACCAGCCCTCCTGCCTCTTTTTGTAAATTTCTACTTCCTCAACTCTTCTCTGGCCTCCATCGCTTCTCCACTTCCCCTGAATCCTACAATTCTCCCTTTAAAACACCCAGTCACCTCTGCACAGATAGAAGATGAAGTTGACTTATGTTAGACTCTCTGCCCTATTGCGCCTTTAAGCAGTGTCCAGGCAATTCTTATCTTGGACATCACACCATTCAAGAATGACTTCCAAATCCCTATTCCTTCTGTGTCCTCCCTTTATTGCCTTTTCCCTGGGTTTATATAACACAGACTTTATAGTAAGAGTCATTACTTTGAACTTCAGAGAACTGCTAAAGCCTTTGATGTATCAGTACCTTAGAAAAGCAACAGTCCACAGATCAGAGCTGTAGTTTGAATTAGTTGTTTTTATAAGTGATGGCATTGTGGTAATGAATAAATACACAACACATGTATAATGTAGTTCATTTTATAATTTAAAAATGTCTCATAAGGCTTTCACATCCCTCATCCCTGACTGATGGATTTACTTTTAGATGACAAAATCCCATTGAAATAAGTATCCTCAAGTTCGTCCAGAGATGGGGGAACATCTCTTTTTCTGGAGAAGAAGAGACATGAAGCCTTTTTCCTTCCCATCGCTTTGGGAAGTTGTAAAGTTCAAGATATTAAGCAATCCCCAGGCAGATAAGTTATGAAATGGTTGTGTAAATTGATTCATTTATTCTGTCAATGTTCTTCAGCCAAGGGCAACCAAAAACACATGTGTAGTGCAACAACTTGAGATTATTACTTATTGCATCGAGTGAGAACACACACCGTAGGGGAAAATGGGGTATCCCCATAAGAAAGCATTGAAAAGAACCACTTGTAGACTCAGGGTGAATTGGGGGAGGTCAAAGCAAGTAGAGGTTTTCTCTAGATTGGATAATGTCTAAGACTGAGTGTCTCGATAAATCTTACATATAGGGAGAGGAGACTAAAATAAAAATACAGCGGTGAAGTCACTCATTTTAGGCAAGAAGGAGGAATGTCTGGTATTTGTGGGTGGCACAGGGACCTTGTTTTGTCTGTGCTTAGACAGAATTATGCAGTCGCTTCATCTCGTTTTGTCGTGGTCTCAGAGTAACCTTGTTTGAGGTTGGTATTCTGTGAAATTGTTTACATCTAATGAGAGAAGAACATGACTTCCCCGTGAGTGCCGGCCCAGCCTCTGAACCTCACGGGCTGCTCTTTTTTCCTTTCTCAATTCACTCAACATTGTCAAGTGCTTATTGTGTGCTGGGATATCATCACAAATTACAAATGGTTCCTGTCTCTAAGGAATTGACAACTTTGCGGGGAAAAAAAACAGGTAAGAAATAGAAGATTGGTATTTATTCAGCAACAAGTACGGATTGTGTGCCTACTCTTCATCAGGCTGTGTTGGACATGGGGTATGCTAGTTAAAAAAAAGAGCAGAGATTGCGGCTGTCATAGACCCCTTACTCTACAAGGAGGGGACAATGAATAATAAACAAATAAAGAAGTATACTATCAATTGTTTTCGAAGGTAATTATGAAACATAGGAACAGTAGACAGAGTTAGGTAACGAGAAGTATGAGAGGGAGAGGTGGACTGTCGTCCTGGGTGAGGAGGTGGGTCTGGTGTGATAGACTCATGCTGGGACCACTAGGAGAGGGAAATAGATAATCACTCAGGCATAATTTGCAGATGTGTTCCCCATTTCTCTTTGCTAGTACACCAACCAAGGGAAAATAAAATCTGGGTGGTGTTGCTTATTTTATACTAGAAGTCAAGTTGGATATCTTGAATCAGTACGGCTTTACAGAAATATTAGCTATATTTTTCATGGAAACAGAAAATCATTTCCAGTGTGTCCTCTCATCTACCTACGTTTTACAGGATTTTGAAATTGCAAAGCAAAATTTTAAATGTTACACTGCAGAAAAGGACGAAGATACTCCGTTGGTCCATAGGTGCTTATTTACCGAGACATAAGGTGACCAATTGTTTGGTTACAGACAGTGACTCTGAAAGGAATGTAGACGCTTCCACTGTCACCAGACTCTTCTTGTTCTCTGTCAGCTTTAATGCCCTGGACTTAGTCACTTCCCCGAGACTCTCATTTCTGCCAGTGCTTCTAAAATTGTGGCGTGCTGTATTTCCTTTGAGTTCATCTATTGTCTGTCTGTCAATAAACGTTTGTCTCTTATCAGGGCTTCTCTGGGGTGGAGAATGAGCCCTGTTTTATATTTTTCTTAGGAATACAGTGGGTCATGAAAAGGAAGTCTGGGGAGGTCGCTTGTCCATCTAAATGTGTAGCAAAGAGAGAGGTAACCGGAGCACTTTCGGTGGTTAAGGAGCTTCCCTAGGAATAACAACTACTGCTTTTTAAATGTTAGTTGGTGCTTCCTATGTCTCTGGGGTACTGCCTAGTTTTCCAATTTCATCACAAGCAGATGTAGATCTGGAGAAATGGTACTGGGTGAAGTCTATCTTCTGCTTTCCTGGTTTCAATGCTCTTTCCTTAAGAGACAGAATCTCAGCACAGGAAGGGACCTTAAAGGCCTTTTGGTCTCCGCGTCCAGTCTACACCCAAGACCTCAACTGATCATGAAATTCTATGCTGAAGTGTCCCTAATGGAAAGAAATTAATTTCCACACAGGGTAGCCTGTCCCATGTTGCCACAACTTTGAGTGTGTGTGTGTGTGTGTGTGTGTGTGTGTGTGTGGCTTTGACACACTTAGTATAGCTCTAGCACTTCAGGCCATGAGGAAACACACATTGACTCCTTTGGGCAACAACCTTTCAAATAACTGAAGATCCTTCTAACGTGTTTATTTCTCTACCTTCAATGTTCTCCCCTCCAGGGTATCATCAGTTCTTGCTTATACATTCTTATAGTATCAGATGTGCTCTACTGCCCCACAAACGTGAGAAAACACAAGTCCCTTAAAAGAAAACACAATATGTTATATATTGTTAAGTTAGCTATTATTCAAACCTATATAAATATAAATGGGGCACAAAGTTTATGTTTATGGTTCTTAACCATGAAACTTAGAATTTAAAAAGTAAGCAAAAGTGATTCATCACTTCCCTATCACACCCCATGCTCACTAAATTCTACTCCTGAAACAAATATACCCTATTATATTGCACTAACTGCAATTTAAATAAAGACTTGAAACGAAATAAGCAAAAGTGTAACACTGATAAAATCAGCGACCTTCTATAACATCACAGATTACATTCGTGTTTTGTTTGAAACCAAAGTGTTTTCAATGTGAAGATAATACCTCCATGATGCAAATTCCTTTGAGTTCATCACACACATATTCCTTAATGCTTTGTGATAACCCAATTCTCCTGCCACTTTCTCTGTATATAAAATGAGGAATAAAAACAATTTGTCTCATAGAGTTATTGTAAGAATTTCATGAAATCATGGATGTTAAGAACAGCTCTTGATGCAGAGTGAAAAGGTAAAAAGACTGTTCTTATTATTACTTATAATAATTACTTACATAATTACCAAATATTACTTATAATTTTTATTGCTTGTGCTAAGCAGAAATTAGTGCGTCATAGCACTTAACAGATTTGAATGAAATACAGTAACCCCGGGCTGATAAACTTCTTCCAAGTTTAGAGCTAGTTTCCAGTCCCCAATATGGCTTTTGAAATTTGCTCTGAAAATTCCTGGTCATGACTCTTTCTAAATTAAACAGACTTGCCAGTTGCATTCTAGAAAACAGGTGATCTTATGCGAGCAAAGCCAGGGGAGAGTCATAATAACATAGAAAGGATATTCCTTTCTGCATTGCACTCAGTCAGCCATGCTACTTCTATCAAGGGCTGACATGTTATGTTCAGAATCAAGAAAATATTATTGACCTATCTTCATTACCTTGGCTGCCCTGAGATGGATTAAGTTTTGATTTTCCTTGTCTTTGGATGTAATAAATGGCAGCAACCTGAAGGTTAATGAACTGCTCACAGAGTTTTGGTGTAGTGAAACTCTACAAACACTTCTTTCCATCTATACCACGCAAAGACGAGATTTATAGCTTCACTTTAGGTCCTGAAAATATATTACTTCCTACTGCCATTCACCAAAACTTGACTTTAATTACTCTGTAAGTCAAAGAACACAATGAAATGGACAAAAAAAAAATGTTGTTACTTTTAAAGACCTTATCAAAATAGAAGTCATCTCCTTGGATTCATTCGTCTTTCTGAATTATGATATTTTGAGTCATAAAGTAATATCAAACCTTATACTCAGGTGTTTACTATGGGTCAATGGAATATTTTGACTGAACACCATCCCTGAGCTGGGTCTTTGGGCCCAGATGCTCCAGTGGAGCCACCATATTAGATAAGATTTGACTAATACAAAAATACCCAAAATTGTATTATCAGCTCGGTTAGAGTTGCTAGTTTACTTTCTTATACAGAATATTTGTTTAAAGACATGCTGAAGAACACACACACACACACACACACACACACACACACACACACACAGCTTTCTGGTGTATAGCTAAAATGAAACTAAAAGACCTTGGTTGTTTTGAATTAAGTTCTTTCATAGTAATTTCCAGTAATTGTTTTTTAAATGTCTCTTTCAGGTCAGAAAAACTGTGGAGGACCTGTTTTGCCCTGGCCCATACTTTTAGAAGTTACGTTTCTAGACTTTTAACTCAGGAATATTTCAATTTACAATTTCCAAACTGGGGAACGTGGGCTACATGAAGACTTTCCAGGTGATACAGGGATCAAGTAGTTCTTGAAGACTTCATTTCCAGATTCTTGACCTTTCTGGGTCCTTTTTCCCAAAAATGATCTGTATAGAAAGCAATTGGGGCAACTCTTCATGCTGTTCTCCTTGGCCTCCTCTCCCTCGCAATCCCTCTGCTTTTACTATATCGTAGAGAGGCAGACCTCTCACCTGAGATCTTAATCTGATGTTACCCTGGGGTTTGAAAAATTCCATGCCTTCAATCAAGCAATCAGTTCAAAATATTGGTGTCTGGAGGCATCCCTCAATAAAGGCACAACAAAGCCATGGGGATGGTCCACACAGGTAAAGCAAGCCAGCAGAATGAAGGTATTTTGACCTGAAAAGTACTCTGAACTCAGTCACATCATAGAAAACGGGCCTGCCACCAGGATGGCACTTTGACACTTTTTTATTATTACTTCACCTTTTCCATTCCCGGAGCATTGTCAAAGAACGCATCCTTACTGAGAGAAATTTCTAAAAGAGGGATGTAGAGAATCAGCACGGCTACTCTTGCTTTCTTTCTCTATAAGGGCCTACCTGATTAGATGAGACCCACCCACAATGACCTGTCTTTTGTTTAATTCCAAGTCAACTGATTTTCAGCCCGATCATGGGGACATACCTGTTCATGCTCCAGTTAATGCCTACAACGAAGGGAAGGGGTTATATAAGGCGTATATGCCGTGGGGTGGGAATCTTGGGGACCGGGACAGAATTTTGCCTACCACAGTAGACACCTTGGCTCTTGATCATTTAGATTCCTCCCAAATGTGAAATACATCCATCCCTCCAAATATTCCCAAGAGTCTCATCCCACTGTAGTATCCATTCAGAGCCCAAAATCTCACCTACATTTTATCAACTCATATACAAAATGTAAACCAGTGCCAGGTGGGAATAAGGCTGCTAGGTGTAATCCATTGAGTACAGTGGCTAGGGCACAAATTTTCTCCATCTGTGCATTTGTGAAAAGATATAAATTATTTGCTCCCAACATACTCGGAGGAGTATGAAGAATAGTTGCAGATATTGTGGTTCCAAAAATGGTAAAATGGAACATACAGCTCTTCCATTTGCCATTAAAGGCAGTCCTGAAATCCAGCTGAGCAAGTGGGAATTTCCTGATCAGATTTCAAGGCCCGGGAATAATTCTCCCTGGTTCCCAGATCCGCTGTTTAGGCTCTTGGTTCTATCCTCTGACTCCTTCCTTTTTCATGAAGGAGTTGAGCAATTTTAGTAGCCAAGCAGCCAGCTTCCTGCAGAGAATTTTGGGAATCAACTGTCTTTTTTTTTTTTTTTTTAATTTCCTGTTCTCTTTGTCCTCTTTAGCCCAAGCTGGCCATGTTTCTGCTGAAACAATTTTCTCAAGTTTGTGGGTCTTTAGCGAATTTTACTGATTTCACTCCATTTGATAAAAGCCACATCTACGAATGTTTGCAAGATAATCATTTCACTCTCTTAGGCAGCAGGTGAGCTGACTAAAGGACAACACCCTGAAGCTTCCTAGAGGCCTTCTCACTTGACCAAGGCACACATTTACCTTCGTGAAAGGGCTTTTGTATGGCTGAGTATGCTCACATTTTATCTTTCTGAGGTTTATTTGTTCATAAATTGAAGGGCTTCAGGTTGTTTCTAGTTTGGGGCTATTATGAATAAACACTTGTTTACAAGACTTTGTGTGGGCATATGTTTTCATTTCTCTTAGGAGTGCAATTGCTGGGTAATAGGGGGAAAAAAAGATTACAAGAAGCTGTTAAATTTTTTCCAAAGTGGTTGTACCACTCTTACCAGCAATACATGCAATTTCCGATTACTCAGTATTTTAAATTTTAGCCATTTTAGTGGGTGTGCAATAATATCTCTCTGTGATTTTAATCTGAATTTCTCTAATAAAACACATTTGGGCATTTTTCATATGCTTATTGGCCACTGATTATAAATTCCCTTATGAAGTGTCTATTCAAGTTGATTTGCCCGTGTTTTAATAGACTTTTTACTATTGAATTGGAGGGTTTTTTTTTTTACATATATTTTCTGGAAACAAGCTCTGTTCTCAGATATAGGTGTGGCAAATAGTTTCTCCCAGTCTATGGCTTGTCCCCTTCATTTTCTTAAGTGTTTTCGATAAGAAGTTTTTTATTTTGATGAAACATAATTAATCAACAATTGTTTATAGTTAGCAATTTCTGAATCCTGTCTAATAAATATTTGTCTACCCCGCCACCAGGTCATGACCCACCACCAGGTCATGAAGGTATTCTTTTATGATTCTTCTAGAAGTCTTATAGTTTTATCTAAAAGTTTTTGTTGGGGCGCCTGGGTGGCGCAGTCGGTTAAGCGTCTGACTTCAGCCAGGTCACGATCTCGCGGTCCGTGAGTTCGAGCCCCGCGTCAGGCTCTGGGCTGATGGCTCAGAGCCTGGAGCCTGTTTCCGATTCTGTGTCTCCCTCTCTCTCTGCCCCTCCCCCGTTCATGCTCTGTCTCTCTCTGTCCCCAAAATAAATAAATGTTGAAAAAAAAAATTAAAAAAAATAAAAGTTTTTGTTTTAGGTCTCAAATCCACCTTAAATTAATTTTTGCATGCAGTGTGAGGTGTACATCAGGTACATTTTACTCCATATGGATACCCAATTTTTCCATTACCATTTGTTAAATGGCTTACTGTTCCATGGGTCCTGCCTGAGGTTATTGATGGTAGTGCACTCAGTTAGGAATGCCTGCAGCACTCACCCAGGCACCCGTCACTCATAGGAAGTACCATAGACATGTCTTCTACTGTGGCCACTATTTACGGTTGAACCAGCTCTTATCATTTTTATTATGATCAAGGGGCACACTTTAGCAGTAAATCATTAGGCTGTTTTGATGAAGAAGATTACTGACTCACAAGTCCTGGAGGGGAGAGGGGCATACCCAAGAGACCACATAGAAAAGCCTGGGTAGAGAGAGAACAAGAGTATGAGCCTGGGTTTCTGCCTTTATTAAGGGTCTCAAAGTAGGGTATCTAGGGTTTTGTGGTTCATTCTTTAATGTGTAAGGCATAAGAGTGGGAGTTAGAGAGTAGGAAAGGAGAAGTGGGACTATGCATGTAGTCAATTTTCAAGGTCACCTAGGGCTTTCTGAAATAAGGACCTTCATGGGAGAAGTAATCTGGTTCCTTGTCTGGTTGTTTTGCGGGTACCTGTGCCTTAAAGTTGGCAATATGTTTACTCAAGATGGATGTATTTTGAAATGGATGCCTTGGCAATCAAAAGCTCAATTTCGGGCACTTACATCACACATTTTCTCATATAATTGCTTTGGTGTCTCAGTTAAAAACCAATTAATTGACCACATAAGTTTGGGCCTCTATCTGGACTCTCTTTACTGTTCCATTATCTATTGGTCTATATTTATACCAGTGACACATTATCTTGTCTGTTAAAGCTCCATAAAAGTGCTAAAGTAAGAAAGGATATTTCTCTAACTTCATTTTTTTCAAGATTGCTTTGACTACTATAGATCCTTTGAATTTCCATGTACATCTTAGAATCTTCTTGTCAACGTCTACAAAAAATGCAATTTTTATAAGGATTCGTGGAATCTATAAATCAGTTTGAAGTAAATTTTTTTTTTCAACGTTTATTTATTTTTGGGACAGAGAGAGACAGAGCATGAACGGGGGAGGGGCAGAGAGAGAGGGAGACACAGAATCGGAAACAGGCTCCAGGCTCTGAGCCATCAGCCCAGAGCCCGACGCGGGGCTCGAACTCACGGACCGCGAGATCGTGACCTGGCTGAAGTCGGACGCTTAACCGACTGCGCCACCCAGGCGCCCCAATTTGAAGTAAATTAACATCGTGACAATGTCTTCTAATCCATGAACATGGTATATTTCTCCCTTTATTTACACCTTCCTTGATTTTTCCCAGCCGTGCTTGTAGTTTTCAGTATGCAGTTGTTGCATATCTTTTGTTAAAATATTTTATTTTTTATACTAATGTAAGCAGAAAGTGTTTAAACATTTCATTTCTTTTTCTTTGAATTGTTTTAAAATGTTTACTTATTTTTGAGAGAGAGAGACACACAGAGTGTGAACAGGGGAGGGGCAGAGAGAGAGGGAGACAGAGAACCCAAAGCAGGCTATAGGCTCTGAGCTGTCAGCACAGAGCACAATGCGGGGCTCGAACCTACAAACCGTGAGATCATGACCTGAGCTGAAGTCAGATGCTTAACTGACTGAGCCACCCAGGCACTCCTAATTTCTGATGGTATAAAGAAACACAACTTATTTGTTTATTGACCATGTGTTCTATAACCTTGACAAACTCAGTTAATAGTTATAGTCACTGCATTAAGTATTTATAAGTTTTTTTTAACAGATTTTATCTTTTAGAACAGTTTTATGTTCACAGCAAAAGTGAGCTGAAGGTACAGAGATTTCCCATATACCCCCTGCCTCAACACATGCATAGCTTCCCCCGTTATTAATATCTCACACCAAAGGGGTACATTTGTTACAATATGAGCCTACACTGATGTTCTCTATTCTCCATTCTCACCAGCCCTTGTTATTTCTTGTCCTTTTGATAATAACCATTCTAACACATGTGATGTGATATATCAATGTACTTTAAGCTTGTACTTCCCTGACGACTAGTGGTGCTGAGCATCTTTTCATGTGCCATTTACATGTCTTCTTTGGAAAAAAATGTTTACTCAATTCTCCTGCCCATTTTTAATTGGGTTATTATTATTTTGCCATTGACTTATATGAGTTTCTTATGTATTTTGGATATTTACTGCTCATCAAATGTCATTTGCATATATTTTCTCCCTTTCCATAGAATGTCTTTTCATCTTGTTTATTGTTTCTTTTGCTGAGCAGAAACTTTTAATTTGATACAGTCCCACTTGTTTAATTTGCTTCTGTTGCTTGAACTTTTGGTATCACATACAAAAAATTATCGCTAAGACTCATGTCAAGGGGTTTTTCACTATATTTTCTTCTAGGAGAATTATGGTTTCAGGTCTTATGTTACATTTTTTTTTCTTATTACATATTGAGTTAATGTTTGTGTATGTTGTAAGATAGGGACAGAGTTTCATTCTTTTTTGTGTGGATATCCAGTTTTACGAACACCATTTATTAAAGAGACTATCTTTTTCCCATTGAGTATTCTCAGCTCCCTTGTTTGATAATAGTTGATAGTATATTCCTGTGTTTATCTTGGGTGTCAATTCTGTTCTATTGGTCCATGTGTCTGTTTTTTTTTTAACGTTTATTTATTTTTGAGACAGAGAGAGACAGAGCATGAATGGGGGAGGATCAGAGAGAGGGAGACACAGAATCTGAAACAGGCTCCAGGCTCTGAGCTGTTAGCACAGAGCCCGATGCGGGGCTCGAACTCACAGACTGTGAGATCATGACCTGAGCCGAAGTCGGCCGCCCAACCGACTGAGCCACCCAGGCGCCCCCCCGTGTGTCTGTTTTTATGCTGGTATCATACTGTTTTAATTACTCTAGTTTTTCAATATAGTTTGAAATCAGGATGTATAATGCCTCCTGCTTTGTTTCTTTTCCAAGATTGCTTTAGTTACATTGCCTCTTGTGGTTCCACATGAATTTAGGATTGATTTTTTTCTGTTTCAGTGAAAACTGCAACTGAAATATTTTTTTAAGTTTATTTACTTATTTTGAGAGAAAGCATGAGCAGGAGAGGGGCAGAGAGAGAGGGAGAGAGAGAATCCAAAGCAGGCTGTGCACTGACAGCACAGGGCTTGAACTTACAAACCATGAGGTTATGACCTAAGCCAAAATCAAGAGTCAGATACTTAACCACAGCCGCCCTGCAATTGGAATATTGATAGGAATTGCACTTGATATGAAGATCACTTTTGATATTATGGACATTTTTAAGAACATTCTTCCAATCCATGAACACAAGATATCTTCCTGTTTATTTGTATCTTTGATTTCTTTTGTCAACGTCTTATCGTTTTCAGTGCACAGACCTTTCACCTCCTTGGTTAAATTTATTCCCAAATGTTTTATTGTTTTTGATGCTATTGTAAATGAGATGGTTTCTCTTTATAACTCTCGCAGATAGCTCATTATTAAAGTACAGAAATGTAACTGATTTTTGTATGTTGATTTTGTATCCTGCAGCCTTACTGAATTTGTTTATTAGTTCGAGCAGGTTTTTGGTGGAGTCTTTAGGGTTTTCTTTCTTTCTTTCTTTTTTAAATGTTTTATTTATTTTTGAGACAGAGAGAGACAGAACATGAGCAGGGGAGGGGCAGAGAGAGAGAGGGAGACACAGAATCCGAAGCAGGCTCCAGGCTCCAAGCTGTCAGCACAGAGCCTGATGCGGGGCTCGAACTCACAAACCATGAGATCATGACCTGAGCCGAAGTTGGAAGCTCAACCGACTGAGCCACCCAGGTGCCCCTAGGGTTTTCTATATATAAGATTGTGTCATCAGCAGCAGAGACATTTTTACTTCTTCCTTTCTGACTTGGGTGAATTTCATTTATTTCTCTTGCCTTGGGTAGAACTTTCAGTACTATCTTGAATAGGAGTGGTGGGAGTGGACATCCTTCTTTTGTTCCTGACCTTAAAGGAAAAGCTTTCGTCATTGAGCACGATGTTAGCTGTGGTTCTGTCATATACGGCCTTTAATATGTTAGGTACGTTCCCTCTACATTCAATCTGTTGAGTGTTTACCATGATGTTGAATTTTGGCAAATGCTTTTTCTGCGCCTCTTGAGATTATCGTATGGTTTTTATCTTTCATTCTATAAATGTGATGTATCATTTATTGCCTTGCATATTTTGAACCAATCTTGCATGCTATGAGTGAATCCCACTTGATCGTGGTGAATGATCATTTTGATGTGCTGTGGAATTGGTTTGCTGTTATTTAGCTGAGAATGTCCACATCTATATTCATCGGGGATATTGGACAGCAGTTTTCTTTTCTTGCAGTATTCTTATCTGGCTTCCATATCAGGGTAATGCTTGCCTTATAAAATGAATTTAGGAGTGTGCCCTTCTCTCAATTTTTTGGAAGAGTTTGAGAAAGATTGAAATTAATTATTCTTTAAATGTTTGGTAGATTTTGCCTGTGAAACCATCTGATCCTGGGCTGGGCTTTTCTTTGTTGGGAGATTTTTGATTACTGATTCAATCTCCTTACCAGTAATTGGTCCGCTCAGATGATCTACTTCATGATTCAGTCTTGGAAGGTTGTATCTTTCTAGGAATTTATCCATTTCTTCTAGGTTACCCAATTTGTTGGCACAGAATTGCCCACAGTTGTCTCCTAACTTAAATTCTAAAATCAGATACCTTTTTTTCATCTTTTTCTCTAGTCTGTATAATTGACCTCCGATTAATTCATATTTTTGAACCCTAACAGTCCTGAGATGTTTAAACGAATAAAGGACAGTTTTTAATAAAGATGACGTGATTATGACTTTTGAAATATGCCACATGCTTACAGGATGCATTTTATTTTCCCAGAACTTTTTTAGACATGGGAGTCTAATTTAGAGCAGAAGGAAAAAAGCCTGATCTCTACCTGTTGCATTCTATTTTGAACTTCATTATCAAGCATCCTTTCTTGGCCTACGAGTAATCTTTGGCAACATTCTTTGTTTCAGATCATAGTTTCTTTTATTTCACACCCCTAACCACTAACGTGCTTCTCCTCACAGCATCTCTTAGTCCGAGCTGGTCCTCCGCCTGCCCCTGTCCCACTTGGTGTCTGACCTCCACGGGATGCGTTGCTCAGTCTCCCCCATCGGTTGGCTTTCCATTGGGTGCAGCTAACTGAGGACAGATGGGAGGATTAGGGAGGGTTCAAGACAGGTCATTGCTTTCCTACCCCACAGTCTTAGGTGGCAGCGACACCTGCTTGAGACCCCAGCTCCTACCAGACAGACCTGAGGTGACTCCAGTTTTCAGTAGGTGGTGCTGGTCCCAAGTCCCAGGTGGCACTGTTTCTTCCTTTTGTCCTCAGCCCAAGGACAGTAGTGGCTTTCTACTGTTGCTAATCGCCGGTTCATCCGCTGCCTCCGTTTGGTTTCTCAGCCTTCTCACCGCTGCGTGTAACCACTTCCCTGCAGGAAATTCCCTCTGTTGTAAATATCTGAGGACCTTTTTGTTCTTCTGGCTACAAAACGAATGGATACAATCACTTACAGAGTGCCTTATTCTCTGATTGTCTGTAACAGCATCTATTATCATAATCACGACTCTCAATGGTCAGCGGGTCAGTGACCAATACAAAAATTCAAGGTTCTCTTTCAGTTCTTACAGAAAATACAATGCAACTCCATGAACACATTTTTATGTATAATAAAAGCTACTTACTAGAAATTTAGTAAAGGGATTCGTAACGGTCATATATATATATGTATATATCAACATGCTTTTAATAGCATTGCTGAAAAATATTTCTAAATATTGTAGATATTAATTCATGCTGGTTTGCTTATATATATATTGATTGATCCATATAATTATTTATGACATGGGATGATATCCCCATGACTAGCTTGTGAACTTCAAACCTGACCATGGATTTTAAATTTAAAAAACTAGGGGAGCCCGTGTGGCTCAGTCGGTTAAGCACCTGACTCTCATTTTGGCTCAGGTCATGATCTCACGGTGTACGGGCTTGTGGGTTCAAGCGCTATGTGGGGCTGCATGCTGAGCGGGTGGGGCCTGCTTGGAATTCTCTCTCCCTCTCTCTCCACCCCTCCACCTTCTCAAAATACATAAATAAACTTTAAGTTAAAAAGCTAAATTTTGGGGCACCTGGGTGGCTCAGTCAGTTAAGCGTCCAACTTCGTCTCAGGTCATGATCTCACTTTCGTGAGTTCGATCCCCGCGTCAGGCTCTGTGCTGACAGCTGGGAGCTTGGGGCCTGCTTCCGATTCTGTGTCTCCTTCCCTCTCTGCCCTTCCCGTGCTCACTCTCTGTCTCCCTCTCTCTCTTAAAAATAAACATTAACAAAATTAAAAAAAAAATTTTTTTAAATAAATTTAAAAATGTTAAAGCTTTTGAAAAATACAAGTGCCTGGAAACCAATCCAGACTCAGTGGAGAAGGGGGTCCAGGGATCTGTGCTTTAACAACCTTCCCAGGTGACTCTTCACAGCTGACTTCTCATTTGCATTTCAGGTGTTCGGGAAGACAGAATGACAAGTAGAAGACGGAGCACAAAACGTTGAAACCATTTTTCAAACATCCCAGTTGATTGACTATTTGATCTTTACCCCTGAGAAACTTACAGGGACCGGAAATCAACACTGGCCCTAGTATTTAAAGATCCAAATCCACTTAAGACATTTATGGTGCAGAAACGGGGGGGGGGGGGTCTCGTTATTTTCCCGAAGCTATTATCTTCTGAGGTCGACTACAAAGACACTTAGTCATTCTGAGGTGTGACTATTTCTGTCTGATGGACAGGAAAGGGGGGAAGTTTTACCCACATTAATAAAGAAGTTCTGGCAAGACCTTAGATTTCCAGAAAATAAGTCAATCTAGTCACACCATAGTCCTCTTTGTACTTGTTTTGAACTACCTGCAGCGTGAATTCAGTCTGGGCGAGAAACGAGGGTCACAACACAAGAGTTTCTGAATAGGAATCCGTTTTCAAAGTTCCCGTAAGCTCTTCCTTCGGATTCTTCATATATCCTCACTGTGGGGGAAACTGCAAGCCGCTCTTCATTGGCCACCCTCCCCATGTGCCCTGGTGTCAGATGGGTCCGTGCTGGAGAACACTGTCTACATTTCCCGGTCTTGCTTTCGGCTGGGTGTAGCTGTGTGATTTAGCAATGGCCAGAGGCTACTTACGGAAGTGATCTCCACCCTGTCTGGGTTCATCAGGGGAAGGTCCATGCCTCTGACCTACTTTCTCCTTTCTTCCTTTTCAGGGCTGGAATGCAGGTATAGTGGTGGAGTTGGCAAGGACTAGGGTGAAAGAGAAACTGGGAAGGAGGGATCAGGGGCTTGGGGGACTTCACAGAGCATAGCCACCGTATCAGCTAGGCTTTTGCAAGAAAGAGAGATAAACGCCGAGTACAAATGGGCCAGTGTTCTTGGACCTTTACTTTCCTTGCTTTTGCATCTTTGAAACAGATCACGCTGTGCTTTAGGCCAGCCCTGATGGCCAGAGGAAACGTTGCCCTCAAGTTTTGTTGAAGATAATCGGGAAAAGGAAAGGTGTGAGAGGAGCTCTTTCGTTGGCTATCTGGGCAGCAGAGGAGAAAGGCTCTCAGTGGCCATAAGACCCGATAGGCTTGCATCTGGTGTTTGTATCTCCTGACGTTTCAGAGCTGTGGTGTCGGCCGTATCACAGGATGAAAAATCAATCCTTCTCATCGAACAGGAACCCAAGTGAAAGCTCCTCTCCACAACTTAAAAGACAGAGAATGCTGGATGTTTAGTTAATGCATGAGTGACAGATTGCCGTGGTGTATGCACAAATAGTCTACACTTCCGGGATTTTATTTATTTATTTTTTTTAATTTTTTTTTCAACGTTTATTTATTTTTGGGACAGAAAGAGACAGAGCATGAACGGGGGAGGGGCAGAGAGAGAGGGAGACACAGAATCGGAAACAGGCTCCAGGCTCTGAGCCGTCAGCACAGAGCCTGACGCGGGGCTCGAACTCACGGACTGCGAGATCGTGACCTGGCTGAAGTCGGACGCTTAACCGACTGTGCCACCCAGGCGCCCCTACATTTCCGGGGTTTTAATGAAACAACTGAGGTTACAACGATCACTCTGGGAATCGTGTATAAATCAGAGGACATTCACAGAGGTGTGCCCAGTCTGTGAATATCTTTTATCTCGTGTACACCCAAAGAAAAATAGTGAAAACCCTACTCTGAGACACAGACTGTAGATGAAATTTAACCTTTATGGCATCTTAGGAGCCCAGGAAATATCTGAATGTAAATACTTTTAGAAAAAAGAATTCATCTGTTTATCTATGCAATTGATCTCTATCAATTAACCCCTGCCTAATTCTTTTTTTTCTTTAAAAAATTTTTTTTTATTAACGTTTATTTATTTTTGAGACAGAGAGAGACAGAGCATGAACGGGGGAGGGGCAGAGAGAGAGGGAGACACAGAGTCCGAAACAGGCTCCAGGCTCTGAGCTGTCAGCACAGAGCCCGATGCGGGGCTTGAACTCACAGACTGTGAGATCATGACCTGAGCCGAAGTCGGACACTCAACCGACTGAGCCACCCAGGCGCCCCATCCTTGCCTAATTCTTAAAAAACTCAGGATAACTGGGTAGACACTACCATCTTTTAGATACACTGAGAGGATAATTGTTTCTTTCAAAGAAAGTTACCTCCAAGAATATTCGACTGGTCTCAGACCAGCATGTGGGGTAGAGTTCAAGAGAGGCTTCTAATCAGAACTGACTGTTTTTCCATAGACATACATCCACCTGCACGGTTGGAACTGACCCATGTAATCAGTCTGATCCTTCTTTCGTCACTTAACATTACACGAACGACCCAGATTTGAATTGCATGAGTCTGCTTACACACGAATTTTTTTCAGTAAATACATTGGAAAATTTTTGAGATTTGTGACAATTTGAAAATCTTTGGAGATGAATCATGTAGCCTAAAAATACCAGGAAAAAAATGAAATAGTGGCCATTCTAAGGAGAGAGTATATAAAAACGTATAACATAAAAAAGTATGTGTTACTCAAAAACAGAATCAGACCTGTAAATACAGAAGAGAATAAACCAGTGGTTGTCAGAGGGGAGGGGATGGGGGGTTGGGCGACATGAGTGAAGAAAGAGTGGAAGATACAGACTTCCAGTTACGGAATGAATAAGTCATGGGAATAAAAAGCACAGCGTAAGGAAGATAGTCAAGGATATTATAACATCTGGTGATGGATGGTAGCCACATCATGTTGAGCAGCAGTGAGCGTAGCAAAAACAGACCGATTTGTTGAATCACTGCGTTGTGTGCCTGAAACTAATATAACACTGTATGTCTGCTGTACTCAAGAAAAACAACTTGGAAAAAAAAAGTATGTGTTACACGACTGTTGATATAATGGGTAAGGTTTTGGTCAACAGTAGGCTATGAGTAGTTACGTTTGGGAGGGGCGTTAAAGTTATCCGTGGCTTTTTGGCTGCATGAGGGGTCCGCACCCCTAACCCCCAGGTTGTTCAAGGGTTAACTGTGTATTCTGAACGTCTTGTAAATCTTTTGAGATTCCTCAAAAGCCTCCCCCTTTTCGTTGTCGCATGCTACGCCATTGAAAGGAAGACACCATTTGTTCAATTCCTCCCTCACCACTGAATGTCTGGTATTTCGGTCTTCATTGCCACCTATAACGCTGCGAGGGACAGAGACTGGACAATATTACCATCACCTGGCTCCCTCATGCAGGTTTGAAATGCGACAGTAGTGGGGATGGCAGCAAAGGATATCGTCCAGAGCTGAGAGCAGCCGCAGTGGCTGCAGCGGGAAGTAAATGCCAGGACTTTCCACCTCAAGTCTTATTCGCTTGTCTGCTTTTTATTTGCAACAGAATTAGAATTCATCATTGCCTCTGGAACCCAGAGCACTGACGCTGCACCTGATGGGCTCTCGGCAGGAAATCTGATGACCCACAGCTGTAATTTGTCATGCCAGGGATGGCTCTGGATGTTTTACATATGTCAGATTCGTATTTACAGTCTGTGAGTTGTGATAATTCTTCCTATTTTACAGAGAAGAGAACTGAGGCTCAGAGAGAGAAAGTCACCGCCTGATGTCACAGCTAGTAAGTCACGCTGGCGTCCATCTGGTCTGGAGTCTGAGCCCGTCCTTGGCCTCTGAGTCATACTGCTGGTGCTGCTCCTGGTTCTGGGGGGCGGGGGCGGGTCACGTGTCACCTAACTGGTAGGCTGAGCTCGAGAGGACCTCCAGCCTCCCAGAGAGCCAACCGGAGAAACAAGTCTGTGTTGGCTGATTTACTACAGGTCGCACTGTAGGATCGCTGTGACAACACTCGCTCAGAGACCAATGGCGGTGGCTGGCTCATTTTCTGGTTCTTTGGTGTTTCTCAAATCCAGTTGCAAACTAGAGTCACTTGGGGAGCTTTAAAAAAAAATCCCACTGCATGGTCTACACAGAGGTATCCCAGTTTAATCAGTTTCAATGGGACTCAAACATCGTTATTGTGTACAAACTCTTCAGGTGACTCCAAGGTTGGAACCAAGCTCTAGAATCAACTGAGGCTTGGAACTTTAATGGTAGGTAAATGTACCAATTTTGCACCCTTAACAAGGGTCTTGGAAGGGACAGCAGTTGCTAAAGATGTGATATATGAAGGAACTCTGAAATTTACTTACGTTCCGGGGCTCCTGGGTGGCTCAGTCAGTTACGCGTCCGGTTTCAGCTCAGGTCATGATCTCATGGTTTGTGGGTTCGAGTCCTGAGTCAGGCTCCGTGCTGACCTGCTTCGGATTCTGTGTCTCCCTCTCTCTGTCCCTCCCCTGCTCATGCGCTGTTTCTCTCTGTCTCTCAAAAATGAATAAACATTTGGGGCGCCTGGGTGGCGCAGTTGGTTAAGCGTCCGACTTCAGCCAGGTCACGATCTCACGGTCCGTGAGTTCGAGCCCCGCGTCGGGCTCTGGGCTGATGGCTCGGAGCCTGGAGCCTGTTTCCGATTCTGTGTCTCTCTCTCTCTGCCCCTCCCCTGTTCACGCTCTGTCTCTCTCTGTCCCAAAAATAAATAAATGTTGAAAAGAAAATTAAAAAAAAATGAATAAACATTAAAAAAATTGTATATATATAAAAAAAAGAAATGTACTTACCTGTTCTGAAGGCCGAGGAACATGAACCCAGCCTCAGCTGCACAGCAATGTCGGAAGTAGAAGTGGAGAAAAGTCTCTGGGGCCTCCTGGATGTCTCGTTTCATCCTAGAATCCATCTTAACAATGAAGCCAATGGTCTGCCCAATTTGGAATCTTATAAATCATGAAATCACTGCCACCTAGTGTTACTGATTTTCTTTTTTTTTCTTCCTTGCCTTCTTTACCTCCATTCCTTTCCCTCTCTTTCCTTCCTCCCTTCCTTCCTTCTCTCCCTGGCTCCTTATTTCCTTCCTTCCTTCCTTCCTTCCTTCCTTCCTTCCTTGAAAGTGAACTGATGTTTTATCAAAGCTAGGAGCATTGGCTCTGGCTCAGAGGGAGGGAACGTGTAGACTTATCTTCTCAGGTCTGCTGTCAGGGCTCCTGCTGGTGAGAATTTCCTCTTCACTACGTATGCATAGACATTACCATCTATCAACCTTTCACCTTGTGGCGGCTCACTTCCGGTTTGAAAACAGGTAGCCTATGAGGACTTTCCATTTACTTTACATCATCCATTACTTCTTCCAGAAGAAAAGTGGGGTTGAGCACGTATTTCCAGAATTTGCCTGATTTTGTTTAGTGTTGGCTTTTCTTTGCCTGCTGTTAACCCAGCCGGAACGACCTCGCAGGAAGACATTTATATAAAACGTATGGCATTCTGGATGATTATTAACTTCTGGCTAAAGGATGATGGGGAAGGTGACTCTCTATTATTCGGGGGGTTTTGACTATACCATGTTCTGGCTTCATTCCCCACATCAAGTCTACCATCTGGTCCCGTCAGCCCCACCTCTAAGATATATCCCCAATCTGTCACTTCTCTTGGTCTCAGCCGTTATCCTTTGCGCGGCCAACAGAAATAATCACCTTCCTGTTCTCTTTGCATCTACTCGTGTGTCTCAACAGAGTCTTCCTTACACAACAGGAAGAAATGGCATTACCAGGAGAAATCTTGTCATATTACTTCTGTATTAAAACCCACTAATGTCTTCCCTTATCATGACTGAGAGGGCTGTCAGTGATGTGACCCCAGCTTCCACTCTGATCTCATCTCCTACCACGAAGCCGCACTGGCCTCCTCAGGGCCTTTGCACCTGCTGTCTCCTCAGCCTGGAATACTCTTCCCCAGAATCACACAGCTGCTACCACCTACTGAGACTCTCAGGGGAGGTTTGGTTCCCCAAATCCCTTTCTTTCCGTTACCCTCTTTTGTTTTCTTCAAAGTTCTTATCATTATCTGAAATTCAAATTTAAAACTGATTCACCTGTGTTGACTAAATCTGGCAAAGGGTCAAACCTAGACTCTGAGAAACCAGGATGGAGACCTCAGTGCCATCTATCTAACTATTTCCTTTGCCCTTCAGAACTATTGTTTTCGTGTCAAGTGGGCCATGGTTGAGAACCAAAGGTGGACTTCTCTAGAAGCTGGCAGCTTCCTGAGGCTGTACCCAGGAAGCAGGTCACTGGACCTCAACGGTCCCAGATTCCTTTTCTTCCATTGCTTTACAGCCAACTCCCAACTGCTTGACTCCTCCCCTTGAACTTTGACATTGAGGAGCCCATGGAGAATGGGAATCCAGACACTAGTATGTGACCTCCTCTCCCTCTCCAGGGAACAAAAGTGAAAGATTTTTTTCTACATCTCTGTGTATATCATATCCTCAAGTCCCCCTATTTCTGATTCACAATTAACTGAACGTTCGGACACACCAGTTCTTCTTAACATACCCAGTAAACCTGAGTCATTTAGACGGTCATTTCACTTTCAAAAAAGCTTGGCTTTCTAGGTAATTGTCAGGGTGCGGACTCGAAAGCCCCAACATATCTTCTTTGCTTTCCTGTTGTGGCGTTCCTAATCATCCCTTAGGTAAACCTATGCCTGGAGCAGAATTGTGAACACATGGAATTTTTATAAAAACTGGGACTGCTGGACTCCATATCTAGATTTTTCACTTCTATCTTCTATTTTCTTTTTTTTAATTTTTTTATGTTTATTTATTTCTGAGACAGAGAGAGACAGAGCATGAATGGGGGAGGGGCAGAGAGAGAGAGAGGGAGACACAGAATCTGAAGCAGGCCAGGCTCTGAGCTGTCAGCACAGAGCCCAATGAGGGGCTCGAACTCACAAACCGTGAGATCTTGACCTGAGCTGAAGTTGGTCATTCAACGGACTGAGCCACCCAGGCGCCCATCTATCTTCCATCTCCTCATGTTTGCCATTAGCTCTGCAACCATTGACGGGTAAAGTTAAGGAAGAATGTCAGAGTCGTAAAGATAAAGGTACAGAAAATCGGATGGAAATACAGACAATATCTTAAGGAATGGTCAGCCAGATCCAGCATCCAAATAATGGTGGTTTCCTAAAAAGAGGGGAAAAAATGAGGAGGAGATTTTCAAACAAATAACATCAGCACATTTTTTAGAATTCTGGAACATGAGATCCCCAGACTGAAATGGCCCCCAGAATACCAAGCATATAGAATGGAAATAAAGCAAAGCAAGAAAGTACAGTAAGGCACATCTCATGAATGGCAAAGAAAAGATACTAAAAGTTTCATGAGGAAAAGAAGTCCAGATGAAGAGTCGGAGATCAGTCTCGAGATTCCTCAACACTTTTCTAGTAGATGCTAGAAAGAATGGAGAGGTGGCTCCCAACAGTGGAAACACACAATTATGTACATCGAAAATACATCTTGCCCATTCAGAATATATATTTCTTTCTCAAGGATATATAAGCCATCCCCCTCAAACTAATTCCCAAATAAGCCTCAAGAAAATCCGAAAAAAAATCCCAAAGAACTGACATCATACCTCCATTTACTCAAATCAGAATATGATAATAATAGCACTAGTAGGAAAAAAGAAAGAGAAACCAGTAACAAACAGGGTGAAAACGTCCCATATATTTCTGCTTGTGACCATGAAGGAATAACAGGGAACTGTTCAATTTGATGGATTCTCGCCTGTAGGTAAAAAATATTCTCGGGGCACCTGGGTGGCTCAGTCGGTTAAGCGTCCCACTCTTGATGTTGGCCCAGGTCATGATCTCACAGTTCGTGACTTGGAGTCCTGTGTGGGGCTCTGTGCTGACAGTGCAGAATCTGCTTGGGATGCTCTCCCCCACCACACCCCCTCACTCTGCCCTTTCCCACTCTCTCGGTCTCAAAAATAAATAAATAAACATAAAAAAAATGTATTCTTATGTGGGATCATCCTTCTGTTCTCTGTTTATGAGTTTCTCTCTAATCTTTTGTTTCCCATTTAAATCTTCATTTGAATATTTCCTTTCTGTGATTCGTTTGAATTTCAGGAATGCCTATTCTGTTCCTTGCTTTTCCTAATCAACTGCTTCCAAGGAGATTGTGTGTGTGTGTGTGTATGTGTGTGTGTGTGTGTGTTTAATATGAAATTTGTTGTCAAATCGGTTTCCGTATAAAGAGATGTGGTTTTGGTTGACAATTCATTTCTTGCGTTTCCAGTCTCCCTCTTCTGGTGTTTTATAACTTATCTTTAGGATATTATTTTATTGAATCAATGCTATTTTTAAGTTATTCATAGCAGAAATCAGCTGTAGAGAATTAACTTATATTTTCTTCCCGGCTAATCTCTTTATTTGTCCTTGATGTGTGTGTGTGTGTGTGTGTGTGTGTGTGTGTGTGTGTGTATTTTAACGATGTTACATTAGGATATTAGCATATGTGACATGGTTTTTCTTTTTGCCTTATAATTAGAGGGGCTGCTCCAGGCACCTTATTTTCAAATATGGTGGACGGATGACTATTTGGCTCTCTTCCCACTTTACCTGAGACCAGATTTTTATTCTTTTCTACAAGGACAGTTTAAGGATATTTAGTGTTCTACCTACTTTTATATGGTCTGAGGGCATGGGTTTGGGAGAAAGACAGCTCACGGATTAGCCCATTGGCAGAAGGCAGGGGACCCTGAAGTCCGCAGTAGCTGTGCACCAGTAACCGAGTGTGGAAACTCTGTGTGCACTCCTCCAAATCCTGTTCACCTCAAAGAGGGCCAGAGGGTGCTTGGAGACGAAGTGGGCTGCATTACGGTAGGGGAGCCTTGAGTTCAGGAAATCGAAGCTTTTATCATGGGCAGAAAGCATGTCCATCCTTTGCTCTGGAGGGAGGTGGTCTTCCTATCTTCCAACACTGTTTCCTGTTAGAAAATACTGGAAAACATGGCCTGCCATGAGGGGCACTCTGTCCCCGGCTTCCAAAACGCACAGAAACACAAGAGACGCATGGGAAATTGTATCCCAACAGTGTGTCGAATAAAAAGATCTTCGAGGATCCATGACGGGTACATCAAACTCTAGCCAGCAACTCCCCAACAGGCTGCAAGAAACCGATTCAGAAATATAAGCAGGTGTACAGAAACATCCCGGGGATGTGTTATGGTGAGACATAGCCAGATGTCAGCACAGAGCCACACTGTGAATCCTCAATAAGCCATGGTTACGTAAATGGGGAATTAAAATAATTCCATACTTTAAGTGACAAGGAAAATTTATTTAACTGGAGGAAGTTGATGGGGCATGAATAATATTTCCTGCATTTTAATCACTATATATTTACACACATATTATTTTTTTTCATAAAGAGCATTGCTTATTTTTATAAATAACAGCTAAATAAGTAAGGACTATTTTAAACAATATATTCAAATAAATAAGGAAGTTTCACATACAGGGGAATTTGCTTTAGGCAGGGGGTTGAAAGAAACAGTGTATTGACTGGCTCTGACCTTAGAGAAGTCACCTACCGTTATAATTATTTTTTATAACATGTAACTTTTTGTGTGCCTTTCTTTTTATTTCTATTAAACTTGGAACTCGAACTAAGTGATTTTAACAATCTCTTCCTTTATGGTTTTTTAAAAATTCCAGATCTCTGGAAAAGAGATTAGCTTAAATATTCAGCATAACCCTTAGACTCTTGTAACACTGAATTTTTAATGTTAAGAGTTTTGTTGGTTTTTCTCAAGTGTTTTGTTGTTGTTATTTTATTTTGAGGAGGGCAGGGAGAGCGAGCAGGGGAGGGGCAGAGAGAGAGGACAGAATCCCAAGCAGCCTCTACCCTGTCAGCCCTGAGCCTGACAGGGGTGTGGGGCTCAGACTCACCAACTGTGAAATCGTGACTTGAGCCGAAACCAAGAGTCCATGCTTAACCGACTAAGCCACCCAGAAGCCCCTCTCAAGTATTTTTAAGCAACCGCAGCCTGCGTTCCTGTAGTAGTTTAAATGCAGTTCAAATGAAACGCAGGGTAATTGTGGGTCGATTTTGTCTCGCTAAAGTCTAAGACATTTGCTCTAAACTAATGATCAGCTTTTAAAAAAGCAAGTCGGTCTGGATTTTAGGTTTTGGCCTCCTTGTCTCCTTTTTTAAAATGCACCTACTAAGAAAGAAAGAAAGAAAGAAAGAAAGAAAGAAAGAAAGAGAAAGAGAAAAAGAAAAAGGGGGTGGGGAAAGAGTAACAACCTCAAACAGCTGTCAGTTACACGCGAGAAGCTGTGCTTGTTTAACTGAGTGACTACTGTGCGCCGCGTGGTGCCAAAGTGGGGCCCAGCGGTGGTGATCTGCTGACCTCCAGGCTCTCGCGGGCACTGACCGCTGTCCCGTGGCCACTTCTGGTTAGCCACAGAGGCCCTGGCAGTTAGCTTTCTCTGGCAAGGAGCCAAGAGAAGGAACCCAAAGACCTCCAAATGGATTGCGGGGTGAAGAGGGAGGGGGTGGGGGTGAGTCCACCCGCAAAGGCAGGTACCAGGTGCTTCTCAATGGCCACGCGCTGTGCCTGACGGATCCTGCGGGGATCCATTCCTCAGCCTGGCAATCCTTTGAAAGTTCAACGGGCCTTAGTTTGCATCCACTTGCAAAGATTTCACTTGAAGAAAACATGCAGTCGTTCAGCAGAACGCATCCCTGCGTGGCTGTCCCTGCGTCATTGAACTCCATCTCGGTTCCTCCGCCTGTGAGCGGTTACCTGTTCTTGCCTCAATTGTAGTGGCTTGTGCATGATGACCAGCGTCTCCTTCGGGTTAAAAAAAAGTCTCCTATGTTTTTTTTCTGTGGTAAACTATGGTAATAAGAATTATGGGGAAAAGTGATAATTTGTTCATGGAATTGATGTGAGCATAATATTAATGATGACGATAATCACTAACATTTATGAATAATCACTCTGTCCGTGGCACTGACCTCAGCAGATTAAGTGTATTAATTTAAGTGCTTAATCCTCGCATTCATCCTCCAAGGGGGCGCTGTTATTATCCCGGTATTAGAG
Source organism: Felis catus (assembly GCF_018350175.1). Lineage (NCBI taxonomy): Eukaryota > Metazoa > Chordata > Mammalia > Carnivora > Felidae > Felis > Felis catus. Next base: position 6,469,343 of record NC_058374.1, read on the forward strand.
TCAACCAAACTAAGCACCGAGAAGTTAAGCCATTTTGTGAAACAGGAAGTGACAGTCCCCACTGGTACTGATTCTGCGGGCAAAAGCCTAATTCCTGTTCCACTATAGGAAAAGCTTCCAAATGTGGCAGAGAAGGCGCAGGTTTACAAATGAGCCAATGAGAGGCAATTTCTGTAAAGGTGCCTGTAGATTTCATCATGGGTCATTGGAATCCTGTAGAATATTGGGGTAAACGACCCAATTTCCAAAAGTGGCACAAATATCTCTATTGCATATCATTGTCTCCAGCTGGAAAGAAATCAGTGCCAGCTGTTGGGTTTCTTGGTTGAACTTTTGCTAGGAAGGAGGACTTTGCAAGAGTTCAGCATGACGCGGTGGTTAAAGTTTGGGCTGTAATTGTGCGACATAGGATACATGGCTTATCTTGAGTGACTCCTTTTTATCATCTGCGAAATAGGGATAACAGGACTCACTTCGTTTATTTCCTCCTACCTTGTAAAGTGTATAATTCAGTAGCGTTAGGATATTCACCCAGGTGTGAAATATCACCATTACGTAATTCCAGAACAGTCTCGTCATCCCCTAAAGAAGCCTCATACCTTTTAGCGGTCATTTCATGCCCCCTCCTGCGCCCCAGATCCTGGCAACCGCTATATTTCCTAATCTCTATGGATTGGCCTATTCTGGGCATTTTACATAAACGGAATCATACACTATGGACCTTTTATATCTGGCTTTGTTCACCTGGCTTAATGATTTCAAAGTTCATCGATGCGGTAACACTGATCAGTACTTCTATCGGTATTTCTTTTTATGGCTGAATCATATTTCACGGTGTGGCCATATCACACTCTATTTATACATTCATCTATTGATGGACATTTGGGTTGTGTCCGCTATTTGACTATTATTAACACTTTTGTGAACATCGTGTACAAGCTTTTATGTGGGCATGTGTTTTCGGTGCTCTTGGCTATGTACCTGGGTGTGAAACTGTGGATTCTACTCTGTTTAACTTTTCGGAAGCTGCAAGAGTATTTCCTGGAGCAGATGCGCCCTTTTACATTCCTCCCGGGAACATCCGAGATCTCTGCATCTTTGTCAACACTTGTTATTTTCTGTCTTTTTGATGATCGCTATCCTAGTGAGCGTGAAGGGGCATATCACTATGGCCCTGATTCGCATTTTCCTGGTGGCTGTGTGTGAAAGCATATTTTCAGGGGCCCTTTGGACACGTGTATGTCTTCTTTTGAAAGGTGCCTATTCAGACCCTTTGCCCATTTTAAAAAATATCTGTTTGGAGATAGTTTCTTATTTTCATTATCTTTTTTTTGCTTATTTTAATGATGCCTACTTTCAATCTTGCCTATTACCAAAGAGGATCTATTCTATTTATTATTTTCCATTTTTCTCTTATTATCAGATTGATGGGTTGTCTTCAAGACAACAAGTGATCATGATTTAGAATAAAAATGTAAATAGGGACACAGTGTCTGTGAGTAGACAGTTAAGGAAAATTTGGGTTAAAAGAGAAGTAATGATATGGCTAATATTTTCCTTTTTGTGATGCTCAAAGCATAAGCCCTAATCATGATTGTTTTAGGTGAAATAAATATTATGAATCCACAGCGTGTCATTTAGTGTTCTCAACTATGCTTTTATAATGAAAAAATTCTTTGAAAAGGGAGATCAATGTCAACTTAATTCAAATATTTCAGACAATTCAAAATGTATTGCATCCAGATGATAAGATGCTCGATCAGCCTAATGACACCTTGTGAAAAACACTGTAGTCTTGGTACCTGGAAGTATTTTGTTAACGGGAGGGGGGAGGTGTTTGTATAATTTAAAGGTATGTTTAAATATGAAGTTATTTTATTCCCAGTTTCCCAGGTAACTAGAAAGAAATTCATTAGTGATATTTTGAGATGTTGACTTTAAAGAAAAAAAGGGGCTGAGAAAAATAGCGGTGATAATTCTTGGTAAACAAGCTGACACAGGCATGAATGTGCACACACACACACACACACACTCCCCACAGTTAGCCACTTGCTGTTTTAAATAACATGATCTGGTCCACATCCAGAGCTGACTTGTGCAAAGACAGAATCTGTTCCAGGCTGGGTTGATACCTCTCTTCCTTGGCACGTTCATTTGGAAACAAGTCCTCTTGGTGTCTGTCTTGGGGCCAAAGCTATAAAAATAAAAAGCTCAAGAGATGTTGTTAGCTATGTTTCCTGTCTTGTGGTTCTGCAGAACAAGAAAGAACAACAAATCAGATGGACAGATACGGGCGAGGGAAAGAGGTCTGTCCTCACTCAGGCTCCTGGTTCTGGGGCTTCCTGTGGTCCAGTTGCACCCCTGTCCTGGGGTTCTTAAAGATCTGTCCGTATTCTTGTGCTGATTTGTTCTCTCCTTAGGCCAATGTGAAGGTTCATTTTTGTAAGATGAATTTAAAAATGTTAGTATGTACTCGGATATATTTGAATATACTCAAAATGTGTGCCCCAATTGAGAAGACTGGAAGACTCGTCGGAAAAGAAATGAAATGTCAGCTCATTCAGTGGGCAGAGAATTGGGAATGCACCTAGGGAGGTACGCTATCTTTGACCAGCCCAATAAACCGTCCAACCCACTAGAGGTACTTGTCAGGACCTGGTTTTGAAAAAGGAACCACAGACAGAAGACACACAAAGGCAGTTAACGTGGTTCTCGTATGGTCTAGGACTTTTTTTCCATGTGGCATTTTCACATAAGAGCAGTAGATGCCTGACATTTAAGAGGAACAATTTGCAAGAGATGTATCTAGAAACCCTTCAAGTACTCCACTCCTGAAACTCAACTCTAAAATATACTCTTGGCAGCTTCTTTGCCAATGTGACAGGGCTGATAATATCTACTCCCTGAATTTACCGCACGGGCAAAATGAGATTGTGTACGATAGGGGACCTAGATGGGGCTAAGGCGGGGGCATCACTGAGTCACCAGTCAAGACTCTGCAACAGGACAATTAAAATTTCCTTCATGCACGGCTTACATGAAGCGTGTATGGCTTAGTTGAAGCATGAATGTTCATGCCATGATGTCAAGTCTGCACCGTGACTTAGAATTTATAAAGGCTCCAAATGTTTCTAGATGTGGGCCGTTGACATATTCCATGCTGTGCAGTGCCTCTCTCTAAGTGGGCCGCTTCCCACGTACAGGGTCTAACTCTTACAGGTTGGATGAGGCTGGCTCATATTTTTCTCTGTGAGTAAGATATTGGGTGCATTGGAGAGGGGCATTATCCATGTTACAGCAACAGAGAAGCACGAGAGAACCACCGTGAAATCTCAGAATGGAACCAGGATGGTGATGAGCGTGAGTGGGAAAATCTACTTCATCGTGGGCGTTCTACTTGTCCTTTGTGTTAGTCAACATGAAATTGTACATCCCTTCTACCTTTGCATTTTCAGAGTCAGAGATCATCTTCTGGAGTTCACTTGCATAATTATAGTCCGAAGTCACTTCTGCGTGTTGAATGTGTGACCTTCCAAACTATCCCATAGATGTATTGAGGTACGTGCACAACCCTGAAAATTATACGGTGTGCTTTTGTGTCTATTCTGCTACAAATATTCCACTGGGTTTTTTCTTTTTTTTTCCTTCCAAGAGTTCTAAGGTTAAGGGTGTTGCAAGAGCATGTATGTAAGAGTGTAAGTATTCCATACTTCTTGCAAAACTGAATTTCTATGTTGGTGCCTTAATCCAGCCACAGTGGTTCAGGATCCAGTTTCAGGTAGGGGAAAAGTCAACCTCCGCTCCCGGCCCCATGGGACCTTCAACCCTGCATTTACTCTATTCTCTTCTTTCCCGCATTACGCTCAACCACTTACAATTATAAGGGAAAACGCTCCAGGAGTTCTCAATCTCTATTCTTTGGGCCATTGATTATGAGCTCGTCGGAGTTAAGAAATGTCATGTGAAACACAGTCTTCCAGAAGCATTTTCTTTGAGCACTTTATGTGGTGACAGAAATGTTGTATCTCTGTGCTATCCAATATGGTAACCAGTAGCCACATGTAGCTGGTGAGCATGTAACATGTGGCTAATGCAACTAAGGAGCTGAATTTTTAGTTTTCTTTAGTTTTTTTTTAATTAATGTTTATTTTGGTAGAGAGAGAGACATACACAGTGTGCATGCGTGTGTGTGAAAGAGGCAGAGACAGGGAGACAGAGGATCAGAAGTAGGCTCTATGCTGCAGGCCAGAGCCCGATGTGGGGCTCGAACTCACATACCATGAGATCATGACCTGAGCTGAAGTCAGACGCTTAACCGACTGACCCACCCGGGTGCCCCCTAGTTTTATTTAGTTTTAATTGATTTCAACTTAACTAGCCATTGGTGGTTAGTGACAACTGTATTAGCTAGTACAGTTCAGTCACTAGTTACTTCTCTATGTAAATGTCTCTGATCTGCTAGAGTGTTCCTACTTCAGTCAAATTTACCAATTGCCCTATAACCGAGCCCACTATGCGAAAACACCCTTTACTCTGTCCACCGTGTGACTCCAAAGCACCTGCTTCTTTAGAGATGAGAGCTTGACTGGGTGGCCCAGACACCTTAGAGTCAGTTTCTGCTTCCTGGCATAGCTGTGCCCGGGCATAACTCAAACAACAAGGCCAGACATGAGCTTTTCAGAGGCAGTAATCTGTAGAGAGCTATTGATACGGGTTTGGGAGACAAGTTTAGTGACAGTAAGATACAGAGAAAAGGGAGAGTAGCCCATGTAGAACTGTGCATCTTGACTACACTACTCTCTTTACCAAGTTTTGTAGCAGAAAGAAGAGATATTTAGTGATAATTTCAGCACCGATGCCAAAAGGTGACCGGAACTGGGGAGATCCTTGAATACCCCTGCCAATGGCATCAATAACCACCCTCTAAAACCATCCTGGAGAAACATACAGTCCATGAAGAGGCAGTTGCCAAGTATTCAGCCCCTACTCCCAAGTAAGCTGTTACCCATAAGATCCCTTTATATGAAAATTCTAGAGCATTCTTTTTTTTTAATAGATGAATTTTTTTGTCAAATTGGTTTCCATACAACACCCAGTGCTCATCCCAAAAGATGCCCTCTTCAATACCCATCACCTACCCTCCTCTCACTCCCACCCCCCATCAACCCTCAGTTTGTTCTCAGTTTTTAAGCGTCTCTTATGCTTTGGCTTCTAGAGCATTCTTGAGTAAACCCGATCTGCATAAAAAGTGGATTTGTAAATCAGCTAATATTGAAGAGTCATTATTTGCTCTAGAAAAATGATTCCCTGAAAGTTTTCTTTAGATAGAAAGCCCTTCCAAAGCATGTAATGATGCAATAAGTAGCATGACTTTTCAGAGGTATAGCCATGTAAACAGAAAGGATTCGTCTGTAATTTATAAACCAGTGACCAACGTCCTAAAATAGACCCAAAGCCCAGCAGGGCACCCATGTTCCTTCAGCTTCTTCCAGAAAAGTGTTCATCACTTACTTGGTCAGAGCATCACTTAATACTGAAAATTGTTTGTGTGGAAGACAGGAGACAAAGAAGGGTTATTTCATGGTGTTGCATTGATTTAATCTTATTCTACCACCCTGACATTGGTGCTTTTAAGGAAATAGATACATTTTACTAAGAGTTTCAAGGGATCTGAGGTGTTCTTTGCGAGCAGATCAACTTTTCAAATTCAGAGGGCGCCTGGGTGGCTCAGTCAGTTAAGCGTTTGACTTTGGACTTTGGCTCAAGTCATGACTTCATGGTTCGTGAGTTCAAGTCCCACGTCAGGCTCTGTGCTGACAGCTCAGAGCCTGGAGCCTGTTTCACATTCTGTGTCTCCCTCACTCCCTGTCCCTCCCCTGCTCAGGCTCTATCTCTCTCTTTCTCTCAAAAATACATAAAAACATTAAACAATTTTCAAATTCAGACTTTTTCTTCACTTGGATGGAGAAGAAATGGAGTCATTTACAGGATGAATAAAAGGGGAGATAAAGAAGGTAGAAGTCAGTGTGCAGCTATTGGAATTGTCATTACTGGTCTCTGACACAAGAGGGAAGCAGGGATTAACTCAAGATTCCTCCCTATATGTCATCCAAGGTATCCTCTGATAGACAATCTTCATCTTCATATAGTAAAATGGACAAACATTTAAGTAAACTAGTTTAATGCTTCCATTATGAGTTTGTTATTATTATCCTTTTTGAAACAGAACACACAATATCTGTTTTTGCTGCCAAGGAAGGTTCTAGAAAGCAATACACATAGTATTTAAGAAAGTAGGATTGGAAGTCACACAAATTCAGAATTAAGCCAGGGCTCAAGTCCACACCGGCAGGGTGACCTTGGACAAATTGCTTAGCCCCTCTGAAACCCAGTTTCTTTATCTGTACAACTGGGATAATCCTATCTGCTCATATCCCAGAATGGTTGCAGGAATTCTATGAGTTAATGTGTGCAGAAGGTGCAGAGGTCCAACACAGGCAAAGTCCCCAGTAAATGGTAGCTGCTATGATTCCTTTTTGAAAATTCTTGACACAGCCTTGTGTTGTTTGCCACTCCTATGTGAAGTACATAAAAACATTTCTCTACAAAGTATTTTTTTGTATTGTGTCTAGGACTTAGTTGCTACCTTCTGTCGGGGTGTGTATGTGTGTGTGTGTGTGTGTGTGTGTGTGTGCGTGTATGGGTGTTTCCTCTCTCTGGGAAAATTAACTTTACTCTCTTGCTTTATGACATCACCTTATCTTTTATCTTTTCGACTTGACTTCTGGTAAACCAAAATAAACCTTTCATTTTCAACTATGGGTGTTTATATGTAATCTGAGTAGGGGAGTTTGGGGCACATGCCTCTTAAAAATGTAAACTCAGATTTGCATCCCAAGGAGGGATTTGGGAAAATGTGGAGTTGGTGACTTAAGAGTTACTTGGTATGAAAAGAAGAGAATTGAGGTGTGTATAGCTCAACCAAGTTGCAAATACATTTCACAATGAAACAAAATGACCAATCCAGGGGTGCCTGGGTGGCTCAGTCGCTTAAACCTCTGACTTCGACTCAGGTCACGATCTCACGGTTTGTGGGTTTGAGCCCCTCGTCGAGCTCTGTGCTGACAGCTCAGAGCCTGGAGCCTGCTTCCAATTCTGTGTCTCCCTCTCTCTCTCTCTGCCCTTCCCATGCTCACACTCTGTCTTTTCTCTTTCAAAAATAAACATTAAAAAAGCTTTTAAATGAATAATCCACAAAATATTTCATGTGAATTTTAAGTATGAAAAACTTCATGCTAAAATAAAATTCACTGAGGCCTATGAAAATTATGTATGGTAATTCTCCCTTTTTACACAATTCTCTAAATTTTATATAAAAATTTATAATATATTTTGTATATCTTCACATACATAATTTAAATATAATTTAAAATATATAAATATATAAAATTTATAATAGATAATATATATGACTATAATATATATTACTATAATATATATAATATGTAATAGAACATAATATGTCAAAAGTGCAAAGAAATCTACAGAGAAGAGCTTTAAAATAATAAGCACAGAAATTATTTATAAGTATCCTAGTGCATTATTCGGGGGGGAAAAAAGGTAACTGTTGAAGGGGAGCAGAATTTGCCCCCTACCATGTCTCTTTGGTGTGGGGATTATTTTAAACTGGTTATTTTGAAGAAACAGCAAACACGGATGAAGTTGTGAAAACGGAGCAGAAGTTACCCTTTTATAAGAGGTATTTACATTTATAAGGGAAATCTCCATTTTAAGGATGTTTCCCTGGCTGTCCTAGGAAGAGGGGGAAGACTCTAAATCTCTAGAAATTCTTATCAGTGGAGAAGACAGTGACTTGAATCTGCATAACAACCTCATCACTGTTTCCTAGGCTTTTCCTGGTCACCTCCCATAACTGACTCCCACCCCCAACATCTTCTGTCTTTAGCTGGAGATGGTTTTGAGGGGATGGTTTCAGCCATTTCAAGGAGTTACTCAAGTTCTTGGGTCTCTCCCAAATACACAGGAGGTGTACATGCTTTGGAACTTTTGTTTTTCTCCTGTTAACCTGCCTTCCATCAATTGAATTATTAGACCGGCCAAAGGACCTCGAAGGGAGGAAGGGAAAATTCTCCACCTCCACATTGCGAATCATAACAATGCTTCAAAAAAGCAACTATGAACACACGTGTAACAAATTAAAAAAGGGAAAGTCTCAGCTACAAAGCAGAAATGGGAAATTTTAGACCTGAAGAAACACAATGATGAAAATGAAAAAAAACTCACTACAAGGGCTCAATAGTAGGCTGGCAGAGGACAGAGAAATAATCAGTGAACTGAGAGAACAATTGTAATCAGTCAATCCTGAAAACAGAGACAAAACTGACTTAAGAAAAAAAGAGCAGAAGGAACTGTGTCACCATAAAAAAAGATCGAACACTCATGTCCGCAAAGTCCCAGAGGGAAAGGAGAAGGGAGTGGGCTGAAAAAGTACTTGAAGAAATAATGGCTGACTTTTTCCAACTTTGGCAAAAGACGTAAAACTACAGATTAAAGATGTTACGTGAGCCCAAACTGGAGAAATCCAAGGAAATCCGTATCAAGACATATTGTAAGTGAACTTCAGGAAACTAAAAGCCAAGTGAAAATCTTGCGATCAGGGAGAGAGACATAACACTGACTTGTAGGGGAAAATAATTAAAACAAACAGAAAATTTCTCACTGAAACCTCAGAGGCCCGATGGAGGAGTGCGCAACTAATAAGTGAGTTCAGCGACGTTGCAGGACAAAAGATTGACGTACAAAAATCAAGTGTATTCCTCTAAACTAGCAATGGACCTGTCAAAAAACACAATTTAAAGGACAACTTAAAATTCATCCCCAATGCAATATTTGCATGTAATCTAACAAAACACGTACAGAATTTGTATACCGAAAATTACAAAGTGCCGAGGACACAATCAAGGATCTAAACAAATGGAGAGACACATTGAGTTCGTGGATTGAAAGACTAACCAGAGTACAGATGTGCGTTCCATGTCCGTATGTAGGTTTAATCCAATTCCTATCCGCATCCCAGCAAAACCTTCTGTAGATGTGGTCAAGATGCTTCTAAAACTCACACTGGAAGGTAAAGGGGCTACAATAACTAAAACTAGTTTTAAAGAAGAAGAATAAAGCAAGAGGAATCACTCTACCCAATTTTAAGACTCGTTCTATGGCTACAGTAAGCAAGACTGTGTGGCAGAGAACAGAACCCAGAAATAAATCCATACAGATACAAAGATGTAAAAGCAATTCAATGGAGGAAGGATAGTTTTTCCAGAATGGTGCCGGAACAATGGGATATTCAAGGCAGGGGGAGTCTTGACCTAAATCTCACACCTTATGCAGGAATTAGGACAGAATGGATTATAAATGTAAATGTAAGATGTAAAACCTAGAGACTTCTAGAAAAAAAAAAGACATAGAAGAATAATCTTTCCGATGTAGGTCCAAGCAAAGAGTTCTTAGGCACAACACGCCAAAAGCACGATCCATAAAAGAATAAAATTGGCAAGTTGGGTTTTATCAAAATTAAAAATGTTCGCTCTGCAAATTACCCTGTCAAGAGGTTGAAAAGACAAGCCACCGACTGGGAGAAAACTTTCTTAAACCTCGTGTCTGACAGGGGGTTCATACCTACAACACTCGGGATTCAACACTGAGAACAACTCGAACAATCCAACTAGAAATTGGGCAGAAGACACGAAGGGACATTTCACTGAAGCGGTTGGAAGGGGTCCGATGTTTAACTGACTGAGCCACCCAGATTCTTTTTTTAAGATAGGCGTATACTTACCACAAACCCCACAATTACACTCCTGGACATTGATCCCAGAGAGGAGAAAACTTACATCTATACGGAAACTTGAGCACTGTTATTATAGCAGCTTTATTTCCAAGAGCCAAAAACTAGAAATGACCTCAATGTCCTCTGATGGGTGAATAGCTGTGGTACATCCATACCATGGACTCCACTCAATAATGAAAGGAAATTAATTCTTGAGGTACACCACACTTTGGCTCGAGCCCAGGGGCGTTGGGACGAATGAAAAACGCCAGTCTTAAAGGTCACACCCCGCGTGATTCCCCGGATATAACACTCTCAAAATGACAAAAGTATAGGGACGGAGGCTAAATTGGTGGTTTCTAGGGATTGGGGGTGGTGGGGATAAGGGGAGCATGTTGGACTATAAAGAGGAAAGAGGAGCATTGTGGTAATGGAAGAGTCAGTATCTTGACTGTGGTGGTTACATACATCTACGCATGTGATAAAATGGCTTAGAACTACACACCCACCTTTGCCCCAGTGTCAGTTTCCTCCTCTGGATGTTATACAATCGCTATGGAAAAATGTCACCATTGAGGGAAACCGGGGAAAGAGGACAGGGGACCTTCTTATACTCTCTGCAACCTCCTGGGAATCTGCAGTTATTCCCAAACAGGAAGAATGTTTTTACAAAATGATACAAATCCCTCTTGTTCGGAAAGATGGGGAAAGGCCCCCAGGAACGGCACCATCTACCAGGAGCGTGGTATTACTTTCCAGTCTCTGGTGGGAAAACCCAGGAGGCTGAGCCCCATCCGGTGCAGTGTCCCAGGCCGCCTCACCCTTTGCCCGCGTCTCTCTCCATCTAGAGTAGAAGTGGGCTCACCTTCCAGAAGTTCCAACTTGCCCTATGCTCATATGGTTTTAAAAAGGTGATGGGGAGACGAGTGGAAATGGATCTCAGTTACTCTCTTCCTTCGAAAGCAGCGTCGTGTCATCTGTCGAAGCGTCAAAGGACCGACAGTGAGAATCAACACTTCGAATGGATGGGAAAGTCAGTCCGGATCCAGAGGGAAAATGGGCTGGAGCAAAGCTTTGGAGGTTGTCTTCCCCAACATGGGGACGGAGCTCCAGAACTCTACTCTGGTACGTTATCCCAGAGACAGCAGGAACTGGAACCCCCTGGGATGCTCCAGCAACAAGGAGTCCCAGTTCTTTGGGGTGCTCTGACAGAGGGTTACACTGCTTTTGGGGTAAACGGATGAGGAGGGAGAGAAACAGGCCAGGCAGGACGGGGACTGGGAACCTGGCGTCGCTGTAGTCCAGAAGGCTCCGCTCAGCCCGCTTTGCGCAGGCGTCGTAGAAGAGAGGCCCAGCCTGAAATGCGCAAGATGTCCTGGTGCCACACAGTGTCTGCTGAAAGGCTTGTCGTGCTGGGATTCTAACCCCTGCATAGGCAAGAGTTTGGCAACTGGCCAGGTGGGCCGGGACCCAGAGCCCTCCTCTGCTCCTCAGCGTGCATCCGATCGCTAGCCAGGGAAACTGAGGCAGGAGCCCACTGCTACAGACTGTGTTGAAATATTGGGGTGGGAGGCGTGCCCTGGAGGCACTTTGAGGTTCTCTTGGGCCCACGAGCTCCTAACCACAGGAGCAGCCAGATGTAGATTCGCCTCCCCGCCTTGCGGTTGTTCAGGTTTGTCCAGGAAAGTTCTGGCAGATCCATCAGTGAGAAGCTGGAGGAAACAGAACCAGGAAAATAGGAAGGAGGCTGACCCACCTGCCAGGGTGGATACCACCTCCCCCAAGATTGGTTTGCCTAGTTAGTTTCCTTGGGGGATCATCGACAGGGCTCCTGTCTTACTCGCGAAAGTACAAAGAGTTCCATTCCTTTCATTAGTGGTCAAAAGGGAAAATGAACGGAAAGTCAGCCTTCAAAATGTCAGTGTGGGACGGGAAGGGGTTCCCAGGCCCAGAGTCTCGCTGGAAGGGCAGGCAATTAAATTTTGCTTGATGAATGCTTTTTTATCCAACCACCAAGCCAAGCTGCGTGTTTCAGAACGTATGGGCGCCGAAGCAGAGCTGCAAATGCCACTGCCGGGGTGTGCGATGGACAAGCGAAAACGTGGCAATTCACAGTACGGATTGGCATTTGCAGATCTGCTCATTTATAAAGGGCCCCGAGCGGCGACAACAGTTCTACGTGGAGCGGATACGACCCACGGCCTGTCGTGGGCTCGCCGGCTGTTTCTCTGTACGCGACTGAAGTCCCCTTTGTCGTGGAAAACTCTGACCTCAATCACGTGAACGATAAGCCACAGTTCGCTCATTCACAGTGATATCTCTGTGGAGCTGGAAATTTTTCTGCCACTTTTGATCTTTTCTCTGGAAGTGAGGTACAGAGGAATTAGTCATTTCCCTGGAGATACGCGGATGCCGGAAGGAAGACTTTCAGAATCCAGATCTTCAGAGCCCCTGGCCACTTTCGGAGGGAGAAACCCAGCTTTTGGTGTCCCTTTTGCCTATTTATCAAATATGGAAGCTCTCACCTCTCCCCAGTGTTTTATTTTGTTTTTTCCAATTTTATTTCATTTATTTTTTTTTTTATTTTTGTAATTCTATTTTTTTTAATTGACATCCAAATTAGTTAGCATCTAGTGCAACAATGGTTTCAGGAGTAGATTCCTTAATGCCCTTTACCCATGTAGCCCATCCCCCCTCCCCCAACCCCTCCAGTAACCCTCTGTTTGATCCCCATAGTTAAATCTCTCCTCTGTTTTAAGGCATGGCTGATGCAGACACACTGGCAGGAAAAGAGGAAATACAGAACAGGGTGTCAGAGTAGGAGCATTCGAATACGGTCCGGTCAGTTTTGTACAAACACATGTGAAACTCAATTCCTGGGACCCCCAAAAAGGAGATGCTATAGATGGCCCGTCTGGTGGGCATCTCGAATCGCTTCCAGACACAGATCCCTGGACTTCTGGGCTGGCGCCCACATGAGAAGGGCATTTCCTTGTCTCTCCGCGCAACTTCAGGACATCTGAGACCAAATCCAAAGGTCTTTGGCTTCAGCCTCTAGAAATCTAACACTGTCCCCTTTTTTGTTTGTTTGGTTTTGGTTTTGTTCGTTTGTTTTTCCTTTTCCTTTCCCCCCTCAAGTTTTCAGGAGGGTCTATTAACTAGCAGCTAGGACTGGTTTTCCAACCCTAGAAATTCTTCCTCTTCAACTCTTTTCTAAATAGTCTCCCCCTCCCTGCCCCCAGCATCCCTTGGATTTTGAGCCTCTTGAGTCCACATCCCTGGAGAGAGAGAACACATGCAAAAAACGTCTGTTGGATGAATGAAAATGGAATGTCTTTCTGGGGGGGTAGCCACATGACAACAATGGTCGCTGTCATTCCATCGTCACACTGGGGCCCTAGTTGCTTTATATCAGCTTTCTGCTAAAACTTACAGTATATTCTCAATCTTTTAAAAATAACGTGCTTCCCAGTGGACCACCCTATACCTTCCTATTTGCTAATCTGTGTTCCCATCTAGTCCCCAGTTCATGGGCAGAGCAAACACAGTTGATTGTTGGAGTCTGAAAAACAATTGAGCCCTCGCTGGCTGCATCAATTGTCTTGGTTCTCACTCAGTCATTATTCAGTGTCCCTCCCCATTGTGGGAGTGGTTTTATACAATGTCAGAACCCTTCAAATACACGCAACCATTAGCAGTCAAAATTTCCATCAAGGGGAGAAAATAAAGTCACGTTTCCTTCACTCAGCCGAACTCAACGTTGTCACCCAGTGTAGAAAATATGCTGTCCCTGCAGTTCTCGCTAATTACCTTCCACCGCTGCTGTCTCCTGCTCTAAAGAGGAGACGGGAACTATTCTGGAAACTATAATTGGATGGTAGGCTATTTCCAACTGAGGCCAGAGGTAATCATTAGTTTTAGCAACTAGTGGTTCAATAAAAACTATCTGTAACAATGCACCAGGAAGCGATCTCTTTTAGTGAACAATTATTTTTTTATTCAATCTCTGTTCTCTCTCTAAATATCATGTTAGTAGAAATAAAAACACATTTCTGAAAGAAAGAAAAAAAATGGTGGATTTTTGTCTTCACTCTCACCTTGCTTAGTCAACATAAGCCCTACTGAGGCAAAACGGAACGAGGGGTCCAGAGGGACAACCGGGTCAAATCTCAAATGGCCTCCTGCCTGAACCATATATCATTTAAAGGTTTGTTGCAAAAATATCAGGCACTTTGAGAGAAAAGATGCCCTTAAAACTGCCTCCTCTTCTGTGAATACCGTCAAAACTCAACGATTATCTTAGTATAGATGCCTGGGGACAGTCAGGAACGGTTTCGTGTTGCAGACAGAAACATAGCACAGAATTAGAAGGATGGCAGGATTGGGTGTTGCTGACCTTCGAAGCAGGTGTGACATGAAACTAAGCAAGCAAGACGTGTAAACATTTACCAGGAAATGCTACCAAGTTTTGGAAGGGAAATATAATGGAGTCACTAAATGGTCATTTGCTTGGGGACGGCCATCAACCCAGCGGGCACTTGGTAAGTCCTTACAAAGAGTCTCCATCTGCCCACACCTGCTCAGTGTCAATTTTATCTTCTCGTGGATATTTTATTCCTGGTTTTAAAACGTGATCTTTTAAAAAATAAAAGCAAAATCACACACACACACACACACACACACACACACACAAAACAAAACAAAACTACCCAAACCCAAAAAACCCAAAGGCACAAACAAGAATCCTGCCTTCCTTCTTACTCCGTATTCCCAACCAGCAACCCCCCCTCCTTTTCTGCTCATCTACCTTTGCAATTTCTGCACATATGTGCTGTGCTAGATGCCGGTTTTAGGTCAGCAGATGTTGTCACGAGAAATAAGAACTAGGAAATTGGAAAATCTCGCTGCTTTGTGATGCTTATTAGCACAAAATGGCAGCAACATGCTTTATAATTTTGCATAGGGGAGGCTCTCATGGGCATTCTATTCATTGTCCTGTGGACTTATTCTTACCAAGAAATGGATTGTTCCGTGTAGACCTGTTTAATTAATTAAGAAGTGTGTTTATGTGACTTTAAAAAAAAAAAAAAGGCTGAGACTCATGGGTATGATTCCTGAGTCGACTATCAAAAAAACTAAGAATTTAGAGGGTGGTAGGAACCAGTGTCCTTCCCGATGTACAGATTCTTCCAGCAGTTTCACGTATCCCTGAGTCTGGGAGTTGAAGGCATGTTAGAGAGATAACAGTACCACCCCCTAGAATGTACAGCCAGAGTAGAAATTCTCTTTAGAACATTCTAGTTACATGGTTGCTTAGCAACTGCTTATGAAACTTTCCAGGATGCAAGCGTGGATAAGACATACCACGACTTTTGGGAAAAATCTCAATATTTAGAAACAAATTAACTTCAGACAGCTGATCTCTAGCCTTGGATGAATCCACACACTGGATCCTGCAGCCTCACGAAGAAAGTCTAACGGTCCTGTAGCACGCCCGTCTTTCAGGTGGTTGACGTCCACTGGTACGGCTCCTTAGAGTGTCCTCCATTTCCAGATCAAACACCTTCATTCATGTATCCACCTTTGGTCTATCGTCTTGCTGCTGGGTCCTGGGTAAGCCACAGACCAATGGCATTCTTCTTTAGGAAGGTGTTCATTCAGGTCTGAACCCCCACTGGGTGTGACCTGCTTTGTGAAGTTTATCTTTTCTGCGGGATAAAAATGCACCCTAAGTCGTCACATTAAACAGGCAACATCCTTCTTACAGACAGTTACTGTTCTAAGAAATGCTTTACTAATGGCTTCACGCTTCTTGGTTTGCTGTGGCCATTCTCCGTTCTGATTCTCATCGTCCTGCCTCGTTGGACAGCTGCTTGGTGTCCTCGGAGGGAGGGTCAAGTTTCTGAAGTGGTACTCTGGTAGTTCAACACTCCAGTGATTTCAGACTTAATATGAAAGAAAAGAAGAGACAAGATAAAAGGCAGAGATTTTTGTGGACAAAACACATTTTACAAGTCTGCCGTGAGGCGCGGGAGACAAACGTATAGATATGTTGATATATCATGTTGATATATACAAATATATGTATATATATATATATATATATATATATATAAGATTTACCCTAAAAGAAAATATAACTAAATGTTGACAACGATTAAGTGACGAGTAATGCATTTTCTGATTTTTATATTTGTATTTGTTTTTTGCGCTTTCTTTTTTTTGAATATCTGTGATTTTTGTAATGGGAAAATATTTACTCTGGGAAATGTAATGGCCTTTTTACACGCTTGTCTTCAGCCTAGCGTATGTGATAAACTCTGCTGTAATATACATAAGTATATGGGAAAACCACGCGCACTAACAAAAAAAAGCTTTCGGAGGAAACACGTTTTTGAAAAATTTTTAACTCTGCCGTTTTGAAAATATTTCAAAACCTTTGCTAAACAGGAAAATTCTTTGAAAGCTGACTAATGGTCTCAAAAACAGCTCAGACAGATTAATAGGGAAAAAAATATTTGGATCCTCTCTTAAAATCGTTTCTTTATAAGTAAAAACCCTGAAATCTTTTTGAATCCAGACTCAAATAATTTCAAAAGCATTTTAGATTAGTTTGCTCCGGAAAAGGGAGACAGCTTACTCTAGAGCCTGACGCTGTTGTCCCATGTGACAGTGAATTTCCAGAAGATGGCTCCCGTGACAGATGCGTGATTTCCAGCTTGAGGCTGATGTTACAGAGAGCGATTCTGCACACAGTTTGCCCCACTCACCTGCTCTGCAAAGATAATAGGCAGCTGGCCTCCCCCCAGTCGCCATTGCCCCCACCGCGTGCTCAATCCCATTACCAGACTCGTCTGTTATCCTTGAATTGGAATGAAGGGAACGGATTCCCACGTCTGGGAAAACATTTCTTGGTTTCTTTATCTGCATCGTGAAGGGTTTAAACTAAATCCTTTCCAAGACCCCTACCAGATATAAAATTCTGAGGTCCTTACATTGCAACAGACAATTCCAGAATCACTCACAGACACGTGGGCCTGGGAACTTCCAGCAAAACACTGGCGCGGAATGTCAGAGTACGTGAAATCATGTAGTTTTTAATCTTTGGCATTTCTGATGTGTCTCCTCCTCCTCCTCCTCCTCCTCCTCCTCTTCCTCCTCCTCCTCCTCCTCTTCCTCCTCCTCCTCCTCTTCCTCCTCCTCCTCCTCTTCCTCCTCCTCCTCCTCCTCCTCCTCTTCCTCCTCCTCTTCCTCCTCCTCCTCCTCCTCCTCTTCCTTCTCCTCCTCCTCCTCCTCCTCCTCTTCCTCCTCCTCCTCCTCCTCCTCCTCCTCTTCCTCCTCCTCCTCCTCCTTGTTTTATTCCTTTAACTTTGTCCTATAAGGATAGGGGATTACTCTCGGGCAGATTTCTGAGGCAACATTATACTCACTCTCTTTCTTATCCTTATGTTTCTTTCTCTTTGATTCATTCATGGTTTAAAAAAAAATTTTTAACATTTGTTTATTTTTGAAAGAAAGAGAGAGAGAGAGAGAGAGCAAGCCGGGGAGGGGCAGAGAGAGAGGGAGACAGAATCTGAAGCAGGCTCCAGGCTGTAAGCTGTCAGCACAGAGCCCAACACGGGGTTTGAGCTCAGGAACATCGAGATCATGACCTGAGCCAAAGCCGGACACTTAACCGACTGGGCCACCCGGGCGACCCTGATTTGTGGTTTATACTTTTTATCCTATTTATTTTCCTTTTCGTTCTTTGTTGTTTTCCCTCCTAGCTTGCTATGATGGAGATTTTGAGAAATTAGTGGCCCCTAGGATAGAATAAACACCATGAAAGTACTGGCATTCTTGGGTTTTAAAAAAATATTAATTTGGGGCTCCTGGGTGGCTCAGTCGGTTGAGTGTCCAACTTTTGACTTTGGCTCAGGTCATGATCTCATGGTTCATGAGTCTGATCCCCGCACGCGCCTGTGTACTGACAGCATGGAGCCTGCGTGGGGTTCTCTCTCTCTCTCCCTCTCTTACTGTTGCTCCCCCACTCGCTTGTGCTCTCTCTCTCTCTCTCAAAAATAAATAAATAAGGGGCGCCTGGGTGGCGCAGTCGGTTAAGTGTCTGACTTCAGCCAGGTCACGATCTCGCGGTCTGTGAGTTCGAGCCCCGCGTCAGGCTCTGGGCTGATGGCTCAGAGCCTGGAGCCTGTTTCCGATTCTGTGTCTCCCTCTCTCTCTGCCCCTCCCCCGTTCATGCTCTGTCTCTCTCTGTCCCAAAAATAAATAAAAACGTTGAAAAAATAAAATAAAATAAAATAAAATAAAATAAAAATAAATAAACATTCAATATTTTTAAAAAAATAAAAAGAGAACACTAATTCTTATAGCACCAAATTAGAGCATCCCAACTGGGGAGTCTGGGCTGTCTCCTGTTCCTGTAATGAAGGTGTCATCCCAGCTGTGCTGGGTGACCGATGCTGTCTTCCCTCCTACTCTTCAGGGTATCCTTTGTACTGCCACCTTCCCCCCACACCCCCTTCCCACACAGATCTGACGTTCTGTGAGCACTCAATCCTACTGAGGGCCTGGTACTTACACTACCAAAATGTTGCTTGGGGAAAAGTTCCTGGATTCTTAAACTATTTTATTATTTATATAGTCAAGCCAAAAGAACGCAAGGAAAAGGAACAAGGACAGTCCTGGATTTGGAAAATGGAAGACACCGTCCCCTTTCTCCCCACCCCCACACATCTAGAGGATGCCTGGGCCATTTGAATGGGTTTGCAATTCCTGAATGGGCACCTGTGTAGAGTTTTAGAACTGGGAACGTGGCTGGGGGGGGAGGTCGTCTAAAATTTCTTATAGGTGACTTTGGGGAAAACAGCTTGAGCTAAAAAACAAAAATTTGGGGTGCCTGGGTGGCTCGGTCGGTTAAGCATCCGACCTCAGCTCAGGTCATGATCTCACGGTCCGTGAGTTCGAGCCCCGCGTTGGGCTCTGGGCTGATGGCTCAGAGCCTGGAGCCTGCTTCGGATTCTGTGTCTCCTTCTCTCTCTGCCCCTCCCCCATTCATGCTCTGTCTCTCTCTGTCTCAAAAATAAATAAAAACGTTAAAAAAAAAACAACAAAAATTTATGTTGAATGAAAAGTTTCATAGCTGATTCTGTCATTCTAACAGAATGGGCCATCAGAAAACAACAAAACCCAAAAATAATGACTGGAATTGGACTCATTTGATGACATTCATATTTTTGTAGTTTAGCAGTAAATACAGGGTAGCGATATGTAGATTGATTTTATCAGGATTAGAGAGCAGGAAATCTTGAAATTCAGAAAAAAAATCTAGAACTAGATTTGGAGAGTTCTGGAACAATCTAGAACTTATGTCTCCATACCTCTCTTCTTATAGAAGCTTCCTCACTCAAAGGAATTTCTAAAGTAGAAATTTTTAGAACATTTTTCAGAAATACACTCGGTAGAAGTAGTGATAGATGGATGGGGAGGTCAGTAGTGAAAATGTAGTAAAAAGTATATTTAACTGGATCTTTCTTTTAAAAAACACATTTGTGCCTTTTACCTACCTCGAAAATGTCTAATGCCTAGCAATTCAGTAGCTACTTTTGTATCCAAATGTCACATTGGGCATATGCTCCTGGTGATATATATCAGATGCCATGAGCACACTAAGAAAGAAAAACTTGAAATAACACATTTAAAATGTTTTCCTCCCCACATCTCCTCTCCAAACTCAGCCTTGCTTCAGAGAGCTGAGGGGGATTCTGGTAAGAGTCACGCTCTTCCAGGGGCACCTGGGTGGCTCAGTCGGTTAAGCATCCGACTCTTGATTTTGGCTCAAGTCATGATCTCACGGTGGTTCGTGAGTTTGAGCCCCGCATCAGTGCAGAGCCTGCTTGGGATTCTGTCTCCTCCTCTGTCTGCTCCTCTCCCACTTGCTCTCTATCTCTCTCTCTCTCAAAAATAAAGAAAAATAAGCTCAAAAAGAAAATATTAAAGAGGCACGTTCTTCCAGGGAGGAGTACCATAGTACATTCTCACCGCGAGTACAAAGCATGCTTCATAGGTGATATGCGTATATTACATACATTTAGTAGGTCCCAAAACTATTGGAAAATCTCCAAGTCGGTGTGACCTGAGAAGGTGATTTCAAAATCTCTGGAGATGTTGAACTCTTCAGCATGCAAACTACAGGAGGTTTTAATAGTGGACACCTATGACTTATGTTGTGCTGAACCGCCTTGGGGGCAACTTAGTTGTCATTCGGATACCAAGACTTTACTTTGTGGGTCTGAAAAGGCCAGATTTCCTGTCCCATTATCAACTGAGATCAACTGCTCTTTAAAGGTTATGGTGACAGAATGGCTGCTTTTCAGTCTCCTCCGGCCTACCCACATGTTGGTCAACGTGTGTCTCTTCCCCGTGGATCTGACACCGACTGTTTCTAGAATGTACTGCCTGCCAGCCGGCATTTTATCCTTGTGAATTTAGCATCATTTCTGAGCTGTCCCTGGCATCTCCTTTCACTCTCCAAAGGAGGGTAGTTTCCTGGGTCCTCAGAGTTTACGGCTTTCTTGCAGTAAAGAAGACAAGAGGAAGCAGAGGAGAGAAGTGTCTCTGGGGGATTCTCTTGTTCGAATTCAATCGCAAATTGAGAGCAGTTGCCTGGGAAACAAAGCCTAAAAAAATACCATTTTTTTGCATGCATCTTCGAATCTTCCAATGGCAGGATGTGCTTCTGTGTTGATAGGAAGTCCTTCAGCTCTAAAGGCCCAATAAGGGGAGGTTTATTATCTACTAGCTCGGCATACCACAGATCCTTTCTGTCGCCCCGCTAATCAAATAGAACATGCGTATGTGAAAAAGAGAAACAAAAAAGGTTAAGCTGTTATGCTCCGGTCACGCAAGTTGAGAGGCATCAGGGGGCAGCAGAAAGGACGCAGCAATTCAGTCAGAAGACTGGTGTTTGGAACACATCTTTAACTGGTAACTTAAGGTTGTGCGCTTGAGCTGTGTGTCACAAATAAACCTCCCAGGCTCAGCTGCTCCATCAGTGAAAGAGAGGGTTGGTCTGGTCTCCAAGACACCCCCTTTCCTCACCCCTCATCCCAGATCTAATAATTACCTGGGCTTGTGAGAGGCTTAAGGCTGCTTGGTCAGTGTCTTTCAACAAACATTTAGTGAGTTCTGACGATGTCACCGGCGTAAGGGGCAGAGAAAATTTTCCCTTACCCTCTTAGGTTCAATGACCGGAGCCTGTAAATTAAACGGACCAAAGACAGAATAATAGGAGAAAAAAGCATTTTGTTTATACACGGAAGCTTCACAGAAAAGACGTGAACACTGAAAGAAGCAGTTTGGCTTGAGAGTTGCCGTCTGCCATTTTAGCAAAGGGTGATAAATTGCAGAGAAGTGACTAGACCAAGGAAAAGGGATTTGGGCTTCTGGGGCAGTAATTATATGGGGAAAACAAATAGAAGACGGACAGCTGTTTGGTATTGTTGGTTTTGCAGACTCAGGCGGGTGTGTCCCCAGTGGTAAGAGTCCTCTCTGGTGATGAAGGGCCATTATCTTCTCCCTGGTACAGAAGAGGGAGACGCTTTTCCAAATGGAAGTGTATGCCCTGCTTTTAGGCAGAAGAGAGGAGGGCAGCATATTCCTCTAGCATCCTTATACCAAAATGGCGTATTTGGGGATGGGATATCCTGATCCCCTTAATTACCACTTCCTTAGATAACTGCTATGAGTTTGTTTGTTTGTTTGTTTGTTTTTCTGGTCCTCCTTTGTACAAGCTAACTTGTCGATCCATTACTGATGAATTGAAGGCATTGATTACAAAAGCAGAGTCTTTTGCATTTAAAGCATTTAAAGAAAGGTACTAATTTTTCAGACATTATACCGGCTCAAGTATATATATATATATATATATATATATATATATATATATCCCTTATATATATATAAAAGTCCTAGACATATATATATATATATATATATATATATATATGACTTTTTTTCCCCCTTCAGAAATACATTCTGTAGAAATGTAGGTTGTGCTAGAGATAATTGTCAGAATGAGTGTGCCTGTGTGTGTCTCCCACCCACTGTATGAACACAAAACAAATGTTTGGAATGGAAATTATGCTTTCCTTCTAAAGGGTAGTAGTACGTGTTTTACTCCTCAAATGCATACTCAAGTAACAAGAAAGCCTCAACAGGTCTATGGGAGGGGAGGGCAATTACGTGGCTGGTTTTATTGTCATCTGAGTTAGATAAACAAAAGACATTTATCTTGGGGATGGTCCCAGTAATGAATTCATTATTAAATAGGTAAAAATTTGCATTTCTGTGAGCAGCGCATCTTTTTTTTTTTTCCCCTTCAAGTTCCCAGAGTCTTAGGCACACAACAGAGCGCTCTAAATCACCACACAGTTTTGTAGTTTCTCCAAGGGCAGGGAACTTGCTTTCGGATGAACCCCGCTTCCCCTGCTTGGCATTTATTTACTTCTTCCCTCCCAGGGTCCAAATCCAATCTGCTGCTTCACACATAAGTTCCTTTGATGCCTCTCTCCCCTCTGAACTGGTGTGGCAGACAATTTTTTCTTTCTCTCACAAAACTATCACTCTCTATCATGCTTGTCGCTTAGTTGCACGATGTGTATCTTCTGTGAAAGTGTGAGCTCCCAAAAACAGAGTCTCAGAGACTAGCACAGCACCTTGAGCAGGGCAGTGCTTGGTAAAATAGTTCACAAAAAAAAAAGAAAAGGGGGAGTTCTTGACATAGTGAGTTATTGACTATTCTTGGTTCGATGAGCCACTCCGTTGATTATGTTTGGAAAACCTTGTATTCACTTAATTTCAATGGGTAGCTGCATAAGGAACATGATTTAATATTAATAACAACCTGCCAGGGCAGGGGGAGAAAAGAGAGAAAAGAAATAAAAGCAGCACAGTAAATCTGAGGCAGTATCACAAACAACGAACCCAAACACGTAATTTGGTGCAACATTTGGTGCAGTTTAGGGATCATTCCCTGTTTTTGGATTACTTATGGACTGCTCTCTCTGTAGGCATGGAGGCATAGAAGTTGGGGTGTGATGGTGGTGGGGAACAATCATCTTGGAAAGAGCCCAAATGTCCATTGACTGATGAATGATAAAGAAGATACGTATATATATATATATGTATATGTGTATGTATATATGTATATGTGTATGTATACACACACACAGACACACATATGTTTATACATATATATGCACAATGGAATATTACTCAGTGATCAGAAAGAATGAATTCTTGCCATTTGTAACAACGTGAATGGAACTAGAGTATATTATGCTCAGCGAAATTAGTCAGAGAAAGACAAATATCATAGGATCTCACTCATATGTGGAATTGAAGAAACAAAACAGATGAATATAGGGGAAGGGAAGGAAAAGAAGATAAAACCAGAGAGGGAGGCAAACCGTAAGAGCCTCTTGAACACAGAGAACAAGTTGAGGGTCGCTGGAGGGGAGCTGGGTGGGGGGATGGGCTAAATGGGTGATGGGCATTGAGGAGGGCACTTGGGATGAGCACTGGGTGTTATGTCTAAATCACTAAATTCTACTCCTGAAATCATTATTACACTGTATGTTAACTGACTTGGATTTAAGTAAGTAAAATTTAAAAATAAATTAAAAAAAAAAAGGAATTACCTAAATGGAACTTTCTGGAGAGAGCTGGAGGTATCTGGGCATCTTCACAAATAAACTTTCTGAGTCTCCAAAAAAATAATTTCTGGGAATATTTCTGACACACAGGGAAATAAAGCCTTCAATGAATGTGAATGGAAAGGATAAATTTCATAATCACCCCATAATTACCAAGAGAACTAAGTCACTCAGATGGCTGTAACCTGCCCTAAAGGAAAGATAGAGAAACCTGTTTTTAGGTAATAAAGAAGCCATCATAGAAATCTAAAATGAAACCTTATAAAAATAATAAAAACGGCTCAACACAATAACAAGGAAAAAATACCACGCAAAGCACATAGCAAATTCCATAAAAAGATGTCTGTTCTGTATTTTAGTAGAATGACAATTCACTTTGTGTAGAGAGCAAAGCCCCATTGCTTCTGTCAGTCAAAGTAACCAAAATATTGACCTTTACCAGTTCCCTACAGATTAAGGAAAGCTGTTTCTTGTAATAAAGATTCTGGCCCTGAGAAGTTGAATTGGTGGCAAATATGCAAACTTCCTTGTCCCCATGTTGGAGGATTGAGGAATTAAGGAGGTTACGTTCTTGAATGCGACCCCTTTCTCTTGTAGAACAGATGGGTCAACACAATACTCTCTTCTGATCAGTGAGAGATGATGTGAGATGCAAATATTACCCCATTTAGGCTTCTGATGACTATATAGCCCATCTTTAAAGCACACAGGATTGAACTGCCCATGTCCACATATACAGAATTTTTTCAAGAAATACAGTACAGTAGTGTAAATGTATTTTCTGCTATGATTTTCTTAATAACATTTTCTTTTCTCTAGCTTACTTTACTGTAGGAATGCAGCATATAATACATAGAATGTACAAACGATGTGCTGATCAGCTGTTTATGTTATCGGCAAGGCTTCTAGTCAACTGTAGTGGTTAAGATTTTGGAGAGTCAAAAGTTATACACAGAGTTTTGACTGTGTGGGGCATCAGCACCCCTAACTCCCACATTGTTCAAGGTCAACTGTATATCGTGTGAATATTCTTAGTTGTTGCCACGTATAAGATGATATCTAGGTGGGTTCCATGACTCTACAGATGAGTCCTACTGTCTCCAAGCTTGACATTCTATTTCCCAGAGGGGGTGCCCTTGGGGCCAGGAAAAGCCCAGCTGAACGCATCGACCCAAACTACAGTCACATGTGGCTATTGAGCACTTGAAATGTGTCTAGCCTGAACTGTAATATGCCATCAGTGTAAAATACAAGTCAGATTTCAAAGACTTAGGCTGAACAAAAATATCTCATTATTTTTTTATGTTGATTGCCTGTTGAGATGACAAACTTTGAATGTATTAGATTACATAAGATAGATTATTACAATTAATTTCACCTGTTGCTTTTTACAGAAATGTGGCTTTAATGTGTGTGGCTTAATTTCCTGTGACTATTTGAATTCAAAATTACCTCTGTGGCTGGCGTTTGTGCCTCACATTCTATATTGTTGACTCTGGTATAGGGGAAAGACCTTACTTTAAAAGAAAGTCCTGTGGCCATGCACAGGTTCCAGCCCACGATGCTCAGGTCTAGATCCGAGAGGCTGTGGGACATTGTGTCATCATTTGGGAATGTGTGTGAGTTCCAAAGCCAGGGATAAAATGGGGTATCTGGTCTTGACACATATACTCATTCTATTTCTTTAAGCCTAAAGCTTGAACTCCTTAAAACAATACTGATGTGAAGATATTTATGTAAGCAACCCAGTCTTTTAAAAACAATTCCTTTTAGCTGGAGTCTTTTGGGCTTGAGATGTGGTCTTCCACTCATGTGATAGATTTACCGTAGTAAGGAATGAGGCTCGAATATTGTATATTCATTCGAACCCAACCGGTACCATTGATGTTAAACATGATGAAATTGTTACTAAACTCAGTGATGAGTCAGGGTCCCAACAACCAGGAAACAACTCTAAGTCCCATTAGAGATTCTTTCGTTATTTTTCTTTCATTGTATTTTTCCTCCAAATAAAGTTCACTGTGAGAAACCAAGTACATTAAGTAGGCAATAGTATTAGTTAGGTGCTTAGTCCATTTGGGGTGCTATAACAAAGTCCCACAGACTGGGTGATTTATGAAGAACAGAAATTTATTTCTCCCAGTTTTGGAGGCTGGAAGTCCAAGGTCTGGGTGCCAGTGTGGTTGGATCGTTGGACCCCCCTTCCCGGCTGCAGACGGCCAACTTCTTTGTGTCCTTACAGAGTAGAAACAGAATGAATAGCCTCTCTTACAAGGGCATGGATCCCATCAGTGGGCTCCACCCTTATGGTCGCCTCATCCCCCAAAGGCCCCACCTTCAAATATCGTCATACTGGGGATTCAGTTTCGACATACGAATTTTCGCGGGACCCAAACATTCATTCCATAATAATTGTGAACTTTTTAAAAGCAATTTTCCATCTGTGTTTTCATAAAGATTATCTAATTTGAGTCGTTTTAAAGTGCTAAGAAGTATTCAGGATGGGGAGCGCCTGGGTGGCTCAGTCAGTTAAGCATCGACTTCGGCTGGGGTCATGATCTCACCATTCGTGTTAGAGCCCCGTGGCCAGCTCGGTGCTGACAGCTCAGAGCCTGGATCCTCCTTGGAATTCTGGGTCTCCCTCTCTCTCTGCCCCTCCCCTGCTTGTGCTCTGTCTCTATTTCTCAAAAATAAATAAATGTAAAAGAATTAAATAAAAACAGAGGTATTCAGGATGGATATTATGGGCCCTATTTTATGGACAATGTCACGCGGGCTTTGGTCCATCTTCCCCGATGAGTAAGGTCACGGTGGAGGCAGGGCTTCGGCCTCAGTGTCCTGACTTTCGGTTACTCCTCTCCTGCCCACGGTCCAGGGTACAGGCTGCCATATTGCAGCGGTGAAGGGTGAGGCGGTAGGATCGAACTGCATCCCAGGTCCATCACCTGCTTGCTACACGAAGGCGTGAACCGCACTGAACTCTCTGCACCTCAATAAAAGGTTTTATCAATAAAATACCAATAACTATCAGAGCTTTCTCCTGAGAAAATCTTGGGGTTTAAATAACACTATTTCACAGATGCAGAAATCGAAGCACAGGGATGTCACATAACCGGCCCAGGGCCACATAGCTCATCGGTGGGAGATCCGGGTTTCACACAAAGTCAAATTCCAGAACCTCTACTCTTTTCTTTTTCCCCTAAGTGTGGCTGTCGAAGTTTTGCTTTATTTCCCACTCGTTGGCATAATTAATTTGTTAACTGAGGTGGATTCGGTGGGGTGCAATCATAAAGCCACCCTCAAATCCAAAGTTGGGCAAATTCTTGTTCTGTCCCAACAGATGACTCCCATAGCCTTCTGACCTTTCTTTTCTTTTTTCTTTTTTCTTTTTAGTTTTACTGTGGCATAATTGACAAATAAAATAGTAAGACGTTTGAAATGTACATCATGATGATAGACACGATGAAAGACTTCCAACCATCTAGTTAATTAACACACACATCGCTTATTTAGTTTACTTTTTTTTAAGTGAGAACATTGAAGTTTTATTCTCTTAGCAAATTCCAATTATACAATACAGTATTATCAACTACAGTCACTATGTTATACATTGGATCCTCACACCCTATTCATCTTCTAGATGAGTGTATAAGACAGCGTAAGAGCTTTTACCAAACTCCCCACTATCCCCCACCCCCAGCCCCTGGCAACCACTTTCCTACCCTATGCTTTTATGAGTTTGATTTTTGTTTTTAATTCTACCTATCAGTGATACCATGCAGTATTTGTCTGTCTCTACCTGGCTTGTTTCAGTTTACATAATGCCTTCAAGATCCACCCATGTGTGCAAATGGCAGGATTTTCTTCTTCCCCGTGGCTGAAGATACTCTATTGTGAAGATAAAGATGTAGAGAGAGATATCTATAAAGCTACACCTGTATCTATGTATACATCACATTTTCTCTATCTCTCCATCTACCAAAAGACACTTAGATGGTTTCCATGTCTTGGTTACTGTGAATAATGCTGCAATGACCATGCGGGGACAGATGTCTTGTTGAGGCCCTGTGTTCACTTGCTTTGGGTATATAACCCCAACTGGGATTGTTGGGTCATATGGAAGTTCTGGTTTTCAATTTCTCGGGGAACCCCTGTACTGTTTTCCATAGTGGCTGCACCCAATTTACATTTCCATCTGGTCCATTTGAGTCGCAAGAATGCTCCAGATTCAGCAATCAGAAGGTCCAGTTCAGCATAATAACACACACTTGGCCCTCTTACTCCATCGGGAGTGTCTCCTGTCCTCAGCGCTACTCAGACCTGGAAGCCTGAGGGGGAGGGCGGTGCAGTGGGGGGCACTTTACTTGGTTAGGCCTCTCCTGCCCTGCCCCCACACTCAGCCCTGGCCCCTTCAGGGGAGGGGAGAGGATTAGGAGAGGAAGCGGTGAGTGCTATCTTGATCCAGGAGCCACTCTCTCTGGCTTGCCCGTGGCCCCTGCAGACCGTGCCGTGGGGCTCTTTTGTGGGTTTGTGGAGAACCCGGTTCAGCTGGGACTGTGCCCCACTTTCCTCTCTTCTCAGGTCTCTGCAAGGCTCCTTCTTCTGTGTCACTGTCCCTAGGCACTCCTCTTGGACAGAGTCTATTGGTTACAGGACCCTCAGGCTTCACGACATCACTGCCATCACTGGGCAAGTGCTGGGACCTTTTACTGCGTCTCTCTGTCCTTCGCTGCCTTGAACACGGTCATCACCTTCACATGCCACAGGCAGACATCAGGCACCCACTCTCTGCCTCTCCTAAACTCCAGGGGACCCAAATGAAGGTGTCCCCTTGAAGCCTGTAAGGTGGCGGAAGAGATAACCCCTGAAGAAATGCCAACAGTTTTCTCAAAGGATTATCTCCACTCTTCTCTTTGACCTCCAGCTGCCCCCACGCTAGTGGAGACAGAGGATGAGCAAACCATCCCCAAACCTGGTTTCAGACCCCACCTTGCAGAGTCCTGCTTAGAGAGCCTGGATTCAAGTTCACTTTGGAACAGGGGATGCTTGGCACTTTTCTTCCCCGAAGCCCTTGAAGCCGCCATCAGGATGAAATGTCCTTTCCTTTTCACCTACCCTGTACCATGTGTAACGTACTTATAACTGTGCCTGGCACATGCTAAGTGCTCAGCTAATATTTGCTTTTATTTCTTCCTGCGGTCTGGTGGGTGACCTTGGACAAGTTGGCTAGGGTTCACTCTACTTCAGCTTCTCGGGGTCCTGGTCAGGTGCTTGAGGTGGGAAGCCTTGTCCCAGCCCAGACTGGGAAATGACAAACCAGTGCCCAGCCCTTAGCAGAGCTTCCTGCCTGTCCGAAGGTGTCGGCAGCCCTTTTCGGACCAGACCTGAGAGGCACAGCCCCTTGAGGAATGCACCCCGGTGAAAAGCTAACTTTGATACACAAAACAAACACCGTGATAACTGTAAAAGGCCCTATGGAAGGGCATAAAAAGCTCAGTCTTGATGGGGAGAGGACAAGCAGAGTCAAGGACAAGCCAAAAGAAGAGTCTACAGAAATCCCAGCCCGTGGGAAGAACAAAAGGCAGAGGTGAGAGGGACTATGACACTTTCCACAAGACCTAAGCACTTGTAGACCGTTGGAATAAAGGGAGAGAACAGACACGCCTTATCGCAGATGAGGAACGATGTCACAAATCCTGAGTCTCTCAGCGGAGGCTCCCAGTCTCTGGGCTGATGGTGTAAGAGCGCTATCTCTTCATGACAGACCTTCTCGAAGCACGGGATGGCGCCCGCTGAGCGCCGTGAGCTCCTTGAATGAAAGGTACAAGATAAACACCGTGGATTTCTCTCCACCCGCGATTACCATCCGGTAATCAGCCCGCAGAGGCTTCGGTCTCTGCATCAGATCATTTCCCTCCTACGTGAAGAGAAGTAATACAAGTTTACTTCATGGCATTTTGGGGTTTTAAACAAGTCGGGATGAAAGCTGGAGCCTAGATTATTTATCCTCATCTGAAACGTAGTTAAACGGCACTCAAGAAACACTTTTTGGCATAGACAGGGAGGAGCCCTTCATGAAGCATTTACTTGTGTCTGATTCTTATTTGCTTTTACCGGGTTCATTTAATTTGATAGATGGTCTAAGCCTCAGAGAAACGCTGCCGGAATCTCATAAAGATGTACAACACAGTGGGGAGCTTCTCACGCTGAGACACGGCTGCTGTGCCTGTGGTAGCCACTGGAGCTTATGGACATCAGCTGATGGAAAGGGGGCTGAAACAAGAGACATTTCTTTTCCAACAGTTCCAGAGGCTGGAAGTCCAAGATCAAGGTGCTGGGCGGGTTGATATCTGGTGAGATTTCTCCTTCTGGGTGGCGGACGGCCACCTTCTCGCCATATATTTACACGACCTTCCTTTTCTGTGTGAGTACACACATGCCTCTGTCTCTTCCTCTTCTTGCGAGGACACCCGTCCGGTTCCATCAGGACCCCGCTCTTGTGACCTCACTTAACATTTATTACATCCTTGAAGGGTCTTGTCTCCAAAAGTAATCAAATGGGGGCCTAGGGCTTCAGTATATGGATTTGAGGGGGGCCCGATTCAGTCTGTAGCAGAAACGTTCCATTTCTTCCAGCGGGCATTTGGGAAGATTCTGCGTCCTGCTCCCTTTGAATTCAGATGTGGCTCAGGGGTGAGAGAGTATGGCACCTGCTTTGTCACTTGCCTTCTTCATTGACATGTGTGAAGTGACATGCAAACAGAGGCTTTAAAATCTAAGGGATGAATCCCCACATTCCCTTCCCCTCAAAACATCAGTTCCGGAGATGCTCTTGCCTCCCAGAAGCCTGATGAGCAAAGCACCCTGCTGACGAGTATGCGAGGGAGAAATTAAAAAAAAAAACTATTTATATATACTTTTAACTGTGTTTTGCCATTGAGGTTTGGGGGTTGTTTATTTCTTGTACATGACATGGCCCATCCTGACATACACAAAGGTCAACTATCCATTTGCTGTGACATTTGGGACTTTTTAAAATTTTTTTTAACGTTTATTTATTTTTGAGACAGAGAGACAGAGCATGAAGGGGGGAGGGTCAGAGAGAGACGGAGACACAGAATCCGAAACAGGCTCCAGGCTCTGAGCTGTCAGCACAGAGCCTGACGCAGGGCTGGAACTCACAGACCGTGAGATCATGACCTGAGATGAAGTCGGACGCTTAACCGACTGAGCCACCCAGGCGCCCCGACATTTGGGACTTCTATAAGCCAACACGCACCTTCACATCTCCTCTTCCTAGGCTATCTCAGAAAACAGTGTGCAATGGTACGTATTCTGGCAATTAACTTTTGTATTTTGTTGATTTTCTGAGCGTGCATGGGCTCATGGCTATAATATATGTCATCTAACCTGGTAGTTCTCTTCTACCAGCTTTTTGCCCAAGTCACAAGCCAACCTTTCCAAATGACTGCCTGGAATCCTTCCCACAAACGCACTGCCCGTGTCTTCAATTCACCACGCTCCAGAACAAACTTGTTCTCCCCTGGATTCCGGTACTTTCTCCTGCTCACCACTTTTATGATCATCCCGACTGCAAACCTCAAAAACATATTCTGTAGGTACTAGGGCTACCAGGGATATGTCTTCGAGATCTTTCTGTTGTCCAAAAATTGTTTTGGAAAATGTTGGGGCACCTGGGTGGCTCAGTCAGTTGAGCGTCTGGACTCTTGATTTCATCTCAGGTCATGATCCCAGGGTTGTGGGATCGAGGCCCGCATCAGGCTCCATAATAAACATGGAACCTGCTTAAATTCTCTCTCTCTCTCTCTCTCTCCCTCTGCCCATCTCCCCCATTCTCTCTCTCTCTTTCTAAAAAACATGTTAAGCATTTATAGAAGTTGACAGAATCGTACAATGAACCTCCATGTACCCATCAACCAGCAACTAATTATCAGCTCACAGCCAATCCCATCTTTTCATTTCTATATCTACCCCAATCAGATTAATTTGAAGCTGTAAATACTTCAGTGTGTATTTCTTATCACTGACAAATAATTAACAGTTTGTGATGTTTCAAGTCAGTGTGCCATGATTGCTGGTTGTCAACTGTCTCATAATCTTGTTGTGGTTGACATTTACATAAATCAGACTGAAATGAAGTCCACATACTGCAATCAATTGATGTTTCTTTAGTCTATAAATGCTCTATCTCTGAACCCCACTCTCTCTCCCTTTTTCCTTACAATTCACTTGTTGAAGAGCCTACTGCGTTTGTCTTGTAGGTTTCCCACAGTTACGATTTTCTTGATTGGATTCCCACAGAAGTTTGTTTCATGTGTTCCACACTTCCCTGCATTTCCTATAAATTGATAGTTTGATATAGAAGCATGAAATGCATTATTTGGCAAAACCATTGCATAGGTGACATATTATACTCCTATTAGGAGGCTCACGATTTATGGTATCTTTTTGTGATATTAGTGGCCACTGATGATCATTGTCTAGGTCAGTGGTTCTCAGTCTTTTTTTTTAAATGTTTATTTATTATTTTTGAGAGAAAGAGAGACAGAGCATGAGCAGGGGAGGGGCAGAGAGAGAGGGAGACACAGAATCCGAAGCAGGCTCCAGGCTCCAAGCTGTCAGCACAGAGCCCGATGCGGGGCTTGAACCCACGAACCACGAGATTATGACCTGAGCCGAAATTGGATGTTTAGCCAACTGAGCCACCTAGGTGCCCCCAGTGCTTCTCAGTCTGGAGTGTGCACCAGACTCACCTGATGCGCTTGTTAAAATACAGATTGTTGAGGTGGTCCCAACCTGAATATCCGATCCAGTAGGTCTGGGTTAGACCCACGACTCACGTCTTTAATGAGCTCCCAAGTGATACTGATGCTTCTGGTCCAAGGACCATACTTTAAGAACCCCAGACCTGGAGCTATCATTTTATTAGGGGGTGAAAGGTAGTGATGTTCTAGTCTACCTTTCCTTCTTAATTCATTCGTTGGAATACGTTTATACAAGGAAATTTCCCAAATCATTTCTTTGGTTACCTTGAGATAGAGTCTGTGTAAGGAAGGCCCTGTAAATATTTGATTCTTTTCCTTTACTTGCCAATTTTCAAAATGAGATGAATAATGTCCTCAGAGGTAACTGGTGGCTCGTGCGAGTGCGTGAGCACGCATGTGTATTTCACTGCACTGCAGTTATTATCCTTCCTGACGCCCAAATGGTCTCTTGTTTAGCCACGGGAACCCTCGGAGACCTTCTGAGTCTGCGTCTTCCTTGCCAAAGAACTTGTCATCTGTCCAGCCGCTACACCCTTCTGTGCCCTTGTCACCACCCCTTACCTGCCTTCCTCCCCGCTTCAGCCCGTTCTACATAGGAGCAGGTGTCTCATCAACCTGTCTTTGGTGAAGTTCCAGTCACGTCATTACCTGCTCAAAAGCCCCTCCGTGACTCCCCACATTAAATACAGACCCTGGTGCTGGCATGTGAGCCCTTCCTGGTGGTGTACCTCAGTGCCTTCTAGTTTCCTCTCCAGGGCTCTCACTCCTGCCTTGAAGAAAGGCGGGAAGTGCCCTGCCTTGGAGCCTTGGCTCATCCGGTCTCTCTGCCTCGGCTCTCCTCATTCTCTCTGCCAATGCTTCATTCATCCCACGTGCCCCTTGTCTGAAGGATCGTTCCTGATTTCTTCAGTTACGAAGATGAGCTCTTCTGTGACATTTCCCTACATTCTGTACTTCTTTTTAAAGCATTGGTTTTTAGGCTTTGGATTTTGGTCACTAGTAGGCTTGTCTATTACGCTCTGTAGTAAAAATCGTCTCTTGATTGTTTCATTCAACTTCCGCTTATGTGGCATCCTGTCCTATAAATATGCAGTAGTGGCCATAAACTCAACTACTATTCACTGAAATAGATATGGATGTATATGTATATGTGTATATAGCTATGTAAATATTTATATTTACATACACAGCTATGTAAATATTTGTATTTACATATAGCTTATATCTATGAATTCCGAGGCACTAAAAATGTCCATTTTTTTTCTGAATCGTCCAAAGCAACGATAATTCTACAGAGAGACAATGTACAGAGAGCCAGTAATCTCCCCACTTCACTAAGTTAAGAGAACGAATAATTCTCTTCCTGCTCTACCTGTAACCTCCTCTTATGTGAAATCCTTAATCTTCCTCTACTCCGCAAAGATCTGACCCTCTGTTATCAAATTCGGGTGGCCCCATTTATCTGACACAGTATATGCACTGCCACTCCTCTGTCTGGTTACCTCTCATTCAAATATGTCTGTGTTGTGGCTGATACGACAGGCTAAATTTTGAAAGGTTGGGATTTTTGAAAGTCAGCTTCCAGGAATTATAGATGAGAAAACTCACCTACCTTTGTTGTGAGCAAATTGGAGAGAGGGTTTCCCACACTTTACGGTGCTGTACCCTGGAAAGCCAGAAGGAAAAATCAGGTGGCTAATTTTTATTTTATGTCTGTTGCTACGACAACTAACTTAGCCACATCCACGAGGATATGGACAATTATGCCAAAGCAGGGATTCTCAGCCTGGAGTCCCCGTGCCACGCTGCCGAGTAAATCTTCCAAATCCCCCCTCGGCGGCATGAAAAACAACATGAAGTGCACCAGAATTCACATCCTGTTCTAGGGAAACACCTGTAAGAGGTACCACAAACGACTCACTGATGAATGCTGGAAACCAGAATAAATTGCCGCGGTGCATTATTATGACACGAACCATCTGGAGGGGCCAGAAGATTCATGAGTCATGCCTCAGATCACAAATGGGGAGCTGCTGATATTTGCAAAGGAAATGACCCTGCCGGTCTCGTGTTCTCACAAAGCAAAAGCTCTAGCTGGATCCAACGTGTCACCACAGTTGCTGGCAGGGAGTTTGATTTCAGGTGTGGAATGAATGCAATTCTCCATTCTGTTATCCATACGATAAGCCGAAGCCTGAGAATATCGCTGTTCGTGATTCTGATTGTGCTGTTATCTGAATTCTCAAGGTGATTATTGAAGGGTTTGAGATTCCCACTTGAGTTCTCTTGAGAATCCATTTGGGTAGAAATTGAATCCCTCCGCTGCCTATTGGGTCTTCATGGGTTAAAAAAAAAAATGCCACCATTTTTATTTTAGGAAGCTAAGCAAATCTCCCCACCCCACCTTAAATAAGGAAAATGCCATCTGTAAAAAGGCAAAAAAGTCAAATATACGATGCGCAAACAAATGACTCTCCCTTCTGTTTTGAAAGCAATATGGAGTCTGAAATGGAAAGGCAAACCTTCTTCTGAAGACGATGTCCGAGTGTGGGCATGGGCGTGGGCGCATTTGTGTGTGCCCAGGGAGATGGAGGGCAGATTGGAAACCCCTGGGAGGCACAGGGTGCGGGAATTTGGAACTGCTGCTCTCCTGTGCCTTTTATCCTGAGGTGCTAAATTTTAGCACAGCAGTATTTGTTCCTTAATTAATGATTAAACAAATTCAATTCATGATTTAACTTAATTAAACAACTAATGAATTTGTGTATGTAGGGAATCATTAATGTGGTGTCTGAGGCAGGCCTCTGGGGCATGGTTAACTCCGTTCTCCACAGCTCAGTAAATAGTATCTGGTATATACACATGTCTCTTCGCTTTCTACGCCACACCCCTGCTACGGAGTTTCTCCATTCCGTGCAGGGTTAGCTCTACGAACAGATGCTATATGCATAGATTACCCTTTATGTCTCAGGATAATTTTTCTGGTACATTTGCTAAGAGATCTATATTTGGAAATGTATTTCCAACAGTGGCGATCAGTTTGGTTATTTGTTAAAAGCTATTGAGGCCTATCATAGAACTCACGGACCACTCATTTAAGGAGGACAAAATGCAATCCGGTTATATTTTTAGATATCTTCTCTTTTCATTTCAAAAGCACAATGGCATCTCAGAAATCTAACCTAAAGGCCACTCTGTGAAATAGAAAATTTGAAAAGAAGCAATTTTCATGACTTTCAAGTGGACACCCTTCCCCTGGGATGACCAGATGTAGCTTTCTCTCCAGGGTTAGAGGTACTATTTTGGAATAAACAGAAGAGAGAGAAGGTAGGAGGCAACCAACACACGTCAAAGTTTAATAACTGTCCTGGGCTTTGGATTCATTAGCTCATCGGGAGGTTTTCTGTCTTGTACTTCAAGGATTTGAGATTTTCAAGGATTTGAGCTGAGAGGCAGGGCCTAGAGAGATGAGGTCACTTGCCCAAGGTCACCCAGCTAATCACACAGTGGAGCTGGGGAAGCTTCCGTGTCCATCTGTGTCTGGGCTACGCCATCCATCCAAGCGGCGTCTCGCACACCCCTAATTGATAGCTTGGGCTTCTAATGTCCTTGACAACAGTTTGTTTTCTAACGTAGGAAAACATTTCCCTTGGAATCTCATCGATGCTGTTCATTTGCTTAGCAAACCATTCTGTCGCGAGTAGTGCCAAGGAAAACTTGAGCGATCCCCTGTCTTGGTTATCACTGACTCCAAATTAGGAAGTCCTAGTGAGTGAGGAGGTTACCCTGTAAATCTGCAGAAGAGTTATGGAGGCCCCGTACCTGGATTATTCTGACAGCACAGGCCCAGACTTAGAGCAGACCTCTAATGAGAAAAAGTGGAGAGAAATCGCCAGCGTCGCCATGGGAAAAGCAAAGCTGGAAGCCGTTCTCTTCCCCCTTTTAATTGGGGAAATGCATTGAAGCAACCAACGTGGATGCTTTAGATCACTCTCTGAATACCCACATTTTGGGGACAGAGCTGTTTCAACGCAGCACTTTTTTGCATCCTATCCTGACGAATTAGAGGATCTCCTGGGAAGGCCTCTTTATGCTGACCTGAGTCTTTCTCCGCAAGCACAGAGCCTCAGCGAGACCGAATGGATTAAAATGAGCCTATTTCAACACACTCCCGAGTCCATATTTATTGATCAGTCCTGGACTGATTTCCTGAACTGCGCCTTTTTCTTGAACAGGCTCATGGCACATGGAATGTGAAATATGGCCTTAAACAACAGCTACTGAATTCACAAGACACGGAGTCTAAGCAGTATGGGTCCTTCTAAGGTCGGTGGATGAAGAAAGAGGCGTGGGTCACGTAGCGGAAGCCTCAGAATGCCCACGTCCTTACCTCTTAGTGGGATCAGTAGGAGTCTGTTTAAGAGCCTGGACAATCCCTAAGAACGGAGGCCCTTGGGCTTGAACTTCCGGAAAGTGATGTGTTAGGTGGATTAAATCTTGTCATGAGAAGGGAGGGCAGGTCAGAATAGAAACAGACCCTGCTTCTCTCCTCACCTTCCAAACTCCCTTCCTAAGGAAGAGAGGCAAACGTCAAGTGCTCCAATATGGTCCGATTCTGGGCGAGGGTAAGAAGGAAACTCTAAAGAACACTGATTTGTCCTTGTCCTTCAGCTCATGAAATGGTTGGCTTTACATTCAAATGCATAGACTTTGGAGTTTGTTAGCATTCAACCATTCCTTTTGGAGGACCCAGAGATAAATTGCTTTCAAGTCTTAGGACCAGGAAAACCTGCGTCCCTGAGTAACAACTGGTTTGTTTTCATTTCACACACACTGTGACTCTGGAATCTGATCATATTTCTCTCTTGATTTGTCTCTTAAGGAGTTGGGAACAGGCTTTCAAACTCAAATCATGTTTCGGTGAAAGCCCTCTCTAGAGTGGTGCAGTGCATAACCTGCACGACCATTCATGGGTGCCCAGGGAGGAGACAATTTCCCCCAGAGGGTCCGTTCTGTTTTTGGATGGGATATACTTACCTTCCAAAGCCTGGGATTCTTCAGGGACAATGGCCCCAAACAATTTGATACCTGACTTAGCAAGGACCACCCCTCTGCTTTTCTTCTTCTGCGATTTCTGTTTGAAATTTAGTGTAAACAGTTGGGAGAAAGTTCTAAATATAAAATGGCACCCTTGTATGTATTCTAACAGAGCCCAAAACTTGGATAATTCTGTCTTCATCCATCCAGTTAAGTTCTTAGAAGACAGCACGGCACCCCCTCTGTTGGGGCGACCTTCTAGTGTCGATTGCCATATTTTCCCCACTCACTGTGTCTGTCCCTCGTGGAGATGCCAGGGGTCAAATGCCGTTCCTACTCAGCTCCCCTTACAGAGATTTCCATGTCAGAAAATTCCTTCTTCAGTTGCTGAACTCATCTTCTCCTACTTTTTCCTAAGCACTCCCCTCTTTGTCCATAATAAAAGGAATACAGACCTCTTTGAGTTACCTCGAGGAGTCATATCTCCTGCTTACATTAACAGAATGCATGTCATGTTCCCAACGCCAAACATGAGTTGGTCCCAAGATGACCCGCTCATACAATCCTGGAGCTTCTTCTAAAACTTTCCATACTTAGTAAACCAAAAGTGCATCCTTATTATTCGTATCCCCAGAAAGCATCTCAGAGTCCACACCAAATTCATCTGTTTTGAGGATTCTTTCCTGCCCATACTAGACTAATAATCCAAATCCAAACACGAGGATAAAACATGTAGGAGCAAGTGGTAATTTTGCAGCAAAACGTTGATATTACACAGACGCCCGAGGTTTGCAGATTTAAGTATAGGGATTTAAAAGTAGATATGTACTCAGCAGGTGTCTTAGAGAGGGGAGCCCTGATACTTAGCAGGTGTCTTAGAGA
The DNA here is from genome assembly GCF_018350175.1 of Felis catus. Taxonomy (NCBI): domain Eukaryota; kingdom Metazoa; phylum Chordata; class Mammalia; order Carnivora; family Felidae; genus Felis; species Felis catus. The sequence continues at coordinate 6,507,610 of NC_058374.1, forward strand.
GGGGAGCCCTGATACTTTCATGTTTAGGCAGGAAATGCATTGATGTCACCTGTGTTTTCCTTCTCCATCTGCATAGGTTTGGGGTTGAAGGATACAGGTAAAAAGACTCCAATCGAGCAAGCAGCCATCCAGTTGCAGAGAACGTAGAAATCCCAGCAGTGTGATGCAGACCGTCAGAGCATTTGAAGGCAGCATTCGGTTAGAGCTGCCTTGGGGGTCTGTGACCCCATGCCCTCACAATAGAACTGAGACCCTTGTGTCAGTAGAGGGGCTAAAAGGAGGGAAAGGACATGAAATCAGCAGGTGGGACATTTCCGGGCAGAAGAACATTCTTGCACGATGCGTGCAGCTAACCTACTTGGGCGTGTCCATTATAATGTGGGCATATGGTGCTTCCTGGGATTCAAGATGCCCAGAGAGGGCCGTTAACCATTAGTGGCTACCGAAACACGGGAGGAAAACAGTATGTACTTTTTCTTTGTAATTTATCCAAGCATAAAGGAATATGGCGCTGTGGGGCGCTATTACCTTTTTTCCATTTCCACTTCATTAAGAAACCGGTTAGAGTGGGAGAGAGCCAAAGCATAAGAGACTCTTCAAAACTGAGAACAAACTGAGGGTTGATGGGGGGTGGGAGGGAGGGGAGGGTGGGTGATGGGTATCGAGGAGGGCACCTTTTGGGATGAGCACTGGGTGTTGTATGGAAACCAATTGAACAATAAACTTCATATATTGAAAAAAAAAAAGAAAGAAACCGGTTTTGGGGCATCTGGGTGGCTCAGTCAGTTGAGCGTCCTACTCAGGTCCTACCCGTGATCTCACGGTTCATGGGTTCGAGCCCTGCATCGGGCTTGCGACTGTCAGCACAGAGCCTGCTTGGGATCCTGGGCTTGGGCACCATGTGCTAATGTCAGAGTCTCTGCTGTCAGCCTATGCGCAGAGTGAACATCAGATATCATCTTTATCCGTTGCGTTTTGAAGAACATTTGCCTCCTCCGTTATGCTATGCCAAACGCCACGTGCTGCTGTCCTTGCTCTGTGTCGCACGGTGCCGTGACTCGCCATCTCGCATGCTGCTCTGGAAGTCCTGTGTCCCGAATCGGCTTTCCGAGAACAGGCACCGCCACTATATGTGAATCCGTGTGACTTCCTGGGATTGCCGCTTACGTGTCACAACAACGGTATGGAATGGCCCTGCTATCACCCCGTCTTTGACAGGCTCCGTGTGACACGGGGGGAGAGCCCGACAGGTCCAAGTCAGAGCTGGGACGTAGACCCGAGGGGCTGAGGGCAGCTCCTGCCTTCTTCTTAATCACATTCTCTTGATCATTGTACTGGCTTGTGGTCCTGGAAAGAGTCCCATGCTAGACCTTTATGTCAGACAAGTGACTTCCTTTATAAAGTTTGAATTGAAAACAGACCCTCCATTTGGAATGCACACAGAGGCCAAGATTTTCCTGCATAACTCTTAAGACTTTTGCTGGTTATGGGGTGCCTGGGTGGCTCAGTCGGTGAAGCGTCTGACTTCGGCTCAGGTCATGATCTCACTGTTCGTGGGTTCGAGCCCCGCGTCGGGCTCTGCGCTGACAGCTCAGAGCCTGGAGCCTGCTTCGGATTCTGTGGCTCCCTCTCTCTCTGCCCCTCCCCCTGCTCATTCTCTCTGCCTCTCTCTCTCTCTTTCTCAAAATAATAAATAAACATTAAAAAATTTAAAAAAAAGAGTTTTGCTGGTTAAACTCTTCCCACACGGAAGGCATGGGGACCATACACTGCCCAGCACGAGAGTTGGGCATCCAGAAAGAACTCTAAGTAAATTACAGTGCTTTTTCTCTTTGCTCTCTTTTCCCTGGGAGGAGGATGTTGTATTCTGTGCAGTGGATATCCAAGCACCTTAATGTGTTTGTTCTAAGGCTTTTGACTCATATCAGGTGTCTGATTAATATCAACAGAGACGATGACGGTGACGACGACAACAACGACGATGGCCTAGATGGTGACGCTGAGTCAATTCCACTTAGCCCTCCGGAGATGAGACTGCATCTGAGGTCCACGCCAGGACTCCGTGCGTGCAAATGGTCTATGTCTCTTGGAGATCCTGCGTGCCACAGCAGCACGCCTCCTGCACAGCCCAGCTCAGCGAGGTGACGACGAGACATCTGTTCGTGTGAACTTCTAAATATCAAGGTTGACGCATAACACGAGCGCCTCTGAAGCTCTGCTTCATACTCGCATCAGAGGGCAACATCCAGCAGTTAGGTCAGGCAACAAATAGTTTGCAAGAAGAACGTGTATTCCCAGCTGAGCCGGGGGCACAGCGGGGCTCATCCTCCCTGGCGAGCCACCATCGTGTTTATGAACGTATTCGGGGAGGACAGTGTCTTTCTCTGGCTGAGTTCAGCTCAGAGCGAGTGAGCCGGCCCAAGGAGACACAGTGGGTCCCAATGTGTTTTGAAAACTCTCTTTCAACCCCCCCTGAATCTTGAGTTTGAGGAAATCCATTCTGATGGAGGAAATCCACATCCGTGTTCTGTGATAAAACCATGAGGCTGGAAAAGGTTGCTCATAAGGCTGTAACTCACCCCATCCTGGTCTGGGCTCCTTTCGTGACCTGTGCTTATTTTATTGATGGGAGAGGAAGTTCAGAGGTTGTTAGTGTCAGAAACCAGACCAGTAACAGCAGCAACCAGACAGGCCGGACTTCTTTTCACACCAGAACCCCGGAGACTTCCTCAAACCCAAGGAGGCAAGTATGACCAGTTCTGCCTCCCGCATTTCCAATGTGGCCAACACGTTCTACGGAAACAAGATGTTTTGGAAACAATTCAGAATTTCTTATTTAACTTCAAAAGGTATTTAGACATAATTCTCCTCAACATGATAGTCTGGTGTGAGATTAAAACCATATATTTTATTTTATTTATTTATGTTTAAAGTGTATTTATTGATTTTGAGAGACAGAGAGAGTACAAGTGGGGAAGGGCCAGAGAGAGAGGGAAAGAGAGAGAATCCCAAGCAGGCTCCACACTGACCGCACACAGCCCGAGCTCGCGAACCGTGAGATCATGACGCGAGCCAAAAACAAGAATCAGATGCTTAACCCACTGAGACACCCAGGCACCCCTAAAACCAAGCATTTTAAAATGAACAGAAAAACCCATATGTTGGTAGCACATTATAAATAAATGGTTATCTATGATGGTTAATATTAATGCGCGATACCATAAAGAACCATGCTGAAGTCACAGGTCTACACCACATAATAGTCATGATGTTTCCATAATACTCATTCAGCATTTCAATATATTAGAGAAAACATATTTTTTTCCTGAATTATAGCTCTGGAGTTCTCTGACTGCTTTGAAGCCTGGTTTATAAATACCAGCTTTTGGTGATGCAGCTTCTTTATTAAGGACCTCACAAAAGACGCTAACCTACACAGTGATTTCTACCAGTAGAAGAAAAGGAAGCGTAAATTCATCGCACGCCAAGGGAAAAATTCAACGGTGCTTTCAAAGGAGTGCAGCTTAATTACCTCGGGAAGGGAAGCCAATTATATTTTGAAAAATTAAGAGGGGGCAGACAAAATGTTTGTGCTTTCTCTTCTCTTCATTTGATGTAGTTTTGATGAAAAGATTGAGAACTGTTGATGAGCAGGGCAGAAGCAAAGGTAGCGGGGCTCAGGTGCTCCTCCCTTCCTGTATTTGATTATGTGAAATGCGTCAGAACAGTGCCCTTGTTGGGCTTGCCAGTAGCCTCCAAGAGGTGGCACATAAATCCCCGTTTATTATTATTATTATTATTATTATTATTTTAGAGAAACGAGCCTTCCATTGACCCATGAAGTCATAGAGTGAAAAAGAAAAGCACATCCTTGGGTCGGGTTCCATGAGTAATAATTCCAGTGGGCATGTGCTGCTCATTGGCGTTCTCCTGTTGTTTTAGTCCCGTTACTTGAATAAAATTGTTTTTTAATTAAAAACACTTTTTTCTCAAAGTGTATTCATTTTTGAGAGACAGAGCACAAGTGGGGAAGGGGCAGAGAGCGAGGGAGACACAGAATCCGAAGCAGGCTCCAGGCTCCGAGCCATCAGCACAGAGCCCGATGCGGGGCTCAAACCCACGAACCATGAGATCATTACCTGAGCTGAAGTCAGATGCTTAACCGACTGAGCCACCAGGTGCCCCTTAACAAATTTTTTTTTAATTAGGGCAAAAGCTCTGATTTTTAAAGAAACTGCCAAGTCTCTCTCTGTTTTGTTTTGTTTGTTTGTTTGTTTGTTTTGTTTTGTTTTGTTTTTTTTGGAGAGAGACAGGAGAAATGGTTAGGAAACTTTGGGGCCTGCTGCTTGATTTTGAGAACCCTGATTCCTTTTGGGGTAGTTGTCCTTTGTGCACATTTCCATTTTCAAACTGTCCAGGAGGGCATGGCCTGGTGATGAAGCCTGTGGCTTGGGAGTCAGACAAAAGTCACAGCACAGCTCATTTTTTTGAGAAAGAGAGAGAGAGAGAGCTCAAGCAAGGAAGGGGCAGAGGGTGAGAGAGAAAGAATGAATCTTAAGCAGGCTCCACACTCAGCACGGAGCCTGACGCAGAGCTCGATCCCACAACCCGGGGATCACGACCTGAGCTGAAATTAAGAGTTCGACGTGCAACCGACTGAGCCACCCAGGCGCCCCACTGGGACGATGTAGCTCTAATATTTTGCTTTCATTCCTAGCCTGCTGCACATTTTCATCATGGATGGGCACCGGATTTTATAACATCCTTTTTCAGCATGACTTGAAAGGATCACATGAACTTCCTCCTTTAATTCATTAATTTCAGTCAATCACGTTATTATTTTTTGCAGTGTTTGCATTTCTAGAATAAAGCTGACTTGCTCACAAAGAAGAATGACCTGGTCACTCGTTTAATGCAGTATTAACTTTAACCAGTTAATAGTTTATTTAGGGTTTTAGCATCTATGTTGAAATAAGAGGCTCCTTAAGTACACCAAAGACAGCCCAGCTACTAGTGACAACAGTGATGGTCATACAAAAGGTTAATGGGTCCGAGAAGAATATCCAAAGGTTAAATGAATTTCTCGTGCTCAGAAGATGTGGACTCGGTATACTGCTGTCTGGAATCACCAGGGGGAACTCTAGGCATCCTTTGGATGAATCTTCATGGAATTTTCTGTGCATGTTGTTACAGGTCACCTCCAGGAAAGATCCAAAGCGATTCAGGGGTAAAGGAATTGCCCTGTGAATGAAGCAGATGAAAAGTTATGTTTCGGTCCAGACATTGAAAAAGGAATGAGTCAGGATATCATTTTTTAAAAACTACTGTAGACAAACATGGGCCACTTGAACATGAATGTAGACACTGGACAGTGGCGGGGTCGGGGCAGGTTTGCTGCACGTGCATCTAGAGGAAGTGGGTTAGAATCCTAGGTCTTTCACTTGTCATAGGGATTCTTATGCTGGACTTTGCTTTGCAGGGAGACAACAATTCCAGAAGTAATAGGTAGAGTTTCCTGGGGTCAGATTCTGTAGCTTTCATTAAAAAGCCAAGTGTCCCTGACTTACTCCTCGTTAGACTTGGGTGTGTGACTTTCAGTGGTCCGACCTCCCTCTGGCTGCCCTCTCTATCAAGGGGGACGGTCAGTCCCAATTACTTCAAAGACGAGATGTGGACTCAAATTATAAAAAGTCAAATCTAAGTGTATATGCACAGAAGGACTTGTTTTAAGAATAAATAAATATGGCAGGCAATAAAATCTTACAGACCATTTACCTTGAAATCAAGCTTCTGAAAACATTCAACAAATATTTAGATAAACTGAGGCATCCAATTGTAGAACAGTAGGATTCTCTCATAAAATCTACGCACACACACATATTCTTTCCTCCACAAATCCCACTGTTATCACTACCAAAGAAACTGTGTTGGGCTGGATTAACATTATCCATCAAGCGTAGTGTTATGCTAAAGCTAACATTTCAGCAAGGCTTCCTGATTTGTTAATAGCTGAATAAACACACGGCCTTCCTTTAATGGAACACATAAAGAAGCTGCTGGAATTGTAGCACAGAGAGCCATGGGAAGATAAAAAAAAAAAAGGTTACTTTTTTTCTTAAAGTTTATTTTATTCATTTAGAAAGAAAGAGAGAGTGGGGGAGAGACAGAGAGACAGAAGGAGAGAGAGAATGCCAAGCAGACTCTGTACTGTTAGCACGGAGCCCAATGTGGGGCTTGATCTCATGAACCACGAGATCATGACCTGAGTGGAAATCAAGAGTCAGATGCTTAACGGACTGAACCACCCCGGTGCCCCAGGAAAAGGAGAATTTAAATAGTAATCTCCTTTGCTCTGGATTTCATATCCTTCATGTTTCCCATTTGATCCCATGTGGATTGGTTGCTTGAGGTTCTTTTAACTCAGAACCCTCACATTTTGAAGGCTGAGCTTTGTTTCTTATCTAACTTGTGGGTTTCCTATTGGAGCATACAAAGGCTAGATCATTCCACCTTGGGACTTGGAGATATCAGATAAGGTGGTCTCCATGAGTGTAACATGTTTCTCAACTGAACTAAATTACAAAATTCTGAACAATCAATGGGAATCAAGGTAATGGTGATAATGTCTCCTACTTTTTACAATCTTACTTTGCAATTCTCCGAAGGAAATTCCATTGTATGAGATGGTCTCATCTCAGCTCCCCAAATAAAATTGATCGTAGATGTGTCAAACAGAATCATTTTGAACTACTAGGGGCCAAAATTTTCTCCTATGTGATTGTATGACTAGACAATGGTAAAGTGGATACTATGAAAAATTCTAAGTGTGGTGAATATTGAGGCTTACAGGGGAGGCAATCACTTATACCAGAAGACAAGGAACTTATAGAATCAAAAAGAATAAGTTAATGAGATATCAAGCCAATGGAAGCATTTTATTAGAAAGTAGGGCTGTACACCTGTCAGAATGGCTAACATTAACAACTCAGGCAACAACAGATGCTGGCGAGGATGTGGAGAAAGAGGATCTCTTTGGCATTGTTGGTGGGAATGCAAGCTGGTGCAGCCACTCTGGAAAACAGGATGGAGGTTCCTCAGAAAACTAAAAATGGAACGACCCTACGACCCAGCAATTGCACTACTAGGCATTTATCCAAGGGAGACAGGTGTGCTGTTTCGAAGGGGCACATGCACGCCCATGTTTATAGCAGCACTATTGACAGTAGCTAAAGTATTGAAAGAGCCCAAATGTCCATCGATGGATGAATCGATAAAGAAGATGTGGTATGGGACGCCCAGGTGGCTCAGTCAGTTGAGTGTCCGACTTCGGCTCGGGTCATGATGTCACGGTCCGTGAGTTCAAGCCCCACGTCGGGCTCTGTGCTGACAGCTCGGAGCCTGGAGCCTGCTTTGGATTCTGTGTCTCCCTCTCTGTCTGCCCCTCCCCCGCTCACGCTCTGTCTGTCAAAAATAAATAAACATTAAAAAAAAAGAAGATGTGGTACAACATGAACGTCTGTTGAATGCTTTCTAAGTGCCATGCACTAGCCTGAAGGTTTTATGTACATATGCACTTCATTGAATCTTCCATTATTGGTCTCATTTTACATAAAAGGAAACTGTGACATTAAAGAGAGATTTCACTGTCCACAGTTTCCTCAAGTGCAGGACCAATATTTGAAAGTCAAGGTAGTTTGACTCCCGACATTACGGCCTAAGATATGTTTGCATGCAAATCTTTGGAGTACCAAATCAGATGCCCAAACAAAAAGGTTTATGTGACCCACAAGATGTCAGGTAGTTACTGCAAATGGGAACTTTCCGATTAGAAACCATAGACAAAGATGAATCCTGGTCTGGTTCCTTGAAATGGAGCCTCTTGTCTTCAGGGAACTGAGTTCCTATGTCCTTTCTTGCTCTTGTTTCCGGATGAGTGGACAAGTCAGCAAAGACCTCACTGTAGTGAAGTTATGAAAAAATACAGAGTCAGGCCCAAGGCAAGAATGACTAAAGAATCACCTGATGCATTGGAATGTCCCCTCATTCTGACACATTTATGCCTGCATGACAAGAAGCCATCTGAATGCTGATGGCCATGACTGTGAGATGTTCAAGCACAAAATACACATGTCCTAGGACCCCATTTTAAAAGGAGATTTGCATTATGTCTAAGAAAATGCTGCTTGGAAAATATGCATACAAAAATGTGACTTAAACTCCTAGCTATGGGAGAGTACAGATAAATCTTGTTTTTTCTGTTAATTTCTTTTTTTCTATCCTAAAATTTAGGTAATGCGTGTAACAAAACTGGTAGTTTTAAAAACCAATTGAACAAACAAATGTTAAGTGTCTACTATGGGTGAGACATTTTGCTAAGAAATTCAAGACACAGCTGGTAAACTTCAGGGACCAGACCTTGTTGGTCTTCACCATCTCTGTGGACCCGCTGTCCTGGATTGGCACTGAGTAAGGCCACATAAGTATTTCATAAACAAATGGAGAGAGACTCATCCACAACTGAGAAATTAATATTTTATAGGTGTTGTGATAGAATTATACACAGTGGAAGCAAGGAGGGGAAAATTCACTGGTGGGTGGGTGGGGATGAGTGTTGTGAACTGGAGACTCTAGGATGTGATGCCTGAACTGCACCTTATAGTAAGAGGTGAGGGGAGTTAGGAGGGCATGACGCCCAGAGGGTGAGCAGGAAACCAGAGGGAGGAAGCCCATCATAGTCAAAGGAAGCTGGATGAAACCAGCCTGGTGCCGGCCAGCTCAGGGTTGTTACAAATAGCGAAAGGAGGAGACAGAGAGAGCAAGAACATTGCAGGGAAATGAAACTTCTAGATGAGCAGGAAAAGTCAACATTGACTTTTTTGCAGATGAAAAGACCAAGGATTACAGGCAAAACAAACTAAGACCATGAAATAAAATGACATGACAGGTGCAGAACATGACAGAATCAACAGATTCAAGAAAACACAAGAAGAAAGGAATTATGGACCAAATCTGAACAAAAGGTATTCCTGTAGAAACTCTAATTAAATGCTATCTCCATTTGCATAAAAATGGCACAGATCTTTCTTTTGGGGTGGTAGTTCTGAATGGTTTTAATGGACTTCTGGCTTATCTTTTTTTTTTTTTCTAAAGTAACTATGCACTTTATCACTATGTCTTTATTAAGAATATACTTAAAGAGGACATATCAGAAACTCATAAATAGGTTGTAGAGTTGTACAAATATTTCGTAAAATGTTTTTAAAATGCCAGCCTAGGAAGTTACAGAGAGGGAGGGAGGCAAACTATAAGAGACTTTTGAATACTGAGAACACACTGAGGGTTGATGGAAGGTGGGGGGAGGGGAAAGTGGGTGATGGGCATTGAGGAGGGCACCTGTTGGGATGGGCACTGGGTGTTGTATGGGAACCAATTTGTCAATAAATTATATTAAAAAATAAATTAAAAAAATAAATAAAATGTGTGTATTAGGAAATAAGCCTTATTTATCTAGGTTATTAAATCATTACGCAATTAATAAAATCTGATTTCCAAATTTAAAAAATAAAAATAAAATGCCAGCCTAGGGATTCAATTCATTTCTCAATAAATACTGTTAACATGTAGCTAGTGCAGTAAGTATATTAAAAAGAGAAAGAAAGAAAGAAAGAAAGAAAGAAAGAGAAAGAAAGAAAAGGAAAGAAAGAAAAAAAAGAAAGAAAAGAAAGAAAGAAAGAAAAGGAAAGGAAAGAAAGAAAGAAAAAGAAGAAGGAAGGAAGGAAGGAAGGAAGGAAGGAAGGAAGGATGAGAGAGACAGAAGCGGGAGGGAAAGAGGGAGGGAGGGGAAAGTGAATCCTTCCAGATCTTGCTATATGTGCAGACAGTAGACTGACCTATAGGCAAGAGCATGACTCACTGCTCCATCAAGAACTTTGTCTCAACAAGCATTATTTACGTCTGGGTATCCTATCCCTTATTGCCACTCATTGCGAAATAACCTGAAGTCGTGTGTTAAAATGAACCAGAAGAGGAATGAAGGGACTGTCCATGGCCATAACTAGAAAGAAAGGAGCCTCAAGGTCACTGAGAACGGTCGTCCATTACGGTCCCACAAATAACACGTAAATCGATAGTCCTCCTGAAAGCCCGCTGCTAATACGGGGAATAATGTCCCCACCTGGAGCAAGAATTTCAATAGCAAACGTTTTCTTTCCTTGAAGGACGTTACATACAGACCCTTCCAGAGAATCTGTGCTGTCTTCTCCCCTTTTGGTAGAAGAAAAAAAAAAGGGTTCAAAACTACTGTCATTTCATCGTAAGCACTTCTGCTCCAGTTTCTAACTTCGTGTCCTTTTAATCTTAATTACCTTAATCGGTAGCCACGCCTGTGTCACCGGTGCCGCACAGACCCTCTTCTCCAACCCCACGTGCCGCCTTTCTGGCAAATGCAGAGCATGTCATTTTCTGGGTGAGTAACAGGCAGCCGGGCACGATGCAGTCAGTCGCTGAATTTTATGCCGCTGCAACTTGTTTAATCAAATCGAGGCAGATATGGTTGATTACATGGACAAAAAGCGACTGAACAAACACATTTGTTCAGGAGTAACTAAGCATCAGATAATATTATGTAATGCGGAAGGAAGTAACTCCCTGGCTTAATGTTACGGTTTCCATGGCAACTGCATCAGTGGAGGGTGAAGGAGTTCAGAAATATTGGTTTCTTTCCGGGCAGACGTGGAGTATCTACACGCACATGATGCTTTTGGTGTCTTTAGAAAAGTATTCCGCTCGTTAGGGAGTGATCTTAGTTATTAATAAGTGAAAATACTGGGACTATAATCTTAGAGTGAAAACAGGTTGGCTTTGCATTTCCCAAGTTCTTTAGGGACAGGAGCGATGCTCAGGTTGGTAGAGGGAGAGGGCCACATGAATTTTACATGTGATGGGGTGTATTCCAAACACAGCCGCCCTCCCACGTAGGCTCTATGAGCCACGGATGTTTTTTTTTTTCCCCCTTCCTTTTCCAAAAACAAAGGCAGCGATGGTGACAACAAAAGGGGGAAGTCCCAGCCAAATGATGAACACTGCAGAGGGTGGCGGTTCCTGCGGAAAGCAGAAAAGATGAATTACGGGAGGGGAGGCAGAGAGGAGGCTCGGGTTTTGCATGCAGGCTCTGTGGTTCCTTTATCTGCTGCAGCAGTGCGATTACAGGGCAGGGAGGGAGCGGGAGGCACCCTGGGAGCTCCGGAGCCCTGTCTCCAGTGTGGCTGTGCCAGTTTTATGGAGTTCATTTTCATCCCCCTGGGTCAGGTGACGAACAAAGTTAAATATCCAGATTTTTCCGAACGCAACTTACACCTCCGGAAGACTTAGAGAAATCCAAGTATTTTGTATTCTGTGGCTGAAGGGGGAAATTCATTTCCGTGGTCACAATGAAGGGCTGAGAGGGGGGAGGGCTGAATTCTGCTCTGGCCTCATTCACCTACACGCTGCATGCTTTTCCTCCTAGTGGCTCAGGTGTGGCTTTTCCCCAAAGGCTGGCTTTTTCATGAAGGGAGCGTCAGAGTTTCCTTCAACCTGAACACATCCATTAACTATGGACCTTACCTTTTTCATTCATCTCCAGTGTTTCCTTGCTGCCCCTTCCAAGAAGGTTAGTACAGAGGAGAAGCCTGCGTTTCTAAGTTATGCTTAGAGGACACATAGAGGTTTTTCCACTGAGATTTTCTCCACGTCTAGTGCCAATCCTGTGTCAGGTGTCCTAGGTGTATTGTTATTTTCAACTGTGCACATCATCCTCCAGTTCTTCTTCTTTTTTTTTTTCTTAAGTTTATTTATTCATGTTGAGAGAGACAGAGCAAGCGAGGGAGGGGCAAAGAGAGAGGAAGAAAGAGAAAATCCCAAGCAGGCCCTGCACTGTCATCACAGAGCCTGACGTGGGGCTCATATTCACGAAACACGAGACCATGATCTGAGCCGAAACCAAGAGTCGGACGGTTAACCAGCTGCGCCACCCGGGCACCCCCAACCTCCAGTTATTCTAACAGACAGCCTCGAAGAGGGCTTCTACCCTGATTCCACGTGATCACACATTCATGAGGCTCCCGTTGAGGAACAAGGGAAGAGACCATCTCTGTGCTGTGCCCTAAACTTTGGTGCACACTACAGAGAGCAAGGTCTTAGAGATGCTCCCTCTCCCCTGGCCCCACAAGTTCTAATCATTGGATAATTCCTAACGAGAAGCAAATACAAGCAGCAATTGTTTTTCCAACTCTGTTGGAAGTTTAGCCCCACTGGGTCTATAAGAGGATCTTTGGGTCTGTAATGCCATCCCCTTGACACGCAAAAAGAATAAGATGTGGCATAACTTAGAAGTAGTAGCCATGTAGTAGCCAAAGTAGAAGCCATGGCAGAAATCTGCCCTCTTTTTACCTTCCTTATAATAACAAAAGTAGAGTATTCTCCAAGTGCTTGGTATTACCAAGCATTTTTATTTATCCCTCAAGACAACATTTCAAGATAGATATTACCATCTGTACTGGCCAAGGTTCTCCAGAGAAACAGAACCAATTGTGTGCGCACGCACGCGCGCACACACACACACGTGTGTGTGTGTGTGTGTGTGTGTGTGTGTGTATTCCAAAATCTGGTAAGGGAAGCTGGCAAGCTAGAGACTCAGGAAAAGACCTGCGATTTGAGTCCAAAGGCCATCTGCTCTAGAACCAGGAAGAGCTGGTTTTGTAGATAAAGTCTGAGGGCTGTCTGCTGGAGAATTCCCTCTTCCGTAGAGGAAGCCAGTGTTTTGTTCTAGCCAAGTCTTCGACTGATTAGACAAGGCCCACCGACATTATGGAGTGGAGAACCATCTGCTTTACTCAAAGTCCACCATAAGTGTAAATCTCCACCCAAAGCCACCCTCACAGAAACACCCAGAATGTTTGACTATATAAGTGAGCACTTTGGTCCACCCAAGCTGGCACATAAAAATCACTATCATACGACCCATGTCTTACCAGTCAGGTAAAAGGGAGGGCAAATAAATTAACTTGCCGAAATTACCTGAGTAGAGGCCAGCATGGTAGGGATTCAAACCCAAGACTTTGGCCCCATATGTTTCCACACACATTGTTAAAAGTCAGAGAGACAGCTGCTGCTGACTCTGTCTTAGACCGTGGCGCTCCACAGCACTAGGCTTCCACAGGCAGGTAGGTGTGTCAGCCAAGGGCCAAGTTCATAACTGCCTTTCCTGCCCATTGCCTTCTCTAAACTACTTTTGTGTGTGTAGTGTGCTTTTAAGGGGCTTGCCGGCGAAATAAAGTTTGTGAATGGAGATGTTCTCATGATAAATGCCTTTGGAACCTAGTCTGGTGGCCCCCTTCACACCATCTTGGCCAGAAAGAGGAAAGATGTAATAATTCCTTAGCTGTTCCCACAGGATGTTTGTTCTCACTGGAGCCCTGGTAGTGATGCTCTAATCCTCGTTTTCCTGTGTGGATAGCCAGGTCCAGGTCAGGTTTAACGACCTACCCCACACTGGGAGACTTTGTGAACGAGACCCCTAGGACCTACACTTTGGTCTGGAGTTTCTTCTGCAAAATGAGTGTCCTGCATCACTGGTCTGCTCTCTGATGGTTTATCTGATGCCTGAACCAAGTAACAAAGAAAAGACAGAAGCTTCTCCTGCCTCCCCTCGGGTAAGCACGAAAGCTGTGCCTAGCACATCAGAAGTGAACAACTAGCTCCGGTCTGCTTTTTGAACAGAGTGGTCACTTACTAAGATGTTCTTCCGTTGGCGCTTCTCCAGAATATTCAGTGACTTCTCTGGGAACTGAGAGCAGATGAACAGTCCGGATAAGAGCGTTTTAATTGTGGTTGACTCCTGGAACTTGTGTGGCAATGGATTTGCTGGGCCTCCCTGTAGTGCTGGCTCCTCTGTAGAGACTGAGTGGGCGGGGGTGATACGGGTGGACCAAGAAATAACTTATAAAACCGGCCATGATGGGGCTTGCTTAGTCCAAAGACAGACTACGCGCAAACCCAGCCATCCCATCTTAGCTGCGTGCTGTCGTTGGTATCACACTGCGGGTCTTCTTTCTAGGGTTGCATGAACCACAGTCTGAAACTCAGTTTCCCTCTCCAGCAGCTGCCCTCTCCCACTCTCCTCACCAAAGGAAGTAAAATGGCATTAAGGTGCATCATGACGTGGTAATCACTGCCAATGTATACTTCCAGGAAGCTAGATTCTTAGCACTTCCTAGAGTGGGCATGTAAGTCATCCACGCAACTTATGAAGGCGGGCCACTAATTCTTTGCTGCTAAGGGGGAGGCAAATATACCCCACAAGAGGTAAAACAAGGCACAGCCTGTCCTAGCCTAGAAATCAATTCAAATTCTATCGTCTGAGGATGTGAAGGGCAAAGCTTTCAATGCTCTGCCAGTACAGCTAATTTTTATCCAGGTCCCCAAAGTGAATGAAGTGTGGTGTCTTTAGATATTGTATAGCTCTTTTTCAAATGGAACTTTCTGAAGAGATCGAGTTATGCCAAAGATTTTTGTGTATACGTTTTCTCCTTGAGGTGTGTCTTAGGTGGCATGGGCTGCCATAACAAAATCCATAGACCGGGTCGCTGAAGCAACAGGAATTTACGTCTCACAATTACTGAAATTGGAAGTCGAAGATCAAGGTGCCAGTAGGGTCTGCAGACAGTCGCCTTCTATGTCCACACATGGCCTTTCCTTACTGCCTGTGTGCAGGGTGAGAAAGCAAGCTCTCCTGTGTCCGCTCCCATAAGCACACTAATGCCATCATGGAGCCCCACCCTCATGGCCTCATCTAAACCCAGGCGCCTCCCCGTTCAGTTACCATCACAGTGGGGCGTAGTGTTTCCACATATGAATGTGGGGGGAGGACACAACTCTGGGGCTTGGGTATGAAGACCCAACCCTTTTAGCATCAGAATCCCTACAATCGTATAGCAGCTTGTGAGATCTCTTCTGCCTTTGTGTCCCGTTCATTAGCTGGGGGTTTGGTGCTTGTGTTCCAGTGGCCGGCTTGACTGATAGAGCTTTGCAACCTTTTTGGAGCTTCCTCTGCAACAGGTTCTAGTCCTTTCTCATTGGTTCTTGGAAAAATGCCGCCAGGAAGCTCTGTCAGAAGGAAGTGGGTGGCTCGTCCCCATTATAAAACGTTTCTTTTACTAAGAGTCACCAGAGAAGTCTTTGATTAAACACATACAGGAGAACATAATGTCTTGGCCCTACCGAAAAATGGTAAGAAAGAAGAGAGATGGGCAAAGGAGAGTTGACTTGCTTAAATTCTCACAGGGTGTATTTGAGAAAGACCAGCTTTGGAGTGAGACGAACTCCGTTTTGCACTTTGGTGCCACCATTTAACAGCTCAGTGATTCTAGGAAATCTTCATAATTCCTCTGGACCAGATTCCATCACATATAAGATGGGGGTTTAAATACCTACCTGGTAACCCTATGAAGTTTTGTCATTTTACATAAAGTACGAAGCACAATGTAGACGCCCCAAATTTGTTATTTCTCATGGTCCTTCATTACAACTATATAATACATTCTTTCCTGGGGGCTCTTAAAGTTCTTCAAATTTCAACCTACCTTCTTCAGGTACTCATGTAATATTTGACACATATCCTCAACGGAGAAGACAATTAGCAAACTCACGAACTGTGATTCTGTTTTATCAACATGGTCTAAGACCAGGGTCAGAAAGTATAGCCCTTGAGCCCAATCTGGCCCACTGTTTGTTTTGGTAAATAAAGTTTTATTGGAACGCGGTCACACTCATTCATTTACACATTGTCTACAGCTGCTTTTGTGCTATCTACTCTTTTATGGAAAAAATAAAAACGTGATCCCGGTCTAGGGTAATTATTTCCAACCTTGCCTGAAAGTGTTGACTGATCTTGGCTCCTTGAGTCCAAGATTGGTGTAATTTAAATACCTCATTTCATGTATGAATATCCCTAATAAACGCAGAAATTCTAGTTTCGAAATAACTTGGGAAAGAAGTATAGAGCCATACGTAAGGATAAGGGATGAACTTCATCACTGTTCTGCCAACCTTTGGGGAAATTTGTTCTGTTTGTGGCAGAATAAACATTAGGTGCTCAGCGTCCTGGTCCGATGAGCTTAAGACCCCTGGGAACAAACGGGTACATTCAGGTTTATTGATCTGACGAGATGAGGGGGAAGCAGGTCTGGAGAGCGTCTCACCAAACAAGAAAATAAGGGGCAATGATGGAGTTTGAATGTAATCTGAAGGAAGCAGTGCTTTGATAAGGCCTCAAAGCAAAGCCCCACAAGGTAAAGGGCAATAGCGGGTCCGGACTGAAAAGTGTTCCGGTGCAAATAAGGAAGTTAAGATAGATATGGAATGTTGCCCTTATCTGAAGTTCCGCACTGGTTTGTAAATCCTGACTCCTTCTCTGTGTCCAAAAGCCACTGGGTCCCCCGGGGCAAAAGCGGGAGGTTTCATTCTTACTGGTACAATTTCAAACAGCAAAGGTTCCTCCAGTCTATGATTTTAGAGAACAAAGTTTCTCAGTGGGTTCAAGAGCGGCAGTCACTCAAAGAAGGGGTTGCTATGACATACTGGAACTCTCCAGGATGTCCTTGGGGGGGAAATAGTGTTTCCTGTGAACTCCACAGCTGGCTCTGTTCTTCCAGCCTGATGAATGGCCAGGCAGGTTTTTACTTTCTTGGTGGGGACTAATTTTTACTTTTTCATCCAGAAGGTGATGCTGGCGGGCGTGGAAGTTGCAGAGATACAGAAGGGAGTGCAAGATGGGCAGGAACGAAGACGGTGGAGAGGTCAATGCCAGGCAGATAACAGGTTGAAGGGAGATTTCCTGCAGCCTAGTACAACACCAGAGGGAACACTGAGCTCTCTTCCCGAACTCGATCGGGACTCGATCGGGACTCGATCGATCCCGACTGGATCGATACAGGTGCCCTGAATACACGAAAGATGTGTTTGCGTGGCTGTGAGGACTCCCAAGCCAAAAGGAGTAGTAATAACCCTCATATTATTAGTTACATTCTCACGTGGCATTTCGTGATGCTTAACATTTAACCAGAAAACTGGAGTGGAGATGCCTCTAGCCAACCGTCAAATGTATGAGGAATTTTCTTCCGTAGACACTCACAGAGAGACGTCAGGGTTATTCCTTAGGTGACGACGGTCAGTAAGAAACCACTGTTGTGAGGAGGGATGGCCTCTCCCGGGGTTTGAGAGAACAGATTAGAAGCAAAGAATGGCTTGATTCCTGCAGGGGCTAGGTTTCTTTCCTGATATGTCTGTAAGGGACGGGAAGTCCTAAATACTGCATCAGAATTGGCGTAGGAAATGGACTTTGGGGCGCTAGGAATGGACGGATGGCAGAACTCACGCACGCTGCCTCCATGACCCCCTGACTTCCTCCACGTAACCCCCGTGGAACCGTGAGAAGCACAGCTGGGAGTGCCAGTGTCACCCTCTCCGGGCTCCCACACAAAGTGATAACTGGGGCGCTCCCTGTCCCCTGTGGGCTCAGAGGGTAAGATTCGTGCAGAGAAAGAAGCTTATGCAAACTTTCGGTAGCCGGAGGGCCTCTGTCTTTCAGTTCAGAGACTTCCCGCCATCGTCGCTGACCGTGCTTAGCAAAACCTTCATTTCTCCAAAGCTCCGGACCTTTCCATGCTCACCTTTATGCAATCTCCTTTTTTTCCTTTTTTCTCCCTCTGTCTTCCCCAGATCACTACGAGTATAAGTTATCTTAAGTTTCGAATATTCTTTTCATCCTCCGTTCCCTTTCTCTGCTCCTCCCCGATCGCCACCCCTCCACGAAGCCTCTGAACCCTCAAGGGCCTGAGGACCACTGCAGAAATTAATTCCGCCTCTGGGTCCTGGGAAGTATAGCAATAGCGGGAAAGAGACCTGAGTATGGGACTGGGTTCAGTTCCCCAAACTGCACCAGCAAGTAGCCAAGGAACAAGGTGGCACCCATGGATGGAAACTCCCCAGGAGGTGACATCAGGGAGAGCTGGCCTTCTGGCTAAACGGACAACAGGATCCTTGCAAACAATAGCTCGGGGCAGTCAGACGCCTGATCAAGAATTTGGTCAGATACGGCGGGAGATCAGATCCGGAAGGTGAGGATTCTCTCTCAACTGACTTAGCAGGACTCGTGCTAACATTGGGCGCTGCGGGTATGGCAAGGGTGAGGCCTGTTCGGGAAGAGAGCTCAGGGGAGCCTGATTGAAGTTTGCTTAGGGAGAGAGTCTTGGTCAGGGAGGGGCCAGACACAGCACTTGAAGAGACAGGGGCTGAAGGGGTCCTGAGGTGCAGGTTAAACAGGTGCATTTACATAGGGAGGCAGGCATCCAGCTGTGGGAAAGTGGAGGACATGAGAGGCAGCTTCCCAGGCACCAATTCATCCTGTTCAACAGGGAGATCGGGGCCAGAGTCTGGAGCCAGGCGCAGCCTGTGGGACGGGGTTCACTTTGATTAGAATCAGCGGGGAGGGGAGAGTGAACCCCATGAGGTCCCCAAAGGAAGGAAGAGGTGATCTCGTGAAAGGTAGTCCTATATGCTCTGCGTCATTGATCGGCTAAAAAATTGTTTACAGTAGAGGACCAAAATTAGGAGGAGGGAAAAACCCAACCGATGGAAATTGACTAGCCCCAAACCAACAAATCCAGGACCCGTAGCAGCACGGGTTTCTTAGGGACAAAAGCCACCAGACAAACTTAATAGCTTGCTTCTTGAAAAGAAATGTATGCATGTGCACACACATACACACACACACACACACACGTGCGCACACATCACCCAAATGAATGGTTGAGGGGAACACACAGCAGATGTTACTTATTTTGACTTTACTAAAGCACTTGATAAAAATGTCTCATGAAATTTTACTTGCAAAACAAGTTCAAATTGGCTGGAATCGGAGAATTCCAGTGCAGATTGAAAACGGGCTCCAAAACCGTAAACCAAAGGCAGCGGAACGGATACCTAAATGGCAGCACATCTGGCTGCTGGAAGGTGTTTAGAAGAATGTCCCAGGGGTTTCTGTGAGGACCGAGTTTATTAAAAATCTTTATCAATGAGTTGGAAGAACCAGCCAACAGGATGTGCCTGAGTCCTGCCCAGAATACTAAATTAGCCGATGCTAGAGGAAGCACGGAAGATGGGGTCCCGTGTAGAGGATAGACTGAGAGCTTACGGGTGTATAAGGAGGAGGAAGGAAGGAACAAAATGAGATCCGCCCCTGGGGAAATTCTCAACGTGCTGATCCGTGGAAGAGAAGGTTCTGGAAATACGCGAAGGAGACCACTGAGGTACAATGGGAGAGGAAGGCCCCGGAGGACCAGGAAACTGCAGATTAGGTATAAATTGGCAAAGCTGTTCAGTGGCCAGCAAGGGAAGATGCGGGTTTGTGGGGCCTGCAGTTTATAAAGTTTGGTGAGCCCTCTTCAAGAAAAACATTTAAATATATATATTAACTTACAATTAGGGCCAGGACTTTGAAGGTGACTGGAGTCAATGAAGTCTGAAAGTTGAAGCGCCCTGAGTTTCACCGTGACCCAGCCTGCTCCGGGCACAGCTGGTATCGCAGGGGTGTGGTGGGGAGGGTGAAGAGAGGGCAAGCTTGATCCAGGTTCAGGGCATGGCGGGTGCGGAGACCTGATGGGGGAGAGAATGGGGCTGTTCCATTGCCCGCCAGGACTATGGGTTATGAGGTAGGTAAAGGCAAAATATGAGGTTGAAGCAGAAAGCAAGGGACCGTGCAAGTTATATTGAGAAGGATTTCCTTGATTCTGAGGCCAGTGGGACGTCTGGGAAGGGGCTAAGTGGGGGACTAAGTCATGTGAATGGAGTGTTAACACAGATCGACAGGCTGCCAGTTTAAAGGGACACAAGAGAGGCACAGAGAGGCCAACTTGGATGTTCCAGAAGCCCAGATAAGAGACGGGAGTTGACTGAGGTGGCCGGAGAGCCGGGAAGAGAGCAGATTCACCTAGGAAATGTTTAAAAGCAAGAAATGGGAGGATTCGGGGTTCAACTCGATGCAGGGGTAAAAATAGGAAGGACTTATTTCAAACGTCTATCATTCTCGCATTTGAAACCAGGTACCGTCTCTTAACTTGTTGGCGACGTGAGCTCACTAACTCAGGGCGGCGGGGTGCCCCTGGGGTTATGTTTGGAAGTCAAGAGCCTCAGACACATGAAACCACCCACATTTAGCCACGCGGCTCAGAGGTAAGAAGAAAAAGGACAGTTGCAAGCCTGTTAAGGCGTTGTAATTTTTTTTCACGCTCGCAGATGTTTGGAGCCACGCCGTCTGTCGTTGGAAGGATGCGGGACAACGCGTGGGTAAAGGACACTACCTTCGTGCGATGGGAAACTGCAGCTTTTAATGAGCAGAAGGCGTGCCCGCTGTGGCCCGGTTAGAATGCCATCCGCTACAGTCACAAAGGCAAAAGAGCGAGTCGCAGAAGCTGCAAACTATGACGCAACTCTTGTTTTTTTAAGAAAGTAAGTGTTTGATGAGGGCGGAGAGATTCACACAAGACCAGTAACGGCGGCTCCCTCTGGGTGATGGGAAGGCGAAGGGAAACCAGGAGTCACTCTCTATTACTTTCTGTGTAGATAAGAGGTTGTCTTTTTGGTGAGATAGTTGCACGCACACACACGCATGCGCGTGAATAGGCATTAAATGGCCCTAGAAGGACTTTGCAAACACGTAAACGCCCTCTTCAGTAAAGAGTATTATTAGGGTTCTGTTGCCAGCCTTTCCGACTGCTGCTGGAAGGGGCCCGAAAAGCACAGGAAAACCCACTTGGCCGCGTTGAGGTTGTGAGCTAAGGCGGGCCATCCCTGGCTGGGCTCAGTTTGGTTTTCAGCCAAGCCCGGTGACCTGGGTGACCGTCTGGTCTGGTGCACCCAGGCAAAGCCACTCCATTTTGAAGAGCTTTGACTCAGGATGCTGCTGTGGGCCCAAGTCAAGCTATGAGATCAAAAGTGCCCGGGGCTCCTAAGAGGAGAACCCGGAGAGACAAAGCAAGCAGAAATAAGGAGGGAGGACCTTATCTGTGCCCAGGAGCTGAGGGTTACTCCGAACTTTCGCTTAAGCCACTTATTCCAGGCTTGGGTTGAAGTCATCTTTGGACCGGTCATTACCTTCAAATCTGCTAAATTGCCTTTCGCATCACAGCGGAGCAGACTTTCCGTGGGCTCTCCTTACATTTTTCCATCTGAACTGGAAACACCCACAGAAACGCTTTGCTTTGCTTTGCAACATCCCGTATAATTTTATTCTGTTTGGATTTCCCATCATCTGTAAAGAAAATAAATAGCTTTCTGGCGAGCGGTATTTGGGGGCAGTATAACTATAATCAGTTTCTATTTCAAGTTTCTTCTGCCCGTCTTTTCATTCCCGCCAGGGGTGCTAGAGTCTGATAGTTCTCTTTCTCTTTTGTGTATTGATCTCGGTCTATAGCAACCCGCTGATAAACGTAAAAATCGTGGGTTTGTCATCTGCCAGATTTTTGTTGTGAGGCTTAATTTTGTTTCCTTTACAAGCTGTTCAAGTGTGCTAGCTATAGAGACCAGATGGTTCCTCTATTGCCTTGATGTTTCCTTCACGTGAATGAATGATTGTCCAGAGATTTCCAAGGCTGTGCTGAGATAGTATAGTTTCTATAGTTACTCTGGTTAGCATCACTGCCTTTATGCCTTTGCTGGCACAAAAGAATATTCCATCCATCAAAGTCTGGAAACCACTTAAAAGAAATGGCCCTCTGTGTTTTGAAATTGTGTGAGGAAACCCCAGGTTTCAAGTAACCATTAATAAATAATTACCTTTTTGTTAGTGCGCCCTGCCGATTCCTGATAAGAACGAGTTGATGCATGGCGTAGCTGGTCTGAGGCTTCGGGTTTGGTCGAATGTGCCTGCTTTGTATTCCCCACAGATGGAAGCTTCCAGAAGGCACAGGGAAGCATGCTGTCTCCACACCATAGGAAGTGCTTGGTGGGTAGTTAAGATAACGTGGGGACAAAGCTATTCTCCCCCCAAGTGTCAGCCCGGGGCTTAGCCTGTGGATGCTTAGGATGCGTTCACCGATTGGGCTTTCGGAAGGGCTCTGTGGGAGATCACTGTGTGACGCCATGATGAACAGAACACAGAGAGGAGTTTCTCGGGATTCTGATTGTATGGGTGGCCTGAGACACCCAGAGGCTCTGGACAAAGAAGGGGTTCGGGAGTCAGAAACAAGAAGTAAGTAACCAAAACCAAGATCTTAGACCCAATTCCATGTTGAAGATGCATCAGCATCCTGCTCCACCAGGAGCACCCCTGTGGTTGAACCAGGTGGGTTTATGATCAGCTGTGGTGAGAGAGAACACGGGGAACCGGAGAAGTCTCAGCGTGAGAGGTGGTTGGAGAGAGACCGTTAGAGGATTGGGGCATCGGTTGGGGTGATTTGGGGGACGCTCTAAGGACACAGAGGTTTGCTCTAAGTAACTGGGTATTATCAACAAACAGGAACGATCCTAGAAGTGGGATCTCAATAAATCTCATCCGTACGGAGGGCACACCCCAGCCGGGATAAAAAGAACGGGTAAAGGCATAGAAGTCACTTATTTAGCAAGATTGGAGGGTGTTGGTATCTTGCTGGTATCTTGTCTGGGTGGATGTTCTGAGATTATTTATGTCCAGCGGGAGAACACGCAGCTCAGCTGGAAGTCTGAGATTGTGCTAACGCGGAGATCGCCACGTAAGGCCACCCTACTTGCATACATCAGGGAGGTTTGACACTGAAGAAGTCAAGAAAGGCGCTGGAGAACCCTGCCCCCCCCTTTCACTGCTTCGCCTTTGCTTTATTGCTCTCTGGTTCACCCGGACTGCCCCAACTCAGACTCCCATTAGCAACCCCCTGCCACCCTCCATCCTTGTGCCTGTGCGATGGGTGGGCCTCATGCCAGGGTGGCGAGGGAGCCGTCCTCCGCACCCGGAAGCAGTCATCCACCTAGAATGGTCCTTTGGTAACAGACAGAAGCATCACTTTTCTAAATGGGTTTATACGAGCTAGAAATAGATTTAAAGACTTAGGCAAGGAGCTGTGTGTATTTTGAACATCCCATTCGGAACAGTTCACAGAGACAAAAAGCCTGTTTCCAACGCAGCCACACACACACACATCTCTTAAAATAGCGGATGCCAAATAAGGTCGCTCGAGCTGTTCACTCTGCACACGCATTTGAACTCCAAAGGGAAGGCACACGTAAGGAAGTTTTGGAGGGGAATATATTCGGTTAGAAATGACCTCCTGCTGGAATGTCGATTCTAAAATGGCAGGAAACCTTGACTTCACCATGTTGAGCACATGGCATTTATTATTTACTAGGAAAATGAGGCTTTGAGATCCTAAATTAATTGGTCAAGCTCCCCTAGCTAGTGGGCAACAGCTGGGATTTAGGAAGATAGTCTTCTCATGTCAATGCCAAAGCCACTGTTCTCAACTAGAAGCTATTTTATCTCCCGCCATGAAATAATATACATTAGAATGAAGTTATGGAGCGCCCAGAAAGGTCAACCTTATGGGGATAGATCTAGAGACACAGTGTGGAGGCCAAGAGCATGGGGGCGATAGGTCGTGTGGTGTCCACTCTTCTCTATCTATTCTCCACCCTTCCAATCTATACACTTTGCCTGATGACTTTGCAGTTCCTCCTATAAAAGAGGGGACACGTATTGCCCCAGTCTTTGAGTCTGGGTTTGGCCATGTGTCTCTCCTTGCCCTGTAGAATGGGAAGGTGGTCCTGGCGTGCCAGTCCAACACTAGACCAAGGGCTTGTGCATTTCCACGGGAACGTCTGCGCATCTGGCTTCATAATCAAAAGAACATGCTGTGGCCAATCCACTGGTCCCAGGGAAAGGACGAGGGTCACGTGGAGCAGAGTCACCTCCGGCTGAACTCGTCCTAGATCAGCTGGCCCTCTGCCAACCTGCGCACACCTGAGAATACATCATTGTTTTAAGCCATTATGCTTTGAGGTGCTTTGTTATTCTGTATCTTTGTGGCAATAGCTAACTGATACAAAACGCATTTGATTTATAGGATACGGGCTCCAAGCAACTTCTGTCATTAGCTTTGGCCATTATTTAAACCTTCTAAGCCGCAAAGTTTGTCATGAAAGATGGGAGAATAGAAATCCCAACCCATAAAATGTTTTTGTATTTCTGTGTGCTGACTGAAATAAGGCTGGTAAAACGCATAGGGTAGCACCTGGCACGAGTCACACCGTGTCACAGTTATCGTGGTGGCCCTGTGTCTCTGTACTGGGTGCTGACGCATTGAGTGGCAGATCTGTGTCTACTGATTGGTTCTGTGGTGTTCAGGCTTTACAAGTTAAACAGCGGGGAAGCTGCATGGATGGACTTCTTTTTGTAAAAAAAAAAAACTATTTTTGAGGGAGAGAGAGAGAGAGAACATGAGCAGACGAGGGGCAGAGAGAGGGGGACAGAGGATCCCAGGCAGGCTCTGTGCTGAAAGCAGAGAGCCTGATGTGGGGCTGGAACCCACAAACTGGGAGATCATGACCTGGGCTGAAGTTGGACGCTTAATCGACTGAGCCACCCAGGCCCCCCAGCAAAATCAACTTCTTAAGTGCTGAATATTCTCAGCCGGAGAGAGTGGTGGGTGTGTATGTGTGCACCTGTGTGTGCATGCACCTGCGTGTGCACCCGTGTGTGTGTTCACCTGTGTGCATATGCACCTGTGTGTATGCACCTGTGTGTGCGTGCATATGTGTGTGTATATACCTGAGTGCATGTGCACCTGTGCGTGTATGCACCTGTGTGTGTGCATCTGTGTATGCGCATCTGTGTGTGCACCCGTGTGCCTGTTCACCTGTGTGTGTGCACATCTGTGTATGCACCTGTGTGTATATGCGCCTGTGTGTGCGTGCGCGTGTGTGCATGTGCACCTGAGTACATGTGCACCTTTGTGTGTGTGCACATGCATGTATGTGCATCTGAGTGTATGTGCCCTTGTGTGTGCACCCGTGTGTGCACACATGTGCACATGCACCTGTGTGTAGGCACCTGTGTATGCATGCACCTGTGTGCACGTGCACCTGGGTGTAGGCACCTGTGTGTGCGTGCATGTGTGTGTGTATGTACCTGAGTGCATGTGCACCTGTGCATGCACCTGTGTGTGTATTCACCTGTGTGTGCGCATCTGTGTATGTGCATCTCTGTGTGCACCCGTGTGCATGTTCACCTGTGTGTGTGCACCTGTGTGTATATGCACCTGTGTGTGCATGTGCACCTGAGTACACGTGCGCCTTTGTGTGTGTGCACATATGTGTATGTGCATTTGAGTGTATGTGCACTTATGTGTGCACCCTTGTGTGCACCCGTGTGCACGTGCACCTGTGTGCACGTACCTGTGTATGCATGCACCTGTGTGCATGTGCACCTAAGTGCACGTGCACCTGTGTGTGTGCCTACGTGCATGCACTTGCGCCTGTGTGCGCATGTGTTCTGACTAGAATGGAGCAGAGGCGGGGAATGTTTCTGCTTCCCCAAGATCCTGCAGAATGTCTTCATCTGTGCTTCCATTACTGCGTGATGTTGGGCCCTCCATTTCTGGGAGCTAATGATGTTTAAAAGAGAAGAGGTTGTCACGAAGCAGTGGCTGTCCCCAGCCTGCTAGTGGGTAGGCACACCTTTCCTAAGCTTCTCCACACTTGGAGAACGGGGTGACCCATCTTCCCAGCCCGAGGAGGAGAGCCAACCTGGCCACGCCACGCCCGCGTCCGCTGCCTGCTGCTGTCCACGCAGCCGTGGTGTGTGCGGCCGAGTGAGCTAGTGACAGCTGCTTTCCAGGGCGGGGCCACGTTTTGCTTCATTTGGGCAGCGCCTTCCCTGAGCCCCGGACAAGGGACTGCAGGGCAGCGGCTTTCCAGCCTGCCGGCCGCTGAAACGCAACCACACAAAGGCGGGAGGAGGGAGCCCCTGGCATTTACTGAGGCTTAGAAAACCGTCAGCAAATCAGGCCCTCGCGCCTGGACTCCCCGGCTGCCGTGTTTTACACCGCTGAAGTCAGCATCTTGATTCAGCTGCATAAATAATCTCACGGAGGCCTGCAGAGGCCTGGGGGAGGGGACAGAGAGGGGACCAAGGGACATCTGTCAGGACTAGGATGTAAGCCCCCGGGAAAAGGGACACACCGACAGGGCTGCGCTCAACAGGAGGGATCTGGTAGTTTTATTTCAAGTTCTTCTAGACGATTTCTAAATCATATCGATTTCATGATCATATTGATCATGTCACGTAGGTAATCAATCCTTAGCAATTGTTAGGTAAAGGACTAAAGAATTTAGAATCCGACTGACTTTTAGGCATGCTCTCTCTCTCCCTCTTTCCTTTCTTCATTGTTAATATCATTTCTAATTATAATTTCTTTCCCTTTTTTCAATTCCTCTAAGATCAGACATTTGACTTTCAAATCTAATAATCCCTTTGTATCGTCGGTCAATCAAATCCATTTTTTTTTTTTAACTAAGCTGCTTCCAGAAGAGTTGCCTGAAATAGGGCTACATCAGACTCAAAAACACGTGGCCTCTGGGGCACCTCGGTGGCTCAGGCAGTTGGGCGTCCGACTTCGGCTCGGGTCATGATCTCGCAGTTTGTGAGTTCGAGCCCCACGTCGGGCTCTGTGCTGACAGCTTGGAGCCTGGAGCCTGGTTTGGATCTTCGGATGCCGTGTCTCCCTTTGTCTCTGTCCCTTCCCTGTTCATACTCTCTCTCTCTCTCTCTCTCTCTCTCTCTCTCTCTCTCTCTCTCTCAAAAATAAATAAATGTTAAAAATTAAAAAAAAAAAACACTTGGTCTCTTCTTATTTCAACAATAGCCAGAGTTGCCCAGATGCCAGGCAGTGTCATTGCCTCTACCTGTGCCCACTCTCAAGCCCAGCCAGACTAAGCCCGGAAAATTCCATTGTACACAAGGGGAGGGGGTCTGAACCAGGAAGAAGGAAGGGCTGCGTTCCCTCTCACGGGGGGAGAGGAAGCTGGGACAGTGAACAGAATCAGAGATGTTCCTACTCTGGCTCCGACTCGTTGCTCTGGTGTAGCACCTGGCGCGAACTCAATCACAGCGACGCTAAGCGTAGCAATCCTAACCTCGCGGACGCAAAACCACAGATAGGAGGAGGTAGAGTAGCAGACCAGCGCCTGCTTGCTGCCGGGGCTCCCTGACAGGCCTGTGTGGCGAGTCCTAGATCGGGAACGGGGGCTGCGTGCCAGTCTGGTCCCCTTGAATGACACAGCCTTACGAACGCAACGCGGAATGTGCCGGAAGCCTCTGCAGGTGCACCGACACGTTACCTCTGGAATTAATTCAAACCAGTGCCCTGCAGTGAGTTTGTTCAGATCGGGTCTTGCCACAGTTCCCTTTGTCTCCTCCTGCTTTGGTTTAAGCTTCAGGCTGAGTCACATCCCCCCCACCCCCCACCCGAAACTCGTTTGTTGAAGCCCTTCACAAAATTGACAGTATTTGGCGATTGGCCTTTGGGAGGTCGTTAGGGTTAGAGCAGGTCACAAGGCAGTGGGGGCGGGGGGGGGGGGGCTCATGATGGGATTAGCGGCTTTATAAGAAAAAAGAGAGAGAGCTGTCTCTCCACCCTGTGAGGACACAGCGAGAAGGTAGACATTTGCACGTCAGGACGGACTCTCACCCGGAACAGAATCTCCCGGCACCTTGACCCTGGACCTCCAGCCTCCAGAGTTCAAGAAACTAATGTCTGTAGTGTAAGCCACTTGTCTGGTGTTTTGTAACAGCGTCTGAACTAAGACACTTTCCCTTATTTACTTAGCATTCTGTATTAACACTGACCTTACCCCGTGCAGGGCATGATTGCTAACATTTCTGACTTATTCTTTCAGAGATAATGTGGATATAAAGCAGAACTCCTGTGCCCTTTAGAACCACTGTCTGGACAAGGGGATGGAGGCGGGGAGGAGAGAGAGACACCATGAAAGAATAAAAAACAAACAAACATCATTTGTGCACACACATCACTTAGAAACTTTTTTTAGTTTATTTATTTTGAGAGAGAGAGCGAGAACCCATTCACAAGCAGGGGAGGGGCAAAGAGGGAGGGAGAGAGAGAATCCCAAGCAGGCTCCTCGCCATCAGGATGGAGCCCGATGTGGGGCTCAAACTCACAAACAGCATCACTTAGAAATTCTTCAAAGCCACATAAAAACAAATACAAAACAATCCAATACAAGCAGAGTTCAATAACTCAGGCTCTAAACAGAAAAGTTGTTCTTAACTATTCTAATGCTATAGGCTAAAAAGAGTAAGCCTCTTATAGCTGGAAAATGCAATAATTCTAGTTTTTATTAGTTCGGTACTATTTTCCTGTTGTCTAGCAAAGAATACCATGAATGATCAAAGGACTTTTTAAAATCTTTTTTTGTTACGAATTTCCTCTTCTAACGATAGTACATTTTTGAGTCGGGAGGACAAGGAAATATCTTCAATACCCAAAACCCAACAACATTTAGAAAGAGCTTAATTCTTAATCCCCTCTGACATTACATGGCACAATTTAGTGAACACCAAGTGCTACCACATTTTCAAAGAAACATGCTTTATGTGTGGGAAATATTCTAGTATATACGTTTACATTCAGCTTTAAACTTCGGAAGACTAGGCTGGAAATTATATTAATGTTCGCTCCCAGCTGGGAGTAACTGGTGAGCCGCTTTCCAATTATTATTAACAGAACCAGACAAAATGCAGAACCCCACTAACCTTTGCTTTGTTTCATGTCGTGCAAAAAAACCCCACAAAAAACCAAAAAATATTACCATAGGATATCGGGTTTCAGTTGTGATTTGTGCGGATTGCCTAAGACAAAACAAAACAAAAAAATTCTCCAAAACTTGCTTGCTTTATTTATTTAAATTCTTTTTTTTAAGTTTAATCATTTTATTTTGAGACAGAGAGAGAGAGAGAGAGAGAGAGAGAATAATCAGAGGGGGGGCAGAGAGAGGGAGAGAGAATCCCAAGCAGGCTCCAGGCTCTGCATGGTCAGCACAGAGCCCGACTCGGGGCCCAGAACTGTCAGATCATGTCCTGAGCTGAAGCTGGATGCTTAACCGACGGAGCCACCCAGGTGCCCCCAAAACATGCTACATTTAAAAATTCCACCCCCTTTGCAAAAATGAATTAGTGCATTAATTGAACCCAGTTTAGAGACCTGATGAATAGTGAAAGTCTCCAAATTCTTTCTGAGAATTCATTTCTGCAAAGTCATACCGAATAGTTTTGTTTTCCTTCTGACAGAATTCCAGGCTCAGAATCATTTTTAAATCACCTAGTCTGTGTCAAACCAAGATTGCAAATCTCGACGATGGATCACCTTCCCTGTGCCATTTTCCTATAACCATACATCTTGTATTTTGGATAGCATCCGTGCCCACAGGGATTGAATCAATGGTGTTTATTAATGGCAACTAGAGAGATGGAAACACTAATTTCAGATTCCAGTCCTACTTTTCAGTGAGCTCGGCACGGCATTCTGCTTCAGGTAAACCTACCCTTTGAAATCGCAGGTCCCCTGGAAATCATTGGAATTACAAATATTTTATGAGACAAGTCAGAAAAAATACCATCTTTGCCTACGTATATTTTACGGGGCTTTTGTAAGAAACACGCTGATGTACGCCACACCAGCGCCTGGGCAGTTGTGAGTTCTCTCCCCCGACAGCTTGATTTTACTGAGCCCGGGAAAGAAGATAAGGCGTTGCATGCGTATGAAATTTGATGACTGGAGTTCAGGAAGCAGTGCCAGAGCGTACTATTTTTATCTGCATTGGAAACTGTTTCGGAGTTAGACCGTGGTTTGCAATTACATTTCAAAAAAACCCAAAAAACAAAAACAAAAAAACAGAAACTCACCAACTTCTTCTGTACTTTTGTCGTCTAAATATTTTCTCACTGCACGTATCTTGCGTCCATAACATTTGTTCCAATTTTTAAGTATCCTCCTCCAGAAAGTACACATGGCCAGCCAGTCCGCTGCGCTCCCGAACATAAACCTTTCGCTTGCGTCAGAGACCGGAGACGCTCTGATTGTCAGCTGAAAGCCATGTGTATTGAGCACGGTTTATTTAAGCAAGTGATGCGAACCGTTAGTCTGAGGGAGCTGACGTTTCCTGAGTTCCCTCTGGGCCGCCGGTGATGTTACGTATTTTCCTATGTCTTGTTGAAGTCGGCTTTCCCAACAACAACGTAGGTGATCGATTTGAAAGCCCAAGAAACCGAACCCGGGGTTCAGTAACGCAGCTAGCGAGAGACCGAGGCCCAGGGCTCCAACTTCAAGTCCGGTGCAACTTCTAGTGAACATTTCCAAACGAGAGTGCGGTCTGGGGAGAGTTCTTGGGTGACTCTGGTGTCAGGGAACACATCCAGGGCATCAGCAGTCTTCCACCAACACCTCCAATTTAAAGCCTTACTAGAACATACACTGGGGGAGGGGGGCCTGGGGGGCTCAGTCGGTTGAGCGCTGACTCCTGCTTTCGACTGCGGCCATGATCCCAGGGTGGTGGGATTGAGCCCCGTGTCCAGCTCTGTGCTGAGTGTGGAGCCTGCTTAAGCTTCTTTTCCTCTCCCTCTGCCCCTCCCCCCTAATTAAAAAAATTAAAAAAAAATTAATTTAAATGCTTAACCGACTGGGCCACCCGGGCATCCCCGAAACTTGCTATATTTAACAATTCCACCCCCTTTGAAAAATTGAATTGCTGCATTAATTGAATTCATTTGAGAGACCCGATAAATAGCGAAAACCTCCAAATTAAAAAAAAATTAAAAAAAAATTTTTTTTCAACGTTTATTTATTTTTGGGACAGAGAGAGACACAGCATGAACGGGGGAGGGGCAGAGAGAGAGGGAGACACAGAATCGGAAACAGGCTCCAGGCTCTGAGCCATCAGCCCAGAGCCCGACGCGGGGCTCGAACTCACGGACTGCGAGATCCTGACCTGAGCGGAAGTCGGCCGCTCAACCGACTGCGCCACCCAGGCGCCCCCCCAAAAATTTAAATTGTAAATTGTAAATGAAAAAACGTTTAACATTTAAAAAATTTTTTTAAAAATGAAAAAATAAAATAAAACACAGCATACTGACGCTGGCACTCTCCGGGAGGCTGGGATTCTCCCTTCAGCTTCTCTTCTGGGTTTTTCCATGACACACGCCTTGAAATCCTCACGTTGTGTTCAATACGCCTATTGCGCATTGAGATGACTGGCCGTGCTTTTGTGGATTCTGTTCTTTCATTTCCCCAACATTCCTTCGGGTGGGTCCTCTGCCTCCTGTATTCTCTTCTTGCCCATGTACACTTTTCTTCATCTTAGGCCAGCTCCGCGTTCTCAGCGTTCTTTTCGCGTCAACCTCCAGCCTCAGCCCCCCGCCCCTTCGAATCAGGGAACGTGCTCGGCTGAGTAAAACAAAACAGGAAAGCAGGAAGTGATGATGACATTTCTCAGCACCCGGGCCCTTGGCGCGAGCTCTCTACGCCTCCCTACGGCTCACTGGTCTTCCCAAATGCCGATTTCCAAAAGCATTTTGGTAATGAATTTTCTGGTTGGTTAGATTCCGGACTGATGGCAGTGCGTGCTAAAATTCTGATTTTCACCGTGGGAGGTGGGACACCCGGGGGCTAGGAATCCTCCCTGGTTTTGTATAAATCATCAGTCGTGGCAGAGGAAACTAGAAGGCAGGCCTTGCCGCTCTCCGAACTGAATTAGTGCCTCCTGACGTCCGGAGAGAAAGAGTTTTGGGGTCGTATCTGCACCCGTGGGGAGGCAGGAAAGAGGCACCGGTGGGGGGACCCTGTGCAGTTCCAAGCGTGGGGCGGCCGCAGGAGACAGGTGGTGCCGTAAGGAACTTCCCACTGGGTCAGAAGGATGGTGGCTGCTCCTTCGGATAAGCCTCCACAGACTTCTATGCTGGGGATGTGGGAGAAGGACCAGGGAGAACGCTGGTGGATGCCCGTTGCGGGGTTAAGAGACCAGGTTCTGTCGCTTACCTCCGTGAAACCCCAACACTGAAGCCGAAGCACCCGTCCACCAACAATGTTCGTTCCAGACAGAAGATGCGAGTCCTCACA
This sequence comes from Felis catus, assembly GCF_018350175.1. Taxonomy (NCBI): domain Eukaryota; kingdom Metazoa; phylum Chordata; class Mammalia; order Carnivora; family Felidae; genus Felis; species Felis catus. The sequence goes on from NC_058374.1 coordinate 6,539,805, forward strand.
AACGGTGGGAGGCCTACAGTGCAGAGGTGCCTGGGGTCAGATTCTCGCCCCGCTTCATCCCTCACTTATACGTCCTGAGGCCGGTTCCTTCTGTCACCTTATCTTTAAAATCCGCGTACTCGCAGTCCCTCCAGGTGGAGTTATTCATGGATGTGACACGAAATATTATCCAGAGTCTGGTCTGCCATCCCATAAATGCTCGCTCCTCTTATACGGGATTGTCTGCAACTTTGAATGATGTATTAATCAATAAACATTTGCTCTCGCCTCTTGCCCAGTGTAATTTATCACCGGGGCCCAAGAGACAAGAGAGGTTGATGGAGCTTTTCCTTGGATAAACCTTTGGTCATGCAGATCAGTAAGGACGATTTTCAGACCAGCAAGACTTTCACATGGCTGCTTTAGTCCTTACCAGGGCTCGAACGTCTTGGCACGAAATGCCCCGGGGCTCCAGGGAGGTCTGGAAAACTTTGGGGGACAGTTGGGCACCGAGTTAGAAGTTCAAGAAGAAGAATGAATCTGAAATGTTTCTCCTTATCCAATCAACACGCGGATGCACCCATTTCGCGTTTGCGGTCTATGCTTTGTGGCACTTGGGTGACTATATTCTCTGTGCTGCACTTTTCCTCTCCCCTACTTACTTATTTTGAAACTGAAGTTCGTACCTCTTAATCCCCTTTATCTATGTGGCTTAGCCCCCCACCTCGCCTCGGGCAACTATCGGTTTGTTCTCTATATTTAAGAGGCTTTTGTTTGCTTGTACGTGCCTTTGTTTTGCTTTTCAGATTCCACTAGACGTGAAATCATACGCTCTTTGTCTTTCCCTGTGTTTATTTCACTTAGCATCATGCTCTCTGGGTTCATCCACGTCGTCGCAAATGTCACATAACGTGTCACACTCCTACCATTTTTAGCAGTACGGGTTCAGTGTTAGCACACTCACGTGTCGTATAACCACCACCACCATCATGTCCGGGACTTCCAATCTCTCCCAAACTGAAACTCTGTCCCCGTTAAACAACAGCTCCCCACTTTCCCCCTCCCCACCCCACCCCCCGCCCCTGGCGTCCATCACTCTACTTTCTGTGTCCATGAATTTGACTAGTCTAGGTTATCTCTTGAAGGTGGAATCATACACTATTTGCCCTTTCGAGACTGGCTTATTTCGCTCAGCATAACGTCTTCAAGGTTCATCCGTGTTGTAAGATGCACACTCCCATCTTTTAGAAGACAAAACAGAGACTGAGAAAAAGAACCAGGTACCCCAGATTCTACTGTTTGTGCCAGAAATTAAATCAGGCCCCGCTGGGTGCCATAGCCCGTTTCTTTCTTTCTTTCTTTCTTTAATTTTTAATATTCTTTTTAAAGTTTATTTATTTATTTTGAAAGAGCGAAGGAGAAAATCAGTGGGGTAGGGGCAAAGAGAGACAGAGAGAGAGACACGGAGGCTCTACGCTGTTAGCACAGAGCCAGGGCGGGACTCGAACTCCCAAACTGTGAGATCATGACCTGAACCGAAACCAGGAGTCAGACGCTTAACCGACTGAGCCATCCCGGTGCCCCCCGCAAAACCCAGTTTCCCACCTCACTTCTACACTTCCTTACTCAGATCCAATCCAGACCCTCCACTCTGCCCATTCTCTGAGACCCTGGCTTGTGCCCTGAGACACCAAACCTTGCCCACGTCATGAAAATGTGTTAGGGTGTTAATTTTTCCAGGGCTAAATTGGCTAGCGCACATTTCAGGATAGACCCACCTTTCCCTTACAGCCGCCACACTGAGGGGTCCTGGTTTCCCACCTCATTTCTTCAGCCACTCAACAAGTGTCGCTTCTGTACGAATGATGCAGGAATAACTAAGATACGATCTCCACCCTTAAGTAGCTCCTGGTTCAATGGACACCCAGAGTTTCTCGGTGGCAGCACCAGTGGCATTTTGGGCTGGTAATTCTTTGTGGCGGGGGCTGTCCTGTGCCTCGTAGAATGATCAGCCACATCCCAGGCCCCTACCCACATCTCTAGCCAGTCCTGAAAATCAAAGATGGCTCTAGACATTGCCCAATGTATCCCGGGATGCAGAATGTCCCGCTGTTGAGGACCAGTGAGTGGAGGGTACTAATAAATAAGACAACCGTGATGTTCCGGGCCATATGTACAAGGAGAGATGTAGCTTGGCAGGTTAGCAAAGGCTTCCAGGCGGAGCTTCAGAAAAGTCACTATTTTAAGTAGTTGGGTCCTGTCAGACAAATGGAAAACACGCTGTAGACTAAGTTTAACAAGCCATCATGCGTGTTTGCACGTTCACCTTGTGCTAAGCTGAGTTCCAATACATATTCAGCTGTCCATTGCACTTTATTTTATGATCCCAAACCAATTCTCTGATACCCGCTGGGCGTTCCGTAACTCAATTAAGTTGTGACAGTAACGACGCGAATGAGTGCAGACTCCTTAAGTGAAGGGCTCCAGTCTCCCCAATGTGTCCCCACTTCAGATGCCAGCAGTAAGTGTTGGGTATCCCCAAGCTACTCACGCCTCAGCCAGCCAGGACAACGACAAGTTTGGGGGTTCCCACAACACCCTTCTTGGAATCGATAATTTGCTAGAACAATACACAGAACTCACGGAAAGTGCTGTAGTTACGATTACAGTTTTATTGTAAAGGATACAAGTCAGGAACAACGAAGGGAAAGAAACGTAAGGGTGAGGTCTGTGTTGCTGTGTTGGGGGGGACACGGGAGCTCCTGTCCCCGAGAAGTCGGGGTGCAAGACTTTGCTCGTGCATGGGTATGTTTACCAACCAGGCAACTCTCCAAAACTTCTTGTCCAGAGTTTCCATAGAGTTTGGCCACCCAGGCACATTTGACTACATCATTGTCTTTTAGTGATTGAACCCAACCTTAGCTCTCCTACACCTTCTGGAAATCAGAGAGTGGGGCTAAGAGTCTCAGTCCTCTAATGACATGCTTGGTCTTTCCGACGTGGCCAGACCCTCCCTTGAAACTATCTAAGAACCCACCAAGAGTCACCTTGTTGGCAGAAACTCAGACGTATATATTGTTATATATAATATATATGTTTATTCTATACTTTCTATATATACTATATAAATATACTATTTTATGATAATACATTATATATTATCATACATATTCTTGTACCACAGCCCCTGACTGAGAAAAATCCCGTGTTTTTCTTGCAATCGAGATTCTGACGGAAGCAATAGAAACCACAGGGCAATAGGTGTTTTGTGCCGTTACCGTGGCCTAATTTATCTACTAAGGAAACCCCGTTCTGACCTGCCTGTCCTCTGGCTGGAGGGTTTCAATTATTCATGGCCTTGGGCTTGCGAGGAATCATCTCTCTTAATTGGGTGCCGACCTGTCACCTGAAAGGTCACTCACTGGTGACCAGATAGTAACAACTGCGGTGTGAACAGATAGGAATATTTATTTCTCCGCCAGATTCAAATAGTAATCGCATTAACAGCCCTTGGGTTTGCTTGAAGAAAGTCATAGCTGGAATCACAAATGGGATATACTCTGATTTTTTTTTCCTGTGTGAATTCAACGAAATGGGGCGATTTATCAGTTTCCAATAAATGTTCACTATTATGACTATCATTCTGGGGTCGAATTCAGGCCCTCTCTGCATGGACAGGACAGCTTGTGCTGACGGATCCCTCCCTCCCTGCCTCACTCTCCTCCACCGACCTTCATGGCAGAAAGACTTGGGGTGGTCCTCCCAGAGCTGACCTTGGTTTTTCCACCACCCCCTCCCACCTCCCCCAGGTCCTCAGCTGTTACCGCCTCTGCAAATTCTCACTCCGGCTCTAGACTCAGAGCTATGACAGCCCATGGCGATGCTACGGGATGATTCTCCATGGCCGCAAACGTCGTGGACAGAACTGAACTTGTTCTCCTGAATGCACATCCGTCCCCACGGGGGTCTTTCCTGCAGCTCTCGGCTTTAAGCCTTCCCCACGTGTGCAGTGCTTCGTGTGGGACAGGAAGGGTGTGACAGATGTGGCCTTTGCCTGCAGGCAGCTTCCTATTCAGAGGCAGATGGGCACGCAACCTAAGGTGTTCTGGTCAAGAAGCAGAGACTCGACGTACTCCTGCTGCTGGGGAGGGTAGATGAGATGTGAAAGAGGGGGCGAGAAAGGAGGGATCCGCTGGTCCACCAATAAGAAACTATCTTGGATGGGAGCTAGAGCAAAACCCTACGGCATTAGCAAGGTCACAGGCACAGGCTTGCTGGCTCCTGGGCAGGAACCTTGCCAGGAATTTGCTCCCGTGCATTGATGGAAACAAAGAGCCCTCTGGACTAAAGATCTCTGCCGCCAGGCACTCACTCTCCTGCACTCCTTGGCCAGTTGTAACCCTGTGGCTCTAAATCCCCTTGGTGTAACTTCCTACTTTCCATCCAGGGGTTCTATTAAATAAGTAATTTTAATTTTGTGGCAGTTACATGATTTTCAGAAAGACTTTTCTTCTTGCTTAATGTTTTTCTCACCCTTGGGCAAGACTTATTTTACCAGCTGGCGAGCAGGTGAAGTGTATTTTTGATGGTCAATATTATCAGTAGGGCCATAACTTTTGTAGGCATGACATGGTCCCGCTAACGGCTGGGTGCAGTTAGCCTGTGAAGGTCGGGCCTCACGCACTCATGCACTCCGCTGAATGTGGGAAAGGCCCACTTCTTGGTCCTTGTCTCACCGTCTGGCCGATGGTTTTTAAGCTGTAGGACTTACAGCAAGAGTCCGTGAATCCGTAGACTTCCACTTTCTAGAAGGCAAGGCAGAAGTAGGATCTCCCGCCTTAACAGGAGGGAAGGAGAGAGAGAGGCAGACGGCTACAGAGAGACAGACACTGAATGCTTGGTACTTGATCCCACTCCTGGGGGGCAGAGCTTTCTTCAAGTTCCCAAGCTCGGAGATGTCCGAGGGGTGGGGTGTCCGGGCCGGTGCTGGCTCTTGACTCGAGCTACACGCCCCTCATTGTGGGGGACCTCACCCCAAGACCGGACGTAATCCTATAGCTTCTCGGGGTCACACAGAGCAAGTAGTCAACCAAATAAATAGCACAACACAGACCAAAGGAAAAGCTCAGGGCACGAGCCGCCCTCAGAAGCCAAACCAATGGTCCCGGACAACCTCAAAGAAGTGCAGATTCGCTCGGGAGAAGGAGATGGAAAACGAGGGGCCTCTGGCAGTTGGTGGGGCGCTCCCAGGTCATCTGCTGGGCAACCTGCCCCTCACCGCTCTCAGAACTCCAAACGCGAGACGCCTGTGCGTGGGTGTGCACGTGCGTGCGTGTGCAAGTGTGTTTGTAACGTGCTGTTGGAGGAGGGGAAAATGGATCCTTTGAATGTGCATCATGCCTGCTTCGTGGCATTTCTTCCACCAATTTAAAGGAATATTAACAAAGAGAGGAGGGTTCGCCGAAACACCCGAGCTCACAGGAGCGGAGCGAACGCTCAGAACAACCCCAGGACACCCCTCCTATCACCATCGGCGCTGTTTGCTCTGACTTGACGTTACTTCGTGCACCTTCCCCTGCTAGGAGGAGGGAAGAGCTTCACTTTCTGGCCAGCACCAGTCCCCACGCAAGCCCCATCAAAGAGGAGCAGAGAGGAGAGGCGGGTCTTGGATTTTCCTGACGCTCACCCACTCCTTCCTTTTAAGCCCTTTTCCATCTCTTGGAAACACTGCAGCGAGCTGAACGCAGGGGTCGGACGGTGGCTGAGCCCACCGCCGTTGGCTGGGAGTCAGCACGTCTGTTTCTCTGGTTTCCCTCGACGGGACTCCGTGTGCCCAGAGCCCCGCGAGGAGGTACAGCTGTGTCCCTTGTGACATTCAAGTCCTGCCTTCCCAGTCCTCCGTCCTCACCCTGAAAACCGAGCCCGCTTTCGTTTGCTTGTGAAGAGGACTCTTAGGAACCCTCTGAAATTTCCTACCCAGGGTTTTAAAAGCCCCCAGCCTCAGCACTAATCCCCGGGGCACAGAGGCCCCGGGCCTGGCCCATCCCCTTGGGTGAGCTCTGGGCACACGGGCGCACAGGAATTTGGTCTTGTAGAACACACACACGGCCCAGAGCCGGCCGGCTCGGTTTCCGGGCCCAACTTTGCTGCTCGCCAGCTGTGGAGGCCTGTGAAAATTTCAGGACCTCTGTGAGTCTCAGTCTCTCTGCCTCTAAAATCAAGGGTTTGGAGCAAATGTCCGCGGAGACCGTTTTCAGCCCCAGCGTTCTGTGCTTCTGTCGCGCTGGAGCTCGGCCAGGTGTTAGGAAAGTGGCAGAAACACAAATGGCTTAAGAACCACAGAGACGCTGCACTTGGCCACAGCTGGGCTCCCGAGGCGGGCGGCCCCTGAGGGTCCTACGAGGACAGCAGAACATGCCCCCCGTGGAAGGGGGTCCTAGAGGCCAAGGCGGGGTGTCTCCCTGGGGCGGCTGGGGAGACGGAAAAGCTAAAACTTGCCGACGTCCTAATTGTTATCTGGAAACAGTGACCTGGGCAACGGAGGGGCGGAGGGGGGCACCTCACGGTCAGCCTGTCCCACGAGCAGCTTCGCGTGCTCTGGCTCCAAACAGGCCTCCAGGCGTTAGATTTTAAAACTCAGAGCGAGAAGTTAAGAAATCAGTTAGTAAGTGTTCCCCAGTAACCTGCGGGCCTGTGCCCGAGCCAACAAGTGTGTGTGATGTTAGGCTGAGGATGAAGGTCGGCGTTTCCCATTTTAATTAATCTGTGAAAAATGCATTTTCAGTGTGTATATGAGAGATTTCATGTCTGTGCATTTATAGTTATAAATAAACACAGTCTTCTCTCCTTCCTTCCTTCCTTCCTTCCTTCCTTCCTTCCTTTCTTCCTTCCTTTCTTCCTTCCTTCCTTCCTCCTCTCCCTCTCTCCCTTCCTTTCTTCCTTCCTTCCTCCCTCCCCCCTTCCTTCCTTCCTCCCTCCCCCCTTCCTTCCTTCCTCCCTCCCTCCCTCCTTCCTTCCTCCCTCCCTCCATCGCTTCCTTTCTCCCTTCCGTTCTCTTCTTTCTTTCTACTGAAAATCAAATCATTCCACAATAGCAATTGACATCTCCATCAGTAGCTGCGTGGAACCTTCCTTGTCAGACGTGTGCCCTTTCCAGAGCACGGATGGAAAGGGTGAGGCCCAGCGCTGACACGGGCTGCCCCCCGCCCCCACGGAGCCCCTTTCCGTGCTGGGGGTTAGGTTTCAGCCGCTGTCCGCCGGGGTTGCTTCCAGCTGGGAGGCCGGCTGCCTGTCCCCATTTCTCATTGTTCTGCTCAGTAACATAAACATAACGTAAACGTGTCAGGCTGTGAAGAGCCGGAAGAAGAGACGTGTCCGTGGAAGATCCTCTCTGAGGGGAAAGCCACTGAGATCTCGAAGTCTTTTCCCACTGTATCAGGTTTCTGTAGTTCTGTGTCTTCCTGTTCACACGGGAGCTGCCACCTGCTCCTAAGCTGTGGAGGGCGGGGGGGGGGGGGAGGGTAAATTTCTGTAAGTAACACAGATGAGTTCCCGTTGTCAAATGGCAATTAGCACATGTTTTTCCTGTCTGCGTGTGGGGCACCTGCACGGGTCAGGGGTTCTCCAGAGAACCAGAACCAAAAGGATGTTTCCATATAGAGAGGGGAGTTGGTATAGGGAATCGGCCCACACAATTAGGGAGACTGACAAGCCCCAAGATCTACAGTCAGCAAGCTGGGGGCTGATGGTGTGGGTCAAGGGGCTAGCAGGCTTCAGACCCAAGAAGAGCTGATATTTCAGTTGGTGCCCAAAGAGAGGAAAAAAACTGACGTTCCAGCTTGAGAATAGTCAGGGAAGAGGGAATTTTTTCTTCCTCCACCTTTGTGTTCTATTCGGGTCTTCAACTGATTGGACGAGGCCCACCCACACGAGGGAGGGCAATCTGCTTCACTCAAAGTCCACTGACTCAAGTATTAATCTCATCCACAAAAACCCTCGCAGCCATACCCAGAATCATGTCTGGCCAAACACCCGGGTCCCCGTGGCCCAGTCAGGTTGGCACATGCAATTTCACTGACCCTTTGTTTTGTTCTTTCTCTCCTCCCCTTCTAGCCAGATGGTCTTGGGTGTGTTGGGGCCTGGGGTCAGGGCCAAGGGCACTGCAGTGCTCACAGGCTGTCAACCAGAGCCTTCCTCGGTCTGGCGGGAGGTTGCTCACAGACAATGAGACCTGCTGGGGCTTTGGGGCAGGTGGTGCACACAGAGCCCCGGGCAAAGCCCTGTAAAGATTCTCAGTTCTTCTCTCTTTATTTTCCTGGGAGGGGCCCTGAACGCTTTGTTCTCTGTATCCAAACCCACCCCTGGATCCCAGCCCTTTGGCTCACTCTCCTCTGCCTCCGCCCTCTGACCAGCACCTCTGCATCAGCCCAACCCCTGGGACCTCCGGCCGTGCTCAGAGCGGGCAGCTCAGCCCTCAGGGGTCACCGGCCACCTGCTCAGTGGCTGCCAAATCCCCCCAAAATCTGACTCCCCCTCCCCTAGAAGTATTACTGAATCTGAAAGGTTGATTCTTTTATTTGCTTCCCCCCCCCACAGCTTTATTAAGGTATAATTGACAAATAAAAATCGTGTACATTGAAGGTGTGCAATGTGATGATTTGATGTGTGTGCACACCGTGGAATGATTATCACAACCAAACGAGTGAACAGAACTATCGCTTTCCGTGGTTAACATTGTGTGTGTGTGTGTGTGTGTATGTGTGTGTGTGTGTGTGTGTAAATAGATATACTGCCGTAAGCTCGGAAGTTTTCGTGGATTCTTATGGTTTATTCAAGTCATATACTTTTCATTTACATATTTGATTGCCTCTCTTATTTATTTTATTCATGAAATCAAGTTCTTTTGGGTGCCTGGGTGGCTCATTTGGTTAAGTGCCCAACACTTGCTTTGGCTCAGGTCATGATCTCACTGTTTCATGGCCTCAAGCCCTGCATCAGGCTCCACACTGAGTATGGAGCCTGCTTGGGATTCTCTCTCTCTCCCTCTCTTTCTCTCTCTCTCTGCCTCTCCCCTGCCCTCTCTCTCTCAAAAATAAACTTCTTGTGGCATGGTGGCACTCCTGTGGACTATATATCATGTCAAGAAGCTCCTGTTCTTGGGGTACCTGGGGGACTCAGTTAAGCACCGGCTTCGGCTCAGGTCACGATCTCACAGTTTGTGAGTTCGAGCCCCACGTCGGGCTTTCCGCTCTCAGTACCGAGCCCACTTCGGATCCTGTCTCCCGCTCTCTCTGCTCCTCCCCCACTCACACTCTGTCTCTCTCTGCCCCTCAAAGATGAATAAATGTTAAATAAATAAATACACATTAACAGACAAAAGAAAGAAAGAAACTCCCTTCCTCCATCAGTTTTCACTTTCTGTGTGACCCCAACCTGCAAATCACTCGGAGGCCACAAGTCTGCCATTAATATGTTCCAAGAATGCCTCCCCTGATTGCCAGTAAAGACCGAACATGGCCATTTTGATCACCTTCCATTATTATCACCAATACGACTCTTAATTTTTAAAGCAGGCCTAAAGAAGAGGAGAAAGTCCGAAGAGAACAGAGTTGACGGGACTTCTCATTCCAAAGAGGCGCGGCTGGGACCCCACGAGTGTGCATCCCATGTCTAAGCCACGTGGAGACGGCAACCCGATGCTATTTTTCTATTATTAGACACAATTATGAGAAGCCATAAAAAGAGGGAAAAAAACCCACACACGCACTTCTGTATTCAAATGGAAATACGTGCCTCATTAGTAATAAAAGCTCCAGGTTATGTTCCCGCACAACCTTTTGTTCAAACACGATGTCTGGAATTTGCATAAGTAGTCAGCTGTGTATATCTCAGGGCTATTGAAATTATAGGACTCACCAATCGAGGCACTCCCATAAACAGTGTTTTTCTCTTTGCCGGCGCCCTTGTTTTCACAGAAACACAGCTGTACGGCCGTGGCGGAGAGGTTGGAGAGGGAGGGAAACAGACAATGAAGACGCGCGGTCCTCCCCGGAGGCGCCCGGGTTCCTGGAGCCCCGTCGGGGGGCCGCTAGGAAGGAGCGGAGGTGAGGCCTCCCACGGCCCTCCTGCCCACCCCCGTGGCACCGAGGTGCTCCACACCCATTCTCTAGGCTGACCTTGGCAACGATGAAACCTCCTGCTGGAGTGGAGGTGGGGACAATGAGACTTGCGGTCGTTTTCTGGGGACTTCAGTGCAAATCGATCAGAAACACATGGAGAGCATCTTCCTTGAAGTCCACACGTGGAGCCAGAAATTCAGGGAGAAAGAAGAATTGGCAGGAGGAGGGGGCGCGAGTGGAGGAACAAGGGAAAAACATGATCTATAGAACTAATGAAACGCAAAAGCTTCCAGAGGAAGTGTCTGCCTTTGCCACTAGTTTGCAAAGCCTCTGGGATTCCCTTCCGAAGTCCAAGGTCGAATGAAAACCCTTCCCCTGCGAGACGGTGATCGGCAAGCACGTGAAGCCCCCGGGGTGGGGGGCTGCATGCTCCTGGGGGGCTGGCGTTCCACCCGGGAGAGGGGCAAGCTGGTGGGCACCCGCCGTGGACGCCCCGGAACACGTTTGCCTGCGTGAATCCTGGACATTTTCCCAAATGAGGCAAGAGCAGGTGTGAGCCACCTTCGGCCAGCCTGACTGCACAGACTCGTTTGAAATGGATGGCAAAGGGCTCAGGGAGGGAAATCGTTCAACGTGGGGTGACCTCAGCACCTCTTCTTACATTAAAAAAAAAGAGTCTGATGCAAAGAGAAGACACGCATTCTTGTTCTGTTTTGTCACTGATTTGTACCGACTTAGACGAGTCCCTTTGCCTCCTCTTTGGACTTCTTCCCCTCGATGATGAACTGGCCGGTGTGGAGTCTCTGCTCTCTGCAGGCACTGGACGTAAGCGTCGGCCTCAGCTGACCCAGATAGAGGCCACTGGTCCCCTGCTCCTGACGGTTCTGAGCCCTGAGGCCACCTGCCCGCACAGCCCGCATCCATTTTGAGGGCACCAAGCGAAGTCAGGAATCTTCATGGAAAACGTGGGGGTGATTGGAGGCAGAGCTCTGGCCCAGACCGCATTGTGTGGAAACGGGGAGAAATAAAACACGCAGAGGAGGGCGTAGACCGCCAGGCAAGAGGCACCCGGCCTTCGCAGAGCCCCGCGGTGACGGCGGAGGGCGGGGTGAGAACCAGGCCGGGCCCTGCCCTGTCTCGGTCTTCCGGCTGCAGCCCTGGGGTCCAGACAAGAGAAGCAGGATATTTTTCAAATGCAGAGAAGGGCTGCGAGAGGGCACATTGCTTCCAGTCCGTAGGTACAGACCAGGAACCATCAGACTTGCCAAAGAAACAGGTGCGGGTCAGGGCGGCCGGACCACGACAAGCCTTCTTCCGGAGGCGACACATTCGGTTTGGGGACATCCCCAACCCTTCTCTGGAAAACCAAAAATGCGCACTCGAGACATCACTAAGGCCACGTGGCTTCAGAACAACAAACTGATCTGGGTCGGGAAGAACTTTCCAGTTTTTTCGAGGAGGAATCAATTACGTTTAGTGAAGACACCTCCACTTGGCTGGAGGCTGTACTGGAAAAGCAGGAATACCCTTCTGCCCACGCAGCCATGCTTCCAGGACCTGGCGAGCTATTTCTACGTCAGGCTCTTGCCAGTCCCTGATTATATGACCTTGACAAGGTCACAGGAGTATTGTCTGCCCAGCTGCCTCGTTAACTCATCCTAAAAGCTCACATTTGGGGGGGGAGCAACTTCATGCTGCTTTACATGTACTTGACGTGAATTTAACCCTCATCACCACCGTCGAAGCAGACATCGTGATCTCCGTGTGCGAGCTGGGCACAGAGGCTCCGAGACTGAAGTGACTTGTCCGAAGTCACCCAGCTGGTCAGCAGCAGAGCTCAAAGTTCGGTTCTGAAGTTCACGTTCTCAGTCATCTTGCGGCATTACAGCGCCTCGTCTCTTATCACGTGGGCGTGGTGGTACCTCCACACGTGTCCGCCCTGTGGTGCTGCGCACGGAGGGGGAAGCTTCCGTTCTGGTTACTGACCCCAAGCCCCACGCTCCACCTTTCCTCCAGCACCTTGACCTCTTCGGTGAGACACCGGGAACACGTTAACCTCCTGGGAGCTCACTGCTGAGTGGTGAAATGGAGAACACTTGCCCAGCTTCCCTGGAGACACGTCTGGGAGCCGTGATCTCTTGTCCCTTCCGACCCTGGGACTCAGCGCAGTGACGTAGCGGGGAACACGCGCTCCCCCGTGCCTCCGTGCTCTCTTCCCAGCAACACACATCCATGTCAACACCCCTGCTTTCGTTCCAGCTCTGTTTCTCTCAATCCCGGTCTTCCTACTTCCGGAAGAAAATGCTCAGTGAGTGTGGCAGAAGAAAAAAGGAAGACAATGTAAGTAGTTGCTAACACGTCCTGAGGACATACAAGGTACAGGAACCGTGCTAATTACTTGGCCAAAAATATCCCCAACAAAACGGAACGAAAACACAAAAATCAAAACTACCACCACCACCACCAAAAAAACTAAACGAACCCAACCAACAACGAGCCTTGTCCAGGTGAAACAAATCCTTTCAAATCCCTCCCCTTTCAGCCACGCAAGCCCAAATTCTGACCCACGATTGTTCCACATCACACGCTATGGCATTGGGGTTATGGGCACTGACCAGTAATTACACCCTGGGGCACCAATTACTCCATTTCTTTCCCCCTTCTTCCTTTGAAACTCACGTTCTGCAAGTGCCAGGGTCTTAACCGACTTAATCAATAGGAAAACAGAGTAAAATAATTCACACTAGGTTGTTAATGGCTTACCACACTACATTGGCTACCCTTTCTAGAGACAGTCACTTAAAAATGGGAACATTTGGGTTTTTTTAATGTTTATTTTTGAAAGAGAGAGAGATAGAGAGAGAGAGAGAGAGAGAGAGAGCACAAGCAGGCGAGGGGCAGAGAGAGAGGGAGATACAGAATCCAAAGCAGGCTCCAGACTCCAAGCTGTCAGCACAGAGCCCAACACGGAGCTTAAACTCACGGACTGTGAGATCATGACCTGAGCCGAAGTCGGACACTTAACCGACTGAGCCACCCAGGCGCCCCTAAAAGGAGGACATTTGTTAATTCACAGGAGTTAATGTATAAATGAAGGGTATTCAGAACACGATGGCTGGTGAGTTTTAGGGCAAGTTTCCATAGATGAGTTATAAAAGATTGTGACGGCAGGATTGGTACCCATTTTCCAGACCACTGCAGATATCGAAGAAATGACAAGATTCAGAAGTTCCAGGCCCGTTCTGAATTACTGGTAAACACGCCTGGAAGACAAGGCGGGAGGGAGAGGGGACAATGGCCGGGCACTAAAGTGTGGGGGCATCATGAAAAGAAGATTAGGGTGTTGGGGCCTTCAACACAGCCAAGGCACTGGGACCGACTTCAGTTCCCCGGTCCGCCATCGGGAGGGAGCCGTGTCAGGGGATCCGTGCGGTGTCCTCCAGGTCAGGTGTTCTTGGCTGGCGTGCTCCCTTCTGACCTCCTAGTGCAAGTGGGATGGGCACACGTTGAACATCCACACGTATTGGCTTTCTGCGTTCATTTAAGCTGGCTTACAGATGGATGATGGGTTGGGGGAAGAAGAACTCCTAAATCTATTTACACAAAGTCTCTCCAGCTCATTTGGACAGCCTAGGAAGGACACATTACCCAGAGCATGGAAATTAAGACAATTAACTAGGACCTCACGTCGCTGTACAAACAGGCATCGGGAGTTTTTAAGGAAATTAGTAAGGCAGCTAGCAGAGTGAAGAGAAAGGTGGACTGTCTCTCTCTCTCTCTCTCTCTCTCTCATACACACACACACACACACACACACACACATTTTGCAATCAAAATAAGAAGGACAGGGTAAGACTGACTGTATTTATTATCATTTTTTGAAGACTTCATGTTTTAGAGCTGTTTTCGGCTTATATATTTGCGTGTACAAAGGATATACACATATGTATGCATATATAATGCATACACACATGCATAGTTTAAATTATGCCTTTATTATGAGATAGAAAAGCACTGAGGAAGCACAAAGGTAGAATTAAGAGTAATGAACCAAAATTATTTCCACTAAACTAAGGCGTTTTCTTAAGAAGATCCTGGTAATGGAGTATTATATTGCTCTAGAATGCTTCTTCTCAATGATAAGCTGTAAATTTGTTTTGGTGATCTAGACAGAAAAAAAAATACTCTTTCTTTGAGTGAGGTGGGCTTTCACTCTTATGAACATAAATCTGATATAAGCATCTTCTCTCCTACTGCAAAATCTGCATTAGGGGCACCTGGGTGGCTCAGTCAGTTGAGCGTCCGACTTCAGTTCAGGTCATGATCTCACAGTTCGTGAGTTCGAGCCCCACGTCGGGCTCTGTGCTGACAGCTCGGAGCCTGGAGCTGCTTTGGATTCTGTGTCTCCCTCTCTCTCTGCCCCTCCCTCTTTTTCTCCCTCTCTCTTTCTCTCTCTCAAAAAGTAAATAATAAACATTAATTTTTTTTTGAAAATATTGCCCCTTTTTGCCTTCAACAGAACGTTCAACCAATACGATGAATGGAAACATTTTGAAATGCTCCAAATGCTCCAAGTTTTCTTTTTTGGAGTTGCCTGTGTTTAGTGGGTAATTTGGACACAGTCTCAGAGCATAAGGGGCATAAATTATAACAAAATGGAAACACTGGAGACAATGAAGCGAACTGCTATTATAAAAAAAAAAGCGGGAAGAGAGAGAGAGAGGGAGAGGAGGGACATTTGGGGAATGGAAATTAGGGCAGGTTTTGAAATATTTTCAAGTCCGTTTACTACCATCTGTTAGGAGTCTGTGTTGCTAGGGATTTATCGTTTCCTATCTATGAAATCCTCTGGCTATGGAAAACAAATTTGGTAAAAGATGATTAAAGTTCCTTTTAAATGGCAAAGAAATGAAGCAGGAACATGGTCTAGCAGGCTTGGGACCAGAGTTGTGGGCATGGCTATTAAGCCTTTTTTTTAAATGCAGCACCTTTTGAAGCTCATTTTTGTGCTAACGCTTCCCACACCGCTGGGCTTTTTCACCTAGCAGGGGCAGATTATACAGGGGTTCAGGAAGATCGGCGAGCAGGAGGCAAGTTAGGAGTTGAAGTCATTTGCACAGGGCATCCCGCAAGGTCACTTGCTTGCTGAATATTCCCTGAGGTCCTGAAAAGGAAATCAGGTTAGTATTTGCATCCATGACTCAGGCTGTGAAGTTAAAAAAAAAAGCAAAACCAACAAAAAAAAAAACCCACCTGTAAACAGAATGAATCTGAATGTGTTGTGAAAATAGAAATCAACAGTAAACTGTTTTTGTAGCAAAACAATGCTTTGCTTGGGTTTTGGAGATTAGTGAGTGAATTTATGAAATGACTGGTGTTAGCATAAATGCCTCCATATCCCCAAAGGGCCAGTGAAGTTGCATTGGGCATGCTCCTATAGATCCCCAAGTTTTGTCCTTCTCGCCACTCATAATTCACCTGCTCTCAAGTCTGGGTTGGTTCCCCAGCTCACCCAGAAGACGATTGTGTCATCTAGGACTCTACTAGGGCTCACTGTACTCCAGATAGGCTTGCCTACTTTGCTTGTTCTTATGGAGGCCAAGCTGGTTCCCACTTCCGGGCCTCTTTCCTGACCACTCCCTCTGGCTGGAAAACTCTTTCAACAGATGGCCAGTCCTCTCTATTCATTCAGGTGTCATCCTAAGAAAATATTCCTGACCACGTGTTAAATGACAGCCTCCCATGACCTTGAGGACGAGTACACTTGACTTTGCATTAATGTATTTACTGTCTGCCTCATCCTTTAACATTTCAATCTCATGATGGCACAGTCGTCTTTGTTTACCATTGTATTCCCATATCAAGCAAGCATTCTACCTAAGTAGAGTGGAGACAGATTATTTATTGTTCCAAAAATATTCATTTAATGCTATACCGCTCCTCTATATTGAGGTTCACTTAGCTATGCAACTTGTTTTGACTTCGTGGTGTAGGAGGTTCATTTCCCTGCCCCTTGACTTTGGTTTTGGCCATAGGACTTGCTTTGGTTGATGGACTTTTATTGGACATAAACAAGTACAGGGTCCAACTATCCTTGCCTTCTTGTCATGAGAAGAACATGACTCAGATGGTTACTGACACTGGGAAGACAGGAGACCACCCGGACTCAGCTGACCCCCTAAAGCCAGGCTCAGCCAAGCCCACTCTAAGTCATCTTGGCCCCAGTTAACCCAAGGACACATAAACAGAAAATGAACACATCATTAAGACCTTATTGCTTTTTACGCATCAAAACTCAACTGATATAAGAGGTCCAAAATATTTACTGAATGAATCAATAGTTAGGATTTAGTGTTTTAAACAACTTCTGTCTTATGAATTCGTAATAAAATACTTTACGTCTTAAAAATATATAGCCATCAAACAAAAAACCAAGACGGGAGATGTGATTTGGTTGTAGACTTTTGCTTAAAAGAATAGAAGACAAAAGATTTTGTTACCCTGGGATTAATGCCTGACAACACAGATTCTGTTTTTAATGAGATTTATCTGGTTTAAGGAGAAGGAATAACACAGAGTTCTCTACTTTTGGTGCTTCAAGGCCAGCAATTAAAATAAATATCCAACAGTCTCCATGTTTGCTTTCAAACTGTGTGTGTGTGCGCATGTGTGTGTGTGTGTCTGTGTGTGTGTGTGTGTGTCAATCTGTCTGTCTGTGTTTTGGGCTAAAGACAGTAGTGGAAGGCAATGGGCAATGGGTTGGAGGGAAGGGAGAAAGCTTCAAATCAAAAAAATTACTTTTTAATACCATGTTGCACACCTAAATGGAGTTATACTACCATTAATTTTGATATTGATAGAGATACCTATACTGATAGAGCTTCTTTTCTTTTCTTTTTTTTCTTTTCCTTTCCTTTCTTTTATTTTCTTTTCCTTTTTCTTTTTCTTTTCCGTTTTGAGAAAGAGAGAGAGAGAGTGCATGCAAGAGAGGGGCAGAGAGAGAGGCAGACACAGAATCCGAGGCAGGCTCCAGGCTCTGAGCTGTCAGCACAGAGTCCGACGTGGGGCTCGAACTCATGAACCGTGAGATCATGACCTGAGCCGAAGCCACAGGCTTGACTAACTAAGCTGCCCAGGTGCCCCTATACTGATATATTTTGGCCACAACTGGATATTTTATTTACAAATACATTTTCCCTTTTAAGTAGATGCAACAGTACATTTTCAAAGCACTCAAACAGCACATACTGCCTATGCTTCAATTAAGAACGGCTTCCTTTTTTTAATGTTTTATTTATTTTTTGAGAGAGAGCGCAGGCAAGTGGGGGAGGGGCAGAAAGAGGGGGGCAGAAGATCTGAAGTGGGCTCGGCCCTGACAGGCTGACGGCAGTGAGTCTGATGTGGGGCTCGAACTCATGAACCACAAGATCATGACCTGAGCCGAAGTCAGATGCTCAACTGACTGAGCCACCCAGGCGACGCTAGAACAGTTTCTTTTTCTTTGTACATTTGCTTGTTTATTTATTTATTTATTTTGAGAGAGAGAGAGAGAGAGAGAGAGAGTGCAAGTGGGAGAAGGCAGAGAGAGAGAGGGAGAGAGAATACTAAGCAGGCTCCATGCTGTCAACTCAGAGCCCAATGTGGGGCTCATTCTCACGAACCGTGAGATCATGACCTGAGCTGAAATCAAGAGTCAGACGCTTACCCGACTAAGCCACCCAGGTGCCCCTAAGAACAGTTTCTTAAGTCAGAAGGAACACCATCTTGGCATTTCTGAAGAATTTTCAGGAAAAGTGCTATTGCAACTTCTCTAAGAACACGATGCGGGGATCCTTTTTTTAAATGCCATATTATTCAGTATTTTTTGTTGACCTTAAGAAGAAAACAGCATGCGGAAACAAGGAAACACTGATGTTTCGCAGAATTTTGAACTGAACGTTGGTCTGTATTCCAAGTGTCTCTGCAGGTTACTAACAGTAAAATTCCTAAGGGAACTCAGATGTTAGTAACGTTTGGGTTTGTAGGCTTTCTGGTTAATGACATTTGGAAGCGCTTGCCGTCTGCAGGGTTTTGCCAATTGTGAAATATGGCCAACCATAATACGAACCCCCCGCTATTGTATCAACAGATACGAGAATCAGACAGTGATCCAGAGAATGATGTCCCGACTGTGCCAGTTTCTGAAAACCCATAAATCTTGGAGCATCCCTAGAATGGATTCTGTTTCTGGTGGAAAAATTAATGTGCATTTGCCAAATCTGCCGTCTGCTCTCCTGAACGTTCTTCGTGAGAACGACCTCATCAACGGAGAGAAAAAAATCCAAACCCATTTGATCGTATTCATGAACATTTCTGCAAACGGAGCCCAACTTTGCCATTATGATAATCAGATAAATGTGTTTCGTTTGGTTCGGAAAAGATTTAAGAATTTTTGACCTAATTGTAGGATTTTTCATTTTAAATAGGAAACATATGGGTCTGTATTCGGCTATGACTTAACATCCTCAAGCGTGTAAAAAGGAACATCCTGACAGATGTTCACAGTGGATTGGATAGAGAGGAAATTTCAGGTGCGATTTAAGTGATGATAGCAGTTAGGATTGGACTTTATTGCCAAAGAAGGGGAGAGCGAACTTAATTCCTGCACCGCCTCTCCCAGATCACTGCATTTCTCAAATGCATTTTCCTCCAAAGATGTATTTTTCCTGCCAAGGCTGACCTTAGGGGGAGCTGGAACGGGTTGGTTTCAGGACTCAGTGTGTTTTTCTGAGCTTCTGGGATAGCCTGAGTGCCCATAAAACAAACCTACAGGCTCTCCCAACTCTAAGGCTAATGATTAAAACCCTACCCTTCTTTTTCAAGTGCTTTGCTTTTCGTTACATAAAAACAATTCCTCAAAAAGCGATTCTTTAATGTCTTCCCTGACTTTTCAAACGTGGTGCAACTGACGAGGCTTAGTGGCTGAATCATTGCTGTGTGAACAGATACGGGTCTAGGAATGTTCTTTGCCGCTTGGGGGTCATCGCAAAAAAGTAAGACCCAGCTACATGTCTGGCAATAGGGCGTCGGTTAAATAAATCAGGCTGCTTCCATTAATGGCTCGCTCTGTAGCCCCTGAAAATACTGGTCAGGAGGGATTTTTATGTAACAGGGAAATGTTTGAAGAGTGAAAAAGGCAGACTATAAAACACAGTGAAGTACAGTTTCATTATTTTATTTACCACTGCACACAGGCCGAAAGGATCCATACCAACGTGTTCATGGTGGCTACCTCTAGGTGATGGAGAGATACACATAATTTTAGTGATCTTCCCCTTACACATATTGCCTAAATTTCCTACAGGTGAAATGATGTAAGTCACAGCGCGTATCCCGCCCCCGGCGAGTGCTTGATAAATGCTAGCCCTAATGATTATTGTTGTGATGATAACATTAATAGATTACACACGTTGTTTGTAAATAAATTGGGTTAAATTTGTGCTACATTGGTTTTTACAAGGCAAAGATCCGTGTTAAGGATTTCATTTACACTTTTGAGATGGGGTTCGCTGGTGTCGTACATGGTGGAAGGCATTGAGCGTCGGGGTGGGGGGTGGACATGGGAGCTTTCCCACGGGTGCTCGAGCAGACAGGAGGGTACAAACAGCAGACTGAGGACCCTGAAGGCAGACTTTGCTTGCTGACTTCGTGGCACTGCGTGGGGCCACCATTCTCTGGCATTCACAGACACTGATGAAGGAATATGCTCTCTCAGGATGGAAATTCTGACCGTCTGTGGTCACTTCCCCCATAGCGCTGGTCTCCCTTCAGAATTAAGTTGGTAGAGATATCTCAAAAACATTGGAAAAAAGATGAAGATTCTCTACTGACTTCCTTTAGATACTTTTCCATCCCTCTGTGTCTTTAAATTTTTTTTTTTTAACGTGTATTCATTTTTGAGAGAAGAGAGAGCAGGGGAGGGGCAGGGACAGAGGGAGACACAGAATCCGAAGCAGGCTCCAGGCTCTGAGCTCTCAGCACAGAGCCTGACGTGGGGCTCGAACCTACAAACCATAAGATCGTGACCTGAGCTGAAGTCAGATGCTTAACTGACTGAGCCACCCAGGCACCGCCCATCTATCCCTCTGTGACTTAACCACAGACTATTCTCTACCTCATACAATTAGAGGGTTTTTTTTAAGTTTCTTTTTTTTTTTAACTGGAGAAAAAATGCATAATTATATGTATGTTGATGCTAAACAAAACCTTCAGGCACTTCAAACAGGCAAAAAATAAAAATTTTTTTAAAAAGGAATTCCTAATTAACAACTCAAGGCAGTCTGATCTTCGACTTTGTTATTTTTTTTCACCCACTTTCTCTTTCTGCCTTGTGAAATGACACTTTACTTTTTTAAGTTTATTTATGTATTTATTTTGAGAGGGGAAGGGGCAGAGGGAGAGAGAGAGAGAGAGAGAGAGAGAGAGAGAATCCCAAGCAGGCTCCACACTGTCAGCACAGAGCCCAATGCAGGGCTCGAACTCTCACGACCATAAGACCATGACCTGAGCTGAAATCAAGAGTCAGACGCTGAACTGGCTGAGCCACCCAGGCGCCCCTGCAGTGAGAGTTAATTTAACTGACATTAATAAGAATCCAAACTAAGTTTATAAAATGTACGTAAATTTATACCTGAAATGATCAAATCCTCTTGGGAAAGCCAACCTGTTTTTCAAAATAAACGCCGAAGTTTTGAAGTCAAACGCTTTTATACCAGAAGCTAATTCCGAAAATACTGCCCCCTTACAAGTAGGCTATTAAAGAACCGATCACCATTTCAAAAATCAGTTAACTATAGAGCAAAACGGACTCTGGTGCTTGTCGGCTTGGAAAGAACAGAATTTGTGCGTTGCGTGAATGTTTTGCCTCTATTTTGGCTTTGCTAAGGAATTCTTATTGAAATTAATCGTGGAAAGTTTGGAAGTCATATTTCAAAGAAAATAGGAATACAAATATGGGGGAAGGTTTGGAACATTGTGAAAGGGTAGAGGAAGAAGATGGGAATTTTAGGGAAAGTTTAAGCATATTTAGTAGTAGATTACGGAACTGCTTAGAGAGAAATTCACTTTGCGTTATTTGCGGGCTGCAACTCTTGTGCAAACATCAGCTTGCTCATAAAACGTTCTGTTTAGCGACTGAAAGAGAACCCTCAGGAAAATATTTCGGTTTTTAACTTTAATTGATTCTTATTTTTACTGTTGAGAGAGAGACTGAGAGAGCGAGTGGGAGAGGGGTAGAGAGAGAGGGAGACAGAAAATCCCAAGCAGGGAGCCTGATAAGGGGCTCGAACTCATGAACCGTGAGATGATGACCAGAGCTGAAATCAAGAGTCGGATGCTTAACCGACTGAGCCACCCAGGCGCCCCAGGAAAATATTTAGTTGATTAATTTGGAGAC
Organism: Felis catus; assembly: GCF_018350175.1. Lineage (NCBI taxonomy): Eukaryota > Metazoa > Chordata > Mammalia > Carnivora > Felidae > Felis > Felis catus. The sequence goes on from NC_058374.1 coordinate 6,561,336, forward strand.
GGAAGAGCATCCTTGGGGGCAACCACGGTTTAATGAATTTATTCTCCTACCTGCACCTTGCAAACCCTGTGGCTTCTAAGCTGCCATTTTCTCAAAGGCTCTCTTCCAAGTGCTGTAGGAACAGTTGTGCAGGGTAGACATTTATCGTGGTGGCATCATCCCAGAGAACGGCGGTCTCAATATTCGCCTGTTTTATCCACTGATAAAGAAGCAGAGGGGCACCTGGGTGGCTCAGTCGGTTAAGCGGCCAACTTTGGCTCAGGCCACGATCTCACGATTTGTGCGTTCCAGCCCCGGGTCGGGCTCTGTGCCGACAGCTCAGAGCCTGGAGCCTGCTTCGGATTCTGTGTCTCCCCCTCTCTCTGCCCCTCCCCTGCTCATGCTCTGTCTCCCTCTGTCTCTTGATAATAAATAAACTTTAAAAAAATTTTTTTAAAAAGGAAGCAGTACACGAGCAAGAAAAGGGAGTTCTTCAAAAATAAATAAATTAATTCAATAAACAACAAAAACTAATCATGTGTTTTCAGGATGGCTGCAAATTCTTTGACACTTTTCTCATTGAGAGGAAGGGGACCGATAGCCCCCTCTCTGCCCTGTGAATCTGGGCCAGCCTCAGTGACCCATTCGTAAACCACAGAACATGACAGAAATGGCATTGTGGGGCTTCCAAGGCTAGATCCGAAAAGGTCCTGCAATCTCTACCTTGTTGGCCGGATCATATGTTCCTAGAGCCCTGAGCCACTATGTGAGAAGCCCAAAGGACCCTAAGGCCACCAGGCTGTGAGGAAATCCAAGCCACATGGATGCAATCCTACCAACGGTCCCACCTGAGCCCAGTCTTGAAGTCAACCTAGCTCAGCTGAACAGACAGGGAAGTAAACACGCCTCCCTTCCCATGGCCCCAGAGGATTCTAGCCTGAGACGTTTGAGCAACCCTAGCATCTGAGACTTCCCAGCTGAGGCCCCAGACAGCAAGAAGCAGAAGACATCCATTCCTCCTGCACCATTTTTAAATCCCTGTCCAACAGAATCCGTGGGCATAATAAAATCGATTTTTCCGCTGCTAAACGTGTTATTTTTTTCATCGTTATGCAGCGATGGATGCCTGGCACGTCACGTAATTCGGATTTATGAGGAAACAGAATCGATATTTGGGGAGACAACATGTCATAAATATGTTTCTCGAAATCCCATTGTATTTCTGAGGTGGAAGCCCTTGGATTCTACATTCTCTGTTTTACTAATACGTAAAGTTATCAAGTGCCTTCAACGTTTAGTATAGTGGAATCATGTGGGGTCTTTATTCCAAGTCTTTACGTGGACTTCAAGCCGGACAACATAACTGCATCCATGGACGCTCTTGTAAGGGAATGACGGGCTCTTTTCCCTTGGATTTGAGCTCCGTTTTTGGCCATTTCTGGTTTCAGTTCACCCATAAACGCTCATCTGCACGCTCTGGCCTGACGTGGGGACCATGTTGGGGACTGTGGGGCTCGGCCAGCGTCTTGTTGGGGCTGCAGACAGGCTCATCTTTCAGCCCTTGCGGGCTTTGTTTCATAGCCAGCTTGGGTTACAACTTTCGATATAAATCAGCCTGTTTCATTTTTAACACCGCAAAACAGAAAACAAATTGCGGGGAAAAAATAACAGTTTAGGCTTCAGTGGCTTGAATCCTGCTAATTTTCTTTTACTGCAATAACACTTGAAAGGAACAGGATGACCTATCTATTTTTTTACCTAATTATCTCTGAAAAGAAAATGTCACTCTGTTCATAAGGACACTTGAAACCCCTCATTCGGCTCTTGTGTTCCTTTGTGATTTAAAAATTCAACAAGATTTCTTTTTGTCTTTCTGAACATAGCCCCCAAATCATCGAGGTACCTGCTTTTGAGGAAAGTTTTTGGAACTGTCATTATCTAACACTTATAAATAGAAATTCAATTTTAAATTTTAAATGCATAAAATGTTTATAACTTTCCAGAGTCTTTGGAAAATATGTGTGAGTTCTGCACTTTGAGTATCTCGTGACTACGATGGCCATTATAAATTATTAAGTCTATCATATATACATCTAAGACTCTGTAAGTGGTGAATTTTGGTACCTGGCCTGCCTGATAAACATGGAAACAGTGAGTCTGGGAATCATAGCAGACACTCTGCCAGAATAAGGTCAAAGAAGAAGAGGGGGTCAGAGCTCATCACAAAACTGCGATTCCTAAAACATTTGTCTTCTCACTGTCATGGGTTGAGTTGTATACCCTGCCTCCCAAATTCACATGGTGAAGTTCTCACCCCTGGTACTCAGAATGTGACCTTGTTTGAAAATAGAGTCATTGCCGATGTAATCAGTTGTACCGGAGTAGGGTGGGCCCCTAATCCAACATAATGGTTTCGTTATAAAAAGAGGAAATTTGGGCACAGACACACACGGGGAGATACCACGTGAAAATGGAGGCAGATACGGAAGTGATGCACTTACAGGTCAGGGGACCCCAGAGATTTGCAATAAGCCACCAGAAGCAGGAGAGACACATAACGGAGTCTCCCTCACAGCCTCAGGAACATACCAGGCTGACCCCTTCATTTTGGACTTTTGGTCTCCATAACTATGATGCTATAAACGTGTGCTGTTTAAGCCAGTTTGTGGCACTTTGTTATGGAGGCTGTAGAAATGAATATACCCAGGGGTGCCTGCCTGCGTGGCTCAGTTGGTTAAGTGTCTGACTCTAGATTTCAGCTCAAGTCATGATCTCGCAGTTTGTGAGTTCGAACCCCACATCAGGCCCCACGATGGCAGTGCAGAACCTGCTTGGGATTCTCCCTCTCTGCCCCTCCCCAGCTCTCTCTCTCTCTCTTTTTTAAAAAAATTTTTAAATGCTTATTTATTTTTGAGACAGGGAGAAACAGAGCACAAGCAATGGAGGGGGAGAGAGAGAGGGAGACACAGACTCGGAAGCAGGCTCCAGGCTCCAAGCTGTCAGCACAGAGCCCGACAGGGGGTTCAAACTCACAGACTGTGAGACCATGACCTGAGCCAAAGTCGGAAACTCAACTGACTGAGCCAGCCAGGCATCCCTCTTTCTCTTAAAATAAATAAATAACCTTTAAAAATGAAAATTAATACACCCACTATGAGCTGAATTTTATTCAATGTAGACAGGTCTTCACCACTCTTCAATTTTTTTTTTACCTTGATAGTTTACAGGAGGGTGGATGGCCACACCCTGGGTTTACAACCTGCTTAGACAAACTCTGAATTCATCCAGCCACCTCGCCCCAGTTTACGTGGGTGTGCACTGAGGATTCTGTTGAACACTCTCAAAAGTCCACCAGCAGAACTCAATCACAGTGGTGCCATCCGGAGGCTACGTCACGATCCCTCATAAAAAAGAACCTCCACGGGCCCTTGTCTCTTCCCCGTATCATTCGTCTGGGCTGCATGTTCTTGCACGTTCCAGAGTTCTGGTTACCGTGTCAGCACGGTATTGTTTCCCATGCTCCACCATTTTTCATGTGGACCAACAGAGATCACGTAAGCCTGGGCAGATCTGAAAACACTTAAGGTGGATCTTGGACACCTTCGGGACGGGCACCCACGGTCAGGTACCCATGGAAGGGGAGTTGGCCAGATGCTACCGTCAGGGCCCTGGGAGACTTCAGGAACCACAAAGCTATCCCGGGTGCCCCCCACCTTCTTGTATCCCTCCCGGAAGATGGCCTCTGCTTCTGCAAAGCCTTCCCAGGGTTGTGTGACCATGCGGAAGACCACCTCCATTCAAAGAGCTGCCTCCATCTGGCAGATGACAGCAAAGCCTAGGAATTGCCTGACTAACGAATTAGGACTAAGATGGAGAGCTTCTTCGACTCGAACGATCCGCGACGGAGAGAAAGGGCGAGGAACATCTTCCCCCCAGCAACCCAACTGTAAGAGTAAAGAGCAGATACGAATTTTCACATTTTATTTCTGGACCATTGCTAACCCTGCATGCAGATACAGAATGGACAAGCTGATGCGCCGTAAAACAAATGATGGAGAAGTAGGTTTTCCATCCACGCTTTGACAGAGGAAGTAGTTCGTTTACAAGCCTATTGTTCTTTACTCATATTGTTCAGAAATTCTGTGACAGAGAAGCAGGTAGAGCGATGGCTGGCTGCGTATAAAGAAAGAATGGGATCGATCAATGGAAAGAAAGATGGATGAAAAGATGGGTTATAGATAGGGGACAAAGAGACAAAGTCCAATAAATAGAGCAGTGACCTAACTACCTACTATTTTTTTTCTCCCACATTCTTCTGGCCCGTTTGACCAGCTAACAGACTGTGCCATTACGCCCAGCACAGGAAGGTACTTACGTGATCCCCATATTCGTTCTGTGCCGTTCTTTCAAGAAGGTTTAGTTAAGTGATGTTTGTCAGTGTCACGTGCTGTGAAGCATGGCAGATATTGAGAAACGGTCTGTTGACCTGTGGTTCTGGTGTAGGCAATGGACACTGCAGCCTGGGCAATAAAACTGTGATGGTCTGTTTTGTGCATTGAGTTCATGGCCACAGGTGTAATGGCTGAGCGCGTCTGCTGGTTGGCCATCAGGCCTTTGGGGACAATACCTATTTTTAAAGTCTCATTAAAAGAGATGGTGTCTCTAAAGGGTTTAGTACAGTGCCTGGTGTTGCACTGACCCCTCATGATGGTGGCTATGAGCACGGTGGTAAGATAGCATCTGCACAGCAGAGGCCAGTGTGTCGTCATTCACTCAGTCATTCACTTGTTCGTTCATTCACTTACATATTTCTTGAGGGCCCACTGAGTGCCCGGTTCTGACCAGGAGGTGCACCAATGGACAGAACCAACATTTTTCTGCCGTCGAGGAACTTATGTTGTAGCAGGGGAGAATCTTCGAGTACTCCTATCGGTTCGGAAAGGGCTCCGGAGGAGAAAATCAGGAAAGAAATGGGCTCAGAACCCACTCAGTTGGGCCTAGACAATCTCTTTATCAAATCCCAGAGATGATTGTCTCCACGTGTTTTTTTACCATCCGTTCTTCCCTGGTTACCTTCAGCCACAACAGACTTTTCCTGTGGGGTAAAGCGTCCAGGACAGGATTCTCAAGATTTCTGCCTCACCCTTCCTTTTATCCGAGGCATCCAAAGAGCATCTAACCCTTGTCCCCATTTACCTACAGAATAGTCAGAATCTTCTCATGTGGTTAATGATTTGCCTGTGTGACCCTCTTTCCACAGAACCTCATTTTCCCGGCCAGGCAGTTGAGGGCAGGGTCTCCGTAAGCGACATGAGTGCAATTTCCTCCAACCCTTAGTTTATTTAGCAGATAGAGGAGCTGACCCCTCTCATCAGAGGGAACATGAGAGAAGCAAACACTTCCCCAGCTGGGTGCCACAACTTGATTGCGTATCACTCTCTGTGGAAGTTACGGGGCTGGCCAACAGATGTAAAATTGTTCAAGTCCGCTGGGGTGGGATTAGAACAAGCAAGTCTGTGTATTAGCACAACACGTCATGTTTCCAACCGTTTTTCCCTCTCCCCTTTTCCTTGTTGAAAGGTGGCACAAATGAATTGTGTCGTCTCCAGTTTACAGTGAGTTGCCCTGAGTCCTAACAAGTTGTCCTCAGAAGGAAACTGTTCGTAGAGCTTCTGTCACTTTCTGCCAGCACCTTTTGGAGTTCAGCATCAAGAGAATAGACGAAAATACCTAGATTCTGGCACATCGGCTCACACCGGAAGCTTAAGAGAAAATAGGTGACATGTGATCGGCCACGGTCTCTTTAACAGTGGTGCAGCCACATCTAATGATGGCACTGGATGACGCCTGCAGTCTACCCAGTAACAGTGCAACAGCTTGTGGCCATATTTTCTGCCTGCACCCACAAAATTAAAAACATCTAGCGATTTTAGTCAGCATGCCAAGCTCATAACCAAAGAGAGAAACCCTAGATCCTCTTGGCCGATGCCAAATACGGTGGTTGCTCAATACACACAAGTTCAATGTCAGTCGTATTTACTATTATTTAATAATGATCATTTTTGCATTCCCCTCCCCTACCAGCCTGTAATTTCCATGAGTCTGTGTCTCTCTCCATCATTCCCGTATCCCCAGCATTGAGTGCCGATTTGGGTCCCAAGCGACTACTGGATTGACACATACCACATGGATGAATGGGTCTGAATTTGGAGGCATTTGAATTTGGAGGCTCAGGCGAGCACCTTTTATTAAAATGTCCCCATACTGTAGGCAGAAACAGGAGGCAAGACACAAGTGGTGGATGAGAGGGGTGCAGTGTGACAGAGAACCGCGGCCTCAGCGTGATGCTAGCTGGGGAGGGGGGGTCACCTGCCCGCCAGCACTCATGACCACACTTGCGGCTTCACTGGGCAGACCCCTGCCCAGGAATCCCCCCCATTTCCCAGACTTGGAGTTCAAAATCCATATGAGTGCCCCATTTGTCTGGGGTTGTCAAGGAATAAAATATTACTTATTTTGGAATTTTCCCAATTAGAGAAGGCTACCAATTTAAACCACAAAACTTTTAGATTGTACTCATTTTAGTGAGGATTTCTTTTCCCCCTGAAACAGTTATGCTGGAACTCACCTAACTTTTTAACGTGTTTTAGTTTTTTCCCAACTTTATTGAAATACAATTGATATATAACATCGTATTCATTTAAGGTGTATGGCATACTGATTTGATATGTGTATAGGCTGCAAAATGACTATAAGTTTATTAACCCTTTTTAAAGTCACCCTGCTGGTTAGTGCTTTATGTTTTGCAGAATACTTTTACAAAGATCAGAGGTTTATGACTCCCCTCCCCACCTCCCACCCCTTGTATTAGTCAGGATCCTCCAGAGAAATAAAATGTATAATATGAGATGTATACCCATACATATATATGTATATACATATATACATATATATACACATATACACATATATACATATAACCATGTATTTATAGCTCACACACACACACACACACACACACACATATATATAACCAATATCAGTATCAGGTTGATATAGCTGTGATTTAAAGATATATATCTCATTAATTCATTCACTCATTTGCCTATTTATCTAACCCTTGCTTTAAAAAAAAATTTTTTTTAATGTTTATTCATTTTTGAAAGACAGAGAGAGAAAGAGCACAAGCAGAGGTAGGGAGGAGAGAGAGGGGGAAACAGAATCTCAAGCACGCTTCAGGCTCTGAGCTGTCAGCCCACGGCCCGACGCGGGGCTCGAACTTACAAACCATGAGATCATGACCTGAGCCAAAGTCAGACGCTCAACCGCCTGAGCCACCCAGGGGCACCAACCCTTGCTTTTTTTTTTTTTTAATGTTTATGTATTTATTTTGAAAGAGAGAGAAAGAGAGGGAGCAGGACAGGGGCAGAGAGAGGGGAAAGAGACAGAATCCCAGCAGGCTCCATGCTATCAGCTCAGAGCCAGACGAGGGGCTCAATCTCACGAACCATGAGATCACGACCTGAACTGAAATCAAGAGTCGGATACTTAACCATTCAACCAACTGAGCCACCCAGGTGCCCCTCTAACCTCTGTTTCATAAGGGCTGGTTCTGTGCTGGATTCTTGTAACCAACATGCTTTTACTTTGCTAAGAGGGGAAGGCAGTAGACAGGCCAGGGGTGAGAAAGGATGAACAGAGAGAGAGATAGAAGACACAAGGTTATATAGAATCCATGAGTCTGGCAGCCCCAGCGCTGAGTGGTTTTAGAAGGATGTCCACTGCATTTCTGATTTTGCCTTTTATCTCTGTAACAGATGGTTCTTGGCCCCATTTAGGGAGGATTACAGTTTCCCGCTGCACCTACGTTAAGGCCAGATTCAGCATTGCAAAAAACAAATGCGGTTCTAAAACATTGGTGAGCAATCAGATTTGATGGCCATTTTTTGGGGAAAAACAGTAGAAAACTAAATCACCCCCCATAAGGCGTCACTACCTCAAATCACCTTCAAACGTTTCTATTCTTTCCTTGGATTTCATTTCTGACAACAGCCACATTGCCCATCCTCTTTCAGGGAAGACCTTCAAGCCCCAAGCTCTCTCACGTGCCCTTGGTTGCCCCAAACAATTCACCTCTGACCTGTCACCCCTCTCAGCAAAGTAAAAGTATGGGGGCTTCCAGAATCCAGCATAGAGCCAGCCCTTAAGAAACGGTGGTTGAGTAAACAGATGAGTGATTGATGAATGAGTGCAACATATCCCCTTAAATCATAGCCAGGAAAGCCATTCCGCAAGGATTAGAGGAGTGGCTGGCTCATCTCTGCACTCTCAACACTTAGCATCGCATCAAAATAACGTTTGTTGAATGAATAAATGAATAACAGTCAAATACTGAATAAACCTGGCGGGTTGGCATCACGGGGTGGGTGGGTGGGGCATCTCCAGAGTTACTGGACTCTGAGTGGGTCACGTTCTCATGTCAGGTCGTGACAGTGAGAATTTAGTGCGTTGGATAAACACAAAGGTTTACATTACATTTAACTGGATCGTTGCCTGCATGAAGCCATTGGTTTCCAGGATATTTTGTTCGATCTCTTCTTGGATGGATGATACAGCCATACGTGTTCAACAAGACCAGCTCCTATTGGAATCTCAAAGTTGTCCGATTTAGAATCTCCTCTTTTGAAAGACTTCTGAAGAGATATGATGGTGCACATCTAGGAAAGGGAGACATTTTTATGGCCATTTTTAGTTTACTGAAATTGTTCAGAAGCTGTGAACTTCACTGCTGAGAAATCACAAATGCTATAAGTAGCAGCTTCCATGATTTTGCGAGGAGGATGGACAATGTGATCATTTTTCTCATGATTTTAATTTTTGTTTATTTTCTTCTCCATGCAGCAAAACTCAGAAGTGGTTGAATCAGGCTGAAGTGCCCAAGGGAAGGTGATACCATTTATGGGTCGTAACCAACCAACAAAAACAAAACAACTAGGAAAAATCAGTATGGCTGTGCTTATCCGGTCCTGAATTTTTCTTTTGCTGACTCTTCCAGAATCTGTCACGAATCAACTTTGTTCTGAGACGCAGTCATCCAGCAGGCGGGTCTCAAGAGCTCTGCAGCACGACCGGAAGCCACAGTGGCCACGGCGCCTCCTCAGAGAAGCCTGGAGGAGCACATGTGTTTGGTGTTGGGGTCCTTCTATGACCCCAGGGAAAGCACGGAGGGAGGCATGACCATGGTTTCCTGAGGAGCCCCACCAGCGATCACCACCTCGTATCCTGCCCGCCTGTGTAATGCGTCCATGCTAGTTGGGAAAGTTGAGGCTAAGCCAGGGATCAAGTTCGCACAAGTGCTGGCTCCTGTCCCAGGCTTGTCATTTACACGCAGGGATGATAATAGGAAAATAAGAGGAGAGACAAGCGAACCTAGATGCCGGATCTTCAATTTGTATTCATCCCTTGACAATGTAAATCACTTCCTGGTATAAGAAAGTTAAAAATATTCATTGTTTCGAGCCATTTCTGCCCTTAATTCCACGATGGTAAATCCTTTCTCTTAAGAGGATTCTTGATCGTTGTAGGAAACCTGGATCGTCTCAGGCAAGTCAGGACGTCTCTGCCTTTTCAATTTATAAATTGGTGCAGGGGGTGAACGGGGAGCATTTGTTGGAATTGCTAGTTTGCTCAGGCTTATCTGGCTTGTGGCGGGTAATAAATTGACTGTGCTTTAAGTGAACAGTGAAGAGCTATTGATGATTCAGTAAGTGTAAATTTTTTTTTATGTTTATTTTTGAGAGAGAGGGAGAGACAGAGCATGAGCAGGGGAGGGGCAGAGAGAGAGAGAGAGGGAGACACAGAATCCGAAGCAGGCTCCAGGTTCCAAGCCATCAGTACAGAGCCCAACGCAGGGCTCGAACCCACGAACCGTGAGATCACGACCTGAGCCGAAGTCAGATGCTCAGCTGACTGAGCCACTCAGGCGCCCCGATGATTCAGTAGGTCTAAATTAAAAGAATCTTTATTGGAAAACAGGTAATGTCACGGCAGCCTTGGGTCCTCTGCGAAGCAACAGACAGTGGCCCTGTTGATGCCCGAATGTTCTGGCAAATCCAGAAGCTGGTCCTGGAAAGAAGGGAGCTGCTTACTTGGAAGGCCTCTCCTTGTGAGCCCTCTCCAGCTTGCCACCCCTCCTTGCATGGTGTCTTCACCACCCCAGAAGCTCTGTACCCTTTCAGTCAGGATTTTTATGGAGGCTTCCTTGTATAGGCATGTTTGGATTAAATCGTTGACTTTGGGTGATAAGTCAATCTGCAGCCCTTCTGTCCTTCCTGGAGGTTGTGGGGTGGGGCTGAACTTTCCAACCCTCTAATCATATGGTTAGAGCCTCTGGCAACCAGTCCCCATCCTCAGGACTTTCCAAATGTCACCTCCTTGGCAGAAACTCTGGTGTGGCCAAAGGGACTTGTTATAAATAACAGAAGATGTTACTATCATCTTTATCGCTGTTATCAGCTAGGAAATCCCAAGGGTTTTTAAAGAGCTCTCTGCCCTAAATGCAGACCAAGACCAAATGAAAGTTTCTTATTCTATGTGGCATGTTGTTAGAAAGAAATAAGAATATGGTTTCCTGTTATTTTCTTTAATTTTGAGGTAAGTCGCTACCATTTCAAAGAATGTACTGTAGGGATGGAACTGAACTCTTCAAGTTCTATTTCTGGTCTTTTGGAGCTTGACGCATCTCACTGAGAGCTCACTCTTCTGGCTGGTACATCTGGGAAGTGGGTGTCGATCTCAAAGTTCTGGAAGGTCTGAGGTTCTAAGAGTCCCTACAGTGGGGCGCTTGGGTGGCTCAGTCAGTTGAGCGTCTGACTCTTGATTTCTGCTCAGGTCATGATCTCACAGTTTTGTGAGTCTGAGCCCCATGTTGGGCTCTGCATTGACAGTGTGGAGCCTGCTTGGGATTCTCTCTCTCCCTCTCTCTCTCTCTCTCTGCTACTCCCCGCTCATGCTCTGTCTCTCTCGAAATAAACAAACTTAAAAAAAATAGAGAATAAATTAAAAAAAATGAGACCCTAAAAACCTGGGTGGCTGTACCGTGAGCCCCAAAATGGAGGCATGGGGGGGAATATAAGCTGACTTGTGAGTGATCTGGTAGGATCTGATCATTCTGCAACACTAGTTTAGGATCACGTAGAAAGATGCACATTTTTCGTACATGAGTGTTGGCTTTTCTTACCGGAAGAAAAGTTTCTAATAAATAACTGTCCAAAAAGGAGGTAATTATAACTGGCATTTCAGACATTCCAAGAATAATTCTGAAGAAGAGAGTTTTTTGCTCTTTTGGGGTTCCCTCGCAGACTTCCCTAAAGGAAGATCCTTGTTACCCTACTGCTAAGGCAAACAGGTGAAAAACCCATACTTTCTCTCTCCAGAGAAAGGGAGGAGTCAAATGTAACAGTGAGGTGACTCAAACGTAGGGAGAAGTGGTACCAGCTCTGGTCTGCACAGTGACCGCTCAGTTCTTTTTATAGAAGGGGAAAGGGGAAAGGTCAAAGCAATGCCCTGCACCAACCCTCTAGAGGTCAGCAACGGCCAGTAGCGATTTTATTGTTACTGTTGTTATTTAAATCTCACGTGCCCATCTGCCTATTCGTAGGTTAGATTAGAAGTAGATTAGTAAGTGCTCAGTAAATATTTGTTGATGGTTGAATGAACGTCTGTCTTGGGTACAGGGGAAAGGAGTGGCATCACACATGCCTTAGGGTTGCCTGGCGGCTGCAAGGGAATCCCAAGGAAGACATTTTATGGAGGAGGAGGAAGTTGGAAATGATGGTTAAGACCTAAGTGTGTGGTATCTTAGTTGCCTGTCCCTGAAGAGAATGAATGTGACCCATCTTGGGTAAGCCAAACTTTCTGGTCCTTCTTATTCGCAACACAAAGATGGGTGTTGAAAGCTGATGTGTTATTCTCCTAACCGATGAAGGTCAGACTTCAGGACACCTGAGTGGTGAAGATCGCGCTGGGAGGAACAGTGGTGTTTGCACATGGGCACAGGCAAGAGCGGTCCAAAAAAGAGAGAGATTGGTAACAGGAGGAAAGGGGTTAGCTTCCTCATGAAGAAGGGAAGCCTTGAGTCGGCCACGAGATACTCTTTTCAAGCTTTCATTGGTCGAAAAATATAATTACATGACAGAAAACTTAAAAGTTCAGGAGAAGAAGTCGCTCGTACTTCCACAGTCACCCCCGACATTCGGGGCAGTGTTATTCCTAACAGCAGAGAAGGAGAATGGTCTAAATGGCCATCCACAGCAAAAGGGCGAAACAAACAAACAGTATATGGGCACAAAAGCACACTAAAAAGGAATGGGCTGTTGCTACGGGTGACATCGGGGATCAATCCCAGATACACTGTGCTGAGTGAAAGAAAGCAGACACAGAGGAGTGCATTTATGTGACATTCAGGAGCAGGTGAAACCAATCTATGAGGAATCAGAAAATAGGAGTTGCCATCAACCGAGGATGACCATTGCCTAGAAAGGGGCATGAAGGAACTTTCCGGGATTGACGTTCTCCGTATCTTGATCGGGGCACTGGGCACATAGCGTAACATTTGTCAAAACTCATACAAATGTACACTTAGGGACTGGGCTTTTTACACTATGTAATTATACTGCAAAAAACTGCTTAAATCTACTCTAAAACTGTGTCACTTAATCTTTCTAGTATTTCACTGGGAATACAGATCTGTTTCTTCCTGACCATAGTAGAATGTTGATAATTCCATCCTATAGTGTGGGTGGGTCTTCAAGAGCCAAGGGCAGGTGCATGCTTGTTGTTAAGGTCTCTGAAGTGAGACGAGCCCCCTACGATTCACTCGTATTTTCGCACAAGGATGATGGAAGAACGATAGATGGAGAGAAATACTCACATTTCCGTGACTGTATAGAGTCCTGGAATAAACAGTGTGAGGCGACGCAAGAAGAGTGGGGTTAATAATCCAATAGGTTTATTTATTTTTTTAATAAGTAGTGGCCACTCCTGATATGAAGGACTCCAAGTCTACCCATCCTTTTTTATCTGGGAATAGAGGGCATCAACTGTCCTCACGAGTAAACAAATCAGTCTCTGGGGAATAATGACTATTGGCTCACATTTACAAATAATATGACTATTGGGTAACATTTATTTTTCCTTGTTACTCTGAACCAAGTGCTTGCCGGGTATTCATCATTTCACCTCGGCAACTCCTCGAAGAGGCAGACAACATTACAACTCTCTCTCTCTCTCTTTCTCTCTCTCTTTTTTTCCAGAGCACAGAAAGGTTAATAACTTGCCTAAGGTCACACAGCTGGCCAGAAGAGAAGGCATTCTTTGGAATGAGGACTGGGAAATGCGTAGGGAGTATGCAGAAGGAAAAGGAATGAAGTGAAGGCTTTGTGGGGCAGGGAGGTAATTCAAAGGGACAGTTGGGTACTATCTAGTGACCCTCATTTACAGGTAATAAAACCGAGGCCCAGAAAGGTTATGCGATTACCCAAAGTCACTCATCTAATTAGGGACAGAGCTGGGACAAGAAGCCACATTTTTAAAACCCCAGCTCAGGGCTTTTCCACTACATCAAAAAAAAAAAATTAATTGAATTTTTTTCACATCATGTCCAATTTTGAAATCTACCCCTAAGGGGAATGTTGTTAGATATTCATAGTATTAGAAGATTCGAGTCTCGGAAATGGCCCGGAGAGGTCCTCCGGCTCTTGACTCCAAATTTAAGCAGCACCACCCTTAACCCATCTTATCCAGATGAGAATCTGTCCCGCTTTTGAAAGCCTTCCAGATGTATCTCGACTGGATTTCTTCAACTATTTACCAGAGCAAAAGAGCAGAATTTGGAAAATAGCCTGATATGCATAAGCCATTAATGGCTTCCCAGGAGAGAGACGAACCCAAACCCTGAATGTCTAAAGCATTTTAATTCAGGATGCAGTGCAACGAAGCCTGGGGATTATTTTCATCAGAGTCGACTCTATGAATATGAATTATTTTTCATGCCAGTCTTTTCTACTGAGAAGGAAATCTTACATAAGGTTTAACATGGGAACAGGCAGCGGAATCTAGGGAAGTATAAAAGGACCCTGGAAAATTCCCACCTTGCCTCCCCAAAATTGTAATAAGCATTTCAGGGCTTCCCCTCTTCTGTCGTTCCCTCCCTTCCCACCCTCATTAAAAATGAAATGCTCAGTCCACAATCTGTTGTCCTTTGAGAGTCCCTCCAAATGAAGTCCCAGGTGAGTGACCACTCCTGAGTCTCCAACGGGTTGCATTCCAGAGCCGCGTCTGCAGCGATGAAAAGATGCTTGTCGAAGTTGAGACATGCAAGAGACCGGTAAGGGTAGGGACAGTCGCCCTGCACCATCCGGAAATCGCACTTTGGATCCTTCCCACCCTCCCAGAAACACCGAACTTAATCATAGCAGAGTTAACACAGCCTGAGAAGAAGCACTTTCCCCTCCTGCAGGGACTCAACATATGATTCAGAAGACTTGATGAATAAAAGCAAGAGAGAGAGAGTCCTGACACTGCCGGAGTGATATTTAGCTGCTGGAACATTGATCTTTCAAGCCGGATAACGCACCTGCTTTGAATAGAAATGTGCTGGCCACTTGTATATGCTCCACCAGGCAACCATCTTCCTCTCTTTGGGAAATGTGTTCAAAACTAGAAATGATGTGCATGGAATTTTGAGAGAAAAACCTTGCCCGCCTGTCAGATCAGGAAAATCACCCCTAGCCATAACGTAGTGACGGATTACCCTCATCGTCACTTTGGATCAATCTCTGGATGGCTCTTCCCAAGCTCAGATGGCTTGTCCGTCGTGCATGGCGGGGAGGGAACATTTCCATGAGGCAGCGCACTAGGTAATTTCCAGTTTCCAGGGTGATGAGCTGGCTTCACCCGCCAGTTGTGCCTGTGCTCGGCTTGAACAGACCGAGGACGTGGCGAAGAGAGTTTTCCGGTGTAGTCATTTGGTTCTCGCAGGGCTCAGATGCACTCCAGTGTCTCGGTCTGTCCTCTCCTTTCGGGTCTACTCTGCTGATGGTTTTCCTCATTGATTTCCACGTTCCCTCAGTTCTGGGAATAGCCTTCTGGCTGCTCTGCAGGCAGAGACTGTAGAAGACCTCTCAGACCTGCTTCATTTCTGACATTCTTTCTGCAAAGCCTGAGATCAAAGAGATACTTGAAAGTGTTTACTAAAACCTACTACGGGATTTCTGCTTTTGAGTAAGATGGAGATATTAGGAGCAGACCGATCCTTCCAGTAAGAACAACTAGGTAAGCCAGAATGAAATCCACAACAACTGGTTCCGAAGGTGCTGGGGAGCCGCTCGGGCAATGTCAAGGCTGAGAACAGGGACAAGGGCGATGTACCACGGCCTTTCATTCTGGGGCGCTGCGGGCCAGCGGCTCGGCATCTGAGCTCTTTCTCTCTGCCTCTCGAAGGGGAAAGCCTCAGAACTGAGCAGGAGCCTCCAATGCAGGATCGGCTTGTCCTGAAGACATTTGCTGCCTCCTGGAAGGAGGAAACCTCTGAAAAGCCGAGTGGAGTTTTTCTGCAGCCTGGAGATGCAGGGGGAACAAAGGTGAGAGGTCAGCACTCACCGGAGCGAGTCCTGGGGCACACCGGGCTCTCCGTGGAAGCCAGAAGGGCTACGTCATGGGAAGACGGGCAGACCAGAGGTTTACCCAAATGAAATTTAAGGAGCTTCTCGCCAGCCCTCGTCCTGAAAGTCCAAACAGGTGCGACGATGCAGGAGAGCACAAGGCAGGCAGAATCATTGGAAAGGAAGGAATAAAACTGTCATTAGATGTAGATGGATTGATTCTGTATGCCGAAAATCCAAAAGGGTTTACAAGCAACTTTACTTTAATAGATCTTGGGGCGCCTGGGTGGCTCAGTCGGTTAAGCGTCCGACTTCGGCTCAGGTCACGATCTCGTGGTTCACGAGTTCGAGCCCCGTGTCAGGCATTGTGCTGACGGCTCAGCGCCTGGAGCCTGCCTCAGAGACTGTGTCTTTCTCTCTCTCTCTGCCCCTTCCCCACTCACACTCTGTCTGTCTCTGTGTCTCAAAAATAAATAAACATGAAAAAAAATAGATCTATTTAATACAGTCTCTGGGTTTCAGGTCAGTGTAGAAAATCAACCCAATTTGTATGGACCTGCAACAAAAAGAAAATGAAATCTTGCAGTTGAATCATTCGCAATAGCGTCAAGAAACATTTGATACTTACAGATAAATCTTTTAAGAATATTTGAGATTTATATGCTGAAACGACAAAGATGTTTTTAATTTGTTTTAATGTTTATTATTTTGAGAGAGAAAGAGAGAGACAGAGTGTGAGCAGGAGAGGGGCAGAGAGAGAGAGAAAGACACAGAATCTGAAGAGGCTCCAGACTCTGAGCTGTCAGCAACAGAGCCCGTCGCGGGGCTCGAACTCACAGACCTCGAGATCATGACCTGAGCTGAAGTCGGACGCTTAACCGACTGATCCACCCAGGCGCTCCACAAAGCATTTTTGAGAGCAATTAAAGACCTCCATACAACATTTGCAAATTGGGAAACTCACATTGTGAAAAAGGTTAACTCTCCCTAAATTCATCTATAGTTCATAGAATGCTAGGTAATTGCCTATGTATATATTTGTATATTGATTGGCTGATTCTAAAATTTATATGAAAATGCAAAGATCCAACAATAGCCAGAGAAATCTTGAGAAGATAAAGAGGTCAGGAGAAACTTCATAGAGAGATTTTTGAGCTAAGCTTTTGGGGAAGGGGGTGAGAAGTGGAACTTCGTTAGCGACTGGAACCATATCTACTGTGTTGGGTCATCTTAACCCTATGAAAATGGCTGCCCGATGCATAGAAAATGCTCAATAAATATTTGTTAAATGTACGTATATGTATGAATGGAT
Organism: Felis catus; assembly: GCF_018350175.1. Taxonomy (NCBI): domain Eukaryota; kingdom Metazoa; phylum Chordata; class Mammalia; order Carnivora; family Felidae; genus Felis; species Felis catus. The sequence continues at coordinate 6,578,289 of NC_058374.1, forward strand.
GAACAGATGGATGGATGGATGGATGTTTGAGATAAGAGCATTGTAGGTTAAAAGTAAGCAAACGCGAAAATAAATTACAGTGAGTACTCAAATCAGTCTTACTTTTGTGTGCAGGATATCAGGAAAAGAGACTGAAGAGTTAAGATAAGACCTCATCGTGTCTGAATACTAGGCTTATCAGGCTTGGACCTTCATCTTTAGGTATCCAACAGTTTAGGAGAATGCAAGTTGAAAGTTTGGAAGATGAATTTGACCAGTGACAGGGGAGCACGTGAAGCCTACCATCACTTAGTCGAAATGCATCCTCTTTGCTCCCTATGTTGAGCACTGATAACAAAATTAGAATTCTCTGCTAAGGTTACTACTCCTGTATTCAATGGGGAAGCATCCCCACATGCTTGAACTGATGGGCACTCAATTAACAGATCCAAGTCCTCCCAATCAGAGCCTTGACCGTGCCAAAACAATTATGCGGTCAAGAATGTCATGGTGTTTCCTCTCTGCACTGCCCTTTCAAAGACCGTTATAAAAACAACCATTACTTCTCCTCTGGAGATCCCCATGTTCCGCCCCTTTGAATTTCCTCGTTTAGGAGCAGAGGTCAACGATCTGCTGGCCTATACACGTGAGATGCGGTTCAGCTCTACCCACAGAAACTCAAAGTAATAGTGTTTTGAGTACACAAAGGTTTATTTACACATCAGGGAAAGCGGTCCATGATGATCCTCCTGGTTTCAAACTATCATCTGTTAAGCAACCTGTCTTATTGAATAGGCCTCCGAATAAGAAGCTCTACTCAGGGGCAGCCTGGGTGGCGCCTGGGTCGGTTAAGGGTTTGACTGTTGATTTCCGCTCAGGTCGTGATCGTGGGTTTGAGCACCGAGCTGGGCTCTGTGCTGACGGCACGGAGCCTGCTTAGGATTCTCTCTCTCCTTCTCTCTCTGCCTCTCTCTCTCTCTAAATATAGATAGATCAACTTAAAAGAGAAAACAAGTTCTACTCATGTGACCCGGCCAGAGTGAGGTTACAGGATGCCTAGTTGCAGTGGAAGCTGAGAAGTGAGGTGCATTAATGCCCCCCAATAAAAACAGGGCTTTGTTAACGAGGAAGAATATTGGTGGGTATTGGGTGGACAACGGGCAGTCATTGCTGAATGACCGATTCCTCCATCCTAAGAAAGAACAATCTTACAGAAAGTGGGAACTTTGAGAGTTTCTTTCCCGAGAATTTTTGGTTTTGTTGCTTTAGAGCTGTCCTACGGAGGGCTGTCCAAGGCACGGGAGGCCCTTGTTTCTGGAGCTGGTTGCAAACGTGCTGGCCTATCTGGACAGAACAGAACAATGATTCTGCAGAAGGAGAAGGAGAAGAAGCAACCAGGTGGGGGTGGGGAGGAATGCAGGCAGGACCAGCCACCCCTGTGACTGGGGGAAGGGAGCTGCGTGACAGGTGCACAGGAAAGGGAGAGAGGTGGGCTGCTCACTCAGAGGAGAGAAATCTCAAATGCAATCTGAACTGAGGGATTAGACACCTCTCTACCCCGACATCCAACCTTCATTAAGTCTTGAAACCGCTCTCACGTTATCTGTGCCGCCAGCTTCTTTTTGGTCTTGCTTCATGGTCATGACTGACACGCAGTGAAAACACAGCCCTTTTCTTGGGACGGTGGACATAAGGGCTTCCAGGACCACCACCACCACCAATAACAACGATCAAAAATCCTATCAAGGAAGAATTTGCTCAGGCACTAAAATATATAAAACAGCGCGATTAGTCAGAGGCCCGTGATAGCGGTTGAACCGAGCAGCTCAGCGGTACTGAATAGACAGCAGTGAAGCAGAATTTAGTGTATGCCTGAAATGAGCTTACGAGAAGCGAAACCAAAAAGTCACTCTCTTAAGGAAGGCTCTTGTTACCCCCAAAGTTGGGTTCTCCTCTTATCCTACCTTATTCTTTGTTTTCGCAGCCAAAATTACAATTCACAAATATGTACGTATTTATTTAACATTGATCTCCCCTATCAGGCTATAAACTGCTGAAGAAAAGATTTTCTTTTTAATTTTTAAATTTTTTTTTTAAGTTTATTTATTTTGAGAGCGAGAGAACAAGGAAGGGGCAGAGAGAGGGGATCCCAAGCATCCTCCGTGCTGTCAGCACAGACGCTGATGCGGGGCTCGAACCCATGAACCGTGAGATCATGACCTGAGCCAAAACCGAGAGTCGGATGCTTAACTGAGTCACCCATGCGTCCCTAACGTTTTTTTTGTTGCTGTTGTTACTATGTGATCGGAGCCTCGTGTCATGCTTTGCACAGAGTAGACATTCAGTAAACATTTTTAAAACAGCTGAGATGGGGCACCTGGGTGGCTCGGTCGGTTAAGCGTCCGACTTCAGCTCAGGTCACGATCTCGCGGTCGTTGAGTTCGAGTCCCGCATTGGGTTCTGGGCTGATGGCTCAGAACCTGGAGCCTGCTTCCGATTCTGTGTCTCCCTCTCTCTCTGCCCCTTCCCCGTTCATGCTCTGTCTCTCTCTGTCTCAAAAATAAATAAACGTTAAAAAAAAATTTTAAACAGCTGAGTTAATAAATTATTTATCAAGTGTACTCAATAAAATTAGAAGTTTGAAAAAATTTAGATTTCTCATCTTCCATCACATAAAACGCACCAAAATAAATTTAAGGATGCATTAAATATGCATTAGAAAAAACAGAACAGGTATTTTTAAAGGAAACCATAATAGGGGCACCTGGGTGGCTCAGTCAGTTAAGCATCTGATTTCGGATCAGGTTACGATCGCACAGTTCGTGAGTTTGAGGCCCACATTGGCTTCGGATCCTCTGTCTCCCTCTCTCTCTCTGCCCCTCCCCCACTCATGCTTGTTCTCGCTCTCTCGCTCTCTCACTCTCCCGCTCTCCCTCAAAAATAAATAAATGAACATTTAAAAAAATGAAATCATAGTAAATAACTTTTTTTATTTTTAAGAATAAAACTTTTATTTTTAAAAGTTTATTTTTAAGAATGAGCAAAACTGTGGAAAATACAAAGCCAATGGAGACAATGACAAAAGAAAATGAATATATTTAACTCTCCAAAACGTGTAGCCTGGGTACGTAAGATGACTTCATAAAGAGAAGTCAAGTGTCAGTAGTAAATTGGGGAAAATATTCATAACAAATATAATAGGAAAAGTTAGTATCTTTAAAGTGGTAAAGCTATTTTCAAACCAATAAGAATACTCCTAAATAAAATGGCCAAAGTACATGCACATACAGTTCACCAAAAAAAAAAAATACAAATGATTCAAAATTATGATAAAATTTTGATAAAAGAGTATCCCAATTAACTCAGCTTTTTCAAATCAAAGTGGAAAATATTTAAATAGCTGTAATACTCAGCGCTATTGAACTTGTGGCTTGGAAGGATAATTAGCAGAGCTTTTCTGGAAAGAAATTAAAAGCACATATAAAGAGTCTTCGTAGCGTTTTTACCATTTGACTCAGAAATATGACATTTAAAGACCTTTGCTAAGTATATGATATTTTCACAGATCATGAAATTGAAGGACGCAAAAATTTAATAACCACCAAACCCAGACACCTCTTTGATTTTTCTATGACTAGATATCTGTCTCAACTTCTTATGCCTCCTGAAGTCAGGAAATACGATCCAGTCAATTTCAGTTAAAACCTGTTGCTTCTGCTTTTCAGGCATTTCAGGCTCAAAGTCATTGACCCTAGAATCCGCCCTGCCCCCTACCCCCTGGGGGCCCATTTCAGATCCCGGAGGGGAAGGGAGAGGTAAGACGCGCCACGACTTGGGGGAGAAGAGACTGCTTGCTTGGACACGGCCCCAGTTCCTCAAGGCCATCTCCTGCCCCCTTCCCATGTTCAGTCAGCAGCTCCTGCCTTAACTTGAGCTGAATTGTTCTGACCAGTCGGGTCTCTGTGCCTTCCTCTCCCTCCACAGTGGCATCAGCTGAGCCAGCACAGCGTTCTTTCCCGGTCCCCATGGAAACGGTCTACACCCTCTGCTCTGGCATCCTCCTGTCCCATGTGGTGTAGTCCTACACACCCGCTGGTCCAGACCCTCTCTGCTTCTCTGTGTCTCCTTGAGGCAGGACTCAAGGACTCCTGTCCTTCTGGAATGTCAGGACTCCATGAGGCTATGCTCAGGCCAGTCTGCACAGGTAGGGAGTGCGACCCTACCTGCACAGGTAGGGAGGCACCACCTACGTCCTAGCTGTTCTCCAAGGCTTGCCTCACTGGGGTGAAACCCAATTTTCGCATTGTCAAGTGGGGTGGGGGAGTAGGATAGCATATATACTGCCTGCTTCATACACACACACACACACACACACACACACACACACACCATGGAAGAAAGTTCCCTTTCTCAGACTCAGACTCACCACCAATACCTGCCTGTATTGCTTCTGGGTCATATGCCTCCCTCAGTGCAAGCAATCTACCTAGTTCTGGAAGGGAAGTCATCGGCTGTCTATCAGCAGGAGCTCTTACCCATCTCTGAGCCATGGGCCCATTTTGTGGTCTGATGAATCCCATGTCCCCTTTTACTGAAAATAAAAGTTTTAGGGGCGCCTGGGTGGCTCAGTTGGTTGAGCGTTCGACTTCAGCTCAGGTCATGATCTCACGGTCTGTGAGTTCGAGCCCCGCGTCAGGCTCTGTGCTGACAGCTCAGAGCCTGGACCCTGTTTCAGATTCTGTGTCTCCCTCTCTCTGACCCTCCCCCGTTCATGCTTTGTCTCTCTCTGTCTCAAAAATAAATGAACGTTAAAAAAATTTTTTTTTAAGTTTTAAATGCATAAAATAAAATACATAGGGTTACAATGGGAAACAAATCACATTGAAATGCTGTTCTATGCACAAACACTTGGCTGAGAACCCCTATTCCAGGGTTTTGTTTATAGTAGGAAGTCTGTACCTCGATTCCACAAAGGCTTGACGTTACGAACGCAAAACAAATAACAAAAACTTTTCTGTCTCAAAAAGGCTGCTCTTGAAAACGAAAACTACAGATGTTCACAACAAAGGACTTGGCCATGAGCGTTAAAACTTCAAAAGGAAGACTCTGCCTCTGCTTTCTCTTCACAGCATTGGTCTTCCTTTCTGGAAACCCAGGCTATAAACGCAAAAGGAAGGAACACTGGAAAGCCATGAAGGACAAAACATCTTTGTTACTATTTCACCCCTGTTAGACGAAAATGGCGGTGTGCAGGAAACTTCTGTACAAGAGTATTCATTGCATCACTGTTTGGAATCAATAAAAAAACCGGAGAAAAATAACAGTAAACCAGGGAATGATTGAAAAAACGAGGGTCCACCTGTGGTAGAATATTCTTTAAAGCTGTATAAAATGATGTCATGAATGTTTTTGTCACATAGGAAAATATTGATGCTATAAAGTTAAATGCAGGAAAGTAGAGTAGAAGATTATGGATGTAACATGATCCAGACAAAGACACAGAGAGAGAAATCAGATAGGAACAATGCTAAAACATATTACACCAAATGTTTATAGGGATTTTCTCTGAACGATGGAAATATAAGTCTTCCTTGTTTACACGTTTCTGAATTTTATGGTTTTTTTCCTTCAAAATAATTTTTTTTAGCATTTCCAAGCATTTATTTCAGTCTTTTTCTACATATAGGTATGGGGTTTTTACTTATATATATTTTTTATTGAGGTATAACTTACAACAGCATAATATTACTTTCAGGTGTACAATATAATGATTTAATATTTGGATATACTGTAAAATGATCATCCCAATAAATCTAACATTCGTTACATACATAGTCACAAATTTTTTTCTTGTGATGAGAATGTGGTTTTTATCTTTAAGAACGGTAATAAGACAAGCCATTTGACATCACGCTTTTCAGTATATTTTTGTATTTTGCTATGGCTTGTCCAAACATATTAAGAGCACTCTCCAATGCTACTAAGGGCTGTATGAAAATTAATTTTAATGGCCCTATTTTTCCGATTATGATATTATTCTCACATTTGAAAAAGATATTTTTAAGTAAAGAAAATTTGCTGGAAAATTTTTTAACCTTTAAACGCTCCCAAGGGTAGCGTATAGCAGGCAGCTATGATTATGGGAAACAACCAACAAAAGTTGCCACAGATTACTATATGAAGAAAAAAGAAGCACAATTTCCACCCCCAATTTGCTTACACGCTGAGTCATACCTAGCCGTCACATGTCTGGTGACCCTGGGTGATGCATCTGGCGGTCTCACAGCAGGCCCCCCACAGGTGTTACCCTCCACCAGCCTGGCTACTGCTTCTGAATATCGTAAACCACAGAAACCATATTTTGCTTTTCTTCCCTTCCATTCGAAATGTGTATACAGCACACATTATCATACCGCCATTTCGCAGCAGCAATTGGGAAAGCGCCTATGAGAATCGGATTTATCAGAGGCCATCTCCAAACCAGGATCTGGTTGTGTCCATCCCAGTCAGCCTGGATCCTAGCGTAGGAATATAGGATTCATGGGATTCTTAACTGGAGTCCAGAACATTTGCTTAGGAATCAATGAGTCGCAGCGACGGGAGGTTTTCCACAACCCTGATTTGGAGAAGCAGGCGGGGGTGCCCCATCTTTTCTTCTATTTCAACAACAACAAATTTTTTTTTTTTTTTTTTGCTTTTTATAAAGTCCTTTGAGGTTTAAGTGGCTTCATTTCATCTCAAGAAGCCAGTGTCACTCAAAGAAAAATGAATAGTGTTTACAGTTAAAACTGTCGTTCCCGGCACCTACATCCACCCAAGTTCTGTCCTGGGGGTTCATAAGAATGAGGAGAACACGTTCTCCCGTACGGGTTCCCAAACCTTTAGGAAACACACAGAACAAAGTTTCTGCCCTTTGCTGACGTACAGGCAGAGGTGTTTGGGGCATATTAACGACAGCGCTTTCAAAGCCTACCTTGTGTGGGTTGTGTGGTTTTATTAAATATGCTGTGCGGTGTGAAGAGGAGGGGTGTCTAATCTCTTGATCGCTTTTCCAGTTCGTGTTCATTTCTGTTTTCTCCGATTATTTAGTATTTCCACGGCATGCATGATAGTTGGAACCTGGATCTTCATTTTCCTTTGTCATGTTTGCTGTCGCCATTCTACCACAGGGATTAAATTGATTTTCTCCTCTTTTTTTTTTAATGTTGATTTATTTTTGAGAGAGAGAGAGAGCACGCACGAGCAGGGGAAGGGTAGAGAGAGAAAGAAAGAGAATCCCAAGCAGGCCCCATGCCATCAGTGCACAGCCTGACGCGGGGCTCGAACTCACCAACCACAAGATCGTGACCTGAGCCCAAAGCAAGATGCTTAACCGACTGAGCCACCCAGGCGCCCCATTTTTCTCCTCTTTTATGGATGGATATGATCCCTTGCCACAAACAATGGGATGATTGTTTTGTGCAAGTCTTTGTGTTTTTTAAATATAATAACTGGATTTATCGTCTCTTTCTACTTTCAGACGCTCAAAGTATCTGAAATACAGAAACCCCGATGAGGGCTCTGGCCCACATCTTCCGCTCACTCCGTCTGCCTCCTGACTGATCCTGGTGCTGCCCACTGTGGCCCTGTGCAGCCTGGTACACCCCTCCTCTTGGGGATGGCCATCATCCCCTGACCTGCTGGCCTGACCATACCTGAATAATAATAAAACCTATACTTTAAAACATGACCTATGTAGCTCCCAGTAAGTAGCAAGCACTGAATAATGGCACTGATTCCATCTTTACTGTGTAGGAGTATTAGTGATGTTTCCCGTCTCCTCGCAAACCCCACACCTCCCACAAGCTCTGTGACTCTGTTTCTTGTGACCGAGGGCACCGTAAAAAGTAGGAAGGACCCAGCCAACTTCTCAAAACATTAATCGTGGCGTCTGATGCTGTGTCACAAGCTACTGCTATATTACAAAGTCCCCATTGAGAGTTTGAAACCCTGGGGCGGGCCAGATGGCCCTGAGTTATCGTAATGATAAATTAAGACCTAACACAATTTGCTTGGCATCCCGTTAAACCGACGATGGACTACAAGTCTGTAAACCCCCGAAGTTCATAGGTGAAACCCTAACCCCTACTAGGATGATATTACAAGATAAGACCTTGGGGAGATGATTAGGGTTAGGCGAAGTCATTAACATGGATCCCCCATGATGGGATTCACGGCCTTAACAGAAGAGGAAGAGACTTCCCTCTCTTGCCCTGTAAGGACACTGTGAGAAGGCAGCATCTATGAACCAGTAGGAGATGCACACCATGACCCCAACCATGCTTGCACCCTGCTCTTGGACTCCCAGCCTTCAGAGCTATGAGATATAATTGTTTACGCCACACAGCCTGTAGTATTCTGTTACAGTGGCCCAAACTGACGAAGAACACGTTTCAGACAAAGGGGCTCATAGAGAAGAGCCCTCATGGGAAGGGAAGGGCAGTGGAGGAGAAACGACATCTGGAAGGTAGCTTGAAATTTAGACACTGCGAATTTTAGAGATGTGTAGAGGGCATCTAGTCTGAGGGTTTGCAAACATATTTTTCAAGCTACAGAATCACTTATTTAAACAAGGGGGAAAAAAAACCTTAACAAATAAAGCAAATGGGGCCACCGTGGGCAAAACTCAGTGTCTCGCCACAGGACCCCCTATCTCCAAGACAAATCCTGAAAGCCCTCCTCGAACATATTCGGAAGGCACGGATGTAGTCTAAGCATGTCTGTCTGTGAGAAAATTGATACCCCAAACAGGTCAGATGCCTTGTCCAAGGTCACAGAGAACATAAATCAGACTTCTCGACAGTATATGTTGCTTAGAGCTTCATGATTTGCATCTTTGTTAGTTTTTGATCATTTACACAAAGTCTGACGGGACTCCTCTCTGACAGCAGTAAATTATTGAGGCAAGGTCCTGATGATTTCGATCTCCCTAATTTTTTTTTAATATGTGCGGCTTTTCAAAGGCTGACCAGTCAGGCCTGGCACAGAATCAGAGACATGCAGTGTCTTCTTACCCAAATAAATCTCTGCTGTTGTAGGTTCACTTTACAGGGTGTGAGAATCTTAAGTCAAGTGAAATTCTTTGGAAAATTCCTTCAAGATTTATAAATTGGTTGCAGTCCACAAAAAGTGGAGGAGTTGGATATGTAATCAATAGAGCTGTACAAACTGAGTAATTTAGGTACAAAGGGGATGAGAAGAGAAGGGTGCTTGAGGAGGCTGAATGATCCAAGTTAGCAGGGGAAGTTGATGAAATCAACAGCATCGTGGTCTATTCTCTTTACACCCGAATACAAAGAGAGAGGCCCAGATTTTTCTGCTTTGGGAATTCTGTCTGCTCCCAATGGGACCGCTGGAACAAGGATGGGCTGATGAGCGTTGCTGCTTCATTGACCATCATGGAACTTGATTTATGAATCAATTGATTTATTAATTAAGGAAGTTAATCACCCCTCTGTCTTCAACGACTTCAACAACTTTAATGCTATTCCGAGTCCTTCCTCCCTTGACCTCTGAAATCTCCAGCTTTCTGTCGCATTTCTCTGCCTAAGATGTCCACCGACTGTCACCTCAAACTCAACCAGCCCAAAACTTAACACCGCTCCTGGTGTCTTGATTTTTCTTTAATGGGACCAGCATTCTTCGGTCACCAAGCTAAAAAACCTGGTGTCACCCTTGATTATTCACCATTCCAACTCCTACATTCCCTGAATTACTATGTTCCGTAAACAGGTGTCACATTCTTCTTCCCTTTTCTCTGACCAGTGGCCATGTGTTGGTTTGGGTTGCAACCTCTTAGCTGCACCAAAAGTGCAGTGGCGTGGAGGAGAGGTGAGGTGCATGGACAGAGGTTGCTATATTTGTTCTGTCTCCGTGTAAAAATTAAAATTGTATAGAGATATGTACCTCAACGCTGTCCTCATTGTCCTTTTTCCATTGCCCACGCATTTCGGTTAAGTTACGCTGAACTGTGACTACCGTCCGAACCATTTCATGATCTCCCAGGTCTTCTCTCCGAGTCCAGTTTCTTCACGATGCACTTATACAAGGCTCCCAGATTTTTCCTCTTTAGTGAGGAGCTCCGATGCTTCAAATATCTACTCAGGAGTGTTAGCGATCCATCCCAGCCATCAAGGCTCTTCCAAAGATGACCTCGACCCACTTTTGTAAGTTGCAAAAGGCTGCGCAAGGCACGTGTTACGTTTGTTACTACCATTATCACAGCCCCCTTTCCCTTTCACGAAGTCCAAGCAAAATCAGCCCTGTTTTCTGCACCTTTCTTTCCCTGTAGTTCCCATTATTGCTTCCATCCCAGTAACTCGAGAACCTACTTCTCCTCCATAGACTAAAGCTTCCTGATACTCTTCCTGCCTTTTCCATCATCACCCTTGCGACCCACTTACGTGTTCCTTCCAGATGCTGTTTCTTTCTCCAGACGCAGCTTGATGATGTCACCGCCTTGCTCAGAAACGATGGTTCCACATTACCTACTTCCGGATACATTTCCTTTCCACTCTTTCCTCCCACTAATTCCTTTTAGGTACTCCGTCCTCAATCCAAGTTCCAGAATGGACTCCTCACTTTCTGTTCACATGCCTCTGGACTTCCCTCACTCACCGTCTGTTACAGAAATACTAAACTCCGGACTCTGGTTTCTCTCGGATGGTATAAATCTTTCTCCTTTTACAGAAATACTAAACTCCATCTTATTAAAAGTCTTTTCTTCAGCTCCCCAACCACAGCACCCAGTTCAGCGCTCCCGAAGCACCTTCCCATCGTTCATTGTTCTGATATTCATTCACTGAGCACCTCAGTTCCAGCACGTGAATTTATCCCCAGAGGGAATTTCCAAAGGATCTCTTCTAGATATCAATTCCTTGAGATCAGGGGCGATGTATTACACATGACAGTGTGTGAGAGTGTACTATCTGCTAAATGAACACTTGTTGCATTCGATCGAATTGTATTGATTTGATTTCAATTCTGGAGACTACCTGTTTTTGATGATATATGTTCTAAGCTGGTCATGATCTCTTCTGATCTTCTGTTCTTTGTGTGTTTGCCAGAAATATCTCTACTAAATATTCTTACCCCCTGGTGTGGATTGGCCAAATGACTCTCTCCGTCTGGCAGCTTGCTTGGCATCTCTGACTACACTTACTCTTTGAGATTTCTTTTCTTCTCCAAACAGGCTGCTTTTTTGTGCTTAATTACTTTACACACTTTGCCATCCATCAATGTTGCATCCTTATGAAAATGTGGAACTAAGTTTAACTAAGTGGAACTAAGAATTCTCGTATGATATATAATGTAAATAACAGCCAAAAAAACCCCCCATAAACCTACTATTAGTCATTTTAGATCCTGAGAAAGTCCCGGGGCTCTGGATTAGAGGGAAGATTGTAAGCTCAGAAGTCTGTCTATTTTGGAGCAAATTCATAAAAGAAACTATACAAGACTCTAGTTTGGACTCAAGAGGAGCATGCACTTGTAATATGCCGCCATTAGTATAAATATTTGCTCATTGATCCCATGATTCTGAATTGATCCACCCTCATACAGACTTGGATTTATGGTCTCCGTAGAGAATATATTAAGTCAAATCTATGTACAGTCATCTGTATCGTCAGCGATCAGACGATTTTTAAATCTTCTTGACTTGGCCTTACTTCAAGGGCATTCACCGAGAGAGTGAGTGAGGGCCCTGGGCTAGGAGGTCACAGCTCTGGCTAGATGCTAGAGAGTGTCAGTGCCTGCAGATGGATAGAAAAGTACAGGTCGTGTCTCTTCACCAGCTTTTTCCAAGTTCTTAAAAAAAAGAAAGAAAAGAAAAAGTGATGGTGTTAAGAAGTCATTGGCCAACACAATTTCAAACAAATCAAACATATTTCTTAAGGAAGATGAAAATGGCAACATTGTGAGTGTTTGTTGGACAGTGAACAGGTGTGGGGAGAAAACTTTGATGGCTGTATGGTTAGCTGGGAGGAGGGAGCCAAAGTCAACAGTAATAACTTCCCAGAGAAGGCTGGAAAGATGGGCAACTGGAAAGGGAGAACCATTGGTTCTATGCCTCAGTATCATAATCCCAAACAGCAAATATTTCTACTGAAATGAATCTGAAATGTGACCAATTAGGCAGCATGGAATTTAGCCTTTTCTTTATTTTCCTTCTGATATATAATCACCATTGCCCACAGCAGGTATGAATTTTATTAACTTAATTTGCCATTAGTTCAAGAAGTCATACATTTCCTCAAAATAAATTCATTTTCAAAGCTGAAAGAACATTTCGAGACTTAAACATGCAAATATGTCATAGTTTGGCTGCATTCAGCAAATTCCTAGAATCAATCAGCCGAGAACAGAGTAATTCTATTACTGAAGAGGGAACCAAAAGCACGCAAATTGAAACCAGGATAAAAAATAAAATGTGAAAGGCGGCTTACAACATCTATGGAAGTATCTTACTTGGAGGACCCTGATAGTTTACCAAGTTCAATATAGAAACATAAATAGTATTTATATGTAACGTAATACCATTTTTTTCTTGATGTGTCATTCGACATATACGCTACTCCAGGAACGAACGCAGTTTACTAAGCAATGAATATTCTGGATCTGATGAAGTCATGATAATAACAATTTATACGTGATAACATTTTCTATTTCACAAGATGCTCATGCATACCTTATCTGGTTTTATGTGCACACATGCACGCTTGTGCGTGCACACACACACACACACACATCAAAATGTAAGTGGTGTAGATACAGTTATTCTCATTTTATAGATAAGGAAATGAAGGTCTCAAGTTGAAGAAACTAGGAGAGACTTCTGGAGAATCCAGGGCTGTTTATGAGACTGCACTTTTCTCCTGGCCTTACAGGAGACTAGAAAACATGACACTCCTGTGTAGAATCTAGCTGCTTCTCTGGCTTCATATCCTTGGTATCAATTGAGTAGAGTGGTTAGGAATTTGGGCCCTGGATGGAGCGCCTGGGTGGCTCAGTCGATTAAGCGTTCAACTTTGGCTCAGGTCATGATTTCACGGTTCGTGAGTTCAAACCCTGAGTCGGGCTCTCTGCTCACAGCTCAGAGCCTGGAGCCTGCTCCCGGATTCTGTGTCTCCCTCTCTCCCTGTCCCTCTCCCACTCACAGTCTGTCTCTGTCTCTCAAAAAAAAAATGAATACAAACGTTAAAAAATTAAAAAAAAAAAAGAATTTGGGCCCTGGAGTTAGGAAAGCATGGTTTCCACTCTCTGCTGCCATTTCTTAGCTGGTTGAACTTGAGCAAATGATACAACCTCTCCCCGAGCCTCACTTTTCCATCTGGGAAACAGATTACCAGACAAATCAAGCGGACGGTGCCCCTAAACCATGGAGCAAAGTCCACTAACCGTGCTCCAACCTTTTGAAATTATGAGACAAGTCAAAGTCAGATTATCATCAGTGGGAAACTGGGTGGCTCTTGCATATCAAGTGGAACCTCCCATAATGTGAATCGGTCGAGGTACAGAGCACTGTGGGCTGAAGGCACGTGTCGATTCCCAGAAGCGCTGCATACCATCGGAGGCTCCAAGGGCAGCTGTGTGCCTTCGGTCAACTTCACTCGTGCTTTGAGGAAACCACAGGTGCCGTGGAGGAAATCAAGAAGATAAATAGGCTGCAGAATGAAGTACAAAACAAAGCACTGAAAGAAACAACAGAGCGTCACGGGCCCCTGCAGACGTTGCCAAATTAAAGAAGACCCCGCAAAGGCAGCGACACCAAAAGCCAAGACTGAGTTTCACACGCACGCCTCTCTGGAGTGACCATGTTTCCAGAAGATGCCATCGGTTTCCAACTCAGATTTCAGCAAATTCTCTTATCCCACGTAGAGGTTGAAAGACAGGATGCCCCCACCATAGTGACGGAATGCTGGGAAGGCTCCTCCCATCTCTCCCACCCCGGCCACCACGGGAAGACATAATAGGTAATATGGTTTAGGCCAAATTTCCCTAATTTTATAGGTAGCATTATCGTACAAGAGCGTCTATGATGGCCTTGCTATTACCATTTAAAAAGCCCTTTCATGCAAACAAACAGGATTGCATTTAAGGGGTGATTAAAACAGAATGGGGTGTGTGGTACTTGCCTAAATGTAATCTAACCGCGCTATTCATTTAGTGAGGATCTAATTACGAGCTCTATAATTACACTACTCAAGAAAATTGTTTTAGTGATGGTTTTATTAAACTAACTTGAGACAATTTTTGTGCCAACATGAGCAGAACAAATGAAATTTAATTTCAAAACAGGGGCAGAGGAAGGTTACCCCGGAGAAGAGAGCCCGCGAGCGGCACTGTGCGTTTAGCTCTTGTGCAGGGAGAAGTACAACTGGACAGAGGCAGGTTCATGCGGTAACAGGAAAGATTTAGGTAGCCATTAAGCAAAACGTACTGACTCAGCTTTTCAAGAAAAAGGATTTGCAAGGGAAGCTTCTTAGGCTCTAACTCTCAGATTTAAGTGGCTCCACGATGATTCTTTCTTGCTTATTCTACATAAAACCCAACTCAAAGTGTGGTCTCCAGACCAGAGGCATTGGCACCACAGGGGGAGCTTCTTAGACATTCACAATCTCACACCAACTCAGAATCTACTTTCGAAAGCACTTCTCCAGGTGAACATGTGCACATTAAAATGGAGAAGGACCTGGATCAATGACCAGCTTGGGGTTGCAAATTGAAATTTTAATTTTCTTCTGTTTTCAAATGCAACATATGCTCGGTAAAGAAAAAAGAGAACATGTGCATAATAACATAAGGAACAAAAAGGTACCCGAAACCTCCCCACTCTGAAAGGACACCTGTTAAAAATTTTGGCGGTTTCTCTTCCAGGCTGTTGTTATGCATATTTTTTTTTAATATTTTAGGCTCAGCCTATAAATATGGTTTTATATTTTTTTATTTAACGTTATAAATATTTTCTATATTCTAAGTCTTGTTGACATTTGTCTTCATTCTACCATATGAGTGTCCTAATTCACTGTTAAAAATTTGTAGTCCCTTTCATTATTCAAATTATAAATAATTCTTTGATGAGAGCGTTTGTATCTAAGCTTGTTTATTATTCCATAAGTCATGAGCGAGAAACCCTAGGATATGAATATACTTAAGCCTCTTCTTGGTCATTGTCTCTCCTAATCATGATATTCTTTAAAATAAGGGCACTTTTTGGGACGCCTGGGTGGCTTAGTCGGTTGAGTGTCTGACTTTGGCTCAGGTCAGTGATTTGAACCACGGATCATTCTCAGGCTCACAGAACTGTGGATACCTGTGTGCTAAATTACCACCGTTAAGGGTGGCTATCGACTTCGCTTTGTAAGGACCCACTCCATTCCGTACAGGATGAGTCTCAGGTTAGGTGTAGGGAAGGACAATCAGCCCTGTGGGGGCTTAAGTTCTGCCTCTAGTTTAACACTGCATGACATCGCGTAAGTTATTACTTACCGTTTGGGTAATAATCACTTCATTCATAAAATCGTGTTAATAATGCCTCCTTCACGGAGTTAATGACTACATCATAAAAGAGATATTAAAGCCCCTAGCACAGAGCCTAGGGTCTTTCCTAGAAATCAGTTCAATAATAATGTTATTTGTTTTCTCTTTTACTTACTGGTGACTGGAGCTCATATCAAATATTTGTATGCTAAAAGAAGCAGCAGATCAATTTTTACAGGAACCAGAATCATCTGTGAAAAACACATCTTTAAACAGGTGTTGAAGTTGGGCGCCTGGGTGGCTTAGCTGAGCGTCTGACTTTGTCTCGGGTCATGATCTCACGGTTCGTGAGTTTGAGCCCCGTGTCAGACTGTGTGCTGACAGCTCAGAGCCCGGAGCCTGCTTCCGATTCTGTGTCTCCCTCTCTCTCTGCCCCTCCCCTGCTCATGCTCTGTCTCTCTCTGTCTCAAAAATAAGTAAACATTGAAAAAAATGTAGAATTAACCAAGAATCGAAGTCCAGGTGATTTTCATATACAAATACTTGCAAATAATAGGAGAAATTTACGAAATTAAATTAAACAGAACATTATGGATATATTGATTATATATATGGATTATATATATGGATTATGGATATATATATCCATGGAAATGCCAATAGTAAATGTATCCAGTAGAGGGAGAGTCTGTAATTTATAATTATTATAAAACCCGTATTTTCCATTTTTCTAAGATGAATATGTGTTACTTGTGTAATTAATATGTTGTAAAGACGGTGTGATGGTTAATTTTATGGGCCGGCTGGCCCGGGCTAAGGGATGTCCAGATAAGTGGTAAGACATTATTTTTGAGGGTATCTGTGAGGGAGTTTCCAGAACAGGTTAGCACTGGAACTGGTGAACTGAGGAAAGTAGGTGGCCCTCCCCAGTGTGGGTGGATATTATCCCATCCACTGAGAGCCCACGAAAAACAAAAGTCAGAGGAAGGGCAAATTCTCTCTCTCTCTCTCTCTCTCTCTCTCTTTCTCTCTCTGCTGGAGCAGAGACATCCATCTTCTACCCTTGAACCTCAGGGCTCCTGTCTCTCCAGCTTGTAGACCGGCCTCCATGACCATGTGAGCCAATTCCTGGACCCAATCTCCACTTTGATCTCTCTGCGTATCCTGTGGGAGATCTCTGACTAATACACAAAGCAAAGAATTTAACTTAAAAAAAAACAACCCTTTATAATAGAATTGTAAAGAGAAGCTCTATTAATTCATTAATGAGTCTTTCCACTCATTTTCGATCTCTAGCTAATGGGCCAACAACTGCTAAATCAGCAGAAAAGACATCCCGGCTCCACTGAAATCTTTTCGTCCTGTTCCCCTACGCCGAGCCCCCAGTTCAAGGTTGGGGCAGCAGTCGGCTCCTCCGGGGACTCTGAGAGTCACGTGAAAAGCACCTAAGTCACAAAGCTGACATTCTTACTAAATTACATCCCACACAGGCACAGAGGCCGAAAGAAACCAGCATCAGCCGGCAAGGGTTTTCTCTAACAAACCAGTTTGGAGGGACACAGCACGTGTGCACTGACGGCACTTTTCCTCTGAGAATTCCTGCGTTTAATGTCTTCATGCGTTCCCTGACACCTTAAGACAAACCCCAGGGGCGCCTGGGTGGCCCAGTCAGTGGGGCGTCTGGCTTCGGCTCAGGTCATGATCCCACGGTTCGTGGGTTCGAGCCCCGCGTCGGGCTCTGTGCTGACAGCTCAGAGCTTGGAGCCTGCTTCTGATTCTGTGTCTCCCTCTCTCTCTGCCCCTCCCCGCTCATGCTCTGTCTCTCTCTCTCTCTCTCTCTCTCTCTCAAAACAAATAAAACGTTAAAAAACTTAAAAGAAAAAAAGAAGACGAACCCCAGCATCCTCGCCCAGGCGTGAGGCTTCTTTAGGAAAGGCTGAGCCAGCTCTCCAAAACCCACCTTCTGGCGTTGAAACCACATTTATTTTTCATTTAGTGTGACACGCACTGCAGGTGGACAGAATGAAACCAAAAGGAAACAGACCTCTGTCGGGAGGGGGATCTGAGCTGCCAGGCATTGGAGAGTCCATTAAAAACAGGCCAAAATGAAAGGGTTAAGCCTTGAAACCACTCACTGTGATTACAAGCCGAGAGGCCAAACCAGGAAGAGGCAGCGCCTCCCCCTTTTTCCACCGCCCCCTCCCTCCCCACCGAATGGCCGCCAGTTAGGGTTAGGGTTAGGGTCAAGTGCGGACATGGGGTCATCTCACCTCAGAGAACTACCAAGCAGAAGGCTCTGGGGGCTTTATGGCCCCTGAGGCTGGAGGAGGGGAAAAGGGAGAGCTGGAGTGTCACTGAGGGGCCCAAGGAAGACCTTGATCAAAGGCCCCCCAGAGAGAGACATAGAAACGGGGACAGCAGGTCTACGAATACATGAGAGCATGGCCTGTGGAGGCGTCTGGGTCCCCGCTTGTCCCCTGGAGATTAGAATGCTCTGGCTGTGCACCCACTGGGGGGGGAGAGAAGGCAGCTTTCCCGAGGGATGCCTGGGGAGTGGGGGGGGGGGGAAGACTTTGTCTATGGCCGGGCTTGAAAAATCACATAAAATCTGGCCGAACACTGGACCCCTCAACCTCATTTACTAGCTGCGCGATTTGGGGCAAGTCAGGCAATTCCAGCGTACCTCAGTTTCCCCGTTTTGCCAATTGTGAATAACCTCCGTTACTTCACGGGTCATCACAAACAGTAAAGAAGTTAATACATTGAAAGTTCTTTCACGGATGTTCCTGGCGAGCACACGACAAACTCTGACCTTCGGCGGTGGCCGTCTCAGTGGTGTACTGATGCCAACTTGCGCACTTTCTTTCTTTTCTCTCTGTGTCGCCATTCTCTTTCTTGTTTTGATGCATGAGTAGAGGCTCGGGGCCTGCTTGCTTCTTTTTGTTTGTTTTGCTTCTCCCTCTGCGGTGTCTCTTCTCACTTCTGAGCACCTCCTAGGTTCTGGAACCCTGCTAATCTGTTTACCAGAGTTCACCCACCGTCAGAATAGCAAATATTCACCGAGAGTCTATTATGTGCTGTGATCCCAAATATGCTGATCCTGTTGAGTAGCCACAAACACTTATTGATTTGCTGAAGGACTGTGTAATGATGCCTCCGTGTTCCTGTGTGTTTATCGGAGACAAAACACAAGAGCCAAGTGCGTGAACACCTGACTTTCTTTTCTTTTCCTTTTGTTTCTGAAATACAAATACCTTTTTAAAATATATATGGGAGAGTCGAAGTCTAGCATTAGCCCTCTCTCAAACCGCCTCCCTGGATAGCAGAGCAAGTAAATGCTTTCAACTTACTTGTTTTCGAATGTTACGGTTTTTCCGGCTTCTTTTTTTTCTTTTTAGCTGAGGCCTCTTTTTCCCTCAGGTGACCACTGCCAATGTATTACAGGGAGCTCACCATAACAGTAACAGAAAGGATTTTTCGTTTGTTCACCACCCACCTGCAGAAGCTCAGGCAGCGTAGTCTCCATTCTGTCCCTTGACCCCTCAGGGTTTAGCGCATGCCTTCTGTGTGGTCATGAACACGGCTTCCTCGGCCTGCTCCGCCACTCCCGGAGGTGGTCCTTTAAGCCGTCATCTTGCTGCCAAGACGGCCTAGAGCTTTCATGTGGACCATTGGGCTCTGCACGTGCGTCGAGTCAGGATAAGCTTCCGTCACGTGCAGGGCTCCGTGCCAAATGAAGACGTGGGCCTCTTGCTGAAAATCAAAAACAAACACAGAAACCCAAACTATTAAGAACCTCAAGACGGTGCATGAGGTCCTGGTTCAAGATGGCGACATCGGGAGACTCTGAACTTACCTCTGCCACAGAACACACCAAATTGCAGCTATTAATAGAACAATTCCTCGTGAAGAAAAGCGGGAGGCTGACTGAACAGCTACCGAACAATGGAAGACAGAGACAGACAGAGAGGACACAGCAAGGGACTTGGTAACAACGGGAACCCTTACCCCCAATGTTGCCAAAAGCAGGAGGGAGGGAGAGAACTGAGGGGACGGGAACAGATCCCTCCGTCCTTGGGCACAGAAAAAAAGCTTAGGTTTAAAAGAGAAACTAACACATAAAAGAGATAACACAAGAACTCTGCAAAGCGGTGGAGGATGGGTGGGAAAGTTCTGCAGGTCAGAGGGACTGGAGAACGGCACAGTTTACGTTCCCACCTCACCTTAGAGACCTGGACCGGAGCAGGGTCTGGACACCATAATGAGTGGGGCCTGTCATCTCCAGCGAGCTCAGCGCCCGCAACCCACACCAGCTGCCCCACGGTGCTGGGTTGCAAAAATCAAGCTGGCACGCCTAAATATGTAAAGCAAATATTAATGGACATGAAGGAAGAAATCGATGGTAATGCAATAATAGTAAGGGACTTTACTCACATTCCACTTATGTCAATGAATAGATCACTCGGACAGAAAATCAATAAGGAAACAATATCTTTGAATGATATATTGTACCCGGTGGACATAACAGATATATACAGAACTTTCCATCCAAAACCGATAGAATACACATTCTTTTCAAGTGCGTGTGGAACATTCTCTAGAATAAACCATATGTTAGGCCATAAAACAAGTCTCAATAAACTTAAGAAGATTAAAATAATATCATGCATCTTTTCCAACAATAACAGTATGAAAATACAGGTAAATCACAAGAAAAAAAACTGGAGAAAAACCCCACAAACACAGGGAGACTAAATAACATGATACTAAACAACCAATTGGTCAATGATAAATCAGAGAAGAAATAAAAAAATATATGAAGATGGGGCACCTGGGTGGCTCAGTGCGTTAAGTGTCGGACTTCAGCCCAGGTCATGACATTGTGGTTCGTGGGTTTGAGCCCTGCAGCGGGCTCTGTGCTGACAGTTCAGAGCCTGGAGCCTGCTTTGGATTCTGTGTCTCCCTCTCTCTCTGCCCTTCCCCTACTCATGCTCTGTCTCTCCAACTCTCTCTCTTTCAAAATAAATAAACATAAAAAAACATTAAGACAAATGAAAATGAAAATATGACAATACAAAACCTCTGGGAGACAGCAAGAGCAGTTCTAAGAAGAAGGATACAGCAACACAGGCCTATCTGAAAGGGAGAAAGAAAGAAAGAAAGAACTAGAATAAACAATCTAACCTTATGCTAAAGGAACTAGAAAAAGAACAAACAAAGCCCAAGATGAGTAGAAGAAAGGAAACAATAAAGATCAAAGAAGAAATAAATGACATTAAAGACTAAGAAACACAATAGAAAGAATCAATGAAGACAAGAGGGTTCTTTGAAAAGAAAAAAAAATTGACAACTCTTAGCCAAACTCATCAAGAAAAAAAGAGAAAACACACAAATAAATAAAATCAGAAATGAGAGAGGAGAAGTAACAACTGATACCACTGAAATACAAAGAATTATAAAAGAATACTATGAAAAATCAAACTGGACAACCTAGCAGAAATGATTAAATTCCTAGAAATGTGCAATCTTGCAAAACTGAACCAAGAAGAAATAGAAAATCTGAATAGACCAATTACAAGTAACTAAATTGAACCAGTCCTCAAAAAAATTACCAAACACAAAATTCCATGACCAGATGGATTCAGAAGTGAATTCTACCAGACATTTAGAGAAGAGTTCATACTTATTCTCCTCAAACCATTCAAAAAAATGGTAGAGGAAGAAAACCTTCCAAATACATTCTATGAGGCCAGCATTACCATGACACCAAAACCAGACAAAGATGCCATAAAAAGGGAAAATTGTAGGTCAATATCCTTGCTAAACATGGATGCAAAATTCCTTAACGAAATATTAGCAAACCACATACAACAATACGGTAAGAAGATCATTCACCATGATCAGGTGGGATTTATTCCTGGGATGCAAGGATGGTTCAATATTCACAAATCAATCCACATGGTCCATCCCATAAACAAGATGAAGGATAAAAATCATATTATCATCTCCATAGATGCAGAAAGATCATTTGACAAGATTCAGTATCCATTCATGATAAAAACTCTTAACAAAGTAGGTTTAGAGGGAACATATCTCAACATAAAAAAAGCCATATATGAAAAACCCACAGCTAACCTCATCTTCAATGATGAAAAACTGAGAGCTTTCCACATAAGGTCATGAACAAGACAAGGATGTCCATTCTCGCCCTTCTTCATTCAACATAGTACTGGAAGTCCTAGCCACAGCCATCTGACAACAAAAACAAAAAGAGAGAAGAGGCATCCATGTTGGTAAAGAAGGAGTTAAACTGTCACAATTTGCAGACTGCATGGTACTATAAATAGAAAATCCTTAAGATTCCAAAAAAAAAAAAAACAACCTACTAGAAGTAATAAACAAATTCAGTAAAGTGGCAGGATACAAAATTAATACCCAGGAATTGGTGGCATTTCTATGCACTAACAATGAAGAAAGAGAAAACAACAACATCATGTACAATCGCATCAAAAAGAACAAAATACCTAGGAATAAACTAAACCAAAGAAGTGAAAGACCTGTACTCTGAAAACTATAAAATACTGAGGAAATATATTGAAGATGACACCAACAAATGGAAAGGTATCCCATGCTCATGGATTGTCCAAATATCCGTATTACCCAAAGCAACCTATAGATTCAATACAATCCCTACCAAAATACCATCAGCATTTTTTTACAAAACTAGAACAAATAATACTCAAATCTGTATGGAACCACAGAAAACCCCAAATAGCCAAAGCAATCCTAAAAAGGAAGCACAGAGCTGGAGGTTCAGTGATCCCACATTTCAAGTTGTACTACAAAGCTGTAGCAATCCAAACAGCAAGATACTGGCACAGAAATAGAAACACAGATCGATAGAACAGAATAGAGGCCCCAGAAATAAACCCATATTTATATGGTCAATTAATCTATACCAAATGAACCAAGAATACACAGTGTGGAAAATACAGTCTTTTCTTTTTTTTTGTTTTTAATTTTTTTTAATGTTTATTTATTTTTGAGACAGAGAGAGACAGAGCATGAACAGGGGAGGGGCAGAGAGAGAGGGAGACACAGAATCCGAAACAGGCTCCAGGCTCTGAGCTGTCAGCACAGAGCCCGACGCGGGGCTCGAACCCATGGACTGTGAGATCATGACCTGAGCCGAAGTCAGACGCTTAACCGATCAAGCCACCCAGGCGCCCCGAAAATACAGTCTTTTCAATAAGTGGTGCTGGGGAAATTGGACAGCTACATGTAGGACAATGAAACTGGACCATTTTCTTACACCAAACACAAAAATAAACTCACAATGGATTAAAGACAAACATGAAACTGAACCATAAAAATCCTAGATGAGAGAGAACGCAGGCAGTAATTTCTCTGACATCAGTCATAGCAACATTTTTCTAGATACATCTTCGGAGGCAAGGGACACAAAACCAAAAATAAACTGTTGGGATTACATCAAAATCAAAAGCTTTTGCGCAGCAAAGGAAACCATTCACAAAATAAAAAGACCATCTACTGAATGGGAGAAGACATTTGTGGATGATATATCCAATAAGGGGTTAATATCCAAAATATATAAAGAGCTTATACAACTCAACACCAAAAAAAAAAAAAAGAAGAAAAGAAAAGAAAATCAGATTAAAACATTGGCACAGGACCTGAGTGGACATTTCCCCAAAGAAGACACACAGATGGTTAACAGGTACATGAAAAGATGTTCAACGTCACTCATCACCAGGAAAATGCAAATCAAAACCACCATGAGATATCATCTCACACCTGTCAGAATGGCTAAAATCAAGAAGATAAGAAACAACAAGCATTGGTGAGGATGTGGAGGAAAAGGAACCCTCTTGCACTGTTGGTAGGAATGCAAACTAGTGCAGCCACTGTGGAAATAGTGCGGAGGTTCCTCAGGAAGTAAAAATAGAACTACCCTATGATCCACTAATTCCACTATTGGGTGTTTATCCAAGGGAAATTTAAAGACTATCTATAAAAGATACATGAACCCCCAAGTTTACTGAAGCATTATTTTCAATAGGCAATACATGAAAGCAGCCTAAGTGTCTATCAATAGATGAGTGGCCAAGGAAAATGTGACACACACACACACACACACACACATACACACATACACAGAGGAATATAACACGGCCATACAAAAGGTTGAGATCTTGTCATGTGCGACAACACAGATGGACCTAGAGGGTATTATGCTAAGTGAAATAAGTCAGAGTCAGAAAACAAACACCAGGATTCTACTCAAACGTGGAATCTTAAAGTATGAATAAACAAGCAAAAAAGCAGACTCAGAACTATAAACACAGAGAACAAACTGATGGTTGCTGGAGGGGGGCGGGGGATTGGGCAAAAGGAACAAAGGAAAGAGAGAGAGATAGGCCTCCAGTTATGAAAGGAGTAAGTCACGGGAACAAAAAGCAGAGTATAAGGAATGCAGTCAATGATATTGTAATAACAACGGAACAGGACAGCTGGTCGCCGTATTTGTGGTGAACATGGCAAAACGTATAACCTTGTCAAATCACTAAGTTGCACACCTGAAACTAATGTAACGCCCGGTGTCAACCATACCCAAAACAAAACAAAAAGAATTTCAAGATGGTGACCACAGAGCAGTCAACCACGTGCTTTGGGAGACCAGTGCCAAAGAAGTAAAGATGGACTGTAAGCCCCTTAGAAGAGGGTCTTGTATTCTAGAATGAAGGACTAGGCACTCAATGCCATATTTTGCAGGGAACACTTACAAGTTATTGAGGAAGGTGGTAACGGCGATGTGGGGCCAAGAGGGTAATGGTTTGGAGGAAGGAGAAACCTGAATCAAAGAAGCCAATAAAATGACCTTGCAGGTGACCCAGGAGCACGGTGTCAAGGCGGGTTATGCTAAGTTAACAAGTAGATCCAAATGTGTGATAGCTGAACAGTGGGATTTCTCTCTCTTTCTCTTTCAACTGCCTGGGGCAGACCCAGGCCATTCAGGACCAGAGGGAGGGTACGAGCTCTGTCACATACGCAAGAACCCCAGGCTAACGGCAACTGAATAGTTTTGCAATCTGAGGCCATCAAGAATGCCAGCAGAAGTAGTATTTTGAGAGGTGACCCTTGAACGCTCAGCTCAAATCAAGCTCGGTGACCTGTAGGACCAAATCCCTTCCCAAGCCAGTCTAAAGCTTTCGTTGACTAATTTTGCTCTTAGGTCAAGGCCACGAGAAAACCGGTCAACTTAGGTTATAGACAAAATTTAATTTGGGTGTAATAGGCTGGAAAAAAAACCCTGAAAGGGGCTTTGTAAGGTGTCTGGTCAACACCTCCATTTAATGGGTGAGAAAATGGAGGGCCAGAGAAATTAAAACCTTGTCCATAGTCACTCCCGGTGCCCAGTGCCTTCCAATGCATTTGTCCTGCTTTGTAAAACATGCACTTGGTAACATGTGATGGTGAAAACAACCTGAACTACTAAATCACAATAGCATATTCATAATTTAAAACAGGAATATTTTTCCTCTTTCAAAATGAAGCTCTAAGGGCACTATTTCAGACGTCGCTGACAGGCCAGGAGGGGAGGTGTTTGATGGGAAACAGTGGAGGGTTCGGGAAGACTTCACCAGTTCCTCAAACTCACATGAAGCCATTGCTTTCCAGTCTTTATCTTGTTACGGTGCCCATTAAAAATGAGAATATTTGTCAAGCATAATGGTGTAAACAAAAGAGACTTGTCATCGTAGAGATGCCTGTCGGGCTCACATTGCTCCAGCGCCACCAGGCTCCTCCCTTCAGACACCCCCCTCCACCCGTACGACCAGTTGAAAAGCTCCAAGGCAGACCACCACCCAGTTTACCTGCCCATCAGGCCCCCTGTTTGCTCAGTCCACCGAGATGGGCTAAGGAAGCCCCGCCCACTGCCGTAATTCCTGGAGGCGTGTGATCTTTTGCTGTTTATCTGGAACTAAATACGAGTGAGTTGAAGTTGGAAAATCACCCAACCAAAGCCATAACCTGCCTGCTGGACCTCCCTACAGGACTGTTTGCAGAGATCAGGGGTGTTCATCTCGGGGTTGACTCTCTTCCGAGGAACGTATGATTATTTGAAACAAGATTTATGAAGCCTAGAAATTCCAAGCTAACTAGGTCAGCTCCTGGCGGATAGCAGAATTATTTGCCACCACACTTCTCCCAGCCTTATACCTACTTCAATTTTAAATTACTCAAGAGACAGTGAAGGGAATTCGTCACCACCGAGCTGCCTACTCACCCACGTGACCACACAGCAGGGGCAGTTTGACCCGCCTCCCTGGAAAGCAAATGGACAAAAGCCAAAGAAGTAAATGCACACGGAACAGACGCTTGGAAAAATGACAGTGAGTGCTCACGTGGTACTGAGAAATAAGGAGACAGAACTGGGTGGCAGATAAAGAGAAGGGCGGTCAGGGGTGCCTGGGTGGCACAGTCGGTTAAGCGTCCGACTTCAGCCAGGTCATGATCTCACGGTCCGTGAGTTCGAGCCCCGCGTCGGGCTCTGGGCAGATGGCTCAGAGCCTAGAGCCCATTTCCGATTCTGTGTCTCCCTCTCTCTCTGCCCCTCCCCCGTTCATGCTCTGTCTCTCTCTGTCCCAAAAAATAAATAAATGTTGAAAACAAAATTTAAAAAAAAGAAAGAGAAGGGCGGTCATTAATTTAGCTTCGGAGTCAACATTCACTGGGAAGGAATGGACAACCTCAGAGACTCCATCGGTAAGTATGTACGGTATTTATGTTTTCTTTCACTGATGTATTTTTATTTTAGTAGTGTATTAAGAGTTTTCCAGGACAGACTAGGTTCCTGGGTGAAACTCCTGTGTCTTTATATAGCCCTGGTATTCATTCTACCCAAAGTCTTTGGAGGAACAAGATGTCTATTTTTTTTTTTCCCCAGCGAAAAATAGCCAAGGGGCAGTCCTATCCCTGTGTCCTAAGCACTGTTCCCTTCTCCTACTGTTAGCTCACTGAATTGTTCATACGTGTCTCTGCGGTGCTAGACGACGGACTCCTTGTGGGCAGTGAGGACGATGTTTTATTCATCCCTGTGTCCTCAGAAACCTTAACGGTACCTGCGCATACGCTCAAATATCGGTTGAACGAATTAATGAAAGAATAAGCACTCCAAAGAACTATCTTTAAAACCACACCACCTTTTTGTGATTGCAAAATAATTGTTAGAGAAAGACTTTACATGCTTTATTTAAATCATGGAACCTCTGGAGCTGACAGGATCGTGTCAAATCCCCTTCCTTGAGCGAAATCACATTTGCAAGAAATGGAAGTAATGTTTGGCTCTCTCATTTTCCATAGTTAAAAGCCGTCCAACATAGGGGTGCCTGGGGGGGCTCAGTCGGTTAAGGCTCCAACTTTCGATCTCGGTCGGCTCAGGTCATGATCTCACAGTTTATGAGTTCGAGCCCTGCATTGGGCTCTGCACTGACTGCACGGAGCCTGCTTGGGATTCTATCTCTTCCTCTCTCTGCCCCCCAGCAATAAATAAATAAACTTAAAAAAAAAAAACCCTGTCAAGCATAAGCATAAAATAAATTAAATTTGTAAAAGCTGAAGCATATATGTGAGGGCATACATACACACAAGCAAGTCATTTTTGTATCCGTCAAAACTTAAAGTCCCATGGTTTCCATCTTGAAGGTTGTTTTTAACCAGATCTAGAAACAGGGCTCACCTGCAGGGATTTAGGACAACGTACTTGTTAGTGTCACTCAGGTAAGCATAGTGCAGATTTTAAAAGCCTGAATTAGATCCGGAGCCAGGAAGTCAATTCTCCCTATTATTAACTTGTTCCGTGACCTTCTATCGCTGCAGCATAATTCAATCACACCTTGTAGACATTTATGAAAAGCAAATGATGCAAATACTGCACAAAGCACTGAGCTCAGTGGGCCATTCAGCCTTTCAGCGTCATAGCTTTCAGACTGTGCCCAGGGCATCACAGCCCCTGTCCAGCTCAGCCCACGAGAACGTCCGGAAATGATACTGAAACATCTCGAAAATGAAATCGCTAATATCTCGATGTAGAGCACCAGCATCGATGTTAAATTAGCTTATTGCAGAATGACGGCTCTGAACCCAGCTGAATAAACCGATTGCTTGGGTGGGAGTTGGGTGGAACTTTCTGGTGTCAGCACAGCTCCTTTGCTCCTGCCGCGATCTGGTGTCCTCTCGGGAATGCTTCTGATTTTTCGCCGTCAGGACAGTGACTCAGGTGGGTTGACAATTCTCCGATTAGAAAGTTCATTTTTCCTACCTCCTAGGTTATTCTGGTTGGATGAATTCACTCCAGATTCGTAGCACCGCCTGAGCAGAGAATCGGAAAAGATCTCGTCTATCCAGTCCAAAATTGCAGTGAATTAGTTGATCGTGAAATCGATTTAATAGATTGTGGCCAACATTTAGAAACCACAGACTGGCTTGGAAGATATCAGAGCTCTTCCACACAGTAGGGCTAAGTGTTGTTTCGTTTCGGATATGTGTCCCTGTCGCAGAGGGAACTACGTTTCTATCAAACGTTTTCAAAAAACACCGACAGCTCCATTTCTCTGTCTGACAAAGGAAAACCGTGAAGCCCTGAAAAATAAAGCGTTCAGTCACCTCTTTAGAGACATCCAGAATAAAAATTTATTCCAGGGCCCAAACTTCTGGTTTAGGTCTTTTTCCATTCCGAAGGCCTGGCGTGATCCAGCAGGAAGAATAATGAAAGACACAGACTCAAATCTGGCCATAAAAAAAAAAAATGTGCAACTTTGCGCAAATTTCTTACTCTGGTGGCTTCATCTTTCTCATCTCTGAAATAGGGTTAGTAACGTGTTCCTTTCCTTAATGGATGATTGGGAGAATTATATAATATGGATGAAAACCACTGCAAAAATATTCATAAAATAAAAAATCTACAAGTCAGATATATATCATATATAACATATAACATATAATATATAATGTTAATATAGTATTACAAATATATTAAATATATTAATAAATCATATCTTACAAACATATTATTAATGCATTTGTAAAATAAAAACTCTACAAATCAGATATATATATAATATATAACATATAACATATAGCATATAACATATAACATATAACATATAACATATAATATATAATACAGACCATTGTTTTCTTCTGTTCTTTCCCCTGGACAGAGTGCTTTCATCCCAAGCTTCTTTTGTTCTACTTCTTAATTTATTTCTTGACTAAGTCTTTAGCTCTCTCATCATCCTCTGTCTTTGAACTTCACCCAGCTATGAACAGCTTTGTTTTGCATTTGCTAACAGGTCATAATTTTAAAAGGATTTCTCCTGACAGATTACCTCCCTTGAAAATGCTTAAAAACGCATGGTGTATTTTGGGTCAATCTATTGTTTTGACAATTTCTTATCCTACCCAAGTTGTTTTCAGAGTAATTACTTTTGACCAAATTGCTTTCGACCTATTTCCAATCCGATTGATAATTCTAATTGAATTCTCACATACTGATGGCATCCACACTGAAACCAGTGATTTCCTTGGTCGGCTTCTGTGCTTTTGGTCAGGCACCTTCTCTCCTAGTTTCTGTTAGCTTCCTCAGATCCCTAGGGGATCGGTCTGGACTAATGCCTTCAGGTCAGCCTCGTGTCGCTCATCCGGCCTCCTGCAAGATGCCAACCACCAGATGTTGTGTTGGCCACTCAAGTCCAGCCTGCCAAAGAAGATAGCCTGTTCTATTTCTTTTTTTCTTTTTTTTTAATGTTTATTTATTTTTCAAGGACAGAGAGACAGAGTGTGAGCAGGGGAGGGGCAGAGAGAGAGGGAGACACAGACTCTGAAGCAGGCTCCAGGCTCTGAGCTCTCAGCACAGAGCCCGACGTGAGGCTCGAACCCACGAACCGTGAGATCATGACCGGAGCCGAAGTCAGACGCTTAACTAACTGAGCCACCCAGGCGCCCCAGCCTGTTCCATTTCACTAAAGAAAAAAAAAAAAAAGATAACAATAGCTTCTTCAGTTGTCACCAGTGCGGCGCTGTGGGTTTTCTCTGTGCTCAGCTGTGTCATTGCCACAGCTGTCCCACCACCAGTGCCTTTCCAAGTCCGCGCCGTGTTGAGGTTGTGTAAGTAACCGACGGCCTGGGCAGTGCTGTGACTGGCAGCAGTAAACTCCAGGGAAATGTTCACTTTGGATTTGGCCTTCGGATAGTGCGATATCAAGGGGTGTGTCCTAGAGCAACTGTCCAAGATTCTGCTATCACTGGAAATACGACAAGTGGAAAGAGTTTTCTTTACTAGAACAAGGCCAGTGTATTGCGTGAAATGCATGTATCCTTTGGGTGGTAGTGGGGAGGGGCCAGCCTGTCCCCCTGGGGCAAGCTTTCGAAGGTGGCTCAGCGCAGCTACCAATGCGGCTGTGCGTTCTAGAGATTGGCTATACAAGTTTGGGGTCTGAGCCAACCAGTCTCAACAATGGAGAAGCCTGTTAACCTGTTAAGACCACAGAGGGCTTCCTCTCCATCCGTCCTCCATAGCGTGCTCTGTCTTGCTCCCAAATAAAATATCGATGAAATACCTTATGGATATGAGTTTAAAGAAATGCCGAATTCTCAGCTGCTCAGAGTGTCCGTGTGTGTAATTCTCCCGCTGATTACCGATGACTACCAGAAAAAATGATTTAAAATGTCACTTTGGACCTGAAACGCTTAACCGGATCTTGTTAAACGCACTTTATCTCAGTTCATCTACACCCGTCCACTTGGGTGAAAAGCATTTATACGTGTTCGATGGAATCAGTCATACACACATTTAGTTTATGACCCAATCTTCTCACCCAAAGTGGAGGTAACTCTCCCTGCCCATATCCCATCTAACACAAGGACTTTTATATTTATCTTAAAGATGGAATGCATGAGTGGTCATATATCTACATATTTTCCTTGGGTCCCTTCCTTTAATCTAGTTCAGGGTGTCTCCACGAGTTGATGTGTACGAGAATTAGCATACGGGTTATACACAGAAAGCCATGAATTCTGTACTTTATGAACATCTTAAGGAAATTTCCAAGGATAATTTTGACTACACCTGCTTTGCGCTTGATGTCCTCACTGAGGTAGCCGATCCCCGCTTACACTGAAAATGGACCATACTGGGGTTCACTTGCTCATTTGTTCATTTATGCCACTAATATTTACTAAGTGCTTAATGTGTCAGAAATTCTCCAAGGACTTGGGGCAGCGAACATGTGAGCTATTGCCCTGGTTCCCCTGTTGCTGTAGTCTAGATAAGGGACCCCAGCGTGTACCTAAAACCACGAGACCCAATTTGTCACTGCCAGCTGGCTTTTTTGTCATGGAGCAGCCTTCATTGGAGTGTTGAAGGTCATACTGTGGAAGTCACCTGAGGAGCCCAGGATGTCTCACAGACAAAAGTTCCAGCTCCGCCCTCTTAAGCCCCACCCACATCCACCCACACATCAAGTGCCTGCCCCTCCCGAATGAAGAGACTTTTCACGGGCTCGTGGAAGAAGCGATTGCTCAGAACTTTTGTGTGCTTGTGATCGAAATGTACTGTTTGTCTGCTTTCCCCTGCCTCCAAACGCTTGCTTAGGGACTTCCAGACTTGAGCTCACATCTGACTGGCCTGAGTGTGGTGTCCCCGTGGTCATGCATGGGACCACTGCTCCTGGCCGTAGCTGCCCCCTGGGGACGTCAGTGTAGCTCACCATCTACTTTGCCTGTTTTCTGTTTCTGCTTTGGGCAGCTTTGTTGAGGAATCAGCAACATGAACACCTATAGGTAGTCATGCTATTTAGATAGCTTTTATTTTCCCAACGCGGACTTTGTCTGTATTGACTTTTATCCTCGTAACTTTCATTGAGTCAAATTCATTAATAGTGTACTTTCTATTTTTAACTTTTTGTATATTTTAATGGCTTATTGTTTTTTCCTTTCCTTTTCCTTCCCTTCCCTTCCCTTTCCTTTGTGTGTATGTCCTGTTTAAGAACTCCTTCTCTACCCTATGTTGCAAACATAGTCTCTCCTATTTTCATTTCGTTGACAACGTCGCCTTTATTCCAACTGGAATTTATTCTTGTGAATGACAGGAGCCACTATGATAGATTGGCCTTTAACTTTTGTTCTTCTTAAACAGATGGTCAATTATCTCAGAATTATTTATAGAGTAAGCCATTCTTTCTCCAAATGTCACATTTTCATTGTCTAACTTCCTGTATACACAGGAGTCTGTTTCTGAACTTTCCATCCTGTGCCACTGATTCAATGTTCTGTGGTTACAGCAACGCTTTAAGACTTTCTCGGGTGTTCTGAGATCTGGTGAGGCTATTCTCCCCTCTGCGTTGCAGGCTCATTTCAGTTACTCAAGTCCCCCTCACACCCACCAAATTATGTTGGGATGTTGATTGGGATTGCGCGGAATTTATAGATTGTCTTGGGGCAGGTTTGACACACGTTCGCAATATTGAGTTTTCCCTTCTGTGAATGATTCAGATATTTTAAAACAGCTATCTCACCTTCAGTCACACACCTCTCCTTATTTCCTTCATAGTGTTTGTTACTATCTTACATTATTGTGTTATTTTTTTAATTTTATTTATTTATTTTTGAGAGGGGAGAAGGGGGGGGGCAGGGGAGAGAGAAACTCAAGCAGGTTCCATGCTATCAGCACAGAGCGCCACACGGGGCTCGATCTCACAAACTGTGAGATCATGACCTGAGCTAAAATCAAGAGTCAGACGCTTAACCGACCAAGCCCCCCCCCCCCCAGGCGCCCCTACGTTATTGTGTCACTGATTGATTTCTGGTTTATTGTCTGCGTCTGCATCTAGAATCAATGCGGAAGTTCCTAGGCCTGGAACAGAGCATTCGTTTAATGATTGAATGAAATAATCTGGGATTGCCAAAGCTTGGAGTTTCTCAGTTTGGAAAATCCAACTTCTTTGATTTCTTTATTTGTTATTTTGTGCTCATCCCACTGACCTCCCCGCCATGGCTTCACTAGCCTCAGTAAGCCAAGGGTGCCCGTTAGCGAGTATGCACCATGGACCTGTTTCACTCGGCCTCTCTACCAGCCTTTCTTAGCGCTCATCCCCCAAGCCTGCCCCAGTGCAGTCCCGCTGTCTTAGCCCCTGCTTTCCTGCAGCATCCTCTCTGCCCATGGGGAATGTTCTTCTGCCCAAGGCCTGAGATGCTGCTTCCTGGAGAAAAGTTCATTCTATTGACTCTTCTGTTTCTCACGCAAATCATTTTATCTAGACTTACAGCTTGGATTTCCACCTAGACCCCAACGCCTCCCAAATCTGGCTCATTGGGCTGAATCTCTCTCTTGATTCCCAGACATATAGATATGACAACTTGCTGGACGTTTGCGCGTAGAAATCTGAGAAGAGTCTTAATAACCTACATGTACAAGTCAGACTAAACACCACTCCTGAGACTGTGTCTGGCATTGGCTCCCCGCCCCCTTCCCATCGGTGTCTCTCCTCATGAGAGCACTTCCCCCGTCCCAGTCTTCAGTGTCAGAGACTGGGAATCGCCCAGAAGCTGCTGCATTCTCTGTCTGTCCATCTCTCATTTGCCAGCCTCTCCCCTGGTTCCCTGGGTTTTTCACATCCGTACCATTTCCTTATCCGCACTGGTTCTACCAAGAGTTCTTGTCCCTGATGCAGCTTTCCTCAACAGCTTTCTACCTGTTCACTGTTCATCTCAAGAGCCCCCTCTAATCTTCCAAATCTCACCACATCACCCTTTTCCTGAAATCCTGGCTGCCTGTGACCCATGGGAGTAGCTCTCAAGTGTTCCATGCTGGCCCCACCGTGTGAATGTTCATCTTAAATCTATAGTTGAATGGAGTTTTGTTTTTTCTGGGTTTTGTTCGAGCGGATACCGTCTTCATCATGACTTGAAAACTTGCTGGGGATGCCCAGTGATGAGTTACAGTCAAGCTCCCTGGCGTGCTGCAGACATCCGGCCAACCGTCTACTTGTAAATCACTTCGTTCGTAGTTTTCTCATTTGTAATGCTGGATCGATTCCAATTAGGAGTTTAATAATGAACTGTGTAATGAGTTAAACAAGTTTATAAGATTAATGCTGAACTGATGATTTGAAGTAAGTCTGAATACGTAAATCCCTCCAAATTATGAATCTTTGTTGCTTCCTAAAGAGAGTATTGCGGAAGACAACGAGGAAGGCAGCTGTGTGAGCGGTGGATGTCAGAGGGCCTCATAAAGCCGTGGCTGTTCCCTGACCCTGGCTGGAGGTGTTTCCGTAAGTCCCTCCAGCTCAAGCATCAACCCATGACAGCACGGCTTACGTGGTGGACCTACACAGTACTACATAGAACAGGGTCCTCGAACATTTGCTGAGTTCTTTAGAATTAACTGGCTTCAATCAACTTGCCGCAAAAGCTCGTTATGTGAGGAAATAAACGAACATCTAATCAAAAAGCCAATTGTTTCATTTGGGAACGTATTACTCTACTATTTTCTTCCCCGGAACCTCACTTATTTTCCTCATTGCGGCTTCTTTCGTTTGCGGTCTCTTATGATTTGGTTTTGTAAAACCAGCTAACATTTTTTGAGTCGGCACTCACTGATGACACAGCTGGAGAGCCAGAAGTTATGCTGTCAAGCCCAGAAGATGACGAGCCTTAAATGAGAAATGTACAGGTAGATAATTGATTAGAGGACCGATAATGGATTCTTTAAAAATTGAAATGAGAGCCGGCATACGTTCACATTGGGGAAGGAGCTTAAAGTTTCTGGAATGATGAGCTGTTTGTGGCCCCAAGGCTTGACAGTATCATGCTCTCTGGAAGAGAACCCGTTTGTCACCAGCCAAGATACATCATCTATGTTTCCTACCGTTACTTCTGCCTTGCAGGCCGACCAAACCCAGAGCAAATCAATCATAGG
Organism: Felis catus; assembly: GCF_018350175.1. Taxonomy (NCBI): domain Eukaryota; kingdom Metazoa; phylum Chordata; class Mammalia; order Carnivora; family Felidae; genus Felis; species Felis catus. The sequence continues at coordinate 6,612,787 of NC_058374.1, forward strand.
ACGGGAGTTAATCCAATAGTCTTCCCTTCAGCTGCTGGAAATCAGGCCTCACATCTGGGAAGACAGCGCTGGTGGTAACAAATGAGATCACAAATTTGACCGTTTTATTCGAAGCCTTCTCATGGTCCCAGGCGAAGAGGGAGGTCAAGTTGAAATTAAATGGATACCTCCCATCCTCCGTCCTATCCGCAATATCTGATAATACCCTCCACTTTCTGGGCGAGATCAATTGCCTGGGACCCAGAGCCCAGCTTTAATTGGCAATAACTGGTGTGATTCTAGAGAAGACTCCGTGGCAGCAAAATAAATGAGACTAACAGTATTTGACTCGAGGCCCTACTCATCAATTCCCTTCCAGCTATCGACCAGGCTCTAAGAACCCGGCTCAAAAGCAGTATTTGTTTCTGCTAGTGATGGCGGGTGGTGTCGCAGCAGCCATCACACTCTGCATTTGCCAGTGCTCTCTATATAAATATAAACGGAGAAGACGTACAGCTTGGGAGCAACTCCTCAGCCCCAAAGTCACTCCTTCCCTCATCACGCAAGCGGAGAAGCCCACAGGAATGAGAACGTTCCGATACGATGTCTTATTTCTCTTCCATTTCTGCACATCTGAAAAAAAAATTGATAAAACGTTTAGTATTTCCAGTTTTCCAGAGAATAAAGAGTATGCATACGATGAACATATAGCTATACAGGTTATATCACTTGGAGCATATTGATGTTGTGCATATAAACTACCTAAACTTTGCAAATGAAAACCCTTATCAACAGCAAAGGTAATAATAATTATCATTAACTGAAACTTCCTGCGTGTAAAACATTACATCTGGGTTTTATCATCCTCTAAAACTGCACACTTTTATGATCTGTTTTATAGATAAAGGAAATTGAAAGTAAGATTAAATCAATGGCTCAAAGTCGCCACGCTGGTCTGTGATAAACTGATAACTGGCCCGGGCCAGTTTGATTCCAAATTGTTTGCCTGACACCAGATTGTAGATAAAGGTTTTTAATAAGATAGTATGTCTATGGTTTCCACTTCTCTTGAGTTAAGCCATGGCCACCATAAACCCAATCTGTCACTCATGGCAACAGCAGTTAAATATTCTCTATCTCTGCGGCAAGGACCAACCCAACTGGTTATCCAAGAGCCATCCAGGGGTCTAGGAAGCACGGATATTCTGAGCCAGGATGACAAAGCCAAGACCAGCTTTGCCAATTGGAGGCAGCAGAGTTCAGAGGATTGTTATTCAGGCAGCACATTCATGACGAAGTTGGGGCAGCTTCTAAGCGCTGGGCTGGCGAAAATGCTAAGAGAATCCAGGGGGAGGAGGTTGATCCTCAGCCCCAGCTTTCACCTGAAACGAGGTTGGAGGCCTGGAACAAGGCCGGGAATGTGAAAGAAAGGGATCAGGGAGGAGAGCGGGAAGCAGTTCAGGTGAGAGTCAAAGGGAGTTCAGGCACTCGGATAAGTTGGCCTCGCCCAGAAGGGACACCAGTCTTGTGGTCTGAGGGCAGGTAGGGCCGTACACGTATCTTCACATACATGGCAAACTTTGTAGGTTCGTAACCCTCTGTACACCCACCTTAATATCTATTTTTCAAGCACAGAAGAGATTAGTGCAAAGGCCTTAGCAAGAAAGTAGCGGTAATCTTCCACCTAAGTTATTATCCAAGAGTATGGGGGTGGTGAACTTATCCAGTCCTGTAGTAATTTATATTATATTATATTATATTATATTATATTATATTATATTATAGTACATTACATTATTATAAGGAAAATGACTCATTCCAATTAAAGGCAAACCCTCCATTAGCATTTTCAGGGAAGGGCATACTACCTGGTAAGGGGAGGTTACTAAAGAATATACTGGAAGCCATCTGAACCACCCCTCTTCCTGACTCAGCTTCTGTTCAGTAGAGAGATGGTGCAGAGAATCCGCTCCTAGAAAACAAGAAATCACAAAGGTAGAAAGGGTTCCAGACATCACCTAGCTCCGTCTGTGTGCTTTACAAATGTGGAAAGAAGATGTTTGTGCCATTAATTCACAGTGATGGCAGGACGGGGTTATCAGAAAGTCTGTGACTCCCTGTCAAGTTCTTTATTACCCAAATAAGGAAACATGAGATTCTAGGGAAGACACAGAGAAAGAAGAACAATAGGGGCGCCTGGGTGGCTCAGTCAGCTGAGTGTCCGACTTCGGCTCAGGTCACGATCTCACAGTTCGTGAGTTTGAGCCCTAAACTGGGCTTTGTGAGTTCAAGCCCTGCGTTGGACTGCCGTCAAGGAAGAGCCCAGTCTGCTGCAGATCCTCTGTGCCCCCCACCCTGCCCCTCTCCCACTCACCCTCTCTCTCTCAAAAATAAATAAGAACACCAGTGAGGAAGGTTTTCAGTAACTCTCTAGAAAACATGAAAGAGAAAAGGATTGAATCTGACTCTTACATTTGCAGATACATCAAATTTGGGTACACATCCAAGACAATTTTGGAATTTGACCCTGGTTGATAGATACGGTCGTATTAGTTCAGGCAAAAAAGTTGAGTAAGATAGAGCAACGTAAAACGTAACTCTCTCAAAAAAAATTAATGTAAGATGCAGAGGAAAACAACTCTAAATCAAGAAGATGTACAACTTGGGAAAAACCCACTAGCCTGAGGCCATAAATAGTGTGGGGAGCAGGTAGTTGACTCTAGATACAGAAAAGCAATGGTGGGTATAACTCCTGGCTCACACACAAATCAAATTATCTGGCATCAAACTGTCTGCTAGGCGTATTATACTTCACCACCACGTACTCAGGCCAGGAAGTACATAAATACGTAAACAGGAGTCGATAATATCGCTTACAAATGCCCTGATGAAGCAGTAAGATTCACTTGTTAAACCTTGATCTTTGAGTACATATCTTTTTATGATTTTGTATGACAAAATGGGAAATAAGGCGTGCTACTGGGTATCAAACTCTAGTGCATCAGTTCTTTCAAAATATTTTAGATAAGGGGCACCTGGGTGGCTCAGTTGGCTAAGTGTCCAGCTCCTGGTCTCAGCTCAGGTCTTGATCTCTGAGTCGTGAGGTCAAGCCCCGTGTTGGGCTCTGCGCTGAGCATGAAGCCTACTTTAAAAAAAAAAATAAAGAAATCAGTGTTAGATGAAACTGAACAGGCTTATTATTATTTTTAAGAAATACTTAAAACATTTTATGATAAATAACAATAATAACCCGCATCAACAGATGCTCTGTGGGGATCTCTGTAAATTTTAAGGCATAAAGGGATCTTGAGACCAAAATGTTTGATAACCTCTGCTTTATGGAGCTGCCCCAGCCTGCAATCCCCAGCATAACCTGTTCCCCTTAACTTGCTTTATTTTTCTCCATTGCTCAGTCCTTCCGTTCATATTTTGCTATGTGGTTCGGTTTAATGATGATCTCCCTCAAGTAGAATCCGAAGTCTTAGGAAAGAGTTCTGTCAATTTCGCTCACTCTTCTATCCTTAGGGCCTAAAATATTCTAGCAGGTAGTCGGTGCTCAATAAATATTTGTTAAATGAATGAATTAGGTGAATGATTAATAATATCTGAATGCTCTAAGAGAGGGAGGACTCAGGTGTGAAGCATGGTAGTTGTCCTCAGATTTGTCTTCAGGTATTTTAGGGACCTATTCTCACTGGCACTGAGTCAACTCTAGGTGAACCGGTAATAATGGAGGCAGTTTTTAAGTTACCATAAATAACTAATAATTTTAGGTGTTTGGGAATGGGACAGTTTCCCTTGCCTGACATTAAACATGCCTTTCTCTAAAGTATTAACAAGGCTTGTTGGCTAGCTGCAGGAAAAAGTCTTAAAATGAGGATTTCAAAATTGGCTTGGCTTGGAAGGGTGAAGGGCTCTTAGATAGCTTTGAAAGTTATTTTCACCAGTAAGATTAGGAGTCCGAAAATTGACTACATACTTATATTTTTGTACTCAAGTGTATCTCTGTATTTTTACGTGCTACCTTCTAGGACTAATTCCTGAAATTTAGAGCATTAACACTTTATCTCAATAGCTTTATGAATGAAAAATCTCCTGCCAGAAACACCCATTTGTTACACTGTTCAAGGGAAAAGAATGAAGGGGAAGACGCAATTGATGGCATAATGTTAACTCTTAATCCCTAAGTGCAGTTAGTAATAATTTTCTTTATTTTACATGAACTAAGTACTTCATTAGGTCCTTTGCTGACGGTGCAGAAGAAAAGACTTCAGCATAAGCCCCGTAAGATAAATCAACCTCATTGAGCCCCATTGTCACTAACAACTTCTCTGGAGTCAGGTGAAACGTCTTTGTTAATCAAGATGTAACAGACTTCTTAAAGAATTGTTAAAACTGCCTGAGCATACCCTTGAGACACACACACAAAATCATGGATTATGAATGGACAATAACCAAACAACCCACCCATTCAGAAAAACGTTAAGAGAATCCCAAGAGCATAGAAATAATCTCATCAGTTGACTGCATGAATTGTTCTCATTTTTACTCTTTGAATTCCTAGGCAGAACATCTAAAGAAATAGCAGCTTGTTATAGAGATTCTAGCAAAAGCATGGGCTAAACTGTCAGACTAGAAATAGCAACTTTATGTACAGAAGTCAACGGTATTCCTATGCACTGGCAAAGAACAACCACTGATTCAAATCTTAAAGACATGACTACTTGAAATAGCATAAAAAACTTAGGAATAAGCCCAAGTCTAACAAAATATAGGTAAGATTTGTGGGCTGAAAAATATGAAACATTGGTGAGAGAAATCAAAGAAAACTTACATAAATATAGGAAGATCTATTATGTTCACGGATGGAAACCCTGAACACTGTTAATTACCCCCCAAATAAACCGATAGATTCATACAATCCCAATCAAATTCTCAGGAGCCACCATTTTGGGGCTATACATTGACGAGCTGATGCTAAAATGTTTAAGGAAGAGGAAAAGACTGAGAATAACCAAAGCAATTTTGAAAAAAGAACAAAATTGGAAGAGTTGGGCCATCTAATCTCAAGATTTATGAAAGAGTGGCAGAAATCCAGGCAGTAGAGTATTCGGGAAAGAAGAGACATATAAATCAATGAATCTGAATAGAGTTTCCAGAAGTACACCTACATATACACAGCCAATTGATTTCTGACAATGGTGACATTCAATGGAGAAAGGATAGACCTTTCAACAAATGATATGGTAACAATTTTGTGCACCCATATGCAACAAGAAATGAAACCAAAATGTACCTTATAGCACATATGAAACGTAACTTGAAATGGATTGCCTAAATGTAAAACCTAAAACAATAAAACTTCTAGAAGAAAACATAGGAGAAAATCGTCATGACCTTGGCAAAGATATCTTAGGACCCCCCCCCCAAAAAAAAAGCCATAAAAAGAACAAGTGATAAATCGGTCTTTATCAAAATAGAAAACTTTTTCTCCTTAATATATACTGTTATAAAAATAAAAACATATAAAACAGTCTGGGAGAAAATCTTTTCAAAAAATATCTGATAAAAGGCTTGTGTTCAGAATATTAGGAGTATGTTGGAAAATGTTGGAAAATATCTTAAAATGCAAGAATAAAGCGAACAACCCAATAAAAATAGGCAAAACGTTTAAGTGGACACTTCACCTTAAAAGACAGATGGCTGACAAATAAGATGCTGAATGTTACGGATTCGTAGGGAAATGCAAATATAAAACACAATGAAATACAACTACATATTTATTAGAATAGCTAAAATTAAAAAACCCGATACCAAGTGCTGACGAGAATGTAGAGAAGCTAAAACTCTTTTACACTGTTGGCTGGAATGCAAAATGGTGCAGCCACTTTGGAAAACACTTTGGTAGTTTCTTGTAAAATACCTAGAAATCCCACTTCTAAATATTCACTGAGATAGATGAAACAGTGGCCCGCATAAAGACCTGTGTGTGAAAATTTACAGGTTTATTTGATTTCCCCAGACAGGAAACGATCCAAGTAGCCATCAACAGACAAATGGATAAACAAATTAGGATCCATCTGCAATAAGAAATGCCATTAGCAATAAAAAGGAACAAACTCTAATACATACAGCAACGTGGACAAATCTTAAACGCATCATGCCAAGTGAAAGGCCAGATCACAAAAGGCTAAGGGCTGCATGATTCCATTTATATGATTTTCTGAAATAGCAAAAGCAAAGGGATCAAAAATCACATCAACAATCAGCAAGAGCGAGGGGATTCTGTTAAATGGTGGTAAGAGGAACATTTCAGAATGTTGGCATTATCCTATATCCTGATTGTGGTGGTGATTACACAAGTCGACGTATTTGCCAAACTTACAGAATTGTGCAATTAAAAGGTCAAATTTGGGGCACCCGAAGGGCTCAGTCACTCGAGCTCAGCATCCAACTCTTGATTTCCACTCAGGTCACAATCTCAGAGTTGTGGGATCAAGCCCCGCATCAGGCTCCACACCTGCTTAAGATTCTCTCTCTCTTTCCCTCTGCCCCTCTCCCCTACTCACATGCTCTCTCTCTCTTTTTCTCAAATAATAAAAAAAGTTACATTTACTGTATACAAAGTATTCCTTAAAAATGTAAATTTATCTAAATATACTTAGATAAGAGTTGAGAAAGAATTCAAATAAGGGCTCTCTCCCAATTCATTCTGGGAACACAGTGACCAAGTGAACAGGAGGTAGGTTGGGGGAAATTGGCCCAGGTCATGAAGCAGGATCTCCTGAAGAAAAGACTGGAAGATGCCCTATCATTGTGCCACCCTTGTCAGTGACACAGAGACTCAGAACCCCAGAAACATTACAACTGGATTGTTGACACTCTACCATTACGAGGCCAAATAGAGCGCATTCTCCCCGTTCTTCCCTTACCATGATGATATATCAGGCGCAAACTAAATCTTCTAGAAAACCAATAGATGCGCATCATAGTAAACCAAAGTGCAATATACCGTGATAACTATTTCTGAAGGAGAAACCAGAATAAAAGCAACCATCAAAAATAGAGTAACTATAAACTTTTCTGAACTGAATACCTGAGCATGTTGCTTACAAAGGCCAACCTTGCTTGCAAAAATTAACAGAGACATAAATATTACGCCCCCCTAGATGGGATCTGGGGCAAGACTTAGAACTAGGGTAAAAAGCAAAGAACACAAAAAGTTTTTTTGAACAAAGAAACAAAAACACACCTGGTGATGAAGTTCCCGACTGATGACAGTAAATGTAAGAACTTAGCAAACCAACACACAGAGTTTTCAGGTTAAAGACCATGACCCAAGGATTCCGTGGGCTGACAAAGGGTCTTTTATGAGTGAACTTTGTGGAAAGGCTTTCTCAAACATACAAGCATTCAGAAAACATGGCGGTCATGCTCTCTTCTTGGTAAAACAAGTAATTGAGCGTGAGCTTCGACCAACCAAGAGATTGGGTAAAACTAAGAGCATAAGAACAGGAAAGATGGGTCAGGAAAGAACCAGCTGCCATCAGCTATTTCAGTTAAAGCAGAGGTAACAAATGCTAAGTGTATATAGAAACCATCTGGTTTAAAAATCGAAGAGTTTGTTAGCGAACACGAACAACAGTAGAGGTGAACTGAACCTCTTGCCTCAACTAGAATGTAATTTGGAAAAGATTCGGATATCAACAAGATGGTAGGATTGCCGGTGCCCGATGTCAGTTCCATCACAGAAAGACGAACTACAGACGAGATGGCTCTGTGAAAACTCTGGAACCAGGGATGAGGCTAACACACCCCCGTGGACCACAGAAACTGAGGAAAACAGCATGAAAAGGGCCAGAGGGGCAGGTCGGTCCTAACCACTTGCCCCTCCCCAAGCCAGCACAGCGCCCTTCTGAGAGCCCCCCAGGCCTGGTTCCTCCAATAGGAAAAGGAGAGCCCGCGGTGAACAGCCAGCTCCCCAGCACTGCAGGATGCTTCCGGGGGAGTCCCATTTAGGTCTGCCTCCCAGGGACCAACTGTCAGCGGGGCTAGATGACCAGGGAGCGCTTCTTCTAAATCCTTTTAATCATCTATACACATGTAACTACGTATATTCATACGCATGCTGCTGCAGAAAAAAAAAAAGAAACTTAATTTTACTATTTTTAAATGTTTTATTCCTTTTTGAGAGAAAGCGAAAGATAGAGTAAAGCAGGGGAGGGGCAGAGAGAGAGACGCACATAGAATCCGAAGCAGCCTCCAGGCTCCGAGCTGTCAGCACAGAGCGCGACGTGGGGCTCAAACTCAGGAACCGCGAGATCATGACCTGAGCCAAAGTCGGATGCTCAACCGACTGAGCCACCCAGGCGCCCCGAGAATAAGGCGACTCTTAAGCCTTAGTGTTGTTCTCCACAGAATAAATGGAGTAGGAATAGAATTGTTCATGCAAAAAAATACTTAGCCTGTGCCGTAAAAGAACCTTCCCCAAAGAGAGAAATGGCTAGCCACTGAGTTTGGGATTCTGAAGAGTTCATTGTGATCTAGAAATACACTTAGAGAGAGGCTGTCAACAGTTTTATATTTTGAGGATTACGAAAGAAGTCCCAGAAGCATACAGGCAGGAAAATAATTCTAGTGGGGGCTACCCTGAACCCTCTTACTTTATTGCCACACCCCAAACACTTCCCAGAGTCAAGGTCAGCTCTTGTCCAGCCCTTACTCCAGTAGTGTCTACCTTCTAGAACCCAGCACTCTTCTTTCTCAGGACCCTTGGTCCTTCCTGTTTTCTGCCTCCTCCTTCCCTTCCCTCCCCTCTTCACCTTCCTCCTCTCCTCTCCCCTTCTCTTTCTGTCTCTGTCTCTCTGTTTCCTTCTCTCCCTCCCTACCCTCTTCTCATCACAAAACATCTTGCAGCTGGCCCAGCTAAAGGTCAGAGTCTACGTCAGAGAAAATAAGCAATGAAAAAGAATGTTCTTTTGGGGGCCCCTGGGTGGCTCAGTCAGTGGAGCATCTGACTCTTGATCTCAGCTCAGGTCATGATCTCATGGTTCGAGGGATCAAGACCCACATCGGGCTCTGTGCTGACAGCGTGGAGCCTGTTTGGGATTCTCTCTCTCTCTCTCTCTCTCTCTGCCCCTCCCCTAAGCTCAAACATACACACACACTCTCTCTCTCTCTCTCTCTCTCTCTCTCTCTCTCTCTCTCTGTCTCAAAATAAATAAAAATTAAAAAAACAAGAGAGAATTCCCTTCAGTGTCTGGTGAGGCAGGAGGGGCAGAAGAGAGAGTAAAACACTCTAAAGACTAACATATTAATGAATTTGGCCCTATCACACTTATCAATTCAATTACACAACATTCAAATGCCAATTGCATAAATACAAGCACCCCATTCAGTGATTACTTCCACGGCATTTTGTAATGACGTTATTTTGTTCCAAGCCTGCTGAGGACACGGCACAGAGCAAAACGGACAAGACCGCTGTCCTCAAAGAGTCACAGCAGATAGACATCATTGCAGTCTAAGTGGGAGACCGAAGTTAACTCTTGATTAAATAAGGGATCTCTGAATGCCTACCAGGGAGACTCCCTTACCTGAAAACCAGTTGGATCTTTACGATAGCTGCACTTGGTCCAGAAAAGGAGGGCTATTTACTAGTTCTGCATAAAATAAGTAGGGGGAGGGGCACCTGGGTGGCTCAGTTGAGGGTCCAAATTTGGCTCAGGTCATGATCTCGTGGTTCGTGAGTTCGAGCCCCATGTCAGGCTCTGTGCTGACAGCTCAGAGCCTGGAGCCTGCTTCAGATTCTGTGTCTCCCTCTCTGTCTGCCCCTCCTCCCCATCAAAAATAAATAAACATTAAAAAATATTTAATTAAAAAATAGATCGTTGAAAAGGGTCAGATCTCACTAAGATGGCATGTTCTTGTGTGTGTGTGTGTGTGTGTGTGTGTTCCCATGCAATGTTATCATGTGAAGAGATTCTTGTAACTACCACCACAATCAAGATACAGAACAGTTTCTTTTTTTAAGTTTATTTATTTATTGAGAGAGAGAGAGAGAGAGAGTAGGGGAGGGGCAATGAGAGACAGAGAGAGAGAATCCCAAGCAGGCTCCGTGCTGTCAGTACAGAACCTGACTCGCGGCTGAAACCCACAAACCTGAGCTGAAATCAAGAGTCAGAGGCTCCACCAACTGAGCCACCCAGGTGCCTCCAGAACAGTTGCATCACCACAAGCCTCCCCACGCCCCTCCTCCGCCACCTCTAACTCCTGGCAACCACCGATGTGTTCTCCATGTCTATAATCTCGTCATTTTGAGAATATTCTATAACGGAACGATATCATATGCCACCTCTTGAGATTGGCTTTTGGACTCAGCATAATTTCCTTGAGGTTCGCCCAAGTTTCTGTGTGGATCAAGAGCGTTTCCAAAATGTAGGTTAAATGCTGGAGTAATGTCACATCCATGCACACTGGTAGACGCTTTGCTGTGACTGGACACGGAAGCGTGGGCAACAGTCAGTGATTCTCAACAGAACAGGATCATTGAAAACTACAGGTAACCGATAGCTTCTGTTTTCTTGAGACAAAAGCATTCTTGCAGAACTAACGAGGAGTCAAATACTTGATTTGAAGGGCATGTTATTCTTTGAAACGTCCAGACCCAAAGAGCTGTTTTTCCCCCCCAAGCTTCTTGGGCAGAGCTTTGGAGACCGAACTGAGTACTCATCCAGGCTTTGGGGCCAATTAAAAAAAAAATAGCTTGGCTCCGAAGCAAGCTCCTGTTCATTAGCCCACTGCCTGATGGAGACAGAGCAGATCGCATAAACCAGCGGCTCTCAGGCGTCATGGCATCACGCGGACACGGCTTCTTGGCCATCTGAGGTCTAGTGCGTGTCAGTCACCTTTTCTCCTAACAGAGAATCTCTGCTTTGGGGGGATAAGAGAGTGGAACCGCACACTGACTGCTCTTTAACCCACATCAAAGACGCAGTTGAGATCAATGGTATTTGAGAGACCATCTAAGGAACCGGTTTGGATCCTCATTAGATGCGTGTGCCAAGCAGAACGTTAAAATGTAAACAGTCTGGTGTCTTTTACTTTAGCCCTCATAGAAATGCTTTCCCTGAACTAAGATTTGTGACCGCGTTCCCAGCTTTCATCAGGAGTGAGTGCAAAAAATGCCTCCACAAAGCGTGTTTACTTATTGCTGCTAAAGAAAGTGTGCCTTTTCCTTATTTAAGTAACGCATACTCCTTGAAGACGATTCGGAAAATGCAGAGACCCAAAAAGAAGAAAAAAAAAAGAGTCCCATTTCCCAGACAGGACGGGCTCATTCCAGTTCAGTCTTTCTTTGTTCCCTGAGGTTATTTTGTAAATGTTATGACGAGATAATGAACACAATTTGCAAAGTATATACTTTTTTAAATTCGTTTTAATGTTTACTTTTGAGAGACAGAGATAGACAGAGCACGAGCAGGGGAGGGGCAGAGAGAGAGGGAGACAGAGAATGTGAAGCAGCCTCCAGGCTCAGCACAGAGCACGTCGCAGGGCTCGAACCCAAGAACCATGAGGTCATGACCTGAGCCAAAGTTGGACACTTAACCTATTGAGCCACTCAGACACCCACAAAGTGTATTTTTTTTTAGAAAAGTAGTTCCGTGAACACTTTTTATGTGATGTATGTCCTTCATATAAAAGTCTCCATACCAAAAAAAAAAAAAAAAAAAAACAGTCTCCAAAACTTGTTCACACAATATGAAATCAAGGGGAAAACGGTCTCTTCCACAAGTCAGTGTGGTTTCTTTGATAGAGCAAACCGGGTGCAGTGTCGCCTTATTTCTCCGGTGTACTTGGGTGGATCTCCCACAGTATGTTTACCTGGGACTCAGTTGCTAAATATATACATGGCTTCTAAGGTTTGTCAAATTTAAATACTATTAGGATAAACAGCTTTGCATGCAAGTATCATTGCATCTATCCATGAGTAATTCCCGAGGAGAAAGTCCCACAAACAGGATCGGTAAGCCAGAAGCATTAAACGATTCTAAGTCTCTGCATAGGGCTCCAGATTCCATGGTTTGTCGCGCTTACCCCATCCCTAAGATCCAAATAACCGGGATGCGGAAGACCCAGTAGGATTAGAAAGGACCATGGTGGGTTTCACAGAAGACCGCCTCGTGAGTGACATCAAACTTGAAAGGCAAGACACCCGATCCGGCACTCTTGTGGAAGAATGCTACGGTCTGAAGGGCCAGCATCAGATGGGCAGACTTCCAGAGAAATCCACAAGAAGAGTTTACAAATCTGGTCCAGGTGGGAAGCAGGGCAAGGGTAGGATAGGCTATTGGTTTACAGCTGACACCAAATGCTTACATACAACAGGGCAAAAGCATGTTGAAACTCGTATTTCTTCTTTCTGTTTTTCCGATTATGACCACCAATCTATACATGAAAATGGGTGAGGAGACAGCAAGAGCGATTTCAGATAAATTTGAGTCTTTAAGCCCTGCCCTTCATTCCCGGGGGGGGGGGGGGTAGAAAAGCTTGTGAGTAGGCACGAGTCAATACCAACGCCAGTCTTTTGGGCAATAACACGTACAGGAGACACCCTGGGGGTCTCAGAAGGGATCTATTTTGAGTAAATATTCAGTGAAGGTGCGGGAGACAGTGTGGAAATGATACTGTAGACTTGTAACCACGTCATTACTCCAGGGAACATGGGCCGATCGTGAAAAAGGGATGATTCCAGAACACTCGTTACCAAAATAAGTCATCGCTAAGATCATGAGAAATGGGTCAGGCTGACGGAAACACCACCTCCATGTCCATCGGATACAGTTTCCCACCCGAGTTCACACCGTCCACACCCCATGTGGACAATGTACGTTAGAAAAATGTTCCCCTTCTTTCGCAGAAGCAGTCTTCCATCAGAGCGCCGGCTGGACCTCAGCTCTCACTGACTGCCTTGGGCCAGAAGCCCTCGATAATGGTCCAGACTGGGTAATGCTGACCTAGGATGGGGTGACATCTGTGAGTAAGGCCTTTGGAATCAGACAGGCTTGGATTAACTCCACATCTATCACTACGAGCTCTGTGGCCTCCCTGAGACATCTCCTGTGCTGTAAAATCAATGTAATAATGTCTTCTTCGCTCTCTCGTTTGAGAAAAAAAGAGTTAGACCCCTAGGGCAAAAGCTCCAATAAAAAAAGGATCTTGTTTCAATGCAAGGAAAAACTTTCTTTAAAAAGAATCACCTGATACATGCAGAATGGACTGCCCCTCGAGGCGGGTCCCCGTCGTGGGTGGGCAGATGGACTGGGGACAACTCTTGTCTGCACATTGTAGCAGGACATCCTTCCGGTTACATGCGCTGACCTAACTCTTAAGAGCCTAAGAAAACATGACACACACTTTTAAAAGCTGTCTGAAGATGTGCTGGTATGAACAATGGACTGATTCTGATTTTTACAGGAGAAACCCCAGGAAAAAGTAGAAAGTGAAAAACAAGCAAACAGCGGACTGGGAAACCTTCCGTAAGCCTGCCCTAGGTCACATTTTGCTATCCACACAGTGGAATTCTTTAATGGCTGCAATGATCCAAGATACTTTATAATCACGAGCGGGAAGGGGAAGAGATTCAGACATTCACTACATATGTAGTTTGTCTTACGTAAAATGATCTTGTAAGTGGCACGTTTTATTATTGTTTTCAGCAGAGAATTCAGTAAACTTGGAGTTCGGATCATGTATTTTACCAACATATAAAATTAAAGGCCTCGATTAGTCATGTTTCCACCATAATTCTCTAAGTTTCTATAGTGTAGGCTTCAGATTAAGAGTAGACATGATGTGGGCTACCTGGGTGGCTCAGCTGGGCAAGTGTCTGATTCTTGGCTTCGGCTCAGGTCACGATCTTGTGTTTCATGAGTTCGAGCCCCACGTCGGGCTCTGTGCTGACAATGCGGAGCCTGCTTGGGATTCTCTCTCTCCCTCTCTCTTTCTGTCCCTCCCCTGCTTGCTCTCTCTGTCTCTCTTGAAACGAATAAATAAATTTTTAAAAAAAGAGTAGCCCTGATTTTTGCTAAAAACATCCAAGAAATCCTGGACTAGCACTGGGAATTTCCATGTATACATAAAATGAAAGACTAGTCATTGAAAAATAAAATCCCTCAATAAGAATATCTGTTTGTTTGAAGTTTTCATACGGTCTCAAAACACTTCAAATAACATGCTTGCTTTGAGTAACAAATCTTTTTAAGGGGACAGAGGATTGAAAACCTAAATCTAGAAACAGCTTGTTACTGGAGAAATATTCTGGGCAGAAATTACTTGTAAAAAGTGGCTGCGTGTGGAAAAGTGGGTAAATAATTTATGGAGTGGATTTGCATTCCCTGACCTAGCTATGGTATAATTTTGCACATCAGTTTTTCTCCAAGTCTACAAAACTAATAATGAGTAAGCTATAGTCTTAAAATCTAAAAATTCTTTAACATGCTTTATCTTATTTGTCCTTTGCAGCAGAGAGTTCGGGAACATAGGTACCTCTGACAGAACTGAAGCATGTGCACAGTCACAAAATCATGAAGGCGTGAACTTGGCCAAGGTCTACGGGATCCCATTTTTCTTATGTTCACAAATGAAGAAATCGGGTTAGATTCAACATTCAATATGAACATCCTCTGTCTTTTAGTAAGTTTTTTTTTTAATTTTAGAACACTTCTAGGTTTACCAAAAAAAGTTGCCAAGATAGTACGGAGAGTTCCCTACACCTTCACCCAATTTCCTCTGTGGTTAACGTCTTAAATCACTATGGTCCATTTGTAACAACACAGAAAGCAACATTAGTTCATTGGTATTCATTAGTTCCCGTATTTTATTTGGATTTTGCCAGTCTCTCCTCAGTGCCATTCCTCTGCCAGAATCCCATGCAGAACACCCCACTGCATTTAGGTCCCACGTGTCCTTTGTCCCCTCTGGTCAGTATTAAGTTCTCAGACTTTCCATGTTTCCAGTGACCTTGACAATTTTGAGCAGTACTGGCCAAGTATTTTGTAGAATATCCCTCAGTTCAGATTTTTCTTGTATTTTCCCATTGATTAGACTGGGGTGATGGGTTGGAGGAGGAAGACAATGAGGAGAAGTACCATCACATCACATCACATCACATCAAGGATGTGTGCTATTATAATGACTTATCACTGATGATGTTGACCTTGGTCACCTGCCCATGGTGATGTTTGCCAATTCCCTCCACCGTAAAATCAGATTTCCCTGTCCAGACCCTGCTTTTGGGGAGCTAGTCAACTAGAGTAACCCACGCTCAAGTTGGAGAGGAGGGATTCGAGTTCACCTCCTATAGGGAGGAATATCTACCTAATTATTTGGAACCCTATGAGGAAGATTTATCTCTTCCCTCCCTTTTTAATAATATATTTGTATCAACATGGACTCATGGATTTTTTTTGGCGATTCTAAAATGTGTGCCCTGATATCTTGTTGTTTTACAATAAAAAGAAAATCTTACTTGCCCACAATCACATAGTAAGCCTATAAATGTACTGTGTTGTAATATACACACCAAACGATGGCCAATTCCAGGCCTGCTGCTAGCCCCATCGAGATCCCATGAGAGAATGAATAACTTGAAGGAGAGACCTCTTTTTTTTTTTTTATTTTTAGGTCCTTGTGCAAGTGTGAGTACAACATTCACCGGACACCACTTAGCCCTGGAGATTTACTGCGAGGACTACTGAGACCCAGGCCCAGGGTTTCATGCCAGTCCGTGAAAGTGTTTATGATTCATTCCAGACTTCCTCCCTACATCTGCTCAGTGGACCAGCAGATATGTGCTATTGGTCACTGGTTTTAATGAGTAAGAAAACAAAGATAGTTTAACCCAATGCAGTTTACCCATAGATGCTCTGTTGGGGACAGGAAGGGAAAGAGAGGAGAAGGCTGAAAATATACGCCACGTTGGAAATGGCACGGAAGGACTAGAATGGTCAACTTTACACACACTTTGTATATTAAGGTCACTGTATGATAAAGCATTGTCATGATCTCACAAACGTTGGTTCCTGTGATGGTCTGTCAATCAGCTTGGGCTGCCGTGGGACACTAATCCCACCATGGGGGCCCCACCCATACAGCCTCGTCTAAACCTAATCAATTCCCCAAACTCCACCTCCAACACCATCACATTGGGGGTTACGTCTTCAGCATATGAACTGGGGTGGGGGGAACACAAACACTCACCCCATCACAGATGAGCAGTTTGGTACAGCAGGTAATATAGCTTTCCAGATTAAACAATGTCAAGAGGGGACTGGGGGGTGGTGGCAGGACTCTAAACCAGAGCTTTTCAAACTCTAGGTTCCCTGCGTTCTATTTTGTTACAGATTTCTGATCCAGTAAGTCCTGGAAGGGAGCTGCCCGTGTGCCTTTCTATCAAGTTCCCAGGCGATTTTGATGCCGCCGGTCCATGGACCATACTTTGAGAAGCGCTGCTGTAATCGCTGAGCGAGTCAGAAGCACAGGTGATAATTTAACCCCATTTGCCTGATCTGTGTCGCCAGAACAATCTTCACTTGAAAACCAACCATAGTCATCATCAGCTCTCCTTCTGACAATCAGACTGAAAGTTTGTGACTTAGTTACCACCAAACCGAGGTGGATGTGATTTGGAAGTGATTTCATTTGGGGGCGGGGACACCAAGGGGACTTTTCTAACCTCCCCCTTCCAAAGTTAGGTCTTTTCCACTTAAAGATATTTGCCATGTACAGGTAATTGAGAAAGCAAAGAAGATATTGTGGCTTGGGATGTCAGCACACTTTGACAAGACCTACCTAAGTTACTATGTGTCTGCACCACACTGGAAAGTCACCTGTGCAGACCGTAGCTTCCTACACATAACCTCAGAAGTCAGACGAGGTGGTTGGAAAGGTATTTCTCACCAGAACATTCTGTGCCCCATTCATTCATTTATCCAGCAGATGTTTTCGGAAAGTCTGATTTGAGCCAGGCTCTGTGCTGGTCACTGAGAATGAAGCTGTGAATGAGACCCACTTAGAGCATTTTAATCAGAGGACACACAACACGGTGTGTGTTGAGTCAGGAAGGTCGGGCTTTATTTCTACCACGAGAGCTGAATAAGTGGTGTCCTTCCAATTCTCTTTTCACCTTTAACAAACCAACAACCTTCCAACCGACTGGTCTACCCATTTCAATCACTGCAAACACGAGGCAAGACCACCAGTAAGAGTAGAAAGTAATATAATACACTTTGCTCTCTCCCCCAAATACAATAACTGGAGTAATTCATGTATTTCCTATTCTAACAGAACCAACCTTTCTGCTGCCATTTTCCTATCTGAAATGTTTTTGTTATGGGACACCTAGGTGGCTCAGTCGGTTAAGTATCTGACCCTTGATTTCAGCTCAGGTCATGATCTCATGGTTCATGACTTTGAGCCCCACATTGGGCTCTGCGCTGAGAGCACAGAACCTGCTTGGGATTCCCTCTCTCTCCCTCTCTTGCTGCCCCCCCCCCACCCCCGCTCACACTCTCTCAAAATAAATAACCATTAAAAAACTTTTTAAATGTTTCTGTTTTGCTGAAGAAGTCCGCCATAATTGGACAAGTGGGCCACAACGGCCTAGAGACATGTATTAACACTATAGCCGCACATCCAGAAACGTCCTACCAAACTGTATTAAGAACAGTGAACGTTTTTCACAACCCGGTTGATGGTGACGTTTGCCTTATGAGCCCAATCATCAGCATTTATGAAGTTTCCAGAACAACTGAGAACACGTGGCTTAACCTAGCAAGTTCCTTAGACCAAAGGTGAATTTTCTGCTATTATTACTTTTGTTACTTATAGTATTTAATAATTATAGTGGTTTGTATATTTCATAACGCACTCTTCATACACTTCTTGCGGAGGTCCTACACGAAGTCTCTTCTCCTCGGTAGAAACAGCATCGCCAGCTTCTAAATCTAACAGATTGAAGTCAAAGTTTAATGTTTATTGATGTAGAATTCAGGGAGGATCTAGGCACTTACTCTTTCATCTAAAGGAAGCTTAAGGTTTCTGCTCTGAGGATGAAATCAAACGGTGCGCATGAAAGCACTTTGTAAATAACAAAAAATGTCAATACTGTGTATTGTAAGTACCTCTTGTTGAAAATAAACTATTCAATAAATAGCAACTATCACTGGTTGAAATATATCTCTTTTCTGATGTTCCCCACCACTGGTCTATTTGGCAGTGGGTATTGTTTTGTAATGTGCATCTGTTAAAGATATACATGAAAATAACGTTACGTTACATCACACTACATCCGCCCTCATCCTCCGGAAATGAAGTACTACAGAGTCAAGGAGACTCGGTGGAACGTGTTCATTGTTGTTATCGTTTGCTTTGGTTCTGTGTGTGTGTGTGTGTGTGTGTGTTTACTTCTTTAGAATTCTTCAGTATCACAAAAACAGTAAAAGTGGCTGCGATGAGTAAAACAAAACAGAGGTTTACATATGTTTTTAGAACGGATGGTTCACTCCTCTCCCTCCAATTCTTTCTCCAGAGCAATGTTAACAGTCCCCTGATGTCCTTCCAGATGCCTTTCCATGCATTCTTCGGTGCTCATGTGAACACCGAGTTTACATGTTCTAGGCCATGTAGAACATGTGCACTTGGCCACCTCCTCCCTTTCTGCCTCCTCACCCTCCCATCTTCCTTCCCTCCCTCCCCCCTTCTCCCTTCCCCTCCCCCTTCTTCCATTCTTGTGTTTCTTTCCGTCTTTCTTTTTCTTCATTAGCAACAAAAATGGGACATGCCATGTACCACTTAGTGTGAAACTTCCTGAGTTTTTACTTAAAAATAGAATATACATCCGTTTCAGTCAATGCAGTCCTTTCAAACAGGTACACTGCATCCTAAAGTATAAGCCCACTGTCATTTGCTCAGCCTGTAATCTGTTAATAAGCATGTGTGTTTGCTATTCTCTCCGTTCATTTATTTTTTTATCTTTCTTCTTTTTTTCTTCTTTTATTGAAGGGGGGTTATCCCACCAATTTGGTTGCAGTAAATTCCTTTGTATATATAGCTATATGCGCTAGGTCTCCAAACTGAGACTTTAATGATTATTCTGAAAACAGGAGAATACCTTTAGAATTTTGGTAGGAGAGGACACAGTCAGCACCTTCCCATTAGACTATCTCTCATCGCAGAAATATGGCGCACTCTGTGTTAATATGCATATGGTGGCTATTATTTGAGCAGTGGGATATCTACCCTGTGACATAATGAGATCCTTCAAGGATTTTACTATGTTATTATCATTATTACTTGCCTCTTGAAACCTAACCTTATCATATTTTTATATTAGGTGCAAATGTGAGGCGGGCAGTGATAAAATCAATTTAGTAATAACTGTGATTATTAATGGTAACCATTATTCATTGTTCATTATAATCACTCATGATTTTATTATTCAGATAAATCTAATATCATGCAGATTTTAGTGCCGTGCCTATTTTCTGGAGATTAAATATGGGTCTCTTAAATTCCAGGTGGCTAGGTGCCCTGCTTTCTGAATTATCACTGAACTCTAAGAGACGGTCTGGGCTATTCCATCATGGGGACTTGTCCCACACAAGCCTAGAAATGGATGTTGCATGCCTATGGAAGTCTGGAAAACTGAGTCTTACTTACAAAATCGTTCAAAGTTAGTATTTGTTGCCCTTTCACTGTATAACAATCTGAGAATTTGGAAATCTCTATAGTGAATTGGGGCTTGTAAATCAAATGCTACGCTGAAAACACCAGCTATGGGAAAGTAAACGCTGAGTATTTTTGTAAAGGGAACTTTGAAACATGGACGCATGTCATGAACAACATGACATGTTTTAAGAATGTGGAGCCTGTTTAAAATCACACCTCTTAGAGGATTACAAACCCAGTTGGAAATGTTAAACCTAGGTAAGCTAGAAGCCGCATCCCTGGTAAGAAGAGAGCACGTATCTTTCCTGCAGGCAGACTCTTATCTCTCCCTATTTGCCAGGTGAGTAGAGGCACAACCTTACCGTTGGCTTTCCCTGTAGCCCCTGGACAAGGCTTTCTGGACTCCTGATTGTGCCCAGGTCAGATGAACTGCGAACTGGGCTGTCCTAACTGAGCTCCCGGCGGGATGAAACAGGAAAGGTCTCACGCACGCCAACGTGCTCTGCAGAAATGGAGGCTGGGCCCCTCCCTTTGGTCCAGACAGTCTTGCGCTGATCCCTATCAGAATTACAAATGGCTCAGTTAGCACAGTTGAGTGGGTTTCACGGTGGGGTGAAACCCTGGGGTTCAACCAGTGCACAGATAAAATTTGTATTTTCCCGGGATTGTGTTACTTGCCCCAGGCCCCACGTGACGGGATTTGGTCATTGTCGTACTGTCAAAATGGCGCTTCCTTCTGTTGCCATCATCACTAGTGCATCCGTGTAATTTGTCATAGCAGCTATCAAACATTGCATCAGAGAAAGCGGAGAAACCGACAAAAGCATCTTCACACTCTTTGTAGCCACGTGGCTATCACCCGTTATTAAATCAATTATTGAAGCTCAGTTCAGAGTAGGTTTCTCTGGGTGGATTAGCTCTGTTATTGTCTGGCGACTGTCGTCTGGGGCTTCTCTAACTCTTTGCTAGTTAAACCTTTTTAGCCCCTGTAAGAGAGAATATATATACCGAAGAGGTAAAAATAAAGCAAACTAGAATAAAATAGGCAAAAATAAAATCAGAGGGAAGTCTGATACCTGACACAGAGGGAATGTTTGATGATCCGTCTTAAAATAAATAGCATAAATATGCAATACCCATTGGCTTAACCAGCACAAATAAAGTATGAAGGCCACGTTAAATATAGTGCTGATTTATTCTCTCTATATACCAGGCAACATTCGTCCACGGGTAAATTATGGGTACCTTTTGAAAAAGCTCTCCACTCTTAATGTCATTTAGTCCATTCAATAACACTCATTCAACACAAATTTCTTTAAAGGAGAACCTACCACAGAGGCAATATTGCATAGTATCGTGGAAAAAGGGGTTGTGAAATCAAATTGAGTCAAAACTACTTTCTTTTCTTTCCACTTGGGTAGACAAGGGACAGAAACCCCTCTGTCCATCAGTTTTCTCCTCTGTGACCTAGGGATGGTAAATGCATGTCTCTTTAGGGTCGAGGTAAAGATTCAATACGTTAATACAGGTAGAGTGCCCAGAACAGTGCCTCGCACAGGAAGGAAGTTCAATATATGTTAACCAAAATTATTACAGGCTAGAAACAGGGCAAGGTGCTGGCGGGGATCAAGACAGCCTAGAACTGTAAATTCTCAATCGTTAAGAAAGCCTGAATTAGGGATGCCGGGTGGCTCAGTCGGTTAGGCATCCAACTCTTGGTTTTGGCTCAGGTCATGATCTCATGGTTCATGAGTTTGAGCTTTGAGTTGAGCTTTGCACTGACAGCATGGAACCTGCTTGTGATTCTCTCTTTCTCTCTCTTTCTCTCCCTCTATCTCTATCCCTCTCCCACTCACACATGCACACACACACACACACACACACACACTCAAAATAAATAAATAAACTCAAAAAAAGAGAGAGAGCCTGAATTAGTAGTAAAAATATGATCAACACATAAACAATAATGAGGCAGAATGTGCTGGGTCAGAAAAGAGGAACAAAATTCTGTGCCAGGGATATTGTCCAAAGAATGTTGCCATGATCATCTTGCCTTGCCACATAGGAGTTGAGTTTAAAATGTTTATCAGGTGTGGTTTTGACTAAGTGCATGGGAGATGTGTGTACCTCTCAGCATGCTGGTTGGGAGATTATTTCAGATTTGTGCTTTCTTGAGATAAAAGAGTTGCATTCATGGAGAATTGAGCATTATGAGTACATTAAACAGAATCTTCCCACATTTCCAGTGACATAAACTTGTCACTAGACAAGATGGATCCTTGAGCAATGGATCTCTTGCTTTTGATAACAGAGAAAGGGTAAGAGGCAATAAAATGGCTGAACCATTGGTCTTTCTCTGTCCTTCTGCCTGAGACCCACTGCACTTGCCCCCCTCAGCAGGACACTTGGCTCGGACAGCCTGGAGCTGGGTAAGCCATTGCCCCTCATCTGTCGGCACTCGTATCCATTTTCGAAATCACGTCCACAGAAGAGATATGGCACCAAGGGACTCAAGTTGGAGAAGAGGGGATGGAGGTTCCTGCTTCCTTCTCTGGCCACGGCTCCAAGTTTACGAGCTTCTGCGCTGCCTGCTTGCTCCATTTGCTTTATTCTTCAAATTCTGAAAGTAGGAAAGAGGAGCAAAGTGCATCATTCCAAGAGGACTCTGAGATGCCAAGGCCACACTGATGTACTGTTCATAGGAATCCAGGAGTCTCTATGATCCTGGTTGGCAGGTAAAATTCACTGGGTGTGAAACGGGTGTAGGGAAAGATGGCACGCTACCCGATGGACTGATTGCCTCTTTTTTAAAACTATTTTTTTAAGTAAGGGGCTTGGGCTCATGACCCCAAGGTCCAGAGTCTCATGCTCCGCTGACAGCCTGCCAGGGGCCCTCTGATTGCCTCTTCTGAGTTATAGACCACTTGTCAACAATTAACCTGTACCTCCTCCAATATCGATACAATTGTGCATCCTTTGATCGAAGAACTTGATTTCTGATTTCTCTGGCTTTATCACTGCTGTAGCTCCCAATATGCCAAAGGCCCACCTCAAATATGGTAGACTAAGTTTAGTTGGGGAAAATCAGGAACGACTTCGGAAGGAAGCACACGTGGTCCAGTTCTTGAAAATGAAAGCAGGATCTCCCCAAGAAGATATGGGAGATATCCCCATGGTAAGTGGATAGAAGAGGAGGGGAAAGGCCAGGAGAGGAGAACAAGCCACTGGGACCAGGAGAATGGTGTGCTCTTACCGGACAGTCCGGGTGTCACAGTGGCCAAAGGTCACCCGGTGGGAAGAGGGAGTTACTGATTAAGAAAGGTTCTACACAAAAAGAAAAAGTCCTCTACAATCTATGTGTACACGCACACACACGCACACACACACACACACACACACACACACAGGACCTAATAAATAACACAGTTCATTTCTTCACTGGGAAGCAGCAACACCTTCCATCGGAAGTAATGGAGGGAATACCCCTGGCCTCTTTCTTTCCTCAGGCTGACCACCCCCATCTCCATCTCACGAGACCCATGTGCTCGGGGCTCATGCAAATTTAAATGGTCATTTCCTGTGTCTGGGCTGATAATGGCCATAGATACTCTTCACTTTTCTCTGATCGCTGACATTCTGTTGTTTTCAGTTCAGAGTCATCTTTAACTGTGATTTCATCACAAAAACGAATTTGGGAACACAATTACCTCCCCACTCCCTTCTCCAGATCTTTCCATGGGGTCCCATTTCGTTGGGCTTGCAGATGACAGACTGTGGTACTACTTGGCCTCCGTACCCTCGTAAGCATGTTCGATAATCTTCCACCCTCTCTCTCCATGTATATATTGGCTATATTTCTCCGGGGAACTCTAACACACAACTCAAATGTCCCTTCTTTTACCAAGTAGAAAATTGATTTTTTTCTCTCTCTCAGAGAATATATCCTAAGACAAAGAAGTGTAGATTGGTGTCAGAGTTTCTAATCTGAGCATATGCTCACAGGCCCTCAGGTTAGCTGGACTGACATTTTTTTTTTAAGTTTATTTTTGAAAGACAGAGAGAGGGAGAGTGAGTGGCAGAGAGAGAGGGAAACAGAGGCTCCGAAGCAGGCTCCATGATGAAATCTCAGAGCCCGATGCAGGGCTCAAACTCATGAACTACAAGATCATGACCTGAGCCGAAGTTGGACACACTCCACCAACTGAGCCACCCAGGTGCCCTGGGCTTACATTTTGTGCCCACTACGAACTAGTATTTCTTAGAGATTGATTTTCAGAGTACTGATTTCCGTGACCTAAATATGTTTGGGAAATCCCCCATAGAATAAACACTTCCTGAGGACAGACTACCTTTCCATGGCAACACGCCTAGCATCAAAAATTTTGTCTTGGTCCACAGTAGGTGCTCACTCTACGTGTACTGAATGAGTGAATCTCCTTTGTAAGGAGTAAATCTTCACCTTTGCAAGCTTTCCTATTAAAGGTCTTAAAAAATCAACAAAAGAAACTTGCTTCACTTTGTCTAATTCGGTCTCCACCCTGGTGCTTCTATGGAACCTGCTTTGGGAAGCCCTTCTACAAGATATCTTCTTTGATCATTCAAAAGCTCTGGGAGAGGAGGAGGGGATTTCAGCACTATTGATAGTGGGCTTTGCTTCCTGTTTTAAAGATGTTGAAAAGCATAGAACGGTGTATGAGGAGGCACTTGGGGATTTTTCCTGGACAGCAAACAACTCTTACAAAACAACGATTTGATGAGCTCAGTGCAAATGAATCGGAAACATATGGATTCCATTTCCCTTGAAACACACATGGCTTTAACAATTAAACACCATAGCGATTAGTAGGGGAAAGAATACACAACAGGGATTTGACGGAGTCCAAACATTTGAAAACACGTCTGAGGTCCTCCCTGAGCCCCAGATGGGGTCATCCCCACAGAACACATGGAGTCCTAGCTGCTGTGGCTACAGCACACAACATCCTTTTCCAATTGCAACCTGCCAGGGACATTAGCAGTGACTCTCCCTGCCGCTCTGTGGGGGACAGATGGCTTTTGTTTTCTTAAAGATAACGGTTGGGGTAGAATTATGATTTTTTTTTTTTGGTTATACTTTCCTGTTTGTTAGACTGAGAAGGTACATGAAAAGACAAAGTATATGAGTGTGTGTGTGTGTGTGTGTGTGTGTGTGTGTTCTATGGCAATGCTCTCCAAGGAACTCACATCTCTCCAAAGACATTACCTCATTCATTTTTATTGTTGGTGCCCAAGAGGCATATGGGATTATTTCAGTTCCCCCTACAGAGAAGGAACCTGAAGAAGGGTGTGGCCAAGATCACACAGTTGGCCGAGGACCGGCCCGATAAGAGAAACCCTCTCCAGCCTGTGCCCCACAGATTTCTCTCTCCAGCTCCACCTGCCTCCAGATTAATGAGGCCATGTGCAACATTACTAAATGTTAACTTAAAATTGGGTTTCCTGAGGGGAATTCTGGCTTTTTCCAAAAAAGCTCTCGCACTGATGAGGAGGGTTCAATTAATTTTTCCCTCACGAGTGAAATCACTACATCAACTATCTCAGCAGCCCCCAGGGCCAGATACAAGACACTGAATTATATGTCCCTGAAGCTGAGCCTTCCACCAGACAGCTCAGAGCCGAAATGAAAACCCGAAAGGCCGTATTATTGTGAGCCACTGTCTTACCTGGCCGGGCGTGGTGGTTTCCTAATCAGCTCAGGCCCCGGGGTGGCGGGGAGAAGGGGGTTAGACTTGCCTCTTGCCACTTCATTTCAAAGTTGTGGCAAATGTGTTCTTTTTGCACCAAGAAGGATTCATCTATAGGATCTAATATTTTGAGGTTTTCCTCTATCAAATCGTCTTTCTCAAATATTTTTTTTTTCCTCCGTGGTCCTTCAGGAAAATATTTTAAAGCTTGAGAAAAGTTCACAGGTGAGCCACACCAGGAGTTTTCAGTCCTGGCTGAGCATCTCACGGGACAAAGTTGAATGAAAACACACACGTGGGTGCACACACACACACGTGCAACACGCGCACACACACAAGGTGCTGAGATGCCTGCTTTGAGAAGGGTCCCAGACCCGGGCAGCTCCTAAAAGGTCCCAGGTGATCCCGACGGGCAGCAGAGAGCAGGCACTGGCCTCCAGCTGCCCCAAGCCTGTCACCCAGAGGTTGAGGCATTGCATTTTGCGTCCTATGGATTCCTTCATTCCAAAAACGTATTTGTTGGGGCACCTGTTTTAGAACATACCTCGGATTTGTTTCAGTCAGGTATGTTAGGACATACAGCTCTGGCAATGACTCTCAGAAAGGAAGAAGTTTATGGTCACAGATCCCTAAAGAGAGGGAAGGCACAGCACATGGCTCGGGGCCACCCGGGGAAGCACCGGGGCCAGCCAGGAGGCGGCGGGAGTGACGGGGGCCGTGGGCAAAAGGCTCTATTTCAGTGGAAGGAATGGGCAAGGCTAAATAAGCAAGTTGAGCAGGTTTAGGGCAGCTCATTTGAACAATCCCGACAGGCTCTGGGGTGTGCGTTGGGAGTGCCTGCCTTTAGGGCAAAGGAAGAGGGTCCCCAGCTATAGCAGCCTGATGAAGGGAGGGAGGCAGGGATTTGGGCTCGCATTCGACTGGTTTTCATATCAAAGTCATACTGTCAAGCAAGTCCATTAACCTCCAGCTAGCGAGGGGACGGAGTCCCTCCCCAAGTCCACAGAGCCCCACGATGGCAAAGCATCCTAAAATACAGAAAACGTCTAACCCATGATGAATACAGTATCACCTCCGCCGTCAGAATGCTAAATGCGGATCACAAGGATAAAATAGTGATCACAAGCTTTCCACCATATGTTTCCATTTTATACACAATGTTCGGGTCGTCACTTCTCTTTTTCTCTTCCCGGAAAATCCGTCAGGTCTGTGATAACACCGTCCTTCCTCGAGATGGACGCTAAGAGGGAAGGTGACACTGTTTCCACGCAGCAGACACGGGATTGGAAACTGGGTCTTGGGGCTCCTGGCCCCCAGCCCCACAGAGCCTTCCAGAAGGAGAGGCTGGGTTCCTCTTCAAAGAGCCGCTGTGCACAGAGGCACAGGCCTTGGTCCCCCGTGTTGGCAGGTGAAGCCGGCCTGTGCTCACACAGCAGTGAGCATTCTGCTTCCCAGAGCGGGAGAACATTCCCCCAGTGGTGTGGGTCGGATGTGTGTGTTTTCCTGAAGAACATAATTAGAAAGGGAGCCCATAGATCACGTCGAAAATACCGATGGGCCAGCCACAGAGAAGGCTGTCGGTCGGTTTCAACAGACAAGACAGGCCGCCCTGGCCAGCAAATGGACACGGTGTCCTGTCATCTTCAATGACGTATGTGCACTTTGGCGGGGAGAGATGCATCCGGCGCCGTGGATCCTTTCTTCTGTAGCTCTGAGGGCATCAGACAAACATTTAGACAGAGGGCCCTTTAACCAGCTTCTCAGAGGCCGTGAATCAAGTCAGAAAGTAATTCAACCCTCGCTCTCAAGGTGCAAGGGAAGGGAAGAAAAACGGTTTCTTTAGATTCTGTCCTCCCCGCGGAGCCATTTGTCAGTTTCCTCAGCGAGTCTGCGTCAATCCCGCCCGGGCCGCTTGCTCTCTGTGCACCTGCCGTCCCCGAGGCAGTGGGCAGGTGGCTGTTGGGGGCATGAAGGGCGCTGGGCCTCGAGCTGCTCTGGCTCTCTGTGCTTCCGAGGGGCCCCGAGCGTTCCGACTCGGGGACTGCTCTCCCATCGCTTGCCAGGGCCGTTTAAATAACTGGCCTAAGGGAGCTGGATTCCGTGAAATGCGTTTGGGGTCCTTCCTGAGCGAGTAACAAACTCACGTGGTGGCTTTGCTCAGTACATCAACACAAGTCGCCTGGAAACACGCGGATTACCAGAGTGTGCGCGTGCCCAACACCCAGTGGTTTGGGTCGGCCGTGCCCTTGCTTCCGCAGGTGGGGGGACCTCGGGGTGGGGAAGGAACTATGAATACAGCAACTCAAATACTTGCGCTCAATATTTATTTGCTTTAAGTTTTAATTTTTATTATTTACTTTCAGAGGGAGAGAGAGAGAGCAAGAGTGGAGGAGGGGCAGAGAGAGAGAGAGAGAGAGAGAGAGAGACGATCCCAAGCAGGCTCCACAAGGTCAGTGCAGCGCCCCTCGAGGCTCAGACTCACCAACCACAAGATCATGACCTGAGCCCAAGTCCCATGCTCAACCCAGTGAGCCACCCAGTCGCCCCTGCTTGATATTTAAAACAGTGGGGTGGATGGAGCGCCTGGGTGGCTCAGTTGGTTAAGCGTCTGACTTTGGCTCAGGTCATGATCTCACGGTTCAGGAGTTTGAACCCTGCATCAGTCCGGAGCCTGCTTCAGATTCTGTGTCTCCCTCTCTCTCTCTGCCCTCCCCCACCCATGCTCTGTCTCTGTCTCTGTCTCTCTCTCTCTCTCTCTCTGTCTCAAATAAATCAACATTTAAAAAATCTAGAACAGTGAGGCGGAGAGATGAGGTCACTCACCCACGTTGTACTGCTGGGGAGATGTCAGGGCTCCTCCAGGACAAGGACCCGGGTTTCTCATCTCTACACCAGGGTTCTTCCCCTGTTGTACCACAAGGAGGCATGTGGCTCGTGTATGTGTTTCACCACCTGGGGATTTTTAGACGTTGTGGGTGTTGCGGGGTTTACTAACTTCAGCCCCAAAACAAACACATGTGGTGAAGTGCTAAGAAAAATGCTGAGTTCTCTTTCTGGTGAATAAATTTCTATTCGGAGGGGCGCCCAGGTGGCTCCGTCAGTGAAGCCGCCGATCCTTGGTGGCGTCTCAGGTCGTGACCTCACGGTGTGTGATATCGAACCTCGCATCTGGCTCCACGCTGATGGTGTGGAACCTGCTTGGGATTCTCTCTCTCTCCCTCTCGCACCCCTTCCCTGCTCATGTTCTCTCTCTCTCTCTCCCCCCCCCCCTCAAAATAAATAAATAAATAAACTTTGAAAAGAAAAATTCTAATTGTAAAGAACGAGATGTGGACACCCTCCACCCAGATGGGTCCATGAAGCTTGAAGGAATTGGTTGAATTGGAGGTACTCAGGGGCTCTGCCCACCTTTCCCCACGGAAAGGGAGCAGCGTTTCTTCTATGCCACCTGCCAACTGCCCGGGCTTCCTATGGTGTATCCACTCTGCCACAGGACTCCACTCCACCTTTCTGTCCACAATGACTCCAGACTGTATATTTCCTCAGACATATCCCGACCCCCTTTTTCCTTTCCGCTCACTGCTCTCCCCTCACACATCAGAGAATGCGTATGGCTTGTTATTAATGCAGTGAGCAATCTGGGATTCTCAACTGCACCTTTTTCATATGAGAATGGAAAAGAACATCCATGGCTTCCTCTTTGACTGGTGCCTTTCAGTCCCCTTGGGGGGAAAAAAATCATTCCTGCCCATCACTGAATGGGATTCCAAGGTCGTACTTCGTGGGAGACGTTCACAAGTCATAGGACAGGGGAGACCATCTTTGTTAGATTTTTCCTAGAACCATCATAGCTAAGTAAAGAAGAAAAACATGGGGCGCCTGGGCGGCCCAGTCGGTTAAGCCTCCGACTTCGGCTCAGGTCATGATCTCCCGGTTCGTGGGTTCGAGCCCCGTGTCGGGCTCTGTGCTGACAGCTTGGAGCCGGCTTCCGATTCTGTGTCTCCCTCTCTCTGTGCCCCTCCCCTGCCCACACTCTCTCTCTCTCTCAAAAATAAATAAACATTAAAAACAATTTTTAACAAAAGAAGAAAAATCATGGAATCCTTGCATATTGTGGGTGGGAATGCTAAATGGTGCAGCCACTATGGAAAACAGTATGGAGTGCTTTCAAAAACTGTAAAATAGTGTGCCCTTTGAGCCAGCGATCCCACCTCTAGGTATTCCTCTAAAAGAACTGAAATCAAGATCTCAAAGAGATATCAACACTTCTGTGTTTATTGCTGCACTGACCGAGGTGAAAAGAACCCGAATGGCCATCGGCAAACGAATGGATAAAGAAAACGTGTTCTATAACATATTCAACCTTCACAAAGAAGGAAATTCTGGAAGGTGCAACCACACGGGTGGACCTCGAGGACATTACGCCCAGTGAAATCAGCCAGGCACAGAAAGACCTGTACTGCATGACTCCACTTGTACGAAGTGTCTGAAATAGCCAAACTCACAGAATTAAAGAATGACATGGTGGCTGCAAGGGGCCAGAGGAGGGAGACACAGGGAGTTACCATCAGGCCTCATGAAGTCAAATAAGATGAACACGTTCTAGAGATCAGCTTTATACCCGTGTACTTACAGTCAACAAGAACGTACACTTAAAAGTGTGTTAAAGGGGAAAATACCACATTGAGTGGTCTTTCCACAGTAAAATAAAAACACGAACTCTAAATCACCCCCCTATTTGCCCTTATTCTTTGTTTTCCTTTTTTTTTAAAAAAAATATTTATTTATTTATTTATTAGTGTGTGAGAGAAAGAGTGTGAGCCCAAGCAGGGGAGGGGCAGAGAGGGGGAGAGAGAGAACCCCCACACAGGATTCTCACCATCAGTGCAGAGCCCGACGTGGGGCTCGAACTCACAAACCATGGGATCATGACCTG
Organism: Felis catus; assembly: GCF_018350175.1. Classification (NCBI taxonomy): domain Eukaryota; kingdom Metazoa; phylum Chordata; class Mammalia; order Carnivora; family Felidae; genus Felis; species Felis catus. The sequence goes on from NC_058374.1 coordinate 6,643,153, forward strand.
AGCTGAAATCAAGAGTCGGTTGCTTAACAGACTGAGCCACCCAGGTGCCCCCTTTTTTTTCCTATGTCCAAAGTTTTATTTAGATTCCAGGTAGCTAACGACATACACTGTAATATTAGTTTCAGGTGTAGAATTTAGCGATTTGACATTTCCGCACAACACTCCGTGCTCACCACAAGTGCATCCTTAATCCCCATCAGCTAGCTCCCCCTTTCCCCCCACCCAGCAATTTGTTCTCTGTAGTTGAGTCTGTTTCCTGGTTTGCCTCTCCTTTTTCCGCCCCATGTTCATCTGTTTTGTTACTTAAATTCTTTTATCCACTCGCTTCTGCTGGCTCCAGGCCATCACCCCTCTACTGGAGTCTCACAAAGCCCCATTTCCCTTCTCTTACTAAATACTGAAAGGCACGATGGGTCTCCCATGGGCGCAAAGGCTCGGAGGTCAAGGGACACAACGTTCTCCTCCAACTTTTGCCAAGCAGCGTCCCACACTTGATTTTACTTGCCTCAGATTCTCTCCATCGAAAGCGTCTGTCCCAAGGCGGTCTTGCTGAGGCAGCCAAGAAGCTAGAAGTGGCCAAGAAGAGACGGCGAACAGCCGGAGGAAGATCTTCCACTCCCGTGCCTGCATGGCCGTTACCCGGTAATCAGACACACATTACCTATTTCCTGAAACATCTTGAGATGTGTGTGCCCTTGTACTTTAACATCATGTTTATAGAAGGCAATATCTATCCATTAGCCTACCAGTGTTTTGTAACACAACAAGCTAACGTTAATTTCGTGTCAAAATTGCAGGAAACTTTGAGATTGATACTGAGTCATTTAAAGCGGCTACTGTCTTCATAAAAGCCTTATTAAAACCATCTACTAATTCATCGTTGGACCTCGATTTTATTGCACACCAAAGACCTTTGATTTGGCTCCATTTGGAAGGCGTAAATACTCCTGATTTATGCCACATAATCATTTTTCCAGTGATGTTGCCAATATGTAATTTTGTCCAAAGCTATTTGCAATTCTAACAGACGTTGAAGGAGTTACAAGCAAAATGCTGTGATGCAAGACAGGAGTTCCAGCAGATTCCCGCAGCCACCTTCACTGGCGGGGATCAATCTGCACGGCGGTCTTTCACCACTGACCTTCCGAACTGCCTTCTCAGCACTTACCCCTTCCTTCAAGTAAGCGTGCTTTCACGGTCCACAGCTCGTGTACTCTACGTGAACACTGAGACTTATCTTGTGAATGTCTTGTGCTTTCTTCTTTTAATACTAGAAGCCAACAATGTTAGGCTTTGGCACTTCTCTTTCGGTCCTATTCTTTCGTTCATTGAACAAATAATCATTGAGCACTTTCTCTGTGCCAGACCCTAAATCTGGCTCTAGGGATACTATATAGAACAGTCTAGAACTCACTTGTGAATTGCCCTCTGGGGTGGTGGCCTTTGAACAGGATTTATTACAATACCAGCAGAGTTCAGCCTACCATATACCATTATAGCACAGCTTCGTCATTATTAATAAAATGTGAGCGTTTCTATATGATTCGTTTGGAAGGAGAGATAGGTATGGTCGAACGATTATCGTCAACCTCATAGCAAGGCGTGGTTTTGACTTCTCTTCCTTACAGGTTGCTGTTCCATTTTGATTGCCGCTTGTCGCCTCGTCATGCCTCGAACATTGACATGCTCTGTTCTCATGCCCGATTTTCCTCCTCTTCTTTCTCCAGTACCGGTTCTCCTTCATCACCATAGGATCTCACATTGGCCTGGCGATCTGTGATCTGTCCTCTAATATTTTATTAGCATTTCCTCTATAATTTCTCAGAGTTCTTGAATCAGCTCTTTTTCCACACATCTGGCATCTTAGTTAAGTAAATCGATGCACAGGGACCTGTAGGCGTCTTATAAATAGTTACCACCAACCAGTCACCTGTTTGTATCAGTGATCTGCAAGAAACATGGTGTAATTTTCATCTACGCCCTGCAAGTTTACTGTCACTGGACACATGCCATTATAAGAACCACATGACAATTACACCTAGCTCCACCTGAGGGAAATGTGTATCACTGTTTCATAGGGGAAGATAGGAGTAAACCCATAATCATGTCCAAGGAAGTAACATGGAATATTAAGTAGATAAGCGTTTTCTGGTAAATACATCGTTTCTGGAATTGAAGAGTAGATTAGGTTTTTTTTTAAGTTTTGTTGTTGTTGTTGTTGCTGTTGTTGTTGTTTATTTTGAGAGAGAGAGACAGGGAAGGGCAGAGAGAGACAGGGAGAGAGAGAAACCCAAGCAGACTCCGCACTGTCAATGCATAGCCCAACTCGGGGCTCCATCCCCCAACTGTGAGATCATGACCTGAGCAGAATTCAAGAGCTGGATGCTTGGGGCATCTGGGTGGCTCAGTTGGTTAGGCGTCCGATTTCAACTTAGGTCATAATTTCACAGTTCATGAGTTCGAGCCCTGCCTCGGGCTCTGTGCTGACAGCTCAGAGCCTGGAGCCTGCTTCGGATTCTGTGTCTTCCTCTCTCTCTGCCCCTCTCCTGCTCATGCTCTGTCTTTCTGTCTCTCAAAATTAAATAAATATTAAATTTTTTTTAAAAAGAGCCAGATGCTTAACTGACGAAATGAAGTGTTCTTTGCTCAAGATGTAAAGAGAAGAGAAGAAAGCATGGTGAGGTGGAAACAGGTGGGCTTTCAAGATACCCAAGTATAGATTTAAATTTGTTTTGTTTCTTGCTAGTATTAACACTTGACTCACTCAGCTTCAACTTCCTTACTGGTAAAATGCGAATAACAATAAAACAAATATCAAAGGGCACCCCACTTCTATTCTTTTTCTTCCTCCGAGGGGGGAAAAAGAACACCCAACATGTGTTTAAAATACGCACCACTCAACACCATAAGACAGGAAAAATTTCAAGTACCAAATTTGAGATTGATGTATTGAGGGAATGGAGATTATTAAATTTTCTTGTTCAGAGGAAACAATTAACATGATTGGTTCGGATTTTTTTTTTTCCAGGCCAAATTTCGTGTTTTCCTTTCTAGTCCTTACGTAATGTCATGCAAATTATTCGCAAGTTGCTTCACGTCCATGCTTAATAAAAAGAAAAACTCTTTTTCTTATACTTAAATGCCTATTTCGTTCCATTTGGGCCACTTCCTTTGAACCAAATGCAAATGAGTAAGGGTTGCAGCTACTTTATAATCTCCCTTTAATCAAATCACTACAAAGCATCAGCCCCCTGGGCGAGGGGTGACATAAATCGTATTAACTCAATTCTGTGTTTCATTAAAGGATTTAGTATTTTTATGAACCAGAATATCTGGGTCAATGCCATGGAAACTTCGATCCAACTGCTCGTCTTATGGGTTCAACGATCTGTAGATCATTGGATGGAACGAAGATGAAATGCTGGCTTCCCCATCACTCTGGCCTCATTAATATGTAGTTACTTTTCAGGAGTTCAGGAGTGTGGAAGGGACGTGTGGGGCCCAGGCCCAGAACGCTAAGGAGAAACCCAGATGTCATACAATGGGTTGGACTCGTAATAATCTCTGCATTCCTTTTTCCCCACACGGTTGAGATACTCCTACGATTTCTTGATTTGCCTGTTCTCCCAACAATCCAAAGAGACCAAGTTGGCAGTACAAGGTATCCACTGAACGATACGCCCTGAATATCCCTTTTCACGTAATACTGTTTTCCATTGGAGAATTTTTTTTTATTCTTAGAAGACGAATCAACTATGACAGCCCAAGCCTGCCAATTTGCCTGTATTTCCACACTTCAGGCACTTCTGTATAATCTAAATATTTATATTTTCCTTTTAAATGGCGGGGCCCCAGAACATTCCCTGTAATATCCATGAGAACAGAGGAATGGTGAAGAGAAGGATCTTTGCCTCTCGAAGAAGGAAAATGAGCAAAGCTGGGAAAAAAGATAGGGTCCGAAGTTTACAGAGACTTCAAACACCTAGGTGATCGTCATCACAGACTGAAGACTTTTCTCTGGGTCTGCCCTTCCGCGTTCACAGGGCCTGGAAGTAATTGCAGGTGGTTATTTTCATTCTTTCTTGCTGTTGCTGGTTTGGAAAGGATGGATCTTTTTTCCTTTGTCAGCCTCTACTCTTGACTTTGTCATGAAATTTATTCAATTATAAACCATAGAGCTCTAGAATATGAAATTCTAGGGCACTTTATTTTTTTTAAGTTTATTTTATTTATTTTGAGAGAGAGAGAGCGAGCAGGGGAGGGGCCGAGAGAGAGGAAGAGAGAGAATCCCAAGCAGGCACCGTGCTGTCAACGCAGAGTCAGACGCGGGGCTCGAACCCACGAACCGTGAGATCACGACCTGAGCCGAAATCAAGACTTGGAGGCTCAACTGACTGAGCCACCCAGGCGCCCCCTAGGGTACTTTTGGAGAGCCATTAGGTCCATTTCGCAGTTTGTAGTGGAAAAATAAAGCCCTAAAAAAGGGGAGAAGACTCACCCAGGGTCCAGGGCAATGATGGATGTAAGGCTTGAGGAGAGAACCTTTCGTGGTCAAGTCAGCAGATACACGCAGGCCCTTTCTGATTCTTCTCAACTTTTTGGCATTATTCATGCAAATATCCTTTTAAATGTCAAGTTAAAAATAAGAATAAGACGAACTTTTGCTTGCTTTATGTTGGCTCCACTTAATTTCTCCAAATCTCTAACATTTGACTTTTTATGTTTTATTTTCTCCTTGACACCAAATTTTTTAATTGAAATTCTTCTATGCAATCATTCATTATTTTTCTCTCTTCCCTCTTCTTTTATAACCTGTCAATGCCAAAGTACCATTTGGGGCTATGTCACATGTTTTCCCACCAGGTCAGAAAAATAAATGTATTCTACCCTTCTGGATTAACTGTAAAGAAGCTGATCTTATATATAAAGATATAATTTAGCCCTAAATATATGCATCCAACCATGCTAATGGTTGAGTGCAGGAATGAAAATAATTTGCATGGTTCATCAGCTGAGTCGTACTTCCTCGCCTCGTCCTGTATCACCCCGTACGTATGTTTAATGAATCAATTCAATTCTTAGCCGATGCTCAAATCAGTGATTGGCGTTTTAGAGTTCACATAGCCAATCATAACTCCACAACTTATCGCTCTCCAGCTTAAGGAAAGTCATTTAGGAATTACAAGTTTTCATGTGTTCAACAAGAAAATAATAACGGTAACAGTAAACACCTTCCTGCCTGGCTCCCAGGGTTTCAGTGACACAGCTCAGGAATTCCATGTCTATATGGATAGACACGCCATCCACGCCTATTGTCCCCACGGCCAACATGTGCACCAGTCAACTGCAAAACAAGACGAAGACCCGTGGGATCTATGCAAGTCACATGCGGGTTTGAATTAAGACAATTTTGCCACTTTTGTATATTTCCGTTTTGAAGCAAACTATGAACCTTAGAAGGACAAGGTGACAAGATGTCAATGATGCTTTTTAGTCTGTGTTTTGAGACGTAATGGGGTCATAATTGTTAAGGCAGCAGAAACTCCTAGGAAAAAGACAGTTCGGCTCTAGCTCCGTCATGGCAGAAAACCATCATATTGGCTCGACCGCCAATGATAAAGAATGAGGCGGAGAAAGAAAAATCTGACCCGAAAAGCTAATCAACCTAGAAATGCAGAAGCTAAAAGGCCCCGGGGAGGGATTAATGCTGCAGTCAAGCCTCTTCTTAATTTTGTTAATCAGACATTTGTCAGCACAGGGCACTTTTTGCAAGTGTTGGGAAAAAAAAAAATCAGAGCTCCTCGATAGGGTCTGGGACACATCTTATTACTTTCACGATCACTGGGGAGCATTTCTCAAGTTGACTTCCTAAAAGGCATTTGAGCTTCTGTCTCCTGTATGAAGATAATTATTTCTGTCACGATGAATAATTTAACCGCCATTCCCAACTCCTACTTGCAGACCACTCATGGCTTTCAATAAAAGGAGATCCACTGCTCTGTAACGTAACAGCTTCTCTATTTTATGGACCTGGTGGAAACCGCAATGAACACAGAAAACATTCCCAAACCTTCCAGCCCCAAATTATTCCAGTTGGTATCACTTGCGTTTTCCAGTGTAGACTCATAGAACATTGGCGCTGAATGTTTCCTTAGATAACTACAGGAGAAAACAAACGAAGCTGAGAATAATTCGGCCCTGTGGTCAGGGCACACGGCTACCGTGCAGAGTGGAGTTTTAGACCTGGGGTTACGTCCTAATGAAATAATCTCCTTGGCTCTCATGCCCTCGGATTCTAGGGCAAATGTCACAGTAAAGCAAGGGTCTTGGCTTAGCGTTATCACACCTTGGCTTGGTCACCTCAAGCATCTTGGGGCTTTGTTTCTTTATCTGTACAATGGGTTCGAAAACTTAAAAAAAAAAACTGTCTTATTTTGGAACAATCTCAATCTTAGAGAAAAGTTGTCACTCCAGCACAAAGAACTTTTCTCACCCTGAGCCATTTGAGGGAAAATTGTCACCTTGATGCCAAAAATGGTTGGCACCCCACCAACCCAAATACTTCAGTGTGTATTTCTCACAAACAAGGACCAAATCTACAATACAGCCACCAAAATAGGATTCATTCGATTTCACCCGTTCTTTCCAAAACATCCTTTTGGTTACGGGGTGCCAGTTCTGAGTCAAACGTTGCTTTCGGTTGTCACGTCATTCGTCGCCTTCAATCTGGAACATTTTCTAGGTCTTCCCTTGGTGTTCGGCACCTGGACAACTTTGATTACCATAGGCCACTTGTTTTACAGAATAGCCCCAGTTTGGGTTTTTCTGAGGTTTTCTCGTGATTGGATTCGGGTCTTTGGCAACTTTGTCACAGAAGTGGGGTGTTCTTCCGGCCGCCTCCGATCGGGGGGTACAATTTCGACTGTGCCATTATGGATGTTGTTAGCTTCTGTCACAATGACTAAGGAGGTTTCTCCTCTTTCATGAAGTTTTCCCCTTCATAACTATTAGGTATTTCGTGAAGAAACACTTTGAGACTATGTACGTATCCTCTTCTTATGAAACTTCTAATTTATTCATCTATTCATATGGATATGAATTCATGGATTCTTCTTATTCAGTGGGGTATAATTTTTTTAAATCATTCTTGATTTGGGGGTTCCCGGGTGGCTCAGTCGGTTGAGCGTCCGACTTCAGCTCAGGTCACGATCTCACAGTTCATGAGTTCGAGCCCCGCATCAGACTCGCTGCTGTCAGCTCAGAGCCCGCTTTGGATCCTCTGTCTCTCTCTCTGCCCCTCTCCCACTCATGCTCTTTCTCTGTCTCTCTCAAAAATAAATAAAGATTAAACAAATCTTTAAAAAATCATTCTTGGTTTTGGTATTTCGATTGTTCCTGGTTTAACCATGTGGGAGCCCCGTCAAGCTACATGCTGTGTCTTTGTTATGTGCCCATCGTTCTGTGAATACTTCATTACATTTTACAAGATACTCCAGACTCGGGGTGCCTGGGTGGCGCAGTCGGTTAAGCGTCCAACTTCGGCCAGGTCACGATCTCGCGGTCCGTGAGTTCGAGCCCCGCGTTGGGCTCTGGGCTGATGGCTCAGAGCCTGGAGCCTGTTTCTGATTCTGTGTCTCCCTCTCTCTCTGCCCCTCCCCCGTTCATGCTCTGTCTCTCTCTGTCCCAAAAATAAATAAACGTTGAAAAAAAAAAAAAGATACTCCAGACTCATTTGGACTTTCCCACTTCTGAATCTGAACCTGCTATTTCTCCAAGGACCCCTGGACCCTGCTAGTAGTTAATGGTATTTAGAAACAATATTTGGGCATTAGGTGAGTTCATGCACACACCCACATTTACATCTATATTTATTTCTATAGCTATCTCTAGACAGTATATTGAAAATCATATGTTTACATCAATGCCTACAAATTTAACCTGTATTACAGGGGTAATTATAGTTTTTTCCAGTGTTTTTGTCCATATTTGCAGCTCCCTTCTCTGGTAGAGAGACAGCTGGTCTCCACGGTCAGCAATATGCTTATTTATTCGACCAGTGCCTCAACATATAGCAGGTCTCCCATGCTGCTTGCCTTCCCCCTGCACAGATGCCCTCCTCACCCTATGTGAACCCCCACGAGTTGCTTGGGCCTCCCTCTTCCATGGATTACCCCCTTAGTCCACACCAGTTCTGATCATTGCAGAAACCATCCTTCTTCTGCTCAGGTCCGACCCCTCATGTGGACTATACTCCTGTGTGGATGCCCCAATAACCCCACTTAGGTTTCAGCCCTCTCCTCTAGGCCACCACACCCTTCTCCACCCCACACAGACTCTTTGCCCTGCCAACCTAAAGGCTTTTGAACCGAATTTGTCTAATAATTTTTTGGTCTTGACTCCCTCCATGGATGGCTCTATGTGCTTGATGAAACATAGGGTTTCACCAATGGACGCTTTAAAAACTATGAAAAGTTTAATGTCCTGGCCAGGGAAGCTCCTTCAAGGTACCAGGCTTGTCAAGCACATGTGGCTCTCTTGAAATGGGAGCATCAGGGGCATACCCTTCATGGCTGGACTGAGGGCTGTGCTTTTCACTCCGGAACTAAGACCTGTCCTCACAGCTGCTCTCCCAGCCTTCGTCTTGGCCCGGGTCCACGATCGCACCAAACTCCCAACTCCACTATGCTCTTCCTTCTCCCGTTGTCCTTCAAGACAATCCCCACAAAACTTACATGGGCCTTTTTGGAGGGAGATGAGGACAAAACCACATGCAAGATGTTGATAGCGGCATTCAATGTATTCTTCCCATCCATTAGTTGAAACTGGTTTCTCTGACAAAACCCCCAAGTGTATAATAGACCACAGAAAATGGAATTATTTCTTTCCTTCTTCTGTGAATTCCAAAATGGCGTTTGGGTTAGCTGGGCAGCTCTTAGTTGATACTAGACACGGCCAGTGTCATAGCCAAGCACCCCAAACTGGGTGACTTAAACAACAGAAGTTTATTGTCTCACTGTTCTGGAATCTAAAAGCCCCAAACTGAGGTGTCAGTACATTGGTTCCTTCCAAAGGCTACAGGGAAGGATCTGTCCCAAGCTTTTCTCCTTGGCTTATAGGTGGCCACCTTCTCCCTTCTTCACGTGGGTCTTCCCTCTGTGCCTGTATCTGGTTTCCCCTTTTCATAAGAACACCAGTCATATGGGGTTGGGGCCAATTCTAATGGCCTCACTAGAACTTGACTGCCTGTATAAAGATCTTATCTCCAAACAGTGTCACATTCTGAGATATTGGCGGTTAGAATTTCAAGAAATGAGCTTTTGGGGAACACAGTTCAGTCCCTAACAGTGGGTCCTCTCCAAGTATTGATTCAGAAACCCAGGCTTCTTCAATCTTGTGGCTGGATTATCTTCAGCAAGACTTCCAAGTTTCTTGGGGTTGGGTGAAGCTGGTGAAAGGAAAAAGGGCAGGGAATAAAAAAAAATTGGCAGGTTTATGGGTCTAACCCAGCAATAGAACATATCACTTGCTTTCTATTGGCCAGAATTCAGTCACATAGCACAGAAACGGGGGTGTGTGGACTGAATATGTGTCCAGAAAGAAGAATTGGTTTTGGTGACCATTTGGATAGTGTCCGTGCCTTTCTCTGTCCAGCATTACCCAAGAAAGACATTACAGTCAGGAGATAAAGATTAGAGTGTTGGCTGCAAAACCTTCAAAGACAAGAGAAAATAAAGCATATCATTTGTCTGCACTTCTTAGAACACTCTCAATGTTTCCATGACCAATGTGTGCCCTGTCGAAAAGCGATAGTGAAAAAAAACGAAAGGGCAATGGTTGTCCAATATAGTCCGCACGTTTTAGCACTTCAGAGTGTCTGCTCTGGGGTGAAAACCCACATCCTGTGTTCAACTCTGGCCTAGTTGCTGTTCCCTTTTGTTTGTCTGAATGGATTGTTCAGACCTGGATAAGAAACCCTAGCATTCTCCTGAGAGGTCATTCTTCCTTCCCTGGGGCTCCTGTTATCTTTATTTTATAATATTAATGATAACTGTAACCACCAGCTGGGTAGTGCTAAAAAGAGCATTATCTTACAAAACTGAAATCCACTGCTGGGAATTTTTTCTAAACACCGTTATGCATAACAATGTTTTTAATGGGGTGATTCCTACCAACTGGTTCACAAAACTCTTGTCATTTTTTAAAGCAGAATTAAATAACACCAGGCAGCAGAGTGTGTAAGGCATAAATTACAGATGGCAGGAGGGCAAAGACATTGTGTGGTGAATAAATTAAAGCCTTCAATTATGAGGCTAGAGAGAGAGGTATGAGGAAGGAAAGCTGAGGCCGCTAGAGAGAAATGTACTCAGATGACATTGAAATCGGTTGCCCGTCCATGAGGCACTGAGACCCAAGAAATAAATGCCAGTGAGAAGAGATCTTTACTACCAAAGAGAAGGATTTTCTTGGGCCCAGAAGATCACCATAAAAAATGTATGCTTTTAGAAACATTGTTTCTGCTAGATTATAAATTCCTGAAAGGGCAGGTGTGGGTCTGGCCATGTTTATAAGATGAACAAAACCTTGAAATTCATTATATATCTTATGGGTAGGAGTGAAACATAGACAGGGTCAGACCCGTTGGCCCTGAGGAATTCTGAGCTTGTCTCAAAAGCAACTTCAAATTAAAATGAGGTCCTTCTTGAAGACTGGAGATTAAATGGATAATCCTCATGTTTGTGGGGATCTAAGTACTGCTTTTTCAGCCTCAAAATATCTCTCAAACTGGGCCTTTCTCACCACTTCTGTAGATTTGAATCTTCAGCATCATTTGCTTTCTTTTTCTTTTTGATTGATTGATTGAGGTTGGTGGTTGGGTGGTTTAAAGTGAGAAAAATAAATAAAAAGAAAACAGATTAGAAAACAAGAAGTGAAACTGCCTTTATTTGTAGAATTATGTATCCTAAGGAATGTACAAAAAATAACTACAAAATAAGATATTGAGAAAGCTTACAAAATGCAAGGTCAATATATAAAAATCAATTGTATTCTCACACATCAGTAATAAACACTTGTAAAAAAGTTTTTAAATAACACTATATGCAATGGCATCAAAAAATAAAAGTTTAGTTTTTTATTTTTTTAATGTGAAATTTATTGTCAAATTGGTTTCCATACAACACCCAGTGCTCATCCCAGCAGGTGCCCTCCTCCATGCCCATCACCCACTTCCCCTCCCTCCCACCCCCCATCAACCCTCAGTTTATTCTCAGTTTTGAAGAGTCTCTTATGGTTTGACTCCCACCCTCTCTAACTTTTTTTTTCCTTCCCTTCCCCCATGGTCTTCTGTTAAGTTTCTCAGGATCCAGATAAGAGTGAAAACATATGGTATCTGTCTCTCTCTATATGACTCATTTCACTTGGCATAACGCTCTCAAATTCCATCTACGTTGCTACAAAAGGTCAGATTTCATTCTTTCTCATTGCCAAGTAGTATTCCATTGTGTATATAAACCACAATTTCTTTATCCATTCATCAGTTGATGGGCATTTAGGCCCTTTCCATAATTTGGCTACTGTTGAAAGTGCTGCTATAAACATTGGGGTACACGTGCCCCTGTGCATCAGCACTCCTGTATCCCTTAGGTAAATTCCTAGCAGTGCTATTGCTGGGTCATAGGGTAGATCTATTTTTATGTTTTTGAGGAACTTCCACACTGTTTTTGAGAGCAGCTGCACCAGTTTGCATTCCCACCAACAGTGCAAGAGGGTTCCCGTTTCTCCACATCCTCGCCAGCATCTATAGTCTCTTAATTTGTTCATTTTGGCCACTGTGACTGGCGTGAGTGTGGTTTTGATTTGTATTTCCCTGATGAGGAGCGATGTTGAGAATCTTTTCATGTGCCTGTTGGCCATGTGGATGTCTTCTTTAGAGAAGTGTCTATTCATGTGTTCTGCCCATTTCTTCACTGGATTATTTGTTTTTCAGGTGTGGAGTTTGGTGAGCTCTTTATAGATTTTGGATACTAGCCCTTTGTCCGATATGTCATTTGCAAATATCTTCTCCCATTCCGTCAGTTGCCTTTTAGTTTTGTTGATTGTTTCCTTTGCAGTCCAGAAGCTTTTTATCTTGATGAGGTCCCAATAGTTCATTTTTGCTTTTAATTCCCTTGCCTTTGGGGATGTGTCAAGTAAGAAAGTGCTGCAGCTGAGGTCAGAGAGGTTTTTTCCTGCTTTCTTCTCTAGGGTTTTGATGGGTTCCTGTCTCACATTCAGGTCCTTTATCCATTTTGAGTTTATTTTTGTGAATGGTGTAAGAAAGTGGTCTAGTTTCATTCTTCTGCATGTTGCTGTCCAGTTCTCCCAGCACCATTTGTTAAAGACACTGTCTTTTTTCCATTGGATATTCTTTCCTGCTTTGTCAAAGATTAGTTGACCATACTTTTGTGGGTCCAATTCTGGAGTCTCTGTTCTATTCCATTGGTCTAGGTGTCTGTTTTTGGGCCAATTCCATGCTGTCTTGATGATTACAGGGTTGTAGTAGAGGCTAAAGTCTGGAATTATGATGCCTCCCGCTTTGGTCTTCTTCTTCAATATTACTTTGACTATTCGGGGTCTTTTGTGGTTCCATACAAATTATAGGATTGTTGTTCTTCTTGAAGAATGCTGGTGCAATTTTGATTGGGATTTCTTTGAATGTGTAGATTGCTTTGGCAATCTTTGACAATTCTGTCAATAATTGACAATTATAACAATACAGATATTTTACATCTTTGTAACCACTGTATATAACGGACTTCCCCAACTCAATCATAACCCAATTAAGAAGTAGGCAACATTTAAACAGACACTTCATAAAGCACATGAAGAGATGCTAAGTGTCACTGGCCATCAGCAAATGCAAATTTAAACCACAATGAAATATTACTGCACATGCACTGAAATAACTAAAATTTAAAAGGCTAATAATGTCAACTGTTGACAAAGACGTGGAGCAACTGGAACTCTCGTACATTGTTGCAGCTGGTATAATATAGTACAACGCGTAATACAGTACAGCGGCCTTGGAAAACTGCTTGACATTTTCTGATAAAGTTAAGCATGCATTTATTACATGACCATGTGATTTCATACCTAGGTACTGATCCGAGAGAAATGAAAACATGTCTACAAAAAGACCTGTAGGCTGATGTTCGTTAACGCTTACTCCTAAAAGCGAAAACTCAAAAACCAACGTCTAAATGTCATTGCCAGATAAATGGTAAACAAATTGTAGTATATCTACATAACTCAGTACTACCCAGTAATAAATTTAAAAATTACAACATACTCAGCAACACGGATGAATCTCAACAATGTTATGTTGAGCAAATGAAGCCAGATTCAAGAGTGTGTATCATATGATTCCACACATATGACATTATAGAATAATAAGCAAAAGCAATCTGTCGTGATAGCAAAGACATCAGTGATTATCTGGGAAGTGGGGGTGCAAAGGGACATGAGGGCACTGTTTGGAATGATGGACGTATTCCATATCTCGTGTGGATTGCGGTTATGTGCCAAAAACCTCCAAAATTGTACATGTGAGTGCATTTTATTATACTGTATATAATTTGTAATTTAATAAAGTTGACTTAGAAAACAAAAATAATACATCGTTTTTTGATTATTAACCTGCCAAAAAAGTGTAAGAATTTCCCAGGGTTGGCAAGGACATAAGTAAAGGACTTTTTTATACATAGCTAGTCAGAAAATGAATGAAAGAAACCCTTCCATAAGGTAATGTTGCTATCTTTAGCCAAGTCTTAAAAATGTGTACTATTCTGTTATTTTCCTATTCCTTTCTAGGACTTGATCCTTTTTCTTTTAACGTTAATTTATTTATTGAGAGAGAGAGAGAGAGAGAGAGCACAAGTAGGCAAGGGGCAGAGAGAGAGAGGGAGACACAGAATCCGAAGCAGGCTCCGGGCTCTGAGCTGTCAGCACAGAAACCCATGGGGGGCTCGCTCATGAACAGCGAGATCACGGTCTGAGCCAAAGCCAGACACTTAACCCAGTGAGCCATCCAGGCGCCCCTAGGTTGGTTCTAAGTAAACAAAATGTACAAAGCTATAAGAGTGTTCATCTAAGTATTGTTTATCACGGCAAACGCTGAAAATAATCTGTCCGACAATGGGATAAAGGTTAGGTAAATCATATCCATACGCAAACGTTTACAATAAAAAGGTAGGAAATACAATAACTCACTACCAGTGGCTCTATCTGGACCAAAAGATGGAGGTGATCTTTTTCTTCTTTTAGTGTATCCCCATTTGCTCATTAATTTCAAATATAATGTGTGTGTAATGACAAGGATAAGAGTTTATGATGTTGCTGCAATTGCCGGGTTCTGCTTAATAAGTAAAATCGAGAGTGGCACCAAGGGGCCGGGTGCTAGGCGGAACATTATTAAGATAAACACTGTTGATGGGACAGAGGCCTCCCTTTTTTGAGTCTCTATCTGTGGGCAGAACCCCAGTCCCGGCGGGGAACCATTCCTGGGCCCACCCCCACCCCCCAGAAGGCCTCCCCCCGCTTCCGGTCCTCCCGACATGAATTATTTTGCCAAGTCCTTCAACCAATGGACTCTCCTGGATAAATCGATTTTGAAAGAAAGCTGCCTTAGGAAGAGCTACCGACATTAATGACAACAGTACAGTAAATTGGGGCTGAAACGACTTCATGTCAATGTAATTTCTTCCACGATATTTAAACTCCGTGAAGGGAAGAGCGGTCTACCCTGAAAGGGAAGAGGCCGACAACTTCCCGTGGTGTGAGGGGTACCGGGTAGGCACCTGCATTTATAAAGTCGTCATAATAGAAGACCCTCAGTGGGGATTCCTGGAGACCTTCCAAAGTGTCCTGGCCAAGCACCTAGTAAGTATCCTTGAAATAACTTGAGCACCGGAACTGAGAATTTCTCTGTAAATGAGCCATGACAGCTATGCGAAACCTTACAAGGTAAGGTTCAAAGCATTGAGTTAATTAGCTTGGTGAGAAGAAAGCTGAAGAGAAACTTAATAACTGTCCTTAGGAATCAGAAAGGCTATTGTAAATGGACTATATCCATCTGTTGTCGGTATCTACACACAGCAAAACTTTTGATGCGGCAGGTTGAAGTGGAGTAAGACTGGCCGGGGGGCCTTCCCCACTCCACGCTGCAAGAGGTGACCAGGGGGTCAACTATTCCTTCCTGGAAACCTTTCAGGATAGGAGAGACAGGCCACTGTTTGAGTACCTGGACCTAGTCCTGGATCAAAGAATTAAACAATGCCCCGTGTGTGTCCTTCCAGCACGAAGGATCTGAAGTTTGATTTCGCCAAGCAAGCCAGTCCGTCAGAAGAAACTCACCGAGACGTCCGCAGGGTGCTGAGTGTTAGTTTTTCTAAATACCTGCATTATGTGTAAGAATGAGAGTAATTACATTTAGAGCTCGATACGTTGCAGAGGCTGTGCATTTGCAGGCTTAAAAAAATGCAGCCCATCAAACCCCTTATTAATGCAAAGGAATGTAAAACTATCTCACACGCTTGGCACCCTGGAAAAGTTTCAGCATGCCATCACCCCGCATCAACCAGGAAAATAACTACTTTGGTCAACTGTGAAGCAATAAATCAGATAAGTTTCGCGTGCCCTTGGGAACAGTGAAAACGCAAAGGAAATTTGTTTATTTCCCCGAACCATTTGCAAATGTCACGCTTTGTTTGCAACTATTTCCAAGACCTAAGGTTCAACGAGGCCCCAGTCGTCAAAACATTCAACAACAAATCCAGTGAAGGAGGTATTAACCACACCCTGCTGAAATTCCTCATGGAAGCAGGCTAGTACTGCATTCAATTAAAACAACTTCAGTTTATTTAAGACTCAGCCCATGAAAACATTCCCCAAAGCTTCAGCTATGAATAGTTTTCTTGTGCAGCTTTCCAAACCTTAGCCTCAGGGCCCACACATTCTGTATAAAGCACAAGAGCTTAGAAGTGAGACTCAAGAGTCTGGAGGAGTTTTTGTGTGTGCGCGTGTGTGTGTGTGTGTGTGTGTGTGTGTGTTCCTCAAAGGCTTTAGGAAAGCGAACCGCTAGCAAACTTTTGTGCCCCAGTCAAATTCCAGGGTCCCAGAGCAGTAACTAACGAGGAACACTGGCACCGAAATAAAACGCCAATATCTCTGGGCGTGGAGGCAAACACAAAACGTGAGGCATCTAGCATTACTTAGTGAACAATTATTAATTAATCAACTGAAATAAATAGCCATCTTCAGTTTTGCCAGAGAATGTTTACGTCCGAATGATTCCCTCATTACCAGTAACAGCCAATTTAGGGACTGTATTACGGCATCCATTTTATTAATGTTACATTGGGAAGGCTATCATAACAATAAAATGGCATACAGCTGTTTAAAGAGTTTTTCTTACGCATTAATAATATATTTATGGTAGATTTTAATATTCTATGTCTTAAGCTGCAGCACTTTATGATTAGCCGGTGACGAATCCGTCACTCTTATCTATCCTCATAATAAAGACTTAGCATCATCCCAAGTTTTGCAGACATTTGTGCATATAAACCATGGTAGCCAAAATTTTATTTTAGGCAAAATTATTGTTATTTGCAAAACTGCTCAAGAAGGTCCGTGATATACTTTTGTGTGATGCCTAGATCTCTTTGTAAAGGGGCTAGAACATTCTCTTTCTGTTTGTCCCCGTTTGGTTTGGGGTAAGAGGTGAGCAGGGAGCAGTTTCAAACGGTGACTATCGCAGCTAATTAAGGATGCCATTGGGCAGTGCCTCTGAATACTTTTGTTTTAGTGGTGAGGAGACTTTAGGAAGTAAATCTTTAGTTACGAGAAAATGACAACAGGGATGGCAATTAATAGATGGCTGGCAGAGTTGTAAAACCAACATAGAAAAATCTAAATATACATAAAAGATAAATTTAAAAGGACAGTGCTTATACAAAAAAGAACTCCGCCAGAAATCCTTAAAATAACAAACTCTACTCGGTGTTGTTAACTGTATATTTAAATGTTGATATACAGTTAACTTGGCAGAAATACGCATCTCCTGTAAGAAAGTGACAAAGGGGATGGTGGAAAGAGGGCCATCCCTGTAATCTAAAGAGCCCTGAATTCAAATTCCAGTGCTGTGAGTTTGGGGAAGTCATTTCTGTGAACCCCATTCCTCACCTATAAAACGGGTCAGTCAGTTACATTTGCAGAGTTATCATGAGGATTAAATTACATACAGCATATAAAATGCAAGGTTTACAGAAGGTTGCACTTAGTATTACAGATGTGTCTTGAAATATACCTTAGGGGGCCACCCTGGGGGAGCTAAGGAGGAAGGAAACCCCACATAAAGCCACCCATCGAGCCATCACACTGAGGCCGCCCATTTCGAATCTCTCCAAATCCCTCTTCTCACAAAGCCTTCTACAGGACTCTGCTGGGTGGCCCCTTGGTTGTCTTCTGGGTTAAGAGGAGGAAAGAAGAAAGGAGAAGAATGGTTTCCAGAGGAAAACGGAGGCTTATTTCAAGCTAACAAGCAAACACGATGGGACCGAGTCTACCGGGCCCTGCGTGGAAATCTTTTCCGGCAAGCGTGCCCACGAGGAGAAATTTGCCACACCGGTGACTATTTATAAACAGACCGAAGTCCCAGCTTGAGAAGGTGACCTTTTTGATTCCAAAGAAATGCTAGAGAACATTCGCTTGGAATCATCTCAGCGAAGGGTGAGGACGTGGCGGGAACAAAGAATGCAGACGTTTCTCACCCTGCCTGACCAACATTTGCCGTGCACTTGACCGTTACCTCTTGTTACGCAGACTTATTGCCAACTTCTCCCCTCCCTTCTCCCCCCAGGCCATGGCTTTCTCGGCCTTCTTCTGTCCTAGCCTCAGTGCCTCCTTTTCCTGACTTCTCCTTCACTTCCAAGCACCTTTACATGTCTTACGTCTGCAAATCTCGTCCTCTGCCCCCCTGCCTTCCCTCTTTCTCTCTCGCATACACCCCTGCCCCATCTTGCTTGTGTCCTTGCTTTTGATCTTGAAAGGACACTTTAGGGCATCTTCTCTCTCACTCTCTATCCCCTTTTAGTCTGGGTCCCTAAGACATTCTATTGAAAGTACTGGAATGGAGACCATTTTGCAGGAAAACTTGTATAGAATGATAGAATCAGATGTTTTCTTTTGTCATATAATAAAAATTACCATGATGATAATGATGATGATATTAGTCTTGGCTCTTAGGAAGCTCTGAACAAATTTGTTGCTTAAATACAGAAATCAATGATAGTAGCTACTGCTTATTGGTTGTCTGCCTGGCATCCATTTTTTCCATCTTTCCTCCTAAGAGAATCCCCGTCTTCTTCAGGTGTTCCCACACTCCTTGCATTGCTTTGTTCTTCAAAGGAAGGTGACAAGAGACTCCCCCACCGACCACCTGCTGCCCCACCCTCTACGCTCTCCATATTTGTTTGTGACCCCAATGGATCCAGGTGATTATCTCACCTAAGTAGGTCTCATAAGACCAAGGGGGAAAGATTGTTCCGTGACGGGTAATGAGGTTTCATCATCTCTCTTTCTTTTATACAAAAGTGTGCTCCCCCAGCCAGCTTGCAACCACAAGAAGGTCGGGACAAAACTCACACACTGAGAAGGAGAAGAATCCAGAGACCAGAAGACACTGGGTCTTAATGCCATTGTTGATCCCGTGCCTCCTCGTTGTGGGAGCTTGCACCCCTCCGGACCTCTTGCTTGGTGAGATGGTCAGGCCCCCGGGGAGCAGGGACGGCCATGTTTTTCCTGTAAAGGGGCAGACAGCAAATACTGGAGGTTTTGCAAGCTGTGCAACCAGTTCAACTCCACCATTAGCTGTGCAATCAGTTCAGCTCTGCCATTGTGGTGGGAAGGTAGCCACTGACAATACATAGAGGAATCAGCATGTCTGTATTCTGATAAAATTTCGTTTAAAGAATCAGGTGCGGAGCTGGATTTGGTCCCACAGAAGGTTTTGTGGCTTTCGGTCATCCTGACAGATCAGCTAACCCCAGACATCTGCACGACAACCTTCTTGTACTGATTTTAAGTATTTTAAAAATTCATCACAGTTGCTTTTTTGGTTTTTGTTTTATTCTGAGACCTTTTAAGTGATTTTGAATGCTTTTTTAAAAATTTTTTTTAATGTTTATTTATCTCTGACACAGAGAGAGACAGAGCATGAGCGGGGGAGGGGCAGAGAGAGAGGGAGACACAGAATCCGAAGCAGGCTCCAGGCTCGGAGCTGTCAGCACAGAGCCCGATGCGGGTCTCGAACTCATGGACTGTGAGATCATGACCTGAGCAGAAGTCAGACGCTCACCCTTCTGATCCACCCAGGCTCCCCACTGAATGCTTTGTTTTTAAATATGAATGGTACATATTCTTTAAAATCACAGATAAATTGATAGAATATCTTACATACGTTATTCTTTTTTCCTTCTGAATATGCATATGTTCCCGTCAACATATGTACATACCCAAGAGTCTTTGACCTTCAGATACCCTTTTAACTTCTCACCTGTTTAGCCACGGCAACGTCTCTCCAACTTTGTAAAAACACATTGCTACCTAATGACTTCTGCAGCCCCAAACCCCCTCGAGCTCCAGATTTGCATATTTCATACTAAACATGTTTGTTCATCGTTATCTCAAAAGCATCTCCAAATGAACTTACTGTGTAACCCTACCAACCATCCAATCACTCTGGTCAAAACTAGGAATTATAATTGATATCCTGCTCTTCGCCAACCCCTCCCCCCTCTAATTCATCAACATGTCCTCTTGACGTTTACTACAAATTACTTGTTCCCATTTCCTCCACCGCAGTCGTGGTCCGAGCTAACGCATGTCTTGCCTAGACCGCTGCAATTCTTTTTCCTACGATCTAGCACTTTCTTTCACTGTGGTCCCACCCAAGCTCTTCTCAAGAGTGCAAGAACGGGCTTTTTGAAATACAAATTTGAGGGGTGCCTGGGTGGCGCAGTCGGTTGAGCGTCCGACTTCAGCCAGGTCACGATCTCGCGGTCCGGGAGTTCGAGCCCCGCGTCGGGCTCTGGGCTGATGGCTCGGAGCCTGGAGCCTGTTTCCGATTCTGTGTCCCCCTCTCTCTCTGCCCTTCCCCCGTTCATGCTCTGTCTCTCTCTGTCCTAAAAATAAATAAACGTTGAAAAAAAAAAAGAAATACAAATTTGACCATAAAATTTCCTTCCTTAAAAGGAAGCTTTTTTTTTTTTTTTTTTTTTTTTTAAATTTTTTTTTTTCAACGTTTATTTATTTTTGGGACAGAGAGAGAGACAGAGCCTGAACGGGGGAGGGGCAGAGAGAGAGGGAGACACAGAATCGGAAACAGGCTCCAGGCTCCGAGCCATCAGCCCAGAGCCTGACGCGGGGCTCGAACTCCCGGACCGCGAGATCGTGACCTGGCTGAAGTCGGACGCTTAACCGACTGCGCCACCCAGGCGCCCCAAAAGGAAGCTTTTAAGAGCTTTATTGCTCTTGGGATAAAGACAAAAGTCTCTACATGACCCCCAATGCCTTGCTCTGCTGGTCTCCCAGCCTGCTGCCCACCCTGAATCCGGATATTTGTGCCTCTTAGCTCCCGTCGGTCCCATGTTCCCCCATCCTGGGCCTGTGACTCTATGTCCAGAAATACCCACGGTTAAGCCCTCACAGAGTGGTAGGGAGGCCTTTGTAAAGTAGGATGGCATTGGCAACTCATCTGACTTGAACTTCACAGAACATAAGCTCTGAACAGTAACGGGGGCGATAATAATTCTAATAAAGGCAATATTTGAATATTTAATATGTGCCAGGCACTGTGCTGGGTCTGTGCACTGATCCAGCCCTCTAACAACACTACCTTGTTAAAATTATTATCACCCTATTACAGATAAAGTAACTGAGGCTTAAATTTTCTCAAGGTTCCACAACCAGCCAGTGTCAGAAACATGACACAAACGCCTTCAATCTGACGCGCTCTCTTGGTCCCCTGCCCTGTATCACCTCCTAAGCCTCATCATCAACGTCTTGGGGGGAAATAAAAAAGTGAGGCAAAACCCAGGGGGATGGGACAGAGAAAGATAGGATCTCTGTTTAGAGAGATACCAGAGCAAAACTACCTCAATCAGCGTTACGATTTCCTAGGTCTGGGGGAGACACAGACACCTTCTGGGTTAAGGCGTCCCTAAGGGAGTCCGACAGAAACGGGACACCTCGCTTTTGTCTTGCTGCTTTCAAAGTTGGGACAACTGGGAAGATAAGAGAGTCCCTTTCTCCTCTCAAATGTACCACAACAAAGGAGAACCCTGCGGTGATGGTATACTCTACAGCCAAGATGGTCCTTTGTAAGTTCAGGGTGACATTCACTCTTTAGTATAATATAATGATTATGCTTTTATCTGAGCACCGTGGCAGCCGAGCAGTTGGGATCCTGGACGCCCCCTTCAGGTGGCGAAGTGACCATCTAGACAGAGACGAACCCAACGCTTGGCCCTAATCTCCCTTCGCCTGTTAGTCGCCACCCAAGGGAAGAGCCCCTAGGATTTATCACTGAAAGGAAGGATGAGTCTCGGTACTTCTTGTCAAAAGGGTACTTGAAATCATCAGGCGGGAAGGTCACTGCGTGTGTGAGAGACAGCAGTAATTCTTTGCAGAAAGGAGATGAAATGATTAAAAAGACAGGTCAAGGGATAAAATGGAGTAAGTACATGAGCGGAGATTTGTGGGTCAAACATCAAGCCACTGTTTTCCACTTTCCCACCACTGCTGTCAGGAAGCAATTGCCTCTTTGTTCATTTAAATGACGGGCTTTTAAGGGGCGGACATCCACCATTAATTTTAAACAAAAGCGTCTCTGGTTCATCCCCGGTGGACCAAACTGCTTCCACGAAATAGCAATAAATTGAACCGGTTTCCCTTGGAGCAGAGGATCGGCTCGCACTGTCCTCGGGAGGTTAAAAAAAAAAAATTAAGGGAGAGAGAGGTTGATGAATCACGTTCCTGCAGTCTTCAAAAAGTTTAATAAGGAATAATAGGAAATCTTCAATATTTATTTTCGGTTCCTTACTTTGATCTTTTCTCCAGATTCCATCCGACTGCCCCAGCTCTTGTTCCCCTCCACACACACACACACACACACACACACAGCCCTTTTCAGCCCTTATCACAGCTCCATTTATGCCCCGGCACCCAGTCAATATCATTAGCTAGGCCCGTCTGGGTTCCTAAGGGGATCAGTTCCTGACATCATTTTCTCTCTTTCAAAAAAAAAATTTTTTTTTTAACGTTTATTTATTTTTGAGACAGAGAGAGACAGAGCATGAATGGGGGAAGATCAGAGAGAGAGGGAGACACAGAATCCGAAGCAAGCTCCAGGCTCTGAGCTGTCAGCACAGAGCCCAACGCGGGGCTGGAACTCACGGACCGTGAGATCATGACCTGGGCCAAAGTCGGACACTTAACCGACTGAGCCCCCCAGGCGCCCCTCATTTTCTCTCTTTCAAAGCCATGATGTCACCATTTCCAATGGCCCCCGGAGGGACAAATGGAGACCAATTAATATATTGCATCTAAGAGTCCCTGTCTTCTGGCGGATGTCACCTGTATCTAGACTTCATCTCTTCCCTTAACGATACTCAGGTCTGGGATTATGAACCTGAGCGGAGACTCCCTTAAACCAGGAGCGCTCACTTGGGTTTTGTGCCAACAGCAAAGGTAAGCCCGGGCCTTGTTTTCCGAGTATGTGAAGATAGGAAGACGATGCGCGTGGCTGCACTGGGAGAGTCCCTCAACACCAGGCGCCACACAGAGCAAACCAGTAACAAGCGAGCAAAGGGAGTCCCGATCCTACAAAGGGAATGGTTCCTAGAAGCGGCTCTGAAATCCTCAAATGGCCCAAAAAACAACTCTTTTTTTTTTTTTCCAGCTGCAGTTGATCAGATAAGGCATACCTAGAAAGTCAGCATTCTAGGACAAGAGGCTCACATCTGTAGACTTCGGAAAATCTAACACATGACGGGGTGGTGCTCTTAAATATTTATGTGGGAAGGTGAGAACCTGCCAGTTTCCCCAGCCAGAAGCAGTGTATTTTTGGGCCAAATATGAATCATCCTATAGTATTCTTTCTCAAAGGGATGATACTGCTGGTCATAAATCAGTACACTGAAGTGATCCAGACACTTTTATCTGTTTCTAATCTTTTCTTTCCCCCCCAGTGGTTGGAAAATCATTTTCATTTTATATGCAAGAAGTTCTCCTTGGTGCATCACAGCTGTGCCTCCCTTCAGCCCCTCGTGCTTTCTTAAGTATAAAAAAAAATTAAGCTTATCAGACCAATATCACGGGAAAAAATGATAATGTAATGAGTACGGTATGTTCAAGGCCAATACTGCGTGATGGCTAGGAATCTAGGCTCCGTTGTTGAACTGACCTACATTTTAGGTCCCACTCTGTCATTTACTAACCGTCTCAGCGGAGAAATTATACGCGGAGTCTCAGTTTCCCCCACTGTAAAATGAGGATAATAATAAAGGAGTATGTGAAAGCAGTCTTCTCTAAAAGTTAGCTGTTACTATTCTTACTTCTAGAAACCCATCCATTTATAACGCCAGCTCTCCAGATTCAATGCCCTTAGAAACAATGTTTGTGTCAAACAAGAAGGCAAGTAGCAAGCTGGTTTTGGCCCGAACCAAGCAGGACAAAAATAAAACTCAACTAAATTCACCCTGCTTTGGAGTTCTTTAAGTTTTTAGGGTTTCGGAAGAGAGAAAAAGCTTCTGCGCAGCAAGGAAACCATCCATAAAATGCAAGGCAACCTACTGAATGGATGGGAGAAAATATTCGAAAAGGATATCTCTGAGAAGCGGTTGACACAAAATATATGAAAAACTCCCACAACTCCGTGGCAGAAACACCATCTGATTTAAAAATGGGCCGAGGGGCGCCTGGGTGGCGCAGTCGGTTAAGCGTCCGGCTTCAGCCAGGTCACGATCCCGCGGTCCGTGAGTTCGAGCCCCGCGTCGGGCTCTGGGCTGATGGCTCGGAGCCTGGAGCCTGTTTCCGATTCTGTGTCTCCCTCTCTCTCTGCCCCTCCCCCGTTCATGCTCTGTCTCTCTCTGTCCCAAAAATAAAGAAACGTTGAAAAAAAAATTAAAAAAAAAAAAAAAGACACAAATCTGAAGACGGTTGAAGCCAC
The DNA here is from genome assembly GCF_018350175.1 of Felis catus. NCBI lineage: Eukaryota > Metazoa > Chordata > Mammalia > Carnivora > Felidae > Felis > Felis catus. The sequence goes on from NC_058374.1 coordinate 6,667,418, forward strand.
AAGCAGGTGCCGACTTCAGTCAGAAGCGCTGATGTTTTGTGAGTTCACTTAAAGAATAAACGTGGTTTGGATCACCAACCAGCCTCTGTAGCTACGTGATTAGATTTGGTATTTATCGTCCCTCAGAGTGAAATGTTACTAAATAGACTGTGCTTTGTGATTTCACCTTAATTCGACTGGAAGGGCTAATTTGCACTATTTAAAGGCAAATTTCTTTCTTTTGTCGTGGGACTTACAGTCACCCCAATGAAGGGGCAAGGCTGTGACACAAAACAGGAGGCTACTGGAAAAATGAAGGACATCGGTGGGGTGGGGGGCTCAGGGAGAGGCAGAGTCCTCTAGGGACACAACACTAGAGTCTCCTTCTTCGGCTGTGTACTTTTGGGGACACCGAAAGGGAATGTTTCACTGCTTTTCAGTACTTTGCTGTGAACACGCTGTATTTAAGTCAGGCAGGCACGTAGACAGTGGGCACTGGAATATACGAATCTGGAGCACTGAGGTGAGTTTAGGGTCAGAAATCTTGAGGGTAGGGGCGCCTGGGTGGCTCGGTCGGTTAAGCGCCAACTTTGGCTCAGGTCACGATCTCGTGGTTCGTGGTTTCGAGCCCCCATCGGGCTCAGTGCTGACAGCTCAGAACCTGGACCCAGCTTCGCATTCTGTGTCTCCCTCCCCCATCTGCACGCTGTCTCTCCAAAATGAATAAATGTTAAAAAAAATTTTTTTAAAGAAATATTGAGTCTTAAGAGTGAGCATAGGGATGCATTCCCAGCCAAGGGGCTGGATGGACACACCCGGGGTTGAGGGTGGAGGCAGAGAAAAGAAGACAGTGGGGTCAGAGCCTGGCTGCTCACCGACACCTCTATCCCCTACGTGAGGAAGACCCAGTGAGAGAACAGAATAGCGAGTTAATGTGGCTGGAGATGCGTGTCCTACAAGGCACGAGCCACTGTATCACGTGTCGCTGATATTTGGAGTGCAGTTGGATTTGTCCACATGGAGGTCGTTGCAAAATATCTCTTTCACGTAAAATGTGTAACACCCTCAAAACACTTGTTGGCTACGTTCGATACATGCTTGCTCAGTGAGTAGACGGATAGAAGCACGGATGAGGAATACAGAAAAGGCAACATTTCTAAGCCCAACTCTTGGTTCTGCCGGTGACTCACTGTTTAGTCTTGGATTCACTTCGGTTGTGAGCCCCTCGTCGCCGAACGTTCTTTAACCTAGCGTGTTAGTCTGGGTCCCCCAGGGAAACAGAACAAATGGAGATAGAGATTTATTATAAGGAACTGGCTCACATAATTATACAACCTGGCAAAGACCCAAGATCCACAGGTGGGTCTGTAGGCTGGAGACTCAGGAGAGCGGAGAGTATTGTTTCATAGTTCAAAACCCAGCGCACTCAAGACCCAGGAAGAGCCAATGTTTCAATCTGAGTCCGAAAGTCGGCGGGGGGGGGGGGGGGGGGGGGAGCCAAGATCACAGTTTGAAAGCCATCAGGCAGAAAGGATGCTCTTTAACTTGGGTTAAGAACAGCCTTTTTGTTCAGCTCAGGCCTTCAGCTGATTGAACAAGGCCCACCCACAGTAGGGACAGCAATCCGCCTCACTCTGTGTACTGATTCACACGTTCATCTCATCCCAACGAACACACCCGGAGTCATGTGAGATCAACTCTCTGAGCAATCTGTGACCCCGTCAACACATAAAGTTTAGTCACACGTGGGTGTAGATAAGTCCCTGTCTGGGATCGTGGGTTAAAAAGTCCCCTCCACCTCACAGAGTTCATAACTCTAGGATTTATACGATAACACATGAGTGGGAGCAAAGACTTTGGAAGAACTGACTGAACAATAATACCGTCTCTGTTACAACAGCATTAAATATGAGTACGGCACAGACAGAGGCTGGGGGGGGGGTGTCCGCGTGTTCCTTTGCTAAAGTCAGAGCTGTTAGAGCCCGAGGGTTCCACCTGACGGGGGAGACTGTTTTTCTATTCTTTGGTTTTGTTTTCCCCTTTCTCTGACATGGGTCCGCTGAAGTGGGGTACTTGATGGCACCGAAAGGCCGTGGGGTGCCCGAAGCGTTCTAAATGAGGGAGGTGAGCAAAGCGAGGGCCGCTCTTGGAAAGAGCTGGGCCTCAGGCAGAGAGGACGCCTCTCTTGGCTCTCTGTTTGGCCCTTGATTTCTGATGCTCATCTCCCCGGCCTCTTTACTCCCTCTCTTCCTCTCTGGGTCTCCCGCGCCCGCTCAGACCACACACAGGTGCAGACGCTAACAGACACCCATAGGTGGCAGCAACCTTCTGAGACAGCGGCGGGCCCGAGATGGATTTCTCCCTTTCACGCGCATCCTCAGCCGCCCTGGGTTTGGGGTGGATCAGGCGGTGGGTGAACGCTCCTCTCCAGAGCCGGGGAGTGGTGCCGTCCTCATGCACATTAAAATGTTTGTCACCCGAAATGAACCTAAGGCCCAGGTGGAGGTGAAGGAGGAGAGCAATTCTCATCCTTTGAAACTTCCGGTGCACAAAGACGAAAGGCAAACGGATCCCTTGTCTGCGATTGCTGCTTCCAATACGTGCCCAGCTCTTCCCGTATCCCCGCCGCTGAAAGACCGGGAGCAGAACGAGGCAATCCGCTACGGGCTGTAATCAGTCAAGTGCGGATGTAGCCCCCCTACATCGGAAATAAAGATAATTGACGCAGAGTAAACAGAACAGGGAGCCCATTTGCCCCAATCCGGGTGGCTCCGCCTGAGAGAAGCGGGTCACAGGGGTGGATGCCTGCGAAGGTTCAATAGCGTCTCAGCAAAATAGGGCACGGATGTCAATGCCACGAGGCCCGTCTTTTCCGAATTTACTCCCGCTGTCTCTGAAGAGCCCTGCAGGAGGCAGGAGTGGCTGGAAGGCCGAAGAAAACTCGTCCACCCCGGGGGACACCCGCAACTGTCCCGGACATTTGCTCAAGTGTTTCACCGACTTGAGCAAGCCAAGAAACTAGAGCGAGGGTTTTTCACCGAAAGCCAGGTGGCATCTCGGGTGGTGGTGAATGAGCTGCGGCATTCAAGGTCAGGCTCAGGGACAGAAAGGCAGGCTCAGGCCGACATGCATGGCTCCCTCGACTCTTGGTGTGGGTGTTTCTCCCAAGTATTTCATACTTATTTTTGAATGGGTAATTCACACGCATAGCTTAAACAACTAAAAATGTATCGTGAGCACGTGGGTGGCTCAGTTGGTAAGGACCCCACTCCTGATTTCCGCTCAGGTCATGATCTTATGGTTCCTGGGATCGAGCCCCGCATCGGGGTCCCTGCTGACAGTGCTTGGGATTCTCTCTCTCCCTCCTTTCTGCCCCTCCCCCACTCTCTCAGTCTCTTTCACACACACACACACACACACACACACACACTGCAAAGACTCCTTCAAACGCCTGCTACCCCCATTTCCAGGTCACCGCTGTCATGAATTTATGATGTATCCTTCCAGAGTAGGAATGCATGCATGCAAATAAAGGCAGATACGTATCCTTATTTTCCCCCTCTTAAACACCAAAGAGAACACAGCGTGCTTCATCTTGCTACTTCAAATAACACTATAGCTTGGAGATCTTCCCATATCAATATCTAGAAAGTTCCCTCACTCTGGTTTACCTCTGCACAAAAGCCTCCAATTCGCTGAAATTAAATTATACCCCATATTTTATTAACCGCTTCGCCCTTCATAGATATTTTGGTTATTTCCGATCGTCTGTCATTACAGACAGTCCTATAATTAAAAATCCCATACTCTGTCTTTTCAGGATCCATCAGGACATCTGAGTCTAAGAGCAGACGTCTTCTTCCTCGTCCTGTTCGTGAGCTGAAATGTTTGCGTCCTTCCAGACTTATGTTGAAATCCTAGCCCCCTAGTCGGGTATTTGGAGGTGAGACCTTTGGGGGTGATTAAGTCAGGAAGGCAGACCCCCCCCATGAATAGATGAGTGCCTTTATAAAGGGGACCCAGAGAGCTTGCCTCTTGCTCGCACACAGTGAGAAAACAGCCGTCGGTGAGTCAGGAAGCCAGTCCTCACCAGTCACAGAGAGTGCTGGTGTCTTCATCGCGGACTTGCCGCCTCCAGAACCATGAGAAACAAATTCTGTTGACAAGCTGACAAGCCATGCAGTCTGTGGTGTTCTATTCCCGCAGCCCGGATGGACTGAGACAGCCCTTTATTCATGTCGCAAGGCTTTCTTCACTTGTGTCTTGCCCATTTTGTGTTAAGTGTATTCCTACGTTATCTTTGCATTGCTGTTGTAAAAGGGCACTCGGCTTTCATTATATCTGCCCGCTGGCGACTGTTAATACAGATGAAAGCCATTGATTTCTAGATAATTTTGTACTTTGATACTTCAGTCATTCTCATAGTTCTTTAACTCGATTAATTGGCACACGTCTGTTTGCCAAATATTCGGGTTTACTGTCTTCTGCATATAATGATAGTTTTAACGTTTTTTTTCCCCATTTTTAAATCTGAATTTTCTTTTGTCAAATTTCATATGTAATTCTGGAGTGAAATATTAAATAACGGTATTAGTGGACATTGTTGACTTGATTTGGGTATTTAGTGGCAATGCTTCTAACCCTGGCTTTTGAACTGAGATACACATGTTTGATCATGTTAAAAAGTAATGTCTTTATATTCTAACTTTGTTATTTTCATCAAGAATGGTTATTGAATTTTTTAAAGGCTTTTTGTGAAACGATGTGGATAATCATGTGAGTTTTCTATTAATGTAATAAATTATATTAGACTTCCTACTATTGACTCTTCCCTGAAATTCTAGCCCTACTGTGATCATAATTCCTTCAATGTGTGGCTGAAGGCTGTTTGTTAGTATTTTATTTATGGTTTGGGGATGGCTATTCATAAGTGAGGTTTATAAGTGGGATGTTTAAAAATGTTATCATTATGTTCATGTTAATATTCTATTTGCTTTAAAAACTAATTTGGAGATGGGAATGCAAGCTGGTGCAGCCGCTCTGGAAAACAGGATGGAGTTTCCTCAAAAAACTACACACAGAACTACCCTATGCCCCAGCAATTGCACTACTAGGGATTTATCCACAGATACGGGTGTGCTGTTTCGAGGGGGCGCATGCACCCCCATGTTTATGGCAGCACTATCGACAACAGCCAAAGTATGGAAACAGCCCCAATGTCCATCGACGGATGAATGGATAAAGAAGATGTGGTATATATATACATATATGCAACGGAGTATTACTTGGCAATCAAAAAGAATGAAATCTTGCCATTTGCAACTACGTGGATGGAACTGGAGGGTATTACGCTCAGTGAAATTAGTCAGTCAGAGAAAGATAAAAATCATATGACTTCACTCCTATGAGGACTTTAAGAGACAAAACAGATGAACATAAGGGAAGGGAAACAAAAATGATATAAACACAGGGAGGGGGACAAAACAGAAGAGACTCATAAACATGGAGAACAAATTGAGGGTTATGGGAGGGGTTGTGGGAGGGGGGTGGGCTAAATGGTTAAGGGGCACTAAGGAATCTACTCCTGAAATCATTGTTGCACTCTATGCTAACTAATTTGGGTGTAAATTTAAAAAATAAAAAAAGAATAATAATAATAATTTGGAAAGTTTTTATATTTCTATATATAAAGTCTATATATAGACTCTATTTCTATAGAGTTGTTATATTTCTATAACATTGAAATTATCAGTTCCTTAATTTTGGTAGAATTTCCCTGTGAAGCTATCCGGCTCTTTGTCATGTCTCTGATTGTTCTATGGAAATAAGCCACGTTAGACTTTTTTTCTCTATTTTGTCTGGTGTCAGCTTTGGCAAATTCCATTTCCCTGGAAAATTAGCTACTTCCTCCAGGTATGCAAATAGTTTCCAGAGTTGAGCAAAGTGATCTCATGTTATTCTTCTAATGTTCTCTATTCTTACGTTCTCTCCTGTGTCTTATTTTTTATAGGGAATTTTTGCCCTTTATAAAGGTAAGGGTAGTTTTTCTTTGTAGTTTTCACCCAGTAGTTTATCAGTTTTTCCTAAAAACAGTTTTTGAATTTTCTTATTAGTGCCACTGTTTTTTTTTTTCTGTTTGATAATTCATTACATTCTTTATGAGCCTTTAGTAGCCTTTGTCTTTATGAAAGCGTAGCATTTAGGACCTTGCCTAATTTTTTGAGTAAGATACAAAGTGTCTTTCATCATTTTTGACGTATGTTTTTCATGTTACAAAGACTTCATTGTGTGCTTCAGCTACACCCCAATACATTCCCACATATGCTGTTTTTGTTATAACTCTGTTTCAGACTAGCGCCATTCAATGGGACTTTCCGTATTTGCGCTGTCCAGTATGAGAGCTCCTGGCCACTTGTAGCTATCAAGTCCTTGAAATGTGACTAGCGTGTACGGGAGAGGAACTCAGTTTTGAATTTAATTAAGTTAATATTAGGCAGCCACACATGACTACTGTCAACCATATTACAGCATATCTGGACATTTTGTAATTTTCATGTGTACCTCCCCTTTATCCAGGAATTATTGAAGAGATGGGATTTTAAAAAAAAATATTCTCAGGCTTAAAGACCTTTTAGTTACCCAATGTTATTAGCTGCTAGGATTCCTGCACTATGATCAGAAAACATTGCTCGCACTCTCGGTAGTTTAGAGCACTTATTTAGAATTTCTTTGTGACCCAACGTCTAGTCTCTTTTCATGAGCGGGGCCAGGGCCGTTTTAAACAAGCATTAATTCTCTATTTTCAGGATAGAAGGTCAGATATATATCAATCAATCAGATAACGTTATTTAAAATTTCCATATTCAGGGCGCCTGGGTGGCGCAGTCGGCTAAGCGTCCGACTTCAGCCAGGTCACGATCTCGCGGTCTGTGGGTTCGAGCCCCGCGTCAGGCTCTGGGCTGATGGCTCAGAGCCTGGAGCCTGTTTCCGATTCTGTGTCTCCCTCTTTCTCTGCCCCTCCCCCGTTCATGCTCTGTCTCTCTCTGTCCCAAAAATAAATAAACATTGAAAAAAAAATTTTTTTTTTAAATAAAATTTCCATATTCATCATTTTGTTTGTACTCATCGGCCTTGACTGAAAGGAATGAGTTAAGATTTCTTCCTACTAGTCTGCGTCTGTTTACTTTCCTTTGCATCTCGTTTCATCTTTTTCATGAACGTAGCTGCTACTATATGTTTAGTGCAGGGTAATAAGTTTGCACTGTGATTTTACAAGTGAGCGTTAGACGGTGTCTTTCTTTGTCTTATTCTGGCTTGAATCCCACCTCGTCTGATATGAGCGCTTATGACCCTGCCTGCTCTTCATTGACACGTAACTGATCGATCCCTACCCAGACTTTTATTTTTTTTCCTAACTGAAGTGTAGTTGACTCTCTACCCTTACTTTTCTGTTCATGCTTTTCTTAAAGAACGTCACTTTTATCTAGCAGAGAGTTGAGTTGCTTTTGTGATCCCACCTACAGTGTTTTATATTAATAGATAAGTTGAACTCTTTTATATTTATTAACATGATAGATGCATTTGGCTTTAGTTCCACCTATTATTTTATGCTTGTGAGTTCTAAAAGGTCTTTTACTATGAGGTCTGTTCACTCCACTGTGTGAGTAGCACCTTCCACCACAGAGATGTAAACATTTTGTTGTTGTCGTTTCCATGGCTGGTTACCTTTATAATTATGTTGGTATATTACCAGGAGACCTCTGTGCTGTCCTTGACTCTTATCTCCTCTCCACTCTTCACGACCCCATTGCAGTTAATAATATCACCCTTCTTAGTGCTTAACTCTGAACGATGAAGCATGCTACTGCTTCTATTTCCTGGTTTGTGAGTTTCAAGCAGTCTCTCCGATTGAAGGCTGATCACAGATGAGGCGGCGAGTAAACCAGCTCCACCTCTCCCGTTGTGGTCAACACTTGGTCCTCGTCTGGGCACAGAACAGTTACGTTGATCCTGTCCCACTGACCCACTGTGTTCATGGCACCCTTACAGTTATATATGCTCACACGTGACCTTGAGAGCTTTCACTGCAATCTCTTAGCTAAATGAGGTTCATCCCTCAGTTATCTCAACACAGGGGTGTGGAAGCACACTGATCTGAGTTTTGGCATGTTCAGAATGGGTGGTCTGTATTCCTTATAGGAGAAGAAGGGCTTGGCCTGGTGTGAACCCTTGGCTCACAATTTTTTTTCTTCTGTGTCTCCTGAGTCCTCTGTGTCTCCATGGACAATCAGTATTCTGATATCTGAAGTCAGAACCACTTCTCGTCCCTTTTTAGTGACCATATTTTACCTGGATACCCAAAGTTTTCTTCTTTACAAACCATTTCTAAAGTTCAATAAGTGTACTAGATTATACTTTCATGCCAGCTGTTTTCAGTCCGTATTTTCTGGCTCACATTATGCCCACTCAGTATACAGACTTCTACTTTTCATTTTCCTTAAATTCTCTCTTTGCATATCTTTTCTATCCAATTCCTCTTTGTTAGATCTGCTTCTCTTATCATCTGTGTCTGTCATCTTCTCTCTAATGCTTTAAAAATGCTTGTTACCATTTTATTTTATTCCATTTTTCCCAGTTCTTTAGGAATCTCTTCAGGTATTTCTTTGGGTTCCTTAGGACCTTTTCTATCTTCTCTCTTGTGATCTTCAGACGTCCTTTTCATTTCTAGAATGCTTTTGTTCCTCTTCTCTTTCTTTTCTGAGCTGTGTCCATGTTTTATGACCCACAGTTGTTTTGCTATAGTCTCCCCTAGCTCTTGAGTTTCTACTTTGTGTTCTTCCTTCTTAAAAGCAATCGCTTCATTAAGCTGTTTAAAATCACAGTATTATTTATCTTTGTTCAGTAGCACCATTATTATGACGAAAACTCAATGTCAGTTGGAAAGCTGTGAAGATCTTTTCCATTCTTTTATTTACAACACTTCTTTCTTACCGACCATGAAAAAGTGGGCTTTTTGTCTGCTTCTGATTCTGTGTCTCCCACGCTCTCTGCCCCTCCCCCACTCTTGCTCTGTCTCGCTCGCTCTCAAAAATGAATAAATGTTAAAAAAAATTAAATATAAAAAAGTGGGCTTTTTGTCTGCTTCTGATTCTGTGTCTCCCACGCTCTCTGCCCCTCCCCCACTCATGCTCTGTCTCTCTCGCTCTCAAAAATGAATAAATGTTAAAAAAAATTAAATATAAAAAAGTGGGCTTTTTGTGACCCAGCTATCAGCGTAATATTCCTAGAAGTAGAAATGGACCAGGATCATTTTCCAGACTTCACAACAGAGGGCTTGCTTCTTCACAACGTCAACACTGACTGCTTTCGTTGAATCGTGTCTTTCCATGTGGATTTGAATTTCCATCTCTCCTCTGCGCATCTGAACCAGACTGAACCCATCATGCTTTCTGCCACCAGCTGCCCTTATATAAACTGGTACAGTACACCCATTTTTGCAGACAAGAGATACAGCTCTTGCCCTAACTACCAGTAACAGTATTTTGGGTGGTTCTTCCTCAGATTTGCCTCTTTTGGTTCCACTCACCACCCCCTGAGCTTCTCATTTTCATTTCCTCCCATCTGCTTCTGCCTAATTCTGGGCTTTTGGAAGTCCTCGAAGAATTTTGAAACCTGAAGGTGACCTGCCTTCTAAATTCCATGGACAATTGAATTTGCAGGACTTAAAAAATTCTAATTTTTCTTGTTTGCTTTTCCAGGAGAAAAACACTGATCTTCAGTCATGTTCGTAAGAAAGTCTCTCCCGAGTTTTTAATGGATTCCATCAAATTCCATTCCATTCTGATTCCATCATCCTGTCTTTTCCTGTCCCCCATTTTTTTTTTTTTTACTCACCCATAGGCAACTTTTTCACTGCCATATGACTACCATGGAGAAGTGCTTTAACATGCCTGGCGTGGATAAGCCTGTAAGCCTCTACCTTCCAAAAAGCATGTGTCACTGTCACTTTTGCGCTTCGATTTATTTTCCAACTTGAAATGTTTTCTCCCCATTCCCTTTCTTAGTTTATCAAGAAGTTTGGGGGGCGCCTGGGTGGCGCAGTCGGTTAAGCGTCCGACTTCAGCCAGGTCACGATCTCGCGGTCCGTGAGTTCGAGCCCCGCGTCGGGCTCTGGGCTGATGGCTCAGAGCCTGGAGCCTGTTTCCGATTCTGTGTCTCCCTCTCTCTCTGCCCCTCCCCCGTTCATGCTCTGTCTCTCTCTGTCCCAAAAATTAAAAAAAAAAAAAAAAAGTTGAAAAAGTTTGGAAATCCACAATATATAGACTGCATATTAACTAAGTTATCATCGTGTTTATTGTTCATAATCAGCACCCGATACCGACCTCAGTTCACTGATTATATCCCGATAGCCATTAATTAGTATTCAGTGTACAGGTAATGATTTCAGGGAAGTTTACGGTCTGCTGAAATCCCCCGCTTCTTTCTATCATCAATTGACTGAACACAGATAATGAAATAAAAAAATAACGGGCAGCCATGAAGGTTGGTTGAAAGCAATGTACCAGTCAGTGGCTGTGTTTATCAAAACAGCCAAGAAGACCGCAAGCCACTGGAGCTGTGGTTTCAGCTCTCACTTCCTGGGTGTCCTCACACGACTTGTCTGCCCTCCGACTCGCGGCGTCCTCTTCTATGAAAGGAAGGGGCTGGTGTTCTCCAGTTCCCCCGCTGACCTCAACAAGTGTCCACCACGGGCTAATGCTTCGGGGGCCCGGCACAGACTCGGGGCTTACTTGCCAGCACAACAGAGAAACTCCACAACTCCATCCTCTACCCCCACACTGATGCCTTCCCTGGCTCCCATCTCCAGTAGATGGCCCCTCCACCGACGCCTAGTTTCGTCCCGTCTCCACCTGCAATTAATGCGGCCTTAAGACCGCCTCTCTGATTCCAGTGTCACTTCACGCCAGGCCCTATTCTCTGGATTTTGTTTGAACCCACACACGGCAGCTACCCTAAACCCACTCTCATATGAAGCCTCCATTCCCAGAGCAGGAGTCCAGGTGAGCACCCGGCTCCCCCGTGTTTCCCTGCCTAGGCAGCAGCCCTGAGTCTGTAAATATACGGACATTTTCACCAGCTGTGTCTCCACGTTTAACCAACGTTTCACGAGTGGTGCAGATAGTATTTCCAGGGAGGACAATGTTGCTTTGCTTCTGGTTCGAATTCATTCTTATTTAAAGAATGCTTTTGGAAACAAACTAATTTTTACTCTCGTGTTTTATGTTGAATTCTATAGAATGGCATTTCAAATAGCTTCTAGAGAGCCCTCTGTCTTGCCCTGTCTCTCTCTCTCTCTCTCTCTCTCTTTCTCTCTCTCTCTCTCACACACACACACACACACACACACACACACAATGTACACACCTCTCAGGAAACGGAAACTTGCCTCCATTCAGGATCTTGAAACAAAGCTCTAAGATTTAAATAGTTTTTGCTACTCAGATTTTCAACACCAGGAAGTGAGTACAGGAGGCCCCCCTCAATTTTGGTTTTTCAAATCCAGACTGTGAACGAGTGGAAGCCAATCCTCCTTGAATACAATTCTCGGAAGTTAGAAATCTCCATTGTGGTTGTTCCCCACGAAAAAGGTTCGGAGGTGGTCGGTAAGTAGTTTGTCTCCGCGGCAACTAGAGGAGCTGAATTCATTTTTCCTGATAGATTCTGTCTTTTTTTTTTGTACCTCACATGTAAAATAAAGTTAAAGGGAGATATCTCAACATCCTAGTCATTTCCTGTGTTAGTATTAGGACAGGGACTCCCCTATTTGGGGGGGGGGGGCATTGCTTGGCTTTTACAACGCGGTCCATCTGAGTTTCGAGAGGGTGGTTACTTTGTGTCCAACTCAACTTCTCCCTGGCTAGCTATCTGACTTCATGCAGATTAGTCTCCTAGTTCCTTTGCCTCTGAGTTCCTTCACAGGTAAAGATTTAAGGCAATTCTACCTCCAGAAAAGTCAAGAGGATACATCAGAGAAGGTGAGAAATTGCCTACTGGCGTGGAACACATAGGAAGAGCTCGCCACATTAATCTTTCTGCTTTCTCTTTTCCTCAATAGAGTTTCTGGCTGTAGCTGGTTGTTGCTGTTCTTACCTCTTGGTTCCCAAAGGAGAGGCGTGTGTGTCCTAGTCTCTTGGTAATGGACCCAGAATTCCAGCCAAAACATCATACGAACTGAAAACTGAGGTATGGTGGAGGATCCACCTCTCCTTCTCCGCCCAACCGACTCAGCAGTCCTGGTCGGAAACCTCAACCATCTGAAGAGAACCGTGTCAATATTAGCGGCTCAGTCTTAGGATATGGCGGGGTTCATCTTTTTTTCTTCTTCGGTCGCCTCTTGTTTTCTCTCTACAACGGGAGGACTTTGGTTGCTTGATTTAGTTACACAAGCAATAAGCACGCATTGCAAAATAAATGCTCGTTGCCAAAAAGCAAGCAGATGTAACAAAAAAACAGAGAGAAGGGATGGAAGGAGTGTGGGGGAGGAAGGAAGGAAGGGTGGAAGAACAGGGGAAAAACAGAAAGGAAAGGGAAAATAGAAATACTTACCTGTCACCCCAGAGAACATCATCAGTTGGCTTCTGAGTACAGACCACGTGAATTTTATCTTCTCTACATAAACTGGCGCATTTGCTCAGCAAATATTTGTTGAACACCTTCCATAAACCAGGTCTTTCTCCCACAGCTGCCATTAAGGGCCACCAGTCTACTAGTGTGACAGACAAACCCCCGTCGGCAATACACATGAGAAGTTCGCTGAAAGAAGGGCTGAAGATGACAAGAGACACAACCCAGGACAGACTTTCACCTCGGCCTTGACGGGGGAGGGCCGGGAGGCTTCCTGAAGGAGGTCACTTCTGAGCTGTAGGAGGTGAAAATGAATTAGTCGGGTAAGTGAGAGAAGGGGAAGGGGGGCATTTCGGGAAGGCATTGAGGAGCAAACTCCAGAAGCATGCTCCCATCGAGAAGCATGGTCCCCCTCATGGAACTGCCTTTCAGAGGGCTACTGTGTAGGCCAAAGAGGAGAGTTGTCAATAGAAGTAAGGCCAACGAGAAGTACAAGAGCAAGGTCATAAAGGAATTTGTCATCCTTGTGCTCGCTTCGGCAGCACATATACTAAAATAGGAATTTGTCATCCTAAAGGTTTTGATTTTTTCCCCTCACCTGGAAGATGACACATAATGTACCAGAATTAGAATATTCTAGAATGTTCAGAATTCATGCAGAATATTCTAGAATATTCTAGAATGTTCAGAATTCACGCAGAATATTCTAGAATATTCTAGAATGTTCAGAATTCACGCAGTTTTCACCATTGGTTTTGAGGTATCAACCCAATTCTATACAGACCTGCAAGGCATAAACACATACAGGAGTCTATGTCTATTCTCTCTGTTAATGTGATGGGTTAAAGTTTCCAGCAAGCTCCAATTCTTTCTCTTGGGTCACTGCTTGCAGAGACCTGTCCATTACCAGTCTCGTGAACACGTTACCAATACGGCAATATGGACAGGCTCTGTTGCATCGAAAGGGGTAGTACAGTATAGTGCTTAAGAGTTGGACTCTGGTGCCAGATGGGCCACATTCACATCCATTAGGCCGTGTGACCTTGAGGAAATGACGTAGCCTCCTCACGCGTCAGTCCTGCCAACGGTAAAACAAGAGGACACAGTCTTTCCCTCTTAATGTTGGAAGGTGGTAGGAAGGAAACTAATGTAAGGCACTCGGAACCAGGCCTGGCACACGATACGTGCCATATAAATGTTAACTGTATTTACCTCTTTCTCCCACTGTTTCTGCATCAAAGCTGCAAAATTCACCGCCTGAATCACCAGGAGAGTTTGATATGGCAAGATGCACGTACAGGGTGAACACCCACTAGTCTGAAATAATTTAGGGTGACTTGGAATTTCGCCAGTAAAGTGGGCACAGGTGGCCTCAGGAGGTTCCTACCTCTGGAATGATGGCAGGGAGTGGATTCTTTTGGTGGGGATTCTACAGACGCCTCCCCCGGGGGCCCGGGATTTCTCTCTGCTCTCATCCCGTAGCTACAGTTGTCCCTGGCCTTCTGCCAGCTATTGAAATGGCTCCCCCTCCCTTCTGAGAGCTTTTACAGAAGACCACTCCATCACCCCGGAGCCCTTCTCACGGACTCATTCCCTTCAGTTTTGCCCGTGATGTACTTGCCTCCGTTTTTCTTTGCTCTTCTCCACGCCCTGGTGACAACAATAGAATTACAGGGGAAACTGTCAAAATTAAACCCCACCTGTTGTGGGTCACCCTTACTTAGATTAAGTAGCTGATCCGGACTTTTGTTCATCCGTGGCTCTGAGTCCTCATAGACTGGCCTTGGCAACCTGAATGTTTTTCCCCTTTTCTTTTGCTTTCTTTTTTTTTTTCCAGTGCAGAATTCATGGACCACATTAAAATCAGATTTGTAATAGACAAAGTCATGCGTTGGCCGGTGCAGCGAAAGCATCCTCAACGTTCTCGTACATTTCCCCCTGTGGTTCTCTCCTCTGGCTTTCGAAGCAAGCTTTTCTTGACCTGATCCCTGTAGCTTTCAGATCAAATAATGCCTTATTCACGTGAAACTCTATTGAATTATGGAGCTTCCAAGGTCATTTAGTGCCCTTCACCGCATGCCTGGGGGTAGCGAGGGGGAACAGGCTCGTCCTTTGTCATGTTGCACACCGCTTTTTCCGAAGAGCTGTGTTTTTTCCAAAACCTAAAAATAGGACAATCATACTTTATCCTAAGCTTTTATCAACCAAGATACAAGCCCTGAAATATCAATTAGAGTTAATGAATGCACTTAACAATGAAAAGGAAAACAACATTGCCAATTACACTTCTAATACCACCTTTAGTTAAAAATACAGGAACTCTTTAGCTGGGGTTGGATAGCAAGGGTCACTATACGTTTGTTCAGCAAGTAGATATTATTCCACCCAGTTCTTCCCTTCTGGTTCAGCAGAATTAAATACACACACACACACACACACACACACATACGAAAATAGGTTATTAATCCCTTCTGCAGAAGGACAATTTTGATTCTGTACCTTCAGGGACAAGATGCCCATCGGCTAGAGAATCAAGTTCAATTATTTTTTAGAAACTCAACACAACTTCTCCTCATCCTTCAAACTTCAACTTATGATGTCACTTTTCAACAAAACGTCTCTGACCCCAAGGTTAGATGATGTGCCTTAAATTGTAATCCTACGAAACCCCAAACTCTGCTTTTGTGAGATCAGTAAAATTGAATCAAACAATTTCAGTACTTACTTGTCTAACGTCCAGCTCACCAGTGCCTGGCGGAGGGCAACTCCTTGCAGGTTTGCCCTCATCAAGTCGTGGCTGGACACACATAGCCCTTCACGAGCGGAGACATGAATGAAAGGTAATGACAGATCAGTAGTAGGAGTTTCAGAGTCACCACTGGGTAGTGGAACATGACAGATTGCCATCTCCGAGAAACACGTAAGCTTTATCTGTAAGCATTTCTAGTTTTTTGGGTTCCTAACAAGGACGGAGAGCTCTGAACTTCTAGCTCCGTCTGTTAAACAATTTCACACTCCTGTTCTCCCCTCCCGGAGGATGATCGCCAGGGAACACAAAGGGGGCCCGAGGACTTCTTCCCTCGACAGCACATCCTAAGAACCACATGCTGCCCTCCGAGACTACACTCTGCTAGAACCCGGCACACGTTTGCGATGGCTTTAAGCCCCTGGGAGTGGCGCGTTGACTTAAAATGACAAACTTGGATCCTGAAGGATCTCAATCAGATCCTTGCTTCTTCCCAGAAAGCCCCGCTTCCTGTTGGATGGCTCTCCCCAGGCTTTCTTCCTGGTACAGAGATGTAGGCAGTCGCTGGGGAAGCATGTGTGAAATACTTCCCATGATAACCAATTGTGTTGGGGAAAATGAGGGTCAGGGGAGGCCTTACTGATTAGGTGACGTGTCGACAAAGAGCTGAAGGAATTGGAAGAAGGAACTCATGGAAATACCTAACTAAAAGAATGATGTAGGCTATAGAGCATCTTATAGTTTATGGTAATCATTTAGTTATATGCCCCGAGAGGAAACTCACTAACTCAGTTAGTAGGATCTGCACGAAGCCTTTGGGTTAAGGACCCATTTCTCTCTTGGGACCTGTTCAGGTTTGTCTCCAGCAGGTTTGAACATGCTCAGGCTTGTGATGATGATGATGATGATGACGATGATGATTGATGAAGAAGACAGTTGGAGCTTCAAGCCAGGGTGTCCATGCCACAGAAAGGTTCTTAGGGGCACAGAGCAATGCCAGGCTTCCTAGATCCCAGGCAGGAGCAGGACGGCTGGCCCTAAATTGTGCCAGGGCATCCCTTGCAACTCTGCCTTATCGCTCAGAAAACCAAAAAGGGTTAATCCCACTTCCAACCCCTTTGGGTTTATATCCTGGAGACTGTTGGGGGAGGCTTTAAGGAAGGAGAAGGAGGGTCCGTAGGAATCGAGCTTTGCTGCACACGAGGAAATCCCGGGAGCTTCTAAGGCTTCAGGGCCAGGTTGGTCCCCACACTAATTAAAGCAGAATCTCTGAGGCTGAGACCCAGATATTAGGATTTTTTCAAGTCTCTGCAGAAGAATCCAGAGGCTAGGAACAGTGGTGTGCTGGAGTCAACCCACACCAGCCCACGAGAGCGTATCACGTGTATCTCTTCCTGAGGTAGGAGAAGGAACATAGCCGGCATCTGTCTTTCCTGGCACAGAGCTCCAAAAACTCTGGGAATTTTTTGAATAATAGGAGTAACTCTTGTTACTTATAACAAGCCCCTTGACAACATGCCTGAGTTTGTACTAATGAAATGACTCACAATGAGCCCTTCTATAGCTTCGAGGGAAGGGCTGGCCACACTAGAAAGACCAAGCATGGGCACAGAAGGTTGGAACTTTCGGCCACAACTCTGACGCTGGGAGAGGAAAGGGACTGGAGACTGAGTTCGGTCACGTGGCCAATGGTTTAATCCATCCCGCCCATATATGAATCCCCATGTAAAAGTCTGGACCCTGAGGCAGGAACTTGAGACCCTACTAGAACTTGCCCTACATGCCTGTTCATTTGGCTCTTCATTTGTGTCCTATATAATGAAATGGTAATCATTTCCTCAGGGGCATCCTGAGTTCGGTGTGGCATTCGGACCCATTCTGAAACTGAGGGGATTGTGGGAAGGCCCACGTTTGTAGTCAGCTAGGCAGAGGGGCAGGGGATGCCTGAAATTTGTGGCTAGTGTTTGAAGTCGCGACGGCCTTGCGAAGGAGTCTGCCCTTAACCTGCAGGGTGTGCACCAGCAGGGAGGACATAGCCTCCCTGTGTTTCTGAGAATTGGCTGCAAAAACTTGCCAGCACACCAGTTTTAGGGATCGGTAGCCTACCTCATTAGGGGCTAACGTACGAAATGCTGGAAAGAGCTGAGGGGGGTGTAGTCTTAACCACTGGGATTTCCGGTTTCACGTATACCCGTTGGGAAGACACGTGAGCGCGAGGCAACCCTTCCTTTCTCCAATCCCCCCATGCTCTCTCGCCTCCGTGTGAGTCACGCCCGACCTATTTATTACCCTGTCCCCTAGGCAGAATTCTACTTAAGAAGACAGTCCTGCCACATAATAAGCCGTAACTACTTGTCCGTGCCAGCTTCTCGTGTGGCTTTCTTTTTCCTTCTGAATCATTCGGTTTCTTGTAGGTCTCTACAAGTGGATGGGTCCCGTTCACATCTTTGCCTCGGCTTGACTCAAATTCCTGGCTGGGAACTCAGAGCGATGTACTCTCCCTTAAGACTTTAGCAACGTCGCTTAAGGGGCGCCTGGGTGGCGCAGTCGGTTAAGCGTCCGACTTCAGCCAGGTCACGATCTCGCGGTCCGTGAGTTCGAGCCCCGCGTCAGGCTCTGGGCTGATGGCTCAGAGCCTGGAGCCTGTTTCCGATTCTGTGTCTCCCTCTCTCTCTCTGCCCCTCCCCTGTTCATGCTCTGTCTCTCTCTGTCCCAAAAATAAAATAAATGTTGAAAAAAAATTAAAAAAAAAAAGACTTTAGCAACTTCGCTTAAACGTTAGATGCTTTCTGAGATTATTCATCCACCAGTGCGATTCCTACCAAAAACCCCCCTTTTCCCTTCTCTGCCCTCTCCTCTTTACACTTTGCTCTAATTCGCTTGCTCTGTCTTCCTTCCTGCCCCATAATTCACACCAGAGCAGGAACACACACACCTCGTCCAGGAAATCGCTGTTTGGGAAACCTCTGACCCTTTTCACATCCAGTTTTTCACCGGTCATTTAAAACAGAGGTTCACTTGTGCCCCGGCCATTTGAATGTAGGATTAAGTCGCATTCTTAAGGGATAAGGTTGAAATCGTGCGCGATATGTTGCAGGAATTGGCACGCCTAAAGAAACAAATCACACTAAGGCTTAAATTGGAGTTTTGGAAGTGGGAAAATCAGGAACAACGGTTAGCAGACATGGAGGCTTAGAAATTCGGTTCGAGATAAAAGGGGACTTCGGGGGATGGCCCGCTTACACACGCGCGCACGGACCCCTTCTTTGTGACCGCTCATGTTGAGACTAAACTAAACCAGGTACGGAATGGTCTCAGCTTAAGTCTTAAAAATTTACTCGATATTCAGTGTGGTCCTAGAGGTTGTACCTTCTCTCTCTTCTGTCTCTTCCCTCTCTACTGTGACATTAAATTAAGGTTAGTCTCAACCAGCCCTGTTGAATACAACTTTTTGTGGTGACAGAATAATAATCCGTGTTGTCCAGTCAGCAGTCGCTAGCAAGTACGTGAAATATGACTAGCGCGACTGTATTTTCACTTTGCTTAATTAATTTATATAGACCTATGTAGCTAATGGTTGCCATATTGGATACCTCGGGTGTAGAGAAACACGCACAAACAGGGATTTGAGGGACAAAGTGTGTGAGGTGTCACATTTCAGCTTGCTGGGGTTGCCATAACAAAGTACCACAAACTATGTGGTTTAACCAAAAGAAATTTACCTCCTCATAGTTTTTTTTTTTTTATTTGTTTTAGCATGTGTGTATTTTTGAGAGACAGAGAGAGAGAAGAGCACAGGCAGGCAAGGGGCAGAGAGAGAGGGAGACACAGAATCTGAAGCAGGCTCCAGGCTCCGAGCTGTCAGCACAGAGACCAACACGGGGCTCGAACCCATGAACTGTGAGATCACGACCTGAGCCAAAGTCAGAGGCTCAACTGACTGAGTCACCCAAGTGTCCACCTTCTCACAGTTTTAAAGTCTAGAAGTCTGAGATCAAGGTGTTGCCAGGATTGGTTCCTTCCAAGGGTTGTGAGGGAAGGGTCTGTTTCAAGGCTCTTCTTGGCTTCTAGATGGCCACCTTCTCCTTGTGTTTTCACATTGTCTTCCCTTTGTACATGTCTGGATCCAGAGGAATCCTCTTATAAGGACACCAGTCATATTGGATTAGGGTCCACCTTAATGACCTCATTTTAACTTAATTACCTCTGTACAGACACTATCTCCAAATATGGTCACATGTGAAGCACTGGGGACAGATTTCAATATGTAAATTGGGGGACAGGGGTGGGGCAGAGACATAGTTCAACACATAGTAGCATCTTCATTGACTTCTTGTGGGTCTTCTCTCCAGTTATAAAGTAAGATGAACAGAGCCTGCTCTCCCTCTTGCTTAGGTTAAAATGAAATTTATAGACAAAACAATTTTCTGTCATTAAAATTTCTTGATGGAGGCAGTCTGATAAACTTATTACTGTTTGGTTAAGCTTGTTCCCAATGTCTCCTAAGGGTTCCCATAAGAAAAGATCCATGTATAAAATATGTAGAGATTAAACCACACACTCCCGCACAACCAATGGATTAAAGAACAAATCAAAAGAGAAATTTGAAAATACCTTGCAACAAATAAAAACAGGAGCACGTCCTCTCAGAACTGATGAGATGTAGTAAAACCAGTTCTAAGAGGGAAGTGTATAGTGATAAATACCTACATTAAGAAAAAAGAGGGACACCTGGGTGGCTCACTCAGTTCAGCGTCTGATTCCAGCTCAGGTCACGATCTCACGGTTTGTGGGTTCGAGCCCCGCATCGGGCTCTGTGCTGACAGCTCAGAGCCTGGAGCCTGCTTTGGATTCTGTGTCTCCCTCTGTCTGCCCCTCCCCTGCTCGTGCTCTGTCTCTCTGTCTCTCTGTCTGTCTCTTTCTCTCTCTCTCAAAAATAAAGATAAATTTTTTAAAAATAATGAAAGAGAAAAAAGAAAGATCTCAAATAAACAACCTACCTTGACCATCAAGGAGCGAGTAGAAGGCAAACAACTTAAGCCCAAAGTTAGCGGAAGGAAGGAAATAAAGATCAGAGTGGAAATTAATGACACAGAGATTAGAGACCAGAAAGACAATGGAAAAGATCAATGAAACCAAAAATTTGCTTGCTGAAAAGATAAAGTTGACAAACCTTCAGTTAAACTAAGACAAAAGAGAGAAGACTTACAAAATAAAAAATGAAAGTTACAACTGATAACACAGAAATGCTAAGGAACGACTAAGCAACAACTATGAGCAAGTATATGCCGTGCCAATAAATCAGACGACCTAGAATGAGTAGGTAAATTCTTGGAAACACATACCCTACCAAGATTAAATTATGAAGAAATAGAAAGTCTGAACAAACCAATAACAAGTACAGATATTAAATCAATAACTGATTGGACAGGGGCACCTGGGTGTCTCAGTCAGTTAAGCATCCAACTCTTGATTTTGGCTCAGGTCATGATTTCATGGCTATGAGATCAAGCCCCGTGTCAGGCTCACTTCTGGGCATGGAGACTGCTTAAGATTCTCTCTCTCCCTCTGCCCCTTCCCCACTTCCTCTCTCTCTCTCTCTCTCTCTCTCTCTCTCTCTCTTTCTCTCTCTCTCTTTCTCTCTCCCTCTCTCAACAATTAATAAATAAACATTAGAAAAACACTTCATAAAAATATTTTAAAAACGTGATAGATACAGATAGGAAAATCATGATATATAGATAGATAGATAGATAGAAATATGCACAAAATGGAATACCACTCAGCCTTAAAAAAGAAGGAAATCCTATCATTTGTGATAATATGGATGAAACTGGAGGGCATTGTGCTAAACAAAATAAGCCAGACAGAGAAAGACAAAGAATGCACATATCACCTATATGTGGAATCTTAAAACAAACAAACAAACAAGCAAACAAAGTCAAACTCATAAAAATAAAGAATAGAGGGGCGCCCGGGTGGCTCAGTCGGTGAAGCGTCTGACTTTGGCTCAGGTCATAATCTTACAGTTCGTGGGTTCGAGCCCCTCATCGGGCTCTGTGCTGACCGCTCAGAGCCTGGAGCCTGCTTCTGATTCTGTCTCCTTCTCTCTCTGCCCTCCCCTGCTCGTGCTCTGTCTCTCAAAAATAAATAAACGTAAAAAAATATTTTTAAAAAAAGTATAGAAATGTGGCTGCCCGGAGCTGGGGGTTGAGGGCAAAGGGGACATGTTGGGAAATGGGTACAAACTGTCGGTTACAAAATGAGTGAAGTCTGAGCATCGAATGTATAACATGGTGGCCGTAGTTGGCGACATTCTATTTTATAAGTGAAATGTGCTCAGAGAGGAGAGTTTCAGTGTTCTCACGCACACAAAAAAACGTAAATATGTGATGTGATGGATATGTTCATCAACTGGATGGTGACCATCCTTTTATAATGTATGCATATGTCAAGTCATCATATGGTGCGCTTTAAATATATTATCATTTTAGCGGTTGTACCTCGATAAAGCTGAAAAAGGGAAGTCTATCGAGAAGTCTTCACAACAATGACCAAGCCTCTGCTGAGTCTCTGTCACCCTACCCCCTTTTATTTCCTCTTCAAGCACCTTCGCTCAGAGCCTCCTTTCCATTTCTCAGCTTTTCATCAGGAAGAAAGAATTGACACCTTGATGGCTAAGAGCTAGGTCCAGAGACTTGATCCTTGGGGGACAATGCGGGCCGGTGCTGAGTGACACAGCTGTATTCACCCATCTGCCTTAATGGTGGGACTTAGCGCCAACTTTTAAAGTTCATATGTGCTTTGGGACACCTGGAGGGCTCAGTCAGTTGAGCGTCCGACTTGGGCTCGGGTCACGACCTCCCGGATCGTGGGTTCGAGCCCCGCGTGGGGCTCTGTGCTGACAGCTCGGAGCCTGGAGCCTGCTTCGGGTTCTGTGTCTCCCACTCTCTCTGCCCCTCCCCTGCTCACGCTCTGTCTCTCAAAAATAAATAAATGTTAAAAAGAAATTTAGGTTCATTGGTGCTTTGAAGCCTACTGGACTTGATTCTTATGTCCCCCGTCCCCCGTTAAATTTCCATCAGGTGTGTTGCAATTATTTAACAGAACGATTAAAATTAAGTTAATTAGATATGAGAGGACATATCATGGAACACAATGATACCAGCACTGGAATCAGACCTACACCCACTCCAACACTTCCCTGCAAGATGAAACCCTTTGAGCCCGATACGCTATCTATAAAAGAGATAAGAAAAGAGGTCTGTCCTGCGTCAGCTGAGGCAAGTAAATGGCTCAGCGCTGCACCCGGCACATAGAACACAATTCTCATGTTAGCTACAAGTTTTACTTGTCTCAGAAATCTTCATGTCAAACAAATTGGGGGAGGGAAGCAGGAGAACAGAGACGGACACATCAAGAGAATTTAAAAGACAACATCTGCAAGGTCTCTTCTAATTGTCACGATTGATAATGCACGAGTGATTTGACAGAATAAGTGTTGACAAATATTGCCCATTTGGAGAACTGGAATTCCTAAAGCACTTTCAGTTTCTGAGTCCGCATGCTTTTCAAGGAGAACTCTCAAAGCACCTGTGGTATTAAGCATTTCTCTTTCAAGAGAGCAGCGTGGTTTCTTCAAGGCATATCCTTTGCATCACGCATTGCCACGGTGACTTTTTTCCTGATCCCAACATGTGTTCTAACATTGTGTTTAATTTAGAAAGATTATAACCACTGATCAGCCCTGGTTCCCACTTGGATTCCTCATCATCTATATTCTTGTATAGAGCTTTTGATGTTTGTGTGCTTCAGATTTTAAAAAGTATTTCTAATCGTCGTTTACGGCCCATGAAAGCCAAGGGTCACCCACTTTCATAATCTTTATCCCCTCGTAAATTGTCCCTAACGTCCCATGAAATTACTTTTTCAATTTCTGTTTCCCTGAGAGACCTGAGATCTATGAAGGCAAGTTCTGGGGTTGGTGTCATTTACCACTGTCCCCCTGGCACCTCACATGACACCTGGTTCATAATATTTTGCATCCTGAAAGACATTACTTTTAACCACCACTGATTTTGATCATACCACCCGATGATTATAGGGAACTCATTAAGCATCTTCCAAAAAAGCAGCTGACGTCTTCGTTTTTAGGCTGAGAACGAAGGAAGTAGGTTCAAGGAACAGGGAAGTAGGATGATTCTCTTCTTCACTGGGGCCCTGCCCTTGGTCACTTCTTCAGTGTCCCCACTACCCATGGGAGAATGGAGAAGAGGGAAGAAGGAAGAAAGTTCCAAAGAGTCATGCAGGATTGAAAGCCTTTTACCCTCTTAGAAAGTGAAATGAAAACCCAGAAAGAGGGGCGCCTGTGTGGTTCAGTCGGTTGAGCACCCAACGCTCGATTTTTGGCTCCTCGGGATCTCAGAGTTCTGGGATCAAGTCCCACATTGGGCTCTGTGCTGAGTGTGGAGCCTGCTTAAGATTCTCTTTTTCTCGGGGCACCTGGGTGGCTCAGTCGGTTGAGCCGTCTGACTTTGGCTCAGGTCATGATCTCACGGTTCATGAGTTCAAGCCCCACATAGAGTTCCCTGCTGTCCGCGCCGAGCCCACTTCAGATCTTCTGTCCCCCTCTCTCTCTGCCCCTTCGCCACGTGCTCTCTCTCTCTCTCTCTCTCAAAAATAAAAAAAAAGCCCATAGAGAATGAAAAAGAATGCTTCTTCACCCTAATGTCCTGCCATAAGCTCTAACCTATAGATAGAGTAGCAGATTGACGGGTATAACCATGAACTCTGAGAGCCTATTCATGGCTTGTGTTGCTGCCTTGGTAGGGGAAGGCCTTGTGGGGAAGAAATCCAGAAGCAGTGCGTTGCAACAGAGATGGCTCGTTTCTCCCCACCTATGCATCCCTACAGGCAGAGAACAGTCCTAACCCTAATCCTAACTTCAGGGGCAATACTTATTTTTATTATTTAAATAAAGAGAATGCTTGGGTCTCCCCTATAGGGAAAGGCAGCGACTTACTATTTTTATACACCTTAATGTTCTGGAACTTGCAAGGTTCAGGAAAACTGGACTGCAAGAACTTTTGGAATTCTACTGGGGTCATCACTCTGTCTTAAGAAATGACCATGACTGGACCAATCAAGACAGGCAAAACTATCAGAAAGATAAATTCTTCCCAAAAGGACGAACGAAACCCAAATTCTTAGTAGCTACGCAGAGAAGGACCGTGAACTAGAAGCATCAAATGAAGACATCGAAATCTTTATGGGCCAGAAGAAGACATGGGAGCTGAGGGACTAATGAGTTGCGTGTTGAGAAATTCAAACATGGTGTCCTCTTGCTGATTGCACCTAGGGGCGTTGGGGAACTTGGGTTTGCCCAGTTCCAGGAGCTATAGTGACGGGGTGAGGGGAAGTAGTTTCCATTGTTTCTCTGTCTTTCCCTGAAATATACACAACAAGGGCGCCTGGGTGGCTCGGTCGGTGGGGCATCCAACTCTTGATTTCGGCTCCAATCATCATCTCATGGTTTGTGAGATTGAGCCTCGCGTTGAGCTCTGCTCTGGCAGCACGGAGCCTGCTTGGGATTCTCTCTCCCTCCCTCTCTGCCCCTCCCTGTGTGCTCTCTCTCTTAAAATAAATAAATAAACTTTAAAAAACTCTAAATATACACAAGAATATCACTATTAACTCCAAAACAACTCAGTGCCTTCTAAAATCGAAGAAAACGTAATGTCCCCTCGGCTTATTACAGAGAGGTGCAAGAGTGTGAAACCAGATTCTCCAGAAAATAGAGTTTTTACCTTATGAAGAGCAGCAAATAGCTCCTGAGTGGCATTTCTCTTTTTTTTTAAGATTTAGATAAAAGCACGGCTGACTGAAGCTTAAGTAGCATTACATAATCGTGAGAGTGCTAAGGAAGCAGCCCTTGTTAGTGTGTGTTCTAGATCAAGCTTGCCCACAATATTTTAACAGTCTTGGGAAAACAACCTCAACTCCCAACCCACCCTTGCCCACAAAGCTTGTCTCCTTCGTTGCAAAATGAAGACATTGACCTGGGAGTTTCAAATTGCTTCCTAGAGACTTGCAAAGCTCTCTCCAGATCCAGATAAAGGAAAACAAAGAGTCCAGATGCCCTGCTTCTGTATCTAAGATGCCCTGGCATTTTTGTGTGACTCTGTATTTGAACAAAGGAAGGCTCCATTTTTAAAAGTTTGAAAACTACTGACTTATCTGGTCTCTAAGTCAATATCCTCTAATTCTAGGATTCTGAGAATAAAGAAATGGCATCATGAAAGAAAGACACTATACCAGGAAACACGACACTCACGTGTAAGCACCAGGAAACATGGACGCTCATGTTCCATCATTTTCTAGTTGTGTGACTTCACACATTTATGTAAAATGGATGACATTGTTATGTGAGGACAGTGGCAGAAAGGCAGGTCACCAAACCGACCGTTGATGGGCCATCCTGACTTTATGTATCCACGACTCTGTGGTTCTTGGTTCTTTTTTAAAAGTTTATTTATTTATGTTGAGACAGAGAGAGCAAAAGCACAGAAGAGCAGAGAGAGAGAGAGAAACCCAAGCGGGCTCCACACTGTTAGCACAGAGCCTGATGTGGGGCTCGAACTCACTAACCATGAGATCATGACCTGAGCTAAAATCAAGAGTCAGACACTTAACCAACTGAGTCACCCAGGCGCTCCTTGGTTCTACCATAATATTCAAAGGGGCTATGTTTAGTTCTTACTTCCTTTCTTCCATCAACGCAAATAAGAGGGTTCCTGTCAGAACAGAGTGTGCTCAGGGACCAGCAGACAAATGCATACGCAGTTCTGTAGTCTGTGATCTGAAGAGGACGTTCAAAATGCTCCTTTCTGCTCAAAAAAAGTAAGAATTACTATGTGATCCAGGAGTTCCATTTCTCAATATGTACCCAAACGAATTGAAAGCAGGGTCTCAAAGATGTACCCATGCACCCACGTCCAGAGAAGCATTATGCATAGTAGCCAAAAGGTGGAAACAGCCCTCGTGTCCATGGACGGGTGGGAGGGTGGATCAGCAAAATGCTGTACATACAGATGTTGGAATATTCTTCATCACCAAGAAAAGACAAAAATTTTGACACATGCGCACTGTGGATGAACCTTGAGGGCGTTATGTTAACTGCAATAAGCCAGTCGCAAAAATACTAATACCGAATGATTCCACCGCTGTGAGGTACCTGGAATGATCAAATTCATGGACACAGAAAGAATGGCGGGCGCCAGGGACCGGGCGGGGGAGGGGGGGGGAGAGGAGTTATTATTTAACGGGTACCGAGTTTCGGTTTTATATGATGAGTGTTCTTTAGATGGTTGGTGGCAATAATGGCGAACAACACGAGGGCACTTCACGCTACCCAGCTGCTCACTTACACGTGACTCAGATGGTAAATCTCCTGTTACGTATTATTTTACCCCAACTTCTTTGGCCGTCTTTTTCACCTTTTGTTTTGCCATAATTTTAGTTTGGTGTATTTATTTATTCACGTTCCAGTGATCGCAACTTTTAACAATACTCCTTTCAGTTATCCCTCTTTATAAAGTTCACCACTTTCTCTGTTATCCGTAGTTTCGTCTTAGTAGCATTAGCAAGCATGATAGACCACGTGCACAATGCTCCTCGGCTCCTCAGACTATAGGCTCTTGCTCTGTTGGGGCGATCGATTCAGAATTGGGGTAGCCAGCCCAGATACGTCAGCTGCGGTAGTCGGCTTGGGCTATTATAACAAAATCCCATGGACTGGGTGGTGTAAACAACAGAATTGTATCTTATCACAGCTCTGAAGGCTGGAAAGTCCAAGAACAAGATGGCAGATGATTCGGTTCCTGGTGAGAGTGCTCTCCCTGTGTCCTCACAGGGCAGAGAGAATAATTCCTGGTCTCTCTTCCTTTTCTTATAAAGACGCTAACGCCATCACGAAAGCCCTACTTTCACGACTCATCTAAACCTAAATGGCTCCCAAAGGTCCCACCTCCAAATACCATCACATTGGGGATTAGGGCTTCAACACGTGAATTTGGGAGGGAGACAAGCATTCAGCTCATAACGTGGGCCAAATTTGCAATTTAGGTTATAGAGGAAGTGATATTTGTAAAGCTTGGAAAGAAAATATGCCCAAGAATGCCAACATCTAATGTCAAATCTGTCCCTCACATCCAAAGTAAAAACCACCCTAGTCATGGGAACCCACAATAAGTCATAAACACAATGAATCATGTCCACAAAAATCGATCCGGATTATTAAAAGAGATCACCCAACTAGCCACTGGTTTTTGCCCAAAATTCCACAGCAGATCTTTACTTCCTACGTGTAAGTTTTGAGCCCCAGGAAATTGGAAATGTCCTGGGGTTGGTATAGAGAGGTCTCTAAATGGTAATTAATCATTGGCATTTCTTTGTGATCAGACCCTTTTCCCCCCCTTCTGCTGTTAGGTTTTGACTAGGAATGAAAAGAAAGAAGTGGGGAGGAGAATACTCCTGCCTGAGAGGCAGGGAGGCAAGGAAACAGTCCTGTGGGCATGGAGGGAACACGCATAGATAAACATGTCTGGATACCACAAACTGATGGCTGAGTTCACACATTAAACTAGGATTAGCCCAGGAATGAACTCATTTTAGATCTATCTTCCAACAATACGATGATCTCAGAATCAATACAGTTGAAATTTATTTCACCAGGCATTGGAGAATTTCTTTAAATCTTAAAGCTCAAAATGAATCCCTAAGAGTAAGTGAAAAGCATCCAGAATTTTAACTCATTTTTCCATGGCATTAAATTACTTGTTGTGCCCTTATCACACCTGTTGGTGCCCTTTACACACACACACACCCACATACACACAGACGGACACACACACACAGTCAATTTTGTTGTTAGAGCATTGCTTGCTGAGTTCTCTGTATTTTCATGGTATCATATGGCGTTATGTGGGAACATAATAAAATAAAGATTAAGAGGAAACCATAATGCATGATGGGCGAACACGTTTCCAGGAGGACAGGCAGATCTTCCAACAAAAGTGTGATCTGAGCAGGGTGAGAGGTTGAGCCGCAGAATCAGACCAAATAACCCTTTTCTCCTAGAGCCCAAGCACCTGGAAGTCAAGGCACCACCAGAAAGCAAAATTTTAGTAGGGTCACATTATCTGCCATAAAACTTTTAAATTCCCTGTGGCTATGTCTGGAATTTCACCGTTTGGCACCTACCCCTTGCCTTTTCTAGAGATTCTCTGGATGCTGTCAGACTAGAGAAAAAGTAATAGCTCTGCTGTATCACCTCTTGGCGCTGGACAGGGTTCGGATGATGCCCAGGCTTTGAGACGGAGCCGCGGTGTTTTCTTTGATTGCTTGTGGGGGCACCGCAGAAATATAATTTCATCTGTTGGAAGAAGACAGCTAATGAAATCGGGTGAGACAACAGGTACCAGAAAAGAAGCTGGAGGCTCTAAGGAGGCACTTGGACACTCGCTCCGCAGAAAGAAGAGACGCGATTGATGTGGTTTGCATTTCTCTTTAGACACAAATCAATCAGTGCCTTCAAGCCAGAGTATCTCAGCGTGCTACCGCAAACAGTTTTCATCTAAAAGTATCGATGGTTTTGCTTTTAACCATGAAAAAGGATGAAATGGAGAAAATTGGAGTTCAGGGCCAAGATTTAGAATAAGTGAGAATTTAAGAAGCAGTTTAAAAGAAAACCAATAATCAGAATATACCTAGCAACACTTCATTGGGCATCTTGGGAAATGAAGCGTCATACTTCATGAAATTTTCCAGATAAGAGAAGTTCACCCTTTAGCACGCAAACTTTTGAAAACTGAACCATATCCGATAGAAGGGTAAACATAAATATAATATCTACTTCTCAGTCTACCCTCAAAAAATAAAGCATCCTGAAACCTTTAAATTTTCTTTCTTTATTTATTTTGGGAGAGAGAGAGAGGGAGAGAGGGGGCAGGGAGAGAAGGAGAGAGAGAGAATCCCAGGCAGGCTCTGCACTGTCAGCATAGAGCCCGACGAGGGACTCGAACTCACGAACCATGAGATCACGACCTGAGCTGAAATCAAGAGTTGGACACTTTAACCGACTGAGCCACCCAGGGGCCCCTAAAGTTTTCTTAATGGCATGCATATGTATTACACAATACACCATCACACGTTGATTCAAATATTGCTTAGCATTCCTCATCATTCGTGTCTACGTTACACAGGACGTTCCATTCTTCTGTGGGTGGGAGAGCTAGTTTGTGAAGCGTTTGCTGAGTTATGGTTGTTGGCTGTATGGGAACAATTTAGATGCAAAGTATAATGACTTCAGTGCACGGCCTTGCGAATTTAGGTTTGGAGCCATGTTCCACAGAGTTGAAATCTGGGGGTCTCTGGCTGGTAGATACGTAGTAAAGTTTCACTTTCCCGTGTGTGTTTGGTTGGACGAGGGGAGGGTGGTTAACCGGAGATATCCGAGTACCACTAAGAGTGCCCCGTGAGATCGTGGACATCTTTTCTCTGCCTGGAATCGGGCTGGCTGCAGAGAAGCCTCCGATGTTTGCTCTGGACAGCCGGGAACGGGGAAATGAAAGGTTTGCATCTTGGAAACTTGGCCTAGGAGGCCAGCTCTCTGGGATGCGCCTGGCATGGTTGGCTGAACCTCGGCCAGAATACCACAACCTAAAGTCCAGCGGGACTGTGCCGGGAATAATCGGGATCAACCATCATGAATTACTTTGAGTATGTGACGATGCTTCCAATGACAGCGATAAAAACAGGGAGGATTACGTCTTTAAATCCTCACCCTTGGCTTCAACCCCTGAGGCCCTGAAATTGAAGATGGCAACGTGCCCACTTCTTCTTCCCACCCGTACGCGCCCCTGCACCCCGGAGTAGTCTTGGCTTTGCTCAACGTCCTCAGGCCAACCTAAGTTAGCAGGAAGTGCCTCTGTAGGCTCCACACCACCATCCGCCAGAAGCCAAAACTCTTTTCCCCTTCCCACACCAGGAAACGGTGCCTGAACTCTCCAACCTGGCCTCCGGGGTCCCCTACGATGAGCCTTCACGGGCCCACTCCATACGTCCGGAAGCTAAGGGGCCCTCTGTCCTGCTTGGTGTGCACAAGTTATTCTCCCCAGCACTCCGGATGCTACCTGAAAATTATTTTCCACGTAAAGACCACTTTAGGGAGCCCGAGTGGCTCAGACAGTTAAGCTTCCCACTCTTTATCTCCACTCGGGTCATGTTCTCATGGTTCGGGAGATCGAGCCCCAGGTTGGGTTCTGCTTGGAGCCTGCGTGAGATTCTCTTGCTCTCTCAAAATAAATAAACTTAGTAAAGAGACCACCTTTTTATGCCCATCCCCCCTCCCAGCGCCGTTTCTCTGCCCACGTCTGGAGCCAAGCCAGGTCTTGGCTCACTACTCTCCTGTGACTTCTCCAGAATGGGCCACTGTGCTGCAGGCCTGAGTTCCAAATGGTGACACGGGTCGCTCTGAGAATGTGCCACGCATTGCAATGGAGTTAGGTCTCGCGTTTTCCTACCCTCAGGGCGGGTAGAGGCCATTCTCGTTACGTGCTTTCCACGGTCTTTCTCTGTAGTTCAACTGCCCATCCGTACCTTTTCTGTGGCTTTGTGCACTGCAGTTGCCTGATTCAGCTCCCGTATCACCCAAAATCTTCGAGCTTTTTCTATAATGTCAGATGTTTAATCAGTCTCCCCAAGAGACAAAGACATTACTAGAAAGCTTTATATTTTTTTCTTTTTCTTTTTTGTTTATCCTTACTGAAATCTAAAGAATTCTCATGAGTCTTGTGAGGTACTTCATTGAAAGGAAATCATAGGCAACTTGTCACCTTTTCTGCTGTCTGCAAAAAATGTGCTTGTACCGGTACATTTAGGGCTATGTTCTGTGAAAGGACCACGAAGCCAGCCCAGCTGGCCTAGAAGAAGAGGAGAAATGTACAGACCCAGGGGAAAAAAGCAAACATTTGTGGCTGCTGTCCGCACTAAAACGGGGATTGTTTCTGGGGCGCCTGGGTGGCTCAGTCGGTTGGGCGTCAGACTTCGGCTCAGGTCATGATCTCGCGGTCCGTGAGTTCAAGCCCCGCGTCAGGCTCTGTGCTGACAGCTCGGAGCCTGGAGCCTGCTTCGGATTCTGTGTCTCCCTCTTTCTCTGCCCCTCCCCCTCCCATGTTCTGTCTCTCTCTCTCTCTCTCTCAAAAAAAAATAAACATTAAAAAAAATTTTTTAATGGATTGTTTCTTCACATTGAATAGCACAAAAATATAAAGTTCATATTTTGGAGCCTATTACACAAGAATCGTTTCCGTTTAGGTATTTAGGAATGGGACAAATTGATCAAAATGAGCTGTCGAATTAATTTTATAAACTCAAGCCTTTGGAGGCGGGCTGGTGAAAAAAGAGGCACGGGTAGAATGAGGGAGAA
This sequence comes from Felis catus, assembly GCF_018350175.1. Classification (NCBI taxonomy): domain Eukaryota; kingdom Metazoa; phylum Chordata; class Mammalia; order Carnivora; family Felidae; genus Felis; species Felis catus. The sequence continues at coordinate 6,699,253 of NC_058374.1, forward strand.
AAAGGAAGAAACGCTAAGGAAGAAGGTGAGTAAGGAAATCAAAGAGCAAGTAAAGGAAAGAGGGAGTTCTACGCTACTATGAAAAGAATAGGGATTTCCGAGCAGCAGGCACTGGGCCAGGAGGGCTGACCTGTCACCAGAGCAACTGTGAACGCGGGAGGAGGGTTTACGAACGTAGAACAGAGAATAAACCTCGCGTTGACTCAGTCAGGCCAAGAAAATAGCGAGGAGCCCGATTTCTTTCAAAAGCAGAAGCGAGCCGCAAGGATCTGCTGTCCAGGCACAGTAAGATAGTCCCCAAAGAGAAAAAGTTGCATCCGAGTGTCCACACAGAAAACCCTGCTCTGCTGTTTGTATCCGTGCTGGTATCTACGAGATTCCCATATAATCTCCTTCCCTTATCATCTCATTGCGAAGCAGCTAAGATGTCGCTCCTGACTTCGCAGAGACTTGAAAAAGGAGCCAGAAGGGTGAACACTTACGTGGTCGTTTCTACAGCAAAGGTGGCCATGGCATCAGTGTGGAGGTGCAAGTGTGTCCAATTAACAATAATTTTTTTTATTTTTATTTTTTATTTTTTAAATTTTTTTTTCAACGTTTATTTATTTTTGGGACAGAGAGAGACAGAGCATGAACAGGGGAGGGGCAGAGAGAGAGGGAGACACAGAATCGGAAACAGGCTCCAGGCTCTGAGCCGTCAGCCCAGAGCCCGACGCGGGGCTCGAACTCACGGACCGCGAGATCGTGACCTGGCTGAAGTCGGACGCTTAACCGACTGCGCCACCCAGACGCCCCAACAATAATTTTTTTTTAAATATGAGGCGTTATATTTCTGCTCTTCAATTTAATTTTAATTTTTTTTGTCAAAAATTTTATATAACATAGCCCAGGAGACCTAGCAGGCTCCTAATAGAATAAAATCCCTGCTGCGTCTTATTTTCTGTCCTAATTCCTGTTTGCCAGAAGCTCACACTTCTCTTTCAGAAAACAGGTCTATCTCTGTTTTCTCCAAGCTCCTTTGTTGGTTTGTACTCTGTCTTCTATGTTAAATATCCTCACAAAATGGTGGCTCGTGGCACCTACTTGCATTGGAGATGGAGGCGCTAATGTATTCACCAAAAGCTGTGAGTGCGGGTGTGCTTGTCAGTTGATAGATGTCGTTGTAGGGTCATTCCAATGGAGACGTTCACGGAGAAACTGCCATCTATCAGTTACCTCTCTCAGATTGAATTTTCCAGATGGGCTCCACCAATCTCTTGTCTGAGGAGGGGGGTATGATTCCTACTGGTAACATTCTGGACGATGAGTGGGGAAGAAGGCTCAGAGATTGTGGGTTCAACACGCAGTGCTTAGACTCTCACTTAAACCTCCTGTTTTCAGAATGGCGTCCCTGGTGTCTTCATGTCCAAAGTCATTCTGGGCCATGGTTAACCCCAATAGGTTGTTAATGTCAGGATGGCAGAAGGGCAGGCCATAGACTGGGCATGACAGGGCAGAGGGTCTGAGGTGTCTAACTTCTTATTCAGCATTCCATTCAATCCTTCTGTTCTGAGCCCCATCATTTTCAGACAAAGCGGGTGCCTCCAGGTCGAGTGTTTCTGCGGTTCTGGGATATGAATGAGCTTATTTAGAAGCTCCCCCAACCGCCTGCTTGAGTTTAAGCCTTGATTTTTCATTTTGCTAAACCGGGTATTCTTCCTCACCTGCTTTCCAAAATTCGGTTGCTGTGTCCTTGTCTGTTCTTTAATGTGTCCGTGTGTGTGTGTGTGTGTGTGTGTGTGATCACGTCATCTTAGTGAACTGTTGGGAGGAAGCAGATGAGCTTGTGTGTTACTTCTGCTGTGTCCACCGGAATTTATGTGGTTTACATGCATCTTCCCCAAACACGTGTTCCAGTTACATCACGTGGTTTTGATCTGCCCTAAACTCTGGCTTCCTAAACGCACACACACGTATGCAAATCACAAAACATTGGCCTACACGTTAGTCTTCCATTTCTTTTCCATATTGAACCTACTGCTCAAATAAAATCTGACCCGAAACATTCCATACATCAAGCACTCTAACTGAAAGATGGGTCTGTTTGCCTCGGCGGTTATGTCTGGGAGTTGCCAAGATCATGGAAGAGAACTTGACCCCATCCCCATTGCTTTCATGCAAGGACACGGTGAGGGAAAATACCAACTTCCATGTTTGTTCTCTATGCTTATTAAGTTTTTTTAATGTTTATTAATCTTTGAGACAGAGAGAGAGAAGGAGAGAGAATGAGTGGGGGGAGGAGCAGAGAGAGGGAGACCCAGAATCCAAAGCAGACTCCAGGCTCTGAGCTGTCAGCACAGAGCCCGACACGGGGCTCAAACTCACAAATCTCGAGATCAGGACCTGAGCTGAAGTCGGATGCTTCACCGACTGAGCCACCCAGGCACCTCTGTTCTCTATGTTTATTTTAAAGGGACATATCTTATGGAGAATACAAATTTTGCATTAATTTAGGAGGGAAACATATAACTGTAAAGCATCTTGCTTATAAGAGACATCTTTGCACAACGTCCTCAGACTCCTGCGATCTGCTTCTGCTGGTGTCGGAATCTTGGGATAATTTGGAGCACACTTTTGAGAAATATTCCTCCAGGGGTACAGCAGAGGACTGAATAATTAGCACTTATGTAGTTCTCCACATAGGAGACACACGTAGAAAAGCTTCTGGAGGAAAAATATCAACATTCTCCCTTCTTCCTTTCCTCCTTCCCTTCCTCCATATTGCCTTCCGTTTTTTTTTTCTTTCTCAAATAATTACTGAATCACCCCTAAAGGCCACAGGAGACATGAGGGAGAGCTCTGTCTCTAAGACTCGGATGAACCTTGGAGCCTGTTGTGCATTTAAAACTATAGGTTTAGACAACGTGATCTCTAAGGAAGATTCCAGGTGACTAACTGCCGATGCTAATGGCCCCGTCCTCTTTATGCGTGATGTTACAAATTTAGGTAGCGTGGATCTGCAAAGTAAACCACGCAAAGAACTTTAAATCGTCTAAATAAGTTGTCTGAAGACAAAGCGTGTCAGAAGCAGCACACGTAAAACAGGAAAAGCCCACCGTGGCTCAGGAATCTAAGGAGGCTTCACGAAGGAGACGAGCCACGCGTGGGATCTCGTGTGGAGGTAAATGACAACGCGGAGGAAGAGGGCATGGTGACAGAAACAACTGCAGAACTCTGAGAAACCACGTGCCACTTGAGTAGGGCTGACAGATTGTATGGAAGTAGGAGGTGAGAGCCAGCAAGGAAAGGGGGAACCTCCGTCTTACCGCCACAAGTAACTAACTGGATTCTGCTACAATCTCACGGGCCGGGACGAAGACCCTAGCTTCCAGGGGAGAGCTCCGAGTTCAGCCCTGTGCGATCAGAAGCAGGGAACCCAGGTGAGCCGTGCTGGACAAGTGACAGAACTCCAAGCTGGTGCCCTGTGTTGCTCTAAGCTGTCGCGTTTGTGCTAACGTATCATGCAGCGATGGAAACCTCACACCTCCCATAAGGTTTCCTAATTTGAAACACTTGGATTTCTGCACACAAGGGCGACATCTCTCTAGATCATGGGGAGAAAACATAGAGCACACAGACCTACCAAAACTAGATCCTCTGTCTTAGTGCCAGATTCTTTTTTTTTTTTTTTTTTTTTTTGGTCTGCTGTGTCTCCATTCACTCAGTCAACAAATACGTTTGGAGACGCCACCCTAGGCTCATGCTCTACACTGGACCTACAGACATGGGCTTAATCACAGGGTACTTATAGGGTCACGTTGCACCAGATACACCAGGAGGTGAATCGAAGAAGGCCATTATATTTATGCCAGTCTGTTAGAAAAGTAAATTCTAGAATTTCCTATCATTCTAATAAAATCCCAGCACTGTGAAGCCAGAAGTAGCCACACCGAACTTTTACATAGTCACACATATTATCATTTCAATAAGATTGGCTTCTTACGGGGAGAAGGGCACACGTTTTCAAAATACTAAATTCCCAAAACATATCTTGGCGTTTGTGACCTTCCGATCAATTGCGCGTGGTGGGTTTCTCCTCTCCCCGCCTATGCGATGCCCAAGTGACCAGTAGTATCTGACGTCTAGTGGGAAATCATCCACATATGGAGTACGTATTCATTATTCATACACATCCATCATGAAGTTCATATTGTGAGTAGTATTTTGTATCTAGTTAAAAATCATCCACATATGAAGCACCTATTCATATTCATACATCTTCATATCAGGCGGTGGAACTTTCTAGAGTGACTTCATGTCTCCGTTGTTTAAAGGAGCTTTCGGGGTGGGGGGGGGAGAGTGATTTCAAACCAAGAGCACAGCACTTGAAATGGCTCATCCTCGAAGCTCTGGTTCTATTAAATCACACCGCAAAGCTCAATATTTATCTTGCCTTGCTGACACCCATCTCAGATGTGATCAGCTCTTCAGTCAAAACATTGCGTTTCTAACTACACCACAAATGGCCTGGGATCCGAGAATCAACATGCTTGCTTTTCCCCCTGCACCTCATTCTCCTAAAACAAGTGTCCTCAGCCAGAATTCGGCTGGCAGATCGAAGGGATGATTCATGAAATAGAATGGGATTCAACTTGGCTTTTCCACTGGCTGCATGAGCCAAAAAGAAGCCAAAATGTGTTTGTTTCCACAAAACAAGCAGCTTTCACAAAGTGACACATGGGGGGGGGGAGGGTGGCGGGGAGGGGAGAACAGCCACGGGGAGGAAGATAGTCTGATATTTGCTCTGCAACAGGGCCTGTTCCCTCAATGGATATCTATCTATACTCAATACGTGCACCACACGAGACCAAGAAAGGTCCTCACCGAGGCCCGGAGCCTCTGACGGGGTCCGTCTGCCCATGCTTGGGGGCTGAGGATTCAGTCAGGGCCTTTCGAAAGTCCTGAGACTGAGATGACTCTGAGATAAGACTCATCTCCAGTCGCAGAACTGGTTATTAGGGAAGAAGTATGGAGCTCTGCCCATGATCTGGATACAAATCCTTCAGAGACGGTGCTTCCTTGACACAGAGCACCGACAATGAACACAATCGCAGGGGCGTGGCCCACCCTGGATGTGTGGGCACCCGCTTCCCCGGGGGGACGGCCACTGACGCTAACCCAGCAGCCTGTGCCAGTCCCTAATTACACTTGCAGAGGGAAAATGTCTTCCCCGTGATTAACAGCGATTTCTCTCTGGGCAATTTATTTCGTTAATCGCCGTGGGTAGTGGCTGGGCCTTCCCCATCCCGCCTTGCAATAAGGAACTTCTCCTTCAGACCTTCCCCTTTGCGGATTAAGGTAAGGCAGCAGAATAAGTCCCTCCCCTTTGCACAGCCTTGCCTCCTTCTCTAGACCACGGGTCTTAGGCAGGCCGGCTGGTGCCATGTTAGCCGTTGCTCTAACCCTATGGCTGGTACGGTGCCTCGCACAAAGTAGGCGCTCAATGAAGGCGTGCTGAATGAAACGTTTTCAATTCTCCGATTGTCGGTATTGGTTTTTTCCGGACGCGTCAGTCTTTTTTCACTTGTTGCCTAATTAAGGTTATCTGCCAATTAACAGTTACCTGTGACAGCTGTTAAACTACGGCAACGCTCCCCAGCCCCCCAGCGTCCACTCTTCTCAGACATCCTGGTCACCCTGGCTTCTCACCAGGACTCTCTGGACCTTCCAGAACTTTCCATCACTCAGCAACTAAAGGGCTACTGCCAGCTGCAGCAAAGGGTTTCCAGGACCCTGCTGAGAGGTAAAGGCCTAGCACCTTGCCCTGAACCAGGTTTACGGTATTTTTTGTTTGTTTGTTTGTTTATTTGTTCGTTTTTGAGAGCGAGGGTGTGTGTGTGAGCAAGGGAGGGACAGAGAGAGAGAGAGAGAGAGAGAGAATCCCAAGCAGACTCCACACCAGCTGCAAGTTGCCTCACGTGGGGCTCGAACTCACAAACTGAGATCATGACCTCCGCCAAAACCAAGAGTCAGAAGCCTAACCAACTGAGCCATCCAGGTGTCCCTACCGTATTTTTGAAACACATGCCTGGCTCCAATGATTTTAAAATCACTATATGATCAAGAATAACACCCCAGGGGAGATCAATTTAAATAATAAACCGCAAGTGTTCTCAGATGCTCCTACCTTCCGTTCGCTACGTCTGAATCAACGGTTGACATGGCGCGGCCAGAGCTGGCACGTTAGGACAAAAGCCTAGGACGTCAGGGAACACGAAGAGTGAGAAGGCACAATTGTGGCAACACGGTAGAGGAGGTTTAACGCCAAGACAGTCTTCCCCGCGAAGAAAGCCTTGAGAGTATCGTCAAACTTTTAAAACCTCCCTCAAGGAAGATAACCCACTTGCTGAATAATTTACTGAGTTTATTTTGTTTAGACTGAGTTTAGACCGCGTTTTTACTATTATGTTTTGTTTCATTTGTGTTTTTAATCTATGTTACGGGGATAGTGGGAAAGGCTCTGGAAAAAGGGCTGGAACTGAGCAAGCAGACGTACTCATGACAATCGCTTGCCTTTATCTTTCTCGCCAAGGAAGCGCCTAGAAAAACAAGTAGTTCGTGCATCACAGGTACCTGGAGAGACACGTGTTTTGCAGTTGGCAAAGGAAATCCTCTGAATTATTGCTTCAGAGACAGATTTCTAGCAATCGCCTTGTCCGTGGCCTCAGAACTATAGGTGTTAAGTGGGTCTTTTTCAGCAACATAATGGTGGGGAAACGTGTGTGTTTTCCATTACCTGACTTAGAAAATTTAAATAAAGGATAAGAAACAACAAAAGGCATCTTTCCATTTCCATGCATATATAAATCTTTTCTTGCTGCATGGGAATCCATTTTATGGATTAGCATGATTCCCAGTCTTGTTCTCTTACGGTCAATGAATTGCAAAGAATTTTTTTGCATGCATCGACGCATACATTTTTCTTTGGTGAGTCAAAAGCCAAGTGCATTTTTTTTTCATGAAAAACAAAGCAAGCTGGAGGAAACTATCTCTACCATAAGTCCATTTGTGTTTTGTTTGCAAAGATATGTGTATATTCATCTATGCAGACGTGCAACCTGGGAGTAATTTCTGGAAGATCACACGAGAAATTATTAATCACAGTCACCTCTTGGAAATGGGGCTGGGAATGAAGGGAAAGTGTTTTCCCTTTGATACTTGTTGGGCATTTTTTATCAAGAGTTTCTTACTTAGATAGTAACTGCTAACAAAATTATGCCGAAGTCAAAGCAAGACGAGAACCCCAAATCAGCTGTGTTTTGGATCAAGAAGCATTTTTGGAATGTTATCAGTACATTTCTTTTTTCATAAGTGAAGGAGGGGCAGAAAGAGGGGGGTGGGGCGGGGAGAGAGAATCCCAAGCAGGGTGCACGTGGGCTCAAACTCAAGAACCGCGAGATCATGACATGAGCTGAAATCAAGAGTTGGACGTTTAATCGACCGAACCACTCAGATACCCTGGTATGTTATCAGTACATTTCACAGCAAACTATTACATAAACAAAAAAAAACCCAGAAATTGAGGAAAAATCAGAGTTACCATGAACTAGGGTCTAAATCTGCATATATAGATCTCTTTTCCTCCAATTCAGTTTGAAAGTTCCACATTTGCAAGAAAGAGAGCCCAGAGACAAAGCTTCCAGGCGTCAGTGGGATCTAGGTTTGAAACCTCCCAAACCACTAACAGGCCCGCAAATGTCAAGTTAGTTCCTAAATCTTTCTTGTCCTCAGTTTCTCACTGAAAAATGAGAAAGAAAAAAAAAAGAGTACAGCACTTTTTACCTCATTAAGTAATCGTGAGGGTTAATGAGATAATATATGTAGCACTTAGCACAGGGCCTGAGGGAAGCACTCGATTAATGTTAATTATGTTTATATTACTATCGTTATCATTTTCTCAAAAAGCAGCAAATCTAAAAAAACCAACAACTTACAGTACCACTTGGATTTGCACTAAGGTAAACACAACGTACAAACAACATTCTTTCAAGGGGAGAAAAGAACAAATATTAGGAATTGCTCAAATATCCAGGCTTCCCTGAGATGACGTCTTCCGTCTAAAGAAGTTGGTGTCCCTTGTTGGTCATTTTTTATCCCAGCACGTTACCACCACGAATCAACTTCAGTGGGTCCAGAGGCTGTTTTTCAGTGATAGGCGCCACAGCCTCCCACATGAGGCACCGGATATTCGCATTCAAGGACAGATCTGTTTAATGTTTTGGCTACCCCCAAGCCCCCACCGAGTTGGACGCAGGTGCACTCGGCCTGCCCTTTCTTCCTGCCCTGTTCCCTGTCGTCTCCATCAGTCGCCTGGGGTCATACTTTGTGGCCATTTTGCTTTTGTTCCTGTGTGTCTGTCCCCTTCTTAGGATCTTGAACTGGTCTGCGGTTGGTATCTTGAACCCAAAATACCAAAAGCGAGCGGCCAAAAAAAAAAAAAAAAAAGAGAAAAGGAAGAAACGAAAGAAAAAGTGTTCTTGTTGCTAAATAAGCAATGTGGAGGAATAGCCCAGTGAAAAGCAGAGCTGCTGCCTCCAAAGCGGGCCATCATTCACATCTGCTGCGCCTCCTTCCCTTGACTTCACAAATATTTGCTGAGCACTTTGCCCTAAGATCTCTGCGCCCCTGGGACATCCACTGAGTGTGTGTGATGGGGTGGGGGAGACAGACAACGCAGGAGAAAGCAAATAAAGAAAGAAAGCAATTCTTCCTAGAGGATGGTGGTGAGGAAGGCTTCCTGGAGGAGGTGTGATGTAAGTTAGCACGTGGTTGGGGGCTTGCCCCGTGAAAGACTCAGGAGGAACACTCCAGGAGAGGAAAGGCCTGAAGTTGGAAAAGTATGAGGTGCTGAGTGTCAGAAAAGCCATCAGAGTGGCTGGGGACTCCAGGGGCGAGGACAGGTTGTAGGAAACGAGACAGAGAGGGCATGGGGATTATTCCAGGAACCACAGAAAACTGCTAAAGGAAGGAGCATGGTTAGATTTCCATTTTTAAGAGGCGACACTGGCTGCTCTTGTCCTGAATGGACTTTGGAGAGACGAGGCTGGTGCGAGAAGCCCACTGGAAAGAAATTGCCCTTGTCCGGGCAAAGAAGGACAGTGTCCTCCGGGAAAGGCATGCAGCCCCCGGCGGGAGACTCTGACGCTGCCTAACGGGGCCACGGGGCCACGACTGAGTCATTTGTGACGGCAAACAGTTAAAAGGGATCATTTGAATTGCAGCCTGGACAACCTTTTCAATATTCACAGTGAACGTTTCTTTGGGGATAATGTAATAACTCGGTTTAAAGCATTTACCTTGTCTTGGCTGTAAAAGTGTGCAATCACTTTTATAACAGTCTGCAGCCCCAGGGCACACATCTGTCACTAAGTAATAAGGCTCGGGTTAACACACAAAGTCCCCGAGGATGGGTCCCCTTTGCAGGGGCGAGTCCAGGGTTGCCCCCCCTCCCCCCAGCAGATATAGATCCGCAAGACAGGACCCCCCCCCCCCAGCCTCCAACTCCAGCCAGGTGAGGTTGACTCAGTGTCCTCACTAGTTCACTGGCGGGAGGACCACCTCCCCCCTCCTACTGGGAGAAATCACACCCCCCCCCCAACTCTGGCTGGGAGACATCACCTGGCACACCCCCTGGGCACCAGGTTCTAGCGCCTAAGGGCGAGCTCCTAGCAGAAGGCGACCTGGCCTCTAGAGGGCGCCCGCAAACCCTCCAGTTTCAGATTTCGGAAGAGCCCCCCCCCCCCAAATATTTGGAGATGGAGAGCAGAAGATGATGGATGGAGTCAAGGGACACAGATTTTGGAGTGACCCGCCCCCTCCTAGCCCCACCCCTTGTCTATAAAATTCAGCGAGTTTCCAGGAGCAAGTGCCACAGTTGCTACGGTATTTAGGTGCGTCTCCCCCATAACGCCCTGCCGCCTCGTGTCTAAGTTTCTGTCTTTGTTTGCAGTGTCCCCGATGAAACGTTTGAGTGTTTGCCTCAACCGGTTCATTCGCGGGAGCCCTGTGGTTTTGGCCCTGCTGCATAGCCCCGCAATTCCTAGGAAGGCACACGAATGGCACCTTTCAGAAGAAACGCATATTCCCACGTATGTACCTGCACACAACCCAGGTGGAAATTACACTATGGGCTTGTTTGGCAACTTGCTTTTGACAGGATTGGGAACATGCCAACCCAAGATACGGCACCTTGGCATATTTAATATTTTAAGCTAAAAGAGTTTGAGGGGCGCCTGGGTGGCTCAGTCCGTTGGGCGTCCGATTTCAGCTCAGGTCATGATCGCACGCTTTGTGAGTTCGAGCACCGCGTCGGGCCCTGTGCTGACAGCTCGGAGCCTGGAGCCTGTTTCAGATTCTGTGTCTCCTTCTCTCTCTGCCCCTCCCGTGCTCATACTCTGTTTCTCTCTTTCAAAAATAAATTTAAAAAACATTAAAAAATTTTTTTAAAAATAAATAAATGAGGGGCGCCTGGGTGGCGCAGTCGGTTAAGCATCCGACTTCAGCCAGGTCACGATCTCGCGGTCCGGGAGTTCGAGCCCCGCGTCGGGCTCTGGGCTGATGGCTCAGAGCCTGGAGCCTGCTTCCGATTCTGTGTCTCCCTCTCTCTCTGCCCCTCCCCCGTTCATGCTCTGTCTCTCTCTGTCCCAAAAATAAATAAATGTTAAAAAAAAAATTTTTTTTTAAATAAATAAATGAAAGAGTTTGAGAAAACAGCAGGAGGAGGAGGTCACTCTGACCTTCCCCCTCCTTCTTCCCTGAAGCAGGTCCTGGGACCCTCATGGGAGACACGCCTTTATCCCAAGGTGCTAGAATATGAGCAACAACCTTGTTACGTTTCCCCTCTTCACTATACTCACTTCAACGCTCTTGGCCCTATCCTGTCTTTCCAGTACTTTCCACCCTGCATCAAACGCAGCATGCAAACACTTGGATCGAACTGTTTCTTACGTTCCTCATTCCCTTAGGAGGGTTCCGTGTCACATGAACTTCTATTAAATACATGTGATGCTTTTCTCCAGTTCTCTTGTTCTCAGTTCAATATTCAGACACAATCAGGGGCCCCAAGAGGCTCAGGGGAAACTTCCATTCCCCCCGCCTTAACACATCCGTCCTTTAACACGGGGTGGGGGGTGGGGGGCGGACATAACATCATGTTACCACATAGAGCTTAGAACTCAGGTTTATATATTAAATGTAGATCGACACATAAATATTATCTGTAAAGACCGTGTCTATGTGTTACCATCAACATTTAGGTGGTTTATGTTTTTTGTTGCTGAAGGAAACTTTTCTATAAGAATATCTTCCCCACTCGAGTCAGGACCGGTGTAAGGGAAATCCCTATCAGTGAAATTGCTAATTTATAGGTAGGCACATTTAATTAAAGAAAAAATTTTTTAATGTTTATTTATTTCGGAGACAGAGAGACAGAGCATGAGTGGGGGAGGGACAGAGGGAGAGAGGGAGACACAGAATCCGAAGGGGGCTCCAGGCTCCGAGCTGTCAGCCCAGAGCCCGACGCGGGGCTCGAACTCACAAACCGTGAGATCATGACCTGAGCTGAAGTCAGATGCTCGAGGGACTGAGCCACCCAGGCGCCCCAGGCACATTTAATTTTTAACAGATCTTGTCAAATTGCTCTCCAAGGAATTTATATCAATTAACAATCATCAACCATGTATGACAGACTATATTCCACTGATATTGGACATTATCAACTTTTTAAAGTTTGTGAATCATACACATTAAAATATATATATTCTGAATAAACAATGGACGTTAGTTAATAATGATTTATCACCACTGGTCCATTAATTGCAACAAATGTGCTACACCGTTGTAATATATTAATAACAGAGGAAACTGGAGATAGGATATATGAGAACTATGCATTATCCTTTCAATTTTTCCATAAAATTATCATAAAATTATAAAGTCTATTTAAAAATATCCCTCCATATTATCTTGTGTTATTTGTGTACCTTTATTAGTGAGGCTGAACGTATCTTCACATGTATATAAATCATGTGCCTTTTAGTTTGTATTCACTCTTTTTTTACAGTCCTTGTCTAAGCTATCTCTTAGATGACCTTTTCCTCCAAATTTTCCAAATCTCTAAATAATTTTATTTTACCTTTCACTATATGTGAAGTTTGGCCAAATCTGTCCACTGTTGAAGCCTTTGGGATGTTATAGCTTTCTTCTGGAAGACCAACTCAACCTCCCATTGTATTTAGAATAATTTTCGTCACAATTAGCCTAAAATACTTATTTGGCAACGCATCGATGAAGCAATTCTATGACTTCTGCTTGGACTGCCACAACAAGATGTCACTGATGATGTCGCTGTGTCTTCCACAGCAGACATTTATTTTCTCACAGATCTGGAGACCAGAAACCTGAGATGAGGGTCCCAGCATGGTTGGTGTCTGGTGAGATGTCTCTTGTTGGCTTGTGGACAGCTGCCTTCTGGTGCCTCTTCTCTGTGCAAAGACAGAGAGATCCCTGGAACTTCTCCCTCTTCTTATGAGGACACTAATCCCACCAAGTCAGGCCCCCACCCTGTGACATCACTGAACCTTAATCACCTCTGGAGGAAAGCCCTATCCTCATATACAGTCACAGGGCGGGGTTAGGACTTCACCATATGAATTGGGGGTGGGGGGCTGCTACTCAGTCCACAGAACCAAGTAACAGATATTTATTGATAATGGATTACATATTTTACCCCATGCTCACTAATAGAGAGGCTGTGGTCTCTGCTGTCTGTGAGTCTCCAATCCATTCTTACGGCTATGAAACAGCCTCGACGAGAGTTGAAATTTGGTAGATTCAAGAGCTTCCCTTGAGGAAAGAGAACACAGCATGATGTCTACACCGCAAAGTTTCTACCTCACCTCCCAGAATGGAGAGCCGCAACTTGAAATTAAATACGTCAGGGGAGTCCTCAGTCTCTGATCAAAGGCAACTCATGAGGTGGATATGAAGGAGAGCTCATGAAATATGGCAGAAGAAGAGGGGGAAATACAGTGAAGATTCTAGAAAATACCAGTGTGCAAACAGGAAACCGATGCTGGGGACCTGAGGCTTGCCAGAATAGCCCCATCCCCGGGAACAGAAGTAATAACAACTCCATGTAAATGGTACATGTGTTTCCTCCGAAACACTCAAAAGCGTTTTTAAAATATTTGATATCCTTTCATTGTACCACCGAGGTAGAAAATAAATACGTATCTTTGGCTTTGAACAAAAAATTTCAGGCTATGATAGATACATACAGGGATTCATGATCGTGGATTCGTTTAGCAAATGTTTTGTGGAATACCTGGTTTGCGTAAGATAGCATCAGATCGCGGAGTAAGTAACAACCACTAGAACGTAGAATCCACCTGGAAAAAGTAGGCCTTCGAGCTGGAAGGAAAGAAGAACTTATCACGTTGGAGAAAGGGTCACTGTCTGTGTCGGCAGCTGTGGAGAACCGCGGCCTGCCCACGCTCCATGCCGCTGAGGTTCCCAGAAGGTTCCGCAGGACTCTTCCCATAGAGCGCCCCGAGTGGCCCCCGCCACCAGAGCCATTGGAGTAGAGTCAACATTTGCCCCTTGCACCGCTCTGTGTTATCGCCTTCAATGGTTCCATTGGCCGCAAGCAGCCTAATTATATTATATTATATTATATTATATTATATTATATTATATTAAGAATGTCCATAGCTATGCCTCTACAACATTATTTCAATATCCCCCAAATAAGGAATTTTTCCAATCATCAGAAACTTTGGGTCTACAGCTTACAGACCTGAGGACTTCTCAAGTCCTCCACAACTGTGTGAACCAACTTCTTATTAGAGAGATAGATGATAGATACATAGATGGATAGGATAGGTAGGTAGGAGATAGAAAGGTAGGTAGACAGATAGATAGGTAGGTAGGTAGGTACATATGTATGTATGTACGTAGATTGATATATATAGACGTTCATCTCCTATCGGCTCTGTTTCTCTGGAGAACCCACGGGAACACAGTGCGCACGCCTACTTCTTGCTGAGGCCCTAACTGAATAACGCCCAAGTGGACGTTGCCCGTAAACTTGACTTCAGGCAAACACTGCACGTCTACACCCAAGTACTGGGTGTGCCTCGTAATGGCAGATACTGCTGCTAGCACGTATAAGGTAAGATAAGGATTCCCCAGCAGAGGTGGGGAAAGAGGGCGTGGGACCTGGGGAGAAGTTTTTCCTACAGAACCCTCTAGCAGCATTTTCTCCCATCTGACGGGCTTCCCTGGAGCGTCATCCTGGAAAACATTCTATTTGAGGTTCCCTTTGGCACAGGAGGTGACAGCTGGTAATGATGACGGTGACCCTTGTCGTTATTACGAAGCCATTTATTCTACCATGATTATTTTATCTTCTCCATCCAGAACTATGCTGTGTCCTTTTTAAGCACTTACTTCAGGTAATTCTCGTCGGGGTTCTGTGAGGTTGACGGTATGGTTCCCGTTTTGTAAATGAGGAGGTTCAGGGAGGGTCAGGGAAACCCCCAGGGAGGCGACAGAGTCAATGGGAGTCGGAGCCACGTCTGCTTGACTCTTCCCCTCTGCCCCCCCTAATGTTCCAGACTGAGGGGCATAAGTCTGCAGCAGAGATCAGCCAAGGTGTTCTGGAAACTGCCGGAGAATAAATATTCTAGACTTGGTGGGCCAGACAGTTGTAGGTGTTCAGCTCTGCGCTGTAGCCCGAGACAGTACGGAAGCGAACGAGCATGGCTCTGTTCCAATAAAGCTTTATTGATAAAAACAGATGGAGGGCCAGAATTGGTCCTGGGGTCGCGGTTAGTCCATCCCCGTCTGTGGGAACAACAGATGGGAGAAACGGTTTCAGAAATTGGAAGAAGGTAGCAACGGCAAATTAAAGACCCCATCGCTCACCTCCGAATCTTGCAAATCTAGCCAGGGGTGTCAGGTGAACCTATTAACAAAGAAAGAAAAAAAGCCCAGAGACTCAGAGTGAAAACGTAGAAAAATGTAAAATGACTCTAATGCAAGTTATACATTTCTAGGAGCAAAAATTAGCCGGGCACGATTAAATTAGCCAAAGCGTCTGAGACAAAGTAGTCGCAGAGCTGGGTTGGAGGCAGGGTAGAGGGCCAGTAGGAGCAGAGAGGAACTGAGGTCCCGAGACTTAGGTTTCTGAAATTTGCATGAAAGTGAAGGACTAAAGACACCGGAGCAGCACCACACGACTACAGCAAAGGCGTTTCTGTGCTTTAAAACAAAGCACACCGTGAGTCGAATTCCATGCCCCCTCCCAAAGAGGGCCTGTTAAAAATAAATGTCATCTGCTCAGACTAGCAGATGGAGAAGTCTGAATTATTGATACCCCAATGAAAGTTTTCGTTCGGAATGTTCCGCGGGTTAATGCAATAACCCGCCCCTCTCCCCCCATCTCTCCCCTGCTGTTCCATCTCAGCTGCAGGGTCAGCTCTGAAATGTAAGCCAGGACACAGTTTTATCTGGGGCTTCTCTCCTCTCTCTCTCTCTTTCTCTCTCTCTCTCTCGATCTAACCCCGGGCTCTCCCGCGTCATCATAAGCCAGGGCCCGAGAGCCTGGATAATCGGCTGGCAAAACAGAGAGCAGGCTCAGTGTCGTTTTCCTGCAGAGTAATTTTCCCATGGAAATTGGACGCCGTTGCACGATGGGGACTTAGTTCTCTGCTTGAAGCACCGGAGACTTCACGGGCTCCACATCCCCAGCTCCACGCTGTCCCCGTCCCCAGCTCCAAGATGACCAGATTGGGAGATCCAGACTCCGCTCTCAGCGAAACAGGCCAAACAGGTGCCAACAATCACTGTCGGGGAAAGAGCACAATCCCCCCCCCCCCAGAAGAAAAAATGATTCGTTGAGCAATCGAGGCCATGGGGCAGAAATGGTCTGTCTCCTTGGGTTTACTGGGTCTCCTCTAATGTTCAAACCGCTTCCGTGTTCCCTAACCTTGGCCCCGAGGGCTAGCTGAGGTATTCGCCTTGTGTTCACTTCTTGCTCTTAAATCACATTGACTTTGGGGGTCGAACTTTACGTTAGAGTCTTAACAGCCGTGTATCTAACGGTACCGAAACTGAATTTCCAGACCATTATCCAAGAATCCGAGCAACCATTTCTCTCTGGGGGCCACCATGATGGCTGTCACTTTATTCAGGCTGTGTGGCCAGGACACCTGAACGTGGAGAGCTCTGTTCACTGTGGGTAGCTGCTGGCCACGTGTGGTTTCCAAGCACCCGAAACGTGACAGACAAGCAAAGGTGTGCTTGAGTGAAATCCACACCAGATAGAATGTCGTAGAAGGTACCTGTCTCATTCATGATTTTTGTATCAGTTACATGTTGAAAAGATAATATTTAGGGTACGCTGGCTGACATCAAATATTTATATGGGGCGCCTGGGTGGCTCAGTCGGTGAAGCGTCTGACTTCGGCTCAGGACATGATCTCATGGCTCGCGGGTTCAAGTCCCGTGTCAGGCTCTGCGTTGACAGCCCAGAGCCTGCTTGGGATTCTCTCCCTCCCTCTCTCTCTGCCTCTCCCCTGCTCATGCTTGCTTTCTCTCTCTCAAAATAGAAAAATAAATGCTTTTTAAAAAAAAATCCATTTAAAAAATATTTATGTGAAGTTCACCTGTTTCCTTTAACTTTTAAACTAAGTGTGGCTCCTGAAAAACTCAAGATTACCTCTGTGACTCTTACGCTATTTCTATTGGTTGGTGCTGACCTGGAGTTACAGAATCAATAAGCACGTGGCCAAGAGAGCGAGCTTTGACGTGGAGAATCTTGCCACACGTCAAGAATGTGTTCTGAGGGAGACATTCTTCACGGAAAGCGAGGAGATCTCACAGGCTATCATCAAAATTGCCTTCCTTTCTGTCTTTGGTAAAAATGGAATTATTTCTTCAAGGGAGTTGTAGAACATGGTCTGTCACTTACTCAAGATACTTAGGCTATCGCTTTGAAACTAGATCTCGACCATAATTCTTCCACACTTAAAAGTACCACAAATAAAATGTCATCACAGTTAAACTTAAAAAAAAAAAAAAGTTAAGAATTTTTTTAGGACAGGGATTCTCACAATGGGGTGCGATGAACCGGAACGAGACAGGCTGTCCCAGGGATCCTTTCTTCCACGTCATTGATGAGATTGTTTTATAGCCCTCGGGCGTGACAAGTTGAACAAAAGGTTAGGGATAAGTATTCGGGTTCAATTCACTAAGCACAACCAAGGGTCTCTGTCACCGCTCTTAAGTTCATTGCTGGGCAGGGCCATCCTCATGGACATACACCCGTGCGTTGGCATGGGGCCCATGGGGAAGGGCCCCCTGCTTGGTTTGCTGATCTGTTGTCGCTGTCCTGGTGTTCTTACTAACGTTGTCTTTGAACTGGCGTTTTGTAAATGAGGCCTGAGGGGACGACGGAGCGTGCACGTGAGCAGAAAATAGTCGCCCACTGGGCACGTCCACCATCCCGTCATCCGTTGACCTGTAGCGTTCAGGGGGCCCCCAGAGCACAGAATACCTGCTGACCCATAATGTGTAGGGTTCGGTGGGACACAAAGTGAGGGCAAGGCCACTGTGTCACATCTGGGACCGAGTAAACAGAGATGCTGACTGCCCCCGAGAGGCCATCCCTCCTGTGTGAAAAAGAACTTGGCCCCTAACACAGAAGGAAAACTGTGAAAACCACAGCAACGGAGGAACCCCATCGTCCCCTTCCCTACTCATGTCAGGCCCACGGGTGACGCCACAGAAGGGAGGGACGGACAGGCTCCCAGACGTCCTTTTCCTTCCCCGCTTTGCCACCCATCCGAGGCTACGGGCGGATCGCGCCCATGGACCGTGGGCATAGCGAGAAGCGCAATAAAAGCCGTCGGGTCAGTCAGGGGCCGCAAGCGTCGCAGGAACACAACTGCATCAGAACAAGGCGGGTTTAACCCCCGTCACGGCGAGGAATTCGCATCGGCCGTGGGAATCCCGGGCAGCCTTAGTAAGAGGGTGTCAGGCCCCGTTACAGGACTGGGGCTCTGGTTGGGTGACTTGGGGGAGCATCTAAGGAATGAGGCTTGTTCTAGATCGGATGTGGTCACAAAGCAGGGGCAGTTCCGTGAGCGGGTCTCCTAATAAATCTTTTTCATCAGAAGGGCCAGGTCGAGTGAGGCTACGGCTGTCATAGGCAAAGACGTAGCGTCGCTCATTCAGCAAGTATTTTGTGGGCCGCGCGGGGACCCGGTCCCCGGACACGTTCCGTGAGATTGTTCAGCCGACAGGAGAACGCAGGGCTTAAGCGTAAGTGTCCGGTCCGTTTGCAAGAACACGGAGGCCGAAGCTGTGAGCGTCAAATCCGGTTCCCCGACGTCAAGGACTGCCTTTCTCCCCCCTCATCCTGTTTTGTCGAGAAGAAAAAAAAGAGACCCACCTGAATGTATAAGCTATGAAATATGAACTGCGTAACCTTCCTGAGGCTGCACGTGAATCAAACACACTGATATTTGCATTCAAACCGGCACGCGCAATATGACGATGAACACCGACGCTCATGCTAATAATTTAAATTTTTAATTTTTCTTTGCTTAGATCAACATTAAAGAGCAAATTAAAAAACAAATCATGAGAAGTGGAGAGAGAGAGAGAGAGACAGAGAGACAGAGAGAGGCCGTGGAGGGAAAGAAACAGCTTTACGTTTTAGTGCCTTTAATGACCCTTTCTTCTGCTTTTTGAACAAGGGGCCCTGCGTTTTCATTTTGCACTGGGTCCCACGCATCATGTAGCTGGCTCTGTTCCAAGTTCCCTCTTTCTTTTAACCCTTGACAGGGCCCTAAAGAGAAAGCCTTAAATCTCCTGATTTTCTTTTGTCCTTTAGAGATCCCTAGCTGCTGCGGCCCCCCCCCCCCCCCCCCCCGCCCCCGGCGGCTCAGTCAGTTGAGCGTCAGACTCGTGGTTTCGGCTCCGGTCATGATCTCACGGTTCATGGGTTGGATTCCGTCGGGCTCTGTGCGTGGCGGCATGGAGCCTGCTTGGGATTCTGTCTCCTGCTCTCCTCTGCCCCAACCCCGCTCATGATCTCGCTCTCTAAAAAATAAATAATAAACATTTAAAAAAGAGGGAGAGAGAGAGAGAGAGAGATTTCTAGCTGCTAGAGTTCCCCTAAGTCACGCAGTGTCAAATCCCTGTGTCCCTTTGTAGGCAGCACTTTGGTTGCTTTCAGAGAGTCAGCTGGCCCTCTCTCCTCTCTCCACCTCCTAGTCCCTAAGCCCTTCCTTCCATGGGCTGGGAGCAGATGCAAGAAAGCCGTAGAAGGAGTGTCCTCCCCCCCCACCCCCGACCTCAGTATTCCATATCTGAGTCTGATTTCCATGGGTCTCCGTTGGCCAGTCGCCCGCCTGTGCTTTTCTGTGTAGGGATTGCCCTTTTCTTTTTTCCCAGGCCAATATCCAACTTTCTACTCACTCCTCTGGTCAATATCTTATTTATAAACAATTTTCCAGTGCTTATCTCTGGTTGCCCTAAGAGCCCTCTAGTCACAACCTCTGATTACATTGGTCTTTGATACGGATTTAGAGTGAATCTGTTTCTTCGAAAGGCCTTTCCCTATCCCTTACACAAAACGCAGCTCTACAAAATAATTTAGAGAAAGATATTTGAACAGCGATTTCAAGGGACCTCATGCCACACCAGATGAGACCAAACAGATAACGTGCAAGGGAAAATTGAGAGCTCTGGACGCACTCCCCCCACCTTTCTTTTTCCCAACAAAAATGACGCGGAAAACAAAGGGAAACGGAAAATTAAATTTCCTTGCAACTTACAGCCCACTGACAAGTCCAAGAGACATTCCTCCAGGAAGGTCTAGTTGTCGTAATGTTAACGCTTTGCTGGAGGAAAAACAAAGCATCAAATGGTACAGATCACGTCCTGTGGGACATGAGTCTCCATCAGTCTGCAAGCGTCTTAATGATTCAGAAGAAAAAAGCAATCTCCGGAAACCTATAGACTCAATTTCCTGGAGCCTTAACGTCACCCTCCCCTCCATGAGATAGAAAATCTTATGTCATCAGTCACTCGTCACAACCCCAGTGCAGCCCTTTCTGCCCACGGGTCCTGTCCCCACGCTTTAATGTAACCACACTTTTGCACGGAAGACCTCTCAAGAATTCTTTCTCGACCTTCAGCTCCGAACCCCACCACTCCAAACCACGTCAGAAAGACCCACCACGGACCGCCTGGGTGGCTCAGTCGGTTGAGCGTCCGACTTCGGCTCAGGTCATGATCTCACGGTCTGTGAGTTCGAGCCCCGCGTCGGGCTCTGGGCTGACGGCTCAGAGCCTGGAGCCTGTTTCGGATTCTGTGCCTCCCTCTCTCTGCCCCTCCCCCGCTCATGCTCTGTCTCTCTCTGTCAAAACTAAATAAACATTAAAAAAAATTTTTGTTTTTTAAAAAGACCCACCACTCTTACAGTTAAGTATTTGATGGCCTTTGCTCCATGCACAAAGTGTCAGTGGAAGACTGGATAAGGCCTTGCCTAATGTTTCCTGTACCTGAAAATAGCTCTGACCCGTCCTTACTGGTCAGTTTAATTAACATATGAAACATCAGACCCTTAATACAAAATCAGAAACCATAATTTCTCCGTCTAGACAATGAGCCTCGGGCCTGTACCGGCTCAGAGGGGTGATTGTGGGGTCCGGCACAGAGTAGGGTTCAGCGTCCCGGGTCCATGATTCTCACTTCCTCAGGCCCTATGTGGAACTGGGGCTTCCAGAACGCACTGTCCTGGGTGATTACATATTTCACAGTCAACAAGGTCAAGCTTTCTCTAAAATGTGCTTGGGGTCCCACCTTTTCTTTTTTATATTAGTTTTTAGTTATTGAGATATGTGTCTATGGTAGACACCTACTGATGTAACGGAATCACAATTACCTCCCTCTTCCTCAATCCCTTTTTGGCGTATCATCTTTGAAAGTCTTCAACATGTACACACACACACACACACACACACTCATGAGATCAAATGCACACACCCACAAATAGCATCGCTTTTAACAAAGCGTGCACATGTATTGTGTTCGCTCCTTCGACTGCTGTCTCCGGGAGAGGAGAGAACACTAAAGAATTAGTGGGTGCTCTCCATGGAGGAAAGCACTGGCGGGGATGCTGTCTGCGGCATCCTCTCCCCCTAAGAGCCCAGAAGATGTCGTTAGCAGCAAATATTAGTGTGACATCGCCCCACCACGGGTCTCGTTTCCATCGGTCACAGCCATGTTTTATACTACGATATCCAGGAAGATCAAACCAGCCGTTGCGGATTCGACGGCAGCTATCGTAGGAGCGAGAAGAGAGGAGAGGAGGGAGAAGAGGAGGAGTGGATTATGGCTCATTTCATCTGTCATCGTACAGAAAAAAAAAAAACCTAGACAATTTGCTTTTGGGTTTTTTTGTTGTTGTTGTTGTGTTATTGGTTTGTGTTTTATTTGTTGTGTTTTTGGTTTTTTTACTCATTTGAGTCATTGACTCGAGTCATTGACATTCGCCACCCATTCAGCCAGGGACCTTTTCCTGGGTCCCGATCCCCAAGGAGAAAGCCCGAGTCATCTCCCGGCCAGCTGTGCCTATCAAAAACCCTCCCCAGGGAGGGCAACGCCCTCTAAACAAAAAACAAAGGGTTCTTTCTGTTCCTTTAAACACAATAGAAAGAATTTGGCATCATCAAAAATGAAAGACTACCATACAGAGGGGGAGAAAAAAGAATCCCTTCTAAAGGCCATTAAATGCAAATTGCCCTCATTGTTGCCAGTGAAAGGTCTCACTCAACACCTAAATTTGCCAACAGGCTTAGCTGGAGCCTCTCCCAGAATCCAGACTTCTTCATTGTTCCCCTGTTTGTTCAAACACCAGCCGAGTCTGGAGCCACTGATTAGCATAATCCCATTGGAGGTGGTGGCTGCTTTGCTCTGGCTAGAGGGAGTGAGTTGGGTTTGTCCCAGCCGGTACCCGAAACACTGGGACCCCAATGACTTCCAGCATCGCCACCTTCACATCCACTCGCGGGCTCTGATGTCAGATCCTTCTTGGACGCCGCTCCCTGGGGACTCATGGAGAAGAAACAACACGGTGTCCCAGGCATTTCTCTGATCCATCAGAGGCTCTGTGTTACTCCAGGGATGGCAGGGGGTGGTGGGCAGAGAGCAGCATGGAGCCTCAGGGCTTTCGCTTGCCTGTTTCTAAGGGTTGGGCACTAATTTCAGTTCAAAGTAAGATTCTGACTCTGAAAGAGCTGGTGGCTGCCCGTCCCCACAGAAGCAATAAAAGCCGCTGCTGCCCCCGCCTCTAGTTCCAAGAGGGCAGACACGGCCCCGGGCATGCCACGTCTATGCTGTCATCTCGGTGTCACGGGGATGCACGCACGCGACACAAGCTGAGCGAATGACTGACCACAGTCCTGGCGTGATTTATTTTTGAGACAGAGACGGAGCATGAATGGGGGAGGGGGCAGAGAGGGAGGGAGACACAGAAGCCGAAGCGGGCTCCAGGCTCCGAGCTGTCAGCAGAGAGCCCGACGTGGGGCTCGAGTCCACGAACTGCGAGATCGTGACCTGAGCCCAAGTCGGACGCTTAACCGACTGAGCCCCTCAGGCGCCCCTGTGTCTGTCCATCCTTGATTTGGGCCCCGCTGTACGAATTTCATCCTGCTTCCAGCGGTAGTTCAGATGGGCCCTTGGAAACCATTTTTTGTTTCATGCCTTTATGTTGTATATACGGGGAATCTAATGTCTGAAGAGGTAAAGTTACTTATTTGGGGAAACATGCTACTCCGTTTTTACAGTATTTTACGTTGCGGATCTTTATAAATTGCTTGTCTGTGACACATCGGCCCTGCCATGGACTCTAGCTTGTCTCTAACACCCAGAACATCTGAGTGGCCAGGATCCAAGTCTCCCTCCCTGTGTTGGCTAGCAGAGACTTGATATACTGTGGTTCCCTCAAATCTTAGATACCAGTTGATTGTAAGACCTGCATATAAGTACTTTATGGGGTACTAAGAAAAAAAGTACTGTATACACAGAAATTTCTAAAAAGTTCTTCACATTCAGGAAATGATGCTTTTATATGGCTTCTTAACTCTGTCATCGATAGGCCATCATGACAGCATCATGGGTGCCATTAAAAGCATCCGCGAGGGGTGTTTGGGTGGCTCAGTCGGTTAAGCATCCGACTCGATATCTTGATTTCAGGCCAGGTCATGATCTCGAGGTTTGTGGGATCGAGCCCCGTGGTCGCCCCGCACTGTCAGCACGGCAGAGCCTGCTCGGGATTCTCTCTCTCCCTCTCTCTGCCCCTCCCCTGCTCACGCTCTCTCCCTCTCTCCCAAAATAAAGAAAGAAACTCTGAAAAAGAAATAAAAACGAAAAGCAACGATGACACGGTTTTTGTTTAAAGACAAAACCAAACAAAACAAAAAAGTCCCGCCACTATTGTCTGGGCATTTTTTTTTCGGACTCGCTCGCTTGGAAGGTGTAACAGGCGGCCCCTGGCACCGTCTCGGGCAGGGATGGGAGCCCTGTTCTCTCTGCACATAGGGGTCTTCCTTTAGATTCCCAAAGCACATGCGTGCTGTTTTGGGAGCACATAAGGAATTGCAGCCTTCCCTGTAACGACAAATAATTGTTTGCCTGATACCAAATGTGTGCCTCCTTCTGTCTTTCTCTGCACGGGATAGCTTCTCGTCTTCATGCCAAATCATAGTGTCGTCTCGGAGACGTTCTAAGCACCCATGAGACCATTAAACACAAATGGTTGCTGCAATTCACAGAACGGGGTGGAAGTGGCCGAGATAAGGAGAGGTGTGAACGGGCTGGCGTGAGTAGCAGTGGAGGTGGCGTCCCTGGGACCCGCTGCCCGGTCCCGCTGCCACTGAAGGCCCAGGCCGTGTAAGTTGCAGCCTGCTTTCTGCCACATTAAGTGGGGGGGCGTGGGGGGTGCACACCTTAGAAGTTGTAAAACACAGAAATAGCCCTAGCCTCAATCTGGGTTTCTCCTTGGTAGGTCCCAGCTCCCGAGGCTGGGATTTGACATTCCACGCAAAACTTAAAAAAAAAAAAAAAAAAAGGGACCGAAAACATCTCCCCCCAAAAAAGTAATCAAGGCAGGTGTTAAAAAAGACATCCATAAGCCAATACCAGCATTTCTCAATGCAAGTCTAATCCACACTCGACTGAGGAATTTTAAAAGAAAAGAAACAAACAGAAAATGCTAACCCCACGCGCGTCGAGTGTGAACTTCACCCAGGCCGCAGGTGGTTGTGGAAAGCTCTCTGTGAGGTGCCAGCAGGCAGGCTGGAAAGGAAACCACGGATAGCGACATAAGGAATCTCTTAGATTTGCAGAAAGCCAAATTCCTGGTGCATCTTACACACAACAGAGAGAGCATATATCATCCTTGGAACCGTCTGGATGCGGCAGCAGGTGGGGCTAGGGCTTACTTCATTTGGACATCCCTGGTGGGGGTACCCTTCCTCCTCTCTTTTCTTTCGTCTTTTTTTTTCTTCTTCTTTTCTGTCCCTCTTTTTAAAGCCAGGATGGCAATCTTGCTGCACGGATCTATTTTAGTCCACCTACACACTGAGCTTTGAAACCTTTCAAACTGTGCTAACCCATGAATGCCCTATCATGCATAGAAAACAGACTTTCCAGAATTCTCTGAACTCAGATCCTGGCTGTAGATGTTGGGGCGTCCTCCGGCTCCTCCCTCCCCTGGGCTAGTCACTTCTGCTCTGCCCCCTCTCTGCTCCTTGGAGATGTCTCCCCAGCCCCGCCTGGCTCTGGAGGCTGGGGACTCCGACAGCTAGCCCCCCACCCCCCACCCCGGGATTCTGCGGGGTTCCACGTCTCCGCCCAACGCTTGTTAGCTGCAGACAACACACGGCAGATCCGAAGGGGGGTACCTGAGCTCAGCATCAGGGACCACAGCTCTGGGAAATCCTTATCACAGTAGTCTTCTAGCACTTTCTGGGGTATATTACCTCCCGCGGTCCCAGTACTGGCGTTTGTCCATCAGCACGCTTGGGGTCCTCCATCATGAAAGAAGAGGTCTTTTTTGGGGGGGTTTGTTTGTTTTTAAAGGAGATCTTTTTATGAAGATCCCTCAGCCTCCTTATCCCCACCGTTTGCACATCCCCCTTTTGTTCCCGTTTTTTGATTAGTTGATGTTTTCAGACTTACGAGCCCTGCAGCATCAGGAGAGAGAAAGCAACCTGATTTGGAGAATTTCAGCCGGAGAAGCAAGCTCCTACCTAGAAATTGGGGGAATTGTTTCAAATTCATTCTCCAGGTGCCATCAATATATTTGCAAGGAAAAGAGGCGATAGCGTGCTCATTTTTCAAACTTCCTTTGAGCTTTTCACGGAGGAGATGCAGTTGGTGTCTCTGCATATTTTATGCAAATTTTGAGAGTATCATTTAGATAATGATCTGTTTCAGAGAATTAAATAATCACACACTTGAAGGTGATTCATTTCTGCACCTCTTCATGAGATCTTTAATCAGTGGTGAGTTTTTTCTTTTTTCTTAATGGACTCAGGAGCACATTTTTCTTAGTGTAACTTTCTTTTCATAAGATGAGACTAGACGTTGCGCTACCTATCACAAACAGAAAAAAGAGAAATCTATTACCTGAAAGCTGTTCTCCATTCTCTGCTTCATACTTGGATGACTTTTCTTAACAAGCCATGGCCTTCAGTAGACTATAGTTCATGTGAAGGAAACACAGAGAGATATAGTTTGTCATGAATTTTCAGCAATCTATGAATTATACATAACGTTCTTTAAGTTAAAGTCATGTTAGACCGTATGCTGCTATCACAGATAGTGCAATATGTAGCTATTATCCGAGATCGAGCACATTGCTTAACCTCTTTAAGCCTCAGTTTCCCCATTTATGAAAGGAGATCTTTATAGTATCTACCTCATAGGGTTTTGCGAAGATTAAAAGGAAAATAGAGTATGAGGCTCATTGCTGGGCATTCAGTTAAGCAGACAATAGATGGTAGTCAGATGTTGTTATTACTACATTTTATCCTCCCTCCCCGAAAGCTAGAAGTAAGAACAAAGTACAAACAGCAGGCTTTTCCCCGCTCTCACAATTTACCTTCTCAACTTTTGCCTGGGATCCTAAACACACAGAATTCACAGAGCGCAATTACCCTTTGAATCTGGATGTTATTTCTGAAGTCAGGGAGGAAAATTCCTCTCCCCTCAAGGTCCTATTCTAGTTGGACTAAGAATCGAATTGACACGAGACCAGATTCGAGGAGAAAATCCAATCGAACAGCATCTCTACTGGGAACCCACACAGATGTGGGCATTCCCAAGACAGTCGGGCACGAAGAAGGATATACGTCAGTCTGAACTAAGGAGAAGGGAGTAGGGGTCTGGCACTTTAAAGAGAAAAAATGCAAGTCACGGGAAAATGAAAAAGAGTCTATGGTCGGTAAACGAATGTTTGCTGGGTCACGCAGAAACCACGGGGCAAAGAGACCTTGATCCAAGTGGCCTTGCTAGGCTCCTCTCTGTCCAGCATACCTGCTTCCTATCATCATTCCGCTATCTGTGATGGTAGCTCTCTTCCTGGAGCGGGTCCTCTGCCTAAATTCCTTTCAGGCAGTTGAGCGAAAGGTGAAGAGCTTTTCCTGAATCTGCTGGGTCTTGATTGCTTTTAACTCAAAATAACTCTTTATACCAAATGGTCCATCTTGGGGCGGCCGGACCTTGGCCCTAGGCGGTCTACAAACCGATTTAATGGGGTAACCGGAGGTTTCCAGAGACTTGGGAGGCTTCCCTTCTGTGAGCTCACTGGCGCCCTCTTCCACATCTCAATCTCTAGAACTCTCCAATAGCCATGCACTTTACCTCCTCCTAGTGCTTTTTGGTTTTTAAGCATTATTATTTTACACGTCCACCTTAAAACATCCCAGCGGTATGTCTGTGTTGACCAAGAAAGAATTTATGGAACATTTCAGCCAACAGGCACTTTTTTTTTGGCAATTAGAATTGTGCTTCTGAAGACACACACTCGGGTAGAAGCCGGACTCATGTCCTGAGGAAGACGAAGGGTGGGGGAAGGGTTATGTAGGCGAAAAGCTATGAGTGCAGCTGTCCTCTATGTCACACAGGGATCGACACTGAATTGACTGGAATTGGTTGGGGTAATACACAAATGAGGAACTGAAACTCGCCCAGTCTCCTGGGCTCCTTTCAAAGGTGAAGGAGGCCGTTGAGTCAGGTGTCATGGTGAGGACAGAGTTAAGCCCAGGCTGAGGGTTTGCAGCTGGCTGGAAGTTTTTTGAAAAAGTTCACGGTTTCTCTGATGAGGATGTTCATAAACCCCACCCCCCTTCCCTTACGGCCTCCTGACGCTTATTTTAAAAAGAGACACTCTTGGGGCGCCTGGGGGGCTCAGTCGGTGAACCGTCCGGCTTCGGCTCAGGTCACGATCTCACGGTCCGTGGGTTCGAGCCCCGCGTCGGGCTCTGGGCTGGTGGCTCAGAGCCTGGAACCTGCTTCAGATTCTGTGTCTCCCTCTCTCTCTGCCCCTCCCCCGTTCATGCTCTGTCCCTCTCTCTGTCTCAAAAATAAATAAATAAATAAATAACGTTAAAAAAAATTAAAAAAAAAAAAGAATCGTTTCTGCCATTCTTTCTCCGGCACCTGCCGTTATCCCCGTAACAAGGTCAAAACCGACTTCTTAGTTCCAAGGAGGCAGACACACAGCTAAGAATCCCTAGATTTTTTTTTTTTTTTAATCTTGAAGTTATGGTGTGTTGCTATGGGGATACAGCCCCCCTGCAATATCCTTTTTGCTGTCCGGCGTTGGCAAAAATAAAAAATAAAATCGGCACGTCTTCCAATGCTTGACTCGGGCCTTGAGTTCGTTCCAGCCTCTTCCGGGTTCTTAGCTGGAGGCATCGCCCTGCTGGCAAACGTAGACCCGCTCTGGTGTTTCGCCTGCTCTTTTCCTAGTTGACATTTCTTGAAACTGACAAGCCGGGAGGTAACAGAAGACCAGGGAAGCAAGTCTCGGAATGTCTGAATCAGAGAGCGGAGTTAATAAATTCACTCAGAGGAGAACTCCCTCGTAACCAAGAGCTTCTATTTGAGGTCGAGCCAACTCTGTGTTCTCCTGAACAGTTAACAGCGTGACAGGGAGGAGTACCCTTTCTCTGTAGGAGATGAGTGTGGCTTCCAGTGGCCTAATGCGTCCCCACGCGATGACATCTGTGTTCCTATTTAAAACTCAAGGGTACACCACCTTTTTTTTATCTGAGCTGTTAGCTTTTAAAAAATACTTAAAAACCAATCAGCAACTAAATTGCATCTGAAGAGCTGTTTCAATTACAGAATGGAGGCAGTTCTGCAGCAAAGTATTTAAGAGCTGCAAAAATTAATGTGCATTTTCATGCTGATTTTCAGAGTATAATACACTTTGTAATTCATTTAAATGTATTCTGGGTGCTCCATTCTAGCTTCGGGCCCAGCAGCCCGAAGCTTCGGGCCCAGGCTAGCCACAGCTTCACGCATCAAAGAGGGTACAGTCCAATGGATCGGAAATATCTGGGGGCTCCATGTTGCTTCCCTCACAACAAAGATGCCTCCAGCTTTAGAAGAGTAGTCCTTGAGACATCATAAAACTACGTTTTAAAAGTTTTTTTTTAATAGAAAAGTATTTAAAAATCTAAGAAAGATAAACTGAGTGAAAACATAATTGGTCAGCATCTGAATACAGATGGGTTCTCTTCCTTGAATAACACCACTTAAAAGCACTCCCGCGGAATGATTTCTACCCCAACCTGCAGTGTGGGTCATAGCACATAAAAACCTTATCTAATTGCCTTTTCTTTTCTTGCCACATTTCGGACACAGCCTCTAAACTTTCTAAGAGCCACGTTATTCATCGGAAGCTCCTGACGTGGCAGATAAATCCAGTAGAATCAGTGCCTCCACGGATGGCGTGTTTTAAAACCGAGTTAATCAAACATAAACGTTCCGCCCAGAGCAATGGCCAGCAGTACATATGTCGACAGCCCAAAGGAAGGGAAGTCAGCAAAGCAAACAGCTGCTTTTGCTCAGCAGTTTCCAACACCGAGCTTTAATGGATGTGCAGGGGGAGGTGGGAGCCACCAGCAGGGAAAAGAGGTGCGAGGTGGGCATGCCAGCCTGGGTCACCTTTCTTCTGCAGGCTTCCACGAGAAATCAGGGGAAGGACGAATTGCAACCAGAGGACGTTAACGATGGGAGAGCCCCGGGCCTCACCTCCTTCACGCGCTTCACCCTTTCGCACGGCAAATGGGCCAACGTCGCCAAAGGGGATGACCACAGACTCATGGAAAGAACTGCTCGCTGCCCACAACCCAGGTTTCCAGCCTTCCTACCAGCCCACGGTGGGCTCGGAAGCTATACTGCTGTGCTTTGTGCCGTCGCCATCTTGAGACGAAACGCACTCGTACTTCCTGGTGACTTCCGGTGTGGTAATGGGGTGATTTCAGGCTTCAGTGGGCCCCACATCCAGCCTTCTTTGTGTTTCATTTGCTGGAGCTGCATTGTAATCAGTGAGTGATGCCAGTCTCTGCCTTCCACCGACCCCTCCTTCCAGAAGCTTGTTCCTCTCCTTCCCTGAAGTCAGCATGGCTGCAAATCGAGCCAACCGTGCACCCAACAGAAGCTCCTTCCCCAGCCCACCCGGTGGGCCTCCCTCTTGGGAACAGTGGTGATGTTCTGGGTCCTGGGCAAAGGTAAGAGAAAAGGCCATTCATTTGTTTGACAAGCGTTTACTGAGCACTTACTATTCGTGCGTATCTAGGGTTAGAAGGAAATGAGTGACAGGCTAGCCGCAGCTTCACGCATCAAAGAGGGTACAGTCCAATGGATTGGAAATATCTGGGGGCTCCGTGTTGCTTCCCTAACAACAAAGATGCCTCCAGCTTTAGAAGAGTGGTTCCAGGGTTTAGCGGAACTCAAAAGCGGCAGTTGGCACCGGAGTTCGGAATATGGCCTGAACGTCCGGTGGGGACCGCCTGGCCCAGATCTCTAAAAGGAGGAAAACAATAGCGGAGGGACCTAAAGAAATCTCAGGCTCACTCACAGCTGGGCTCACAGGCTGCTGCGGGACTCTGGTTTTCTGAACTCCGGATTACATTTGGTCATCTCTGTCGGAGGCTGTACAGTTTGCACGCTGAGCCGTTACGCCACCGGAGCCCTCGTCCTGAACCCCAGAGGGCCCCTTTCCCCACACAAACCTAATATTGAGGTTCTGACACAGCCACGGTGCTCCCCGGCCATGAGACCTCCATCTGTAGGCTTTCCCTGAGGAAGCCATTGGGTCTGCTTCCGAGATGGACACAGTGGTGACTTTCATGTAAATATCCACTGCTATTCCTGACGGAGCTGGGAAACAGAGCTATTTATAAGCGTTCTGGTGGCGGTTGCCGCTACGGGGAGGTGAGGCTGGTTTCTGATTCATGCCTTCTTCTAGCCAGCTGTCCCCTGTGATTTTACACACGCCGGCATGACATTTCCCTGCAGCCAATTTAGTCCTGAAAAGTTTTGTTTCTTTTCGCACGTGAATGGTAAGAAAGTCTTTGACTTGAATCATCCCTCGCCCCGCCTGAAACTGTAATTTCGCGGGCTCCATCTACTTCGCGCACGAGTGTCTCACTAAGCTATGGGGAGAGGACGCAAACGCTCTTTACGAAGGCTTGTACGGCTTACTCCACGGAGCGTCTTCCGTGGGGTTGGGTGGGAGAATTTAATTAAGAATTTAGGAATAACTGGAATCTGGGTGACTCTTTTTTCAAACGAGCGCTCCTTTGCCACATTTTTGAGAGCTAAAAATACAGCCAGAGGATGTACTTGGAGCTGGTTGAAAGCAGGTTGGAAACCAGACAAGGGAAGGTGAATCCAATCATCTACACGTCTCAAGCCAGCCGCGTACCCAACAACATGAAACAGAAAGTCACCGGGAAATAAAAACCTGAATAATGGAATGGACGGACTGACGCACGTGGGCAAGAGGTAGACACATTCCGCATCCTCCAGAAACTCCAACTGTCATAAATCATAACAAGTCTCCAAGATTCTCTGGAGACTCAAGGCAGCTGGAGCTGGCCTCATGAGTGCCAGCCACCCCCCCGCTCACCAGTCCATTCCTGTGTGACCCTGTACATGTCCCTGTTCACACTGCCTGCTGGTGGCGGGTGCGGGGGGGGGGGACTTTGAGGAAGTGAAATCATACATCTTGAAACGGGCTGAGGAGATAAAAATGAAAGATATTCTAACTGTGGCGTTCTTTCAGTTATCTGAAATAAACCTGCCATCCACACAGCAGAAGTAATATTTTAATTTCAGACCTGAAAGAGAGAGAGACGGGGGACCAGGGTACAAAGAGTGTGTCCCAGAGTAACACGCGCCCCACATCCCTGCCTTCCTCAAGGGTGCTCAACCGATCCTCACTGCATAAATAAGCAAATGGATTAATGGATGAGCCCTGAGGAGGGGGATAAGAAGAGTGTTGAGAACTTTTCTGAAAGTGGAAGAACTTAAATAGGACTCAGTAATACCCAAGATGGCAGGGACAAATTTCTTCATTCAAGTGCTAAGAAGCCCCAGATGGCTCTCACGTTTTCTTTGTATTCTTAGTTATTGAGATGGAGTTAGAGGCAAATGAAGAGGACACCTGCCAGAAAATGCGAAAAGCCCAGAAGATTCACAAAAAATCATCATGAAGCTCTGTGGCACCTCCAAAACCACACTGAAAACTTACCTCTTTTAAATGGCAAAGGATTTCAAGGACACAGAAAAACACAGAGAATGAAATCCATTAAAGGAAACATTTAAACAAAGCCTCGAGGATAGGAGTGAAGCTCTTGTTTTCTGTACTTAATCCTTACAAGTCTCCCTTTCGAGAAATAACCACTTTTAGGAAATCGAGGTTAATCATCCTAGGACTTTCTTAAAAAACGGACCCTACTTGCCGACTTATGGGTCCATCAGTTTCTCATTGTTCTGCATCTTTCTTAGCCTTTTAATAAACCCTGCCATACACCATACATATCTTTCTCTAACTTGCTTTTCAAACTTGTGTTTGGGGGATTTATCCCACGTTATTTCTGTAGCTCAAGGTAATTTATTTTATTTTTTTTTATATAAAATTTTTTCTAACGTTTATTTATTATTGAGAGACAGAGAGAGATACAGCACGAGCAGGGGAGGGGCAGAGAGAGAGGGAGACACAGACTCCGAAGCAGGCTCCAGGCTCCCAGGTGTCAGCACAGAACCTGACGCGGGGCTCGAACGCACAAACTGTGAGATCATGACCTGAGCCAAAGTCGGACGCTCAACCGACTGAGCCACCCAGGCGCCCCAGTATTTTTCTATTCTAGTGATAGAAGAGAAAGAAAATAAACAAAGTTGTAGATTACAAAATATTGGGTCGTGATACAAAATGTAAGGAACGTGAAATAGAGTAATCCTGTAGAGTCTGGATCCAGGGAAGAGTGTCCCATGGAGGTGACACTGAAGCTAAGGCAAGGAACCGAGAGGTCACTGCGTGAAGGCTGACACGAAAGGGCATGCCTCCCAGAGGCCTGGGTGGATGATCGGAGGAGGCTCAGCATGCTGAGAAGGGGAGTTGGGGTGTGGGCGGCCTGCTCCCCACAACCACAAGGCTGGGGCAGGAGCACCGGTGAAGTCGTACATCAAGCAAACTTTGAAAGAATATATGTTCTACATTTCTACTTTAACAACCCAGGGAAGCAAAAATAAGATAAACACAGAGAGGGAGGCAAACCTTAGAGACTCTTAAATCCTGAGAACAAACTGAGGGCTGCTGGTCCGTAGGTGGGTGGGGGGATGGGCTAAATGGGGGCTGGGCATTGAGGAGGGTGCTTGTTGGGATGAGCGCTGGGTGTCCTATGTAAGTGGTGAATCACTAAATTGTACTCCTGAAACCAATACTACACTACCTGTTAACTAACTTAGATTTAAATTAAAAGCAAAGCAAAGCAAAGAAAAGAAAAGCAAAGCAAAGAAAAGCAAAGAAAAGAGTAAAATAAAATAAAACAAAATAAGACAGAATAAAATAAAATAAATCAGAGTAAAGCTACGGTCTCTATCTGAGACAAAGTCATCAAAATACCAGTGGCAACTGAATTTAATTAATTATTATTACACATGCGTTGCTGCACCGATGACCCTTGGATGGGCAATAAGATAAAGAACATAAATAATTTATAAATGACTTTTTATTTATTCCATCAGACTTGTTTTGTTGGCTTTATTTCAGTGAAATCACTTCTGAATCATTAAAATCTGTATTTACATCATTTGCCTTGCAGCAATGATCTGATGGATTAAAAATAAAATATATTTTCACTTAAGGTATATACAATTTAAACACATTTTCATTACAAACATAAAGTAAAATGTAGGAAAAACTGACAAATTAACCTTTCCAAAAGGTTATTTTCCTTCTAAAGTGATTAATTATAAATCAGCATCAATATATTTATTCCAGAAAACAAAAAAGAAAAAATATTTATTGAAAATTATTTGTTACGATGAAATTTTAAAATTTCATCTTTAGGAAATTTAAATAAATCTTGCAAAACATTTTTTTTTTAATCTTTTTTTTTTAACGTTTATTTATTTTTGAGACAGAGAGAGACAGAGCATGAACGGGGGAGGGGCAGAGAGAGGGAGACACAGAATCTGAAACAGGCTCCAGGCTCTGAGCCATCAGCCCAGAGCCCAACGCGGGGCTCGAACTCACGGACCGTGAGATCATGACCTGAGCCGAAGTCGGCCGCTTAACCGACTGAGCCACCCAGGCGCCCCCAAAACATTTTTACAAAAATAAAATTATTTGCAGTTCAAGACTTGGATGTACACCTAGTTGCTAAGGTACGAATTTGTATCCCTTTTCATATGACATCTAGACCTACATTGTTTTTATTTCTTATTTACTTTTTTAAAGTTTTACTTATTTTGAGAGAGAGAGAGAGAGAGAGAGAGCACAAGCAGGGAGAGAGGCACAGGGAAGGAGGGAGAGAAAATAAGAGAGAGAGAGAGAGAGAGAGGAGAGAGAGAGAGAGAGAGAGAGAGAGAGAGAGAGAGAGAGAGAATCCCAAGCAGGCTCCATGCTGAGATGGGGCTCGATCCCATGACCCTGCTGATCATGACCTGAGCCGAATCAAGAGTCAGACGCTTTACTGGCGGAGCCACCCAGGTGCTTCTAGACCTACATTGCTTTTAAATATATGGTTTATTATTTTATCATTATTCATGTATGGTGAGACCATCAGATCGGGGGACAATAGCCATTGAGAGATGACTCGATATACTCACAAATTCCAAGAGAAGGGGCGATCACGTCACACGGGGCCATACAGGGCGGCACCAGGGTAGGTCAGGATCCTGAGGGAGGAGGGGAAAATGTGAGCCACAGCCTTTATTTTGGTTTCCACGAGGCAGGGTAAGTTCTCCCGGAATAAAATACGATTTAACAACAACAAAAAGCCAAGTGAAATAAAAAATGAAAGTTCAACTTGCTTATTTATAACCTGAGTAGAGCAAGTAAGGTTGCTGTGAGAGAAAAAAAAAAATTATAATTAAGTGAAAAAAAATCTGATCAGGCATCAAAACCTTTTCAGATTTATAAAAACACCTACAGACAACAGCAGTGTATGAGACAGAAGCTGGTGTTTACAAACGTAAGTGTAACCAGAAACAATTTGCTCAGAATGCTTACAAGGCTGAGACCTTGTAGGACAAGTCGCTAGAAAATAGATAGTTCGTGGTGTTTCCTCTCATAACTGATGAGAACACAGATAGCTGTATTTCTTCATGCTTTCGGTTAGAATTTTGAAATGGCCAAAGTGTGATAAAAACTTTTGGACATAGTGTATCATGCCTGTGATATCAGGACACGACATATTATATGTATTGAGATCAGTGTTGAAATGTGGAAAAGGGTAATGTGCACTGGTCCAAATTAGTAAGCTGGAGTGCAGACAGACCCGGATTCTGGAATGTTCACCATCAACGCTGGACTTGCCCTAGTACTTAGATCCAAGATGGTAACAGTTTGCAAGGGCATTGCATTTAGACATTCATCCGCAAAGAACTAAAACTTTAAAAATGCAACAATGCGGGGCACCGGGATGGCTCAGAAGGTTAAGCGTCTGACTTCGGCTCAGGTCATGATCCCACAGTTCGTGAGTTCGAGCCCTGTGTCGGGCCCTGTGCTGAGCATTCAGAGCCTAGAGCCTGCTTCAGAATCTGTGTCTCCCTCTCTCTCTGTCCCTCCCCCGCTCACGCTTTTTCTCTCTCACTCTCCCAAAAATAAATAAACATTTAAAAAAAATTTTTTTAATGCAACAACGTGAACACTGTCTGCCTATAGGCCCTAATGTCACAGACACTTCAAATTTATTGGACTCCACGTGGCAGCGGGCCATAACATGGAGCTCAGAGGGGTTGGCTTTGTCCTGGTGACTTTTATTAATTGGTGGAAAAAATAAAGACGCCGATGCAATCCAAAGAAAAATGTCACCACATTTCAACAGCAAACAGCGAAGACAGATTTAGCCTTTCAGGTTGGCACTGACCGGTCCCTAAAACCTCAGACTCTCCAAAGCTGCTCGCGTGTGTAACTTCGTAAGGAGTGATAGATCCCAGTGTCCTTCCCTGAAATCCAACTACTGAAACGAAAGTGAGACATTTCCAAAGTCAGACATTTGAAGACTGAACAGCAAAAATAATAATAATTCTCAGTTTTAAATTTTTTTTTTTCTCAACGTTTTTATTTATTTTTGGGACAGAGAGAGACAGAGAATGAACGGGGGAGGGGCAGAGAGAGAAGGAGACACAGAATCGGAAACAGGCTCCCGGCTCCAAGCCATCAGCCCAGAGCCCGACGCGGGGCTCGAACTCACGGACCGCGAGATCGTGACCTGGCTGAAGTCGGACGCTTAACCGACTGCGCCACCCAGGCGCCCCAATAATTCTCAGTTTTAAACTTTACGAAACGACTGTTTGATTCACGCTCTGGCGTAACACTCGAAGTGTGGCTAAAAGCTGCCCATGGACCCCCGTGGCCGGACGCAAAAAGAGCAAAACATCACAAATATCTCGAGAGTAGCTACTTTCACCAAAAACAAAAAACAAAACAAAAAAAAAAAACAACCAATCACTGCACGGGAATCTCTCCACATGGAGAATGCCTACATTTGGGAACATCTGGTTTTCATTATGAAACCGAATAAAACTAAATGTCACTCCCTGTAAAAGGGCTTCAGGTTGAGCACAGAACGCAAGACTTGACATGGTCACCTAAGCGCACACGCACACACACAAAAACAACAACCAAGCTGTCAGGTTTCTCTGCCCTCCCCCAAAGCGTAAGGGAGGGCGACATAAAAATACAGGATGAAATATGAATTTTAAAGTGTACTGACAGATTACTTCGCAGAATCTTTCTTTCGATGTTTCAATTTCGAGTTGATAACGCGACCTCTACGTACCACGCATAATTCGAGTGCGACCGTACAACAACACATCTGGAAAACCAGGGCAAGACTGAGGATATTTCTGGCAGCCGATTTTTCTTACACCCAATCCGTCTCGCTGGTTTATTTTTACCTCCCGGGCCCTGTAGACACCTAAGGGTGCGACCTCGGCACTAGCTTGCGTTTCTCGCGGACAGAAGCTCTGGTAGCGAATTGCTCAGCCAGCCTCCTCTGTTTGTTCCTCTGTGCGTCATCGACGATGTCACAACTATTTCTTTCCGCACCTGCGATCTACCTGGCCCTGTAGCGACCGCTGTAGGTACAAAGTGCAGACAATTCTTGCCTCTGGGACTTCAGCCTCCAGTGGGAGCCGGAGCTAAGTTCACTAAATGTTGGAATTGCATTGACGGGCCGCCTTCGTCCTACCCTGGCAGAGCGAGTCCTGGGTTACCTGATCTATGGAACCCCGAGACGTCAGCCGTGATGTAGAAGGTAATATAACAGCGCATAAAATGCATCCCCAAGAGAAAACTTCCTCCTGTCTGCAGGGTTTGATCTGCGAAAGCATCTGGAACAAAGAGAAGCATCAAGGTTTGCACGCAGGGCGACTAAAATTTAAGTCCCTGAAGCTAATTGGTAAATTAGCAGACAGCCTCATTCACCTGAGCCCCCCCCCCCCCCTTCCCAGGCCTTTGCTATTTTGCTGCGGAAAGTAAGCTTCTCCCAGGAGACAGAACTGGAACATACAGACGTCTGAACAAACCTGGCTTTGTCTTCGCTGACGTGCGAATCTGTTTCTGTCTTTGTTACCGGGTTTGAAACCCAATGCTTCTCGTCCTGACAAGTTCAGCCCCACGCGGTTAATCCAGTGGGCGGAGGTACGTGTTCCCCACACAGAAACTTTTCCTTAGGTTAATTGTCTCCTAAGACGCGGCTGGGCTGATGTCACAGGACGAGGAACCGGAACCGAGGCCCCCCCCCCCGGCTGAGCTGCGGGCCCTGTGCTAGATTTAAAGGCACAGGAGAGAGTTCCAGATGGCCTACAGGGCTTGAGGTGGAGAAGGCACATCTGGAAGATAAATGTGGGCAATCTCACAGTCCCGTTTTAAGAAATATTCAATTTCTTATCTTTAATTAACAAAGAGGTAGATGCTTTCATTTTCGGTAACTCTTTCGGTATTTGAGAAAATCGTCCTTCTTCCGCTATGTTAATCGTTGTAGGCTGGCTGCATTCTCACACAGTTCAATGCTATTTTAATAGCATTTGATTGAGTGCCCATTGTATGCAAGGTCCTGTAGACAGGCCATCCCGGAGGCAGGAGAGCACCTAAAAAGGTTTTCCATCAAAGACAGAATGAAGAATGAATAGAATTTATGAAAAGGTGAGGTTCAAAATACAGGCAATTTGATCAGCACGTTCAAAGGAGTAAAGGAATGAAACACCACGGTGGGCAAAAAGGAAATATGAATTGTTGGGAGCCTGGGGTAGCAGGAAAAGGGAAACTCGGGGCCACCTGGGAGCTGGGACTAAATCCAGCGGGTCTGGGCTCCAGTCATTGTTCAAGGGAGACCTTCCTTCTCATTCATGGGGGGGGGGGGGGCTTTGAAACAATGTTTTCAAAACTGATTTTTTCTGGGCAGCCCAGCTGGTGATTTAGATTTAGTCGGTGTGGGCTTGGGCCCTCCCTAAAATTCCCTGGGGGGCTGGGAGTGAGATGCCCCCACCCCTCTACAAGCCTCGCCCGCGTCAGACCTTGTGGGGGACGGAGCGGAAGGTGTGGAAGGCAATGAGGAAAGCGGGGGCATTCACACTCAGCTGTTGCCCACGCCTCGGGGCACTAACAACACACGGTCTTCACGGTCGTTTCTATTAATATATAAAGATGGCACGGGCACCTTAAAGTCAAGCAAGTCAAGCCCCCAAACAACCCAGCCAAGTCGGAAGGTGCCCCGTCCAACAGGGGCAGTGGGAATCGAACCTTCTTTCGGGAGAGGAGGCATTCTCTGACAGGTAGAGTGGCAAAAAAAAAAAAAAAAAAAACCAAGAGTTCCAAGTGTCATTTTCTTCTATTATCCATGTTTGTTCACGGGGAAAAGCCAGCATCTGTAGGCTGGGTTGGTGCCAGAACACTCCCACGCTGGATCCAGCTCCCAAGGGCAAGGGTAGCCAGGAGCCCACAGTTCAATGTTCTCAGGGGATCTCATCCATGACGTGAGGTTCAGCAGCAAAAGAGTCCAAGGCAAGTTCTGGAAACTGGCGTGGAGCAGTCCTCGGTCACTATCCAGAAAGGGTGTCGTGCGTCATGAGAACACATTTACAAGGACACGGAGCGTCTGCAGAGCTCGGTTCAAATGGGCTGAGTTAGGGGCGCCTGGGTGGCTCAGTCGGTTAAGCGGCCGACTTCGGCTCAGGTCATGGTCTTGCGGTCCGTGGGTTCGAGCCCCGCGTTGGGCTCTGTGCTGACAGCTCAGAGCCTGGAGCGTGTTTCAGATTCTGTGTCTCCCTCTCTCTGACCCTCCCCCGTTCATGCTCTCTCTCTGTCTCAAAAATAAATAAACGTTAAAAAAAAATTAAAAAACAAACAAACAAACAAATGGGCTGAGTTATACCCATCCTCACAGGAAGACAGTCGAGAAAAGGCGTGGACAAGGTCTGGCCGCATCTGAACTGGACAAAGGGACACGTGCTTGCTGCCAGTGGCTCAGAGGGCGAGCCACGCACCTACACGCACCTACACGCACCTACACGCACCAGGCTGCTTGCGGTTTCCGTCCGCATCACGACCCTGCCCCGCCCTGGGCCCCACGCATCTCAGGTTCCAGTCTGTCCCTGCTGCGGACAGAGCAGGTGCCTAAGGTCTCACGGACACCGCAGCCTTCCGGTCCTCTGTGATTCCAGATGAGACGCTGCAGGAAGGGAAGAACTCGCGTTCCCTAGTATTGAGCAATTAAGTGGCTTTGGGGACAAAGAGGGGTCCCCAATATTTTTAACATCAAAAACCTTTCATGCAATCGTGTGTAATGTCCTTCGCTCTCCAGTGAGCTTTTGTGGCTGGTTTTCACAGCACAGCTCCCTGGGGCCTTGGGTTCTTTCTTCCCCACCCCCACGCAGCCAGCCTTTGGCCAAGCCGCATGGGGGTCGGTACCTCCGGTGGGAATGAGGAGAACTTGCGTAGGAGGGGCTGGGGGAGAGCTGAATGAGCCCTCAGCGTGTGTCTCCGGTGAGTTGAATTCTGGTAGGTTCTGACCTCTTCTCTAGCGTTTTGAACAGAATCATCTCCTGCTCACAAACTTGGCTTTGTTTATCAATGAATAAGCCACTTTTCAGCCTCCCGTCCACGTAGGAAACCAGAGTCGCCCAGGGCCCAGGACAGACGGGGCAGAGCACAACATTTGCACAGTCTCCGCCCGCACCCCCCGTCCTCCACAATGGGCCATTGAAAACGCGTCCTGCCTTGTGTTAGCAGCGCCGGGGCTTGGGCCACCCAATAAAAAAGAACGGGCTGTTCTTTAAAGATTCCTTTTCTCCATCTTGATCGGGAACGGCATTCCAGGCGGTTACGTTCTTTTGTGTCGCCATTTAAACATTCATTTTTCTCCCTCTGCGCCGCCCCCCCCCCAACACTGCATAGATCCTGCCTTGATGTCAGACACACAGGTATCCGTTCCACTGTCTGTTTGTAGAGGTCGGCTCTAAAACTTAAAATACAATAGACTCTCCATCCACGTGGTGAGATCACAGTGGCCCTTGCACGAATGTCAGGGAAAGAATAGAATCTTCGCTTCTTTTCTGAGGCTGCTGCAGTCACACTTCTGGAAGGGTGGGTTCTCAACAAGCTCTTAATTTGAATGGGCTGTTTATGTTCTGTTTACAGGAGGCTCTCCGAGGTCTGCTGTCCGCTAACCACGGGAGAGCTGGACTCAATGAGTCCCTTTCTTTGCACTAAACGTGCTTCGTGTCAATAGTTCCCGGCCTGCGCACAGTCGCAGCGCAAGGAGTCAGAGCTTGTGCTGGCGTGAAATAAACCGGACCCCGGCCATCTCCATCACCTCAAGCAGAGATGGATTCGTCAATTCTGTAGATAGACGGGCACCTTCTGGAAGCCCGGGGAGGGGCCTCTGCGCAAGGAGTGCCCGTACCTGCAGACCTGCACCTGCGCACTTGCCCCGCCAGACGCTCCGGGCTCAGGGCCCAAGTCTGTGGGGCCAGGAGCTTCCGGATAATTTCAGAACCTTGTGTGGGATGGCTGCCCGTATCCCCCGCTTCTCAACTGTTCACCGGTTGAGAGCTCCCAAGGGGAGGAAATGTCACAAGATGTATCCCTTCACCGGCTCGTAGATACTCTCATCAGAAACCACTCCTCATAATAGGGGGGGGGGGGGTCATAAAGCCGAATCAATAAAACAGGCAGGCTGAACAGTATCAAACGAGAGGGGAAGAGAAGCCAGAAACCAGGGGTCGGCTGGTAGGTTGGAAGGTGGAAGATCGTATCAGGGAAGACATTGATGCCAAAATGTGGGAGTATATAAAAAGCAGCAGCTACAAAAGAAAACGGATGGCTTGCAAATTACCTGCACATCCTTTGACACTCCTCCCACAGGAGGTGAAATTTAATTTCTTTTTCCGAGACTAGGGATCAGCCTCCGTGACGTGTTCGTGAGGAAGAAAATGCACAGAAGTGATGCTCTGTGACTTCCGTGGCTGGGTTTCTGTTGTCTCTCTCGGGACACTTATCCCGGGAGCCCCGAGGCACCACGCTGCAGAGATCACACAGAGGCAGCTATGCCTGGGTGGCCCCTGACCTCGGAGCCCCCAGTTCCTGGGGTCTAACCATCGCAGGTGCCAGGAACGTGTATGAGCCTTCGGTTTTTTGCCCCAGCTTCAAAAGGCTGAAGCCTAAAACAAAACAAAACAAAACAAAACAAAACAAGTGGAGCGAGGCAGAAGCAAGCTACCCCCGCACCCCAGCCCCGCCCAGGAGATAACTTCCTGAGAAACGTATTTTGTTGTCTTTAAGCCACCGAGTAGGGCAGTGGGGAGGCCGCGGTCCCTGTAACTGACTGCAAGGGAGTGTGATTAAATCAGCAAAGGTGCAGGAAAGTGTTGAGAGGAAGGAAGATCTCTGGTTCAAGATGATTTGATTCTTTAAAAAGAATTTTTTTCTACACATTTTATTTTATTTTTTGAGAGACAGAGGCAGAGCACGAGCAGGGGAGGGGCAGAGAGAGAGGAAGACAGAGGATCCCAAGTGGGCTCCGAGCTGTCAGCACAGAGCCCGAAGCGTCGGACGCTCAATCGACTGAGCCACCCAGGCGCCCCGAGATGATTTGGGTCCTTGTAGAGATTCGTGGCTGACACCAAGACTGTGAAAAAAAAAAATTACATCGCTTGTCCCTTTTTTTTTTTTTTTTTTTTTTTTTTTGCTAATTTCAATATCACATACAACTTTAGAGAATCACATAAAAGACACTGACACTTCCAACGCCTGGACTTTATAGTTGGTTTCATTTTCGGGGATGTTTCCTGACCTCTTCCTGAATTTCTGCTGCCCTCCTATTCTCACTTACCTGTTGACCTCTTTGCTGCCGGTTTTCTACCCAGTCTTCAGTAGTCCCAAACCCCGCTTCCATCTGGCCCCAGATTATGTGCCCACATGATGACACGTGAACTCTGTTTCAAGGGTTGGCCCAGCGGATGTGCCTGTGTGCCCCCAGCTTGGACTGGCCCCTCTACCCCGTCCCCGGGGCCTCTCTGATTCCCTCAATAGCCACAGCTTCTCAAACTCCACCACGCGTCAGAACCACCTGGAAATCTTGCTCGTTAAAAACCGTCCAGGGTCCCAACCCCCCAAAGGTAGGTGTGAGGTGAGGCCCGAGAACTTACATTCTAGCAGGTTCCTAGGTGCAAAACCTTGTCACTTTTCCCAGCCCAGGCTTCTCACCTGATACTGGATTGCTCGAGGCCCAGAAGTCATTCATCTTGGATAATTCAAATGGATCTCCTTACCCAGGAATGTGCTACAGGCATACCTGTCATCGGGCTGATGCCCTTTCAGCAACGGCGATGGCTTCTTCCATAGGAAGATTCCCTCTGACCTTCCGGAGCCTCGATTCTCACTACTGTGCGTCCTTTCCTGTGTCCTAAGCGCATCCAAACTTGACCATTTATCATCTGCAGTATCACCCACCCTTTCCTGCCTCTATGACTTCGCTCACACATTCTCTTTCTTGCATCGCTGCCCGAGAAACCCCACGTTACCCATTTTCCAAGGAGACTCACAACTGTCACATGCCCTTTCTAATTCCCAACATCCCAGTGAACACCTCCCTCCTTCGGACTCGTGGATACTTTTTTGCATGCCTCCAACATCACTTAATGGGCCCGTCATTCATTTTGGGTTCAGGAAGACTCCCCTTCCTGCCTTTCTGAAAACGCATTTGAAAGTGAAATGAGAAGGGAAGTTAATTTCAAAAAAACTAAATAACATTAAAAGATTCTTAATTATACCTTGCCACTGAGATACACCCGCTCATCAATGTTTCTCCAGAATTTTGTCTTTTTTTTTTTTCCTTTTCCTTCCCCGACATTATAGACGGAGTTGACTTCATTAGGTACCTCTTTATGTCTTAAAATTTGCCACTTTGGGCTCACTTCAAGATTTACAGCTTTGACTCAGTTGAGGGTATGACCAGATATTCCTTAAAGATACTCTTACCAGAAACTAGCTTCCAGATTTTGTTTCATTCCTATTTACAGAACGGTCTTTCAAAAACTTGAAGATCTTAACTGGGTACACGAAAATGGCGGCACAGACAAAGCGTCTCAGACTCCTCAACTACAGTTTTGGTTCCCAACGGGACAAGGAGGCCAACGTATGCCATACAGAGTAAGAGTCGTACCAAAATTAAATATAGAGTAGTCCAAAGTTTCCTACCTCTCACGGCCTGTCCTAGGAGAAGACTATTCCAGGGAACCAGAGGCAGAACGAATAGGAGCCAGATTGGCTGAAGTCATTATCACAGCAAACCAAGATTGGGCAGGGAAACGCATGGTTTCCTTGGTTGTGGAAGTGCGCCACTCAGACTCCCTTCAACCAGGGGCTTGCCGTGGCGTGTGGTCCTCCAGGCTTGGTGGCTGGCCTCAGCTGCCCACAGCACCTCCAGCTGAGGGCACCCCCTTCTGGGGACACCTGCATCCAATGACTGAGTTGGGGCACCAGGTGGAAAGGACTTGCCATTTCTGCCCAACACGGGAGCTTCCAGAGCCCCTGCTGGGCTGCAACGCACTTGACTTCTCTCCCCTTCCTCCCCTCCCCTCCCCCGTGCAAAGTCAAGGGCTGACCCTAACGAGCATTTTTGCACCCCAAACTCGGTCTTAACGTCAACCTCCGGAAAAGGCCATCAGTTATTTCAGCATTGGCTAGCACTGTGATGAGAACAGTTGGAATTTCCTCCGCATTCACCAACTCTGGGGGGAGAGGGCTGGGTCGGAAAAGTGGCAGCAGGTTCCCTTTCTGTCTACAACAATGGGTCTCAGCCCTTTTGCGCGC
Source organism: Felis catus (assembly GCF_018350175.1). Taxonomy (NCBI): domain Eukaryota; kingdom Metazoa; phylum Chordata; class Mammalia; order Carnivora; family Felidae; genus Felis; species Felis catus. The sequence continues at coordinate 6,743,432 of NC_058374.1, forward strand.
TCGATGCCTTTTCGAAAAGTCTTTCTGGAAGCTTGCCGAAGAGATAAAATGGTGTCCGTGCTCAAGGCAGCATTGTTCTCTGAGTCCAACTGTCTATTGCTCTGAATGCTCTACAATGGTGGCTTCACAGGTTATTTGACCATGATCCACAGTAAGAAATACAATGTACGTCGGGTCTCCAGTAGACTGCTAGGCGTACATGTGTGTGCATGATAGAAACAAAAGTCTTACAAGAGTTGCATAAAAGCACCCTGATACTTTCTGTTTGTTTTTATTAATGCTGGTCTTGGGGCGCCTGGCTGGCTTAGTCAGTTGAGCGTTGGGACTCTTGATGTCGGCTCAGGTCATGATCTCTCAGCTCATGAGTTCGAGCCCCGCGCTGACAGCACGGAGCCTGCTTGGGATTCTCTCTCTCCTTTGCTCTCTGCACCTCCCCCACTTATGCTCTCTCTCTCTCTCTCTCTCAAAATAAAATAAAGCATTAAAAAAATTCTGATCAGGGGCGCCTGGGTGGCTCAGTCGGTTAAGTGGCCGACTTCGGCTCAGGTCATGATCTCGCGGTCCATGAGTTCAAGCCCCGTGTCGGGCTCTGTGCTGACAGCTCAGAGCCTGGAGCCTGCTTCTGTTTCTTTGTCTCCCTCTCTCTCTGCCCCTCCCCCATTCGCTCTCTGTCTCTCTCTGCCTTTCAAAAATGAATAAATGTTTAAAAAAAAATTTTTTTTTAAATTCTGATCCACCAAAACTGATTTCATAATTTGCCAGGGTCATTTTTCGTGCACTGAAAAACCCTCTATTTCATACTTAATGAGGCAAAATTTATTGCATATTATGGAAACGCATGACTGGTATTGCACCCGGTGTTGGTCAAATTTTTCAACCACACCTAACAGTGAGAAAACACACGGCCTGCTGTACACAGACAGAAGTTTCCTGAAACCACACCTCCTTTCTACATGGAATACACTCTGATACGTGCTATTTTAGTTTCTTTGATGTTTGTAAGTGGTTGGAACCCAACGAATTGATGTCATGGTCCACAAGTAGAAAACTGCTACTCTAACATCCCCGGAAGAGTTCAGGATTCCACCTGAAGAGGTAAGGCGCTCCCAGGCATAATGAACCTTCTTTTATACGTTGGTCACTATGTGGCGTCTTGACCTTGAAGGACAAGCCGGGGCTATGGGGAAAGGACAAATGCGCCCACAGCGTGGATGCGGGTGTGACCAAATGACACTGGGACATACACGTGTGCACACTCGAAGCCGGGGGGCGGCACAACAGGCTTGTGTGTGCTGTGGGCGTGGTCACCGGAAGACGGGATCCCTGAAACTGAACTCTGTGATCTCTGCTTCCCACAGACCCCCAGGCCCTTTCCAATAGGAGAGTGTTCTACAGAAGTCATCTGACCTGTGTCGCTTTTAAAAATGCATTTGCAGGGTCGCCTGGGTGGCTCAGTCGGTTAAGCGGCCGACTTCGGCTCAGGTCATGATCTCACGGTCCGTGAGTTCGAGCCCCACATCGAGCTCTGTGCTGACAGCTCAGAGCCTGGAGCCTGTTTCAGATTCTGTGTCTCCCTCTCTCTGACCCTCCCCCTTTCATGAGCTGTCTCTTCCTGTCTCAAAAATAAATAAATGTTAAAAAAAAAATTAAAAACTTAAAAAATAAATAAATAAAAATAAAAATGCATTTGCAGGGGCACCTGGGTGGCTCAGTCCATTAAGCGTCCGGCCTCAGCTTGGGTCATGGTCTCACGGTCCGTGGGTTCGAGCCCCGCCTGGGGCTCTGGGCTGACCGCTCGGAGCCTGGAGTCCGCTTCGGATTCTGTGTCTCCCGCTCTCTCTGCCCCTCCCCCACTCGTGCTATCTCTGTCTCTCTAAAATTAAATACAAAAAAAAAATAAATGAATTTGCACCTGTGAGTTACTTCATACCTCAATGTTACTACAATGCAACAAGACCCCATCATTTTTATAAACACTGATCCCTATACCCCTGCGTTAGCCCTGGATCCGTCTTCCCCAATAGTTTTAAAAATAAAATGTCTTGGCTTTTTGTGTTTTTTTTGAATCCATTGCAAGAAATCTTGATCCTCTATGCTTTTGTGACTGCTTTTCTCAAAAATGTGTAATTTTTACCTGAACACAATGGCCATATTCTCCTAACTGCCCTATTGTCCCCTGTCCACCAACAGTGAGTGAAAATCTGACATCAGTTCAGCAACAAAGACTTGTCACCAGAGTAGGAAGCTTCTAAAGGGATTTTGAGGATCAATACCCCCGGCAAGCACAGTGGGGATAAAAGTGGATATTGACAATACCCTCTGCTTCCTAGAAAGGACTCAGCACAAGGAACACCCACTGTTGGCTCAGCAAGGTGAGCCTCAGCAAATAACAGAAGCGGAGACCGCTAAATTATTCTCCTACGGAAAGGAATATGGAAAAAGGTGATGCCAGAGGAAGTTTGAGCCAGAATGGATCCTAAAAAAGGTTTCTCAGAGAGAAAAGAACCCTGAGAGAAGAAAAGACGGAGAACTTATTTAGGTAATTTTAGGAGGATTCTTGTGTAACGCATTCTGGTGTTCTAACGTCTTGCGAGCATCAGAAAAGTCACCATTGCTTGTCTCCATTCATGGAACCAGATGTGGGGGTCCGGCAGGATATGGGAAAACGCGGAGTCTAATCTCAATGCAGGCACGGAGGGCAAGGGAACGCCCCCTCCCATTTGGGTCCCACAGAAGACGGCTTTGGGGTGGTGTGCCGGCCAATCAAAATCCAAAGAATGAAATAAGACAGAATTCCAGTCCGTCGGAAGCATGGAGAGGAGATGTTGGAGCAAGACGACGGATGCGTATATGTTCTTTCTCTTTTTTTCTCCCCCAGGATCGCGTGTGAGCTGCTTTTGAGCAAATGTTCAGGTGTTCGAGTGGCATTTGAAGCTCCAGCAAAGGACTTCGGGAGGCTTGCTGGAGACAGGAAGGGAAGGGGGGTAGGGTTAGAGAATGCGGACGAAATTTATTCTCTTAGCTTGCATTTTGGTGAGAATGTGTACACTACTGCCCCATCTGCTGAGAAACACCCACCAGAGATTTTTGGTGCTTCCAAGTGATGATAGGATTCATGTTTCCTTTTCCTCCCAGCTGCAAGGATGGGGCCCCGCTATTACAAGGAAAATCTATGACCTCCTTCGGCTGCCTAGCTCTAAGTTTCTAAGAGCTGAGGATAAAAATCACACATCCAGACTCTGTGCCTTGGAGCCTCCTGTCTGGGGTTAGAGATGTCCGCTCAGGTCTCTCTGCCACCACCGGGTGACTATGCGCCCCTGACAAGATCACTTCCTCTCCTGCGGTCGCCGATCTCGGACCTTAACACCAAGATGATAATGTTCCTCCGCCCTCGTTCCTCGGAGGAAGAATCCTCAGCCCTCCTCTCGAGGTTGGCTCTTCCACAGGGAGCCTAGACACTTTCACAAACCTCCCGGTTTCTCAGTTCTTGTCCTCTGGAAACCCAGCGCCGCGCGACGCCCCTCCTGACTCTGCCCCACCTGTTCACCTGCCCAGTTGCCTGACTTCTCTGCTGGTTCCTTTCCCTCCTCCTGAGCACAGGCTTTGGAAAGCCCTGAAAGCTTTGTCCTGGACTTCTCCTTTCCCCCGAATCCTCGCCTTTTCTCCCGCCATTGCTCCATCACCTCTAACGGGAAAGGCCTCAAATTCTCAGCTCCAGGGCTAAGACGTCATCGCCGTCTGACTCAGTTGTCCCACAGTCACCCTGAACTTAATGTGTCTCTTATGTGACCATGAATACCCCAGACTGCAAATGGATCAGCCCTCCCTTCTCCATCCCCACCAATTGCATTACAGAGAGAGAGAGAGAGAGAGAGGGAATATGAATCCTAAGCAGGCTCCTTAGTGTGGAACCTGATGAGGGGCTCGATCCCACTATCCTGGGATCATGACTTGAGCCAAAATAGAATTGGATGTTCAATCCACTGAGCCACCCAAGTGCCCCTTTCACTCTTTCTTTCTTTCTTTCTTTCTTTCTTTCTTTCTTTCTTTCTTTCGTAATGTTTATTTATTTTCCAGACAGAGACAGAGCACAAGCAGGGGAGGGGCAGAGAGAGAGAGACACAGAATCTCTGTCTCCAGAGATAGGCTCTGTCTCCCACAGGCTCCAGGCTCTGAGCTGTGAGCACAGAGCCCGACGAGGGGCGTGAACACTAGCCGTGAGATCATGACCTGAGCCAAGGTCAGACGCTCAACCGACTGAGCCACGCCGGCGCCCCGCCTTCTCTTTCTAAGCACAGCCAGAAGTCAGCAAACCCGGCACATTCTTAATTTAACTTACCGTCAGGTCTTTCATCCTAAAACTGACTTGCTTTGGACATCGGGTCTCATGGGGAAAGACCCTCTCGATGAAGTAACAGTCCTGAAAGAAGGGAAGGAAATGAGCTAAATCCCTATGGCTCAGGGCAAAAAAAGATAAAGATACAAAGATAACCACTACGTCGCTGCCCGGCCCTACCCCTTTTCTAGAGAGCACTCTTTTGGTCTATTAGGGCTGTTTCTATTTGAGAAGACAAGCCAATTATCATCTCCCTTCCTGGGTTCTTCCCCTATTATTTTAGACCCCCTCTGAACTCCAGGATTTCCTTGAAGCCATCCAATTCTGCCTGATACTGACACTTCAGAGCTGGACATGTCTCTGATCACTTTCTCTGCAGTCATAGAAGAAGGATATCCTCTGCAGTGTTCTAGAAAAATGTACGGTGGCACAACCCAGTCACAAATGATTGGAAGCTAGGAGCCATATCTGATAATGCCCTTGTAATCTCAACACCCTAGTAAAGAACCATGTACACAGTAGGCAATTAAAGACATTTATCCAACAATGATATATTAAACAGCTACTTTTTTCTAGCTATCATCCTAGGAAATGGGTTAGAATGAACAAAACAGACCAAATCCCTGCCTTCATGGGGTTGATTTCTCGGTGGGTGGGGACCGAAAGGGGAGCAGCAGAAATAGATCATAATATCCTGTGAAATATTATGTTATTATTTTATGTATTTTAGTGTATGTTTATATTTATTGTAATATAAAATGCATACAGAATAAGCACAGAATTAATGACGTGGTATGTTAGAAGTCGATAAATGCGATAGAGAAACAGAAAACACAGAAGGGAGACAGAATACAAGTTGCAGAGGCAGGGAACGATTTTAAATCAGGCTGACAGAGAAGGCCTCTCTGAAAAAGTAACCGCTGAGCAATTTCTTGAAGGAGATAAGGGAACGAGGCCTGTGGCTCTTTGGATGAGGAGATTCTCAGCAGTGGGAAGGGCAAGGACCGTGTCTGGAATATTCTAGAAAGTGCAAAGATGTCACCTTGACTGGGGGTTGTTGATGAGCGATGAGGTCTGAGAGGGAAGCAGGATCAGAACGTGTAGACCTCACTGGCCACCATAAGGACATTTGCTGTTATTCTGAGTCAGATGGGAAATTATCGGAAGGTTTTCAGGGGAGTAGCAACCACTCTTGTCCGCCGTGCGCTGTCAGATCAGAGCACATGGAGGAAGGATGGGAAAACGGAGACCAGTTACAAGACACAGCGATCCAAGGGAGAGATACACGTGGCTTGGACCAAGGCGGTTGTAGAGATGAAGAGAAGGGGTCAGATTCTGGGCATATTTTAAAAGGTAAATCCAAAGTGATTTGCTTGTGGCCCAACTGTGGGATAGGAGAAAAACACAGACTCAAGGACGCTTCCAGCGTTTTTGACCTGGACAAACAGAAGAACAGAATTGCTCTTAATTGGGTCAGGGAAGACCACAAGGTATTTGAGGGGAGAGATTGGTATATCAGTCAGGGTTCTCCAGAGAAACAGAATGCACAGGACACACACACACACACACACACACACACACACACACGGAGTTATTTTAAGGAATTGGCTTGCACAATTAAGGAGATTGAGAAGTTCCAAATCTGGAGGGTGGATCCGCAGAGAAAAGCCATGCTGCAGTTCCATCGTGAAGGCTGTCTGCTGTAGAATTCTCTCTTGTTCAAGGCAGGTCAGTCTTATACTCTTTTCAGGCCTTCAGCTGATTGGATGCGACCCACCCACATGATGGAGGGCAATCTGCTTTACTCAAAGTCTACCAATTTAAATGGGAGTCTCATCCAAAAACACCTTCACAGAAGCACCCAGAATCATGTTCAACCACATGTCTGGGCACCAAGGCCCAGCCAGGGTGATATTTAAAATGAACCATCACATTTTTCAGCTCCAGCTTTGGAGCTAGAGGGCAAGAGAGAGGCTCCGGCTGGAGATGTGCACGTGTGAGCCATCAGTAAATGAGCTTTAAAGCCAACCCGGATGAGATCATCAAAGGAGTGGGTGACAGACGAGTCCACAGAGCGTTTCAACAGGAAGCCTGGGGCATTTCAACGTTAAGAATTCGGGGCGATGGGGAGTAGCGAGCAAAGGAGGTTAAAAAGAAGCAACAAATGCTCATCCCAACCAGCGCCCTCCTCAAGGCGCACCACCCGTCCCCCCACCCCCTGCGTCCACCCTCAGTTTCTTCTCTATACTCAAGAGTCTCTTATGATTTGCCTCCCTCTCTGTTTGAAACTATTTTTCCCCTCCCCCTCCTGCCATGGTCTCCTGTTAAGTTTCTCAAGATCCACATATGAGTGAAAACATGGTATCAGTCCTTCTCTGACTGACGTATTTCACTCGGCGTAACGCCCTCCGGTTCCATCCCCGTTGTTGCAAATGGCAGGATTTCATTCTTTCTCACTGCCAAGTAGTATTCCATTGTATCTGCAAACCACACCTTCTTTATCCATTCATCAGCTGAGGGACATTCACTGAGGAGGGCACGTGCTGGGATGAGCACTGGGTGTTGTATGTAAGCGATGAATCATGGGAATCTACCCCCCCAACCAAGCAATGAATCATGGGAGTCTACTCCCAAAACCAAGAGCACACTATACACTGTTAGCTAACTTGACAATAAATTACATTTTAAAAAAGGAAGCAACCAGTGAGCTCAAAGGTATAAATGCATATGATATTTCATACATTATGTAATGAGTGATAAGCACATGTCAGACACATAGTGAGTGAATCAATAAATGAACGGCGGTAAGTTAGGATTCAATTCTGTGTTTAACAGATAGCCTCACATTTACTCACAACATACAGAAAGGGAAATCAATCCATTTGAAAAAGAACAGTCTTGGGGCGCCTGGGTGGCGCAGTCGGTTAAGCGTCCGACTTCAGCCAGGTCACGGTCTCGCGGTCCGTGAGTTCGAGCCCCGCGTCGGGCTCTGGGCTGATGGCTCAGAGCCTGGAGCCTGTTTCCGATTCTGTGTCTCCCTCTCTCTCTGCCCCTCCCCTGTTCATGCTCTGTCTCTCTCTGTCTGAAAAATAAATAAACGTTGAAAAAAAAATTAAAAAAAAAAAAAAAAGAAAAAGAACAGTCTTGGTCCTGTGTGAAAGGCAGTGACCCAAAGGCAAGGAGACACATTTAACAACTTGTGGAGAGAAACACCACTGGCCCTTTAAAAAAGAAAGAAAAGAAAACCATAGAAGATTCAGTCACCTGCCTGGAAAAGCAAGTCGAGTTCACTCATTTAAAGGAAGTTAATTTTCTTAGCACAATCAACTCGCTTCTTAAGGAACCTCTGAAGGGCATTTCTCTCCCCAGACAAATGTGTCTTTAAATCCCCATTTCTAAAGCTGCTGCCTGAGCCCTTTCGGTGATTAAGCATCTACGGCGATATGCTGTCTTCTGAATCTAACACCTCCTTTGCTAAGCTTCCCTCCTTTCTTTAGCACCAGCAAAAGGCAGTAAAGCTCTGGGAATATGCTATCGAGAGCCACCTGCTACGTTGTCCCCTACTCTGTGGGCGATAAGGAAATACCTTCTTCGGCCTGTAATTTTGATGGCCGAGACCCGATGTCAGCTAACGTTTTCTGTAAAAGGTCAGACTCGATATCTGGGGCCTTGCGGGCCGTACAGCCTCCAGGTGGCCGCAGCTACTCAGCTGGCTGTGAGGGGGTGACAGAGGCCACATACAGCATCCACGTGGGCGGTGTGGCTGAGCTCCCACAAACCTTCGCTCACAAAAGCAGGCTGCGGGGCAGATGCGGCTCTGGACCCACCTTGGCCGGCCCTGCCTCCAACCACAGACCAATCAATCCCTCTGAGCCTCAGACCCCTACTCGCCCGAGAGGCCCCTTCCCGATCCCATAAAAACCCATTGATAGGATGGGCTCCACACGATGGAGGAAAAGCCAAATAACCATTCTGTCGTTTCTGCTGATGCCTTCGTCTTGGAGGCTTTCTTAACACCCAACAGCCACACTGAAAAGTTAAACAAAGCAGCCGCGCAGGGAAAGGTTCGTGGAACCAGACCATCGCTCGATTCCCCACCGGGGTTCCCGTGAGCGTCTTACAGAGCGAGACTATCGAACGGCAAAATGAGAAATTCCATGACCTGTTATGTCATATCGTTCAAATACGTGGCTATCTCTTCGGCGTATGGTATATACATTTTCTTGGCATTAATCCGAAAGAGCTGGAGGAAAAAGAAATTTGAATTTTAATGTGATATCCTCTTTGCTTCTGTCATTAAGTTTCTAAGATCTGACTGTTCCAAAGTGCGCTCTATTTAACGTAGTCGGGGATTAACCTCACCTTCCCTCCAGTAGCACCTGTGGAGGGTTTCACGTATTCCTTTCAAAGCCTCTTTCAAGACGAAGATTCAAAGAAAGATCGTCTGTCTGTGGTAGTTTTGCTATAAAGAGCCCATTAGCAAACTTGAAATGTGTAAATTACACAGAAGGTTCTCAGACGCGGTTCAGATCGTCAGAGCAGCGGCCCTCTTCCCCAAAGCCTAATGTAGAGAGCAGGCACTTGTTTTAACAATCGGTTGAAAATAATACCCAGGAAATCACCTTCATGATGAAAGGATGAATTGCTTTGTACCGCGGATGTGTATTATGATATGAATGGCTGTAAGACAGTTTTATTCTTCCTGTATGGCAGGCACTTGTCTCCGCAAGCATAGCATTAAAATGCAGGGCTGAATCCATCCCACAGAACGGGCCTCAGAGCTCACTGAGTCACAGGCTTTAACCCTGGGCAGATATGGTAACAATCGTCTCTATCACCCCTGGGGGGGGGTGTTTTATCAATATTTTATAATAAGATCATCATCTTCTATAACCTACACCCTGTGATGTGTAAAGAACGGGACCAGACACAAAATCCGAAGCAGGATCCAGGTTCCGAGCTGTCGGCCCAGAGCCGGACGCGGGGCTCGAACGCACAAACCGCGAGATCACGACCGTAGAGGAAGTCAGACGCTTAACCGACTGAGCCACCCACGCGCCCCTCCGCTACCCTGATGCTTAATACCTGTCAGTGGTCTCTACAAATGTAGCTAAAGGTGTTGTTTTTTGTTTTTTGTTTCTTCCTGTAGGGATGCGACAGACAACTATTTGCACACCATGCCTGGGGTCAGAGTGGTTCCAGCACTTTATGAAATTTACCGTAGCAACGCTTTGCCTGTCGTCGGAAAATCGACACATGGGCTCTACAGACTGGTCTGCAGACTAAGGCGAGAGAAGTGCTCGATTCAAACACTCTTTGAGGACTTCAACTACACGTAAGGGGCCAGGCGTGACCTGACGGGGCGGGGGGGAACAGAAGGGACAGAGAAGTGCTTCCTACCTCCTGGTGCAGGTGTCCAACGCTTTCCCATACGCCTGCTCAAGAGACCCTCTGGCCCCTGCAGGAGAGGCCACCGTCCGGGTTAAGGAGCGAACATCCAGCCTCAGACAGAGCGACGCGCCCACAGCCACACATGCGTAAGTGGCGCCGGGAGCCCATATTTCTCCAGCTTGAAATCATGTGGGGGTAAGTCAGGTCCATAACGTTAACGTTTAAAAAATAATTACATTTGACCCCAGTGAGCTCCAAGGAACGAAGTCTCAGTTGTCTGCGGGCTCGGTGCAGAGCCGTAGGAGGGTTCCATAGGCAGGACGTGAGGCTCTAGAACAATCCGCCTTGTTGAACCTCCACCTTCTCCTCAAATCGGGCATCGAGGACATGCAGATCCTGGAGAGAATGTAACATCCTCCAACTCAACGGCTGTGGGCCCCGCAGAAAAGAATACTGTTTGCTCATTGTTCCCTGGTTTGTCACGGGATTCGTGACCCCGGATTCAGACTTGAAGTGTGGTCTGCAACGTCTCCTTTGGACAAGGGTGAGGCCTTCCCTGAACAAACCGCCTCCACCACCAGCTGGGTTACCCCCAGTCTCATCCCAAGGCGGTATGCGTTATAACCAGCTGGGGAAACTGAGGCCCAGAGAGCCTGTGCAACCCACGTGTGGCCAATAAAGAGGAAGTCAGGGAGCAGGATTTGAACCCGGGTCTCTCCCTCTTTCTCCAGAACCTGTGCTCGTAGGCCTCATAACGTATTTCGTCCCAGTGGACACTGGAGGTGAGGGGACATTTATGCCCCACTTCTCATGTGTCGTCTCATAGAGAGGGATCCTCCATTAAGGTAACACCCTCTTCCTGTCCCTACTGTCTCTCTAAGGAGAGCTTAATGGCACGCCTGTTGGATCAGAGATGGGGAGAAGGCACCGGCCTGCCGGTGGGCTCAGCTCTTCCCTCTTTGGGGGGGACCCAGTGGTCTGCAGGAAGCGATGGTTCTTTTCTGTGGCTCTGTGCTTGGTGGGGGGGCCCACGCTGTCCCAGCGCAGAAGAATGGAGCACAGCCAATTAGCAGAAGCAACAGTGTTCTTCCCTTGCCTTGTGTCAGTCATGAAGCAGGCACACTATTCTCCACCCGCATGGCCCCTGGGACCCTGCCTGGTACATTCTCCGTGAGCATGGGGCATGATGTGTTATTTACTGAGCTTCTTTTATTTTTTTTTTTATTTTTATTTTTTTTTTAACGCTTTTATTTATTTTTGGGACAGAGAGAGACAGAGCATGAACGGGCAAGGGGCAGAGAGAGAGGGAGACACAGAATCGGAAACAGGCTCCAGGCTCTGAGCCATCAGCCCAGAGCCCGACGCGGGGCTCGAACTCCCGGACCGCGAGATCGTGACCTGGCTGAAGTCGGACGCTTAACCGACTGCGCCACCCAGGCGCCCCCTGAGCTTCTTTTAAACGCATTTGGGCATCTGTAGTTTAAGTGACGAGGCTGTAGGTCTCCTCCCCACCGTGCCCCCCACCAGAGGCTGGGGGTCCCAGAAGGCAGAGAGCCAGAACACCCCCCCGAGACAGCTCCTTCCCTCTCCCACTTCCTTATCTGAGCCTTTTATGCTTTACCAGCTAGCATTTCTTTCCCACGTAGGAGTTCCCTCTGGTGTTGGGTTGTTTTGTTTTCGAGAAGATTAATAAACCACGGAGAATTCAACTTTGAAAGGATTTTTCAGAATTCGTTTCAGGGAGCACACTTTCTTAAAAAGCCATCGCTAAATTACAACACATGAATAGCACCAGGCCACCTATCACGACTTCTCTCTCTCTCTCTCTCTCCTTCTCTCTTTCTCCCTGTCCCCCCACCCCCCCGCCCCGCAACCTGATTAGGATGGTTTCAACACAGACAGCAATAAAAATAACCTCAGTGGTGTGAGGGAAAAGCCTCTGATCTGTAGCATTGGCCAAATTTCCCAACCCCCCCCCCATGACTGGTTTCCAGCGGCCGACATGATGTCACTGAACATGAATTCGAGAAAAGTCGCATCAACCAAGAAAAGGCTTTTTTTTTAAAACTCTGTCTGGTGGCAGGGTCACGAGTCATGTAACCTTGTGGTTTTAGGGACAATCACTATTTTGATGTACAAGACACGGGAAGCTGTTTCTCCTCCACTCTTCAGAAACCCTCTGCAACGAAGAATCCGTAAGGCTTGGCCGCACGGAACCCAACTCCCGTTTCTCTCTTGAAGCTCCGTCTTCTTATCAACAAGAGATGCCTTGTTCCTTTTTGTGGCCAAGATTCCTCCGAGGGGACCGTGACACTATAATGTTATTTAATATGTTCGGGACTCCCTGGGGCCTAGTTCTCTAATTTGCGAGGTTGAAGCCTTCGAGCAGAGTTCTTCCAGCCTTACGTGAGTTTCAGAAAAAAATGTGCTACCCGTAACCACGCCTACATTTTGTGGCGCTCTTTAGAATCAAGAGATATCATCGCTGTTCGAGAACGCTGGTTAATTATATCGTATTCTTCGGCTGACTTTTTTTTCTGGCCAGAAGCAAGGCTAAATCTCCTATTCATATACAGGAAATCTGGGTTATGCCTCTGGTTTTACTACTGACTGGCTGTGTGATCTTTGGCAAGCTGCTGACGGTCTCTGGGCCGTGGTTACAATATCTGAAGGATCAAGGAGTTGGGACATGAATACTGATGGTTCCCATTTGGGGCAGTGTATCCCAGCTGCCGAGGAATAGGTTTTATACGTACTAATTCATTTCATTATTGTCATAACCCCATAAGGTGGGTTCTGTTATTAGCTGCATTATTTTACACAGGGAACCTGAGGGTTAAGAGTTTGTTTTTTTTTTTTTTTAGTTTTTTTTTTTAACGTTTATTTATTTTTGGGACAGAGAGAGACAGAGCATGAACGGGGGAGGGGCAGAGAGAGAGGGAGACACAGAATCGGAAATAGGCTCCAGGCTCCAAGCCATCAGCCCAGAGCCCGACGCGGGGCTCGAACCCACGGACCGCGAGATTGTTACCTGAGCTGAAGTCGGACGCTCAACCGACGGAGCCACCCAGGCACCCCAGGGTTAAGAGTTTAAGTAACATGTTCTAGGCCGCACTGGTAGCAATCGGCAGAGGTGAGACGTGAAAAGCAGACCATCTCATTTCAAAATATGTCTTCAACCATTATGCCTCCCCATGTAGATAGCCACAGGGGTCCCACCTGTGTCTCAAACTCTGTCGCACGGGGGCATTCACAGAAGTAGGTAACATGCAAGAACACTGGTACTTGTAGACCTGCAAAGAACTAGAACGTGAAACATCCGGGTTTTAGATGTTTCCAGACAACACCTGAGGCCAGGGAGTGATACTCAGCATCTCCCTGCACAACCCAGCTGGGAAGGGAAAGGCTCACTGGATGCTGTGTCTGTTCAAAGCAGGTGTTTTGGAAAGATCTTTTCTTATGCATCGGATGCCATCTACAAATTCTAGCTTAAAAAGAAAAAAAATCAGATGTCCCAGGCATGGTGTTGGGCGTGCATAAAACCACTTGGAATTCAGAGTCCTCATTTTACGGATAAAACATGTATAAAGATTTTTTTTTTTTATTTTTACATGTTTATTTTGAGACAGAGAGAAAGAGAGAGGGAGCAAGGGAGGGGCAGGCAGAGAGATAATCCTAAATGCAGAGCCAGATGCAGGCTTGACAGGGGCTCGAACTCACAAAACCGAGAGATCATGTCTTGAGCCAAAACCAAGAGTTCGTAGCTTAACTGACTGAGCCTCCCAGAGGCCCTCAAGTAAAGATTTTAAGTGACTGTAAGTCACAGAGCTAAGAAGTCATGGGACTGAGGCACCTGGGTGGATCAGTCGGTTAAGCGTCCACCTTTGCTCAGGTCATGATCTTGCGGTTCGTGGGTTTGAGCCCCACGTCCGGCTCTGTGCTGACAGCTCAGAGCCTGGAACCTATTTCAGATTCTGTGTCTCCCTCTCTCTCTGCCTCTCCCCTGCTCACTCTCTGTCTCTGTCTCTCAAAAATGAATACACGATGAAAAAAAAAATTAGAAGTCGTGGGACCAAAACTGTAGCTCAGTTTGCCCAGTTCCAGAACCCTGTCTCTGGCCACCAAACCCATGCCCCACCACCCTGCACAGCTGCTGACTTGTCTGAAGGTTTATTAAAAATGGTTAAAGACCATAAAATGAATAAACGCGTTGGGCAAAGAGGCAACTTTGTGGAGTGAGCCACGATTCAGGGGTATCAGTTCTGCCTCCTGATTTTCTCACTAATTTACTGAACGACCTTGCCGAGGTCACCTACATCCTGGGTCTCAGCCTTCCATTCACAATGTAACTGACCTCTGAAACTTATTCCAGCTTTAAATTCGTCACCATTCTGGGGTTCAGCGTCTCACTGGGATCCTCTGTATCCCTTACAGGATAGATTATCAAAGTATAACAATGATATAATCCCTGATACCATTCTGCCAAGACTTTGGGCAACAGAATTATATTAGCTCCGGGGAGTTGGCAGATTTGGGATTTCCAGTGGTCATCCTTCCTCCCCATTCCATACTGCAGGAGACAGCAAGGGAGAGGGCAGGAAATTCCACAATAAGCCCTCATGATGGGATAATAGTCCACTTGGATTTTTGCTGACGGTTTCTTGGACCAAGGAGTCAAGCCATTGGGAATCCAGGCACAGAAGCTATGAATTTTTATTGTTTGCTAATCTAACACACTGTGAAACTATAGCTTCCTCTTCTTTTTACAAAAATATTTATTTATTTTTGAGACGGGGGTGGGGCAGAGAGAGAGGGAGACAGAGGATCAGAAGCAGGCTCTGAGATGTCAGCACAGAGCCCAATGCAGGGCTCGAACCTCGAGATCCTGACCTGAGCCAAAGTCAGGTGCTCAACTGACTGAGCGACCCAGGCGCCCCATGAAACTATAATTTCTCTTCTTAATCTTATAAAGCATATTACATAACGTACACAAACAGCTCACATCTGAGGATCCTAACACACGCATCACATCGTCGTATTTAGCTATCAGCCTTTTCTTTTCGACACCCAGAGCTATCCGTAAATTGCTCATGGCAGACGGAAGTCGCAGGGGGGAACCTTTTGACGGGTGAGCAAATTAAGGAAGGAAGATATTAAGGGCAACGGAGCTGTGAATCGAAGGCCGCACACAGAGATGATGTCTCCATTAAAACCCACGTGACAATATTTGTATCACTGTCATTTTAAATGACAACCAGGAGTAAGCACACGTTTCGCGAGCTGCCGACGTGTGGCCAGGGGGAAATTCCTCAGAAGCTGCGTGAACTGATCCCAAACAGAGGTGAACAAGATGTGACACTTAGGGTACGAAATATGGATGATGGGCCACCGGAGTCTGCAACACAAGCTTTTTCCTCGACATTTGGGTTCTGCTGACAAAGAGTTTGGGGACATGTCCCTAAAGACAAGAGTCTTGTGCTACGGTCGTGTACTTCAGGGGAAAATCTACGGGTGACAGTGCAAAGGGAGGTTGCTGATAAGGGTATTTGGATGTGGGAGGCGTCAACATCTCCCTGGATCGCAGATTTCTGTGCGGTGGCCTCTTACACAAAGTCACGCTATGGCCTCTGCAGCTATAGGCAAAGCTAAGAGCTTACATCCAAACTCGTGAGGCCCAAACTGTTGAACAGGCCCCTGGGACTGTCCATGTTCTTACTTGCCAGGGATATTTTTATGTAAGATTTCATGTAAAATGAAGAAATTCATTTACAATTTTTTTTTTGTTTACATCTACTCGAACACCCTTCTCCTTGGGTGACTCAGTAGGCTCGTGAAATTCAAAAAGATGGCGACCTAACAGTCACCCTCCTTTCTGGACATCATGACGAGCAGTGAAGTTGAGTTAGGAAAACAATTAACCTCAGGAACAAAAGTCAAAGAAGAAACCACACGTCGTGCGCACCCTCGCGGCTCTCCCTCACCGCGAACGTGCACGGGGCCTCGACACCCTCTCTGGATTCACCCTGTAATTGTTACCTTTCAGGTGATGGGAAGAAACCAAGCCAATAGTTCACTGTCACCGCCAAGTAGGGCAAAAATCTGAAGTAGGGCCTCCTTCTGCCTCAGAATCTTTTTCAGCTCTGTTTCAATAGCTAACGTTAATAATACCAGGATGAACACGGCACTTATCACGTCCAGGAATGATCTCAGCACTTGGTGCACATTAACTGATTCAATCCTCAAATCACCTCCACGGGGAAGGCGGTTTTGTCTCTTTATAGACGAGGCAACGGAGGCACAGAAAGGTCCAGGCTCTCCCTCGGGGTCACAGAGCTGGCAGGTGTGAGAGTGGGGATTTGAACCCAGGTCGTCTGCCTCCTGCACCTGCTGGGCAGCACCACACCAGACGGGTGTTATCCGGGAGTATGTTGTCAGGGATCTTCATGGCTGGCTTCCCCAGTGGCTTCCTAGCGTGTATGCATAGGTCCGTCTTACCCTTCTGTAGTTTCTAAAAGAAACTCTAATGTGAAGGGATGTGTCTTCTGGTGTGAAATTTCAGACAAAATATGCATCTGGGGGCAACAACGTGTGTTGAGTGGCAAAGACCCCGAGAGCGCTGATGGAAATGCTGTGTCCACACACACGTCCCTTTGGGGCGATCAAAGTGGGTTTTATTTCCCAATCAACAGGCCTTTGATCACTTACCCCTCGGCAAAATTGAAAGACCCGAAAATCGTCTGGCGGGTACACGATGATCAGGATTGTATTACCTAAGAATCTAGCATGTGGCCGACTTTATCTTGAATTCTCTCTACCTGTTTTGCAGTGTGGAGACTGAAATCTCACCAAATTGCTCTATACCCCGAGTACATTACTGACAATTCATTACTAAATGACCTCTTCCTTTTGTAGATGCCACTCCATCTAGGTTATCCGTATAACAGCTTATCTCATCTTGATTTGATCTAATCTAAGTGTCAACATCGGCGCTCAGAAAGATGGGGCTGGGAGCCCAAGGGGATAGGACCCCTGAGAACCTGGCACTGAAGCCTGGTGGCTAAAAATGGCCAGATTAGTTACTGCAAAGGAAAAGGCGGTCTTCCTGATTTTTCCAATGGGAGCTTTTAAGTTTGTGTTACTTGGGTGGATCTCAGAAGACCTGTGGAGAACGGGGGTGTTTATTTGTGCGATGCCGGCCCGGTCACGGAGCACCAGGTGCTTTGGCCAGTACGAGGATTCTCATTAGGCGCATTAGCACAAGCATCCGGCACTCTGGGGACAAAAACCGAGGAGCGCGGCGACGCTCACCGACTCTGCATGGACCTCAAAGAAAATTATGCTTGGAGCTGGGGATTAACTTTAACCGGTATAGATCCGGCCCCTGGAAACCCCAGTGGTTATGTGCTAACAGTGTTGAATAAAGAGACATAGATGCGTGGATGTGCATTAGAAACGTGTTACATTTCCTTTATAAATATATGAGAGTCTGAGTTTCATATGCTTATAATTTATAAACGTTTGTAATTGTCTCTTTTTGATCCTAGTCATTCTGTGGGTGTGAAGTGACATCTCAGCACGGTTTCACTTTGCATTTTCGTAATGACTAATGACGTTAGCATCTTTTCATGCGCTTGTTGGCCATTTGTATGTCTTCTTTGGTGAACTAGCTATTCCAGTGTTTGCCCAGGTTTAACTTGGGTTATTTGTCTTCTCCTTATTGAGTTGAAGAGTTTTTTATGTAACCTCAATAAAAAGTTCTTTATCACACCCCCCCAAAAAATATGTTAAAATATTTGGAGGACCCTTTACCCAAGAGAATGTGACTGGCCATCGCTCCATCTGCAAAAGAAGCACAACCCAACGGCTCCTTCCTCATTGTAAATTTTTATTTCCTAATCTACCAAACTACCTGTGAACTCCAGTTTGGAGACCGTTGGTCTAGCGCACAAACAGTCATGGTCATTGAACATACTGAAAATGCAAGTGGCAGATTTGCACGTGGTGTGGAAGTGGGGCTCTCAAAACCCGAAATGTGCAACATTAGATTGGCGCCTGCATTTCCCGTCAGATGCTCCGGAGACGCTAAGTGTGGCCATGGGGGTTTTCTCCTCCCTGCTCTCCCAAGAAAAGCACATAATTCAGAAAATATTGAATGAAAGCATAAAGCCCAACAACTATATCTGATAGTATTTTACGAGAGAAGATTCTCATTCACAAAAGGCAAGATGAACCAAGAGTAGGCACACGATGTGAAGCAAGAAGAAAGATATGGAGCACATCTGTCCTAGAAGGGAAGATGATGTTGGAACCGAGAATGACCACCATCAAGTTGGCACAACATAGCACTGGGTCGTCAGGGGAATAGCAGCAGAAATAAGGGTGTCGGGTAAGAAAACTTCATCTCTGATCATGACTCTGCCGTTGAGTCGTTATGTGTTGTTTTGCCTTGCTCATCTTTCCTTTGTTTTTGTTTTTTGTCCATAAATTGCAACAGCTACTACAGTACTTCCAAACTTCAATGCAATGGGGAAAAGTTCAAATGTCAGCATCAACTGCCTTAACTCAGGGACCTTGTCTCACCACCGTAGGAC
The DNA here is from genome assembly GCF_018350175.1 of Felis catus. NCBI lineage: Eukaryota > Metazoa > Chordata > Mammalia > Carnivora > Felidae > Felis > Felis catus. The sequence continues at coordinate 6,761,750 of NC_058374.1, forward strand.
CTTCCACACTGGAAGAACTTGCTGACTGTTGACCGAACTCTATTGAATAGGACACCAAGGTTCATCAACACGGGTAGGGCCGCACAGAACACCTCCACATAAATATCATGGACCTGCTGTGTGTGAAGCACGGAGGAGTAATTCAGCTCATGTAAATCCATTCTGGGCAGGGGGTGGGGGGTGGGCACCTGTGTGTGGGAAGGCATATGTGTAGACGGAAGTGGAAAGTAGAAAGAAGTATTAGAACACAGCCAACGAGACTCAGGCAGATTGAATACTAGCTTCAGCCAGTGCTGGACCCTGGCGACGGTGAAATGGCCCCTCCACCATGCTGTGGCTGTCTCCCAAGTCAGACTGTGTGCCCAAGGACCCAGATATGCAGGTGAACAGACCGTGACTCACACCCAGGTAAACGGTTCTCTCTCAAGGCAAAAGAGGACACTTTCCAAACTCATTCCGTACCCTTCACCGCCACCTTACCCTTGAACTGTTTCCATTTTGTCTTCTGGGCTACACTTCCTATCCATTCTCACCTACGCAAAATGTTAATGCTTTTCAAAAGGCATAGAACCCATTTGATTAAGTATCTGGCCCCTGTTTCCCTCTGATGCTATCATGTTGCATCCTTTACTGTAGCAAAATGATGCTTATTTTCATTTCTACTTAATAGCTTTGCTTGGCATAGATTGATCCCCCCTTCAGCGAAAAGAGAGTCATATATGCAACTAAGAATTTGGAAAAGGGACTTTCCTATGTTTTCCAGAGCGGTGGATTTGGGAGGAATGAGGGCAAAGAGTTTAACTGCTCTTTATTATATTATATGACAGCCCTGGGGATAAAGAAAAGATTGATATACTGAACCTCATTAAAATTAAGAAAGTCTACTCATCAAAAGACTTTAGGAGTGTTAAAAGGCAAGCCACAGAGTGGGAAAATATATTTGCAATACATACATTCAACCGAAGACCTGTGCCTAGAATATACAAAGTAATTCCTACAAATAAATACATAAAACAGTTACCTCAATTTTTTACTAAAGGGAAAAAAGCTTGAAAAAAAAAAAAAAGCAGAGACCCAATAAGTATATTTAAAAGGCTGTCAACACAATTTGTCCTCAAGGAAATGCAAACGGAACCCACAATGAGATACACATTCACTAGAATTGCTACATTTAACATAACAAAACAATACAACACTTTTAGTGACACCGTGTCGCCCTGGAACTCTCCAGCACCGCCAATGGGAGTGGAAAATGATACAGCCACACTGGACACCTGTTTGTCATTATTAATAAAGTTCTACCTATGCTTAGATCCAGCAACCCCTCTCCTACGAATACAAATGTAAATTTGTTCCCCCAAAGACCTGCTTGAGAAGGTTCTCGGAAACATTATTCACAGCAGCCCCAAAGTGGAACTCTACTGTTCATCAACAGTAGAGTTGAATAGAGAGTCATAAAAGGGACTGATATAAAAAAAAATGAACCATTTCAGATAAATGCAACAACTTGGAAAGAATCTCACAAACAGGAAGTTGGAAGGAAAGAAGCCACCCACTTTGTGAACCCATCTATATAAAGTTTAAAATTCAGCAAAAATATTTGCAGGTGATAAGAATCAGGAGACTTTTTTGGGGGGCGCCTGGGTGGCTCAGTCCGTTGAGCGTCTGACTCTTGATTTTGGCTCAGGTCACGATCCCAGGGTCATGGGATCGAACCCTGTGTCAGGCTCTGTGCTGAGCATGGAGACTGCTTGAGATCCTCTCTCTCTCTCTCTCTCTCTCTCTCTCTCTCCCTCTGCCCCTCTCCCCTGCTCTCCATAAAAATTAAAAAAAAAAAAAGGCAGCAGGGTGGGGGTGGGGGAACGGGGGAAAGGCAGCATGTCACCTGGGGGCACAGAGCGGACTCTGGCGTGCTGTTAACTACTGAATCCTCTGATCTGGGCACATTGGAGCTGTGGACTTTGTGAAAATTCCACAAGCTGCCTATAAACAATTTACACATTGTTCTGTAGGATATTTCAGTGAAAAGTTTGTTTTAAAAATGGTGGAGAGCTAATTTGATAAATTAATTTGCTGAGACAGTTTGATAAATGCCTCCTAGTGGTTGCTCTGTGATATTCAGAAACTGAGATATTCTGTTCTCCCTCCAAAATGATCGAAGATAATTAGAAATTCTCAGAAGCTAGATTTGGTGATCTTTAAATGTTCCCTGACACGGGAAACTCACTCTCAAAATGACCTGTCATCTTAAAGGTGACAGGCTGCCTCCATGATGTGAGGGCAAATGGAGAGAGAGAGAGAGAGAGGGCAGGGGAGAGAGAGAGAGAGAGGGAGGGGGAGAGAGACAGAGAGAGAGAGAAAAGCCTGAACAGGAGGATAATTAATCAGTTTGGGGCTAGAGAAAGCGTCTTTGTCTCCAGTTCATGCAGAGATCAGCTCAGCTATGGATGGACCGTAGGTAGGACAGAATGGTTCAAGATGTCAGTCCTTGCCTTTTGGAATCCTAAAAGAATTCTCTGAACGTAATGAGTCCCAAAGGGCTAGTGCCCTTGCGATCTAGCGTCACCCCCTGTATCAGACATCGTATAGCCTTGACTAACTCTTCGTCAGCATTCGAGGTTCAAAATCTACATGCACACACACAAGGGGAACACATTTCTTACATCGGAGACTTTATTGTAGTTGTTTCCCCTGAGCAACTACAAACCAATTTCCTTGGACTGCCATTGAAGATGATTTATCCCCATTTCCAATCCATTTCCCCATTTCTTATTAAAGATCGTAGCTTTCTGGTAGGAAGGCCCAGCCTCCCTGTGCATTTCCCCCTTGTGTTTGTTCTATTTTCTTTTCGGGCTTCCTGAAGGGACCAAACTGTCTGAGGTCTGTTGATGAATCACTTGTTCCCTCCGTATCCTTCCCCCAAAGCTAGGCCACACGATTCATTGCCAGGCAGCATGCTTCCCATGCATCCCAGCCCATGTGGCTACACTGATTTAAGAGACTCCCCTGGTGCTGAAGTTCAAGGAGGTGCTACCTTCAAGGATTTCTGGATTTGGTGGCAGTGCCCAGAGGTGGCCAAGGGGGACTCAGCCATCTCTGCCATCCTCCCCAAGCCTTGATGGGATGGGTCACCATCACTTGGGCATGTCTAAAGTGTCATGTTCCCCATGGCTGCCACCATCCTTTATGACATCCTTTCTTTCTTTATTTTTTTTTTACTAGAAATGTTGGGGGGACGGTCAGAGAGAGAAGGAGAGAGAATCCCGAGCAGGCTCCACACTCAGTGCAGAGCCCAACATAGAGCTCGATCCCATGACCTTGGGATCATAACTTGAGCCGAAATCAAGCGTCACATGCTCAACAGACTGAGCCACCCAGATGCCCCCGTACATCGTTTCTCTAGAAATTCTGGCTCTTCACTGTCCCCAGGTTCATCACAAATGCCTCACACTCTATTTGGCACGTCTGTGAACTACATAACACTCTCAGGACAGGAGTAGGAAAGCTCTAACCCTGGACATGATTCTGGAACAGGTGCCCCTTTCTAGGTCCCTTCTCCCTTCACACTATCTATTCTGTCCCTCGTCCTCAATAAGCCCACACCACAGTGTCTCTCTTACCGCATCTGAACTCGACTAATTATGTCGGCAAAGACCCCGTTTCCAAATAAGGTCACATCCTGAGGTTTGGGGTGGACACAAATTTGGGGGGACGCTCTCCGACCCAGTACACCTGCCAAGGAGCAAGTTCTTTCTAGCTGCGTGGGCCAAACAGACCTGGGTCTGAAGGAGGTGAGCCATCCATGTGCTTTAAGGAACGGCCTCAAAGGGCACTCCAGAGGAGCCTTGAGCACTGGGCTCCACTCTGCCATTTGCTTTTTTTTTATTTAAAAATTTTTAAATTTTTTTATTAAAAAATTTAAAAAAATATTTATTTATTTTTGAGAGAGAGAGAGAGAGAGAGAGGGACAGCTCGAGCAGGGGAGGGGCAGAGAGAGAGGGAGACAGAATCTGAAGCAGGCTCCAGGCTCTGAGCAGTCAGCACAGAGCCCGACGCGGGTCTCAAACTCCCAAACCGTGAGATCATGACCTGAGGTGAAGTTGGATGCTTAACCGACTGGGCCACCCAGGAGCCCCTGCTTCATATTCTAAATACGCATTTAGGACTATAAATACAGTTGACGATGTCCACATATGCTGCCTTGCTCCCTGTAGAGCTGAAGGAACCCCCGATCCAGGCAGATGCTGGAGACAGAGACAAGAGACACCCCCTCCCACTTCCTAAACGCTGCCGTGGGGCTCCCGTGTTGAGAAGTGCACTGCTGGACAAAAGGCCGTGGACAGAGAGGAGGTAGGGTCCTCAATTCTAGACCACTTTTCGCTCTCTTACAGGCACGTCCAGACATTTCACTGCCCTAAGCTGGCCTCGCCTTCCAAACCCGGGTACTGAGTTCCTTCCAGAAAAATTTCTATCCATGAGATTTTTAAACGTGTGGCTAAAGGGAATGTAGCAAACACGTACGATCTGATCCTAGTGACAATGCCCGTGACTCTGCTGACCTTCCCTTCACCGGGGCTGCTCTGGGAGGATTTTTGGCCATCAGAGAACCCAAGAGTCGTCTGTAACCACCCTGGAGGGCTGCAGCAGGTACCGACTCAGCACAGAATCCCAGCAAGGAGCCAGCAGGAGTCCTTTCCTGTGTCCGCTGTGACCGTTCACGGGCGGTGCCCACCCAGCGGGACCCAACACTGGTGTCGGCAGGCAGGTGTCCAGAGCCCGCTGACCCCTGTCCCTTTCCTTCTGCTTCCAAGAATCATCTATTGACCCATCCCCAGAGACCATCTAGCAATCAGATGCGTTTTCTGTCTCTATGAGGCCCTGTGTGTATGTCGTACGTGTGCACGTGCATGTGTGAGAGAGGGTGAGCAGGGGAGGGGCAGAGAGAGGGAGTCACAGCATCCGAAGCAGGCCCCAAGCTCTGAGCTGTCAGCAGAGAGCCTGACGTGGGGCTCGAACTCACGAACTGTGAGACCGTGACTCAAGCTGAAGTTGGACGCTCAACCAACTGAGCCACCCAGGCACCCCTCTTTTAATTTTTTTAATGTTTATTTGTTTTGGGGAGAGAGAGATACACACACACACACACACACACACACACAGCACGAACAGGGAGAGGCAGAGAGAGAGGGAGACACAGAATCAGAAGCAGGACCAGGATCCGAGCTGTCAGCACAGAGCCCGACAAGGGGATCGAACCCACGAACTGCACGATCGTGACTTGAGCCGAAGTCAGAAGCTTAACCGACTGGGCCACCCAGGTGTCGCCCACCCCCTACACTCTTCTTTTAAAACATGCTTACTTAAGAGACTCTTCAAAACTGAGAACAAACTGAGGGTTGATGGGGGGTGGGAGGGCGGGGAGGGTGGGCAATGGGTATTGAGGAGGGCACCTTTTGGGATGAGCACTGGGTGTTGTATGGAAACCAATTGGACAATAAACTTCATATATTGAAAAAAAAACATATTTATTTCGAGAGAGAGACAGAGCACAAGCAGGGGAGGGTCAGAGAGAGAGAGAGGGAAGAGAGAATCCCAGGTAGGCTCCTTGCTATCAGTACAGAGCCCAATGCAGGGCTTCAACCCATGCATTGCGAGGTCATGACCTGAGCCGAAACCAAGAGTCAGACACTTAACCAACTGAGCCACCCAGGCTTCCTGCACACACACTCTTTAGGGCTTTGCGCTCTCCTAGGTCTCAGCAAAGATCCTCCTATGATGAGGACGCTTATCTTTTGGAAGACTCTCAGCGCATTCCTGCCAACTATCATTCTAACAAGATTAGCGTTCAAGCGGCCTTGGCACACGCGAGCAGAGAGTCAAGGGGTGAGCCGGTGCGGGAGTGAGCCCTCCTACAGAGCTGATGGTTTAAAATATTCCGAAAACCTTAAACACGGTACACTGAGAAGCACACGGCGCTCAAGTCGGGAGACCTGGGTTAGGAAACCGTCATCGCCGATCGTTGCCAGTGTCCTCTGGGACCAGCCAGTTACCCTCCTGAGTTCCCGGTGCTCCCGTCTACAAAACAGCAACAACGATACCTACCTTGCGGGGTTGCTGTAAAAACGAACTGGAAGCATCTGTGCGGAGCACCAAGCTGAGCTGCCGTCGGGTGGATGGCTCGATGGGGGCGGGATTGGGTCTGTGAGCGTGTGGTTGGACGGGCCCCCTGGGCACCGTGCCGGAAGCAGTCCGAAGGGAAGTCGGGATTGGATGCACCACCCTAGGGTTTCATGGCTTAGCAAGTGACCGGTCCAACCAGCTCTGTCTGCAGCTCCCATCGGAGCTTCCCAGGCCCAATGGTCAGCCTGCCAAACACTCCCCTTGGGTTGTTTCTATCAGTGTCCCCAGGTAAGGGACATTACAACGTCACTACTCACAGAGTTCACTCACCCCTTGATCCACGTGTAAATTAAACTCCACACGCACATACACAGACACACACACACATACGCCCAGTAGTTTGTAAACCCCCAGAGGGCAGGGAGTCTGTCTACTTGTTCTTTGGTATGTCCTCGGTACCCAGAAGAGTGTCTGACACCGGACAAGGATGTCAATAACGTCAACAACAGCCCCCATGGCTGTCACTCTTGTTATAAACTGAATGCCTACATCCCCCCCTCCCCGATTCATATGTTGAAGCCCCGACCTCTGATGTGATGGTGTGGGAGGTGGGGCTTTGGGAGGTAAGTAGGTCCTCGAATCCCGCTGTTAAACAGCAAGGGCCACTGCACAAATCCCAGAAAGTCACAGTCGCTACCTTCAAAATCACCACCCGGGCCAAGCAATTCTGGAAGAATAGTTATGGAAATTCCCAGGGCAAACGAAGGAGGCCGGTCCTGGGATCTCACGTTCAAGAGACGCATACACACAACCTGCCAAACGTAACAAGCACGTATGTAAATGTGGTCAGAGCCGTGTAGACGGCGCCCTTCGGACTCGGGGTGCAGCGTCTACAAGACCATGGGGCCTGCCCCTTGCCTTGGTCTGGAGCATCCCTCTCTGCAGACATCACCTCTTCGCCTCTCAGTCTTGAGGGTTTTGTTTTCTCCTCTTCTCAGTGGTGTCTCAGTTCTGCATGGACTCGTTAGGTCACTTAAGAATCAGATGGACGGGGGTGCCTGGGCGGCTCAGTTGCTTGAGCGTCCAGCTCTCCATCTCGTCTCAGGTCACGATTTCCCGGTTTCGTGGGTTCAAGTCCCGCACTGGGCTCTGTGCTGGCAGCACGGAGCCTGCTTGGGATTCTCTCTCTCCCTCTCTCTCTCTCTCTCTCTCTCTCTGCCCCTCCCCTGCTCACAATGTCTACGTCTCGCTCAAAATAAATAAACGTAAACAAATTTAAAGAAAAGAATCAGATGGACACACTACACCTCTTCCCCCAGAATAACACTGGCAAAACTTTGCCAATCACTTTGTGAAGTTCATAGGCCCTCTGACGTGCTTACATTTTTTCTGCTAGGGTCTTTGGTCTCAAAGAACTATTCTGTGAGTGGCATTATACAAATAAAATGTCAACAACGAACAGAGGCACAACTGACAAGAATACCTGGGGGTCTTCTGCTGACATCACACAGCTCACCTTTGTCCCCCACCTGCTGATACTCTAACTTTTGCAGGTTCAAATAATCCAGTCCAGTCTATGAGCTCCTTACGATTCTTCAAGGGAGGCAATGAGGCTTCCGAGGTAAGTTTTTGGTGAATCAACTCTAGAAAACTAAGAATTAAATTAGGGGCTCCTGGGTGGCTCAGTCAGTTAAGCACCTGACTTCGGCTCAGGTCATGAGCTCACGGTTGGTGGGTTCGAGCCCCGCGTGGGGCTCTGCGCTGACAGCTGGGAGCCTGGAGCCTGCTTTGGATTCTGTGTCTCCCGCGCTCTCTGCCCCTCCCCCGCTCATGCTCTGTCTCTGTCCCTTCTCTAAAACAATAAATATTTTTAAAAATTAAATCGCATATTTTTGCTCAATTTCAAAAGCTAGCAGGTGTTGATGGTAGAGGGAGTGTTCCTCCCCGGGCCTTCCCCGATCCACGCGGAGAGGCACCACTCACGCAACGCTCTGGCCTTCCCCTAACACCTCACTCATTTTCGGCGAAGGAGGGTAAGAGTCTGGGTGTCTGGAAAGAGGAACATCCTTCTCGTGGGAGGAAGCCGCCGCAGACAGCATACCTTCTCGCAGTGGGAGGTGTGCAGGACTCCGGAGAAATCTATTCCAACAGGGTTAATGTGAGGAAACCCACTGACCTGCGCATAGAAGCCACATTCTCCAATATTATTAACTTTCTTAGTAATAAAAGTCACTTCGGGAACCTGCATCTGCCTGAGTCTTCTGTCTTCTTTCTCAATTGTGTAGAACTCACGTGGGGAAGAGGCGTATTATTTACCGAGGTCTCTCAAGCCCCAATCCTGGTCTAAGGAACTGGCTGTGGAATGTTTAATCCAACGTGCCTGTTGGGAAATGGTTCAAGGAGCCCTTGGTAAAGGCATGGCCCCACTGGACACGTGCCACACTGCGTGACCATAGTTGCAGGAGAACCAGCCAGGCATGTAAATCCTGGAACTGAGTCCTTCAGGCGCAGAGACCTTGGGTGTAGTTTCCATCAGACGGTCTTCCAAAACCGGGAACTTAGGTCTTATCATTCCACTCCTTCCTAACCCCAATAAAATCAGTCCAGATATCCTGATGCCCCCCTACCTAGCTACCCCCTCAAGCTGATATAATCCCCTTTCTGGCTTCTGTTTACTAAAACAAACCTTGCCACCTGCTCATCGCTTTCCAAGACTTATCAACCTGAGAGTCTGTTCTGCAAATTGTTCCAGTTATATTCAGGACTTTGGGTGAGAAGCACTTCTACGGGTTGCTGGGTGTCCTGAATCGCACCTTCCTCTTTCTTGGCTTACGTTCCAGCTCCCCATCTGGTTTCTGGTTTCCCGAAACCCTCACCTCACCTCACCTGTGCAATCTCCCTTACTTCCACTTCCCCTTATGCCTCCATACTTAGAGAAGAAAACGTAAATATAAGGAAGGTTATTACATTAACTTATTACCAAAAGGAAAGCTATACATTCAGGCATTTCCCCATCTCCATTCCTTAATAAGTCCACTAATCCTGGGGACTCATGGGACCCACATGTAACCAGTTGTCGTGCTGGGCTCATGGAGTCAAGTCAGTCAACCGGCACTCTGTCCTTTACTTACGTTAGGTCACTGTGTTTTGGCTTCCAACGATGCTTCCATAATGGCAGCCATCATCCGTAATGACTCTCCCAACAGCAGAGAACAGAAGAGTTCGGATTGATTGGTAGCTTGGTTGGTTACTTGGATGGTTGGCTTTAGCTACTGAGCCCTGAAAACTATCCCGATGACTCTGGTCCGGCTACAAATCAGTCCTGTTCATTTTGAAGTACCTGGCTGGGGTGGGGATCACGACACAGAGCCGCTCAGACCTGCAAGAGACCTATTTTCCTCGCACATGATTCCCAAACAAAGTCCGCCAGGGGATGCACCGGTCCCCGCTTTCTGCGTTCTTTTCACTGGAGTCAAAGAATTTAAAATCCTTCTCCGGTTGCTCACGTAAAATCGTGGTTAACACAAGCACGGCACGGTCCTCGGTGTTTAAGAAATATAATATCCTCAATGCCCTCAGCCGTGAACTGAATTCATATAGCAACCAGCACTACTGGGGGAAATGGCGAAGATAACCGGAAAGTCATTTTTCTTGCTCGCAGCCTGAATTCTAAATCCAATATTTCCTTTAATTCTTGACACCCTGTTTCTAAAGTAAAGTATTTTCTCCAAATCGAGCTGCAGAGGCTGAGGAGAATCAAGTCCCTGGATTTGTTTCCGGGGCTAGACTGCGTCCTAAGTCAGGTGCATTTTCTGCTTGCTCCTGGATGAAAGCAGCCACGGTTTCTTGCGCCTGCCGTCTTCCGGCTATGACACAGGCGGGAAGAAATCATTTGTTCACCTGGTCTGCCTCCGCCTGGACCCTGGGTCCAGTGCAATGCCTCTTGCTGTCAGGGGTCTCGTGGCGTCTAACGGAAGGATGTTGAGTAAACTAAGGTATGTCAGGACCCTACGCTGGGATGTCCGTCTTTCCCCACTGCTCCAACATGACCGAACCAGCAAAGTTTTTTTTCTCTGCAAAGATTAACCTGCACGACGGCTCCTTACAAGTGAAGAGAGCCAAGGTCTTATCCCCTGCTTGGGGAAGTTTCAGGTGCTTCCAAGAGCAGAGCTGTGAAGCAAGCGGCACCGTGGGATGGAGCCCCGCAAGGGTCAGGCTGCAGGTGGACGGCATTTCCATGCGCCCGACCGGTGTGCAAGAACCCAGACGGAACATAAAGGAAGACGTTTAGCGGTTTATTCTTCGTGACCCGGAATGAGCTTTCACAGCAGTGATAATATCCGTAGACGCGGAAGTCATTGTGATCTAAACATACGATGAATGCAAATGACAAATAAAGAAAGTGGAGGCGGGGGGGGGCGCCTGGGTGGCTCCTTCGGCGAAGCGTCCGACTTCGGCTCAGGTCATGATCTCGTGGTCCGTGGGTTCAAGCCCCGCGTCGGGCTCTGGGCTGACAGCTCGGAGCCTGGAGCCTGCTTCGGATTCTGTGTCTCCCTCTTCCTGTCTCCTCCCCCGCTTATGCTCTGTCTCTCTCTTCTCGAAAATAAATAAACGTTAAAAAAAAATTAAAAAAAAAAAAAAAAAGAAAGCGGAGGAAGTCTTCAAAGCACAGTAGATTGTCTGAAGAGCTAACATAAAGACACATCTGTGTCTCCCAAGGTTTATGAAGTCCTGGAGCCAATTTGTAGAACCACTGAACGTTCCGTGCCTAAATCCAAATCCAGACTTTTTCAGACTCCTCGTATGGTGCCCTGGGCAGGCAGGCTCTTCTTCGTTCCTTAACCACACCAGCTTTTGCAGTATTGGGGCCATTTACAATATATTTCCAAGTCCGTGTAATCCACACGTCGGGAGGCATTCTAGAGCCAGGAGAACAGGACCAGAGCGGCTGGCCTTCAAGAACAATCTCGCTCCGTGGTTTGCTCTGGCACCCACCTGCTGTCTCAGCCCTTGTTTCTGCACCTTTAAAGAGATACAACACCCCAAATTTCCTTTCAGTGGACTAAATCAGATCATGTGCAGTCATTTAAAACGATAATCTTTAACCTCAACGAAACGTGTCCACACAATGAGGCTAGCTATAAATTCTACGCTTAAAAGAACGTTTTGCCAATGAAGATATTGTACGTGTTTTTCAAACAGCTCAAGGATTCTTTTCTCCACTTACTTCCGCATGAGTTGGGGTTTTTTCCACATTCAGAAGCAGAGAAAGTTGTCCCTGCAAAATAGGTCCCTACTGTTTCATAAATATCACAGTGAGGATTAACAACTTGTCAAAAAGTTCTTCATGAAAATGTGAACATCGTTTTATGATGCGGTTCAGTCTGACAAACATTTTGTAGTGAAAGCCAGTCTTAAAAAAATGGAACCGTTCTTTAACCATTATCTTTATTTTTGCTTCACTTCTAATTTTTGGATATTATGACTGGCTTCTGGATCTATTGTCCCAGGTCATACACAGATGGAGAGATGGAATGAGAAAGACTGAAGATGTTCTACTTTACGAGAGACTAAGTAAGAGTTTAAAAACCCAGGCAGGAGACATTCAATTCTCATTGAATTGGACCAACATATACGAAAAGATCTTAGACCCCCAAACTCTGTTGAAAGGCACCTGAAAAAAACCCAGTGATTCTCAACGTTGACTTATGTGAGAATCATCTGAAGAGCTGTCAAATTTTCCATCTGTGACCGTAGTGGGTTGAACAGTGTTCCCCTCTCCTGAATTCATATCCATGCAGAACTTCAGAATGGGACCTTATTTGAAAATGGGGTCTTTATAGACGTAATTAGTCAGGGATGGCTATGAGCTCATGCGGACGGGGCGGGCCTAAATGCAAAGACTAATGTCCTTAAACGAACAGCGGGGGACACAGAGAGACACTCAGACACACAGAGAGAAGAAGGCCACTGGAGTCAGATGCAGGGATTGAGTGAAGCAGTCACAAGCCAAGCAGTGCCTGAGGTCACCAGACCTGGAAGAGGCGAAAAAGCTTCTCCCTCTGGAGGGAGCATGGCCTTGTGGACACCTTGGTTTTGGACTGATAACCTCCCTACTTGCGGAAGAAGTAGTTTCTGTTGCCTTAAGCCACCCCATTTGCGGTATTCTGTTACGGCAGCCCCATGACGCTGATACGGCAAACTCGTCTTCAGGTTTGGATTCCAGAAAATTGCCTGAGGAAGGCAATTCTTATGAGTCATACTGTGAACACGGGCTGGGTTCTTTCTGAATATGGAATTATTCTGCGATCTCTGTCTGTGGGAATCCAAAATTAGAGTAGCTGTTGAACCCTGACCTCTCACCTTCCATATTGTCCTAGATTCCCTCTCCAAGACTAGAAGCTTGAGTGGCTAAAGGCCAGGCTTTTTCCCCCCTCCCAACACCGACCTTCCAGGTGAACTAGAAAGCAGTGAATGTTAACACAGTAATCCTTCAAAGTGGAGACCAAAAGTGCCATGACAGGGCCCTCTTGACTCACGACCTTTATCACTTTATCAACTATGGATCTCATGAAAGAACTTTTCTTTGGGAACAGCAAGTCTTGAGCGCTTTTAGGTAAGGGTCAGTACCCTTTCATTATGCTAAAAGACGGAACTGCAGTATGAGTTGTCAACACAGGATGTAGAAAAGTAGGGGCAGAGGGACTAGTGTGAACATTCCCTAGACTGTTGTTTCTCAAGCCTGGTACACTTACATATGTAATTGAAACGGTATTTTGGGGGAAAAAAATCCCCTTTGCTTTTGCGTAGCACTCTGATATTTTAATTTAATTTAATTTTTGAGAGAGTGCAAGCAGGGGAGGGGCAGAGAGGGAAAAGGACAGAGGATCTGAAACGGGCTCTGTGCTGACAGCCGTGAGCCTGATGCGAGGTTCGAAACTCACGAACCACGAGATCGCGACCTGAGCCGAAGTTGGACGCTCAACCCACTGAGCCACCCAGGCTCCCGAGGCACTCTGATATTTTATATCTCTCTTTTAATCTGACATCGATTCACTACATTGATTTCATGGCCCCCAACGAGTCAAACCCCCAGCTGAAAAGACGCCTAACTGGAGGATTTGATCACAGACAGGGCATTAGAAAATACCAAGGATTGTGGTTCGAACAATGCCCTCATTCGTCAGAGACACAATGAGAACCGAATCTGCATTCATTTCCTTCTCCATGTCGGGGGCCCTGACGAGCTTGGCTCGGGGAGCGGGCTGATCGGCCGTGGAAAAGCCGGGTGTTGGGGGTGACCCGGCACTTGCTCCAGGTGAGGCCTGTCCCCGGTCCCTGCGTGCACTCCGGCATCATTCCTGGGCTTGGCGTTTTCTGGATGTATTTCTCATTATTTAGAGGAACCCGGTGTCCCCGCCTCCTCCTAGGCCCAGCCATAGGACTCCGGGTAACACAGGCTGGGGGCGTGCCCAGGATGCGTGTGGGACTAGAGGCTTCTTGCAGGGCAAGGTTGTAAGAATGAGACGGCATGATGCCAGGGAGACTTTGTTCTAAAATCCCTCAGCTAAGGCCAGAAGAGGGAGAGAGATGACACAGATGTGGTGCCGTCATGATGACCGTTGAATCTGGTGCATTTGCGGGAATTCGTTTTTCTATTGCCTTCATTTTGTGTGTTTCAACATCTTCTTCATTAAAATACTAAAAACCAAAAAGCCCCCCCCCAAAAAAAAAACTCTCCACCATTTTAGAATATACCACACGCCCCTCGGCTTGGACATTGTATGGTCACTTTGAGGTTCTTGGGGAAGGCTACCAATTGATCCTCAAATGATCTCTTGTTGGAAAAACACAGCAGGCGAGAGAGAAACCAGAAAAATCCATGTAGTGAGAAGCTTCTATCCAGAAGACTTTCTTACTCCCGCATTTACACAGTAATCCGGCACTAATACGGCCAACGATCTGGTCCCCTTCCTGGACTGCTTTGTATTGTTTCTTTTTTTTTTAAATTTTTTTTTTAACGTTTATTTATTTTTGAGACAGAGAGAGACAGAGTGTGAACAGGGGAGGGGCAGAGAGAGAGGGAGACACAGAATCTGAAACAGGCTCCAGGCTCTGAGCTGTCAGCACAGAGCCCGACGCAGGGCTCGAACTCACGGACCGCGAGATCGTGACCTGAGCTGAAGTCTGACGCTTAACCGACTGAGCCACCCAGGCGCCCCTGTATTGTTTCTTATGTTGTCATCGAACTGTTCCCCCAAATACATGGGAAACTGCTTACGGAAACGGAGACTGACCGGTGCGCTTTCACTTTTCCAGAAGCCTACCTCTTGCACATTGTAGGCCTCTTGCAAATGTTTGACAACCTCACTTTTAAGCAACGTTTCCATCCACGATACCATCACCCTGCTTATTAGATGTGGAGTGAAAACACACTGGGCATTTATTGTGTGGCAGCCACTTGGCAAAGAGGTTTCTATAAATTATCCTTGTTGAGCAGTTACTCTCAGAAGTTACAGACAGGGAAACTGAGGCACGGAGAGATTTTTTTTTTTTTAAGTAACTTTCTCAAGGTCGCAAATCTATTTAGTGATGGAGCCAGATTGAGATCCCAGAAAGACAGCCTGATGCTTTAATTCTTCCTATCAGTGAGTACAGATCCCTTGACCCTAGTTTAGGGGGCCCATGAGAATGCTTTTGAGCATGGGGTCCAAGTTGACTTGGAATTCAGAAACATGTCATATAAAGACAATATAAAGGACTAACACAGCGCTCGATGTTGCACAAATATTGTTTAATTTAATCTGCATAAAGACCCCTATGTGCTCGCTGAAGGCTTTGGGACTGAGTTTACTCCAGCTATAAAACGGGTGAATTAAGGGTTCTAAGAGAAGTCTGTGGTCATGATGACGTAGCCGCCATTGGTGAATAAATCCTAAACAATCGCTACAAGGGACAGGGCAGAACAGAGTCCCCATGAAAAGAATCAGAGTTTGGTAAACCGACAAAGTCATGAGCAAATCAGAAAACCCGAAGGAAAGTCAAGAGCACAGGGGAGGCCAGATGTGGTAACTCTGTGGGAAGCACGCATGGAGACTGGGCCATGGAAGGAAGATAATCCCCAGTGGACTGGGAATCTGAATGTCACTTCACTCTCTCTTAGATTTGATACACAATAGAATCGGCATCTCTCAGAAAAAAAAAATTCGAGAAAAAGCTCTTAAGGATGGAAAGGAAATCTTTTAAGGAACAATCAAATCACATGATCAAAGAGGGAAGGAATTTACGCCTCCCAGTTGTAGAACCAGCTTCTGAGATTTGGTGCTAATAAAATTTTAAAAACCTAAGAGTCATAAACAAAACTAAAAATCCATCAAAAGACTTGGGGAAAATATTTTTCATACGTGTGGTTTTGGTTGGGAGGAGGAAACAGAACACACAGCACAGTGAATCTATTTCCTCACCTGCCACCTTGAGAGCAGAAACTCCATTACCGTAGGCAACGTGGTCTCGGACCCAGGACAGTGCCAGATGCACATTAGATCCCAGTAAATGTTTGTTTTTGCACAACTAGAACTAGGCAAGGCAAAGTCATCCAGAGCTCAAAGGATGACCAATTATATCATTAAATGATCAGCAGCTCACTGGAGAGCAGGATGGATTTTTTGAGATGCCGAAAGTTTCTCGTCTCCTGGGGTCCATTTTGCTGATGTCTGTCCATCTCTCTATGATATTTTTGTAAGAGTGCCTGCCTATCATTCTACCAACTCCCTCTCACCACACACACACACACACACACACACACACACACACGGCATTGCAAAAACCACACAACTCTGATTGGCAGCATTTTCATCTGCAACACAGAGTTTTAACATATACATCTATTTTAAAGTCTTTTTTTTCTTACGGGAGCCATAAACTTGAATTTTTTTTTTTTTCCTTCTCCTGGTCGACCTGAGACATTGGTGCGGTGTCTCTGAAAGACCCTTGGCTTCCTCAGCTGGGTCATGGTCAGTCCAGACGGGTGACAGTGTCCAGGAGGGATCCCCTCGAGCTGGGATTTAAAACCTTGTGGCCAATGAAAATATCAACAAAAGCCTTAAAGACCTCATGGGATGATGCAGCCTAAGCCAACTCACACTATATAGAAATACAGATCAGAAAGGTATTTTGCAAGTTGGAAAAGAGATCCAGATATTGAAACATTTTGTCCACTTGTGTTCACAAGACGTATGGCTTGTGGGTATAGTGTTTTCCACCATTATCTTAGGGTTTTAATGTTGCAAAACCAAAGTTTCTATCCTGGAGGTAATGTAAAGTGTCTGATAAAACGTACAAGGTGGCGGCAGTGACCTCGGTGAGCAGGAGAAACATTCATGAGAAAACCCTCATTTACCACCTTCCCAACAACATAGAATTCACCGTCTGTGGTTGCTTTACCCCTCCAAAAGACGGGTGATTTTCCTCAGTACCCGCCAATCAACTCTTACCTTCTCCTTGTTTTCTGAGGAATAAATATTGATGATTTTTAATGTGCGTGCAGCAAAAATATGAAATATACATATACCTATGCTGTGACTTTGGGCCATTTCTTCTCTCTCTCGAAAATGGCACAAAATATAAATGATTCATTTCACCGAGGAGTTAGCTCTAAACATATCCCTAAATGTTCTGATCTTTCAGTTCAACAATATCAGGATATTTGGTGGTAATCAATTATTAAAGGTGCCTCGGTCAGGAAAATGTCAGTGCCTCTTTCCTGAAGTGACATTATTTGTGTTTAGAATAGAATTGTCGAAAGAGAACAGAAGAGCAGTGAGAGTTCAGGAAAACATCATTTGATTTTGTTAATGTCAAAATCTCCTCAAGTTCAAGAGGTTGATTTCTAAATGGGTGTTTGCACAGAAGTGTCCAAATATTTGTAAGGATTTTAAAAAATAGTAGTGGGTGCAAAGGGCGCTTAGAGATATATAGAAGGGAAAGCAAAGGTTGGTTTCTATAACAACTTGCTACTAAAGTTAAGGACCAGTGAAATATTAAGCAGAGTCACTACAGGTGAGGACCATCCAGGATGGTTACAAATGTACTCTGTCCAAAGATCTTAAAAGAGAATTACCACTGACCGGATTCCATCTATCCCAGATTGTCATCCATCAAAGATCGTTACGTAACAACCCAGTTGGTGTCTACGCGGCTCAGATTACAAAAACACAGGGCCTGAGGCGGGCGTCTCCCTGGGGAAAGTTATCCAAATTCATAAAACGAGTGGGGCAAAATTCGGTGAGGCACTGGATGTCCAAGAATAAGCTGTAGTAAGAGTCTGGGGAGGAGAAAGAACATGGCGGATGGGAGCGATCTGGGAACATCTGGGCTGAAACTGTAAAGATAAGTAACGATTGGGAAGGAAAAGGCCAAATCTGTTTTTTTTTTTAATTGTGATAAAAAAAAACCCCATAAAACATAATTTCTCATCTTAACCATTTTCAAGGGTACGGTACAGCAGTCGTGGTGACCGTATGCATCTTGCTGTGCAATAGAACTCTATAACTTTTCACCTTACAAAACGGAAACTATACTATAGTTTAATATATATAGTTTATACTACCCTGGACTATCCTGGCCAGTTCTCCTTTTCCCTCCGCCCAGCCCCTGGCAACCACCGATCTAATTTTTGTCTCTACGAATAGGACTACTTTATTTTTTAAATCTTTTCTAAAGTTTATTTATTTTGAGAGACAGAGAGAGGAAGAGAGAGAGCTGGGGGAGGAGCAGAGAGAGAGAGAGGGAGGGAGAGAATCCCGAGCAGACTCCTCACTGCACAGAGCCTGACGTGGGCTCAATCCCGTGAACCAAACTGTGAGATCATGACCTGAGCTGGAATCAAGAGTTGACCCACCCAGGTGCCCTTATAAAGGTTTTTTTTTTTTTTTTTTGAGAGACAGGGACAGGGACAGAGAGACAGAGAGAGTGGGGGAGGGGCAGAGAGAGAGGGGGGGAGAGAGAGAGAATCCCAAACAGGCTCCACACTGAGCGCAGAGCCTGACACAGGGCTGGATCCCATGACCCTGGCATCATGACCAGAGCCGAAATCAAAAGACAGATGCTCAACCGACCGAGCCGCCCCGGCGCCCCTGAATACGATTGCTTCCGACACCTGGCGTAAGTGGAATCCCACAATATTTGTCCTACTGTGGCTGGCACATTTCACTCAGCGTCACGTCTTCCAGGTTCATCCATGCTTCAGCACGTGGCAGGATTTTTCCTTCCTTTTTTAAGGCTCAACAATATGCGTGTATGTATAGACCACACTTTCTTCCTCCATCCGTGTGTCAGCGAGCATTCAGGTTATTCCCACCTCTTGGCTATTGTGATTAATGCTGCTATGAACACAGGTGGGCAAGGATCTCCTCGAGATCTGTTCTCAATCCTTTGGGGCATATTTCCAGGGCTTGCTGGATCATATGGCAATTCCATTTTTAATTTTGTAGGGAACTTTGAAAAGGAGCAAAGCTTTTGGGAAAGGCGGCTCCGTTATTCAGGAGGGTAAGTGCCAGTCAAGGTGTGTGCGACGGCCAGTGGCTGGACCAGAGGATTCCAAGAGTGGGACACAAGCCGGACAAGTAAGAAGGAGCAAACTCACAAAACGCCCGGGAAAACAGGCAGAAACACGAAAGTCCCAGGGAGCAAGCATGGGGTGAGACCCGGCAGCTCTGTGCGGGATGAAGCATGGAAAAGCGATACGCCAAAAAGAGGAGCTCCTCGATGCATTTATCAAGCACCTGCTGTATGCCTGCCACATGCACACAGCTATTCGAGGTGCTGGGGGACCTGGAGTAGACAGTACCGAGAGAGCCCTTCGCATCAACTTCAATTCTAGTGGAGGAAGAAGACAGTACACCAGCAAGAATGTGTGTGTGTGTGTGTGTGTGTGTGTGTGTGTGTGTGTGTAAAACTAGCCAGGATGATGAGTCCTGGGAAGAAAACCCAAGCAGCATGAGGAAGGGAGAGAGGGTGAGGGTTTTAAACAGGGAAGGTCAAGGCAAGTGCCGAGCAGACACTGGAGTGAAGCAAGAAAGCCAGCCTGAAGCAAACCTAAAGTAAATCCTTCCAAGCAGGGGCAACAGTGAGCACGAGGTAGGCCTGTGCAGGTGTGCCCGGGGAGGTGGCATACAGACCGTGGGGGCAGACCCAGGGGCAGGGGCGGGTGAAGAAAGGCTGATGGGGGAGGGGCAGGGGCGCCTGGGCCACTGGGTCGGTCGGTTAAGCGTCTGACTCTTGGTTTCAGCTCAGGTCATGATCGGGGTCCGTGAGTACGAGCCCTGTGTCAGGCTCTGTGCTGACGGCGTGGAGCCTGCTTGGGATTCTCTCTCTCTCTCTCTCTCTCTCTCTCTCTCTCATTCTCTCTCTCTCTCTCTCTCTCTCCCCCTCCCCCATGCACTCTCTCTCTCAAATAAATAAATAAGCTTAAAAAACATAAAAGAAGGGCTGACGGGCTGTCAGACCATCGTGAGGACTCAGGCCTTTGCCCCAGGTGATGGGAAAGCGTTTCCCAAGGACCCTTCTGGCTGCTGCATGGGGCGCAGACGGGAAAGGGCAGGTGCGTGATGAGAGCATCCAGTTAGGATGTGGTCACAGACCAGGCCCGGGAAGGTGGCTCGGACTCAGGTGATATCCGCGGATCAGCGGAGAAACTGTCGCATCCTGGCTGTACGTGTCGAGAAGGGTCAACAGGAGTGACCGATGAGCTGGATGTAGAAAGGGGGACGTTTTTACGTGACACCCGGGTTTTTAGCCTGAGTGACGGCCGGAACACTGGCGGGGGAGGAAGCTGGTCTTTTTGTGGGCTATCGGGTGAGATTCGCAGGAGTGTGCAGTTTAGACCAGAGCCTGGATGCGGAGACCGCGCTGACCCGAGGGCGACATGATGGCAGGCTGCGGGGTTGTGCAAGGTGACGGGAGGCGGTCTCGGGGAAAATGACAGCCCCTCCTGACAGATCAAAGCAGCGGATCAGTGAGATCTCGGAGGCTCCAGGTCAGAGATGGGAAGAGGTGCAGGCTGATAGGGTTTCGGTCTGGTTCAACTGCACCTTTTCCCAGTCCCGTTAATATGTGAATCCAGGGATCCCATTTCTGATGAGGTTTCCATACACTGGCAAGACTCGGCGACGAGATTTTGGTGGACGTTGTTGGACGGGAGGGCTGCGTCTAGTGGAAGCTTGCATTTTCCCCAAAGTCCTCAATACACGCAGGCTCCCAAACCCCCCTTTTCAAGAGCCTTTTGCCTTTCCGCTCCAGCGTTTCCACCTGTACAAAAGATGGCACTGTGCTGATCACGTCTCAGGGTTGAGGGGGGCAGGACCCCTTCGCAATAAGAGTGTTGAACAGAGGAGGAAATATTCTTGGACGAAGTATCAGAGACACAGGTATAAGCATTTGTCGAAAGTCACTGAGCTGGGGGTGCTGAGACGTGCGGGGTACAGACAGTGGGGTGCCTGCAAAGGGGCGACGTTTATGAGAAGTGACACGTCTCCCCTCGCGGTACGGACGTGCTGAGAGGGAGCTCGAACAGGGAAGATCGGGGTAAGCCGACAACGGCCCGGTCCTGTCTCAAATCCGTACACGGTACGGGTGGGGACCCCCCCTTCAGTACTGCTCACCCCAACCCCTGCAGCCAGGTAGCACCCCTCCCTCTCTGCAGCAGCAGACAAGAGGGTTCCTGTCCGAATGAATGCATGAGTGAATGAATGAATGAATGAAATACACTTGGGACCTGGGGACACCAGGCACAGCCGGCAGCAGCATTAGGCCGAAACCACACGCGAAGTGACGCGCTTGGAGATTGAGGACTCTGGCCTCAGCCCCTCACTGTGCTCCCAGACACTCTGCAGAAATGGCGGCCTGCAGAGAAGCTGTTCTAGGGAACAGAGCAGTCCTGCCTGCTTCCTCACGATGGCATGTTGTGCCTCAA
The DNA here is from genome assembly GCF_018350175.1 of Felis catus. Lineage (NCBI taxonomy): Eukaryota > Metazoa > Chordata > Mammalia > Carnivora > Felidae > Felis > Felis catus. The sequence continues at coordinate 6,782,841 of NC_058374.1, forward strand.
CTGGGGACTAAGAAAGAGGAAGGCCTAGGACGGAGACAACAGGCTCCAGGACGGCGGCACAGGAAAGTCCCAGCGACGCGGCTCTGTGCCAGGCTTCGAAAGCAAACCGGGACGGAAGAGGGGGAGCACAGAGGACACCCCCAGTGGGCGGCAGGACGGAACCGATGGATTGTCTGGAAGCGTCCGCAAGCATCTGGCAAGGTCATTACTAGGCATGTGCCAGATGTGTCAGGGCATCTGGAAAGAGTTAGTGATACGTGCATAGGAAACTCGGCAAGTGGTGGGAAAATGAGGCCACAATTCCAACAATAACAAAGTAGCGTAAGATGCTTCTTGACTCATTGGTGGAAATCCGTACACGGTGTCCTCCCGTTGATTGACTTAGCCACCGTTTGACACAGGAGAAGACGGAGGAAGAGAAAACAGGGGCGGGGTGACGGTTGAGGAGAGCGAGACCTTCAAATGATCAAAAAGGCAAGATATTATCTAAAATCATAAATGAACGAACGGTAGTGTACGTGCGTGACCGGGAAATATAGAGGCAATTAGAAAAACGAAAATGTTGGAAGCGGCTTCTTATCATGGGGACGGGGTGAGGACGATGAGGGACACCAGAGAGCTGTGTCAGGGCTCTCAGGAGACGGCTGTGCCCCCCTGCTCCCTGCACCTGCTGGAAGGTTGGGGCCTCTTCCTCCGTGGGCTCAGCCTGCACCGGGACAGGTGAAGAGCCGAGGGCCTGATGCTCCCAGAGCCCCTCACACCAATCACGGGTGGGAAGTGGAAGGTGAATATTCCAAACCCTTCAGCCCTCGGGTGGGTCAACCCCGAGGCGTGTCCTACCCCAACCCCAGAGCCGTCTGGTGGGGTTAAACCCCAGCTGCGTACAGAGTTGTCCCGCACATCACCACTCCCCGACGGGCTCCCTCCCTCCCCTTCCTTTCCCACTTTCCAGCTCCTCAGTCAGTGCTCCTGGGGAGCACCTCCCAATGAAACCACCCGCACCCACGCGTTTCGCCAGGTTCTGTCTCTTGCGCACGCTAACGCAAGCCATTTTTCAATAGAAGTCTCTCAGAACTACGGGTACCGGATTCCTCCAACGATGTCCGCGTGTTACCTGGATAAAGATGAAATTTAGTCTTGAAATGGTACAGGAAGCGGGGGGGGGGGGAGGGGAGAAAAGCAAGGTAGAAGAATGGGTTACCTTCTGCCATCACGTCGTATTGGATCTCTCAAGATATTAATTATTAATTTCTTCAGAACCCAAGTGAGTTTACAATAGATTCATTGTCACATTGCGGGGTCAGTGAATAAGCCAAGGAGCAGAATTTGCCACTGGAATTAAAAATAATCCCTTGGGGCGCCTGGGTGGCTCAGTCGGTTGAGCGTCCGACTTCGGCTCAGGTCACGATCTCGCGGTCCGTGAGTTCGAGCCCCGCGTCGGGCTCTGGGCTGATGGCTCAGAGCCTGGAGCCTGCTTCCGATTCTGTGTCTCCCTCTCTCTCTGCCCCTCCCCCATTCATGCTCTGTCTCTCTCTGTCCCAAAAATAAATAAATGTTGAAAAAAAAATAAAAAAAAATAATAATCCCATCACACGCATTACTTGGTAGTGCTGCCTTCTGAACACATGTCTGGGAGAGGGGGACCCGCTGCCAGCCTGGCAGGCTTGGGGCTCTGAGTCAGTCCGAGTTGCAGCAAACAACAGATTCTCCTGTGATTTCTCTGCTTCCACGTCTGTCCCTGCACTAGAGCGAACGGGCGTTTGTTTGTTCGTTTTCTCCCCTGTAGATTTGGAGAAGCGTCAACCAATTTGACAAAGTATTGATTTTACTGCTTATAAATTATTGCTCTGGGAGTCTGACCAAGGGCCAAAGGACTATCGCTTGATTAGGATTCATACGACTTCCAGCTTTCTACATAATGGGACTGCGGTTAGCGTCTGAAATCCTCTAAGGTGTATAGTTGGACATTTTGAATTTTTCATCAATTCACACGCAGATGAATTACTGCATCACCGGCTTATCAGCAGATCCCTTATGATCTGCGGCCAAGGATTCCATTGGTCAATGTGTGACGAGCAGGTCAAAGCCACGGCCACGGCTCCCAAGACCCGGTGGCAGGAGGCGAGGGGGGGGGGGATTGTCAGCTGGGACCGATCACCTCGGCAGCCGGAGAACCAAGATGCTCTCCAAATCTGGCCTCAAGGAGCGCAAAGACACCAGAAGTGCCAGGGAGGCCTCAACTCTCAACATCGCACCACATTCATTTTACCAGTCCTGGCGTGCACCTACACTTGACCTACCTTGCTAGCAGCTTCACGGCTCAGGACGCAAAGGAAGTCATATCCGCTCACACCCAACCACCGCGCAAGGAATACACCAGACACCGCGACCTCTGAGAGTAGCGTCTGAGAGGCCACGGGCCAGAAGGAGCTCAGGTTCGTGAAAAATGGCAGGAACAAAGAACAGAAAGCGCATTAAAAAATAATAATCAAAGTCGAGGAATAAAATGGACCAGATACAAGGCCATTGCTTAAGAAAATGAATGCAACGTTAACAACTGGCAAAGAACCACTCAACTCCTAGGTCCTTGGTTTTCCCATCAGAAAAATGGGTGAGCGTCCTTGAAAAGGAAGAGGAAGCCAACAGAGGAGAAGATATACGTGCCACTCTTTCAGGGACTCTAGCTCGCCAAGCACCTGCGATGGAGAGCCGAAGGGAGGAAATGAGCTTACGGATCTGGTCTCAGAAATATTGCCACGATTAGAAGGGAGCGGGCCGGGGGACAGAAGACAGACGGCGGGCGAAGGGTATCGGGGCCTTGCCAGAAGAGGCAAAGGTGACTTCCAGACGAGGCAAAAATGGGTAGGTCTGGGGTGCTCCAGGGGCTCTTCAGTACAGAGCGTCCAGGGGGTGATTTGGAATATCCCTAATTAACGCAAGTTTGTTAGGAATCTGTCAGCCGGGGAAATGTCAGGAGCCTGGTGTCGGTCTGTGCCCCGGGGACAGACAGGAATTCCTTATTATATCTTTGGTAATGAGCTGACAAGTGGATGCGGGCTGATAGCAGGATAGATGGCCCCGGAGCCGTTGAACAAACGGGCACGCACGAGGGGCGAGATTAATCAAAGTTAACCTTTCAAGAGGCAGTTCGTGGCGCAGTAAATAATCGCGTCGAAGAACTTGCGGTTGGGATGCAGGCCTGCAGTTACCAGCCGGGGGCAAGTTCCTTCCGTCCCTCCGCGAGCCTCAGCTCTCCGATCTGGACGTGAACGCTCGCGACCCCGGAGCCGGGGGCGAAAGGAGGCAGCGCCCGTCGTGGGCTTCCGCAGGCCTGGTGTGCTCCAGGGAGTGCCCGTCAAAGGTCACCCCCGTCCGGTGGGTCCCTAACCTTCCGGGTCTAGAAGCGGGGTAATCCATCTCATCATTTCGTCCCTGCTTCTGGAAAGAATCCACAGTCGAGAACCTTATCCTCAAACCCACCTTCCCCAACGTGACCTCCGTCATAGAGAAAATAATACGAAAGTAAGTGAACTTTCTCTGCTTCGCTGCGTCTCGCTTCCTCTGCTCAGTATTTCAAGAGCATGTGCCCCAGTAGAAGAGGAGCGAACGTGCACCGTAATCATGTCTTATTGTGGTAAAGAACACACAATACAACATCCACCGTGTTAACCATTGGTAAGTGTCCGTGGCCTGGCATTAACCGTAAGGCGGGAGGTGCAACACGTCTCCAGAACCCGAGCCTCTTGCGAATCTGCAACCCTGTGCCCAATAACCAGGGGTTCCCACTCTCCCCTCCTCCAGCCTCTGGCAACCACCATGCTCCTGGCTGTGTCTGTGATTTGACAGTGCGAGGGTGCCTCACCTGAGTGGACTCGGGCGCTGCGTGTCCTCCTGTGAATGACTCATCCCCCTGGGCGCGATGTCCTCCAGGGTCAGCCGTGTTACAGCAAGCGGCAGGATTTCCTCCTTCGTTAAGGCCCCATCGTGTTCCGCCTACGCATAGACCAGGTCTGGCTTTTCCCGTCGTCCCTTGACGTACGTCTGGGCTGTGGCTTAATTTTAAATCTTACAGCTGGTTTCGCGTTAGTTATCAAACAGGCAAGGTATCTGTAGGACTGTTTTGCAGTCACACGCGCTGAGCCTAAGACCTTGTGCCCAGCAGGCTGGCCAACCAGGGTCACGAGGGTCTGGGAGCGGGACACAATGGGAAGAGAGTCTTCAGACAACGTTTGGGTCATTATAGCCACGTCCTCGGGTTGCATGTTACAGGTTTCTTAACACAGAATTTCCCTCTGGGATGATCTCTGACTTTAATTTCTTCCTTTTTTTTTTTAACGATTTTATTTATTTTTGAGAGACAGAGTGTGAGCGGGGGAGGGGCAGAGAGAGAGGGAGACACAGAATCCGAAGCGGGCTCCAGGCTCCGAGCTGTCAGCACAGAGCCCGATGCGGGGCTCGAACCCATGAACCATGAGATCATGACCTGAACCGAAGTTGGAGGCTTAACCAACTGGGCCCCCCCCCAGGCGCCCCGACAATCTCTGGCTTTAGAAGCTCTGCAAATAAGGGACGAAAGCCCTCACTGACACCCCCATGGCACTAACATTCTCCTTCTGAATCCAAGAGTCTGAGCTTATAGTTTTCTTTTTGATGCACACTGAATTGGTAAAAGGCTCTGGAATCCCTCGAATGGCTTCACTCTTACAGATCACTACAGAAGAGTGAGGCCACCTTCACCCCTGCCACGCTACAAGGAAGGGACTTTCACAATTTGAGCTGTAAGAGGATGGAAGGAAACCACGTGAGACCCTTCTAGAACCGAAAATTGTTACTCACCAGGGGCATGCAAAGAGGTGTTTGAACGCCTAACGAGTGCTGTTTAACTATATCGCCGGCCCCACATTCTTCTTCTCATCCCTGTCGAAGAGCCTTCCAGACTGACAGGGCCCACCAAGAGATTCCCAAACCCAACGGGAGAAGGAAGCCCCCTGGTGGGGCCGTGTTTCCCGGGAGGACGCTAGGAGCCCGGCCAATTCTCGACTTCTCTCTGCAGCATTTGCCTTACTTCAGGATAAACCCAAGGTCCCGAGCTCAGAAGAAAGCACCAAGGTTGAACTCAGATCTGAAGTGAACAAGAACCTAGAGAGCAGTGGTCCCGACCCCTTTCGCCAACATGACCAATTTAGAGCGGGGAGGTGGGCACGGGGAGGAGAGGAGGAGGACACCCCGTCCAAGTTGGGAACCAACCCCACGACATGGCCAGGAGCCCGAGCACCTCTCCTGAGCTTGGAGCCTGTTCTTCTGCCCACTTGGACTCAAGTCATCAGCACAGGGCTGCACATGGGCCAACAAGTGTGAAATCAAATTGCAATGGGTCCACCTTCTTTAGGGAGAAGGCAAGACAGAGCTGAGTTCCAGAACCTTCCGTGAAGAACGTGGCTCTCGCTCAGACAGATGACCTGGCCTTGCCCAGCTCCCCAGCTTAGCCTTGTTACTTCAGACAACTTACTCATCTCCTCTGCCTCTATCCCTCCATCTGTGAAATGGGCATTAAGAACCCATGCCAGGTCCTTACACAGTGTCTGAAGCACAATCATTGCTCGAAGTGCGTTTGCAAGCACTCCAGGTGAAACTTGGCTTTCCCTGCTCGGGTCTTTGCCGCGATCTCCCTGCAGGTGCCCAAAGCATAAGGTCCCCTTGTCCCCTCTCCCCCATCATAACCTGCTCTCAGGAGAGAAATGAGTGCCAGTCACTTCTACTGAATAGGAATTTGTCACTCGTGTGGTGTTCGTTTTTCAAAGCCTTATCAGTAATTGTGAAACACGAGGCTGCGTCCACGGCCAGAGAGCACAGGGGAAGTCACGCTGTGGCTGTCACACTGGTGCCTCAGCGTGGACATGCACGGGGGGCCGAGGCACTGCTCTCGCAAAAAGAACAACAATATTCCATTTATGTGAAACCCAAGACTGGCAGGGAAGGTTTCTTTTTAACAGACTCTCTCTGATGTTGGTTTTTATTCAATGGCTTAATACTTCATCAGGGGAAGGAAGGCTTCATTTAAAGAAAGTAGATGGAAAATCAATGCATGAACGTGCATCGCTGCTTGGGAGAGTAACGCGGCCTCGACAGCCGGAGCTGTGGACGGCTTGGTGCACACACGGATCCCATCAGCCATTCCCTCCTGCCTCTCCCGCCTGTTCCCTGTGTGTTGCATAGAAGAAGGACGTCACAGTCAAAAATTAAAATTAACTAGTCACTGGGTGGCTCAGTCGGTTGAGCATCTGACCCGATTTCGGCTCAGGTCACGATCTCGAGGTTTGTGGGTTTGAGCCCCACGTTCGGCTTTGTGCTGACAGTGCAGAGCCTGCTTGGGATTCTCTCTCTCCCTCTCTCGCTGCTCCTCCCCCTCTCTTAAAATAAGTAAACGTTAAAAATATTTTCAAAAATTTTTTTAATGTTTATTTTTGGAGAGAGAGAGACAGAGCACCAGCGGGGGAGGGGCAGCGAGAGAGGGAGACAAGAATCGGAAGCAGGCTCCAGGCTCCAGGCTCCGAGCTGTCAGCACAGAGCCCGACGTGGGGCTCGAACCCACGAACCGTGAGATCGTGACCTGAGCCGAAGTCGGATGCTTCACCGACTGAGCCACCCAGGCACTCCACATTAAAAAATATTTTAAAAAATTAAAATTAAAAGGCAGATGTGTTTCTGATAGGCAATAGTGTCTTTATCTTTTCAAAAATAAAAAAAGCAGCAACGCCATTTCCCCAAAACTCTCCATTCCTGCACACTTTACACAGCGTAAACGTGAAACAGCCAAGCTACAGGCACGTACTCACTGAAAAGGTGTTTCCAGCTTCTTCTGGGGAGCACAGCCAGGGCACATCTGACACCACCCTCGGAATATCGACGTCGTGGTTCAGCGAATGTCAGGATTTACTGTCCCCGGAGGTCAATATTGACCTCTTCATTGCCACTGTCAATACATATTACTGTGCTTCTCACTTCGATAAATCCCGCCACCCACCCCGCTGAGAATTCAGTGTCCACTAGGACTAAGCTGACTCCAAGGAAAAAAAGTCAGTTAGGGAGGAAGCAGCACAGGGGTTGGTAACTCTGCTCTGCACTTTCTGGAAGGGGGAGCTGGCTAGCAGGGAAAACCCTAGAGAAACTTGTTCACTGAGTACGGACTGCATTCAGCGTTGCCCCACGTCCCGTTTCGGATCCTTGCGGCTTCTTCACACTGTTCCTTTATCCAAATGCCCTCCCGGATGGAGGAGAAGCATCTCTACTCTGGATCTCTGCACCAGCCCCTGGGAACTCCCGATCAGTCCACCCTCGGTATACTGCAGAGGACTCAATCTGCCTAATTACAGTCAGTGGCTGACTGTGGCTTCATGGAGATCCTCTTGCCATATCCTACTGCCAAAGGAATGCATTTCTAACTGTGCAACCTTACATAAACCGGTGCATTTATTTATAAGGAGCTGTTTGGAGAAGAAGCATACGCTGTACTCCATTCGGTGGATTGAGTTCTACCACCATATATTTCCCCAAACTCCGGCTCACCCTCTACACTCTGCTAACGAGAGAGGAAATTTTGCACTCCTGAATAATCCCTTAGGATTCCGCACACATGCATCTTCTCTCCAACGCTGAGGGATACTCCCTCACAGCTGGTCTTCCCCTTGCGTGCTCAGAATTAGGGAGTGGGCACAGAGGAGGAGGGGAAAATGAAGCAAAGGGCAGTGAGAAGCCCTCCCCCTACGCGGAGAATAACGTCTGGGGCGTGCAGGGTACAAAAGACTTAGGGAAGAGCTGTGGAAGGAAAAAAACCGCACAAACAATGGTGAGCTTAGGGACCACGTATATACTTTTGCAGCTGGAGACTGCATGATGTTGGCACAGTGGCCTTCTAAACTTCCCACGGGGAGGGAAACAGAGTTTTCTCAGCCCACGCTTGATAGCACTCAAATCCCGACTCTGAGAACTAACTCCGCGTCTTGAACGATTGGCTTGGAAGTTTTTCCAAAATTTGGTGCATTCAAAATTTGGTCTTCAGCCTGCACATTTCTATCTGTCTGTTAAAGAAGTCCTTAGACCTCATTTCCCCCCCCCCCAGTTATTGCTTTGCCTCATATTAATTTCTCTTCCCTAAACCTGCATACACAAAATTTTCAGGGTTGAGCGATCCATTAAATCACCGATTGGGAGACGCTGACCACTAGAAATTATCCATCCTGTTTGGTGGCCTCACAGACAAACCCGGAGTCCCCAGAGCTGACAAGTATGAACACGCTGATGTTCTATTATCCACACGTTCAGCTGGATAGAAAGGGGTCCAGTCATAAAATGCAGGAATTTCAACAGCTAGCCTCCTGGAACAACATTCTAAAATGCCTAACGCCGGGGAGAAAGGACAGTAGATGAACCAAGTCTCAAATTCGGTGTTCAATTTGACGTTTCCACCAACTACATTTGCACACTATATTTTCCCTCGTCTGTCTGCACACTTCCCTCCATCCTTGACTTAAAATATATATATATATATATTTTTTTTGGATAAAAGGGTCAAATAAGTGATTTTAGAATGCCAATAGTATCGATCTACGATACACTCATTTCATGGTGCTTTAAAAGGAAACGTGTCGTTGATTATAAATCTGTCTTGGATGGTGAGTCCCTGGAAGGAAGGCAACCCATTCGTCTCTGCCCAGTTTCCCAGCACCTCAGCATGGCGTTGGAAGCTTACCTCATTCAGAAGTGTATTTAAAAATACGATGCATTAGCCTCCGATACAGCAGGTCAAGGAAATCTCTAACTTAGTTTCCAATCCAATTATAAAATACCTCCAAACAATCCCAGCGGCTGCAGAGGATAAGAAGTACGGATTTGCGTTCATGGTCGTGAAAGACAACACACGGCAATCGCGCGTTGCGTCTCCAATCACCCGCCACGATTTCAAGACGGAACTGGAAAACAGATTTTTGTCCACCTGCCACGTTACCAAGAAGTACAAAGACATTGGGAAAATAGAGTAGCGGGCTGGCTTTCTTTGAAAACCCGACAAAATGCATTTATCAGACCCGTCTTGATGTCTTCAACAGACTGTCCATCTGATCAACAGACAGGAGGGAACGTCAGTTCGCCCTTTAATTTTTCAACTGTGCTTTCTGGGTACGCGGCTGTCCGTTACATACAGCTGGGAAGTGCCTCTTTGATTGTGTTCACGTTTGATTAAGAGACTGTGCCTGGCGGACCCAAATACACCAAACTGTTAATTGCTTTTTAAAGGAGAATTATGACACTTTTAACAAGCCACGTATCTGACTCAGCATTGTTAGGGTAGCTGCTCTCATTCTGCTGAACTGTCTTATTTTTGAGATCTGGGTCCCTAATTGCTTATAAACCATACTGTTTATTGAGTATTAACTCTGGCACGGTTGTTTATAATGGAAGCTTATTGCTTAATGCCTATAAAAAGCAGCCTCAATGAGCTACTTTGTGCCCGTGGTGTCTCCCCCTCCCCAAAACACACACGGGCGCACACACACGCACACGCACACGCACAAGCTCGCCGAGCCACACTTCAGTTCAACGGCCGCGAGGAACAGAAGTCTGGGCAGAATTATGCAGACGTAGAGCTTAAGGGGCACGTTGCTTGGTAACCAGAAAGCCCTCCGTCGATTCACCACGGTGTCGACCATACATTTTCCTCCGTACATTACCTACAATGAAAAGGTCGGTGACCCAGTGAAATATCAGATTAAGTCGAACTATTAACTGGACAAATGCATTTAAAGTGCTCTTGTACCCTGGTTCTGTGTGATTAGTATACATTATGTTCTGCCAAGGCAAGCATGAATCATTAATATACTCGGAGTCGGCTGCTCTCTGCAATGAAACATAATAACTCAGCGCTGAGTAATGCAGCGTGCTGTGTTTATAAGATGTGGAGTCTTCAGTTAGTGTGATCTACAGGGTTGTTATTTTGTGGTGAGGACACAAGCTCGCTCTCTCTCTCTCTTCTTTCCTTTAGTAAATAGTATTTGTCCCTCCCCTATAAAGACAGGAAGAAAAAAAAAAATCTTTCCCTGGAAAAACTGGTTACCTCGTGACCCGACTCTGCACGGGGGAGGGGAGAGAAACTTGGTCCCTAAATAGATGCATTGTGTGTCTACTCACTCGGTGAAGTTTCTTCCCCGCCCGCGGTTTCAAGTCTATCCGTGACCCGAGCCCGCGGGATCTGGATGGTTGAAATCAGACAAAAGCAAACCCTCTCAAGGCGAAGCTCTGGTGACTGGATTTGACCCGTGACCTCTCCTTGTGCCGTTCTTCGCTGTGGCTGTGCCTTGGCGGCCGGCTGGGTTTACGTGCACATGCACAGACCGGGAGCGTGCCCAGCTCTGCTACCCCCCCCCCCACCCCCGGATCTGGAACGAGACCTCTAGGGTTCGTGAGCTCGGTCATGTGTGGGTTTGAGCTCCGCTCAGATGTAGGGGTTAAGCTTAAAGAGGCAAAGGTGACTGTCGGAACCGGGGTTCAGTGGCTGCCTGTGCCCCTCACCAGCCCACGGAAATGGGCTTTTCCGTACGAAAGCATTTCGTGGTGGGAAGGAGAAGGCAACACGCGGAGAAAGGGCTTGCTTTCCCTGGAACGGACTCCCACCACCCACAGGGTGCCATCCTCCGAGGGTACCTAACTACTACCAGTGGGAGGCGGCATTGAAGGAAGTGTGGATACCAGATCCCGAATCCCCCGAGTTCTCAAGCTTCCGGCTTTGTAAATCTAACACACCTCCCGTGTTCGGCCGGCTAGGAAGTTTCAGACTCCACGCTGAATTTGTCTCTCTGGAAGCTACCTTCATTTCTAGGACTGGCAGTCAGAGGCATTCGCTCTGTAGGAATCGGGAAGCCTCGAACCGTCTGCCTGTGTTACTCACTTTAAGTAAGTCTCTACTCCTTTCAAAACTTTCCCTACACTTCAGGATCCTCTGGGTGAATGAGCACCGGTTCCGTTGTTATAGGCCGAACGGTGTCCCCTTCACCCCCCATGTCCGAGGCCTAACCCTCTGTCCCTCAGAATATGACAGTATCTGGAGAAAGGCCCTTGGAAGAGGTAATGACGTTAAAATGAGGCAAGCGGATGGGCCCTTATCTGACACGACCGGTGTCCTGACGGGTACAGACGGGAGACCGCTGGAAGATGGCCATCTGCAAGCCAAGAGGAGAGGCTTCAGAAGAATGCAACCCCTCGGATACCTTAATCTCAGACTCCCAGTCCCCGAAACTGGGAGACAGTGAGCGTCTGTTGGTTCAGACCCCCCAGTCTGCGGTGCTGTGTGGCGGCCAGAGCTGACGGATGCGTTGGCGCGTCCAACGACATCAGGGCGCAGAGCAAGGGAAATAAAAGCGTTGAGTCAGGGGTTGGCCTGACCTCGCTGTGCTCCAGGGCACGAAGGTCTGTACTCGTGTGATTACTGTCGAGAGTGAGCAAATAATCTGTAGTTTCTATCTTGGCTGCAAAGCGGAGTAAGTAAAGGACCCTTTCGTCTTCTTTCCCTTATGTTGGCACCAAGGGCACCCAGTTGGAAGAGGATGCTGGTTTGTCCGTCTGGGGCATACGTGCGGGGCTCCTTCTGAACTGAAAAGGAGACTGAGGGCCAAAGGCGGGGGCTAGGCTGGGGAACCAGCATCCATCCAGCTAGAAGACATACACAGCGAGAGGGACAGGGAACCCCAGCAGGCCCTTCGAGCCACACGTCTCCGTGCAGCGGGGGCCTCAGTGACTCCTGGTAACACGCAGAAGTGAGGCCATAAAACAATACGGCGTATTTATAAGGGCAAAACAGCTCAGAGCCTGGAGCCCGCTTCAGATTCTGTGTCTCCCTCTCTCTCTGCCCCTTCCCTGCTCGTGCTCTGTCTGCCTGTCTGTCCCTCTCTCTCAAAAATAAATAATAACCATTAACATTTTTGTAAATGTAAAATAAATTCATTTCCCATTTCATGAGAAAATGTGCTGTCCTGTTTAACGTCTGTTAGCCCCTCCCGGATCTCCCACAGCTGTCTCCTCTGGTCCGTTCTGGTCCTCTGGCCGTGGCAGCCCTCAGAGGGCAAACTGGCCTACCATCCAACAGCACACGTAACTAAGATCTCGGAATAGCCCATCGGGCGTCAGGGAGAGCACTGGCTTTGGAGTCCGGAGGACCTGAGTTTGAATTCTGTCTCAGCCCCTTTTAGATTGTGTGACCTGATCCAGCCCAGCTCCTTCATTGACCGCCCGAGAATAACAAGGCTCACAAAGGGAGACGCCCATTCAAGCAATGCAGGGTTCTACCTCTTTCCTTTGTGGAGTAAGGGTTGCCCAACAGGGCATCAGATGTTTCTCATTTACCTATTATATCATTTCTACAATGCTGCACTGTGTATTGTTGGGCTTAAAAAATGCCACCAACATCTTCTCTCCCATGTTTTCTTGGGGATTATTCATATTGAAAGCATTGAGGACAGGGGCACCTGGGTGGCTCAGTCAGTTGAGCTTCTGATTCTTGGTTTCAGCTTAGGTCATGATCCCAGAGACACGAGATCAAGCCCCACATTGGGCTCCACACTGTCACTGGTTGGGATTCTCTCTCTCCCCCTCCTTGGCGCATGGATGAGCTCTCTCGCCCGCTCTATCAAAATACATAAATAAAACATTTTTAAAAAGCATTGAGGACAGCACATGGTAGGTGTTCAATAAATGTCACCAATCTGGAACAAGTGTCAGCAGTCAAGAATAATCGTGAAGAAAAAAACGAGAGAGCCGAAACCTCGACCCAGCTCTGGAACAGACGTGAGAAAAGGGGAGATTTTTTGTTTCTTTGTATGTCGTATTAGTTTCTTTTAGACATGCAAACCCTCTTTGCAAAGATGCAAATGAGCCATCACATGTGTTAAGAGCCCTCTGTTCATGTTCAAAACTGCTCCCCAGAGTTATTGTTTAAAGGGTGCAGACCTTCCGTCTTTCAAGGTGAAGAGAGTTCTGGAGGCGGGCGGTGTGACGGCTGTCCCATACAAGCATCCGTCACACCACGGAACGGCACACCCTCAACATGGTCAAGACGGTAACGTGATGTTCCGTGTGTTTCTCCAGAATATAAAACAAACCGGGAAGAAAACTCAGCCATCCAAAGTTTCAGTTGCGCCAAGATAAGTAAGTGCCAGAGATGTGATGTGTGGTGCTGGGATTGTAGTTAACGATACCGTATTGCGTGGTTGACATGTGCTAAGAGAGTAGATCATTGGTGATGTCCGCCCTCTGCACACAAGATGGTAACTGTGTGAGCTGATGGGCACGTTAACTAGCTTGACCGTGGTGGATATTTTAAAATGTACACGAATATCGACGGCTCAGTCAGTTGAGCGTCCAATTTCAGCTCGGGTCATGATCTCATGGTTGGTGGGTTCGAGCCCCTCGTCGGGCTCTGTGCTCACAGCTCGGAGCCTGGAGCCTGCTTCGGATTCTGTCTCCCTCTCTCTCTGTTCCTCCCCCGCTCGCACTCTGTCTCTCTGTCTCTCAAAAATGGATGAAGATTAAAAAACATTTTTAAGTTACCTAAAACCAGGGCTCGTTCTGGCAAAGTGACAGTGTTCCCACATTCCCCAATTCGGGACCTCAGAGACACCCTTTGGTTAGGGCCATGTCTCAGGAGGGACAGCGAGGGCAGGATGCACCCTCTCCGGCAGAGGAGAGCTGGGGTACAGACCCTTGGCACCTGCTTCATAGGGAGCCTGGCAGGGTGGGGGTGAGGTACCTACCATGGTGCCTGGGGCTGGCCTACCCCTCATCTCCCAGGAGGAGGTGGTCTCAGGCTCCACTATCCCTGCAGCCACCACGGACCCAGCCCCTCGCCCAACGTGGCTCTTCCTGCACCCCCAGTCTGCGTGACTCCAAACAAGTCACTGCAAGTTTCTTACCCTCAGTTTCTTCTTCTGCCAAATGGGCACAACCCAACAGAATGATCCCAGAAGGCCATCGATGAGATAACTCCTACGCTCCCCTCGCACACTGCCTTCAAGGGCCCCATCCTCCTGGAAAATAAACAGCTCCTTGCCCCACGTGGAGACCTGAGTCATGAAACACTTGGGCTTGCTCCCCTGTTATATGGCCCCCGTGAGCCTCTGTGCTTCCTCTCTTTTGCTCTCAACACGCTGAGAAGTATTGCCTTAATGCTCATATTCTCCATTGGAGGTAAAATCCACACGGTGCCCTTGAATTCGTAGTCACTGCTCCGTACCCAGGACCCAGAGTGGGTGGAGGTGCTCTATAAACTTTTACTAGGTGACTGGCCAATCATATGGAAACCTAGTAGATTTCCATAGTTCCAAACAAAGGCTTCTTTGTAGATTCAGTTGGCACTTTGCTGTAGAAACACCTCTGATCGGAAATCAGATAATCCACGTTCTACCTCTCGGTGACCCTCCAGACAAGATGCAATTCTCTCCTGTCTCATTGCACTTGAAAGAGAAAAGAGTTCCGGGCGCCTGGGTGGCTCAGTCGGGTAAGCGTCCGACTTCAGCCAGGTCACGATCTCACGGTCCGTGAGTTCGAGCCCCGTGTTGGGCTCTGTGCCGACAGCTCAGAGCCTGGAGCCTGCTTCAGATTCTGGGTCTCTCTCTCTCTCTCTCTTTCTCTGACCCTCCCCTGCTCCTTCTCTCTCTCTCAAAAATGAATAAATGTTAAAAAAATTTTTTTTAAAGAAAAAGAAAGGAGCTCAACCAGGTGGTGTGTGACACGTGTCTCAGCCCTGCACCGAGAGTCACAGGTATTTGATAATTTGCTAGCTTGCACAACCCATCGCGTGACCCTTTACAGAACTATTCCTTTTCCCTTCATGAATCCAAAGCAGCTTCATATGACATAAGTGCCAGGTTGTAGACAAGCCTCAGGACGACAGGGCAGAGAGGCAGGAGGACCAGGACGATTTAGATGCTCCCACAGGAAAACCAAGACCAGAGCAAGCAAAGGGAGTGGGGTCCTCCATCGGCAGAGAGACGTTGAAATGAAGGTGATTTCCCAGATTCCCAAAAAGAGATGGGGACGCGGGAACCCCACAGGTGTCTCGGCGCATCCGTCTCCTTGAAGGGGACAGACACGCTGTCTTTCAGACACAAATACCGATGGTACGATCTGCTTTTCTTTTCGGAAAGTTCGCCCTGAGCTGTAGAGACGGGATCTACATTCTATCATGCTTCCCTAAACTAACACACACACACACACACACAGTCACATTCGCACTGATGGGTACGTAGACCCGCCAAACGTAGCTTCGGTCTCCCAAGGGAAGATAAGTCGCAAACTTTTTCACTGTTTTGCCCTCAAAACCTCGTGTCACAGGGCTTAACCGACAGCATCACGTCTACACCAGAATGGGGACAGTAGCTTAGCCCCACTGAGAAGGGGTTGCCTTTTCCTGAGGCTCGTCAAGCACTGAGGAACTTAAGGGAGGCACACGGTCCACAGCCCGCAAGCCACACGCGGAAGGATCGTGCCCCACGTCGTGCTTTGTTAAAGCTCAGCACGTCGGCGCAATGGTGGACAGTCAGAAAATCTTCACAGGAATGTGTGAAATGCCTTCCAAACAAAGATGAAGCTATATGATGGTGAATTCCAGGCTAAATACAAAAAGCAAAGGTTTCAAGACAAAAACACACAAAACAAGAAATTAGGACAAAATGGCTCTAGTATGAGCAAAAATGTGCAATGGTCACATTAAATATATATATATATATATATATATATATATATATATATATATATATATTCTTTTAAACTCTGTCTCTCTCCACCTGGCCTCCCACGATTCTTTGTAGTATTTCAAGCCTGCCCACCGCCCTTTCCCACTCACTCAACCTGTCCCCACCACCCTGAGCATGGCTTAAAGTTTTCGAAATTTGTGAGCTTTTCCATTTCTTCTCTTTTCTTTTTTCTTTTCTCTTTTATTTTCTTTTTTCCTTTCCTTTCCTTTCTTTTCCTTTCCCCTCCCCTCCCTTCTTTCATTCTCTTTCTTTCTCTCTCCTCTTTCTTCTTTCTTTCTTTCTTTTCTTTCTTCTTTTCCTTCCTTCCTTCCTTCCTTCCTTCCTCTCCCCCACAGGACAGGAAAGAACCGAGCACCCTCCTGCCCAGCAACTCTGCATAGAGCACAGCGAAGAAGGAAATCTTAAAAGAAGCAGAATTTCACCCTTTGTCCAAATTATGCTTTTTGACTTTCCTTGAAGAAAACACAACAAAAATGAAAACAAACTTGTTCTGCAGAGTTGGAAACTCCCTGAACACGGGGAGATCACAAATTATGGCAATAATTAAAGCTGTTCCTCTCCTGCATAGAAGTCTCCGCGGCTGAGCGTAGACGCAGAAACGGTCAAACAAAAGAGGATTTTTAAAAGTTCTCCTGGTGTTTCCTAAAGCGTCCTCACATGCTGTAAGTGGATTCATCTCATCGAGTTGTCATTGCTTCCAGCACATGCTGGGTGATCAACAGTTGTCCTCAGACCCTGGCCTTTGCTGCCACGGGAGGTGTCCAGAGGACAGGAGCATTAGCAGTCTTATTTATTTCTGTAGTTCACTAAATTGGACAGTAAATCCTCATAATTTACAATGCAAGAGGCTAAGAACAAAATGTGCTTTGAAGCAAATGGGCTTTGAGTTCATATTAACCAAAGGCTATTTTAAAAACCACAAGGCATGGGAGCCTCGGTGGCTCAGTCGGTTAAGCATCCGACTCTTGATTTCGGTTCAGCTGATGATCTCACAGTGTCATGAGTTCGCGCCTGACGTCTGGCTCTGCAATTCCTGGGGAGATAACTTGAAAATGACTGCTAGTTTCTAGAAGAGTCTGTGTGCTCATCCAGCAATAAACAAAGAAGAATATAATCCTATGGCTGATACAATATCTGTTAAATGTTGGAAAAGGTGTCTTGGGGTGCCTGGTGGCTCGGGTGGTTAAGCACCATCTTTGGGTCAGGTCATGATCTCAGTTTGTGGGTTCAAGCCATGAGTTGGGCTCTGTGCTGACAGCCCAGAGCCTGGAGCCTGCTTCAGATTCTGTGTCTCCTTCTCTCTCTCTGCCCCTCCCCTGCTCATGCTCTCTCTCTCTTTCTCAAAAAAAAAACATTAAAAAACGAATAAAAATGGGGCTCTTGGGTGGCTCAGTTGGTTGAGTGTCTGACTTCAGCTCAGGTCATGATCTCACAGCTTGTGAATTCGAGCCCCACATTGGTCTCTGTGCTGACAGCTCAGAGCCTGGAGCCCACTTTGGAGTCTGTCTGTCTCTCTCTCTCAAAAATAAATAAACAGTTAACAAAAATTTAAAAATAAATAAAATAAAAAATAAATTTAAAAAATAATAAATATTGGAAAAGGTGGTCTCAATGAAGAGGAGATAAATTCGTGGAGGTTGAAAAGTCAAAACAATAAATAGCCCATGGATAGGAGTGAGGAGAAGGCAGCTTTTGTCTCAGTGTGTGTGTTAGTCAGGGTTCCCCAGAGAAACAGAACCAATAGGGGAATAGATAGAGGAGATACATAGATAAGAGGAGATTTATTACAGGTATTGGCTCGTGAGGCTATGGAGGCCAAGAAGTCCTACAATCTGTTGTCTACAAGCTGGAGAACCAGGTATAAGTCTAAGTCTTAGTCCTGGAGTCTGAAGGCTCAGGAACTAGGCGCCCCAGTGCGTCTGAGAGCAGGAGAAGATGGAAATCCCAGCCCAAGAAGAGAGAGAGAACCCACCCTTCCTCTACCATTTTGCTGTGTTCGGGTCCTCAAGGGATTGGATGATACTCACCCACACTGGTGGCGGTGGGTCTTCTTTACTTGGTCCACCAACTCAAATGCTTATCTTTTCCAGAAATCATGTATTATCACAGTTCACATGTTGAAACCCCAGTCCCCAAAGTGATGGTATTAGGAGGCGGGGCCTTTGGGAAGTGACTGGGTCATGAGGGTAGAGTCCTCACGGTGGGATGAGAGCCCTTACTGGAGACTCCAGACAGCTTGCTTCCTGCTCTGCTGTTTGCCGTATGAGAACACGACACAAAGACAGCCATCCATCTGCCAAACAGGAAGAGCCTTCTCCAGAACTGTGAGAGATGACTGTTCGTTGTTTACGCCACCGGGTCTGGGGTGTCAGTTACAGCAGCCTGAGCTGAGACAGCAAGTAAGGTTGCCATAGCAATTAGAGCTGGAACAGTAAACTGCCTGGCAAAGAAAGTAATCAATGAAGTTAGGATAACGCTCCTGCTCCCCCAAACGACCCCTGAGCTTCCAATGGCTTCACACAAACGTGATGTCTTTCTTGCTCACAAAATGGCCTGCTGTTGGTGCTCCTGGTCAGTGAGTCCTCTCTTTCCCTGTCATGACTCAGGATCCCAGGCTCTTGCATCTTGCCCCACTTGCCACCAGTGCTTCGGAGTCCTCGGCTTCCATTCGGCAGAGAGGAAGCACAAAGGGAAGAAAATGCAAGCATTTTTTGGTAAAGATCCTGGCCACGTTGCTTCCGTGCACATCCTCCCGCGAGAAAGAATGACATGGTCCTGTGTGGATGCAAGAGACGCTGCATGGGAAACACAGAAGCCCCCCCCAGCCTCCTGCCAGTGCTAAGTCCCTAAGGAGGAAGAGAACATCTCATCAACTCCGTCTCCTCTGAGATGCCAGACGTCATCTCCACGCTGAGTCGGAAGCCAGGCTACCTGAAATCTGTGTTCCCTTCCAACGCAGGTTCACTTTCGCTAAATCAACAGATAGGTATCGTGTGCTAAATGAAAGCACTGTTCTTCTCTACCGCAGAATGCGTCTGACACCCAATGGGCGTCTTTTTATCCCAAACTTTTTATCCCTACCAATTAGCCTACTCTCCAGACACCATCATTCAATTCAGACACCATCTAACCGGAGCTAGAACAGCCCCACAGGTTAAGGGCTCAGTCCTACAAGACTGCCTCCCACTTCTGACACCACTTACAAGTCCTGGCCTCCTGTACTTATGATCAAATACCTCAGGGCTTCCTAAGAAACCCCCCCACCCCTTTGGTGTTTGGTCATATGCTAGAAGAGCTCACAGAACTCCAGGAAACACTTAACATCTACTGGTTTTTAAATAAAGGATACAGTGCAGAAACATCCAGATGGAAGTGATGCATAGGGTAAGGTATAGGGGAGGCGTGTGGAGTTCCCATGCTCTAGCCAGGTGCCCCAGCCCCCCAGCACCTCCATCTGTTCACCCAGCTGGAAGCTCTCAGATCCCATGGTTTATGAACATTTAGGAAGACTGCATCCCATATGCACGACTGGTTATTAACTCAACGTCCAGCCCCTCTCTCCTCCCGGGAGGATGGGGGTGGTTCTGAAAGTTGCAAGTAGAATGGAGAACTGAAAAGTGAAGGAGAAAAGTATCAGGAAGGGGAAATAGATTCTGTTTCATAATTAAGTAAAAGAAAATAATCAGTAAGTCGACGGCCCCAAGGTCACAATTAGGAGATTGAGGTACTCTCTGGAGAACTACTGATAGAGAACGTGTGATCAAAGTACCTACTCTGTAGTCCTGTGTGCGACAATGAAGTAAGAGCTTGTGTGTGAAACTTTTGGTGCAGGACAGAGTAAGCCCTCCGTAAATGCCGACTTTTATTAACGCTGCCAACATCCAGGGAAAAGTGTTGACTCTTACTTTTCCTTTGGCCCATGAAATCTCACAGGTGTGCGATGTGCGAGAAGAGGGGCAGGACAGACAGGGCATAGCGGAAAAATTAACTCTACACATAAATACAGACAGACGTGCCTGCACACATACATACTCGTGCGTGAGGGCGTGTCTGTTTAAAATGAAAATAAATGGGTCACAAGAGGCTTGGGAAATCTAATTTAGCCACTTGTTTGCAAGAATATTGCATGACCGATGTCAGACCTCTTCTAGCCCAGGCCAGTGACAGGTTGCAAAATTGCAATCCATTCCCTCTGTGCGTGAATTCCCTTTGGATTTCCAGCTATATGAAGTGATCTTCGTTCCCGATCCCCAGACTGTATCCTGATACTACTACACAGCTATGTACGTGTATATCAGGTCTGGTCACATCGTGAGGTACACGGCGCCATTGGTCCCAGTGACCGTGAGAGTGGAGGCTGGTCCATAAATGGGTCTTCTCTAGTGATGCCAGTCAAGGCCAGAGGAATGTCAGGGAGGTTTTCTACATAGAAAGATAGAGAAGGGGAGAGTGCATTCATCTGCCTGTTGACTTGTCACATATAAAGGCTCCTATGGTGAAAATAAGACAGCAAATCCAGATCCTTAACAGAATCCCCAGAATAGATTATTACATGCATTGCAGAGATAAGAGCCCATACGGCTTCTACTCGGTAGACCCAGGGTCGCTTCTGTTTCTGTCTGCATTAGAAAGGGTAGCTTTTGGTTTTCCAAACCCAGCATGCTAGCTCATGTTCCCAGCAACTTAAATACTGCCTCTAAGGAGGGAAATACGTGCCTGGCTTCTTCCATGTTGCCAAGATCCTCTTACCAACCACACTTCCCAGTTGTCATGGGCTGCCCGTGTTCCAGCAAATCTCCGTGCAGCCAACCCCCACCCCCATGGAAGATAAGACCTAATGTATACTTTGGAAAGAAACAGTCTGACCAAAGTCAATAAGCCAAGTGAATACAAATATCCTTCCAACACTCTGATTTCCTGGGATGGTAAATTTTATGTCCACTTGGCCAGGCCACAATGCCAAGATTTTTGGGAAAACATCATTTTTTTGATATGAAACTTATTGTCAAATTGGTTTCCATACAACACCTAGTGCTCATCCCAACAGGTGTCCTCCTCAATGCCCATCACCCCCCCCCCCGCCCCCCATCAACCCTCAGCTTATTCTCCGTTTTTAAGAGTCTCTTATGGTTCGGCTCTCTCCCTCTCTGTTTTTTTTCCTTCCCCTCCACCATGGTCTTAAGTTTCTCAGGATCCACACAGGAGTGAAACCATATGGTATCTGTCTTTCTCTGTATGGCTTATTTCACTTAGCATCACACTCTCCAGTTCCATCCACGTTGCTACAAAAGGCCAGATTTCATTCTTTCTCATTGCCACGTAGTACTCCATTGTGTATATAAACCACAACTTCTAAGACTTTGCCCAAGGGACACAGGAGTGCTGATGCACAGGGGCACTTGTACCCTGTTTATAGCAGCACTTTCGACAATAGCCAAATTACGGAAAGAGCCTAAACGTCCATCAACTGATGAATGGATCAAGAAAACATCATTTTGAATGCCTTTATGAGTGTGTTTTTGGGTGAGATATACATTAACACTGGTGGGCTCTCAGTAGACCAGATTGCCTTTCCTGATGTGGGTGGGCCTCGTCTAAGCAGTTGAAGGCCCAAGTAGAACAAAGACTGACCTTCCCTGAGCAAGAAGGAAGTCTCCAGCTCAAGGCCTTTGGACTTTATCTGTAGCAACAGCTCTTCCTGGAGCTGAAGAATATATATTAGGACTAATGCATTAATTAATTAATTATATGAAAAATAGACAAATATTTTCAATTTAACAATGATTCCATTTTTTCCCCCCTCCTAATGGTGCTGCTTACATAAAGTTCAAGGTCTACCCTCTGACCCTCTGTGATGTTGTAGACAGCTAGTGTCAAGTTTACTGGACCAAGTACTTGGAAGCCTCCCCCGCTTTTGTTTTTTTTTTTTTTTTTTTTTTATGGCTTGAGGCTTTTTTTTTTCTAGTTTTATTGAAGTATAACTGAACAGAAAATTGTAAGAGGTAAGTGTGCAACATGACAGTTTGCTACGTATGCATGGCCAAAGGACTCCCCCCGGCTCCCCCACCCCCCCCCCACCCCCGGCCCCTTGGGTTAATTAACAGGCTCACCACCTCACATCCCGCCCTCCCTTTTATTTCTGGTGAAAACATTTAAGTTCTACTCTCTCAGCAAATTTCAGTTACACACCACAGTGCTATCAACTATGCAAGACTGTTTTAAACGTTAGGGGATTGAAGCATTCAAATAATTGTTTTCAGGAAATCGTTAGGATGACAGGTTAACTTCCACGTTGGCCTGGGGTGAGGGAAGCTTGGGCTATGCCACCCCCGGGACCGAGGCTGGAGTCGGCCCCCAGTAGGAACTGACACACTTGCCCTTCCCTTACTCAGAAAGGTTATTGGTCTCAGCCTCGGAAGGGACGGTTCTGTGTTCGTCGGGCCTGAGTGTTACCCGGGGAACTTTTCAGGCACAGATGCTCAGTCTCTTCCCAGTCCTACGCAACCAGATCCACGGGCCAGGGGGTGCCCAGGCCGCGCCTTTGCGGGGAGGTGGGCTGGTAACTGGGGGGTTTGGCCTCCTCCCCCACCCTTATACCTTCTCCTATGTCTCTTTCTCCTCCTACACCCTCCTATTCCCTTGTGTTCTCAGGGTTTCCTCTGCTCCAGGGCTGTGAGTTAATTGTATGCATCTCAACTTGACCCATTCGAGGGGATGCCCATAGGGCTGGTAAAGCATTATTTCTGGGTGTGGCTTCCAGAAGACCTTATCCTTCGAATCTGTAATCTGAATAAAGATCGCGCTCCCCAGTGTGGGTGGGCCCCACCTAATCCGTTGAGAGCCTGAATAGGACAAAAAAAAATGGAGGGAGGGCGATTTGTCCCCTCTGCGGGAGCCTGAGCATCCACCTGCTGGCCCCGGACGTCACTGCCCCTGGTTCTCGAGCCTTGGGACTCGGACCGAGTGACGGCTTTCCCGGGTCCCCAGCTTGCAGAGGGCAGAGTGCCGTGTGGCTGCTTCTAAGATCCTAACGCAGCAAGAGGAAGGAGACGGGTTCTGCCCACAGGCTAACTCCCGCCCCTCGTATTTCCCTCTGTGTCTGGCCCTTTGCATCTGCGCCGTAAGCCCACCTCAGAGAGCAAATGCAAAGTCAGCAAATACTCACCCAAATCCCCTTTTCTTTCTAACCCTCAGGCCAGCTTCTTCCAATCCAGTGGGTTTTTTTTTTTCTACCTTTTCTCTCTCTTCCACCATCAAAACCTGTGCTCGCCAAAGAAGCAGCGCTCAGGGCTTGCAATAGCTTGATGGGAAATAACTCATCCAAATAGTAACAGAGAGACTCCATCCATCCTTGCTCTTCGGGAGGGATTCTGGATGTATTTTGTAGCCAGCTGTCATAATGAAGTTGCAGGCGCAGAAAGGCCCAAATGAGGCCAGGTTCCAGAGAAGTTAGATAACGAACATGAAGAAATATCCCATTTCAAGCTTTCACACATCAACGAAGGCTCTGATTCCCCTGGAAGTTCCCACTAAAAAGTAAACAGCATTTTTACCGTAAAGACGGATGTCCAGGTGAAGGCTGTATTTATACAGAATGATACTCATTCAAGAGGCTTCCCATCCCTGCGTTTGCTAATTCCCACGGTGCTGTGACATTTAAGTGTGTGGATACATTACCCTTCCTTCCTTTTCACCAGCGAGGTAATAGCATCAGGCAGGGCGGAGGAAACGCCGCACTAGAGATTTTCCAGTCTCCATACGGGAAGCTGAAGACGGTCTTGTCACAATTCATCAAGACCCTAAGGAACATCCAGGGGACGTCCAGCTGCAGGTGGGTCCCAGGAAAATTCTAGTCGGCACTCGCGGTCCAAAAAAGTGTGAGATGCTCCGGAAAAGGAGGTCCCTCTTTTTTTGCTTCGCAAGTCATTGCCCTTCACTCTGTGGGTATGGAGATGAAATGCAATGAAGTTGTCCAGTTTTCAGAGGCTTCTGGCCTGACTTCATCACCCCCTTCTCAAAAGGACACAGAAACGGAACCGGGTCTTGGATACGTTTCTCAGGGCGCCAGGACATTCCACTTAAAGAAGGTTCATCTGGATGCACTTGAAAAAAATGGGGAAATAAGGAGAAACATCGTGTGTTGCTTCCAATGCCTTGTCTTTATTTCTCGGTTTCTCCCCGCTCTCTGAGTTTTTTGACCCGGTTGTTTGTGTTTCACGGAGTTTACCTAAAGCCAGCCCTCCTGGGATTGCTGGTCACTGCACTCCAGGGGGCCGGCCACTTACGGGCTGTTCTGACTTTGAACTTGAGGAATGAGTCTTGGGGAATCTCTCCAATGAGTGCTGCTTTCCACTGCCACAGAGTGCCTCTGAGGGCCACCGTGGGGTCGCGGGATGCTGAGCAGTGGGGAAGCTCTGCCACCTTCTCTTCCCACCAAGGCCACGCCGAGCTTCATGCAGAAGCGTAAAACGGTCACACATATTGGGGTTTCTGGTACCTTTTCCTTTGAGTCTAAACGACTGCGAGTCTAAACTCTGAGTCCAAGCAAAGTTTGAACAGCACTAGACTACCATCCGTCATCACTGTTCCTCTTGCCACGAGTACGCATTCATATACTGTTATATTCCGCTTCCGGCTTGTTCCGATGCCATTATCTGGGGTGAACTGGAGGAGAGACTCAAAGGCAGAACTGGCCGATGCTGGGGTTGAATTGCGTCCCCTAAAAAAGAGATGTCGGGGTCGAAGTGAATGAAACCTTGTTTGGAAATAGGGTCTTCACAGAGGTGACCGAGTTAAAATGAAGTCACCTGTTGGGCCCTAATGCAATGGGACTGGTGTCCTCAGGCAAAGGGGACATTTGGACGCAGAGCTGAACACCGGGAGAAATGCCCTGCAAGGTTCAAGGCGGAGGTGATGTATCACCAAGCCCCAGGACGCCCAAGGTTGCCAGCAAAGCACCAGAAGCAGGAGAGAGGCCTGGGGCCGCCCTGTCCGCACGTCTCCGACGTCCAACCTCTACAGCTATGAAGCAGCAGGTCTCTGCTGTTGAGGACGCCCACGGCGTGGGGTTTTGTGATCGCGGCCCTTAGAAAACAGGGCCAATGGTCTGAAATATAACGGCATCTACTTATCACAGTGGCACCTCCTGAGCTGGGCTGGGAGGGAAGTAATGCCAACCAAAATGTTGAGTTTGAGTGTTTCTCAAAAAAAAAAAAAATTCCTCAAGTGCGCTCGGTTTTGCGTCTCTATCGGGTACCGCCGGCATCGACGGCAGAACACAGCTCCAGATAGTGCGGCCAAGGCCCCAAGAGGCCGGACCGGGGCAGTTCACTTCCGGGCCCGTATCAGGAGACCACTGGGCGGTCACAGCACGTGACATCAGCTTCTTCTTCATCTTCAGACATCAGCTTCTTCTGTCCTAAAAGAGGAATCCAGTCTTCCCCACTCACGAACTTGAAAAGATTTCCCTCTCCTTAGCCCGCGGCGTTAAGGCAACTTTAGGTGGGGACACTGACCTCCTTCTCCCACTCTTCTTCTCTTCTTTCCATCTGCACCCTACAGGCTTGGGTGCCATTTCCTGTCCGACTCCTTGGCCTTTATACAGGCTGCTCCTCTCTCTGCCGGAGCACCGTTTACACCCTCCCTGCCCCCATCTTGCTAAGCACCGCTTGCCATTCTCCACTCCAGTAGTCACCCTCTTCTCCAGGGAGCCCCCCTGACCACCCAAGACTCCAATCTCCCTCCCACCTCCAGCCTGTGCGTGGTTCCAAAGAGCTTCGCAACTCAGGGTACTGAAGGCATCTCTCTCCGCCACTGGACTGTCAGTGCCTTTGTGTAGGACATGAGTGTTGCTCCCCACAGGTCCCCAGTGCTTGGCGCTCGCCCAGCACAGAGAAGCCTCCCTGTGCATTTTGTTGCGCAAGTAAAGAAACGTCATCTGTAGAGTCGGCTATTTCTGCTCTGGCTAGACGGTAATTAGGGTCTGAAATAAGATACTGGCGGAGATAATAGCCAGGGATCGATCTGAGGCATGTTTAGGATACAGAATTGTCAATATTGAGTGACAGGATATATGGAGGAATGGAGAACGGAGTTGGCTTTCTGGGTTTTCTGACTTGGGTTAACTTGTGGATAATAAAATATGAATGAATGAGTGAATGAATGACTGAATGAATGAGTCCTCCTAGTAAGGCAACGTGGTGGGGTAGAGATGTTGGGGGTGGTTAAGCAAGGCTTAGATGTTAGAACATCTACACTCTTAGACCTCCCTCTGACATATACAGGACTTCTAGCCATCGGCAATTCAAACCTTGGCCCAGTGTCTTTATTTGGGAAACACAGAGGGTTTTGAGTTGATGATATTCCTTTGAGTTTCAGCGTCCTGCCTCTGTCTTCCTTGCAGAGGGATTTCGGGTCTCAGTGACCTTCAGTACAATGGAAGAAAAAGCTCTCCTCTAGGTACCTGGGAGTCTCTCAGGATACAGGCATTCTCAGACGTAGTTTGGGGGTCCCATAAATGCATAGGCTGACCTCCACTCTCACGACAAGATACTTTGAGAAACGTGCATCTAAAAGGCAAAGCTGCATTGAGACCCCTCGCCCAGCAACGCAAATCTCCACCTCGGGCTTCCAGAGGAAAAGAGTCAGCCACCACGAATGCTGACAACACAAACCCTGAGTAGTAATTTGTGCTCTCATCTGCTCATCCTGAAGGGACCTGAGATGTGGGCTCAGGAGATGACACCACACATAGCCAGCATGACCTTTTCTTAGGAGCTGCACAGCTGTAGCACGTTGGGGAAGAAAATTCTACACAGGGTTTGCTGTGAGGGTCTTTTTCAGAGCACGTTCCCACAGAAACCCCTCCTAATGGGCAAAACACAGAGACACGAGCAACAGGCAGGAGGCTCTAGTAGGTGTTAGTGGGCTGCAAGGCAAGGCAAGACGGTAGTTTCTAGAAGGAAAAAGATCTGATTTGCAGGGGACAAGAAAAGAGTCTCTTAAATTCAGGAATTGAAAATAAGAAATGTGAAGCCATCCTGGTTCTTGTAGAAATGCAGTTTGGTGAAGTGGATAAGATCAAGGGTTGAGATACTCAAAGCGAGAGGTTCAGCCACCATTTAGCTGGGTGACCTTGGACGAGGGGCTTAACATCTCCCGACTGCATTTTCTCATCTGTAAAGCGGGGGAAATAACAATGCCAGTCTCACGGGGATGTCATAGGATCACATGAGATAAAGATGGTCAAAGTGCTTAGTACAATTATCGACAGCCACAAATCCTCAATCAATGGAAAGGGATTATACTTTATATAATCAGTCCAAGGGTATAAGCAGGTACAGCATCATCCTTAACCTGAATCCCTTTTTTAAGGAAAAACTAAATATACTTTTCTTGGCTTTTGACTGTTGCCCCTGGATCTGCAGAACCCAATATCAAGAAGAATGCTTTCTGAAGTTCAGAGCACTTTGGGGGACAATGGAGCAGAGCATTTTTAAAAATTCAGAACATATGGTGCCATAATGTTTATTCTTGTTGAACTGTCCCCGTAAAGAACATTGAGCACTAAGGATTGAAGAGTAAATGAATTATTCACAATCACATGAAAATCTATAGACCGAGAAACTGTCTTCCGTTGAACACCATCAATGCCTTAAATTCAACCGGCGGGGTCAACCACTTCTGAACAGACACATTTGCATTTTATTTGTGTTGCCTGTTCGATATGGGGCAAAGATCCCAGGTACGTAACGTGAGCCACGGATTTATTCTGAAGAAAACAATAACAAAATTACTCCAGAGAGCATGACCCACCATGAGGCAATTCCCGGAACTCAAGGCCACGGCTATCGTTTGGAGAAGAGGCAGACCCTGGCCGCACCCTGAAGACAGTAAATGCCCCCACCCCCCGCCTCTGAAGAGAGCCGGCTGTGATTCTCATTCAACAGTTCATCAAGGGAAAAAAGAAAAATCCATGCTGTACAAATTTATAGACAGGGTTTTCACTGAGGTCAATATTATTCTAAAACCATCTCAAGGTTTTGTTAAATGCATGTTTGGGCAGAGTTCCTCTCACTGATGAGTGTGGAGGCTGAGCCCCATGGCCACGTCCGGGGGAAGAGAAGGAAAAGGACACTTTGCGGATTTCTGAACACCATAGTACACTGTCAGGTTCTAAATAAATACGGAAAGCAATTTCCTGGTTACTTAAGTAAACCAGTATGGGGAAGGAGGTGAGAGGGCCCCATTTCCCAACTTGAGCACGACGCATACAAATCCTCGGGCTTGCCACATGAATGCCCATGTGGACTGTGTGGCTGGGTTGTTAGCGTAGAGAAGACACAACGAGCTATTTCCAAAGAACAGGCACAGCCCCTGTAGCCCAAATCAAGTGGGGAAAAAACCGGGATAGAAAGCACCCTTAGTCGATAATGAGGACCGGCCACTGAAGGCTTCCTCCAGGACAGCCACGTGGCACACAGGAGGAAATCGGGAACATTTTTTTGTCATACTTCATCCTGTAGATGGAGTTTCAGTCATCAGCTGTGGAATTCTATCGAAAACTAGAGCGGGTCATAGAATTGTTAGCAGAGCACAGGAGCCTCAGGGTTCTAGAACGCGGTGCTTTGGTCTCTTCCTTTGGAAAAGGACCATGCCTTCTTAGCCCCCACCTCTCAGGACTCTGTTGGGGTTCGATGCGCTCACAACGGTGCCCGGTACTCAGCAGGGGCTCTCTGGTCTGCCAGCAGCTGTTTGGGTGATCGCGGCTCCCGACCCCATCCTGGGGTTGGGTCTCAGCCCCTCCAAAGAGCTCACCAGAGCCACAGCCACAGGTCCCCAGACTTCACAATGTCATCAGAGCGTAGCAGTTTCCACGTGCAATACTGTCATAGGATTGCCTGCTTCCTATTTTGGTCAAGTGAAGAATTATAAACAAAACCCCATCATCTCATAGGAGCGAAGCACTTAACCAGGGAGTAAAGGGCAATTTCTTAAACTGAAGGAATCGAGCTTCTTGATAAACTCCTACTTCCCTTCCTTGTTTGGCTGCACACAGTGAAAATCTGGCGTGAGCTTCAAGAGACCCACAGCCCCACACTTCGGATTTATGGGACAGGATCCCACACAAACAGGCTCGGGGAAGACACAGGTCATGCGGGTTCTCGGACATGCCCGGATTAAGCTTACTTTTGCCTATTTGTATTTCATCCTGAGACATGTTTTATATCACACAGGAATCTTATATTCTAGGTTCCCAAAGGGTCATTCACCTCAGAACCCAAGAAAACCAAGAAAGGATGTCCAAAGCAGTTAGAAAGGGCAGCTATAAGCACCAAGAATTAACAAGCAGCATATCATCCAAACCTTCTCTGGGTTTGCATTTGTCTCTTACCTACTTATTTGGACTCTTTGGTTGTTCTTGTGCTGAAGTGAGCCCAGGGTTATAGGGCTTCCAGGGAGCATCCTCGGGCCACATCACCCATGCACCTTCTAGGTCCTCTGCCCTATTCCAGGCACGCACAGCCCATGAGGGTCCCGTGCCCGAAGCAA
This sequence comes from Felis catus, assembly GCF_018350175.1. Classification (NCBI taxonomy): domain Eukaryota; kingdom Metazoa; phylum Chordata; class Mammalia; order Carnivora; family Felidae; genus Felis; species Felis catus. The sequence goes on from NC_058374.1 coordinate 6,812,189, forward strand.
AGCCAACACAACTAACATGGAAGGAAATATGCAAGGGGCAAAAAACCCAAAAAGAATGGAAGGAAACAGACCAAGAGGTGGCTGATAGGCACCGGGATAGAGAGTGATTTTTCTTGTACTTTTTTTTAATTTCAAAATTGTTTTCAATGCACGAGGCAGTCTGTACATGTACATGGAAGGAAGCCTGTGGGTTTTGTAGTAAGACAGACGGGGGTTGTCACTCGGAGCTCTCCAACCTCGAAGAGATGATTCAGGCTTTTTGAGTCTCCGTTTCCTTATGCAGAAACTCGAGAACATTAATAATTCCTAGGCTGCCGGGTCTAGAAGGGATTTGGACCAGCATCTGGGCACCTGGCAGCTATTGAATAAATCACACGCCTCTCGTAGAAAACACAGTTTAATTCTGTAAAATGGCTACGTTTCTTTTCTTTCCTCAAGGCCAACTTGATGCTGACCCAACTAGCAAGTTTAAGGAAATTAAAAACCACACAGGAAAATTAAGGGTAGATACTTGGTCATAAATTACCAGGTGGTATGGGGGTGCCTCGTATGAGCTCCCGTCACCCACGGGATGTATCCACCATGCACAGGCTGGTAAGGAAAGCTAGCAGTTATCAGGGGAGTCAGGTAGCTTTAGTTAGGCATCCACATTGGGTCAGATGGACACTGACCAGGGAGCCTCTCACAATGGCTGTTGCAACAGAGCAAGAACTTCCTGTGTCCGCCAACTTCCCACACGCAAATAGGGCCAATCGGGTCTTGCCACGGAGACCTCAAGAAAATACAGCAGTGGTACCACTCGAAACCACTCTTCTGGAATCATCTGACATTGACTGTTCAACTGCCTGTCCTGAGAACACCACTGAGGCTATGAACAAACAAACAAACAAACAAGAGGAATCCTTTTTTTTTTGGCGGGGGGTGGGGCAGGGGGGGGTCTCTGCAACTCCTGAGGTGCATGAACCTCAGGAGTGGATCCACTCAGCTGAAAACACGTCACAATTTGTACAATTACAGTTTCCTCTTCTTGGGCTGTGAAGGTGTCCCCAACTAAGCCACTTCCCCTGACGATAGTTGTAGAGATTCATAGAACCCTCCCCGGTCACAGAGGCGTTGCTGGAAACTCAGTACGGGTCTTAGTGGAGGTGAGGCACAGAGAAAGAATGACCGATCTCCCTTTCTACTCCAGGCATCAGCACCTTGAGAAAAGAGCTCACTAGGAAGACGAGAGGAAAATCCAATTTCCAACTTTCGGTCTTTCAGCCACAAACGTGGACAGCGATTTCGGTCATTAGCTTCTTTCAGCAATGCTGGAACCATTACTGTAACAGAGTGGCCAAGGGGGCATCCGGATCTCCCCAGAAGGCGCTGCAGAAGTAGGACTGCTTGCCTTTCAGAACAATTACAGGAGCAGCCGCGTTGGCCATGAGAGAAGATGCCGTCTACGAAACATGGTCTTCAACCTGTGCCGGGGAAGAGTCTGGTTCTAGTGTTACTTTTTTTTTTTTTCTGTTAGAATGAAAGAATATGGTTCTTCCTGGCTTCTGTAACATAAACTCCCCGCTCGATTGTAGGGGAATTATTTGCTCACAAAGAGCGAGAGCGGGGTTGGAGCCAACGACGTTTTGTTTTTCATTTTTGGTTGGCAGTGTCTTCCAGCAGATTTTGCGAGCACCGGAGTGTGCCCAGGAGAGCTGGTATGATGCGGTATTAAGACGGGGGTTTTGGAGCATCAGTCAGCCCCAGGCGTGTGAGCCCAGGCCTCGCCTCCTAGGAGCTGCCTCTCCCTGGGCAAGTGCTTTAACTCCTTCCTCTCCACCTCCCTTCTCGAAACTGTGCGATTAGTGCGGAAGATCCCCATCCCTGCCGCTGTCGGCAAGAGTCCATGAGTTATGCGGGGCCTCTGACACATGTCAAGCACTCAATGAAGAGCAGCTTTTATTACCATTATAGTTAGAATAGCTTGCGTGTGCATGGTGCAACAGCGGTCTCGCAGCATTCCAGCCCTTGACAGCCTTCTGTGGTGGGTCTTCTCAGCCAACACCTCTAGAGGGCGGTGATGTGCAGTGCCCTGTGCAGAGGGAAACTGACCATCGAGGATGCTCTTGGAGGAAGCCCTTCCCTGGGAACGCGTCTGGGAGCTTTGATTTGTTCTGTCCGAGGGGTCTAGAGGAACACAGGTTTGCGACACGATTCGTGTGGAATCCTTGGGGAAACAGGTGGTGTTTCAACAAAAAAATGTTCACATTAACAATAATCATAATTGGAGCTACTGTAACTGAAGGCCTTCTCTGCCACGGCGTCTTCCCTACAACAGGTACTGTACCTATGCTATCGCTAATCCCCACCATAATCTTGCGACATCGATAACGCTTGTCTTCATTTCACAAGTGTGGAAACAGATCTCTAGAGGTTAAGGAGTTCTCCTTTTTAAGGATGTTGTGGATGCAAATAAGGTTTGAATGCAAGTCTGTCTAAGTTTTTTTTAATGTTTTCATTTTTATTTTCGAGAGACCATGGGCAGGGGAGCAGAAGGGGGCTGGGGACAGAGGATCCAAAGCCGGCTCTGCGCCGACAGCAGGGAGCCCGACGTGGGGCTCGAACGCACGATCCGTGAGATCATGACTCAAGGCAAAGTCGGACGCCCAAGCGGCGGAGTCCCCCGGGTGTCCCATGTCTGTCTAATTTTAAAGCCACATTCTTTCTGTTCTAAGACATTGGTGGAGGGTGTATTGGCATCTTCTGTAAATTACACTGCAGCAACAATACTCTGTCTCAACTGCTTGCAATCACAAAGGCTTACTCCTCACTCGTGTCATGGTTCTTACGATGGTTCTCAAAGCTTCTGCTCTCCTATGCTCACATGTCATTAGCCAAAGCAAGTCACGTGGCCAACCCTGATATCAACGGACGAGAGAAATGTTAAGGAAGGCCTTGTGGGGATGGGTCTGATGGCGAGAGCAATAGGTACTTTAAACAAACAATACAGAGCTGCCCCTCCAACAATGCAGGGCTGCAAACCTTTATTCCGTGGGAAATCTCCACGTAACTTTGGTTCCCCCAAACTTAATTACTAATAGCCTACTGTTGACCAGAAGCCTTGCCGGTAACATGAGCAGCTAATTAACACATATTTTAAAAATATAATTTATGGTCAGATTGACTAACATACAGTGTGTGCAGCGTACTCTTGGTTCTGGGGGTAGATTCCCATGATTCATCACTTACATATAACACCCAGTGCTTTTGTATGTTACATGTATTTATACGGTATTCTTATAAGAAAATAGCCTAGAGAAAAGAAAATGTTACTACGAAAATCGTAAGGAAAAGAAAATACATTTCCACTACTGTACTATCTTTATAAATACTGTAAATACATAGACCCACCCATTCAAACCCATGTTGCTCACGGGGCAACCTTAGTCTACCACAAAGCATCTTCCAGAAGGAAAGATCTGTGTACTCGACTTAAGGGTGATGCAGTTTTTAGGAAGAGTGAGTTCAGTCCAATCTGTCAGGTTTCAAAGGTATATTCTGGAGCTAGAAAAAGTTTGAGAAGTTTTGCTAAACTTGTATTGTAACGAGCTCCAAATGCTTAGCCAAGGAGGGTGGACTTCACTCACCAGGCAACGAAGAACAGCCACGCAGGGGCTTAAAACACCGGGTGCCTCCCGCTTACGATGGCACAGCAAGGTCCCATTGGACACGGTTCCACTCTTCCAAGTGCTGACAAGTAAAATAGAAACACTGCAAATTTAAAAAGGCATATATATTGGAGTCAGTTGAGCGTCCGACTTCGGCTCAGGTCATGATCTCATAGCTTGTGAGTTCGAGCCCCGTGTCAGGCTCTGTGCTGACAGCTCAGAGCCTGGGGCCTGCTTCGGATTCTGTGTTTCCCTCTCTCTCTCTCTCTCTCTCTCTCTCTCTGCCCCTCCCCTGCTCATGCCATCTGTGTCTCTCTCAAAAATAAACATTAAAAAAATTGTTTTTAATTTAAAAAGGCATAAATAGGCTTAGAAAAACCTGAATTTCTCTGTGAATTAGAAAAGAAGTGGAAACATTAAGCAGTGGGCAAGACATAAGCCAAGGTTTCTTATGGCCCAGGACCCAAGCGGGCACCTCTGCTCCATCAGAGGGCGGGGTGCCAAACGACACCCCGCTTGACTGGGAGGGAAAACCACCGCCCGAAGAACCACCTGCAGCTCAAAGCTTAGGAGAAGCTGTCCTCATTTTATGAAAGGAGGAAATTCCCCACCTCAGGAGTTGACAAGCCAACTACTACCTGCTACCTTCGGCAATGGCTTGACCAGAATGGAGGGAACAGGAAGATAAAGACACCTTCTCAGGCAAGAAACGGCTACCCCTGTCCCCTTTGCGACGGGACCTGAAATATCTCTAATATCAATGTCCTTACATAGCATCATAAAATGTAGTTTCTCCCCGAGACAATAGCAGACATAGGGAGGAAACCACCAATCTGAAAAACTATGTAATTGCCAGGCAGACGCAGATCGAAGCAAAGCAGACCGCTTCTCACAATGAGCACGCAAACCCAAATTCTATCAAAAATTAAGAAGTTCCGTGCGGAAGAATAACATCCAACAGAAACTGACACTCACCACATATTTTTTCTCCAAGTGGATTTAATTTTGTGGAAAATTAAAGTAAGCATGTTTAGGAGGAAATACTATCCTCTAAATAATAAGAAGAATAGTAAGACAAAAACAAGCAGAAATGAAATATAATTAAGCAACCACGGAAAAAAGTAGAAATTTTGTAAATAAAATACACGATTGATTTTTTTTTTTTAGAAAAGATATGTATGAGATAAATTCTAGCATGGATACAAAGAGAAAATTATAATTTGGGAGCTAACAACTAAATAAATCACTCAAAAAACAATATAAAAATTTGGAAAATTCAGCTAAAACACGAGAAAGATCAATTGACAGACTCCAATATATATCAAGGAGGTATTCCAAGAGAACAAAATGGAAGAGCAAAGAAAAATGTCTGAAGAGATGATTACGGACCATTTGCCAGCATGGAAGAAGGACAAGATTACAAAAATAAATAATATATTCTATGTACAAAGAATACATCGTAGTAAAAAAAGCACATCAGTGATGAAAAGAACACCTTAAAAGCTACTGAGAAGAAAGTGAGGTTACTAACAAAAGCAGTGAAATTAGACTATATAGCACAGATGACTAGCTAGCCACAAAAATTCATCGCTAACTTTTTAAAAAAAATTTTTTTTCAACGTTTATTTATTTTTTTGGGGACAGAGAGAGACAGAGGATGAACGGGGGAGGGGCAGAGAGAGAGGGAGACACAGAATCGGAAACAGGCTCCAGGCTCCGAGCCATCAGCCCAGAGCCCGACGCGGGGCTCGAACTCACGGACCGCGAGATCGTGACCTGGCTGAAGTCGGACGCTTAACCGACTGCGCCACCCAGGCGCCCCCATCTCTAACTTTTTATACTGGAGTTGGTGGTGGTGATGATTGATGATGACGTGTGTGTGTCCAGGTGATTATTTCTCACTGATAGAATAAATAGGATCATTAGGGATCCCATGAATATTAAGACTTCTAAGGAGTAGCTAGGGTTTTTCCAAATGCTTTTTCACCTCAGTAACCTGAATGCAGATTTTGATTCTTAGTTGGAAACAAAAGGTGGAAAGAACCAAGGCCCCTAAATTATTGTATAGAGGAAAATAGCCACCAAATAGCTATGAATCTATGTTGGACTAGGACCAAGAATTAAACATCTATTGTGTTACCACTATCCTGAATAATTCAGATTTCTCATGTGCATAAATACAAGCTAGAAGCCTTTACGGGAGCTGAGAGAAAATAGTTCAATTTAGAAAATTTGCTCAACTATCATTTAAAAATGAGGGAAAAGTTCCACTTTCAGTGATGTTCATGCATGAAACCATCACCATCAAGGCCATAGACATATTTCTCTGAAGTTTCCTCCTGCCCTTTTTGAAATATGTTTTTTTAGTTTTTATTTATTTACTTTGAGAGAAAGAGAGAGAGACAGCAGAGGAGGAGCAGAGAGAGAGAGCAGGAGAGAGAGAGAATCCCCAGCATGCCCTGCACTATTAATGTGGAGCCAGAACCGGGGCTTGATCTCACGAACCACAAGATCATGACCTGAGCTGAAACCAAGATTTGGACACTTAGCCAAATGAGCCACACAGGCGCCCCTGAGATATTTTTTAAAGTAATTTGTGATTCTATTTTCAGCCAAGATGGATTCATTGGAATTCCCTTCCCATCACTCCAGCCCCAAAACCATTTTTAAAAGGTCAAAATATATGAAACAATAGTCTCAACCCAGTGTCTTTCAGGCAGTTAAGGAGAGTAGTTCCTGAAAGACAGGAACCAAAGTGGGTCTCATGACTGCTTCAGCTTTTGACCATGACAGAGCTTCCAAGCCATGGTCATCAGACTCTCTGGGATGAAGAGATGGGGCTGAGAATTCAGGGAGACCGATGCAGCCGGAGTTCAAACTTTGATGAAAATTATATGCCTACAGATCTAAGAAGCAAAAGTAATTCCAAACCAGAAAGAGAAAGAGTACTGGAGAAGAGAGAGAGCTGCAATGAGGGAGAATTTTGGAGATCTACAGACGGGCCCCTTGAATATTCAGCAGGTCCAAATCAGCACACATATGGCTGGCAGACTTCTAAAGATTGCCCCCTGCATGATTCCCATCTCCTGGATATTCAGCAAAACATTAATTTAGGTACTGCTATGAAGGGTTTTTTTTTGCAAATGTAATTAAAGTTTCAAAGCAGTTGACCCTTAGATATGAAGAATACCTTGTAGGTGGGCCTGATCTAGTCACATGAGGCTATTGTAGGCAGAGAAGTTTCTCCAGCTGGTAGAAGAAGAGGAAGTCAAAGAGGTGTGCTCCTTCTGGCCTCAAAGAAGAGAGTAAATGCTGTGCTGTAAACTGACAGGAGAGATGGGGGTCTGGAGCACTTCCAAATGACCCCTAGTGGAGAGACAGCTAGAAATCAGGAATCCTGGCCTTACGGCCACAAAGAAATGAATTTTACCAACAATCTGTGTGCTTGAAAGAGAATCCAAAATTCAGATGAGGATTATAGCCCCAGCTGACACACTGATTTATATCTGGACTCCTGACATACAGAAATTGTGAGATAATAAATGTGTGCTGTTTTAAGCTTCTACATTTATGGTAATTTGTTAAACCACACTAGAAAAGTAATACAGCATGAATGTGAGGAAATTTCCAAAGAAAGAACCATGTAGAAAGTCAGGAGAGAACAGTATCTGGTGCTCAGACAGTGCTGGGAATAAAGGCTGTTCCCACTGGCCAGACTGGAGAAATTCATAATTGGGAAGAGTATTCAGAAGAGTTGCATGTCAATGGAAGAGGATCATTAGCCATAGATGAAACACTGCTCTGATCCTACCTGACAAATCTTAAAAATTAAGATGAAGAAACTATTTCCTAGTAGCTTCATTGTATCCCAGAACAAAACTCAAGAATATTATTAAATATAAAAATATCCAGCACTCAACAAAGTAAAACCCACAATGACTGGCATCTAAACAAAAATTGCCAGACATGAAAGAACGGAGGACAATACAACCCATATGAAAGAAGTGGGAATAAATAAATGAAAACGAATCCAGAAACAACACAAAAAATTAGAATCAGAAGACAACGGCATCAAAACAATTATATAATTGTATTTTATTTGTTCAAAAATGTAACTAAGGATATGCAAGATATCAAAAAGACTCAAATGAAACCACAAGAGATTAAAGCTGTATATCTGAGATGAATGCTAATCTAAATGGGAATTAATATCGGATTAGATATTCCAAAAGAAAAGGTCAATGAAGTCAAAGACATAGCAATAAAAATGATCTAAAATGAAACTCAGAAAGAAATAAGAAAAAATGAATAAAAGGAGCTTCAGGGAGTTGTAAGACAATTTCAAGTAGAAACTATACATATAATTGGAATTCCCAAAGGGGAGAAGAGAAAGAGAGAATAGGAAAAAAGTATTTGAAGGGATAAATTTTTTCCAAATTTGATGAAAATTATAAATACACAAATCCAAGAAGCTCAAAGAATCCTAAGGGGGAGAGGGGAACGTGAAGAAAACCAGATTAAGATACACCACAATCAACTTAATCAAAGCCAGTGATAAACAGAAAAATCTTAAAGTACCAGAGAGAAAAGATAAATTACATTCAAAGGGGAAAAAGATAAGACACCATAAATAAAAGACAAACAATGTACTGTTATTTTGCAAGAAAATACTTGCAAAATAAATAATTGGAAAGGATTAGCATCAAGAATATGTAATGGACTACACAGATCGATAAATAAAAGTAATAATAAGTATTTCAGACCCTCACTAGAAGAAATACAAATGTAGGTATTATTCATGATAGCGATAAAACATGTTTTAACCCATTCACAGTCTCTCTATTTGATCCTCCTACATATGCACAGGGTTCTGTGGCAGATTAGATTGCTTTCAATCCCTCATTTCCTCCCTGTTATAAAATTATATATATATGGCCTTTTCCGTGTGACTTTGTAGCAACTTCCATTGTGGGAGGTGTGTACTTCCCTCCTTTTTGATGTTGGCCTTGGCTCTGGGACTTGCTTTGACTGATACAATGCGGGCATAAAGGACTCTGTGCCACTGCTTTTTTTGATAGTTCATAAACAGTGTTCATTGTTAATTATCAAAGTGGACCTCAAAATCAATTAATCACATTCATAATTATTTTCTGACATGAGCTAAGATTTTCAGTTGACCGAATATAACTGCTTGTCAAGTCACCAATGACCTCCGTGTTGCTGAACCCACTGGTTCATTATCTTATGTGGCCTGTCAGTAGCATATGACACAGCTGTCACTCCCTCCCCCAAGAAAGGCTTTCTTCACCTGGCTTCCAGGACACCATACTGCCTGGGTTTTACTCCTACCTCACCAGCTGCTCCTTCTGAGTCCTTTGCTGATTAACTTTTCTTCCTTAACTCTCTTCAGTCCTTCCAGACCTCTTCATTGTGACAGCTGGGACTGCACAGGATATGAGCCTCACTGCTACACATTGCTGCCTCTACTTAGCCACTGCTTCCTTTGGACAACCTTGGATCCCCCCCCCCCCCAGGTCATACTGGCTGTTTCTCCTTGAGGCTCATCTGAATCCAGGACATGCTCCCCATGTACATGGTCATGACTGTGCCATTTCCAAGCTGAGGCCATAGGAGCAGTGATACTTCCTCTGTTCTCCTATAATCCTATTGTCCATCGAGAGGAAAGCATGATGAGTATCTCCTGCCCCTCAACCAAGGTTCCAATATGTGACACCTGGAAAAGGTCTGGACTCAACATGCAGCCCCGAGCCAAGCCCAGCAGAGATTCCCCTAACCTTAGCCAACCCATAGACCCATAAGGAGGAAAAATATTTGCTTGGGGGCTGTTTGTTACATAGCATTATTGCACCAATAGCTATTTAACAAAGCACTGCTTTATATATGGAGAAAAGCAAATACAGAGGAGAGAACTGTGCACCTAACTAAAAAAGCTCAGCATCCAAACCTAGGTCTTGCCTCAAGACTACGTTCTTCTCAGTAGACCAATGTAGTCTCAGTTCGGTGGATGGGAAGTGATTTGAAGGTATGAGATGCCTTATTCGTGAAGTACGAGCGTCCCAAAGATTTTAGTGAAAGACAAATGACATTGGCTTTGGAAGAAGATGCAAGGCTGATCTGGATGAGGAGGAACAAAAGCCACAAACACGATGATGGAGGTGTCATCCTGAACCACAATTATTTTTTTTAATTTTTTAAATGTTTTTTTTTTTTAATTTCTGAGACAGAGACAGAGCATGAGAGGGGGAGGGGCAGAGACAGAGAAGGAGACACAGAATCGGAAGCAGACTCCAGGCTCTGAGCCATCAGCACAGAGCCTGATGCGGGGCTTGAACCTACGGACTGCGAGGTCATGACCCGAGTCGAAGTCGGTCGCTCATCTGACTGAGCCACCCAGGCACCCCATGAACCACAATTATTAATAATAAATAGGCATTTGAGGGTCAGGAAGCAATCAGGTTCCAACAAGGGAAGTTGTTTCCAATGTCTTTGTGCCCAAATTATTCGTTCATGGGATCATCTACATCTCTTTAATCCATTGTACTTGGTCTCCTTGGAAAACCGTGTGCTTGGCCAGGTCACATTTATTTTTGCTTCATTCATTCACTGATTCATTCATTCATTCATTCATTTCAACAAATATTTATGAAGCAATTACATGGACTAATCACAAGTTGTCCTCTCATATAACACAGTCTAGTGCAAATAATCGAGTTGCTAAGCCAATCAAGTTGCTGAGCCAACCTGGAAAAGTGCCCTTTGAGCTAAGATCAGAAGGAAGCATAGAGACCATCTATGTAAAGAGAGCTAAGAGTGAATGTTCCAGACAGAATGGTATGTGCAAAGTCTCTGTGGCAGGAACGTGGTACACTCAAGGAAGTGGTAACAAAGCTAGTATGGCCAGAGTAAAATAAACACACAGGAAATGGGGTGGGGGAAGCCTCACTGGCTGAGACTCTCCATCTCTTCCTACATATATGGGAAGCTATTGAAAGATTTTAAGCAGGGCAGGAAGTCACTTACCAATATTTAATTTCCCAGATGGAGAAAAGTATCATCCACTAAGGCAGCCAAATTTGTAAGAAGTAGTAGATTATTATTAAAAGCAGGCTGTTACGATGATGCCTGATGGAGACATTTATTCAGGTAGTACTGATACTTTCTCAACGCAGGCATCATGAGGTAGTAACCTGTTGAGGTAAGCCTCTTTTCCTCACATAGCTTTGCAAACAGGCAAGGATTTAACCTTTTTTGAGGGGCGCCTGGGTGGCTCAGTTGGTTAAGCGTCTGACACTTGGTCTCAGCTCAGGTCATGATCTCACAGTTCTTGAGATCAATCCCCGCATTAGGCTCTGTGCTGACAGCATAGAGCCTGCTTGGGATTCTCTCTCTCTCTGTCTCTCTCTCTCTCTCTTCCCGGCCCCCCCTCTAAAAATAAGTAAATAAAGTTAAATAAATGAAAGACCTTTTTCAATGGGATTGCAACTTTCATCAGTCACCCAATGGAACACTCCAATCCTTTCCATTTGCAGCTGGATCACACTGTATATAAAACAACATCCCCGTGAGGAGGTAATTTTTGTAATGGAATCACACACCTGCTGTTCCTTCTAGACAAGCATTTGGCTCCATGAGAAGAGAGAAGAAAAAGATATCTGCTACCAGTTTGATATTGGAAATTCTGCAAAGTATACATGTAAATGTAGGCTTCAAATTCTGCCGCCCTCTAAACACACCCCCGCTATGATCCGTGATTCGACCTGACGAAGATTAGAAAGTTATACAGGAAGATAATTTCATTCTTTCTTCCAAATACCAAGAATGGGACCCTTCCATGAATGGATTGCTTTGTAGGTAAGGTCATCGCTTTCCTCTATCTTTAAAATTAGTCATTCCAGAACATTAATTGCTCTGTCATTGATATGTCTCAAAATGGTACCATTTGACATCAACACGCACTTATATTTATTCACTGGGTCAGATGTTTTTTTTAATTTTAATGTCTATTTTTGAGAGAGAGAGACAGAGTGTGAGCAGGGGAGGGGCAGAGAGAGAGGGAGACACAGAATCCGAAGTAGGCTCCAAGCTCCGAGCAGTCAGCCCAGAGTCCAACGTGGGGCTGGAACCCACGAACCGTGAGATCATGACCTGAGCCGAAATCGGACGCTCAACCGACTGGGCCACCCAGGCGCCCCTCACTGAGTCAGATTTTATTCCACTTGATACTACCTTGCCACAGGCTCCTCCCCTCTCCGTCAGGTGTTTCTTATGCACGAGTGCTAGCCTTTAAGAGCACGGTGGCATCATTACCAACCCCATCTCCATCAGCGCATTATCCTCATCTTGTAGAGAAGACCAAGGATGTGACGGTAACTTAGTCTCTGCTCCAAGCTCCTGTCTCCTCACCATCAACAGCTAAGCAAACGCACAGACACACATAGTATCTTTAAAATCAATAACGAAACGACTAATCATCGCACGCGTAAGTTTGCAATCAAGACTCGCTTCCTGCTCAAGTCACCATGTCTTCACTCGGCTCTGCTGGCCGATGACAGAGCAATGTTGAGGGTTTTATGCTATTAGCTGCCAGTATCCCTAGACAGATTCCACAGCCACCTCAAGTTTCCAAATAAACTGGCAGACCCTTCTCTAAATGGATTTTTCATGTTTATTTCTTTCTTTGGATTTGGAACAAGAATGACTTTTCCATGACTTGCTTGGAGAGCTGGTTCAAATTAGACCTCCTCGGGGCTACAGACATTCACTCCTATCAAGTGCATCACCCCTAAAACTTCAGCCGGAGGGTTGAGGGGCCTGGAAAACAGATTTTGCTGACTAAGAAAGAAAATGTAGATCTGTATCCGGTGACAGATGGCATCACCACGTCTGAACCTCTGCTCTCGGATCACTTGTCTGAGAGTGACATACATACAAAAGTAGGTGGCAGTTATGAACACTTCACAGGTGTTCAGTGAACATTGAGCTCAGTACTCAAGCAGGAAGCTGAGTACTACGTCGGAAATCCCACACCGATGGAGCAATGCTAGAATTGTAATCTGGGAGTTTGGGCACCTAATTCATTCCTCCATGATTAGCTTCTCTGACACTTAATTTCTTCATCTCTGAAATAAAAGCAGTAACACTGAACCTAATAGTGACTTCACAAGAAATACTGATGTGATTCAATAGAAGCCCCCAGGACAGCGTCTCGTAGGCAATGAATACACGTTAACCCCCTCCCAGGAGATAAAAAAAACACAAACAATACCACACATCTCTCAGAAGTCAAATTGCGAGATTTCAAGGGGGAAACATTTTTAAAGAGCACCATGTACTTTTGGGACCCCTTGACCAGGTGTTGGTGGGATTAGCTGGTCCAAGTTAGGAAATAAGAACATATTTCAAACGCATTTGATTTCATCACCAACGCCACCGAACCACATTGAAAGGGGAACAGGTATAAATGGGGAGTGCTGGGGTGAGGAGGGTGTGACGAGTCAAACCTTATGAAAGGAATTTCCTGCTCTGGGTATTTATAAATGTACAGAGTATCACAACTAGAACTTACAGAGTTCGGAGGGCTGACTCCAGAGACTGCGTGATTTCCTGGAATCCTAAGTAAAAATATACACACATTCATACCTGCATTTTTCTAGGGACACGACCCATATATTTCACCAGATTCTCAGAGGGACAAAAGACACCCCCAAGTTCAGAATCACTGATTCAGACCCATCTTAACCTTTAGCCCACACCTCTTTGCGATCAGTAACACACATATCACTCTCTTCCCAGGGTCCGATATGCTCTGAAGCCTGAGAGAACTTTTGGGGTCCCACTCTTCATTCTTCTGGTCCTTCTGGAATGTTCCTGACACTGAGAACCCAAGACAGTGGGAAGAAGAAAGTAAACTAAAGAAATGTCAACCTGGTGGCATTTTACTCTGAAGACCTTTGAGATGAGAGTTAATTGACAGAGATAGTAAGTTTGCATGCAGATTTCATAGCTCTCCTCTGACCCTTGGAGGGAATGTTGTTATACGAAATTAGTCATCAGGAGTTATCATGAAAACGAACACAAGATCCCCAAAGAGCTCACAGGTGGGGCTCAGCAGGGGCTCCCCCAGCACTCATCCCCTTATTCCCTCTTTTCCTCACCTATGTGGTTAAATGATGGGTTAGGGGGTCTCTAGTGTGCCCCCTAATGGCCACCATGGGTTACTGAGGGTCTGTTTTGCCATTCACCAGGCGATCAACACACCCAACCGACCCCATTTCCCCGACCTCAAAGAAATCCCACCAGGTAGCATGGTTCTCCTTCCAAGGCGGCTCCAACCTGAACAACGCAGACCCTCGACTAGGACTCGGATCTCCTGACTTTGTCATCAAATATTATTTTCTCTGTACCCATGGTCTCTAAACGTAGGGAAAAAAATGTGTCTTATACATGTATATAAAATACATATTTTATATGTATATACATATACATATTTTACTTTTAAATCATATCTACACACATATACAAGTTACTTATAAAATATATGCATATACATGCAGTACTGTGTTCATATATATATTACGTGTATATTGTCCCATGTAAATACATGTATTGACATGTAAATATCCCATGTTACAAACTGCGTACAGATAAAAATTCGAAAGAGGAACTAAAATATTAATAAGGGGTTATTTGTTGAAGGCACAAAATTGTGTTCCTACTACGAGCAATTATTACTAGTATCTTTGGAAGCCTAATATGATTGAATATATGACACTATTTCTGACGACTTGGGTTAAGCACTTCATGATTTAGCCATTTACAGGTCTGCATCCAAATTCAGCCGCTTTCTCAATGGGGTTTGAACGGCCGTTGTAATCCATGTGGAGGAAGTCACCGGCTGTGCCCAGAATCTTTGGTTTTCAGTTCCTTCGAGCACCCAAATGCCGGTTGAAATGCGGCTAATAAACACCTCTCTTTCCAGATGTTTTCATTTATTAATCAGAATGTGCTGCATTTTTTATATTTTTAACATATGGGTTCAAAGTGCCCTGAAACTCTTTCATTTAAAATTTTTGAGCTGGCTAGAAAATTGTTCCCAAGCTTTTTAAGTATGAAATATGAAAGTCTCTGTAAGCGATTCCTTTAAACTACTTTCCTCGAAAAAGTCACATAATGATAGAAACACTTCCCAAGATCCATTTTCAAAATGCTCTCTCCATAGCATTTTGGATCCTTTCAAAAAGCCGCTATTTCTCCCCCCACTGCTAAGTTACATTTAGCACAAAAGGACAGATTAAGTGCATTTATTACTGCTAGGTGGTACACTTACAGCCACTTTTCATCAAAGGGAAGGTCAACAGTTTGAAGCTCTTGTCTTTTTGCAAAAGGGAAAAAAAATGTGCAAGTCACCTTCCTGTTCACAACTGTTTTAACACTTTGCCACAAAGAAGCGATCCTCCGGGCATAAGACGTATGCATGGTCCCTCCTTACCTTCTCACAAACGATGTTAAACACGCTGCTATTTAAAATGATGAAATCCATTAAAGCCCTTCCCCTTCCCTGGGCACAGATCAGCTGATTATTCCCCGATATGCAAAAAGCGAGCCAAGGTGGGATTGGTGCCTCTGCTGAGCCCCTGTTTGAAATTCAGCCGCGATGGCTCAAGAGACGGTCATGCCATGTGACCGACCACCTGACTTGCACACCAAGTGTAAACTTGTATTACACAGTCCCTTAAGATGAATTTCTTTCCTATCATTTTGGGATAACAGCATTAAACGTCTTTATTTCCATACTCTAGTGACTCTCATCCACGCTCCCTCTGTATTGCCCACGGCCTTGGCAGAGACTTCCTCCTCACCTGTCCATTGGGCCAGCAGCTTGAGTCCCGGGGTCACCCGCTGCCCATCTATGAAATTCCAGGTGCGCGTCTATGTTGAAGACCCTAAAGAAGTGGCAGGTAGGGGCGCCTGGGTGGCGCAGTTGGCTTGATCTCAGCTCAGGTCATGACCTCACAGTGGGTGGGTTCGAGCCCTGCATCGGGCTCTGTGCTGATGGCTCAGCGTCTGCTTGGGATTCTGTCTCTGTTTCTCTCTGCCCCTCCCCCGCTTGTGCTCTCTCTCTCTCTCACTCTCTCAAAATAAATAAATAAACTTAAAAAACAAAAAAGAAGTGGCATGTGAAGGTGTCATTTAGACAGGAAGGCTTTGAGGACCGCTGGTCCCTGGCTAAGCCAGCATGCCCACGGGACATTAGTGCTGCCGTGTTAACCTCTCCATGTTTTGTTCCTTCCTTACCCAGCCTTCGATGCCACTGAAAGTCCCCCTGACCCCCAGGACCCCAGTCAACATGGATCTCGCCCTTCCTCTGGGCAGCACACCTGTACCCTACACTTTGGCATCTGATGATATTATTCTTTCTGTGACAGCCTGAGACCTCTCTAGAACCCAAGGATCATTATTCCTATAGTTAAAATTAGAGCCACAGATGTTCTGTGTAGGAGGGGTCTCGCTCAGGCTTGTCACCCCCTCTTGCACCGTCCTGTGGAGTAAACACCCTCTGGGTCCTTTCTGCTGGCTTCCCTTGCCTGGCGTGATGCCATCACAGAGGATTTTACTGTCTTTTCTCTTGAAGGTATCGTGTGTGCAGTGTTTATTTATAGCAAGTCTCCTTTTAGGGTGTGCATATCTACATATTATAATGAGAACCACTTGATAAATCAAGAAGCAAAAACAGGGTAATAGCTTTTCAGAGACTGTCCAATAAACTTTTGAAATGTCGGTCCCGTTTTCAAAAGGTCAGAGTGTAATTTAAAAGAATGGAAATGTTCCAATAAAGTAGCAGCTGCGTAGAATGAACCCCTTTTTCTACACCTCCCGAACTGGATTCATATAAAAGCAAAGGTCTCTTCGACTAATGAATGGCTGTTAAAGTTAAAGATCTGTGCAGAGGATAATTTGTAGGTGCAGTTCAGAGAGTTCTGGAATTATAGCTACACTATAATTGAGCTCGGGGCTTACAAAAAGAGCTTTTAAGACCGATTATCTCTGTTTACTCTAGAACAATAAAAGTTGGTAAAGACCTATTTCCAACCACTCAGTTTTCCCACTAAAACTAAAATTCCTTCCAATAAATAGCCTAGGATGTGCGGCTCAGAGCACATGTACTCACAGAGCGATGGACCCAGGTTCGACGAGGGGTTTTACGTTTTCAGGGCTAAAGATCGGATTAGAGACTCAGAAATCCTAACTCCTCCCCCAGCCCATGAATCCACTTTGTAGGAAAATGCAAGTCCTTTTTTCATCCGTTTGCTCATCTATGAAACGTAAGCGTACTGTTGCCCTTCGTTTTCACTGCTCAGTCCTTTGACATTGACAAATAAATCTCTGTGCTTCCTGCTGATGGTGCCTGCTCACTCAGTGATTTCCAACCTGTGGTCACCAATAGGTTCAAACACGTAGAAGGTAGACCAAATCACGGTGTGCTTTACGCCATTCACTTTCTAACGGATTGCCAAGAACACAGAGCCGCGCGGAAACCAGAACGATTTGCATCTCGACAGTATTTTTGCTAACACTGGTTCTGAAAGTAATGAGGGTGGGAAAATAAAAAAGGTAAGGAGTACTGGTTCCAGTGTCTTAGAGATGGTACTTCCTGAAAATCCCCCACCGAAGATTTTCCTCAGGGTAGAGATTGTTCGGTGCACGAGTACATCCGTGTTTCTATAGCCACAAAGAATGTAGCACAGTGGGCGTCTGGCCCACCGTATTCAACGTCCAGTCTCCTTCCTCATTTCTTCATCTATCGGATTGCACGTAAATACATCTAGGGAAGAGATCTCGCTTCCTAAAACTACAGTTAAAAGTCAATAACTTGTAGGCACCTGGGTGGCTCAGTTGGTTAAGCATCTGACTCTTGGGTCGCGATCTCAGCGTTCCTGAGTTTGAGCCCCGCATCAGGCTCTACGCGGACAGTACAGAGCCCGCTTGGGATTCTCTCTCTCTCCCTCTCTTTCTGCCCTCTGCTGTTCGTGCTCTCTTTCTTTCTCAAAGTAAATAAATAAGCTTAAAAAACAAGACATATTTTTTTTAAAAAGCCAGTAACTTACCATTTACTGACCGCCTACGCTTCCGTAATACATAGGTAGAGGGTAAAACCCACATGTTCTATAGTAGTGTTACAAACACTATTATAAAGAGACATCATGTTGAAGGATTTTAGAGCCAGAAGGAGATCATCTGGTTTAAAATCCTCATTCTGGAGAGGGGAGAACTCATACAGAGAGGTGATGCGTCATTCCCAAGGTCAGCCAGTAACGACGGCACCAGGTAGGGGCCCCACCACCTGACTGTACTTTGTGTCCTGATCCTCTTGCTACTGCTTCTGGTAGGCTATAAACACACACTCACGTGGTCTCAGTGATTTCCCTGAGTCTTTCTGCCACAAAGTGAATTCCTACAAAAAAAATATACATATACCAAGGCCTTAGAAAAACTATTTTGTCAGACACGCACACACACATACACACACGCACACACAGAGTATAGAAAGCAAATATCATTCCTGCTATTTATACTCAGGAGTTCGCTCTTATATTTCACAATCTCACAGCACAATTTCTGGCTCCTGGCACGTTTGACATAAATCCTGGAGCATGTGAATGACAGTGTGCTACAGGGATCAGAGAACTCAGGGGGATAACGGACAACCAGCCCACTGAGGGCCATGTGACTCATACATTTAATCTGCTGAGGAGGCTTGTAGCATAGCGTGGTCCGTTCTGTTAAATAAATTTCTTCTCCTCTTTCAAAGCCCCTTGCGGTGACGGTCCTTCTTGGCAGTGGCTTTTCCAACCACATTATTATCTCACTGGGATCCATTTCGTGTCACGTTAACATAACCGGGGGGTGGGAATGGGTCTTTCTTAGTCGCACCCAAATTCTCCTTATTTGTATCTTCTGGGAAGATAGGATATTTCAGGTCACCAGCTACCTACCCACAAGTTCTACACTGTAAAGTGATTTGCGTGTTTTCTGACAGGTGTTACCTCTGCGATGCCAGAAAGCTGATGCTCTACGTGCAGAATGATGGCACGTGATATTCGATCAATAATAAAAGAGCTCCCGTGACTGGGGTATCTATCTGTCAGGAAATAATCGTTAAGCACCTACTCGTGCTAGGTTGTGAGGCCACAGCATCGTTCATGGTCTCTAGAATTCACTCTCCGTGGGGAGGGAAGCGGAATAAAGTTTCATGCCAGGAGGGAGATGATGAGGTAGGTGTCTGTGGCCAGCTGGGGAAGTCAGTGAAGTCTTCCCCAGGGGAAGGCGATGTTTGAGCTGTTAACCAATAGCCAGGCAGACAGAAAGCCGTGGAAACAACTTGCAGGAAGATACGGAGGGAGCTCTGACCCCGGGGAACTACGATCTGCCGGAGGCTGACACAGGGGCTGGGATTCCCAGGAAATGAGACACGGCAGGTAAAAAGGGGTGAATATTCCTTTTTCCCCCAGGCTAGCTCCCAAATCCCAGAGACGACCGCATATGTTTAGTCTGGTTGATGAAAGGAGATTTCAGAATTTCTAGACCTCTCCGAAATTCAGCTCATGCTCACGTGGGAAGTTGTACGCCCCTCCTAAGGACCCTGGGCAATCTGTGGCTGGTTTCCCGAATACTGCCCTCAGGCTCAAAGCTGCTGAATTCTTAAAGCACAACCAAGGAGCACAGGAGGGAACATGAGAGCCATCCTTTCCCCATTAAATGAAGAACTTTGGGGGGTATCATCCAACTCTTCTTAAAGGAAAGCGATTTTCTATTTCTTTTTTTAAATTTTTTTAAATGTTTATTTTTGAGACAGAGCATGAATGGGGGAGGAGCAGAGAGAGAGAGGGACACACAGAATCCGAAGCTGGCTCCAGGCTCTGAGCTATCAGCACAGAGCCCGAAGTGGGTTTCGAACTCATGGACCGCGAGATCATGACCTGAGTCGAAGTCGGACGCTTAACCGAGTGAGCCACCCAGGCGCCCTATGATTTCCTATTTCAAAGAAAGGGAAAGAGAGAAAAGCTTTATCTTTTGAGCTGTTCTTTCTTTCTTTTTTTTTTTTTTAAGTTTTTTTTTTTAAGTTTTTGTTTAAATTCCAGTTAGTTAACATCCTGTGTAATGTTCGTTTCCAGTGTACAACATAATGACTCAACGACTCTGTACATCACCCGGTGCCCATCACAAGTGCCCTCCTTCATCCCCATCACCTTTTGGGCCACCCCTCCCCCCACCTCCCCTCTGGTTCCCAGCAGTTGGTTCCCTATAGTTAAGAGTCTGTTTCTTGATTTGCCTCTTTCTGTTTTTTCCCCTTTGCTCTTTTGTTTTGTTTCTTAAATTCCACGCAGGAGTGAAATCATACGGCATTTGTCTTTCTCTGGCCGAGTTATTTCACTTAGCTTAACGCTCTAGTGTAGCTCCACCCACCTCATCGCAAATGACACGATTTCATTCTTTCTTACGGCTGAGAAATATTCTGCCAGACGACCATATCTATACACACATCCACATCCCACCTCTCCTTTGCCCGTGCATCCGTCGACGGGCACTTTGGCTGTTTCCGTTACTTATAGCAGCATTCTCTACAACAGCCAGATTATTAAATTGTTATTTCTTAAGACGGCTAGCAAGGTCACATTACTGATGGGTTTATGTGTTTTGTTTGGGGATTCACCTAAAAATGTAGCGTCTTTTCAACAGCTAAATGGGAGGAGAGGGAGGAGTGCATGGTCTATGGAATTAAAAGTATGTGAACATTCTTCTAATACTACTGGAATTTTTATATCTTGGCCAGGCGCTGTTTAGAAAGAATAGAAAATTCCAGTTTGTTTGTCTTTTTTTTTTTTTTTTTTTTTTAGGAGTAAGTCAAAGTCTTACAGTATCTTCTGTATAGTACACTTCAGCTGGATTCAAAGAGGTCAGGTCTCTTTGTGTGAACGATACAGGCCATGGAAAGAATGGATAATATTAACCATAGAAAGAGCAACGGATGACTTAGATTGGTGTCTGTATAGGACACACAAGAAAGAATGCCACCAACATCATCCTACAAGCCTTTTGTTTGCTATGCAATTATGTCCTTTCTTCCCTCCTCGGCTGGGTACAGCTCAGTGCCTAACTCTGGCTTAAATTTTAAAGGCAGTAATTAAGCCCTAGAAACTTCTGGTGCCAAAGCTGTTCCGCAGTGCTGCTAGTGTGCTGTAAATCACCACGTTCTCCCCTTGGGGCTCCTTCCCAGAAGCTGTCAGAGGCAGCTCCATGTTTATGGGAGAGTCTCTCGACGCTTTATACTCATTGAGATAAAATTAAGTCAAAGAGCATTCAGTTAAAATGGCAGGGTAATTAAATGAGCGGTACTGGGTCCCTCCATTCAAACTGTATCAAAGACTTCGAACTACAGGAGCCGGGATGTCAGAGCCGTGTTCTTGTTGAGCAATCCTGGGGTCCTGCAGGCACAGGCTTGCGGTCACGGGAGACTAGAGACTTGCTACCTCTTCTGTGCTGCTCGAGAAATGCGTGAGCGTTTAGAGACTCCCACATCATCCGCAGACTGGACAGGGAGGCTGGCACACCAGGGTGGTAACGCACGGCTCTGACGCCTGGTCCGAGATGCTGAGAGGAGAGAGCAGACCTGGTCTGTGGCCTCTGGGAGTTTACGGGTCAGTAGGGAAACCAATTCAACAAACAAGGGTACGCCGAACAAAAGGGACACATAGGAACGATGCTGGATGCTTGGCCACGGATGGCATTCATTGGAGAAAACTTGCAACCGTGACACTTTGATAGCCAAGAGAGAGACCACAGAAACTATCAGTCCCGGCTTCGAGGCTTGTCTCAGTGGCTCTGTTAGGACTTTCCAATCATGTTTTCCTCCACGGTGGCCGGAAGAGGTGAATATAGCTGGTAGTGGAGAGCCATTCCCATATTACACGGAAACTGTTTTGTTTGTAATCGATCAGTTCCCACTGTCGGCCAAATCGCACCCCCATGCAGCAACACGTACACCATGTGGGGATTTCATTGACGTACTTAGCTGGTAGTGTTACTCTGGGAGTTCACACATCCTCCACTAGTCCTACGAGATGGGCTGGCCTGCAACCCTGAGCCCCCCATCCTTCACATTCCAACCTCCCACCGGGCTCTGCCTCCTCCAAAGGACCTTCCCTGGCCAGCAGCCTCCCATACGCCCCAAAGTGGGTCATCTCCAGCTCTCTTAACCTGGGTCGG
This sequence comes from Felis catus, assembly GCF_018350175.1. Taxonomy (NCBI): domain Eukaryota; kingdom Metazoa; phylum Chordata; class Mammalia; order Carnivora; family Felidae; genus Felis; species Felis catus. The sequence continues at coordinate 6,834,121 of NC_058374.1, forward strand.
TTGTTCTGTTTATCCACTGGCTTTGTCATTAGAACATGCTGGTCTTTGAGAATCGGCATCTTTCACTTTTCACCCAGCGTACAACGGGAGAGTAGATGTTTACCGTGTTGAATTCAAACAAGGAGTCCTTGATAAATGATTTCTGAATTACATTCTCTAGCACCTTTCAGAAGTGCATGCTTTACTCTATGTCAGTTTATTCCCTCTACCCAGTTGCATAAATTTAATTCTGCATAATCCACCAAAAACTTAGCAAAGACTCCCCATCCAGTTAATTGAGCATTCATTTTTATACACCTTGCATCCACTTGAAGGCACTTGCCCGTTTTCATGCATTTTAAGCATTACAAAGATTGAGAAGAGACGCCCTCTATGAAATATCCCGACAGAATCTGCCCTAAGTGAGCTGTTCCTACAAAACTCTGTCATTCTGCTGCCCATTAGTCTTTCTTTGCCTATTAGTCTAGCCGGCTCTGCCTGAGTCAGAAGGCACACGACATCTCCTCGGTTGTAAGTCAAGTACTGATGGCATATCCGGGTCTCTCTGATTCTGGTGCCTTTCTAACTGTGGCTCACACTACTTTTGAAGGATCACCCCTACCTTAGGCACATTTACCTTCCTCCTGGGGAATTAAAGACTTGTTTGCCTACAAGGACAGGGCCACTTGGCTCACCCGGGTCTTTAAGCATCGTTGCCCCCGGTACATAGCACATCAGTCCCAGTGTCTCGCCTGCCTCCACACTTCAGAAACTTCCCTGGGGCTGACATTTCCATCTCTATAAATATTCTGTGATCCCTTCTCATTAGAAAATGGGTAGCCGAGCAGCAAAAAGTTCCAACTTCAGCTGGAGAGAAATTAAGACTTACACCAGGCTTTGTAGGAAACAGTAATACGATGGCTTTGCAAGTTGCAAGACAAAAAGAAACGAAGAAAGCTTGTGCGCACCAAATACCCAGTAAACCCGAGACGCACACGCTTGCTCTGAACATGGCGACTCCAGGTTGCTCATGAAGGAAGAGCCTAGAAAGAAAGTCATCGACACCCAGACGATCCAGACACTTTCCTACAGATCGCTGGTCAGATTTCTCACATCCTTATTGGTGTGAGCCTTCCCTTCTTTGTGTCCTTTCCCTATGACAGAAATTGATGAACAGTGAAATTAATGAGGCCGGGTCTTAGGAGATGGGAAGATGAGGAAACTTTTTGAATAGTCACGAGTTGACTGAGGACACTGATCTTGCAGCAAGTGTTTTAAGAACGAGAACCAGACGAATGTTCAAAACTCTGATTCCGGCTGCTCTGTAAACAAGCGTCAACCCCCGAAAGGCCGATCTGAGCGCTGGGCTTACTATGTCCCTCATAACACCGAGCTCCCGGTCCTCTAGGTAGAGGGCACTCACCAAAGTGTTGTTGAATAAAATGAAGTAATATTATCGTCACTACCGGGATTGGATTTCCATGTCGTATTCCACAGATAAACACAAGGAGACACAATCTTATTAAGATAACAACAAGATTGTAAAAATACTTGCGGTAAAGCTACATTTTTCTATTTCTTTAGGACCAAAGATTACTAGGCACCTTAATAGGCTGATGACAGATGAGAAAATTTCCGACATAAAGAAGAGCTGGCATTACCATACCAAAAAAAAAAAAAAAAAAGCCAACAACAACGAAAAAAACAGTGTTCAGTAAAGTGCACAGACATTTCAAAAGATTTATGCCACTGGCTGCCAGAGCGTTTTGATATTTCCTGATGGCGCTTTATGTAAAACCTGAACTTTAAAAGTTTTTATAATTCGTTTTAAACCTAATTCGGCGCATTCATTATTAACCGAGAAGTACGCAACTGTGATAAAATAGCCTGCTAACAGCAGCTACCGAGGGATTACACAAACTCTATTGTATTAGGCAGTTACTCTTTTGCATATTTCATTTACTCAAAGGGAAAATATTATAATTTGTAATTTCCATATTGCCAGATTACTGTGCACTCTCCAATGATTACTCTCTCTATTTGTTTGGAATCTGTCAATTTCTGCACAATTTAATAAGACAATTTGACTTCCCAAACACCAGAAGGATCTCAGAGGGCCGCATTTCAATTGAAAATTGAAAAGACCACAGTCTCTTCTTCCCAGGAACACAAGCTCGGCATTAGCATTTGTTAAACCCCTTCCCGGTCCATTTCTCTCCCCTCCCCTGAAGCTTAACTGTTTGATTTCATCTTGCGACAGTACGGTTTCCAAGAATATAATCTTCAATATTATTTTCATGCCGAAGTAAGAAATGTAGGAGACGGGAGTTATTATAAGGTCGTTTTAAGTTGCAATTGCATAGATGGATGTGGAGATTAAAGGCAGGAACTCTCTTGCAAAGCCTCAAAAACAATTTCCCGGGCATTTAATACACCAACTGTCTAAACTGTTTCTGAAATTACGAAGTGGAAGAAATTCCCTTTGGCTTCCCGCCGCCACACTGTCCACACTGAACCTCGGCTGCCTTTCAGCCCAGAAACCAAGATGTTCTCAAACCATGGTAGTGCTCTCGCATCGGCCCAGTACATTTTGCTTTGCTTCCTCAAGTGGTTCTCCAGATAGGTTTTGCAATTAGTTCCCATGTGGCGTCAGTCGTGACAATCTGTTTCATTCCACCCAGTCAGCAAGGATTTATTGAATGCCTACCTGGAGCTGGGCGCCGAAAATACTCTTTTCTTACAACATGCTGCGCTGTTGGCTTGCTGGACCTTTGAGGATTCTTTCCGGCTTCTTCTTTAGAGTCTCTGTCCTTCCAACCAGAGAACACAGATCGATAGGGCTCTGGTTAGCTGCAGTCTTGGCTTTTTTTTTTTAAATGAATCCCAATTTAATTCCAATATCACACAAAAACATTGCTTCTATATGGAGGCAGTGTCCTTTGTGCTGTTATTGTCAAACAAATTACATGTTTATGCCCTGTGTTCCCATTAACAAAGATGTGTAATTATTGCTTTAAGCGGTATCTTTTAAATGAGATGCGGGAAACTATTACAAACACAAAACACATTTATACGCGTTTTGTATCTGCCGATGTAGTTGGATTTACCAGTGTTCTTTATTTCTTCATATGGATTCAAGGTGCTGTTGAATGTTCTCTCACTTCAGCCTACGTGGACTCCCCTGAATATTTCTCCTTTTTTCAAAATTTATTTATTTAGGAGCACCTGGGTGGCTCAGTCGGTTACGCGTCCTACTTTGGCTCAGGTCGTGCGTGGTCTCACAGTTTGTGAGTTCGAGCTCTGCATCGGGCTGTGTGTGCACAGCTCGGAGCCCGGAGCCCAGAACCCGCTTTGAGTTGTGTGTGTCCCTCTCTCACTGCCCTTCGCCTGTTCACACTCTGCCTCTCTCTCTCTCTCTCTCTCTCTGCCCCTCCCCTGCTCACACCCTGTCTCTCTCTCCCTTAAAAATAAATATTAATAAAATTAAAAATATATATATTTATTTAAATTCAAGTTAGCTCACATACGGTGTAGCATTGGTTTCCTGAGTAGAACCCAGTGATGCATCCCTTGCATAGGCCACCCAGTGCTCATCCCAACAAGCACCCTCCTTAATGCCCATCAGCCACTTAGCCCATCCCCCCACCCACCTCCCCTCCAGCAGCCCTCAGTTTATTCTCTGTATTTAAGAGTCTCTTATGGTTTGCCTCCCTGTCTGTTTTTACCTTATTTTTCCTTCCCTTCCCCTATGTTCATCTGTTTTGTTTCTCAAATTCCACGAGTGAAATCACGTTATTTGTCTTTCTCTGACTGATTTATTTCGCTTAGCATAATACCCTCTAATTCCATCCACATTGTTGCAAATGGCAAGAGTTCATTCTTTGTGATTGCCGAGTAATACTCCATTGTGTGTGTGTGTGTGTGTGTGTGTATATATATATATATATATATATATATATACCACATCTTCTTTATCCATTCATCTGTCGATGGCCATGTGGGCTCTTTCTCTCATTTGGCTTTTGTTGATAGCGCTGTTATCAACGTTGGAGGGTATGCGCCCCCTTCGAATCAGCATTTTTGTATCCTTTGGATAAATTCTTAGTAGTGCAACTGCTGGGTCATAGGGTAGTTCTAGTTCTAATTTCGACTCCGGTCCCTAATCTCCCAGTCCTAGCTGATGGCCGTAAACTAGTTTCTTTAATTTCTGCATGGCTTCGTTTGCTCATCTGTAAAATCAAAATAGTAACAGGGAACATCTCATAAGGCCGTTGGAGGATTAAATGAAATAATCCCTCTAATCCACGGAGGTGACGGCAAATCTGGACGTCCTGGAGGCCTATTTGGATACTTAGGCAGAGGGCTGGCTCTGGGGGTCAGTCAGCTCAGCAGAAGGAGAGCTGATTTAGTTGTTTACCTCTGAAGGCTCCCCTTTCTACCAAAAGGCCATTCCCCCAATCCAGGAAGCATCTACCGTCACACAGTTGCATAGATCTCCTGGATCCCGGAACTATAAACGTGTGGATCCCAATCCAGGAAGTGTCCACCCTCACACAGTCTCCTAGATCTGCTGGATCCCGGAACTATAAACATGTGGATCATGTTCAGGTAGAGCTTCCTTAAGCATTGACCAGATTAGAGTCATCCATTTATGCCTGGTCCATATTGTAGGTTAAGAAGTCAGGAGATGGCGTGAGCTCTGCTTCCTCTTGGCTTATAGGTCACCCCCTCCCCATGACTCTATTTTATATCTGCACCTCAGCGTGCCAGTGCTGCGTGTCCATCACCTGTGAGCCAACAAGACGTCAGCATAGAGCCTGGTCCGCCGTAAAGGCTCAAGAGACGTTTTGATGATGTCGTTGACGATGGTGACAATAATGTTGTTTGAACGCTGGGTACTGACATCTTAGTTCTGAGCTCGGGGGCTGAGCTGCCATCTATAAGATATATGAAATTCAAACACAGTGAAAATTTAAGCATATTCAATTTTGCTGGAGTTGGCATGAAGGAAGTTAAAATTACTTAAAAACAAATGATCAGTACTGATCTTTGCAAAGGGAAAATCGTGTCCTGTGTTTTTATTGCAATTACATTGGACTAGAAATTGGGAGTATTCTAGTCTCAGATATCCCTCTCTCTGACTTTTCTGTGAGAATGTACATGCCTTGAGGTCAAGGATTATGCTGGTTAATGTTTATGCCCAAGAGAGTTTGCAATACGTTGTAATCATTTATAATATACTGAACAAATGAATAAAGAAATGAATCTTCCCATGACTAATCTCAACCCACCATGATCTTTCCATTCTTTGAAGTCTGCTTCTCAGACATTGTATACTGCAAAATCAAGCACTTGACTACAAACTATCTTAGGTTATTTTCCAGTTCTTTCATGTATGTGATGCTTTCATTTCTTAAATTTTTAGACCCTCAAGGTTATCTGAACTCCACTTTCCAAACTGGACAGTCCACCGTAATTCATTTATTTAGTTTTTTTACAGCATTGCTTTTGTGCCAGGAGCCACACTAGATTCTGGAGATTCGTCTGACAAGGAACAAGATACAATAATGCCGGCCTCCAAGAAATCCCAGCGTGGTGAGGAAGACGAGTCAGGAGCCAGGATTTCAAACACTGTGCATAAAGATAAGCCCAGGGTTCTGCGTGAACACGGAGGAGGGAAACGGACCTCAGATTGCGTGTTTCCCAGCGTCGTTGTCTAGACTGGACGAAATAATAAATACAAAGCAGCTGGCACATGGTACCCACTCCACAAATGTCAATCCACATAGCGTTCACCTTCCTTTCCACCACTCCTCAGTGCAAATAACTCTATTACTGGCACACAAATTAAGCTGTTTTCTTTAAAGATGCTGATTTTCAGAGCGCTAGTGGATGTGACCATTGCAATGTGCTTAGCCTAGAAAGAATCCGTGTTGTGTGAACTTCACTATATGCCTCTCAACACGATGTGATCGTTCTGAAAATGGCGTGCAACCATCTCTCTACGAAAGGGTCTGCTTCTTGATTCTGACATAGGCTCTTGTTCCTCTAGCCCAGGACTCCTGAAGGAGTGGATAAGAACATTCCGGACTTGGAGAGACTCAAGTTCTAATCCTGACACTGACACTTCACCTTTCTGGTTGTGGTCAAATTCCTTCCTCAAATCTTCCTCAGCTGTAAGTGGTGGAGGGGGAAACAATACCACCTCAAGAACTGCTGTGATGATTCAACAGGATAATTCTTATCAAACAGAGATCTCAGACCACCTATTTATTCAACAGGTATGAACTGAGCACCGACCGTGTGCCAAATTCTAAAGACACAGAGGAAGAGGAAAAGCAATCAAATTCACCTGTCTTCACGGAGCCACCATCTCAGTGGGGGAGACAGAAGATGGCTAGGCTCAGCAAAAACAACGTGGAATGTGCTGGAAAGGGGGTAAGAACCAGGAAGGACAAGGAAACAAAGCAGGAAGAGGACTACGAGGGCAGAGGAAGGGGGCTGAGTCCTGAAACCAATGCTACTCTGCATGTTAACTAACTTGAATTTAAATAAATTATAGTTTACTCGAGTACTGTACTTACTGTATAGTTTACTCGAGGCTAGTTCGTGAGTTCGAGCCCTGCGTCGGGCTCTGTGCTGACAGCATGGAGCCTGCCTGGGATTCTCTCTCTCTCTCCTTCTCTGCCCCTGCCCCATTTGCACACTTACTCACCCTCTCTCTCTCTCTCAAAATAAATAAGTAAACTGAAAACAATTTTAAATAAATAAATTTATTTATTAAAAAAAAAAAAGAAGGGAGCTGGAATTCAGATAGGGCAGCTTTCCAAGCCCCGAGGGGGAGTGCCTGGCTCAGGTGAACATGTGGCAAATTCTAGCTGTTTTATTGGTACACTTTTTCGTTCCAGTTCTCTGGAATTGGAATCCAGGTGCTTCTGAGAAGAAATATAAACGGCCGAGAAATGTATGAAAAACTAAAGTACTTTTAATATTCAAAGAACACAAATTAGAGAACCAGGAGCCTCACTTTCTTCCCTCCTAAATGACTGGCAAAAATTAAAGGGAGTCTCTAACCGTCGCCAGTGAGAGTATATAAAAAGAAAGTCACTCCACTACAGTGGATCAGAATATCAGTTGGGACCTCCTGCTAGAAGGCATGAGCCCGGTTAATATGCATATCTTCTGAGGTGACAGTTCTACCTGGAATATATATCTTACAGGAATAAGAAAATAAAAGGACAAAATATTATCTACCTTTCCACACTTGGAATAACTTTGCTGTATCTATAGACATTAAACCAAAAGAAATTCAAGAAGAATTAAAGATTGGAGTGTTAAAAATAAGAGAAGTGTCCGTGGGGACAAGCGTGTGTTAAGATGTTCACGGAATCACTGTTTACGATAACAGAAAATTAGAAACAACCAAAACATCTATCGTAGGGGACGGCTAAAATAACTTGAAGGGTAAATGCGTACAAAAACATTGTTCAAAACGGGAAAGTAGGGTTTGTTCTGTCTTGAGATACTATGACGTAGAAAAAGCTCATAGGATGACACATAAGAAATACGTAATGTACATACGTAATCTATATTGAAAAACACGAAACAAATTGCCACGCTGTAGTTTACTTGCGACTACAAAATGATGACAATCATTTGTCATCTGAAAAGAGGACAATTACATTTCTATTTTGAGAAGACACCCAAGGAACTTGTTAATCCTTCACACACACACACACACACACACACACACACACACACACCCTGGGTAATAATTTCACGTATTACCAGTGCTATGCCAGGGCTGACCAGAGTATGGAACCCTAGGAGTGAGTCATCCGTGTTGGAATCACTGATGTCATTATTCCCTGGCCACTGGTTACACATGTTTCCTGTCATGAGTGTTAGCCGCCCCCCCCCCCCGCTTTCTCTGTCCATCAGAGAAGCCTTTGGGGAACTGGTTGTTGGAGTCACCGAGTCTTTCCTGAGCTCACAAAATCCCCCATCGCAGAATCTTGTATACCTTCAGGTCAGAAGTCCTCACTCCTGTCTCACGGCCGGACCACGTGGCACTCAGAACACACCCGAGACCGCGTACCTGACCCCCCCATACCAGCCGGCATTGGAGGAACCACGTTGGGGACGTTGAGCGGTCACTGACTAAAGCTGGCAGGGACGTGAACACAAGCTTGGGCAACATTTCTTTAAAATGGAGAAAAGGAGGCAAGAGGAAAGATTAGATCCAGTTCGTCCCTGCCTTAGGAACGCCAGGATTTTGTTCAGCTGGACGAGGTAGAAGAGAATCCTTCTTCTCGTCTCCTCGGCCCCCAGGGACACCGGTCTCAACCGAGCCCCAGCCCCCAGATGGCGGGGCAGTGTTACCTCAGCCACCAAATATGCTGACGCCGAGTAGTCCTACCTGGACTCTGTTGTCATCCAGAATGCCACCTTCCACCGGCCAGGCCAAGTCTCTCTTTAAAGCAAGCTGTGCAAATCCCGCATTTGAGCAAGGGGCCCCCGTGCTCCGCTTTGAACGCTACAGCCTCTTGCGTTGGTTAGCATCTGATGAGAAGCACCTGGGGGAGACACGGCAGTCCTCTCACGGGACAGGTGCTCATGGAAGGTGCAGAAGCAGATGCTTTCCTGGGTCCTCTGCTGCCAAGATGGCCCCGGGGTGGGGGGTGCTCGTACTGCAGAAAGAACCTTGGGCGTGGATGACCGGATCTGCACAAGGAGAGAGGCAGGGAGAAAAGCCACCAGCGGCCACTAGCACGGTCACTAATCAGTGCGAATGACGAGCAGGTGTGACCACTCCAAGTTTCCATGTCAAGTGGAGCTTTTCTCCAAGACGTCATGGCCACAGTGGTCTCCAATGTCTTTTTCCTTGGGGAGTTCATACATTTATTTCTTAGGAACTATGCGATTATTGATCATATGAACCTTTTGTCATAATTCTACAAACATTTTTCCAAAGCTTTCCTTATTGTGTCTTCCAAAGTCACACTTGTTATTTTATTCTCTATTTGGTGTTGTGTAAAGACAACCTGTCACAACAATATGCTTCAAGCTTAGTATCTATCGGTATAAGTGAAGTGTTCGAAGTATGAAAGTGGATATGGTATCTTGGTAGGTATTTATGGGTGGCTCAGTCAGTTGAGCGTCCGACTCTTGCTATCAGCTCAGGTCATGATCTCACGGTCCTGAGATCAAGAGCCAGGTCGGACTCTGCACTGAGCCTGGGGCCGGCTTAGGATTCTCTTTTCCTCTCTCTCTGCCCCTCCCGTTTCTCACGCTTTCTGTCTCAAAATAAATAAATAAACAGCTAAAAAGATTTTAAAACGTAAGCATTTATATATAACATTTTGTGATTTTCAAACATCTGTACATATTATCTCTTAATCCTCACAATGGTTGGATTTAGTTCTGTATCTTCATTTGTAGAAGAAAAAGAAATGAGACTCATAATGGAAAAAAAAAAAAAAGATGAACTTCCCCTTCCAGCCAGGAGGGAGGAAGAGGATGTTGACTCAGGCTCCTGCTGTAAGCAATTAGAAGACAACACATAGGAAAGGATTATTTTCAGAAGTAGGAATCACAGAAAACAAGCCATCCTTGTGATCACACACACTTTCTATTGGAGGCATTTGCAGACTGACTTCAGGTGACCAGCCATCCTAGTTTCAGCACCTCCAAGTCCTGTGTCCCCAGATGTCCCTCCATCCCTGGAAAACTGGAAAGGTTGGTTCCTCCACCGGAAATGGAACTCAAACTTAAACAATGACCTAAGGGGAGAGTCCAGAGGTCGGAGGTCAGGGAAACTTAGAAGGCTAGGATTTACGGAGCAGAGTAACGGAGAGGTGGGAGCTATGCAGAGAAGCTTCCAGAAATCTGCAGAGAATCCCCTGGAGTCTTTGACTGATTCCAGTCTCTGCCTGTGTGTAGATCTGTTCAAGTTTCTAGCATCTAGAGTGGAGAGGCGTCTTTGCAAATAGGCAGCATTCAGCAGAGACCTCAGAAGTGAGGCCAAGGTAGTCAGAGTCCTAACTCACCCCGCCAGAACTCCCAAACCAGCCTCACAAGCGCAAAGAAGGAAAGCACCCGGCAGCCATGAGACCCCTGCTCTGGCTTCCAGAAGTCTGTGTCACTTCCAATCTTTAACCTGGGAGCACCCACAGCCGCCCCCCTGTAACTTCCCTACGTCCTCGCTCTTCTCTCCACCTTGGGAAGGCCGGCCCCTCATTCCCACAGGCGGATGCTGACACCCGGCCCGTCCAAGTGCCTAGAAACCTCCCCAGCCGCCCTAGGCTACGTCATTCTTCCTGTCTGGGTAACTCCCACCCTTTCCCCATCGACGACGGACACCAATTTTACGGCATCAATTCCCTCGCTTTTCTTGATAGTTTTGTGCTTAATTATGTATCCGTACAAATACCTGGTTTAATTTTCATGATGGTGCCTGTTTTTGAATTTTGATAGAAGCAGAATCATGAAGCATCTATGTTGTTGACTGTGGCTTGTTTAACTTGATATTGTTCTTTTAAATATTCATTCATGCTTTTGGATACAGCTGTAGATGATCCATTTTCATTGTTCTGCAGTCAGCTGATTCATCCAGCTTACTAATGATGGGTGTTGGGGTGTTGGGGACTATTATGAACAATGCTTCTATGAACATTCGATATATACTGATGTTCACGATGATGCATTTCTGAGGGTGTATTTCTAATAATAGTCCCATGTACTAATATTTCCATTTACTCTTAACATCCAAATGATCTAGATGCTATTATCCCAAGTTTGCACATGACGAAGGAAGGGCAGACAGATGTTAAGTTACTCACCCAAAGTACAGAATAAGGACTCACATCTGTACAGCTGGATTTCAGAGACCACACTCTTAACCACTGCTCTCTAGCGCCACTGTCCCCCTGCCCCGCCCCGTGTTCATCTCCCACTAGACGGCGTCTCCGAAGAGTGACTGTATTGTAGGAATCTTGCTACTTATGTCCCTGCTAGAGTGCCTGGCCCACAGCAACATATATAACATATGCTAATTGAATGACTGAATGCTGTTCTACACAGGTATAAGAGAATGTAGTAAAAAACGTTTTCTTGTCGTTTGGCCTTAAAGAAAATGTATTCCCACCCCCCAAAAAAGTATTCTTTGGAATAGAAACCACTCAGAACTACATTGTTTGCTCTTGTAAGACTTAGAACCACAACAATGCCATGTTTTTACAACTTATTACCAGATACTGTGGTCCAGGCTGCCCTATCATTAGAAAAAAGGTTAACATTTTAATTTTTTTAACATTTATTTATTACTGAGAGACAGAGAGAGACACAGCGTGAGCAGGGGAAGGGCAGAGAGAACGGGAGAAGCAGCTCCAGGCTCCCAGCTGTCAGCACAGAGCCCGACTCGGGGCTCGAACTCACAAACCGTGAGATCATGACCTGAGCCGAAGTCGGACACTTAACCGACTGAGCCACCCAGGTGCCCGAAAAGGTTAACATTTTAAAATACAAGGAAAACATTCAGGAGATAAGAGAACAAACAGCTTATGCAAAGCACACTGCCCAAGGAATGCTGGAGCCTTAGAGGTTATATCTGAATTCTCCCAGGATCTGACACAAAGCAAGGATCTCTAAAACTCATTATGTACTCAGAGTCCCTCTAGTTGATTGTCAGTCCCTTGAACACAAGAACACGAGACCCAAGTATTATTCTGTTCTATTTTTCGCGATGCACCTGACACACGGCAGATGGTCCACCAATAAGTGAATCCCATCTCCAGCTTATGGCCGTGTTCCTGTGTTGGTCCCTTCGGAGAAGCTGGCCCATGATATAATTTGAGTTTGGAAAGCACCTTGGGTTTTGTTCCAGGTGAATTCACATTCGCTTTGTGGAGGTTTCAAATCCCAAATCTGTCCCCCAAAAGTGAGCGATTTAATATTTGAGCCTCAGCCCTCTCATCTATACAACGGTATCTAATAATGCCTGAGTCTTCATTGAACTGTAAGGCATAAGTCAGGTAATTTGTGTAGCTCCCAGCACAGAGCCTAGCACACCATAGGTGTGAACCATCACGGCATGTTCATGCCCATTGTACAGATGAAGAAATGGAAAAGTAGAGGGGTTCATGTACCTGACTCAGGTCATACCATCGGGGCACAGCAAGCCTGCAGTTTGGACCTCTTGATAACCAGCCTCTTCTTTCTCCTGGATTGAAATGGAGAAAGCAAGCTAGCACCTGAACCAGGCCCCTGCCCCCAAAGCAAAACCATGCACAAACATGGCCATCCCTACACCATCAGATAATGCCGTGAGGACTTTCATTTTCACTTTGAAGAGTTATGAGTAAGCCTTCAATTGAGTAAGAATGAACTCTGATGTTTTAACTACTGTCAGAGTAGATAACAATTTGAGTGCCTTGGGAAAGGTGATTAAAAAAAAATCTCCCAGGAAGTGTCTTCTATTTACTATTGAATGTAGCTCCCAGGTGGCTTCTGTGGTAAGGACCTTGCAGGCTTGAGCAAGGCAGAGCTCCTGACCTGGTGGCTTGGCATCTGGCTGTAGACATCTTCCTCCAGATATCATCATCCTTAAAACGTCTGAACTTCTTGCCGGCATCGAACAATTTGGAAATTTCACAGAAATATCTGGATTTCTGGTCGCCCTTAGAAAATGAGAAGACAAGGCAACCGCTGGCCTCACGGTCCCGGAGGCGTCCGAGTTTTCGATACTGCTGACCAGTAGTCGGGGACCTTGTAGAGGGATCTGAGAAGCAACGGAAACGTCACGTCCCTCTTGAGTCCCAGCCTGAACCCCCTCGTACACACATCAGCTCTGTTTTCCTCGGCAGCGATTTCTGTGAATGGTCTGCCTCTTTTCCATGTGGCCTTCCGCCCTCTGATGAGCAGCTAGGACAGTGCTGTTTTTCTCCCTAATGGACTCAGCACCGTGCATCTGCCTAACAGGCATGAATCGTTTTTGTCAGATGCCATCAGCGTTCTCTTGGGTTTCTTACCAGAATGATTAGCTGCACGTAAGCCGGAGCGTCTCATAAAACGTTTCCATTTCAGCTCATTTATAGGGATTATTGGGACAGCACTGATCAGGTCACTTGCGTGTTAAGGATGCCCTATTTCAGCTGGGTCAGTTGGTCGATGACATACAGCACAGGTGTCTGTATTACAACAGGGTCAACAGTCTGTGCCAACAGAGGGGAGAGCATGGGCCACTTTGTTCAAAATGTCGTAGGTCAGCATGATCAGTGTGAGGCGTAGAACCAAAGAGACTGTTCCCACCTTCCTACCGCTCTAACTTCACACCTCTGGGCTACAGGGATTTATGACAAGTCAGAAGGGGTAGCATGCAAAGCAGTTTTTTCAAACCATTTGCAGAAAAACTGAGGTTTTTTACTAAGACTTAAACTATGCAGAAGAGACATTTAGAAATGTCAACTAGCCGAGCGTTTTGGGAATGGAAACTTCGATGAACCACGTGTTAATATGAATTTTCACATGGGCTAAAAAATCACATTTCTAAATAGCCCGAATAATGCAAAATGTAGTTTTGTCCTCAGAACATGCTCTCATAACACCTGCTGCTTGGAAGGTTTTGTGGGGTTTTTTTTAATGTAATAATGAAGAGAGTTTTAGGCAAGATGACTTTCATGGAGACTGACATCATTACCTTACTGAAGAATTTATTTAAAAAAAAAAACATGAGTAAATAAATAATTGCACCATCTTCTGGACAGAAAGGTTCAACAGGAGGAAAGAGGTCAGTGATTTCCAGATGTTCCCATCAATGTAATAGAATTCCAATCAATATCACAACAGGGTATTCTCTGGAGCTCAACAAGTTGAGTCTAAAATTCACAATGAAGAATAAAACTACGAATAGCCGAGACAGCTTTGAGTCAGAAGATGGACAGATTTCCCTTTCTGGGTATCAAGAATTATTATAAAGCCCTAATACTTACTGTGGCAATGACATCGGGATGGACAAACAGACCAATGAAACACAATATGGGGCCAGACACAGACCCACACGTATAAGTAAACGCTAAAAGTGACGCACATCGGAATGGCAGGTCTGTGGGAAAAGGAGAAAATCCTCAGCAGATAGAACAGGGTCATTTGATGGTCTGACTCCTTCCCTGACCGTACCGTTCCCACACTCCTCGGACCGGCAATAACCACAAACTCTGCCAAGCCCTGGTGAGGACTTCGTGCAGGTGTGATGCTCGTATGGCAGGAGTGTGAACTGGTATCACCTCTCTGGATAATACGGGGAACACCAAGATCCCCCCCACCCCAAAATATTCTGGAGGGGCTGGAAACAGTAACACTTTTAAAGGAAAATAAAAGAGACCATCTGAATGTCTTCCAAGTAGCAACGGGTTCTTCAACAAGAGAATAAGAGCAAGGACCCTAATGGAAAAGGATGCTATATTGAAGTATATTAAAATAAACACCTCTCTGAACGACAAAGGACAAAGTCAAGTGACGAGAGGAAAACAAAGTGGACAAATTTACAGTGCAGACAACTGATAGGGGATTAACCTCAAGGAGTCATTTTATGAAACACTTATAAATCAGCAAGAGGAAGAAGCAGGGGAGGGAGAGAGAATGAGAATGCGTGGTTATGAGCAGACAATTCACAAGAAAGACAGGAATGGCCAAAGACGCTCGAGGTCACTAGTCATTACAGAAGCGCAAATGGAAACTCTCTGGAGTTATCACGTCTGTGCTCGTCAGATTAGCAATGACTAGGAGCTCGGCCAAGGACGGGCAGGGGTGTGGGGCCAGGGTGGCTCCCACATCCCCGGCAGGACTGCAGACTGGGATCCCCCTGCGACGCCACTGGTGACATCCAGCAAAGCGGAGAAGAGGCACAGCCCGTGACCCACAAGTCCACCTTTAGAGACATCCCAGAGACACCGCAGCACGTGTACATAATAAAAACTGTACAAGAATGTTTGGTACAGCAGAAACACGGAGGTCCAAGAGTAGGAGGATGGAGAAGGAAATTGTCTTACATTCAGTGGAATTTATGCAACAGTGAAAAGAAATGAATCAGAGATACATTAATATGCGTAACTCTCACAAAGAGGATATTGAGCAAAAACAGCAAACTGCACTCTGAGGTGTGCAGCCTGATAACACTCACTAAAATAGTGAGATCCCATAAAACAGAAGCACGGGTCATTATGATTACATACAAATGCAGTCAGAATATAGAAATATCACCTACAATTGGAACACGCCAAAGTCAGAACTGTGGTCACCTCTGGGATGCGAGGGAGGGAAACAGAACCAGGGAGGAGATAAAAGGGGTTTCGACTCTACCTATAAGATTTTATAAAATACATAAATCTGAAGCAAATATGGCAAAACAGTCATATTTGTCAAAGCTGAGTGAGTGGCACACAAACATTTGTTATGATGAATCACCTCAACATTTATTGAAGCTTTCTTTTTAAAAATTTTTCTAATGTTTTTATTTTTACTTTTAAGACAGAGACAGAGCATGAGCGGGGAAGGGGCAGAGAGAGAGGGAGACACAGAATCTGAAGCGGGCTCCAGGCTCCCAGCTGTCAGCACAGACCCCGACGCGGGGCTCGAACCCACGAACCGTGAGATCATGACCTGAGCCAAAGCCGGACGCTTAACCAACTGAGCCACCCAGGTAATGTATTGAAGCTTTAAAAAATATTAGAGGCATAAAAATATTAACTCCACCCCAGAGAGCATGATTACAAAATAAACTGATGAGCAATTTTTAAGTGACATAAACTTGATTTCAATATTGTGTTATAAATATATACGTGGAAGTGCGGTAACGTGGTAACTAGATGTAGTGAGAGAATAAATTTAATGGCTGCCCTCTACTTTCAATTTTTTCTAAGTTTATTTCAAGAGAGAGAAGAGAGCATGAGCCGGAGTAAGGGGTAGAGAGGGGGCGGGGGGGAGAGAGGGAATCCCAAGCAGGTTCTGCACTGTCAGCACAGAGCCCAACGTAGGGTTCAAACTCATGAACCGTGAGATCATGACCTGGGCCGATATCAAGAGTTGGACGCTTAACCGCCTGAGCCACCCGTGCATCCCACCTTTCCAAATTTTCCGTAACACACACATATTACTTTAATAACCGGAAAGAGCATTTTTAATTTGAACCTCCAACCCATGTCTTAAAGCAATCCAAAAAGGATTCCTGTTACGATGAGCGTTCTCAATGGCACAAGGCTTGTACGTTTCCCAGGCTCCAGATGATGGCTGGATTACACCAGAATATTTCACCACTATTATTTGTACAGTGCATATACAAATATAATAATAACTGCCTCCTGCCTCCGGCTAGTCCCCTGGAAAATAGATCCTGAAGATAAGTTTATAAGCTGAAGCTTTACTGGTGGACTCCCAGGCTGAGGGGAGGAAGGCACGGAAGGGTGAACACATCGTAGTGCACTGTGTTGCTGGCCAAGATTTCATGACAAGGCACGAGTGGTTGTTCAGACGCGTGGGAGGTCTCTGGGCAGATGTCCAGACCACCCTACTGGGGAAAGTCCATCTGGGGGAGGACGGCAGAGGAATTTACCTGCTGGTCACCTCCTGTCTCTCATTGATTAACGTTTGCCCATGGGACATGAACCCCTGGCACTTCCAGGATCAGGTTCCGGATTCCAGTCCTGCCACTGGGGAGAAGCCACCGTCCACACAGCCCAGTGCTTCGCCTGGGTGCAGAGATGGAAGGCGTGGAAGTCTGGATGGGTCTGGTACAATGGGCTCTGGGAGCCACAGTGCACGCGGCTGCCTACGTGGCGGTGTGGGCCGGGCCTCAAGGGGCAGAGGAGCGGATGTGACTGCACGTGGTGTTGGGGGGGGGGGAGGGAAGTACTGGCCGCAGAGTCTGGGGCTGTGCATCAAGGAGGCACAGGTCCGGGAGTCAGTGGGGTGCCGAGCACATCCAGGAAAGTGCATTCACTGACCCAACACCGCCAACCGGTGGTGCCCCTCGTATACTCTCTCCCTTGACGACCAACTCTCGCATGCTCAGAACAAGATGCCCCACTGTCTTTCCAAGACAGAAAGTACAAGTTCAATGTGCCTGAAAGCTCTATTCTAAAAAAAAGCAGGAGCATCCGCCTACTCCTGTTTTAGAGTGGATCCATCGTCCGGCCAGCCTTCTGACTTCTTCCTCAATACTGCAAAGAGAATGTTCTGGCATTTCCATCGTGTTTACTATAGGCCAACCTCTGGGAACCATCTCAGGTAAGCATTAGACTGGCTCCAAGCTGTCCTTACGAGAATGCTAAATCCCAAGTTCCAGGTAAATGCCCAACATCCAGTCTCTTAGCCAGTGCTTGGTCTAGCTTCCTTATCTACTTCTGCCTAAGCACCCCCAGCTTCTGCCGGTACATTAGCCACTTCCCGCAATTCCCGCGGTGTGTGGACAGATCCTTCCAGGATCAGGGTTTGTAATTCCCAGCGTGGGCTGTCCTGAGCCCCATCTGGTTATCGTGGAAGCAATGACGTGCAGGGAGATTGTGATACCCATCTCGAGAATACAGTAAAACCTTGGATTGTAACCTGTTCTGCGAGTATCCCACAAGACAAGCAAATACTTCTAATAAATTTTAACTTGTTAAATGAGTGACGTCTTGCAATACGAACAGCACGTGCTGCCGAACGTCACTCAATCACAACTGAGCCAATGGTTCTTGAAATTCGCTTTGATATACGAGCTCTTTGGATTAGAAGCCGGGTTCTGGACCAAATTATGTCCTCAAACCAAGGTTGTACGGTCATTTTGCATTCTGTCCTCAGGCAAGGGGAAGGCCTGCTAGCTAGGAGGGGTCAGGGCAACGTAGGGTTCAGGATTCTTGGCTTATGTACTCCGTGACCCTATCCCAGCTTTCGGAAGCTCTCTCGTAGACGATCAGAAAAAGTCACCATCTGATTTTGCGGAAGGAAGCCTGTCAAGGTTGCATGCTTCATATCCTTGGCAGCGATGTTATCCTCATAATCAGATCCCGGGCCTGATTTTTCGGTAGGTCTTCCCCGTGGCTGTGTCAGATGAGAGTTGTCTCTGAAAGCTGCCTTGGATGCACCCAAGCTGAAAAAATTGCTTTCCTGTCACTTTCCTTTCCAAGGCCACCATGGCCAAGTGCACCCCGCCCCCTCTGTAGTCTTTACTGATATCATCGCCCCTGCCCATAACCTTGTCTTCCACCTGCGGTTCATCCTCGTCAATCACAGGCCAGAGCTTGAGTGATGTTGAGGCCACTGCTGGGATCTGTTATCCCAGAGGTGTTCCTATTGGCAAAAGGGTTCCTATTGGTTTCGGATGGGTGGCAATCCTATTCTAAATCCCATCTGGAGGGTCTATTTTCTAGAAGACTCTGGCACCAAGTGTCGAATTTGGGGTTCCAAAGATAACAGAGTCTGAGGTAAAGCTTCTATGCTAGTGTGTGGTTGTGGGATTAAATAACCCAGCAACAGAAAGGAGGGAAAATGGAAATTAAAGCAGGGGAGGAAGGAGAGAAAATACAAGGTGATGTGCTGAGTTAGCCTCTGCTTAAGAAAGCAACGGTGGTAGGGGGCACCTGGGGGGCTCGGTCGGTTAAGGGTCCAGCTTTGGCTCAGGTCAAGATCTCACGGTTCACGAGTTCGAGCCCCGAGTCGGGCTCTGTGCTGACAGCTCAGAGCCTGGAGCCCGCTTCGGATTCTGTGTCTCCCTCTCTCTGCCCCTCTTCTGCTCACGCTCTGTCTCAAAAATAAAGAAACATCTAAAAAAAAAAAAAAAAAGAATAACACAAGAAGACTTTTCTGTGAGTCCACTGAATAGGACACTTCCAGACGGCAAATGAGCTAGTCCAGGGTGGGGCTGACGTCACAAAACGTCCTGATAAAATTAGTCCCTAGTCAGTCACTGTGGCCCATCTACTATTCTGATGTAGTATTTTCAGCTCGCTGATTAAACAAACGTCCCGTCTTCCCACTGGAGCCACCCAAGGTCATGTCCATGCAAGCAGCCTTTTTTTCTTTTTTAATGTGGTCTTTGAACCTCCGGTAAGCATGACGCCGTCCCACAGCCTTGAAATGAAATGGTGGCAGTCCAAATGCCAGAAGGATGGGGAGTAGCTTCTAGGGAACGGAAGGTTGTGAACAGCCCTGCCAGAGAACGGAAACATTAAAAATAGAATTGGTTTTTGGTGGCAAGATGGAGAGAAATGTAAGGTTTTTTCTCCCCCTTCTCTTTTTTTTGCCTTAATTCATTCCATTGAGAAGTCCGGAAACGTGTTCAGCTTCCACTTTATCCTGTTATATATTCAGTCTTTACGTGTCTTTGCCATCAAAGATCTTCAGGCACAAATAGAAATGCAATAATCGTATTTACTCAGCCACATAACCTTTGACTTCTTTGCGTCTAGTGTATTTTGAGAAAGTGAACAAAAGCTTCCCACTTTTGTCTCCCATCTTAGGCTTTGTTTTTGGTAGTGGAGAAAAGCCGAGAGAAAACGCTCCCGTGATTCAAAACGAAACACCCATTTTTTTTTAATGTTTATTTATTTTTTAGAGAGAGACAGAGCATGGGCAGGAGTGGGGTGGAGAGAGAGGGAGACAGAATCTGAAGCGGGCTCCAGGCTCCCAGCTGTCAGCACAGAGCCCCACGAGGGGCTCGAACTCTCGAGCAGTGAGATCACGACCTGAGCCGAAGTTGGACGCTTAACCGACTGAGCCACCCTGGCGCCCCAAAACACACCTCTCTATACACAGAACCTGATTGTCAGTAGGGGCAAAATAGTGTATTTGAAAAGAAGCTGGCTGGTTCAGATGGGCTGGGGTTGGAAGAAAGGGAAGTTGTTTAGGGCTCCTTCACCACTTTCCTCTAAATGCCCTTGTCCCCTTCGCCTGAGCTCTGCCCCTCAGTAATGCTCTCTGGCGTGGGCAGTGGCAGAGGGATAGGTACGTGCTCCACCGGTGACGCAGACCGCTCACAGGGCAGGGGCGCAAGGGGACCTCTTTTGTTCCAACGGAGATGCCAGACACTCACTGGTGACACGTTCACGGGACGGCCACACGTGTAAACACGGTCAAGTACTATTCTCCCAGACACAGTCCTCCCCGTCCTCCTCCGAACGCACCAGATCACGGAGGAACTGCAAAAACTGAAAACGGAAAGACTGCACGTGACTGTGTAGGACGTATTGTAGTATTTTAATAAAAAGGATAGGCACAAGCACCTTGAACAGAAAGTTCCAAAGCTAGCAGGTGAGTCTGAAAGCTATCACGTGGGACTTTCAGAGCCACAGTTATTAAAACCCTGGAAAAAAGAAAAAAAAAAAACAGAACAAAATGCAAACCCTAAAACTAACATTCAGTAACCTTAAATACAAAGACACCAACACCACTGTAGAACTCATTTGTACTTTATTAACAATGTGGCTTACAATTTTTTTCAAGTAAAAAGGGTCTTTTTTTTTCATTTAGAATAAAAATTAAAATATAACTCTGATATAGATTTTCATTTATTTACATGAAAACATATATACAGAATTCAATCTTACAGCAAACCAAACAACATGCCCTTTGTCCTGCAAATTTCCAAAGTGAAAACACGAATTTTTCCTTGGGACACACCAGAACGGCACACGAGATATGAATCGAATTTCAGTACAAACTTCTCAAACTGGAGTGTAAAACAGCAAAAGAACTTTGGACTTTCACGACTAGGAACAGTTTATGCTTCCAGATAGCATGCTACCTCCCATTCTAAACAACAAAGGAGATGATTTTGTTCTCTTCTGTCGTTTCAAAAAAAAAAAATCGTCTCCAATTCCCCATCGCGAGCAGATTTTTCGGCAAACGTTGGTCCCAGGATTCTCCTTTTCCTTCGGGGTAGCCTTTAGGTCCACCTGCAGCACTGCCCTGGCTTCCGGGCTGGTTCACAAGAGACCTACGTGCTCGCCGGCGCACTGAGAACAGGTCAGGAAGATGGAAAGACTACCCGCCCGGGAAACTGCTTGGGTTCTTTTTATCACCTGAACCACAGGTGGCTTTTAAACGAACACCCAAGCAGCGCCACGTGTCAGCAATGACAATGTCTTGGGTAAATTCTGTGGGTCAGATATAGCACGATTCGATTCTATCGCATCCGTGTGTGGGGATACCTGTAAACCAATTCTGGGGATAAAAGCCGGGAGAACCAGATTAAATATTCAACCGAGTTGAAGGGGATAAAGCAATTTCCAGAAGACTTTGAAACGGAAAAGAACGGTAGACGATTAAGAGAATCATGACAACATTGGGCTGCAAACCGAACTTTTCCTTGCGATTAGTTATTGCACCAAAAGACACGGGCCGTTATGTACACGTCTTCAACGACTTCTTCCTTAAAAACTACAGACACCTTAATTTATTACGCTTCCCTTCAAATCATTGCACACTCGATCACAGCGTTCTAAAGACAGTAGAGTACGTGGACCCTCGGGTCGCCACCTTCACCAAAAAATGACAATGATGCTCAAACCACAGCAAAGGTTTCAACGCTACTGTTTTTATAGTTCTATGTACAGCAAAGAAACAGAAATGGGCGTTCTACAAAAGAAGTATGAAAATCCCCAGTGCTTGCAAAACGAAAGGAGAACGGCTCTTTAGAAAGGTGTCTGGTGTAAGATACAAGGCAGATCTCAGAACTTGCCTGATAACAACACTCAAAATTCTGAGAGACAAGTTAGGGCACTCAGACCAAGCTTCAAAGACAGAGCCAAATCCAGTCTCCAGAGATCACAGGAAGGGTCAGAGGGGGCGGCGGCAAAGGCTTGGGTCATTTGAATTTACCGAGGAACCAATCAAAGCAAACACAGGAAACGCTCTTTCAGATTCGATCAAATAAGGAAAAGCAACCGGAGTAGCCGTGCAGCTCAAACACTGCGTGCGAGTCAAACTTTGATCAGAGGAACTTACTTTTAAAAGTGACGGGTGAGTTCTCTGTACTATGCAACTTCGCGGTGAAGGAAACTGGCTTCCGTTTTTTTTGTTGTTGTTTTTTGGTGGTTTTTAATTTTTTTTTTTTTTGAAAAGCAAAGAGGTTCATCCACTGTGCCAGCCTGCTCTTTTCAGGTTTATATTGTCGTGGGGGGTGGATAGCTTCCCAACACAGTCCAAATGCAGTCGGCAAGGCGGGGGCTGAACAAACTCCATTCGTCTTTGGATGGGACCGCGAGGTGCCTCTCGCCACCAAAGACGAGGTGGCATTTCTGCTTCTCAAGTTACACACACTGTGCAGACTGCAAAGTGTCCGTGTGGCCGGGAGGAGAACACGCTTCTCGGCCAGCTCCAGGAGGTAATGCAGGACCCCGGCACACAGAGGGCGGGACTTTGGTCCCAAAGTATTATCAAAGAGACAGAGCATCAACTGTAGCATCTGGGGAGGGAGAAGGGAGGGAGGCATATCGCCTGTTGGGTGTTTCAACCAAGAAACGTTAGGCTTGGGGCTGTGGCGGCACGTGGGGAAGAGGTGTAAAATCAGCATTTCCTGCCGTAAGAGGCACAGTAACGACACGGTACAAAATGTTCCTCGCAAACTGGCCCGAGGTATGAGACGGAAGCTGGTGTGGGTAAATCCTACGGAGAAAAGGACGCCTTAGCATTCCGGAACCAAACCGCTACTGATGTGGGCCACACCCACCACTGGCAATCCCCAGAGCAGCCAAGTT
This sequence comes from Felis catus, assembly GCF_018350175.1. Classification (NCBI taxonomy): domain Eukaryota; kingdom Metazoa; phylum Chordata; class Mammalia; order Carnivora; family Felidae; genus Felis; species Felis catus. The sequence goes on from NC_058374.1 coordinate 6,856,830, forward strand.
CAGGAGCACGTGGGCAACGCTCCCGGCAAAAGCATCTTCTTGGTCCTAAAATGTTTCCGGCTCTCGACGGGCCAGCGGGCGGCCCGGACACGACCTTCGTGAAGGTTCCCCCAGGGCTGGGTCTTCTGCCTCTGGCCCCAGCCCCGTCGTCCTTACGGCTCACTCGCAAAACCGTGGTGGGTGAAGCGACTGGTCGCCGCACAGAGACAGAGGACGAGGAGCGTGTTGGCCATCTGGCCCCTCGGGGAGCAGGAGGCCCCCCCAGCAGTGGTGGCCGTGACCTGCCCGGGCCACCAGCGGAAGGACCTTCCAGCTCTGGCGGGGGCGGGGGGGGGGGGGAGGCTCGGCTCCAAAGACGCCCGGAAGGAGCTGCTTGTTCCCACGTTGCCTTTACTTGAAAGGACACGAGAAGGTCACATTCGTCCCAAAAGTACAAAGACACGTTGCAGCCACTACATGCCTTCGTGGTTCCAAGCGCAATGGGAACAGCTCGGCTTGAAAAGGCCACGGTGAAGGGTCCTAAGCGAGTCAGCGCGGCGAAAACGCCAAACACCTCGCAACGGACACCCTTTCCAGCGGGCGCCCCCAGGCTGAGCCACGGTTAAGGCCGCGAGCATGTGGCTGAGAAGGCAGGGGTGGGGGACCGAGAGGAGAGGGACACTTCAGCTCAGGAGAGAGAAGCCTGGCTGCAGGCCGAGCGCTGGTCAGCACGGACACTTCCATCCCGACAACACGGCCAGCGGCACCGGGTTGGGACGTGGGGGGTCCTTCCGTCCCGGGGCCCCGGGAAGAGCTACTTGCCAAATGTTTAAAACTTGGTGGCAAAAATCAGCTACGGGGAGACAGTAAAGAGTCACCTGCAAAATATGTTTCCCATCTGCATCGGTAGCCAGGACAGAATGTTCGTAACAAAGGTCGGCGTCAGTCACCACACTCTGCGAAATCCGACAGAGAATCATGCCTTAAAAACGTAGCCGACACATGACGGCTGAGAAGCCCACCGCATGGGGTCACCCCCGCTGCTGAGACTCTCATCAAGGAGAAAAGATGGAGGGTGGACGGTAAAAAGGAGTAACCGAAGGGCGGGCAGCCTCTGCTCTCGGTGTCGGCCTCCGGACACGTCTAAAGGTTTAGTTTTCCTCGCGCACGTTCCGAAAGGCATCTGGACACCTGCTGCAGCGTGTGGGGGTCGGCGGGGAGGGCAGGGGGAAGCAGTCCATTTGGGTTTGAGTGACCATACTGGGTCCCTCACGGGCACACACACAGAGGGGGTGCTGGTCACCAAAACCCAGCCAATTCTCAGAGCCAGAGATCTCTCTTCCAGGGACTGAACCGATTTAATGGAAACTGCCCCAGAAATCAGCAGCCTCCCAGCCAGGGTGGGCTGCAGGGAGCACTCCACGTTGTGGAGACCACGCTTCTTTTTCACCTACTGTGTGTCTCGTGCTGGTAGATCGGGACTCTCAGCAGGAGCAGGATGGGGACAAGGGGTCCCAGAGTGATCCGGTCACCCAAGATCGCAGTTGGTGGCCAGCCGTGCCCACGGAAGAAGAGCGGGGCTGGGCCGGGTCACTGCCGGCTTCCTGTGGGGAACGCCCGCCTCCTGGGACGTCCCAGGGCCGGGCGCATCGGAGGGGCGCTCGAAGCCAGTCTCATCAAGGGATTCGGGACAGGATCCTTCTGAGGGGATGGTTTATTCAAAGCCTCCCGAAACCTCTTCCCGTTCCTGCCATTAAGCTCTGCCTTCAGTCCACAGCTCAGCATTTCCCAACAGACTAAAGGAGTCACTCCCCGATGTGGTCGCAATTAAATCAGAACGTTAGCAGTACGTGAAGTTCTACAAAAGGCTGCAAACGGAACCCTCTGCAGGCTCCGGATGTCCATCACTCAGGGAGAACCACTTCATCGCCTCTCCTTCCTAAAAGGCACCTCTGCCGGGCGATGACGGTCTAGCCCATCCTTCTGTAACCACATCCTGAAACATCGCCTCCAAGTGCGTCTGAGAAATGAGCCGCCACCAAGATCAGACCGCGGTGACATTTATGCCGCGAAAGCCACGTGTGCGTTGCCGTGGAAGAAGCATCCGTAATGACTGCAGAAAACCTCCCAGCCAGGTGCCCTCCTCGGACACATCCAAAAAAGACATCAGCTGCGCCTTGGTTTTCAAAGCAAAGCGGGGCCGTGGTTTAGGAAATGCGTCTGCAGGGAGCTGCCTGGACTCGGGCGGGAGAAATGGGAGACACGGACGTACAAAGAAGCTCTTCGGTGCCCTCCAGCGCCTGACACTGTCCAGAAGCCACCGCTGTGGTAGCGGGCGGGCCTGAAATCGCGGCAACGTCAAACAGGCTGGGGGGTGAAGAGGTCCGCCACGCTCCTTGCTTTTCGGCCCTGTCTTGTATACGCACCATCGCGCGTCGCCCAGCAAAGTAAAGCTTCAGTCTCGAAACCTTCCCAGGACGCCGCATCCCAAGAGAACGGGTCACCTCCCAAGAGGGCAGCGTCAGTTGGCGTACTGGGCGTAGAAGGCCACTTTAACTCTCTCGATCTGGTGGCACAGCTTGATGGCGGGCCCCAGCTTCAACTCCATGCATTCTTGCACCGTGGGAAGAGTCAGCAACAGGAGCGCTTGACCGTCGATGTCCTGCCAGGAAACAAAGCCACGTTAGAGCCGAGACACCGGGCGCCAAGGGAAGGTATCTGCCATGGCGGGCTTGGTCCTGGGGGCCAAAGGGCGTGAGGGGTGGCCGGTGGGGGTGAAGAGGCGGAAGAGGGGAACCACTGCAGGATCTCGTCCTTCTCAAGGAGATGGCCCCCTGCTGGGAGAGCACCCCCCCCTCCCCCCACCGACCCCTGCCCCGGGCCCTCCCGTGTTCTGCCATGACTTGACGTGAGCACTAGAAAAGAGCTCTCTCCGAAAAGAAGCAGCTCTCTCTTTCTTACCCAGGTCTGAACTTTCACCATCGGGATGGGCAAGAAGACGCCGTAGAGGTGAGCGGCCCCCCAGAACAGTTTTCCCTTGAGGAAAACTCAGGTATGTAGATGCACACCACGGCACACATCTCCGTCTGCACGCCCACATCCCCCAGAGTGAGGCGTACAAGGTCCCCCTCCCAGCTTTGCGTTAGTTAGCTCTCTACAGCCATGCACGGGGTCTACACGAGGAAGATGTTCATTAGAGCCTGTGAAGTCGCGTTCACCACAGGAGGAGGGGACCGAGGCTCCCCCCAACACTTTACGATCACCCTGACGGACATCTCTGCCCCTACTGTCACAACTGGGTTTATTTATGGAGACGTTGTTTGACTGGGGTACTGAGTTGAAGTGCAATCCCTTCTTCCTATCCGCCAAGGCAGTCTTCGTGTTCCAGAAGAAGTAAGAGGCTTCTCATGTTCCGGGGAAGTAAGACAAGGTAATGACACAGACCCATGGTAGAAGGAGAGCATAAAATGAACTCCGCGCCAAAATTTCTGCCGTCTGGAGAAGCAGCGAACCCAAGGCGCCATAAGCCACAGAGACTTCACAGTCATGCGACTGCACACGCGCTTGTGAGGTCGCGGACATCGTGGGTCATGAGCTACACAGAAGCTTATTTTCTTAAAATGATGGTGTCTTCAGCGGTCTTAAAAATATCAAAAGCAAAGAAACAGAAAGCGTTGACCTTGGGAAGACCAACATGATCAGTTTCAAAAGCCACCTTCGTGTGCTAATAATCCCTGCGGAGTGCGGAGGCCGTAAAAATTAAGCGTTAGTTTTACAAGTATCAATGCGAGTGCAGCTTCTGATGTCTCAATTACACAAGCCTCATCTCAACCAAGACTCAAACTGGACCTTACTGAACCCCGAAGTAAACCTATCAGTCTTGAATTTACACTGAAAGTAGGAGATGAAGGAAAGTGTCCGTGAGTTTTTGGTGCTCTATTTATACCACTTTCCCCTTTTTCTATCGTACTCTTGTATGTTACTTTGTCTCTTCGGATGCTACTCTGACTGGAGTAAGAGCAAACTCAAAGTACCGGAAAACAGTGTCTTGCTCAAGGTCATGAACTAAATAAACAGTGGTAGCCGCTGACCTGGGACCGGTATAGCCAACTCCGTTTTCAGAGGCAAAGCCACATATATTCCATCAAAACTCGACAGAGAGGGCGTAGGCCTCAGGATACAAAGTCTCGTGAGTATCACGGGCCTCATAAAAACACACTGTGAGGAGGAACCAGGATGATGTTACAAAACCACATGAGGTGGCGTAACCATTACGTTCAATGAAGAACAGAACAGAAACTTGTTTCAGGAGATGGGAAGTATTTTTAGGTGGAAATTAACGCCAAAAAAGCTGGCTGATCTACCTAAGATCACATTGTTAGAGACCAAATTGGAACTGGGACCCATGGTTTTCTGATATTAAATTCTGGAGGGAAAACTGCGCTCTAAACATGCCCACTTAGTATAATGGCCATCGTTGGACGTACGGATTCAATTATAATTGAAAGTCAGCCCTAAAATGCTTCTGTAACTCTCTACAGACCAAGTCGGTGAAGGTGGCTGCCATATGCACGCACCACATTTGAATGGAGGATGTCACTTATCTATGGACTCAACAAGCAAGTGTTTCCCGAACACCTACTCAGGGCCAGGCACTCTCACGACCTCTGCGATTACCACATAAACAAAACAAAGACTCCCTTCCAGGAGAGTAGGAATCTCAAGGGAGGCCATTACGTTGAACAGACCACCACAATACAGAGAGATTAAAGCGTGGACACAGCTATACACACTAACGGACGGGAACGTGACCAGCCTTATAGGAGTCAGGAAATGTTTCAGGGACCAGCGATGCCTGAACTTATACCAAAGGGGCCGAGGAGATGCATGAAAAGGAGGAGGGACCCACGGAAGACCAGTAGTTTGGGAAAGCATGTTTTCAGGGAAGGCGCAGAGACGCGGAAGGTAAAGCTGAGATGGGCCCAGAGAAGAAACTGGGACTTCCTCTGAGGTATGCGACCAGAAGTCGCCAAAGGGCGTTAGGCACAGAGGTCACATTGTAGGATTCGAACACCTGCCCGCTGATTTTGGCCACAACGTATTGGCATGGATTAGCAGGCAGGGAAGTTACGAGGGGCTGAAAGGGAGGCCCCACCTCCTAACACCATCACCTTGGAAGACAGGATTTCAACACATGCGTTTGGGGGCGGGGCGGGGGGGGGGAGGGGAGGGGGGAGGTTTGCAACATTCAGGCTAAAGCACAGGTGCTATGAACAGAGCCATGTGGCTCCTATCCCGAGCGATGTGCCGTCCGCCGGGTGAGCCAGGACGCACACTTCCGGTGTTTCTGGATGTGCCTCCACCAGGCTGTCCACAGCTCCCCAAAGACTCCGCATTCTTTTGTGGAGACCTCACGTGGGAAGAAATAAGGAAGGTGAGGGTCAACTGCACTGAGCCGCAAATATCTTCAAAATGAAAACTCACAGCTAATGGGGAGGGCGAGCTGAGGTCTGCAATCCCCAAATAGAAACCTCACGATGGCCCCTCACTTCGCCTGTTCTAAACCTAGCAGGGCTTCTGCCGACAGAGGGTGGACACCGGGAGTGAATGCAGTGCTTACATTAGAGGTCACACTCCAGATTCCTTCCGATACGGCCGAAGCGTTTATCCTGGGGGAACTACAGTGCCTTTCACCCACCAGTTCCGTTCTGGAGAGTCGCATCCGCCTCAATAAACTACTCCTCGAACACCACCCACCTGCCTGTTGGGATAACCGTGCTCGATCCTGAGATCCTAGAATGAACTGTGCCACCACCGTCAGGGTGATCGCCATCGGTCAAATTCAATGGTCACTGGAAGGGTGAACAAGGACACAAGGCGTCTGCTACAACATTCAGCGCGCGATCCACACGTGAATATTTCCTGCGCGAACAGGCATCACAGAATATGCCTGACGTGAAGGTCAGGCCTCGAGATAAGGGCTGACCCTGCCCAATTATTTTACAGAGCTGGGCAGAGGACGTGGTCTCTTTCCTGGGACATCTCGTGGGAAAATCTGCCGGTGGAGGCACGCCCAAGCCTGCTCTCTCGGGCCCCCGTGAGACCCCCGCACCCACCAGCTGCTACAGGGCCGCGGCCTGAACCGTGTCGCTCCCTGTCCTGCCCTTGTGGGTGCTCTTCTTTGGCTGAACAAACCTCAGGAGCACCTTGTATACATCCCCCATCTCCTTCCGGAGACGTCGGATCGCCTGGTGCTGTGCAATCCCTCCCCCAGCCTCCCTGCTCTGACCACACCAGTCCCTGCTCTTACTGTTGCTGACTGTTGATGAGCCCATCGCCCCCGGGAGACCGGAAGCCTCTAGAATCGGGGGCCGTTATCGCCTGTTCTCCTGCACCGGCCGGCAGGCCTCCGGGGCCTGTGCAGCAAGGGGAAGTTGCACAGAGCTGCTCCGGCAGAAGAAAACCAAACGAGAATGATGGGCAAGTTCATAATGATGGCCTCTGGACCTTTATCAGATCCCGGCCCCTTCCCCCCTCACCCCAACACACATTCACTCGTCCCGCAGACGGGCAGAGCCAATGGGAGAGTGCTTTCCAGGCCCTCCTTCCTTCTGCCCTGTGTCGTGCCCGAGGAGGAGGAGGAGTTGGTTTGGAGCGCCTGGGTGGCTCAGCTGGTTAAGCACCCGGCTCCTGATTTCAGCTGAGGTCATCATCTCACGGTTTGTGAGATCGAGCCCCGAGCGGGGCTCTGTGCTGACAGCGTGGAGCCTGCCTGGGATTCTGTCTCACTCTCTCTCCCTCTGTTCCTCCCCTGCTCGCACTTTCACTCTCCCTCAAATTAAATGAATAAACTTAAAAAAAAAAAGTAATAAATAAAGAGGTCTCAGCTTTGAGGCCGCGGTTGTCATGCTCTGAGCGTGAGCTTCGTAAGCGTGGGCAGCTGGCCTGGACGGACCCTCCTACGGGCCGGTGCGCTTGACTCGTGTTCTCTGGTGCCCCGCGCATCGCGGAGCGAGGAGAAACACCCGGCCGAATGCGTCTGCACACACGTGAGTGTGCAGGAGGACCAAGGTCACGGGAGGGCTGGGGTGAGGCGGTCTGACTGATCGCAGAGACCTTGCGCCCTGCGTGTCACCTGGAAGCCGGCTGGTATCTCGGGCGGGGCGGGCGTTCTGTGCAGCCTGTTGGCTCTGAGCCGCCTCGGGGCCTCTGGCTGTCGTCCTTGGTTCTCGTTTTCCGTCCTCCCTGACGCTGTGCGACCCATCTCCTGCCCTGCGTGTTCTCATCTTCAGACGGATGCGTGATCAAGCGTTAAAAGGCGCCCCGGCTTTCTGAACACCAAAGCGTCCGGCTGCAAGGGGCTGGATTTAGCCACCCGACCATCAGACGGTCGCGGGAGGGGAAGAGGCCGCAGCGGCGGCTCAGGGGCGTCGAAGCTGCGGGTGCCCCCCGACGCTCTCCCGTGCGCAGATGGCCCCACGGCTCGGGGGACAGCGGGGGGGACGGAAGCCAGCCCGGGCCCGAGGCTCACCGACCCGGCGTGAGCGCCGGGGAAGGAAGCCCACCCCGCATCCCGAGGGCGGCTTCCTGTGTTTTCGTTTGAAAGAAGTGAGCTCTTCCTCGCTGGTCGTGTAGTTACAGACCCCGCCACGGATTTCATTTTTATAGCTCCACTCTTGCATACTTCCAAGCTGCCGGCAAATCACTCGTATGTGAAACACGGAAAAGGACCCTAAACAGACTACTGATTTTTGAGAAAGGAACCGTGGTAAAACACTCAACAGGAAAGAGAAGGCCCGGCACACACAAAATTAAATTTATTTGGGTACGGAGCAGGTCCTCAGCAGGGACATTCAGGTCTACGGAACCAGAGAGCAGACAGCATAGTCCATAAGCTGTCAACGACCCCGAGTTTCTTTCATCGAAGTGAATCACTCGTTGGGGGAGTCTGCTTATTATATGTGTCTCTGCTTCATAAGAGGTGTATAAAGAGGCAATATTTTATTTAAGAGTTTTGTGAGTTTTTCTCTCAGTTATAGACGTGTGGAGTTGTACTGTGCAATGGACATGTTTGCAGCACGAAATTACAGAGCATAGATGTTTTAAGCTGTTGCCGTAACATTTCAGAATTAAAGGTGGGCCTTCCGGTAATGGGTAGTTTATACTTTGTGTCAGCGGGTTGTGACGGCTTCTGAATGTAGTGATCACCATTCCGCCTTGTGATTTTTCTCCCGCGCTGCTGAACAGAGCCGCCTGCTGGCTCCTTGGGGCCGTCTAAAAGCTCGTGGCTGGCCACGAGGCCTTGGCTGGCCTGACCCACTGGAGGCCTCACCGAATCATGACCATGGCACTCGGGCTCAAAGATGATAGAACAAATACACAAAAACTCGTAATTACGGGCCTGACTGAATGGAAAAGGACTCGAATCCCACACACTTCAGATAGCACAGAGGGCAACAGCGTATTATGGTGACGGGGGTGGGGGTGGAAGGCCTAATGAGAAATCTGAAATAAGAACAAGGCTATCATCAATTAAAAGCTTGCCTATTTTTCTGCCTATAAGAGTTAAATAAGTAGGTATGTACGACCCAGCTTTTCAACGTTTATTTATTTTTGGGACAGAGAGAGACAGAGCATGAACGGGGGAGGGGCAGAGAGAGAGGGAGACAGAATCGGAAGCAGGCTCCAGGCTCTGAGCCATCAGCCCAGAGCCTTACACGGGGCTCGAACTCACGGACCTCGAGATCGTGACCTGGCTGAAGTCGGACGCTTAACCGACTGCGCCACCCAGGCGCCCCTGTACAACCAAGCTTTTAACCAACGTAAGAAGAGAAATTGGAGACAGGGCCCTGCCCACTGCCTGGTTCTAGAAGTGCTAACGTACCAGGCATGCTTCATTTCTTAGACACGTTAGCTTGGGAAGACTGGAAACTTCCTGAGATAACCGTAATAAGCTGGGCTCAGAAGGACAATTAAGGATAACTCAGCATCTGTACTATTTGAGCCTTTTCCCCAAGTCAGCTTTGTTTTCACTTTCTTGCTTAGTATTAGAAAGCTGTAGGGACGCCTGGGTGGCTCAGTCGGGTAAGCGTCTGACTCTTGGTTTCAGCTCAGGTCATGATCCGACGGTTCGTGAGATCGAGCCCTGTATCAGGCTCTTCACGGACAATGTGGAACCTGCTTGGGGTTCTCTCTCTCTCTCTCTCTCTCTCTCTCTCTGCCCCTCCTCTGCTGGTTCCCTGTCTCAAAATAAAAACTTAAAAAAAAAAAAAAGAAACCTGTAAAAACAATCCCACTCGAGCCTGGTGGCCTCTCACAGTGCTGCTCAGCCATAACTGAGCAGGGGAGCTCTGTGCTCTGCTCTGCCCAGAGCCCAGGTGAAAACCATTTCTCAGTCAAAACTGGGCATTTGGGTCTACAGATGAAATAAAGCAAAAAAAAACAAAACAAAACACAACTGCAGATAATCTAGAATACCACCTTCTACACCTACCTTTTGAATATCTTAAGACCCCTAAACAGATGCCCTGTCGATGTACACGGAACGAACACACGAGCAAAGAGATCCACACGTTAAGCTTTGGGTCAACAGCACGCGGCACGCACTCGAATGCAATGCCTTGTTCGCGGTGTCACTACGGGCCAACGGCAGCCTGGGAAAACGCTGCATTAGGCAACGCTCTTAGCCGGGGTTCAACCCACTGCTTTGTTCTTGTTTTCAGGGTTGAGATGCTCCAAATCGTGCCAGGCCTCGTGGTGGCTGTAACTGTCCCCTGTTTGTGTGTTTTGAACGAAGGGACACACTCATGGCCCAGTTCTCTACATGCGACGCAGCTTTCTCCTCTTTTCTGCTTTTCTGGTCCCTCAGAGAGGAAGGGCTGATAACGTCACACAGCAAGGTGACCCTCCCCTGTGGCCGCCGCTCCCTCCTTCACGCGCACTGGCCGGGTGTCTACAAGGAGACTCTGGTGGTCGACCAGGCGGCAACCTTTGAATGTTTGAAGTGCTACCCTCTCCCAGGAGGAGCTGGGAACCACATCAATTTGCTTTTTACACAGCGGGCCTGGAAGAAAATCTGGGGGATACGCTGGGTGCATGCAGAATCAGAGGCCTTTCTTTTCTCTTCCTGATTTAATGCCTGAGTTACTTTCTTTCCAGAGCATCCGTCTGCATAATCTAAAAAAGCACGGGATAGACACATCTTTAATTGATTAGATGGTAAACTTATTTTTTTTTAAATGCCAGGTCCTGAAAGACGGATATTTTTACATGGCGAGACAACGTGAGACGCGGAGAGAACACGGCGGCGTAAGTCGCGGGCTCCACCTGGCGCTTCCGTAGGAGGCCAGGGGGCAGCCTGGTGGCACAGGTCCAGAGGGGCAACCTGTTTCCATACCCATTTAAGGGGCAATGGAACCCAAACCCTCCTTTCCCGCGGCTCATAGCATGTCTTACGTTTTGGCTAATTACGATCGTCTCACCTGCAGAGTCAAAACGCCGTTAAAGGATAGATGTTATCTGGGGCGCCTGGGTGGCTCAGTTGGTTTAGCATCCAATTTCGGCTCAGGTCACGATCTCGCGGTTCATGAGTTCGAGCCCTGTGTGAAGCTCTGTGCTGACAGCTCAGAGTCTGGAGCCTGCTTCAGATTCTGTGTCTCCTTCTCTCTCTGTCCCCGCCCCCCCCCCCCCCCCGCCCTGCTCATGCTCTCTCTCTCTCTCTCTGTCTCAAAAATAAACATTAAAAAAATGAAAACTAAAAAAAAGGATTGATGCAATCATCCATCATCCTTTGGCACAGCACCTAACGTGCCCTGGGTTGTTGACATTTGTACAAATGCAAGAGTGAAAAAAATATGAAAACATCACGCGAAACACAGCAGGACAAGGGCTCCCACCTCTGGGAAGATGAGCACACATCCTGTCCCTGTTCCTCCCACTAAATGTAACAAAATCCCTGAGTGTTATGAATCAAACGTATGGCAGAGAGAAGGTAGCAGACCGGCAGGGACCTGGGGACCTGAGTTGGGGCACGGTGGGGCGTGCCCTCGTTGTGCGTCTGCCTTCTGCAGCCAAGACCGATTGCTAAAGAAGCTTGCAACCCCCGAAATGCCAATGTGCCTGAGGGAAAGGGGCCCCACGGAAGCCTGCTCTTTTCAGCCAAAGGACTGAGGAAAAGGGAGCCTCGGCAGACAGAAACCTTTTAGACAAGAATGGCCTTCCTGGAGGACAGAGGACCCCCGCCTCCAAGAGCAGCAAAGGCCGGGCGAGTGGCCCTGATGTCCAGTCTGCCCAGATGACCCCGGCCCCCAGCGCCCCCACAAGGGATTATCAGGGAAAACCAAGTGGGGACTTCCTCGACAGCAAGGAGCCCCCCGCAGAGGTGTCAGGGAGGGACCACGTGTGCACCTGGGTTGGCACCCACCTCTTCCCCCACAGTAACAGGGAGGCACCCTCTCCCCTGCCAGAGCCGGGTCCCAGAAAGCCAGCTCACTCAGAAGAGCAAACAAAACGTCACCGATGCAGCAGGAGAGCAAGCACACCTGTTCCTGAAAGATCTTGGCCAGGGGGGCGCAGTCCGTCAGCTTGATGAACCTCACCACATCGGTCACCGTCCACTCCAGAGGGTTGCTCTCCAGAACCAGCCTCTCCTCCTCCTCTTGCTTTGTTTCCTGACGGGAGAAGGGGTAGGGAGGTCATCTCATCCCTGCACGGACGCTCAGGAAACCCCGTGGGCCCGAGCCAGACTTTCCTCCTCCCTCTGGCCTCTCCCCGGGCACCCGGACGGCCCACAGAAACTGCCGGTCTCTAGGGACTCTCTTAGCAATTCATCTGGGTTGTGACTTTGCCTCCAATGACTTGTGTGCCTTCAGAGGTTAAACAAACAAAGAAGCAAAGGCACAGTGGGAGCAGTTGCTGAAAACCAAGTTCATCGGGACATCTTGGGCCTGCTTAGCAAGGATGCGTCTCCGACGGAGGAGAGATGGTGTGGGGCGTATGAGAACGCACAGGAGACAGCCAGGTTTTCCCCATTTATTCTGGGGACGATGGTGCGGATGGCCTTCCAGCTGAGCGGGCGTGGGGAAGACCGGATACACTGCTTTCACATTTTACAGCATCACAGAGGCCCCTCCGTGAAGGGAAAGCCTGCTGTTCAGGGGACCTTGAGGACTTATTCTGTCTGTCCTCCTGACGAGAATCCTTCGAGGCTGTGAAACCTTCCAGAGAAAAAGGTGCCATGACTTCCCTCTGAACTCCACTCCAGACGTCACCAGGCCTTGTGCCCGGATGTGGGAGCCACGCTGGAGCTGCTGCCACTGCTTTTAGTATTTTAGTTTAAAAATTCCTTTAATGTTTATTTGTTTATTTAGAGAGACACGTGAGCAGGGAAGGGCTAGAGAGAGAGGAGGAGAGAGAATCCCAAGCAGGCTCCGCACGTCCCGCGAGGGGCCCGATGCGGGGCTTGACCTCAGGACTCGTGAGCCGTGAGATCACGACTTGAGCCGAAGTCGGACACTTAACCGACTGAGCCACCCAGGCGCCCCACTTTTGGTATTTTTACAGGGACCCCCGAATCAAGGCCTTGACCTTCAACACGCTGTGGCAGCCCCCCACCCCCCAGCAAGCCCGGGGGGGCCCGTGGGTCTCACCTCTGCGGGGTCCTGGCCGCCGGCTGCGCCCTGCTCCCCGCCCTCGGCACAGGAGGCAGCCTGTGCCCTCCGGCCCCTTCGCGGCCTCTCCACGGGCGGCCGGCGCTCGGGCTCCGAGCTGCTCCTCAAGGTGACGGCCCTCCGAGGCCGCGTGGAGGGGACGTCGGCGGAAGAGGTGTCTGTCTGGTCGTCGCGGAGCTCGGAGCCGGTTTCCTCGCTCCCCGTGTCCTCATCCATGGCGTCCGCGTCCTCCTCCTCGCTCTCCTGGGGCCAAGGGCAGGCGCTGAAGGGCGGCTTCTCCCCTCCACCCCCCGGCTGACCCACCCCGCCGTCCCCGCCTCGGTGCCCGTCGCAGCCCCCTCCCAGGCCGCGTGGCTGAGTGGCTGCACCTGCTTTCCGCGAGGAAGAGGCAGGGCTCCCGGTATACTCGGAGCCGCGGCCTTGGCCGTGAGCAGCCGCAGGGGCCGGCCGGGGCCGTGAGCTCCGGCAAACGCAGGGAGGGGCTTTGAGCAGGACGTACCTCCCCCGAGCCGGCGGCAAAGTCCACAGCAGAGGACCTGCGCTTCTTCTGCACAAACATGGATTTTCGCCGTTTCCTGCGTCTGGCTGGCTTCGGGGGTCCGCCCTCGGCGCTAGCTTCCCCAATGGGGGGTTTCACGATCTTCTTCCTCTTTCCGTAATAATAGGCTGCAAGGGGTCAGAGGATCAAAAACGTTTTTTAAAGGTCCCGTACGCGTACGGATGTGGACAGAGAGAGACAGTAGAGAGACAAGAGGAAGATGGGGAGGAGAGAAAGAAGAGAAGAGAAGGATCAATCCGACATCTCACGCACACCTCAGGTTTCCCCGTTTCCTCCACAGGAAGAACGTTCCTCCAATGCCCTCATATCCTGGGGGTGTTACTGACAGTCTTGAAAATTCAAACGTTAGAGCCCTAACCGCCCATGTGATTGTATTTGGAGAGGAGGCCTTTAAGGAGGAGATTAAGGTAAATGAGGTCAGAGGAACGGGGCCTTAATCCACAGGACCAGTGTGCTTACGAGAAGAGGAACAGACACTCGGAATGCGCACACGGAGGGAAGGCCACGTGGGGACAGAGACGACAGCCGTTGGCAAGCCCAAAGAGAGAGGCCGCAGCAGAAACTGACCCTGGTCTTGGTGTGTGTCTGCATTAACGCTTAGAGCACCCATTAGAAAATTGTCTACCAACTTTCAATAATGATTGATATATTTTATAAATTCAACGTGCGATCAACTCATTAAAACCACTGTTAAGGATCCAGTTTTCAATTACAATCCCAATCAAGACTCACTGCTGAAAATCTCAAGTGTCCCCCAAGATCACCCCCCATTATTCCATAAAGAACCAAATGCAGACGGGCACCTGGCGGGGGGGGGGGGTGGGGCTCAATCGGTTAAGCGTCCGACTCTTGATCTCGGCTCAGGGCACGATCTCATGGATCATGGGGTCGAGCCCTATGACGGGTTCTGTGCTGACAGGGTGGAGCCTGCTTGGGATTCTCTCTCCTCTCTCTCTCTCTCTCTCTGCCCCTCCCCCTTTTCTCAAAATTAATACACAAGCATTTAAAAAACAACAAATGCAGAAAAGGAACTTTTATCTATGGTTGGAAGGAGCTAAGAAGAACACCAAAACACACAGCTCCTGGGTTACGGTGAAGCACGCGATCTTTGACGGAGCCGTGGTTTCCATACGTGCCCACGCTGCTGTATTCCTACGGAAAAGTCTGGCCCCGGGCCTCAGTTTCCTCACATGCAACACGAGACCAGTGGGACCAAGTGGCGAGATCGCTGCCTCATGGTTACTCCTAGATACCGGTTACAAGTGGGTAAGCATTTGTTCGCACCCAAGAACCCCATGCAGGCAAGACAAGCCTGGTGCAGTCTGGCTTTCTAGAAGCCAGATGCTAGGAATCAGAGCAGTTTTACCAGACATAAACGCAAGCGTGGCACACTTTGGGAGCCGTGAGGTCACACTGGGTGACCACAGACCTTTCTGCTCTCAGTTCTCCCTGAGCCTCGGTTTATCACTTCCCCTTGGAGCATGGGTTCAGCCTGTAGCAGGCTTTACTCTAAGTTGCCCCAGCGATCTTAGACTTTTGACGTCCTATCATACCAGACCCAGAAAAATCTGTAAGTCGTTTTGGTCGTGCTTAATTTGAGCTGTAGTAACCTGCTTCTTCCCTCTTGTTCCCCTGATCCGGAAGTGCACAGAAGCCCATTTTTTAAGGTCAACATTCAAGGCCAGGTTTAGCTCTCAGTCAGGTCCTTTCTGATCCGGAAGCTTCTGTTAATGAGAAGCCTGCTTCAGGAGTCCCTCCTCCCGCCAAAGGTAACATGAGGCGTCTCCGGACAGGACGGTGACCTCACCAGGCCCTACAGACGTGCCTTCGCCTCCCCATGCACGAGGGTAGAGGCTGTGTGCTCCAAGCTGACGGAGGAGGGCGCTGACTTATAGCAGGGATGGAGTGGACAACAGGATTTAGAATATACACGCACATACAGAGAGAACACTACAAGGAAATTCACACTCAGAGTGGTGTCTCAAGGGTGTGCAAATTCCTGGTTCGGACACACAAGCCGATCAGTCCCAACTGGCTGGGGCTCCCGGAGCACGGACCACACTCCAGAGGGCCTGGTGTGGGATCCTGGCAGCTGGAACGTGGGCTGGCGGTGGAACAGAGCTCCAGGCCACCGTGATGGGGATGCAGCCACTCCCGGGTCAGACATAACCCAGGGGAGACGTTGCAAGAGCAGAAGCGGGGATGGGGGAGTCAGCAGAGCTCGAGATAATCCGAGGTGCAGGTGTCTGGGAGCGGCTACGGTGCATGCAGACAAAGGCCAGAGCTGAGGCCTTTCTCCAGCCCTCCTTCCAGCCAGAGCATTTCCAAACCCAGCCGATCGCCTGAAAGTCACGGCACACGCACTCTCACTTCTTCCTGGGCAATGCCTGCTGCTGCAAATTCGTTCTGGGGTCAATCACCCCGTCCCTGCCTTCCCCTGGGCTGGAGACACGTGAGCCGTACCACGGCGAATCTTAATTCTTCTGTGGCAATTCCCGTGGAAAAGCCCTCCGCAGTGTGTTGTTAAAAAACAAACAAACAAACAAAAAAGACCAACTCCCTTACCCCACGGTTTAAGCCCAGACACCCGTGTTGTTTTCGTAGTTTGTACTTACTGTACTTGGTTTTGGTGTGAATGGAGCAGTTCTCTGGGCAGTTTTCGGAAACCAGCACGGGACTGAACAAATTTGGGCAGCACTCCAGCTTGGCACAGACCCGCCGGCAGAAATCCGCTACTTGGTCGGACGTCCGCACGATCTTGGCCACGGCCCTGTAGGTTTTGCCTCTGTATCTGGAAGGAAGAAAGGAAAAGCAACGGCGAAGCCGCACAGTTACTCAGACCTGTTCCGTACGGCGGATTCCAAAAGCAGCCCCTTTATTTCCTAACAACAAATCGCACAGTGTGTGGGACTTGAGGGCCATTTGTTTTTCTCTTTCCTTCCGAGCTCACCATGGCATTTTTAAGGAAGCCCAGCATCGTGCCCAGCGCACGTGACTGAGGGCTGTAACAGAATCCCCTCCACAAAGATGTCTGCTTAGCACCTTCTCTCTGTGGGATACGTGATGGAACGTTCCAGAATGCTTCTGGAATCCAGACATGGTCTCGTGTTGCTCATCGCTTTTGAGGAAAAAGAACTTTATCCTGCCCAAGGAAAACCACAGGCGGTGAATCACTGACAAAAGAGTAGAGACCGTTTCTTCTAGAAAGCAGGGTGGATGGATTGTTCTTCAAAAATGGGCACCAAAGCCCTGGTCCAAATATTTACGGCAATGATGACGTAAGTAATGCCTGGCTCTTCCGAGCACTTGGATGCATCACCTGTCAGCACATTTTTAAAAATATCCCTGGTACAAAACAATTATAAACTTCTCAGCTGGCAGCGTCTTAGCTGACGTATCGCGGAACTCAAGAGCCCACCTACACGAAGAAGTCATCAAAACCGTGGGGCCTCTTCAACTGTGCCCTTCATGCACACCCTAACTTTCAAGCTGAAATCTCGCACAACAATTTCTTTTCCAGGAGAACAGCAGGCTCTCTGGCAGGTGACACTAGCGTTAGTCTTTGGAAACTAGGCCAAAATCCAGAGGCATGAACCACCGAGTAGGCCAGTGCTGCCCTTGCACTTGGGATGGGCCAAACCTCCCAAACCTGCGGAGCCCATTTGTGTTTCGGGGTTTCCAAAAGTCTGCCACAAAACAGAGGGAATATTCGTGCAAGTAGCATAACGTAAGGAGAGCATCGCTTTTGTAATTTGCGAATAAAATACTGCGTTCGGTGGGCACCCGGGGGCTCAGTCGGTTGAGCGTCCGACTTCAGCTCAGGTCACGATCTCGCGGTCCGTGAGTTCGAGCCCCACGTCGGGCTCTGTGCTGACAGCTCGGAGCCTGGAGCCCGCTGCGGATTCCGTGTCTCCCTCTCTCTGCCCCTCCCCCACTCACACTCGGTCTTTCAAAATGAAATAAATGTGAAAAAAAAATTTTTTTTTAAATATTACACTCAAAACCTAGATCTGGTTCCCTGAGACTAATGCAGTGATAGAAATAAATAGGATAAACTGATTCTGGGTTTATTTCAGCTTGGTTTTCTTTCTACGCTTCTGAAGGCCGGGAGAATACTACCGCCTCGCAGTATCATTTCTTTTACAGTATCCATAGCCAAAAAAATTAAACTCTAACTTGAAAAATCTGGCCTTTGTGTTCATTCTCTGGTCTTTCTAATCCCAGCCCTTCTGTACTGATTGTTGTTATATTTCTCTGAAGTGCCAAGCATAGATTTCCGTGTAGGAAGCACTAAAAAGCAATTCTTTGCAGATAAGATCATGCTTTAAATCACACAGCCCTGAACAACTGTCGATCCTTCTAGGCCCTCTCTTGACCCTCGATGTAGGAAGGCGGCCCCAGCCCTGAGGAGGGCTCTGTGATTCACCTGTGGCTAGTTCTCGCTCATGGCTTTTGTCACGCTTCATAATAAACCCAGCACAATTCTGTGGACACAGCATACCGCTAAGGTTCTGGGGGAGGCAGAATAAAACTATGCCACGGATGTGACGTCCCTGGAAGTTTTTTCCCACTATGATTTTTAACACTTTTTAAATGTTTATTTATTTTTGAGAGAGAGACAGAGCCAGTGCACGAGCAGGTTCCAGGCTCTGAGCTGTCAGCACAGAGCTCAATGTGGGGCTCGAACCCACAAACTTCGAGATCGTGATCTGAGCTGAAGTCGGATGCTTAACCGACTGAGTCCCCCAGCACCCCTCCCACCACAATTTTGGTAGCCCTAGGGTGCTCTCCTTTAAAGAGCTCAATATCAAGATTCTTGAAGCCTCTTAAAAAAATAAAATGATACATTGGGGCACCTGCTTGGGATCCTCTCCGTCCACCCCCTCTGCCCCTCCCCTGTGCCCGTGCACAGGCTGTCTCTCTCTCAAAAATAAACTTCAAAACAGCAAAAAAAAAAAGTGAAAATAAGTAAAATGATTTTAAAGTAAAACAAGCAGGACAAATGTGAAAACTGGGGTCCGAATTCAAACCGTGTAAGTAGGGCCCAAAGGCAGAGGTTCCCAGGCCTCCAAATTCCAAAGCAGAGGCTTCCAGAAACACGTTAGAGGGATGTTAAGGGGACAAGAACAAGTGTCCATGGGAAATGGCGAAGGGGCGGCTTTTTCTTCCCTTCTAGTTCGGGACGACTCTGGGGAAGCAGGCGTGTCCGCAAACCTTTCATGGTTAGGCAACGCAAATCTAAATTTGCAAAAACAGAATTACAGGATGGTTTGCCAGCAAAGGGATGCTCTCCCCTCCCTGCCCTTCTGGAACAGCTCTATTGAAAAGCCATGACGGGGGCGCCTGGGTGGCTCGGTCGGTTGGGCGGCCGACTTTGGCTCGGGTCACGATCTCGCGGCCCATGGGTTCAAGCCCCGCGTCGGGCTCTGTGCTGACAGCTCGGAGCCTGGAGCCTGCTTCAGATTCTGTGTCTCCCTCTCTCTGGCCCTCCCCCGTTCATGCTCTGTCTCTCTCTGTCTCAAAAATAAATAAACGTTAAATGATTCTATTTAAAAAAAGAAAGAAAGAAAAGCCACGACGGAGGAGGGGGGGAGGGAGGGAGCCGGTGGGGGGGAAGGTGCGTGGGCTGGGGAGGCCTGGTGGGGCCACCGTGTCCTGGCACAGGGCGGACGCCACGATGCCCCCACCGCTGGCAGAGCTGCTCACAGCTGGCCCGCACCGCCGGCCCCCAGAGGGTCCCCCCAGCTGCAGGAGCTGCGGCCCTCTCCGCTCCCGGGGAGTGACTGCAGTGGGGCAGAAGCATCCATCCACTCGGCCCTGATGCAGAACCACCACGGGGGCCATTCTGACTCCAGAGACACGGGGGGCCACGGTCCCTCCCCTGCCCCATCCTGCTCCCTCCCTCTCCCTCAGCCGTGGTCTTGAGGGTCGTCCTTCCTTAAAAGGATCCCGGTCTGTGGCAGGTGGAGAGGGAGAGGCAGGGCGGAGGCAGCCCTGTGCTGGCGGCTGCTGAGCTCTGAGCGGGACGCAGAGGACGTGTGCACGGGGGGACTGGTTCCGTAGCGGGGCCTGAAGGCCGTGAGGGCCAGCTGTGCCCGCTGTGTGTTGGCCGGCGTGCAAATACGGGAAAGCAAAAGGCGAGAGCCAGCCCTGCAGAGCGGGGCGCGAACTCACGAACTGTGAGGCCATGACCTGAGCAGAAGCCAAGAGTCGGACACTTAACGGGCTGAGCCGCCCAGGCGCCCCGTCCGGTGGGATTTTTGGGGTGATGTGGAAAACAAGCTGTCTGGACCTCACAGCCCCAGCCCGGACCAAGATCCTGGCTTGTCTGGAGTCGGTCCACACGTGAGGGCGATTGTTCACACGACTCTTTTTTCACAAGGACGCACTCAACGCGCAGAGATACCGGCCTACTGAAAACCGAGGCAAAAGGCGGCCCTAAGATTTGACGCAAGGGCTGGGGTCTAGTGGGACACCTGCGTTTCTGGGGTGCTGTCGTTTCTATTTCCTCCGAGGCTCCGCCCCACGTGACCATCCCTCTGATCCTTAGGGCCTCCCGGGACAGACAGACAGGTGCCAGTAGGTCCGACAGACGTGGAGAGGCAGGAGGGCAGCACGCAGGGCACCGGGGGGGCCCCACCGCCACGTCCTCGCCCCCTCACCGGCCTTGACCGCAGGAGAGAGCGGAGCCCGCTTTGAAGCTCCCCCCGCCACGAAAGGCATGAGAACAGGAGGCCAACGACAGGCCTTCGTGGGGAGACGTGTGAGGAGAACAGCTCAAGGGCACAGGAGGAAGCTCTCTGCTATAGCCTGGCAGTGCGTGTCTGGAGGGAAGGACGCTCGGCCGCATAATTTATTAAGTGGCCCGGCAGACCTGTCCTGAACCCAACACAGGGTAAGGTTTTTAAAGCACAGAGTACAAGTTCTGTGAAGAAACAGAGGAGAATACTGAAAGAGGCCGTCAGGCTAGTACACAGAAGGGAACTCCTGGCATTATGATCAGTCTTGGAAGGAAGAAGGGAGGGAGGGAGGGGAGGAAGGAGGGAGGGAGGGGAGGAAGGGAGGAAGGAGGAAAAGGAGGAGGGAGGGAGGGAGGAAGGAGGGAGGGAGAGGAGGAAGGGAGGAAGGAGGAAAAGGAGGAATAGGAGGAAGAAGGAAGGAAGGAAGGAAGGAAGGAAGGAAGGAAGGAAGGAAGGGAGGGAGGCAGGAAGGAAAAAAGAAGTAGAAGATCAGCGGGTCGGAAGTGACGCAGATAAGAAAGGTGGGGAAGGAGGGAGCCACGGGAAGATCTGCGGTGAGCAACAGTCCACGGAGGAGCTCCGACTCCGTCATTTTTAAGACTCCTTCACCCCGTTCCCTTAGCACCTCCGCATTACTGGAGGGACCCCTGAGGGACACACTTCCTGGCCGTCACCGCGGGGACGCACTCAGAAGCCCGGAGTCCAGAGATTATTTTTAGATAAAGATGTTTGGGATTCAACGGACGCAGAGAGCAGCTTTCTCGCAGCTCCCGTTATCTGACTAAAAGCAGACACTTCTGAGAAATGAGGACTACCATTAAATTCCCTCTTTGGAGTGGCTTCTAACCCCAGGGGAGAGACCAGAGTAAACCTACCGTAAACCCCTTCTCAGGAATTTCATGACCATGAAGAAGACACAAAGACTGCTTCATGCCTGCATAAGGCAACATTTTCACAAACTTTCTTTTCCCCCATTCGCTCTCCTAAAAACTCATTTGTCTTTCATAAAGAAACCTATTTGTTCTAACTGCCCCTTCAAGTTACTCATTCTGAAGTACCTTGCCTGCTGTGTGTTCACTGCTCCTTTTTTTTTTTAATTTTTTTTTCCAACGTTTATTTATTTTTGGGACAGAGAGAGACAGAGCATGAACGGGGGAGGGGCAGAGAGAGAGGGAGACACAGAATCCGAAACAGGCTCCAGGCTCCGAGCCATCAGCCCAGAGCCCGACGCGGGGCTCGAACTCACGGACCGCGAGATCGTGACCTGGCCGAAGTCGGATGCTTAACCGACTGCGCCACCCAGGCGCCCCTCACTGCTCCTTAAGTAAATGGTCTTTCCTCTTGATAATCTGTCTTTTGTCAGTTTAATTTGCAGGCTCCCAGGGACTGAACATAACAGGGTAGAAAAAATGTTTTTCCTCCTTGACATCAATAAGGACGTATGAACGGCCTTCTGGTATCTTCCTACCCATTAGAGCAGGGATTTATTTCCACATGGGAGTGCAATATGGTAGGGCCCAGAAAGACAGAAACCCAAGGGTACTAGAAAAAGTCTTTCAATAGTCAGGAGTTGAGGAAAACCAAAATGGATTTTGAGTCAACAGGAAATACAGACTGAAAACAACCCACAATCCTGTAACGATCCATGTAAAAATACCAGTACGGTCCAAGGGGGATGACTTCAATTTGGCACGAGTTCTAGTACTCACTTTCAAACGGACCCAGAGCGGGACCTTTTAGCAAACTCTTGGGAGGGAGCGACAGGAGTGTGAGAATAGAAAACGAGGTTCTACTCCGTCAACCTGAATTCACATCCTCGAGTACTGAAGGGAGAATTTAACTCCGCAGAAACAAGAAAAGCTTCAGATGTTGTGGGGAAATCACTCTTGTCGTTAGCACCAATAACATACGATCCTGATCTCCTCTAGAAGACAGCCTCTCCTTCACGGTCACATCTCGATCGCCAAAACTACGGTCGACACACCGGGTCACTGGTTTTCGGTCTTATGAAACTCAACCCCTCAGACACCTCTCCCTTCTTTCTCGATTCCTGCATTTCAACTAATGAGAACTCTAATCATTACGAGCAACACACTGGGGAGAGGGGTGATTATTTTCAGAAAGACCCGATCCAATTCCGAACATCCTCAACTGATCTGTGTTTGAACCAGAAACACCACGCCCATAACCTCATGAACTCAATTAGGCACACGCAGAACTCCAGGCTTACGCTCTACAAACCGGTTCAGCCACCTGCTTCCTGTACTGTTTACGGTATACATTTTCAGGACAGGAAGTGCCCAACGGAAAAATGAACAAATGAGCGAGCTACATTTTTTATTCGGTGAGAAGTTTCTGTTTTGGGAATCCTTTTTCCCACAAATCACTTTATAGCCAAATAGTACATCTTGCTATTCACAAAATATGAGCATGAGTAGAAGACAAAAAAAAAAAGGTGAAATCAAAACATATAAAAATTAGTAATTGCTGATGGAAAAGAAACAAAAATACCAATTCCAGAGAGCCAAGCATGACTCACCTCAAAGATGTGACTTTCTTTGCTTCTGCCTAAGTGATAAGGAAGTCTAACTCACTCCAAATTAAAGAGGACATTTCCTCTTTAAACATTCTGAGTAATTGTAACAGAAGACTGGGAAAATCTATGAAGCCTGCACCTGGATTTTATGAAGATTATCACAAAAGCCACTCAAAGCAGAGTCAACGGTCTTTCCCCCCCAAGAAGATTCTATAACGTGTCGGAAAACATTTAAGTGTCTCTAGATTTAATCCCCCTAAGGCAGAGCCTAAATTCCTCCTCCTGAAATTCAACATAATGTAGGTCAATTCAGTACACCCGAGTTCATCGGAAAGAGAATTCTCTCTTCCAGGACTGCCGAAATGAGCGATGTTAGAAGCTACTGCTCCTCTAGCACCTCTCAATACGTGCTGCAGACTCACGACAGCACCCGTTACGCGGTATTCAATACTGCGATATTTTGTTTCCGTAGGAAAGGTACCGCCGTTGGACAAATAGGAAAAAAATCACTAAGGGGCAATGTTCCTTTTCCTCCCACGTACGGGTCAAACCTTTTCAATGGAACCTCCATCCGGTCAAGTAAGTGGGTTTTTTACTCTTCACAAGAGGAAAAACCCAGAAAGCCCAGGGGCGCCTGGGTGGCTCAGTCGGCTAAGCGTCCGGCCTCGGCTCGGGTCATGATCTCGCCGTTCGTGGGTTCGAGCCCCACATCGGGCTCTGTGCTGACAGCTCGGGGCCTGGAGCCTGCTTCGGATTCTGGGACTCGCTCGCTCTCTTCCCCTCCCCCGCTCGTGCTCGGTCTCTCCCTCAAAAATAAATAAACATTAAAAAAAGACAAAGAAAGCCCAGATGCTAGCAGGCAGCACTCGCAAACCCCATGCCTGGACGATCTCACGTCCTCTCTTCCTGAAACCTCTCCTTGTAATACTGTCCTTCAAGGACCACGAGAAGACAACCCAGAGCCTGAAATGCGGGTCCCCCCTCCACTGGGTTAATTTATGCGTGACAGAACGCAAAACGGGAAGACGCCAGCGCCCTCTCCTCTCATTTGTACCGAAGGAAACGGCAAAGTTGTCAAGATCTGACAAGTTGTCGTTTTACGTCAGAAGCATCAGAAGCAACACGGAGCGTCATGACGGAACGCTCCCCCGCACCCCCCTCCGCCCCCCTGTAAATCTGTCCTCATTAGCAGCTGCTCTGAGAGGCTGCCGTGATCCCGCACGCCTGGAACCCGGCACAGACAGACACTTTCTCATTGTAAGTTGCTATGTAAGATCCGGCTAAGGAAGTCACTGTCGTATCTGATAGAAGAACAGGAACACGCTGCCTTTCCAATCCAGCTGGGCTGACTGTTTTGATTGTATCAGGGCTGGACTTAATAAAAGCTCTGAAAACCGGCGAAAACACCGCAAAATTAACGCCCCCTGTCATTTTGGTACCTGGGGCAAGTTTCTGGCTTATTTAGGGACAGGGGAGATTTTAATAGGATTTAAGATTTTTGTACTTTTCCTATTTTCTTACCCATCAGGTATATCTGGGATGCACTGAATTTTACAGAAGAGTGTCTCGGGATAAACACTCATTCGGGTTTTTGGCCACCACTGTTCCTATGAATTAGCCTTACAAGAAAATGTTCTACCTTAGACGGTGTCTCCCTTAGATAAAGCAGAAAGCTATGGAATGTTACACTGGAAAAAAAAACTTGATTTTCTTCTGCACTACAGGGGAAGTCCATTTAAATATTTCTTGGGAAGGACGAGATATGTGCCTCTTCGTATAAATAAACGTTCTCCCTGTTAACACGTACTTCCTCTAACTTCTGTGAGTTGGCAGAACATCATCAGATCCCAGACGACTTGCGCTGAATCTGAAATTGCAGACGTGCTCAGCACGCCTGGGGGGGGCTCAGTCGGTTGAGCGTCAGACTCTTGACTTGGGCTCAGGTCATGATCTCCCAGTTCGGGAGTTCAAGCCCCACGTCGGGCTCTGTGCTGGCAGCACAGAGTCTGCTTGGGATTCTCTCTCTCTGCCCCTCCCCTGCTTGCACTGTGTCTCTCTCAAATAAATAAGTAAAACTTAAAAAAGTATCATTTCCCAAATGTCGCACATCTAAACGCTATTTTATTTAGGACACCGTTAGACAAGAAGTCGATCAGGAAGATCTACTCTACTGCAAAGCTAAATGAATATGAAGGGCCAAAAGTCAAAACAATTATTAAACAAAATTATCTTGACAAACGGATCTTCTTCCGTCTGCCTCCTGAACGGACAACTGTGTTCAACCGTATCTATCCCGTGGGTGCCATCAATTTCCGAGTTCGAGAAACCTAAAGCAAAGCCAAAATATCACCTTTCCCATTAGTCTATCTGCAAATAAAGGAAGTGCCCAACCGCATGTCAACCCCCAGGCCACTGGCCAAAACCAATGGTTATCTTTTAACGCGACCAGCAACCAGGGCAAAGAGCACGTGTGTCTGGCACTAACTCCCCACGGCATCAAACAGGAAGCGCTGTGAGTGAATCATGTATGATAATGGCAAGGAACATCCTCTCTTTTACAGTTTTTCCCCTTCTGATCAAATCATCTACTGGCCTTAAAACATAGTAAGTTCCGATTCGGAATGCCTAACACGATAAAGTATTAGCTAAACAAATCTCTCCTTTGTTTCTGGAGTCCCCAGGCTGAAGGCGGCCCTGGGCCACAAAAACGCCAATAAGTCTACGTAGAGGATGACAGCCTTCCATTCGTTCCCATTTCTTTGGGCCGGGTCACAAGGAACAGGGGCAACGCTTCCAAGCGGCAGGCTAACCATCGCCAAGAGCACGGTTTTGCAGAACGCAAAACACATACTTTGCCTTCAGTGTCTCCTCCTGGAAATTCCAGTGTGGATCTTCCACCAGCTGTAGTTCTCGCAATACCCTTCCGGGCTTGTAAGCTGCATTGATTATCATGCTGAGAACCTGTCGGGGAAAAAAAAAAACAACAGAACCGCAATGAACTTCAGTGGCATCGCTGCTGAAACAAGAGCACCTCGAAGACCGCCCGCCCGAGGAGGAGATGCGGCTGCTGACACGTCCGTTAAGTTGGGTGGAACATTCTCCGTGGGCTGACACGGATTCGGCTCCGCACCAACGGGATGAAAAGGGTGGTGAAATCCCGTCCCTCGGGCGGGCGTGTGAACTGCCTGCCAGCGACGACAGTAGACTGTCCTTAGCATTTCTGGTTGTAGAAACACAGCTCTATTCCCTCCAAAGAGCCGCCAGTTAGCATCAACGGGATTACCCTTCAGTAAGATCAGCTACCGAGAACTTCATTTGATTTTTGAAAATAAGTTTCAAAGGGAACCAATAAGAGAGAGGCAGCCGATTGGTGCCAACAACCCTGAACGACAGACTTCAGGGTTGAAGTCTGAAACTCACCTGGTGCTGGCATTTGAAACTCACCTGGTGCTGGCTCGATTTACGGACATTTCATACGAGGACGACGCTCTCAGAGACGCGAGCGTTTCAAAAGACAGTCTGGGGTATCTAGTAGCATCCGATGACGTATTTCCTCAAACCTCCCCCTTATTCCCAAGTCCACGAAAATACACATGTGGTTGCTGCCTCCCGTGGCACCCCAGAAAGACCGGACGCCGCCCTCTGCGAGCCCCAGCTCTGGGAAGGTAACGTGCTCCTGTTTAAGCTTGAGTGCCAAGAGCAAGGAATTCGGCTCCCTTGGGGGCATTCCCCTCTCCATAAGCAGATCCCGGTTAACCATGAACGTTTTATGAGTTCCGGCACGTTCAACGGCGGCTGTCACTTGGTCAGGATGCTTACCGGATGTGAAGGTGCAGCACAGTCTATAAGGGACCACGAGACCCACGGGGTTTAGTTCCACAACATGCACCTGGGTGACGACCTGCCGGGTGCCAGCCCCAGGAGCACAGGTAGGTACGGGACGGTCCCCTCCCTCCCCGCCCCCTTCCAGGGAAGGAACAAGGCAGGCACTGGGCTCACATTGCACGTAGCAGAGCGAAACACCTCTGAGAGGGGGAGGAAAACACCTTGCTGAGATGAGACTCTGGCACCATTGCCAAAGTGTCCACTGTTTACAGAGGAGACAGCACAGTACCCATGAGAGGATGGAGACAAAGGTACGTCGCTGGGCTTTGCATGGTCATGGCGTTCGCGTATGTGACGTGTTCCCGAACACAACTGGCATGGCGGGCACCCTGATTTCATTCCAGGAACCGATTCTCTCTCATATGGTAACAGAAGAGTCTATCTTCAAAATGTGCATTTTTTAAAGTTTATTTTGAGACAGAAAGAGAGAGAGAGTGCAAGCAGGCAAGGAGCAGAGAGAGAGGGGGACAGAGGATCAGATGCGGGTTCTGTGCTGGCAGCACAGAGCCTGATGCGGGGCTCGAACTCATGAACCGTGAGATCACGATCTGAGCTGAAGTCAGACGCTTCACCGACTGAGCCACCCAGGTGTCCCTCAAGATATTTTATACCATGCAGTCCGCGGGGCAAGCGTCTTTTCTTAGCCGGCGTCATGCTCTACTCCGAGGGCCCCCTAAGTCCCCGTCAAGAGCACCTGGTTCAGCCAAGGCACTAAAGGGCCAGGATGAGGCCGTACGAGCAGTTTTGGTGAGCTTATGTTTTCGGTATTAGAATAACCGCCTGATTGGGGCGCCTGGGTGGCGCAGTCGGTTAAGCGTCTGACTTCGGCCAGGTCACGATCTCGCGGTCCAT
Organism: Felis catus; assembly: GCF_018350175.1. NCBI lineage: Eukaryota > Metazoa > Chordata > Mammalia > Carnivora > Felidae > Felis > Felis catus. The sequence goes on from NC_058374.1 coordinate 6,884,049, forward strand.
GAGTTCGAGCCCCGCGTCGGGCTCTGGGCTGATGGCTCGGAGCCTGGAGCCTGTTTCCGATTCTGTGTCTCCCTCTCTCTCTGCCCCTCCCCCGTTCATGCTCTGTCTCTCTCTGTCCCAAAAAAAAATAAACGTTGAAAAAAAAATTAAAAAAAAATAATAAAATAAAAAAAAAGAATAACCGCCTGATTTTACTGTTTGCTGTCAGTACAATTTACAGAGATCGAATTTAAAAAATAAATCCAATTAGAACTGGCTGAAATAATGCACGGAGTATTTATCAACAGACAATAAAATTTAAACCGATTCCTTCCATTGTGTTTGGTGAGGAAGGCCCAGAGCTACATGTTATTTGCTGCAGAGTGAAATGCATTTTGAGACAGTGAAAAGAAAATGCCTTCCAGAATTCAATTCAGCCCGGGAACGGGCAGCCATTAAATTGTCAAAAGCGTCCAATATTGAATAATTTTCCCACGGCATCTCCAATGCCGCATCATGCACTGCCACATTCAACAGGCTCTCCATAAAACTTTGGGACTGTGAGCGGAATAATTCTGGTGCACGTGACATCTTAGGGCATCACAGTTACCTCCAAGAAAATAACTGAGTTGGCGGCTGGTAACACCACGCAGAGTCAGACTGAATCACTGTTCCTGGCAAAACATCGGAACTCGGTGTGCCGTATTATGCCCTTGATCAGGAAGGGTCGTGTGCAAGCTGCCCCCAATTAACTAAGAGGATGTGAGGTGTGAAGTTAATAAACAGTATGCCCAATAAACAGGCAGAAGGGAGTCTGAGTAACTCCAGGAACGCCTCCCGGGATCTCTTGCAGTTCATGAAGTGTCTGTGCAGAAGCTACCTTACACACAAGTCTCAGTCGATGTGCGATCAAATCCCAGCTCCGTCCCGTAGAAGCCATGAGTCCTTTACGCTCACTACTCCTTTTGCTGTTAGTTACAAAAATTTGAACGACAGAAGTAATAACCAGACATATTCTACCAAGTGGAGAACTGTTGCTTTGGCCGAAACCGACCTCTCGCTTTATACGGATCCTCTACGGAAGGCTGGCCCCTCCTGGCCGCCCACCACCCTGGAGGGGAGGTGCCCCCTTCGTCCCAGCAGCAAGGCCAGGGAGCCTCCGTGCTCTCCTGGTGGGCGGTCTCTCCCCCAACTCAACCCCCCAACAATGAACCCCAGGCTTGGTTGCTTCAACTTGACAGAAGACCACTCCCCAAAAGAGGCTGTAATTTTCCAGAATTTCCTACCTCCCCCTGGAAGACCGAAAGGAGAATCCCACCATACCCTGAATCTTCGTTCACCTCAGTCACCAGAAACTCAACACTTTCAGAACATTCCTTGCCCCTGGAATCCGATTCCCAAATGGCTCTGCATTTTCTCCTTGTCTGATCCAATCTCAAGTTCCTCCGTGCACCCCGAACTCACCCCTTCTGCCCTCTGGGTTCATGGTCCACCATCAGCAATGTGTCTTACAGCCCACAACACTTTCTAGAATATTCTTTTTCACTGTGTGGTGTGCTCTGGACTGAATTGTGTCCCTCACCCTCACCCCCATTTATGTGTTGAAACGCTAACCTCCGTGGGATAGCTTTAGGGATAGAGCCTTTGGGAGGAGAGTAAGGTGTTCCGTGAGGCCATGCGATGTGGGCCCTCATGATGGAGTGAGATGGACCTTGTGAGAGCTCTTGCTCGCTCTCCCTCTCCCCCTCCGTGTGAGGACACAGCGAGGAGGCAGCCATGGGCAAAGCAGGCAGAGAGTCCCTGTGAGCACCCACCTCTGCAGGCACCTGGTCCCAGCCTCCAGACCCACGAGGCACACACGTCCTCGGTCTGAGCAGAACCCGGTCGGCAGGCCCATCCTGTAAGACGACAACTCTCTCTTCATCTGTCATCCACCTGCAGCCGCCTCATTCGTTCTCTGTTCTCTTGTTATGGTGGAAGCCTCCGGAGCTGTCTGCACTTGCTGGCTCCCCTGTCCCCTGCAGGGCTCTCTGGGGCCCACCCAGGGGCCCTTCCAAGCCCACAACTTGCCCGCATCGCCAAAGAACGGCAATCCTTGGTTGTCTTCTTGGCCCACCCTGTCTGTGGCTCCACACAGCAGGGACGCTTTCTCCTCTACCTCCAAGACTCTGGCCTGTCCAGGCCCTCGTGCATCCCAGCTCGCTTTTCCTGGGTCCTCCTGTGCGTCTCCCGCAAACGACGGTGAGGCTCGGCGCTCAAGTTCTCAGACTGGCTATGTTCACTCCACGGCGCACCTGGCTTTAAACGCTCTCTGCGCATCAGCAAACTCGCGGTTCCCAAATTTGTATTTCCACCCTAGACCTTTCCCCAACTCCAGACACATATAACCGTCTCCACTTGGATGTTTCACGGGCATTGTGTTCGAATCAGACAGATTTCATCTGCCCTATAGCTTTTTCTTCTCGGCAACTTTCCTCTTCTGACGGCGACTTTCCAGGCCTCCGTGAGCTCTGCTATTCTCACAGTCCACAACTGTTCACCAAGAAACCCTCCCTGTATCCAGAGTGCGTGGCTTATTGGCTTACTGTCCACCCCACTAGATCATGAGCACCAAGAAATCAGCGGCTTCATTTTGTCTGCTGCTGTATCCGATCCGTAGCAGCTACAATTAGACCCGGCAATAGCAGGGGTTCAATCAATCATTTTTGGCGTTTGTTCGATGAATTTCAACATGAGCACTGAAATTAGTTAAAATTCTTCCGTACATCTAGAGATTAAGGACTAATTCACGGCACGAATTTACTTGGGGCCGTAAAATATATAAAATATATGTGGATGGAGGCTTAGGAAGTAACATTTGCTGCTGAGGTCCTTTCCTAGAAAATCCTATTCTACAGCATGGTTCCAGAGAGGTATCTTACCTTCTTTACAGGCGAGTGATACGGAACAACAAAAAGTGCCACACTCCTCCTCTGCCAACCTTCCCAGACGCTGCCCGGCAATCTGCTAAGTCTTGCTTCACAGGTTATGATCGTGTTACGGCCCACGAGCCTGGTGCATTGTTCTTTATGGGCTGGTGTTCAGCATAAGCATAAAACAATAGCAACGAGGGGGGCCTGGGTGGCTCAGTCGGTTAAGCGGCCGACTTCGGCCCAGGGCACGATCTCGCGGTCCGTGAGTTCGAGCCCCGCGTCGGGCTCTGGGCTGACGGCTCAGAGCCTGGAGCCTGTTTCGGATTCTGTGTCTCCCTCTCTCTCTGCCCCTCCCCCGTTCATGCTCTGTCTCTCTCTGTCTCAAAAATAAATAAACGTTAAAAAAAAATTAAAAAAAGAAACAATAGCAACGAAACACCAGAGAGTATCGCCAAGAGGCCTGTCCCCATCTTAGACTTTGTTGACTGACTTGACTAGATGTCACCTAGGCAGGATGCCATCCCCCCCCCCCCCCACACACACACACCATCTTCTCAACTCAATTATACCGATAAACACACGGCTGCTGTGGAGAAGTTACCTTCGTGCACCGTATGGCATCATTATGTCAACAGTTAAGACTGCTTTGGATTTCTTATTTTCTGGGTTCCTACACGAAGGCTTTAGAGTTCTTAAGTAGAAGTCTGTCATGACAGGTAGCCAAGAAGAAATGCCCAAAGATCTATAACGATGGGCAAATTCAAAGAAGTCATCACAGAGCCCCCCCCGAATGTGGAAAATAAACACTGTAATCAAAACCCAGAGGCTGAAGGAAATAGCCTAACGGGTCGACCATGTGGCGGAAATATGAACTGCAAGCAACAAGTGAAGCCAAATTCCAAACTGCCAGGCCCCACTGGAAACTTCGGAGTTCGTTTGCAAAGGGGGTACGGGGGGGGGGGTAGGGGCGCTCACCGTTGCTATTTGCAGGCCAGCCTCTGTGGCAGGGCCGCGGAGGACGGGCCGGTGCAGTGTGGGGACTGAAGAACTATAGGATTCTTCGGGATCCTCTTGCTCGAAGCCATTCGGCATGTCGGGGAAGCAGAGTGCAGGCAGCACGCGGCCCAGATCCCTCAGTCACGGCGTGTCTCCAAACACGCCTTCTGCTTTAGACGCAACGCTCGGTATTTCTTTTCTTTTAATGCTTATGGATTTATTTTGAGAGAGAGAGAGAACACGAGCAGGGGAGGGGCAGAGAGAGAGGGATTTGACGTGACCTGACTGGCTTACATTTGGTGCGCTTCTAGGAAGTCTCAAAGTCAGAGACGGCTGTTAGGAAGACAGCCATTCCTGCCAGCCAGGGAGAAGGGGTTTGGGGTATCAGGTCCTGAGCCAGACCGCAGGAAGCACAGAGAAAGCGAGACCAGGAGGGACACCCAGGGGGACTCAGAAAAGGGGTCTCTTCATGTCCTCTTACCGCCCAAGCAACACACAGCACCGCTTCCAGATTGAAACACCGCACACCCACTACTCCTACCGCCCTAGAGAACACAGAGCTGGGGTGTGATTCTACCGGCACCAGGCACAGACTTCTGCAGCGTGTCTGCCCCTGGGTAGGTCTGTTAGGGTGAGACAGGCCGAGGGGGGGGAGGGGAAGACAAGGCCCCTCCTCCGTCTTCAGGGAGACTGTCGCCTCACTAAGAAAGGGGCCACGTCTCTTGCTCATCACGACCCCCAGCTCCAAGGACAGTGCCCACCTGGCACACGGGGATGACTCCTGAGTTCTCGGGGCCCGAAGGAATGAACGAGGATGGCTCCCAGCGCTGGAAAGGTTATCTGGTATAGCACATGCTCGGTAAATATCTGGTGCGTGTTGCACGACTGAACACCCCTGTCCCCGAGACACCCCGGAAGGGCTGAGGGTAGGTGAAAAGAAATACACACGGACCACGGCGGCACCCTGCCGTCTCCCGGTCGCTCTCTTCCGCACGTTCTGAAGCCAGCGAGCAAGGCCACAGAAGCAGACGGAAGGGAAGAGAAATCTCATTCAGGGCAGGTGGATGCCGCAATCTCCTCTGTGACTCCTCTGCAGCCTGGTGGCCGGCCAGCGAGCCGCCCCAGACTCCGGCATCACCGGGGCCCCCAATCATTTCCACGGTCACTTTCTGCAGCATTAAACTTGTCACAACCTAGTCTCCTAAAAATCCAGGAAGGCTTGACTGATCGTGCCTACACCTTTGCATCCCCTGACCGGCTGTCATGAAGAGCACCAAAGTGACTGTTTTAGATAGACAGTAGACGAACAGACTAGAAAATGATAAACAGGGGCGCCTGGGTGGCTCAGTGGGTTAAGCGTCCGACTTCGGCTCGGGTCGTGATCTCACGGCTTATGAGTTCGAGCCCCGCGTCGGGCTCTGCGCTGACAGCTCAGAGCCTGGAGCCTCTTCAGATTCTGCATCTCTCTCTCTCTCTCTCTCTCTCTGCCCCTCCCCTGCTCACATTCTGTCTCTGTCTCTCAAAAATAAATAAAAACATTAAAAAATTAAAAAAGAAAAGAAAATGATAAATAGATGATAGATGACATTGATGGATGGATAGATGAAAATGATGGACAGGTGGGTGAATGGATGGACAGGTACGTGATAGAAATGATGATGGACAGATACAGGATAGAAAGATGGATGGATGGGTGGGTGGTTGGATGGTTGGATGGGTGGATAGATGGGTGGGTGGTTGGATGGGTGGATAGACGGGTGGGTGGTTGATGGTTGGATGGGTGGGTGGATGGGTGGGTGGACGGACAGACAGGTAGGCGGGTGGGGTGTCTGTGTGCACACATGTGCGTCTCTACCCCACTCATCAGGAACACCTTCCCTGCCTCAGTAGAGCTCAGTCTTACGTATCTTATCTTACAAGCGTACCCCACTGCATTCTTCCTGATCTCGATGTCAGATCCAGGTCGGGACGAGCACACAGCTCGCAAGGAAAGAAAAAGCCACGGAAGCTTATCACTTTGGAAAGTCTCCTTAGTGTCCAGCATTCTGGATGCTTTCTCCTCAGCCTTCTATTAAGCATGAGGAAGAAGAAAAAAGGGAAGAGAGAGTCAAGGGCCACATCTGTACCTTTTCATAGGAAGTGCACTGATAAATGTTCATCGCTCTTTTTTTTAATGTTTATTTTTGAGAGAGAGACAGAGAGAGAGAGAGAGAGAGAGAGAGAGAGCGAGCATGAGTGGGGGAGGAGCAGAGAGAGAGGGAGACACAGAATCCGAAGCAGCTCCTAGGGTCTAAGCTGTCAGCACAGAGCCTGACGTGGGGCTCAGACCCACAAACCGTGAGATCACGACCTGAGCCCAAGTCAGACACTTAACTGAGTCCCCCAAGCGTCCCTACACGTTCACTAAAGGACTGAGCGCACGCACACTGCCAAAACGCAGCACGCGAAGTGTTTTTTACGTTGCTGAGCCAACACACATCCCAAAGTTATGTGGAAAACATAAAAAAAGATTCCTAGAGATTCCCCACTGGATGGACGTTTCTATACTTCATTGCTAAAAACAGAGGTTACATGTGGGCAAATAATTTAAGCCAAATAACGTTTCAGAAAACCACACGTGCTCCCAAAATGTCTGTAAGCCACCCTGGGATGGCACCTCTACACCCGTGCATGTGACAGTCACCAAAGAAGCAAGAGAATCTAACTTGTGAGCTGGTGTTCTCAGAGTCACTTCTGCCGGCAGGGCCTGGTCGGTGTCGTCCCGTGTCATCACCTGTCCGTTTCCGAAGCCGTGCTTGTCATCGCTGGACACACGGACACGAGTAAATGCACCAGGTGGCCCTCTCTCCTCCTCCTCGTGTGCTCGTGCGGGCTCTCCTTCACACACGGACACAAGCACACAGCACCCCCCTTACTACACTGCCCTGCACAGGCCTGGCCACTCAGGAAGGAGATTGCACTTAAAGAAGGAGTAAGCAGAACTTTTCCCAGCACCTTTGCAGCATGCTCGGAGGAGGGGGAGCATGGTGACGCACAACCTCGTAAACCGACCGAGGGCACACAGACCTGCAGCGGACGGGTCTTGGGGACACCCTGGGGTACTTCGGCAGGCGTGGGGGAGGAAGCATCCGGGACAGGAAAGGACGACCCTGGGTGACAACGAGCACACTGAGCATGAAGGTTTGATTTATAACAAACACAGCCCCCCGGGGGGCTCGTACTTATAGGTCCCACCCCCCACGGGTCTGGGCCCAGGGCTCCCACAAGATGGCCCAGGCTGTGGGGCCATCCACAGGCTCAACCCGTCCCCTCCCTGCAAGACCTGCTCTCCTGGGTCCCTCGTGGGGAGGACGGACCGGGCTGGGCCGCTCACCGGCTGTGGCTCCAGCTTCTCGGAGGTCAGCTACCCACTCTGCTGCCGCCTTTCTGGAATCGAGGCCGGGGTCTGCTCTGAGTCCTCAAAGCCTCGCTCGAGTCTGATGTGCGGGAGGCTCCCTGCCCAGGAGGTGAGCGGACAGGCGCCGACCCTCCCCCCTCTGGCGGTCCGTGCTCCGGGAGGTGCCTCGTGCCGCGTCCACGGCCGCTCCGTCCACACCCGCACGCGTCTGCTCTCTCTGAGCAGCGTGGACGAGGAGAACGGCCACGGCCCGGCCATTTCCCAAAGACGAAAACGCCTGCGACCGCTCACACCGCCCATGGCCCGAAAAGCAAAGGCGCTCCGTCTCTGCTCCAGTGACCTCGTTCTCTTTAAGTAAGACGGAATCTGAAACCACGGAGGTTCTGGCGCTAGAAGGAAGCGCATCAGCATGAATATTGGCTTGCTGGAACTTGACAATTTTTCTGGAGCTCACAGAACTGAAGAGCTGGCTTTTTCCCCTTCTTCTTCTCTTCCTGACTCATGCAGTTTCTGAACATCAGCGAACAACTGGTTCCGTCATCAGAAAACTGCTCGGCCCGGCTTTCACGTTTGACTGCTGGCACCTGTCGCAGAACTGATCGGGGGAACCGCCCTGGACTCCGAAACCTCGTGTGGGACAAACGGCCAGCCCCCCGAGGAGGCCACCGCGTCTGCTAACGGAGCCGGCAGGCGAGCCGGGACCTCGTGTTCATCGCGGGAACGTTCCGTGACAAACGGTTTTGCCGGCAGCTTCAAAGGCCCCCGCCGGGTCACCGTTACTTTTGCCGGCCTCCCTGTTCCTTTCTGATCCGTCCTGAAAATAACAGGCCCAGACACAGGCAGGCCCCACCGTACCAACACCCCGTCACGGGCTGGACGGCAGAGGGTCAATGCTCGGTCCAAGCGTGTGATTCGCATCGTGACACAGATCCTGACACGGAATCCCGCTTCGGTGTCTCCTTCGGTCCAGTCCAGCATCTGGAGGGATCCGAGGTCAGTGCCACCTGACACACGGCTGACTGGCGGTCCTTCCGTTTATGCACCACCACGGCCTTTCAGGGGCGTCCCCTCCGCCTCAGCACCGTCCTTCTGTAGCGACAAACGTCTCATCTGTGAGACGGGCCCACCTGCCAGGCAGGCTGGGCCCGACCTGCACCGGTCTCTCTTGGGACGCAGCGCCTGCCTGCTGGAGGGGAGCGGCTTCCCACGAAAGCGGGTCCAAACTGCTGAGGACAGCAGGGCCCACGGGGACTCTCGATACACATCTGTGCCCAGTGTCCGTCCCTCGAGGTCCTTACACCTGTGCCGGAAGCCCGCTTTCCCGATCTTGCCTGCCTCCGTCCCAGGGCACCACCCCCAGTGCTTCTGGGCGCAGGCTGCCCACTCCTCTGTCCCCACAGACTGCGGAGACATCTGCGTGACCTCCAAGCACCCGTCCCAGCCCCGTCACGGCACCCGAGACGCCCCCCCACTCCGCCGTCGTCACTCGCCCGTTTGTCTCTCCCACTTGACCGGAAGCACGTTTAAGGACAGGAACCCCCTTGCGAACATTTTCTCTGTGACACGCTTCTGAATAAATGACCACGACAGCGGCCTGATCGGAGTTTCTTCACAGCGTTTCTGCTCAGCCACAACCTCCGTCTTCCCTCTTCAATGGATTTCTGTTTTCTAAACGTATAAAGTCTCTCGCTGCCGGTTCCGCAGGCGGCCTGGAGAAGACACGCTCTGACTCCACGAAAACTAGCTCGTTCTCTTGAAGTGGAAGGGAGTCCGAAACCACACGAAGGTTCTCGCGGTGAGGGGGCCGGCTCTGGCACAGTGCCACCCGGGGGGATGGGGGGGGTGCCCGTCCTCCGGAGCGGGAAGTCTACATCCCTCGGGACGCCAGAGAAGGTCTCCACGTGCGGACCGCCAGCTACTCCGTCCCGCCTCACGCTTCAGGCCCGCCAGATTTCTCTCTTTCGTTCTTTTCAAAATGGGACGTCCTCTCGTACACCTACGGGTTGTCCCCAGCCTGAGGGTCCACGCTCCCGCCACGCGGGACCATCTGCCTTTCCTGGACGCCGCCCCGAACATCTACCCGTGCGTCCGAGGCTCTACTCACTCTGCCCAAGCCACATCAAGTGTCACTTGGCATTTTCTTGTCACTGCCTCCCCTGTGCTCCCGGAGCGCTCCGCTCCCGCCTTGACCGAGCACCCCCTTAGCTGCACCTCTAGACTCACACCATCCCCCCGTCAGGGCCACGAAGCCCAAACAGGCCGAGGGCAGACAGTGCTGCTGTTCTCCCCAGGGCCTCGTGCGGTGCCTGGCTCCAAGAGGCTGCCTAACGCACTCGGATGGAAACACGTTCTTCGTGCCACAGTAGCAATAAAGAAGGCAAGTGTGGGGTCCTCTTTCTTAAGACGAAGCACTGATATGCACGAAAAAAGCAGAGATGGCGTTCCAAGAACGGCTCAGAAATGCTTCCAAAATTCCAACCCCTCTCCGCACCGGGTCCACGGTGAGGCCGTAAACACAGACCAGAGAGGAAACCCTCCATCGACGTAATTAGGAGGCACCTCTTTATCTGCAGGTGGATCCCCAGAGGCAGGAAGAGAAATGGGAAACAATACCGTCAAGATGATGCGTGGCCAGGGCTCCGCCCGGGACACAAATGTCACACGAGCGCCTGGAGCCCATGGTGCATTCAGCAGGCACCTCTTACATGCAGGCGCCCCGCTAGGTACGGCCGAGGGAGGGGAGAGAGGTCACCACTCCCGGCTCGGCTGGGGACTGTCCGTCCTCACAGCACTTCCTTCCGTCCACCAAAGTTTACTCACCTCTCCAGAGAACCTCCGGTCTGCACTCCCAGGCCCTCCCCGCCCCCCAACACAGCCCATCTCCCCTGAGTTCCCGAAGCTCTTGATTCAAACCCACCGCAACGTTTCCCGGCACTCAGGGGAGGAAGGTCTATCCCTCCCGCTGGCCTGTTGAGTCTCACCCATCCTCCATCCTTGTCTGACCAGCTTGGGCCCAAGGACTCCAGAGCCGGGGCTTGGAAAATGTCACCTCGTCGGATTCACATTTCTGTTCTCTCCTTCAGAGAGTCCGCCCACATCTTCGACACCCCGTGGAAATAAGCCAACTCTGACCACTGTCGAACACGCTTTACCTCTTTCAGAACCAGCACGCATTTGCCGGGTCCCACGGACTGAGGTAGCTCTGCGATTCTCCCTTTGTTCAGGTAAGGGCCCGAGAAACACCTGTGGTTGATAAAAAGCTGAGGACAGCAGTATTTCCCGTTAACAGTACCTGCAGGGAAGAGAAACACAGCGGATGCCTTAGGATCCAACAAAAAACCGGCTTCCTCCACTTAGTTGTCAAAATTACCAGAGGCACGTGGCGTCTTGACATCGGAATGTTTTATACCCACAGCAGCTTGGAAGTTCTGGTTGTTTTTTTCCTACCACATACGTGAACTTTTCTGTGTATTATGCAGGATTCGAGACACAGCAAAAGGTGCTACAACCAACACAGTGACAACTAACGTATCACTAGGCAGCTAAGAAAAAAACAATACCGGCTACACAGCTAAGTTCCCCTGGGCTTTCCACCCCAGAAGCGCCCCTCCCCCAACCTTGTGCTCCCCTTCCCCGAGTCTGGTGTTTGTCATTCCCATGCACGTCTATAAACTTTACCACACATACGGGTGTTTGTGTGTCAACACACAATGGATCGCATTTCGGATATTTTTGAAATGCAGCAAAATCTTGTTTGCGAACATAACTCGTTCTGGAAACATGCTTGTAATCCAAAGCACTTGTGTATCAAAACGAATTTCCAGAACCACTGGCTCAGTTGTGATCATGTGACATTCGGCATCACATACGACTCGTACGGCAAGACATCACTCCTTTATCAAGTTAAAATTTATTAGAAATCTTGGCTCGTCTTGCCCGTCACTCGCAATCCAAGGTTTTACTGTATTCCCTAAGTGATTTTCTGCAGCATTTGGTTTGTTTAACGTGAAGGTTCTAAGATCCAAGTTGGTAAACGTTTATCCAGAAGGTTCATCCATTTTCCACTTCTGTGCGTGACTCCATTACATCAATACAGCACAAGCGAGTTTTCCGTTCTCTTACTGATGGACGTTGAATCATTTCCGCTCTCTCGGTATTACCGACAGGGCTTCAGTGAACACGGCTGTGAAAATCTGCTCCTGCTTATGGGCAAGAGAGTTTTCCAAGTACGTAACAAGGAGGGGAACTGTTCGGCCCTGGGGTCTGCAGTCTTCCGTTTTATTTTTTTTAATTTTTTTTTCAACGTTTTTTATTTATCTTTGGGACAGGGCGAGACAGAGCATGAACGGGGGAGGGGCAGAGAGAGAGGGAGACACAGAATCGGAAACAGGCTCCAGGCTCCGAGCCATCAGCCCAGAGCCCGACGCGGGGCTCGAACCCACGGACCGCGAGATCGCGACCTGGCCGAAGTCGGACGCCCAACCGACTGTGCCACCCAGGCGCCCCTGTAGTCTTCCGTTTTATTACACATGGTCAAATCGATCTCCACGCGGACTATCCCAACTTACACTCCTCTCAGCGCTGTGTAGGAGTTCTTGCTGTCCCACGTCCAAGCCCACACTAGGTATGGCTGCCTCAGTCCCACGTCCAAGCCCACGCTAGATATGGCTGCCTCAGTCCCACGTCCAAGCCCACACTAGGTATGGCTGCCTCAGTCCCACGTCCAAGCCCACGCTAGATATGGCTGCCTCAGTCCCACGTCCAAGCCCACGCTAGATATGGCTGCCTCAGTCCCACGTCCAAGCCCACGCTAGATATGGCTGCCTCAGTCCCACGTCCAAGCCCACGCTAGATATGGCTGCCTCAGTCCCACGTCCAAGCCCACGCTAGATATGGCTGCCTCAGTCCCACGTCCAAGCCCACGCTAGGTATGGCTGCCTCAGTCCCACGTCCAAGCCCACGCTAGGTATGGCTGCCTCAGTCCCACGTCCAAGCCCACGCTAGATATGGCTGCCTCAGTCCCACGTCCAAGCCCACACTAGGTATGGCTGCCTCAGTCCCACGTCCAAGCCCACGCTAGATATGGCTGCCTCAGTCCCACGTCCAAGCCCACTCTAGATATGGCTGCCTCAGTCCCACGTCCAAGCCCACGCTAGATATGGCTGCCTCAGTCCCACGTCCAAGCCCACGCTAGATATGGCTGCCTCAGTCCCACGTCCAAGCCCACGCTAGATATGGCTGCCTCAGTCCCATGTCCAAGCCCACACTAGGTATGGCTGCCTCATTCTGCCACTCGGATGGATGTGAAATGTACCTCCCAGAGAATTAAATCTGCATTTCCTTCATTATGCTTTTGACTTAGCCAAGTTGTTGGTCTAGTTGTGTCTCCAAGGGCCACAGGGAAAAGTGGAATAACCACACAGTAAGGTATTACCCTACAGCCTCCTGATGTCTGGAAACACAGAAAGGGGGTTCGCTGTCAGCCAAGATGCGCCCTCCCCCACGCCGCTCCAAGCTAAACCACGCTAACAGTGGTATTTCTGCCTAACAACGGTTCTGAGTTTGGGATGGTAACTGAATGGTCCAGGAAGGTCTGTCCTAACAGGATTTCACCTAAGAACCAACAGGGAAAGAGCACGAAGTGTTATTTTTGTGAGTAAAAGACAAAAGGAGTAAAATAACAAATACAGACGCTGAAGGAAGAGCTGACATTTTAAAACCATTCTGGGGGCGCCTGGGTGGCGCAGTCGGTTGAGCGTCCGACTTCAGCCAGGTCACGATCTCGCGGTCCGGGAGTTCGAGCCCTGCGTCGGGCTCTGGGCTGACGGCTCGGAGCCTGGAGCCTGTTTCCGATTCTGTGTCTCCCTCTCTCTCTGCCCCTCCCCCGTTCATGCTCTGTCTCTCTCTGTCCCAAAAATAAATAAAACGTTGAAAAAAAAATTAAAAAAAAAAAATAAAACCATTCTGAAGTTTGAATTCTATACAACAAAATGAGACCAAAGAAAATTATGCCCACGGCTGCACACACGTGGAAGTTCCTTGGTAGGATTACCCTACCCAGACCTCGAGAAAACAAGTTTTAGTGAGTCTACTCATAAAAATGCTCTCCTCGGGGCGCCTGGGTGGCGCAGTCGGTTGAGCGTCCGACTCACGATCTCGCGGTCCGTGAGTTCGAGCCCCGCGTCGGGCTCTGGGCTGATGGCTCAGAGCCTGGAGCCTGTTTCCGATTCTGTGTCTCCCTCTCTCTCTGCCCCTCCCCCGTTCATGCTCTGTCTCTCTCTGTCCCAAAAATAAATAAAAAACGTTGAAAAAAAATAAAAAAAAAAAAATAAAACCATTCTGAAGTTTGAATTCTATACAACAAAATGAGACCAAAGAAAATTATGCCCACGGCTGCACACACGTGGAAGTTCCTTGGTAGGATTACCCTACCCAGACCTCGAGAAAACAAGTGTTAGTGAGTCTACTCATAAAAATGCTCTCCTCACTACACCCTGGACGGATGGGGTTCCTCCACGGCGTATAGCTTTTAATCCTGGAAGAACTCAGAGTGGGTTTCGTTCTGGATACAAAACAGGATTCTTAATCGGATATATTATTCAATGTACAAACATGTCTATAATCAGCTTTGTTTGTCAAGGGGGAATTCCCATGTGTGTTTTCAAAGGTTACTTAGAAGATGCAGGACTTTACACGTTAAAAGACACGTACTATTCGTGCTCAGGTTTCAAACACAGAGGGTTTTTTTTTTATTTTTTTTTTTAAATTTTTTTTTTTAACGTTTATTTATTTTTGAGACAGAGAGAGGCAGAGCATGAACAAGGGAGGGTCAGAGAGAGGGAGACACAGAATCTGAGACAGGCTCCAGGCTCTGAGCTGTCAGCACAAAGCCTGATGCGGGGCTTGAACTCACTGACCGTGAGATCATGACCTGAGCCGAAGTTAGCCACTTAACCTACTGAGCCACCCAGGCGCCCCCAAACACAGAGGGTTTTAAGGAACAACTCAAGAGCCCACGGGGACTTAAGTATTAACCGCTAGTAGAAAATGCAGGTGGGATGGCATAAAATGTCAAAAGCAGGAGTGCGTGCTGAGGATATTTTCAACGCTTTTTCTTTCCACGTGACCACTCACAGCATACAACCTTAACTGGCTCCTCATTTCCAAGTAGCACTTGGACTCTTCTCCTGCGGACCGAAAGAATTATCTAGAGCTACTGACCAAGAAACAGAAGAGGCACAGAGAATTTGGTTTAGAAATTGTTTTTTAAAGGTGCGCCTGGGGGGCTCGGTCAGTTATGCGCCCGACTTCGGCTCAGATCACGATCTCACAGTTTGTGAGTTCGAGCCCTGCGTCGGGCTCCGTGCTGACGGCTCGGAGCCTGGAACCTGCTTTGGATTCTGCGTCTCCCTCTCTCTCTCTGCCCCTCCCCCACTCACGCTCTGTGTGTGTCTCTCTCTCTCAAAAATAAACATTAAAGAAAAATCAGAAAATAAAAGAAAAATGTTTTAAAGTAGCTGTATGTGAATAAGTAGCAATGGAGACAAGGAAAAAGAACCCAGAGTTGAGGCATTCTTATATTGACCTGGAAAATACGTGAAATGTCCCCCTCACAGACTGGGAAGGGTCAGACAGCCGCAAAGGGGCTCACTTACCTGTGGTGTCCAAGGGAGAGAATAAACAAAGGTCATGAGGTATTTTCTCAACAGGCACTGTGGATGGCAATCTGCAGATCAAGAAAACGAAATGATCATGGGTCGCACCCTTTAGAAGACACTAGTCCATTCCAAAGTCCTTTCACAACTGAAAGGGGCTGTTCCAGAAACCCTAGGACACATGCATGTAGCGGCAACACCAATACCCACGGGGAAGATCATTTCACACAAGTCGCTCCCCAGTTCTTACCATAACCCTAAGAAGCCAGCGGAACATCTCCCCCTCGAGGGGACATCACTAGTCAGTGATGTCCTTCTAGGTCGTTCCAGGCTTTGCCTCTTGCTACAGAATTATAATAACATCCTTAATTATGTTCTTAGACCCGAAGAAGTATTAGCTTGCAGAGACTTGAATGCGAATCAGACTTGTCTTCAATGCCTAACTGGGAACTACCACTGTCTGGTGGCCTTTGATCTCTGGCATCTGGGCCGGTGTGGGTCACGGCTACACGAAAAGGATCTTCACAGAAAGCCTGTGAACGGATGGGTCTTGAAACGTCAGGTGGGCCTGGCCTACGACAGAGCTTTGTGGTATGGTTCAGGAACCGCTTGCTGAATAAATATTTTCTAAAAAATGTAGCCAGGGGGAAAAAGAGGCATGTCGGGTCTCAACAGGGTATCCACGCTGGCCGTGCGGAAGAAACCACACCGTCGAAGAGTGACATGAGCTCAAAGTAAACCATGACGAGACCTCAGTTGGGGCAGCTACAGCACCGGTTCTCAAAGTGGGGTCACCGGAACCAGCAGACCGGCATCACCTGGGAACTTGTGAGACGTACAGACGGTCAGGCCCCATCGAAGACCCGCTCAGCCTTAAAGTTTGGACACGGGGGTCCGGCAGCGTGTGTGTTTTATCGAGCTGCCCCGGTGACCACGGGTCCACGGACCGCAAACCGGGGAGTTAACGAATTCAGATTTGGGTTCCGTGGTGGGACGCTTGATTATTACTTCCTCTCTATTTCAGCCTCCTCCAGACACACCTGGAGTCGCATTAACCTGATACACCGTGTTTCGAAACGAAGGTACGAAAAATGCCCCCCCAAACTGTTACTTGCATTCAAGTGACAATACAGCTATTATTACATCTCATTTTATTTCGACGTGAGCCTGGGGAGATGCAAAAATGCTGGTCTTAAATTCCTTTCCCTCAGTGTATTTTTATGAAGAAAACGGAGCCAGCTGGCAAAGGCAGAGAAGAAACGCGGCTTCCTCGAGCGCACCCTGCTGGGACCGGGCAGAGCTGGCATCAGGCCGAGGGCCGCCTGGCAGGCCGGCCGCGACCAGGGACGCCCGCGTGCCGCGTGCGGGGCAGGGGCAGCTGTGCGTGACCGTGGGGGCATCGTACACTGCTGTCACCTTTAGGGTGCCAGGTGCTAGCTAAGTCCCTAAGGAAAACAGCGACGCCTCCTGCCCTCCACAAAGACAACGCTGTAGAGTTGATCGCACAGTTCGGGGGGGAAAACAGAAACAAAAACTTACTGTTTTTCCGGCTGCACGACTGCGATCTTTCTCTTTTTTTGTGCTGGAAAACAGGCAAGACAGGGCAAAAGGACAATCAGCTTTGCTCCCCAGTTGGGCAAAAGCTTTTTTTAAAAAATGCCTTCAAGTAAAAACTGTGTCAGTTTTAAAGTAACGGTTTGAACACTGAAAAGTTATTCTATTCATGCCGCAATTTTACCTCAGTTTCTTCTAGCATTAGACCGTGACTCATCAGAAATGAAGTCTAAACAGAATTTAGTGCATTTAATCTTACCACTACACTAGCTACGTTATTCTAAAAATGTGCTTTTAATAAGAAAGAAAGGGCACACATATCATACTCACCTAATCCACCTGGTAGGACAAATTGCTGCGAGCAAGATTATCCAGAAGGATTGTTTGTTTTTTCCCCACGGAAAGCGAGGGAAGTCCAATACTATTACCATACGGCATGCTCCCAAATTAGGATTAGAGGTATGTTTTTGCACTAAAGTATTATTACTGGAAGGAGGATTAGTACCCCGTAAATATGTCTGACGAATATCGACATAACCCAGCCAATAACTATTTTTCAGACAAGAAGATTTACAGTTTATATAACGTATTCGGAGCACCTTACCAAAGATAGACCTAAGACTGTGGCATCACTTAATGCTGGCACAGACGATCCCACATCTTCCAGCATATGCGTAATTTCAAGAAAAAAGTTTTAAGTTTATTTTTTGAGAGTGAGAGAGAGAGAGAGAGAGCCAGAATCCCAAGCAGGCTCTGAGCTGTCAACGCAGAGCCCAACGTGGGGCTTGATCCCATGAACCTCGAGATCATGATCTGAGCCAAAATCAAGAGTCAGACGCTTCACCACCTGAGCCACTCAGGCACCCCTGAACAGAATTTCTAAAGCTACCGGAGTTTAGATTATTTAGGTTTACAGTTTGCCTCTTCAGAACAAATGCGTGACTGAATCCAGTCATGCCTGGCTCTCTGGCCAGTGGAGTCAAGAGTCTGTGGCACTTTAAGTGAGAAGAAAAAATGAGAATGCCTTTGATAATGACAAAGTTATTCTATGCTCAAAATTTTAGGAATAGCTTAAAGTGAGGGCCAAGATACTACTCTCGTTGGATGATTCATCGAGCAATACTGTGGATGGGGGAGAAGAATCCCTTAAAATCCACCTGTGTGTAATCTGGGCTACTTACTTTGTGGCACACAGGTAATGTATCATCCCACTTTTTTTGAGTGAGTGGGGTGGGGGGGAGCACGAGTGGGGTAGGGGCAGAGAGAGGAGACACAGAATCTGAAGCAGGTCCAGGCTCTGAGCTGTCAGCACAGAGCCCCACGTGGGGTTCGAACTCACAAACTGCGAAGTCAGATGCTCAACGGACCGAGCCACCCACGCGCCCCACTGTCCTACTCTTAATGAATATCGACTAGGACTCAAGTGCCCTTCAAAATCTGACATCAGGGAACAGAACTGATACAGGATGGAAGCTTCCTTTCTAGCAATACTCTGAGCATCTACATACGGGAACCATGTCGTAGGACGTTAGAAAGTAAAGCTAGCATATAAATGAATAAAGGAAATACTAGCAATATCTGTTTCACAAAAATTAAAACCCCTTTTCTTTAAGGGCTCATAATTTTAAATAATACTCTTGATAAACATTAGGGTGGAATAAAAATGCCATGATTTATTAGTTTTGAAGATTTTTAAAGGTCCCATTTCAGGATAATGATCTACAACAGCATATGTTAAAACACACACTGCTATATATATTCAAGAGACAGGACTGTTATATTTAAGAACACAGAGTTAGTTCTGGGTTAAGTATTAATATTGTTTTAATTCGGCATTTTTGTGATCAGAAGGACATTATACACTTCAAACTACAGTTGAAATCTCACTGGTTGGTTAGTGCTAAGAGTAGCTGTTTATATGTTATGTCAGTAAATTATTATGGTCAATTAGGATTCTTTCAGGGTAAATCTCATGAGAAAAATTAGTTCTTTCTCAGACATGCTGATACAAAAAGACAGTATTTAGCTTCAATGTTCTCTAATCAAAATAACGAATTGTATACCAAACTGGGAGTCAAGATTTCTTTCATACTTTATTTATTCTATATATGTTATATATTATTTTAGACAACGTACCTATATTATTCTATTTACTTTGAATTTTATCTCTGCCGCTCTGTGACCTTCAACCGCCTTAGCATTCTGACTTCGTTTGTCAACCTGTGAGATGCTTACAAATATTCATCTCACAAAGACATTGAAAGCACACATGAGGCAAAAATATCGGCACTCCACAGAACATCTAACAGCAGCTCTGTGTTTTACAACTTAGCTACACTATTTACAAAACTGTCTATTGATAAAAATAAATAAATAAATAGATAAATAAATAAATAAATAAATATAAAATTTTAAAAAGGGGATGCCTGGGTGGCTCAGTCGGTTCAGTGCCCAACTCTTGACCTCAGCCCAGGTCATGATCCCAGGGTCATGGGATAGAGCCTAGCACTAGAGCTTAAGATTCTCTCTCTCTCTCTCTCTCTCTCTCTCTCTCTCTTCCTCTGCCCCTCTCCCCTGCTCGTGTACTCTCTCTCTAAAAAAAAACAAAAAAACAAAAAACAGGGAGACCTGGGTAGCTCAGTCGGTTGAGCGACCGACTTCAGCTCAGGTCATGATCTCACGGTTTGTGAGTTCGAGCCCCGCGTCGGGCTCTGTGCTGACAGCTCGGAGCCTGGAGCCTGCTTCGGATTCTGTGTCTCCCTCTCTCTCTGCCCCGTCCCCACTTGCACTCTGTCTCAAAAGTAAAAAGTGAAGAGTCTCATAAATATGGAGAACAAACTGAGGGTTGCTGGAGGGGGGATGGGTGACATGGGTCAGGGGCACTAAGGAATCTACTCCTGAAATCATTGTTGTACTAGATGCTAACTAATTGGGATGTAAATTTCAAAAATAAAAATAAAAAATAAAAAATAAAATTAAAAAATAAGTAAATAAACATTAAAAAACTTTTAAAGAAAATAAAATAGTCAAAAGACACACAAAAAAATGGTCTATTTACTCCCCCACCCACGCTGGCTGCAGATGCCGTCCACACTGGACGATACTTACAGACTGTTTTGTGCGGTGTGGTCAAAGGGTACGAATTCGCCTCACACCAGCCCACCGGGAAGATGTCCATGGATTCTACATCAACAATAAACTCCGGAGCAGGAGTCTGTAGGCCTGCATTGGACAAGTCAAGACAACAGGTACAGATTTTACCAAAAAGAGCCAGAAGAAGAAAGGAAAATACAAGCATCCCTGAGATGAGGAAAACATTTCCCGGAACATGGAACAGAAAACTTGGAACAGTCTTAACGACAGATACCGATACCTGGAACAGAGTACAAGGGGTTCAAGTAAAGTAGAGACTGCAAAAGTCTAAGACTCTTCCTACTGCAAACGGCGGAGGGAAGGGCGGAGAAAGGAATCTGGGAACAACGGGCACTGGAGCCTGAAAGCACCTTTAAACCTAAGGGAATGCACCTGAGCTCGCGGTCAGGGCCACAGCACACGTTTAAGCCAGCAGACACACTTCCTGCTTAGCCAAGGTCAACCTTCAGCCAACGGAAGTTCGCATCACGGTTAAAAGGAAGTAGTGAGGCACAGCAAGCCGGGTTTTGAGCAGTGAAGACAGACGATACAATTTCTCTAGGGAACTCATTCACTGATCAGTTTGACTGGGGTTGCTTGTTTCGAGCTCCTTGGGGGACCGCAGACTGCCGCCACGTTGCACAAAACCGTTTACGCCGAAGTGTGTTTTCCAGTCGGGTCGGCCTGTCACCCCATTTCACGGTCCTACAAATGCCTCGTGACAAATCAGCACCACAGCTACGAGACTCGGAAAGACGGAACACATCTGCATGTAACATGAGCCAGGGTTTCACGGAGCTCTGGCTACAGGGGTCAGTATGGAACCCAGCAAGCTACTGAGAAGAAGAAACTTCTACACAGACTCAGCAATTCTTTGGGAAAGAAAAAGAAAACACTGAAGGAAGACACTTGTGAACTAAGAATCAAAAGCGAAGAACTCTTAATAGACACGGGCTCACTGGCTCTGAGCACCTACCCTTGCTTTGCTCTGGTGTCTTCACTGAGAATCAAGGCGAAAACCACACAGTAGAACCCCCTCACACATCCGTGTCACTACACCACATCCGATGAATTTTAAGTTGGATCCCCCCCAAAACTTAGCTTCACGAAGCGTGATTCCAGCAGACGTAGGATGGTCCCACCCGTTGTAACTCTGACATTCGCTGCACTGGCTTCTACCCCTTACTTCTCATCATAAAGTAGATATTGCAGTAAAGGAGCATGTTATTTGATACGCGTGGGGTCCTGATTCAGCGCTAACCCAGTGAACACTATGACAGCACATTCTCACACACACACAGACACACACACACACACACACACACACACACACACACACACACACGATCATCGCCATTAGTCACGTTCAACGTTCGATCCCTTCTCAAAAAAAGCAATACTATGATTACGGATCCCAATGTCCTTTTGCCCAATTCTCCCATAACGTGAAGCATATATGAGTTAAAGGAAGGCAAACAGGTTGACAGAGATTATTTCTCGACACAGTCGAGTGAATGGAAATCATTTCCGTCTCATAGGATGACTCAACCACTACTGACCCTACTTGCCACAGAGACCCTCAAATAAACTCGACCACATGCAAGACAGAGAAGTAAAGAAACTTGCCAGGGAGCTTCCAAAGTGGAAGTTATTGTCCCTGTCCCGAAGGGCACACGAGTCTCAGGAGGGTCGAACGAAGAGGGTCACTGAGCTGTTCCCTCGTTAACTACGGGGCACGTTCTCACGCTCAGATTCCCTAAAATAGCATGGGTTCTGAGCTACTCAACAACTGTGCTAAGGGGATGAATTCATCTACGATAGACATTTGTATTTCCGGACTTAACGTTTAGATGCAAACCTGATTTTCGAGGTCAAAGGAGTGCTTCCAAAAGAAGCAGAAGGTGAATTTTATAGCCTATTCCTTCCTGAACTGTGACCTTCATCTTCCAATATTCTGCTGGTTCAAACGTCTCTTGGTATTAATGCTTTAATATATACACTTCTGTAATAGTGTTTACATTAATATATTGATATGGCTGTCTTTACCATACCTTAGAATTCTTTGATCATGTTCTCCATTCAAAACAAATATTTATAAGCTACAATGTGTCAGCTACTAGGCCTTCCAGGAAGTTACAGCCCTGTCTTCCTCGTACTTTGAAATCTAACCCACTAAGGCATCTATTAAATACGAACTGGTGGAAACGTGGACTATTTATCACCCAGAGACGTTTTCCTGACCCTGAAACTTTTCCAACCCTCCTCTGAATGATGGACACCAATTCCTTATTTCTCTTTATCAATCTTATGCAGTATCTAGATATATCTGGCTGGACTCGGGATAATCTTTTTAAAAAATAACGTACTATTTTTCAAGAGCAGGGAGCCACGAGCTTTTATAAAAAGCAATCCATGAAAAACATTAGGCGATTCTCCTTACTCTGGAGTCTCCAAACCTGCCAATGCAAAAGCTTAATGGCTCACTTCAGCAGTCTGACCATTTCCCAGGAAACCCTCTTGTGAACAACACAAGGTCAGGCTCAACGCCGGACCTCACTGCAGCTGTATCAGTCGATATGGAGTCCGCTCATTCATTCTTCCCCAGAACTTTCATCCGAAAAACCATCGGGAAGCCTCGATCTCTATCTGCCTAAATAAATTACGGTATATCGTGTGATGGGATATTCTGCCATTTGTAAGAAAAGATCGATGGGGTGCCTGGGTGGCGCAGTCGGTTAAGCGTCCGACTTCAACCAGGTCATGATCTCGCGGTCCGTGAGTTCGAGCCCCGCGTCAGGCTCTGGGCTGATGGCTCAGAGCCTGGAGCCTGTTTCCGATTCTGTGTCTCCCTCTCTCTCTGCCCCTCCCCCGTTCATGCTCTGTCTCTCTCTGTCCCAAAAATAAAAAAAAATTAAAAAAATTAAAAAAAAAAAAAAAAGAAAAGATCGAGAAACCACTTCATACACTTACATGTAGAGACGTGTCCATGTTTTGTTGAATAAAAGGAAAGCAGAGGGCAGAACACAACGTGTGTGTATAGTAGGTTATCATCTGTTTAAAAGGGGGAAATAACAGGGGCGCCTGGGTGGCGCAGTCGGTTAAGCGTCCGACTTCAGCCAGGTCACGATCTCGCGGTCCGGGAGTTCGAGCCCCACGTCAGGCTCTGGGCTGATGGCTCGGAGCCTGGAGCCTGTTTCCGATTCTGTGTCTCCCTCTCTCTCTGCCCCTCCCCCATTCATGCTCTGTCTCTCTCTGTCCCAAAAATAAATAAAAACGTTGAAAAAAAAAAAACAAGCAAAAAAAAAAGGGGGAAATAACATAGATTTATACGTGCCTACGACAGACCTGGAAGGAAGTACAAAACGCTAACAGTGGCTGTTTTGCTGGGAAAGGAGCTTAGACGCCGAGGAATGGGGCAGGAGGGGGAGAGACACTTTTAAGCACTTTGGCCCTTGCGAATGAATCGACGAATTCACAATCGCAACCTCACTTTCACCACAATAACAACGCGACACAAAACGCTCTGGGAAGAAAGGAGTCACGTGCCTGAAGAGTACTGCCACAGAGGCCGGGGTCATGAAGGACAAGTGACCTTCACAGAAAATAAAACCAGACCACGATGAATCATCTTGCTGCTAAGCGGGGAAAGACGTTCCACGCTCACAAAGCAAACGTGAGGCGTATAAACTTCTCAGAGCCACTTTGGAGCCTGCGAAGTCTTCCGCGATTCGCTATACCCCGCGACCGTGACGTCGGATCCGTGGATGGCCGGCCCCTTCCACGAAGTCCCGCTGTCCTTCCTACCGCACGGGCTTCAGGAAGAACGAGCCCCACACCTCAGTTCAAAGGCAGGAAGGGAAGAAAGGCACGAGGTGTTTAAGGAAGGAAGTCAACCTTGCTCAGAACCCTCAGGAAGAGAGGCCGCGGCAAATCGTGACAGGCTCACGCGTGCGATGGAAAGACGGGGCGTCAGAGGGAAGAAAGCTGCTTGGCGATCTGGGAGCCGGCAAGACGGGGGGCCGGAAACCCCACGTGCCGGCCGCCAGCCTCCTCTCGTCTGCAGGAGCCCCTCTCCGGAGCCAGACTGCCACGGCCCCCCGCCAGCTGTGGAGCCAAATTCCTAAGGAACGAGGGACGGGCAATGCTGTGGATGGCAAGACCAGGACGGGACGGGAAGCAGGCCACCTGGAGGGAAGCGACAGAAAGGGGATCCGGGGTGCGTGTGCGTGTGGAGAGGGACACTCACGGGTCCGCAAACGCTCGCCGCACAGCCCGCAGGCCCGACACTTGGCAGGTGTGCGATCTTCACCAACAACCCAAAGCGACGGGGACTGGGTCTGTCCCCGTTTTCCAGATGGGTAAACCGAGGCACAGAAAAAGGCCAGAGAGGAGAATCTGACCGTAAACAATCGAACGCTGGGGGCCTTAGGAGAGAGCATTTCGGGTGGGTGCTTTTCTTCCTTTGTCCCTCCCGTGTTTGTTTCTGGGTTTGGGTTTGATTTAGTTTGGTCGGTTTAGCGCCTGTCCCATTCCTATTTGGGCCCCCATATCCCTCCTGCACGGTCCCCACGACGAGGTGGCCCCTGCCGCCCCCCACAGAAGGGGAAGGAGGCCTGCCCCCTCCCCACGGGCAGACGACGACGGGCTGGGGCCTCTGAAACAGGAAGGCGGGCCGACAGCAGTCCCGTCCATGCTCACGGCAGCTCAGAAGCCCAAGTTAGGTGGGGGTCCTGTGAGCAGAGCCCCTGGAGAGGCGATCCGCCAGCCGCCCGCCAAAAGCCTTCCCCCCAGCTACACATTTCGCCCAAGACTTCGCCTAAAACAGGCGGTTCTGTCACGGGCCACCAAGGCCCTGTCTCATCGAGCGTCAGCTTTAGGGACAGAACAGACCGGGGAGGATGTAAAGCCTGTGCCCGCGGACCGTACCCACTGTCCGACCGGCCTCTTTAACTTTCGGGAAACCCTGCTCCGGGCCCCTGATCTGCCGACACAGCTTCTCCCAAAATTGTCTCAAGCAGGCCGTCCCTCCTTTTCAAGATTTTAAAACCACCCACGCTGGCTTGAAATATAATTACTTTCACATTTGCATTTTCCCTTGTTTGGTTTTTGCAAGCCTCGGCGAAATGCTTATTAACCACCTGACTCTTCCACAAATTACAGAAAGGCTTAAGGGGCACTTTCCTGCACCTGCTCTCCTATATATGAGAGGTGGCCTCGACGGGAGCTCCTTTAGACCACGCCACGCCTTGCCCGTTAGATCTCAGCGTCCTTCACAAACCCTAGCACCCAGAACAACCATCTGGGGAGGGTGCTTTTATTTACTTTTTTAAATGTTTATTTACGTTTGAGAGAAAGACAAAGTGAGAGAGCGCAAGGAGGAGAGAGAAAGAGGGAGACAGGGGAACGGAAGTGGGCTCTGTGCTGATGGCAGAGAGCCCCATGTGGGGCTTGAACCCACAAACCGGGAGATCGTGACCTGAGCTGAAGTCAGACGCTTAACCGACTGAGCCACCCAGGCGCCCCTGGGGAAGGGGATTTTAAAATGCAGATTCCTGGACCTGCTTGGGATTCAGATGCACTAGGTCTGTGGTGGCCCCGGGAATCTGCATTTTAAACTTCTTTTTAATGTTTATTTTATTTATTTTTTAAAGAGAGACACGCAGAGCGAGCTGGGGAGGGGCAGAGAGAGAGAGAGAGAGAGAGGGAGGGAGAATCCCAAACAGGCTGTCAGCACAGAGCCCAATGCAGGGCTCGAACCCACAAACCGTGAGATCATAACCTGAGCCGAAATCACAGACTGAGCCACCCGGGCGCCCCAGGGATCTGCACTTTAACACACTCCTCCCGTAGATTGGGAGATGGAGGGAGTTTACTAGAACTGAACCAAGCACAGGGAAACACTGACCAAAGAGTTCTTGAATGTTGGTTTTATCCCACTGGCTCAAAATTCAGTTGGCAAGATAGAAGTTGTTAAGGGACCGCTGTATCTTAGATCACTTTCTCGTTCGGAAACACGGGTTTTGCTGATTCTTCCTTACGTATGCAGCGAGCATTTAGCGAGCCAAGTGCACACGAACTTTTGTGCGGACACTGTGCTCTGTGACAGGCAGAGACAGTACGGCCCTGTGTCACAGGGCGCCAGCGACAGCATTAGGGGATGCACAGACACGGGAGTTCACTGTTCTGATGGACCTCAGGCTCTGCGCAGGGAGGCGGGGCCGAAGTGAGAAGGGGCCGCCTGTCTTCCTGCTCGCCGGCCACCCCTCTTCCTGAGCCGTCACCGTCAGGTGCAGACACGACGAGGAGCACTTCCCTCCGCCAATCTCCACAACCATCCTACGAGGTACAGACCCCCATTCTACACATTTTATGCAGCTGCACCAGTAAGAAAGGGGGTTTTAAACTCAGGAAGCACCGGAGGTCACACATCTAGGAGGCGGATGTGCCGTGGGGAGGCGTGCAGACGCACAGGGTATCAGGAGGAAGGCGATGGCTGTTACGGTGCAAAGCCAAGTCTCAGGGCCCCACGAAGGCAGCAGGGCCCAGGGAACAACGGCAGGAGTAGGGGGCGAAGATCCGGACCAAAGAGTGGCGGTGAGCCGCGAAGATGGAGATGCACGGGGACACGGGGCACTGAGGGGACTCCTTGGGCACGGGGGCGGGCACACAGATGTGAGTTACCCTACGCCTGCTGGCTTGGATGGTTTTCTAGTTTCTAAGGTGGGTCAGAGGGGAGACTCGAGGAGAAGAGCCAACGGGAGTGGGGGGACGACAGTGACGCCCGACTGGGGAACGCGGGCATCCACACGGGGGACGCTGTGCAGGCGGGTAAACAGGGCACCAGGGGAAAAGACTGTGATGAGCTCTGACCTTTACGCGTGAAGGTGGATGAACAAAGCAACGCCTAGAACGCTCATCTAAGGAGGAGTCCGTGGGGAAGAGAAACCTGCCTGGCCTGGGGTTCTGGAAAACATGCAGGGGAAGGCTTTGAAGGAAGGGTCAATGTTAGTCAAATACTGCAAACAGGAAAAGGGACAGAAACAACCTAGAGATGGAGAATCGTAAGCGACTGCAGGGAGCTTCTGTAAACGAACAAAGAAACAAAAAACACAACCAATCAAAGCAAGAGACAGAGAGCATATCTCAAGCTTCAGATCAAGAAAGAGATAAAACTGAGCGTGAGGACAACTGGAGGCAGGAAAGGTGATTACTAGTAACAGGAAAGGGCATGATACCTGCCAC
This sequence comes from Felis catus, assembly GCF_018350175.1. Taxonomy (NCBI): domain Eukaryota; kingdom Metazoa; phylum Chordata; class Mammalia; order Carnivora; family Felidae; genus Felis; species Felis catus. Next base: position 6,910,916 of record NC_058374.1, read on the forward strand.
AGCAGGGGGGAAAATGCACCCGGTCTCCCCACAGATGCTGGGGTGCTGGCCCAACTGCGAGCAGAGTGAACTAGGCATGCCTTGTAATGCTGGTTTTCTTATTTTATCTTTTTAGGTGTTTATTTATTTTGGGTTGAGAGAGCACAAGCAGGGGAGGGGCAGAGACAGAGAGAGGGAGACAGAGAATCCAAAGCAGGCTCTAGGCTCCGAACTGTCAGCACAGAGCCTGACGTGGGGCTCGAACTCACGAACCGCGAGACCGTGACCTGAGCAGAAGTCGGACACGGCGCTACTTTGTTTAAAAGTGCTGAACTGTTGACCAGCCACCTCCACGAAAAGAATACGCTTTCACCATTTCATTAGGTGATCTCAGATCTTGCATGTTCTATTCGCCACACAGCCAGGTTTTCTTTGGTGATGAGGTAGAGAAAGGGAATGCCGGTTACCGCTAACCGGACCTGGGCACCAATTCCCGCCTTCCTGTCTTCAGGGGATACAGAGCTGGGAAACAAACTCCCAGGCTCCCCTGCACGATGATCCTGAGGACAGAGCACGCTCCACCGATAGTAATCTACTCGTGGGAGGTGCGGAGGGCAGCGTGAGGCTGGGGCGGTCCTCCTGCCGGCAAGCAAAGGCCACGAAGGCTGCAGCAGCCGGCTCCACACTTCTGTTTCTGCTCATGAACTTCAACGGTCCCTGGAGACACTGCAGGGGTGCCACTGTGTCCTCACACGCTTTGCAGCTGAAGCCAGTGGCGGGCCAGCGATTGAGGCTTCCTGCCCTTGGGACTCCAAAGTGCTCTTGAAATGAAGCGTCCCCCAGTGGCCTCCTGACTTCATGTCTGCAGCTCTCTCAGTGATCGTAGAGGCACCTTGTTTCCAGGCACAATCCCGTCTTGCTTGGAACACTGACTCTCGGGGGCGCCTGGGTGGCTCAGTCGGTTAAGCCTCCGACTTTGACTCAGGTCATGATCTCACGGTTCGTGAGTTCAAGCCCCGCACTGGGCTCTGTGCTGACAGCTCAGAGCCTGGAGCCTGCTTCTGATTCTGTCTCCCTCTCTCTCTCTGCCCCTCCCCCACTCGCACTTTCTCTCTCTCTCTCTCTCTCTCTCTCTCTCTCTCTCTCTCTCTTTCTAAGAATATATAAACACTTTAAAAATTAAAAAAAAAAAGAGAGAAAAAGAAACACTGACTCCGTTTCTTGACTGACATCAGGGCGCACAGACTGTCCCTCCAGTGTCTAAGCTCCCGAGTCCGGAAACCTTATTTCCCCTTGGTAATAAGTGATGCGTTTAGGCTGCCGCTGAGCTACTTAACAGAGTGGATTGCGCTTTACTGCCCCACACTTCTAGAAAATCTGAGTTCTGGGCCTCGACAGGCCCGAGAGGCTCACTTTTTACTCGAGTGGAGCATCTAGAACCGTGCTGTCCCAGAGAATCTCCTGCAAGGATACAGACTTCTAGATCCGTGCTGTCCAAATCAGCAGCCGCCAGCCTCCCGTGACCACTGAGCACTTGACTGCAGGTGGTGCTACTGAGGAGCTGAAATTATAACTTGATTTCACTGAAAACAAAGCAGCCACCTGTGTCTGGAAGCCACGCGGGGGACAACACAGAACTAACATCTAGTCGCAGCTCCTGAGACGGTCTCCTGCGGGAATTCTCATCTGGGATCCATGAAATTCCAAGGAGGTCTATCCACGAGCTGTTCTGAGAGGGTCCATGGATCGTCTGAAATGGCACCCAAAATTGTGTATGTGTGCAAGTGTATCTTCCAGAGTGGCAACAGCTTTTAGGAGAATCTCAAAGGGGTCCTTCCCATCCCAAATGTAAAAATCTGCTCTAGGATGGGGACCATCCTGGGGATGTCAGCACATTCTCGGTTCCAGTAAGGTCACTTGATTCAAGATAGAGTGAATTTTCCAGGACTCTGGTATAGGAACAACCTAAACCCTCCATTAAATACTTCTTGACTCCCCTCTGGTCTGAGCCCTCACCCCTATGCCGCATGGAATCAATTTTGCCATGAGGGGCTCAAGTGGGAAACTCCATTACCCTTGCTTAGTATGTTATCCCATTCATTCATTCATTCATTCATTCATTCATTCATTCATCAGATTTGAAAGTGAACAAAGTAAGAAGGCAAGGAAGGCAAGAAGCAAGCAATTCAGCCTCTGGTCCCCATGCAGATGAGGAGAGGACAGCCTAGGAGCCTTTGAGAGGCTGGAACTGAGGAGAGGCGCCTGGTTCCAAGTCTAGGAATCAGTCAGGCCTCGAATCCCCTTGTCGATTCCACACAGTCAGGTAGACGCTTCCGCCGGGCAGGCGACTGGAAGTTCACGTGCTAGAAAACGTGCACCAGAGCGACTTAGAGTCAGAAGCACCAGGTCAGGGAAATGACCAGGCCAGGAAATGGCGTCGTGTGAGGGTCCGTGCACTGAGTGTGAAAGGTCTGCCCCTTCCTGCTGTCGCCCCCAACCACCCAGGTGACCCGACTCGGGACACTGGCAGTAGCGGGTGTCAGAGTGAGGACCCTGCCAGCCTGGCCCGGTCAGGGACACGCCCCGTGCCAACTCTGAAGGGTGCGTGACACTTAGAGCCAGTGGCGGAAAAGAAACCAGCAGAGGCAGGCCTAGGTCGCTCACCGCAGCCAAGAAGCCAAGAGAAGATCAGACAGATCAGGAAGCGTCACTGGACAGTTCCAAAGTGCATGCATTTGTCAAGAGGGGAAAAGGAGAGCTCACGTCCGTCCCTGAACCGTCAGAGTGTCTTACGTGTAACTCCCTCCGCTGAAATCCTACACGAGGCTCAGGCTTCAAGAGCCCGCCGGCTGTTCCTGAGGGCGCTCGTCTGCGGAAATCGGGGACCACGGGCGCGCAGCCCTGCGTGTTCGGTGCTTGCTGATGGGGGATGTGAAGCTCGCGGTGACAGGATGTGAGTCCTGAACGCCAGGAAGCTACTGCCCGAAGCTATACCCGGCGAAGACTTCACAGACTGACACTCACACAGTACGTTCTCCAGGACGGAGTGTGGAAAAATTTAATTTTCTCTAGGTTTCCTTTCAGAGGGCAGCAAACAATAAAGATTAGGAGATGTCGGTAATACCCAAGCTCCCTGTTCTTAAGATTTTCATACGTCTCCGCAGACCTGAAGACTCTAGGTCGTCTTCGTGTTTCTGTCCTTGTGTGTTTGTTTTTATGACACATCAGCACCGAAAGCAGCGGGCACCAACTCCCCCAGGACGTCATTCCCTCCCTGCGCTCAAAGCACAACGAACACCAGCCGAGAGAGTCCCCCTGCCTGTTTTTCACGTGCAACAGCGCTCCCCAGGTCAAAACCGGGTTTCAGTGTCCCCTTCCAGAGCTCTCTTCAAAAATTTCTGTAGTGGCGGCAACGAAAAGGGCCACACATAACTTTGCAGAAATGAAGCCTGCTGGTGGCCGTACCTTTTATGGCATCAAAGGAATGTTAGCGCAAAGGCTAAAAGTCATGTATTCAGGAACATGGAGCTTCCCACATCTCTTCTGAACCGGAGGACAGGATTAATAACGAGGGGGTAAGAGAAGCCAAGGAAGGCATTGCAAAGCTGTAAGCCCTCTCAGGGAGCTAAAGCATCATGAGGACGGGTGAAGACCCTCCTCGTCCCCGAGGGAAGCATCTGGAACGCACGTAGAAGGACCTGGTGTGGGGCAGGGGCAGACGCGTGAATGCAGGGCCGTGACGCTAAGACATCACCACGGACAGCAACCTCTACTATACGGGTCAAGCTTATAACTGTCCGCCTCCAGGAGAGTACTGACTCAGGAGAAACACTGCAACGTCCTCTCTAAGTCAAAGAAACCCCATCATCCTTGCGCTCACCGTCCGCGGTTCCGGAGAGCTCCCAATTCTTTCCAAATGTGCACCCAAAGCAATACTACCTTCGTCTCCCATATCTCATCCATGCCCCCCCTCTTCAACATCGGCTCTTTTATAGACACTTAAAGAACCGACCTCCAGAGACGTCACGTATTAAGTAGAAAATGATCACTTTAATTACCTAAAAGTGGTCAATTAGCCATGTGCTGAAAATACTTCAAATCAACTTAATGCATAAAAATAACTAATGAGTTGTTATGAAGTATTTGATCTGTTTCAAGTGTCAAGTAAACGGTCTATAACCAGAATCACCATCATCATAAAAATAATTTAACAGCCACAAAGTGACCATAGCGAATCTCTAACATGCGTTCCCAGGACAAAGGAAAGACAACAGTATATACATAAAACTGAGGAATAACAAGAAGTAAATGCCATTAAGTTCACTGGCACTTTAAAAGGGAATATTCAGTGGGGGCCCAAAACAAACCCCCCCCCAAAAACCCAAAATACAATCGAGAGCCAAGAGACAAAATGGGATTTTACTTTATTCGATCCAACAAACACAGGATTTCGATCAAGAATTCCACGTGGATGATATGCAACAAACTGTTCATAAAAAATTTTTTTTCTTAATGAGTAAGGGCTGGGAAAAAATGGACGATCTACTTATTTTCTGCTCTGCTTCCTAACGCTAACTGATCTCGCTGCTACAGGATAAAAAAGCACTCTGGAGAGTAACAGCTGACATGAGCTGCCTCACATTTCTTTGCTACAAAAATGGAAATTTATATCCCAGAGAAAAACAATATTAAGGAGAAAAGCCTGTCAGAAATGTTAACTCTACCCTGTTGCCGCTCACCCCTGTTTTTAAGAATTGGGAATCTGTAGGGTTGGGTGAATTAAGCAACGGAGATGTCAAGGAGAAGGAAACTGATCCCAGGCATATCGTAACGTTCTTCCAACTATAAAAATCAGGACATGCTTTGCCTGCGTGTCTGTGTTAGGTAATTAACAGCTGTAGAGCACTCTGGAACTACAAACCGCTAAATAAATAATGACTGCCAAAGAATTTTAACGATGATGTGCTAAATAATAATGATGAAACATGGGCTTTGAACTTTACCGCGTCTGCTTTCGAATGAATCACGCAAGCAAGGTCCCGATCTCGCAACGTGGCTTAGCCCAGTATGAGGTGGCAAGTCTGATGGAGCGATGGGAAGTCACGGAAGGGATCCTGTGTTTCCAAGAGCAGGTGACTCAACTTTACACGTAGTGACGGAAGTAAGGTCGCGTTCTCTTCCCGCGGCTGCAGAAAGAGCCCCGTTCCGCCTGTGTCTGCCTGCACTGTGGCTGGTTCCTACCAGAGGCCATTTTACTCGAAGAGCCACCAAGCAATCAACCTTTTGAGAATTTTCTTTTAGTTCAAGTTGATTTTGAAATCCTAAACCACGGTAACATTTTAAACTGTTTTCCTGGGAATTGAGGACACAGGCGACGCTCACCTGCCGTCACTGTTCTCTCCCCTTTTCACTCCCTTGGACTCTACTATTTAGGAGATCGTCAGCCTCAGAACTTTTGGTGCTTTTTAGATGTGCTCTTCCTAAAGAGATAGGAGGAAGATACGAGCACCACTTCCGTGGCCTTCCAAACTTTCCATTCCAGTGGCGGTAGGGGACGCCATGGCAGTTAAAATATGGGCTGAGAGAGCTACCATGATTTTCTCATTCGCGACTAGTCTTGTTTTTCCATATACCTTTAAAATAATTAACGTCATGAGACTGAGATACAAATAAACCCAAAGAATTCAGATCACGGAAAAATGGGAAAAACCTTACAGATCCGACTCATCTGAATTCTTCGTCCCTGGAAACAAAACATACAAAATGTAGTCTTTCCAAATCTAAAATCTGATCAAGGTTCCGCTTATAAAGTAGAATGTTCTGTGAATTATCTGCACAATTATAAACAAACTATAGCTATAAACAACAGTTTAAACATCATTAAACACGCAAGGCTAAATCTTGTGTATTACATATTTAGGGAGAAAGTCATCTCTAGTTACTATTTCGAGGTACAACTAAAGATCCATGGAAGAAACCAACGTACAGAGTGTTATTCACAGTAAATTGCAAATATATAATTTTATCCTCATAACCAAGACCTCAAATACCAGTTTTAGTGGTTCATATTAATTTAATTGTGACACTAGCTTTTATAATCACAGATGCAAAAAGACCACTGTGTTCCAAACATAATTATCACACCAGTGTCTCCTTTCATGAAATCATGAGTCAAGACGAGAGACTCTGAACAAATTTGTGTCTGATGAGTTTGACTCATTTAAGAACACTGAATAATTTAAGATCTGTTTAAGTAAAAGGAAGGCAAAAGGCGTTGTTTCTGAGAAGTACTACGTGCACCCTGCCACTTCCAGACGCGCCCTAAGTTCCCCAGAACGACCGCCAATGGTGCGTACCTTCCAGGTGAAGCCACATCAGCCGCCCCTTCACGCTGACCACAGAGGCCACGCAGAGCTCTCCCGGGTTCCTGGGGTTGACGGCTTCCAGTTTCATGTTCTTTGTGAAACCCCGACTGAATGACGTCTGAAAGAGAAAAGAGCGGACACTGAGCCAGAGGACACCACAGCAGGGGATCGCGCAACAGAGGGGCCCGCGGGGGACGCACGCACGCGCGCACGCGATGCACGCGGATCTCGTCCATAAGACAAACGTTTCTCCTGCCATTCGCGAGAAAAGAACCATGCCCAGTTTGTTTTCATCCCAGAGCTAGAACTCTGCGGGCAAACAGCAGGCGCCTAATAATATCTGTCCAGTGAGAGGGTGGATATGGTCTCTTTCTAGGCCCACGCATGCCCTTATTTCCACGCGACCACGGACATGCAAATCATTTCTTTTCCTTCCCTATGCTTCTCACTCACATCACGCCTGGGCATATTCGAGGGTGTGAGGAGACAGCCTGAGTCTCCATGTGGCCTGAAGAACACCCACTAGCGTTGTTTATAGTGGTCTACTGGTGACGAATCCCCATGGTTTTATCTGAAATAGTCTTTGTGTTACATGTATGCCTTGGGCTTACTTTTATTTACGTTCTAAATTCACTTCTTTTTAAAAGTTTGCACACAGGAGGGGCGCATGGGTGGCTCAGTCGGTTGAGTGTCCCATTCTTAGTTTCAGCTCAGGTCGTGATCTCACAGTGGTGGGATCGAGCCCCGCATCGGGCTCTGAGCTTGGGAGTCTCTCTCTCCCTCCCTCTCTCTCTCTCCAAATAAATAAATAAACAAACATTAAAAAATAAAAGTAAAAATAAAAATTTACACGTAGGAAAATTCGCTCTTTTCGGTGCCCTGTTCCTGAGGCTCCCGTCCAGTCGTACGGTCATGACGTCAATCAACACGCAGAGGAGTCCCTTCACCTCTGAAATGCTTTTGCACTGGCCCTTCGGTGATCAATCCCTCCCAGACTCCCAATTCCTGCACCACGGGCCCGTCTTCTGTTCCCAGAGTTGTGCCTTTTCCATAATATCACAGAAACGGAACCATACACGGTGCAGTCCGGCTTCTTCCACTTAAGCAAAACGCATTTGACATTTCATCCATGCTACCGCACGAACGGAAAGTTCATTCTGTTGTGCTGCTGAGTAGTTTCTGTAGATGTGCCACAGTCCACCCCTTAACCACCTGAAGGACATCTGAGCTGTGTCTAATTGCTGGCGGTCGCGAATAAAGCCGCTGTAAACAGTCAAGCGCAAGTTTCTGTGTGAACAGGGTGTATTAGTCTGCTTGCGATGCCCGAACGCAATACCACAGACTGGGTGGCTTTACCCACAGAAATTCACCACTCAGTTCCAGAGCCTGCAAGTCGGAGATCAACGTGTCAGTAGGGCTGCTTTCTTCCGAGGACTCTCTGTGGCTTGTAGACAGCCACCTTCTCCCTGTATCTCCGAACGTTCCTTCCTCCCCGCATGCTGTCTGCATCCTAATTTCCACTTCTTGTATGGACACCACTCATTTTGGATTAAGGTCTACCCGTAGGGTTTCATGCTCCCTTAATTGTGTCTTCAGAAACTCTAACTCCAGGGGCGCCTGGGTGGCTCAGTCAGTTAAGCGTCCAACTTCGAATCTTGCGGTTCATGGGTTTGAGCCCCGCATCGGGCTCTGTGCTGACAGCTTGGAGCCTGAAGCCTGCTTCTTCTGGGTCTCTCTCTCTCTCTGCCCCTCCCCGTGCTCATACTCCGTCTCTGTCTCTCTCTCTCTCTCTCTCTCAAAAAGAAACAAACATTAAAAAACATTCTAACTCCACACACTTCTCACGTTCTAAGGTACTACGGGTTAGGACTTCATCATATGAATTTTGGGGAATACAACGTAGCCTATGACATAGTTTTGTTTCTCTAGAAATGGAATTGCTGGACCACATGGGAAACGTACGTTTAACTTTCTAAGAAACCACCAAATGTTGCGTTCCCATCAGCAGTGTGTGGCGTTCCCGCTGCTAAACATCTTCACCAGCACTTGGTATCGGCACTTTTGCAAATTTTAACCCAATAGGTGACCAGTGCCAGCTGATCGTGGCTTGAACTTGCATCTTCCCTACGACGAATGATGTCGAGCATTTTTTCACATGTTTCTTCGTCATTTGTGTATCTTCCTTGGTGAAGTGTCAGTTTTTTTTAAAAAACGTTTATTTATTTATTGGGGGGGGAGGGTAGTGTGAGCAGGGGAGGGGCAGGGAGAGAGGGGGCGAGAGAGAATCCCAAGCAGGCTCTGCACTGTCAGTGCAGAGTCCGATGCGGGGCTTGATCTCACGAACCACAAGATGACCTGAGCTGAAACCAAGAGTCAGACACTTAACTGACTAAGCCACCAGGCGCCCCGAACTGTCTGTTACCTTCATTCAGGAAATGTTACCTTTGGTGCATGTAGAATTGTGGGCTTTTTCTTTTAATACTCCACAAACATTGGTTCACTGTCTTCCGGCACCCCTTGTCTCTGATGAGAAGTTCGCTATTTACGTTGTTGTTCCTGTATTTGAAACGTATCATTTTTTTCTCTGGATGCTTTCAAGATTTTTCTCTTTACGTTTGGTTGTCAGCAATTCGACTATGTTGGGTGTCTTTGTATTTACGTTGCTTGGGGCCCACAGAGATTCCAGAACTTTTTCATTTATAATCTCAGCTGCTTTGGTACATTCTGGCCCTTGTTTCTTCAACACAGAGGAGCTCTCCTGCTCTCATTCTCAACATTGAGGAAAATTCTGAGCCACGTGCAGAATGTCAAGTAGCAAAGACCTTTCTTGTGTCTGCACAAATACTGGCCAAGGTTTTTTTTTTTAATATTTTTTTAATGTTTGTTTATTTTTAAGAGAGAATGTGTGAGCTGGGGAAGGACTGTTGGGGGAGACACAGAACCCCAACTTTCTACCTTCTCATTCATATTTTCCTTCTCAAACTTTAGCGAGCATCTGAATCATCTGGAGAACCTTTAAAAAAAAAAGAAAGACTGCTAGGCCTTAGCCCAAAGTTCACGATTCATGTGATCTGCAGTGAGGCTACAGATTTTGTATTTCCAACAGGTTCCCAGGTGGTGCTGGAGGCTGGCCTCAGGACTGCACTTTCGGAACCACTACTTTACGACTCTGAGCTGAGTTTTAACGGGAGTTTTCGAACACACGTCTGCTAATTCCAACATCTGGATCATGCTGGGTTTGGCCTCTACTGATTAGCCTTTCTACAGAAAACGTGTCCGATTTTTCTGCGGCTTCGTGGGCTGACCAATTCCGAAGTCTGGACGTTTTCAATGTCGTGTCACAGAGACTCTGGATTGTGTTATGTTCTTCCCGAGAGTGCTGGTTTTCTGTGTTCGCAAGCAGTTAACTTGTTTGGACTCAAACTACATGCTCTGTCTCTTGAGAAGGAGCTCAGATCCCAGCTCAGTCTTTTGTCTTTAGCTAGGCTGCCTGGAGCTTGCCTGGAAAAGACACGCTCTGCGGATCAGCCAAAGATTTAGGCAGAGTGTATACACGGAATGTGCGGTTCCCTCTCCTGACTCTTCCCTCTCTGAGACTCCTCTCGCTTTCCAACAGGTGTGGTTGCTCACATTCTGTTATCTGCTTCATCAGGCCAGAAAGACCGTGAGTTTTATATCACTGCTTTTGTCGTCTCCTACGTCGTCCACTGCGGCTGACCTCAGGCCAGAAGTCTGAAAAGAATCACACGGTCACCCCAGAGTGCTCCTTCCTTCCAAGCACCTGCTCCCTTCCAGATCTGCCCGTTTTGTTCACTCTCCACATCCCTCGGCTAGTTGCACAGGAGCCGACAGTTGCTTCCTGCCGGAGGGTCAATTCAGCAGGAGCTCAGCCGACACTCCAAGCAAAACTCCCTTCTCGCACTATTTTAAAATAAGCGTAAGATTTTCCCAAAGCATCCGCTGCTATAAATTTTAATCAGATATTACAATACTGCATGTATCTATTTTGAAATACATAAACTGAAGTAAACGGGCTCCTGTAAGTACCAAGAGATTACATCCTTACTTGACCCGTGGGAGGAGGCCAAGCTAATTTGCATTCACGTATCTATTTATATACGTTACGTTGCAAGTCAATTATATCTTTATGTAACCAGAACAAAATGACCCAGCATATGCGATAAGAAAGCGATTTGTTCTTCTCCTTTATGTCTCTTTGGAAATAGGAACCAAGGAAAATTCTAGGCAGGCTGTCTTCCTACAAGTCATCCTGCCTATCCGTGCATATTATGTATTGAGCCTTTTGATAATATGACTCGATAGGCTGCCTGAAAAGCCTCTAAGTAAGTTAAAATGCATTTGATCCTCCTTAATAAGGGAAAACTACAACCGCATAACCTATTTTCGTTTCAACTCGCTGCTTGAGGGTAATTTATAAAGATCAATGGCAAACCTGTTACCCGTGAGTTTATTTTACTAAGCATTTCGCTGTGTCAATCCATCTCAGAACCGTCTCTGATTGTTAAACATCCCCGGGGAAATGTCTCCCATGCAGCCACTTCCACACCCCCTCTCCTCTAGTGCACGCAAGATGCGTGATTAAAAAATGAATTCATGATAAGCATCCCCTTAAAGAGCACTCGACGCAAGCTAACAAAATTCAGCAGAGCACCAGGAACGCGACACCTATGCCAACAGGCAGGTGACAATCCCGTCGATTACATAAACGCAGAGCCAGGAACAAAGCGGGCATGTTTGTAACAAGTGCATTCCTAATGAATACGCCAGCACAGTCATTAAAACAGATTTCATCCTGGTAGCTAAAGCCTGGGAGCTCAGAGGCCACCTGGGGATGTGGCTACTTCCTCTACTAAATCCCATTTGGCCAGCTGCTGGCTGAACGGGAGCAGAGGACGGTGGAACCGTATTGTTGCAGAGGAAACGCCTCCTTATGCACAAAACCAGGGGACACGTCAGGATCTCCCTCCCAAGGGTGAAGAGGTAGGGAACGAATATGTCTTTGGTCGGGTAGAAAGCACAACTTCGAAGGGGTCTGGGGACGTGCTAAGTGTCTCCAGGATCCTAAATGCAGGCAACGAGGCCAGGGCTCTGCGACAAGCACTATCACTGTAAAAGGGTTACTGAGACTGCCCTGGACTCGATAAGCCCCGGGAGCTAGCCAGCGGCTACCCTCTCGGTGGCACCTCCGAGCGCCTACACGTATGGGGGAGGGTCCCCGCCGCACATACCACCGCGCCTCACCACGCAGATGTTCCCGTGCGCCGCAGAAGAACCAGCTTTGTGCAAAGGCAGCATCGGCCGGCAGAAAGTCCCTCTGTTGGTTTCAGGAGCCCCGATTTCCGACGCTGCCACGGATGTGTTTCTGCATTTAGTTTCTGCATTTATGGGGTCAAGCTGACCCAGTGACCGACCTACTTAATTCTTCAAAATCCACCTTGGACTTACGCTCGGTACTGAGCTTCTCGACTGAGCCAGCCCCTTCCGCCTCTCAGCTGTCATGTGCCGTGATCCCCGTAGTACGAGTTATATCGGTGGGGTAGCAAGGAATCAGCGGCTGGAGGAGGACGTGTCCAGAAAAGGTCTCTGATTTGGGAGCACTCTGCACTGTGATGCCTGCCGTCCCCAACTGGAGGACTGAGTCTTTTTTTTTCTTTAGTATAAAGAATTAACTTTTATAGCTAAATGCGTGTTCAACACACTAGGCTGTATACATCGGTGCCTCATTCTGAATACAGACGTAATAATCCATGTGCCTTTTCATAGTTCCCAGGGTTGATCCAGTCTAAATGAATACTTGATAAGCCACCTGATACAACCAACTCCTATAACAAGTACACCCGTGTGAACACACACACACACACACACACACACACACTGCTATTTGATCTGCTCACTAGACTCAGGGGATGAAGCCAGAGGCTCTCCTGAGGCCCAGGCTCACCGTAGTAAGAAGCCCGTGCTAATCTAGAACACACCGGACCCTTCCATAAGTGAGACATGAACTTATACCGGGCCACCATACACGTAGCAGTGGCTGTGCTCCAACACCCCAGAGTCACCCTAACACACAACCTGAAGGAGGCCTTCACAAAAACTACGAAAGCTTAGTAAGGATCCTGTGGTCCACAGCAGCACACTCGTCTTGCTCACGAACGGGAAGCAACTTACAAAGTTCACGGTGAACAACATCTAGGAACAAAGCAGTAGCAAGCACCAAGCTCCTTACATTCCTGAAGCCGAAGGGAGGCGCTTCCTCGGTCCCATGCTGCTTGTGATAATCTGCCCAGTCGAAGTCCTGGCCAGAGTAACCTTCATGGGGTGAAAACACAGACAGAACAGCGTTAACCAAATAAATAGCTTCAGAGGGTGTCACTAGTTAAATCAGTAAGCGGTGCAAATACAGGACCCCGGAGGGTGAAGTCCCTTCTTGTGCCTGACGGCACGTCAGATTTCACAGGGAACGCGTGGAAAAACACAAAGTACGAAATACGGGGCGGGTGTTCCACCGTGACCGCGATGTGGGGTCTGAAACCGCGTGAAGGGTGGCGCTGACCCACATCGGCACCCGCCGGTGGACGGACGTGCTCTGGGGCAGCAGCATCGAGACAGGATGTTACACACAACCCATTCGCACAGTGCGTTTTGCGGAAATACACAGTGATACCTCCCTCCACGTGAAGCCTGAGAGTTCCTGTGAACTTCTCGATATCTTCGTGGAGACCGTGAGACTTTATTGGAAAACACTACCTCGGGGGAGGGTTTTTTAAAGAGTAACAGAAAGTAAAACAAACAGCAAACGAGGAGTTGAGGTGTTCGTGAGAAAGAAAGCCTCCAGAGGCTGGGGGGTGCGGGCGGGCAGCCCGTCCTCGGACAGCACCCAGGGAGAGGAAGGAAATGAGCATCGGGAAAGGTGGGCCCCTTTGGGGGAAGTGCTGGGGGGGCACCTGTGAGACACGGTAGGGGCGGGGGGTGTTTGGAGAAACAGCCCTTCACTCGTGCTAATAAGCGTAATGGAATAGCGATGTTGCCAAAGTGGGTTCTTCTCTTTCTTCATTTCATTTGGCAGGAGGGGACGCAATTCAAGTACATCCATCATGCCCACCGTGACGAGCCATGGGAGAAGGTCTTGGGAAGGTCGTGGGAAGAGGAAATAGTTCTAAATCAGAACATAAGCACAGCATTGGGTGTGCGCTCTAACCCAGATAGGGGGACGGCTCTTCATACGGGTGTTATTTGTGCTTCTTGTGAACCAAGGACGGCGATGAGGATGAACAGCGTTCTACCAATCAGGATTCGTCAGGACGGCGGACAACGTCACCCTAACCCTCACTTGGGCGTTCTCCCTTGATGGGTTTGGAGTGCATGGAAAATAAACCCACGAGGGATTTCTTAACTATGTTTTCAAGCCAAGACCTGCCAAGTCCTGCCAAGTCCTCATTTTCTCTTCCCCGTATCATCGTAAATTCCACACCTGCAAATTCACATCACACGGGGACCCATAGTTACTAAACCCCACGGCTACAAGGAGAGTACAGAAGATCTTCATTGAAGAAAGTCAAGGTACTGTTGCCTCCTACCTCCGTCTGTACCTCCGAGTACAAGATAGTATTCTTTTCATTGAGGAAGCTCAATTTACACAGTTTTCATGAGAAGACGGGATGGGGTTAGCAAGGAAGGACTGGTACTCCTCTGGCCCAGGGGCTGACCCTTGAACCCCCCTACCCTGCTGACCATCCATGGCCGAAGCACCCCTTTCTTCCTACGACCTCCCTGTCATTCTACAAAGGCTGACAACGCCTCGTTTCTTTCCAACAAGGGGGCAAAACGTCTTACAGCTCTGAGATGCTGTTACTCCCGGTAGTTAGTTTCAAAGAGATTCTGAAAGTTTTCCTACCTGCCCTTGTCCCCCACACCTCTCTCCAGAGCCAGATGGCTCTTGCATCAGAGGTTTCTGGAAGGAACCAAGCCAACTTTTTTTTTTTTCTGAACGCTTACCCACAAAACAGAATAAAACAAAATATGCTTTAAATAAGGTACTGCAAGTTTCTTTCCAATGAACAGAACCCTGCACTCTTGAGAATAGTTTGTCTGGAGCTATTCTGGATCAAATCCTTGCCTTAAACGTGTAAGAACAGAAGAGTTTGCCAAAAGACAACTCAAACTGCCGAGAAGCTACCCAACCGTATGAAAGGAGGGCATTTGGGTTTTTAGAGCCGGCTCTACTAGGAACTGGATGAAACCAGGAAGAAGCAAAAAATCTTCTGTGTCTGACTTTCCGTATTCACAAAATAAAGAGGAGACCTTCAAGGCCCCCCCAGCTGTCGCGTTCCATAATTCAGAGCCATCGTTAGTGACTAAGTAACTGCTGCTGCTTAGGAATTGTGCCCGTCCTTGTGTGTGGTTAATTCTTTCCTCTTCTCCTCCGAGAAAAGTGTGGCAGGGTTGATGAAGAGAGGTTACGTGACAGGACGCTCCCCGGAGGTGCTCGCCATAGACTAGCCGAAGACAAGATGGTTCCCGAGGCACAAGGACCCCATTTCTCAGGGTTGTGGCAGACTGACTTCGCTAAAGCCAAGATCGCACTGTGTCGCAATGTCTCTTCCCCTCGACCTCTGTTGATTCCTTAGTTCGTTTGGTGAGCTGAGGAAAATCTCATGAAGATCATGGGGGCAAAGAAGAAATGGTGGGGCGGGGGGGAACTACATAAATGAAAAACAAGCCATCTTCTGATAGAACACGGAAATCTGGATATTCTTTATGGTCAATATCTGTTCAGATAAAACCTTCCAACTTACAAGCCACCTCTACTCCCCCTCCAGAGGCATTTAGCTGGGATTTCTATAATCGTGTTCGTAACCGTGAACTTCCCATAGGCTGCAACCCACTCCATCCAATGTCATGCTCTATGGTTTCTCAGACCTACATTCCATGCTTCTGTATCAGTCTTCAAGACGGTCTCTACGGGGAGCCATTTTTAATCTAGCAATTTCAAGATCTAACCAAGTCTGGCCCGGTACCTAAGCAACAATGGATTATTTTGCCCCCACTGTTCCGTGAACATCTGAATAGCCTAGACTTCTCCTCCTCCTTCTCATAGGGACCTTTATTCACTTCGTCACTTAAAATTCCTTTCCTTCAGGCAGATAATGAGCTCTCTCTTTGTAAGGCAGTTTTGTGACAGCTCAGAAAATATCTGCTACATAAAAACAAATTGCTGTGGCTTGTAGAATAGAGACAACAGGGGTCAATTATACTCATTAATCAACAAAGACAGAACAAGAGGTACTAAGGCTTAACTGTAGCTAGGAAAACCTGTTTTAAACCCAGGAGGGAGGAAAATAGCAGAGGGGAAAAGAAAATAAAAGGAAATCAAAACCCCTTGGGCTGTTAAAATCCTCAACAAGCTGCCACAGGGGACTCTTGAACCATGGCCACGGGAGTTATTTAAAGCTTTTATTAGTGTTTATTCTGAACGAAGTTCCAACTGCTACAGGTCCAAAAGAGAACAGGTCGATGACCCATTTCCTTATGATACAAATTAATTGGCACAAAACAGCCCCACTTGCAAACATTACTATTGGGACTGCAAGTGGGTAATTCTTTGGGAAAACAATTTGGCAGTAAAATGTTCATGAACCTTGACACGACAATTTCACAACAGTCCTAAAAACTGAAAAAGTGTTACACGTTACGGTACAATGGCATTATTACCGGTGGGACAACCTTACATCCCAAAATAGGAAATGATACATGACTTATCTAAGGTCCACGGAAAATCACACAGGCACGAAACTGCACAGTTTGTGAAAAAAAAAATTATGAGAACATTATTGCTATAGGTCTAGATGGAAAGACTTCCTGGCACAAGCATATACAGAATTAACAGATTTTTATGAAAGTATGCAAAGAAAAAGTCCAGAGGAAATGCAAGGAAAATGTCGTAGTAGTAACGATCCACATAGTTATCTGGATGGTGGGACTCGTGGATGTGTTTTTCTTCCATCTCTTTGTATTTTCCAAGTGTTCAATAATGATCATATATTATTTTAATAAAAATTACTTGAGGGGCTCTTGGGGGTTCAGTCGGTTGAGCGTCCGACTTCGGCTCGGGTCATGATCTCGCGGTCCATGAGTTGGAGCCCCGTGTCGGGCTCTGTGCTGACAGCTCAGAGCCTGGAGCCTGCTTTGGATTCTGTGTCTCCCTCTCTCTCTGCCCCTCCCCCGCTCATGCTCTATCTCTCTCTCTCTGTCAAAAATAAAAAAAACATTAAAAAAAATTATTTGAAAGTGCAGACCTTTGCCCTATTTTAAAGGATAGTCAATCAAGGCACGAGTCAATCAATCAAGAGCTAATTCAGCATGTGGAATAGGCCATGACTGCCTCCCAAGAGCCAACGTCCAGCTTTTCATCTGCTAACAGAATCCTGATTTTAGCCGGTGCCTGTTGGAACTGGAGAAGTTGGGACTCTCCTCAGCACCAGGAAGTGAATCAGGACAACCTCAGAAAATCATGGTGGTCTATTTGCCTCTGCAGCAGGAAGTGAACCACGACATCCCAGAGACCATCATGGGAGGATGGAGGGAAGGGAAGGATGCAAAAAAAAGACACACTTCTGTAACAAAACAGACACAGAGTTAAGAGCTGCCCTTCTATGGTGGGTAAATATGGAAAACATACAAACAAACAAACTTGTACAACCTTCAAAAATAATATCAGCAAAAGAGTTTCACCTCTGCCATCTACCTGACTGTCAAAATGAAAAACAAGAATAAAAACCCACCACTGCAAAG
The DNA here is from genome assembly GCF_018350175.1 of Felis catus. Taxonomy (NCBI): domain Eukaryota; kingdom Metazoa; phylum Chordata; class Mammalia; order Carnivora; family Felidae; genus Felis; species Felis catus. The sequence continues at coordinate 6,928,072 of NC_058374.1, forward strand.
ACTGTTGGGAAACAGGTGCTTTTATGCATTTCTGGTTGGCATATAATCTCAAAAATCCACCACAGATGCCAACTTGGCAATGTGTCAAAATCTTTAAGAAGGGGTCTCCTCTCCACTCTACCCATTTGTTCATTCACATATGGTATCATTGAAAGCATTTATTAGGTGCATGCTACATGCCAGGCATGGTTCTAGTTCTAAGCATACAGAAAGGACCAAAGACAAAAACCTTTACGCAGGCAAGCTTACGCTGCAGTGGGAGGAGGCACATAATACACAAATAGAAAAAAATCAGACAATCAGTGCTATAGGCAAAGGGAGGGCTGAAGTCTTGACAAAACGCTGAAAAACCTAGGAACTGAGGAAGCAAGTCTTGGGGCCACCTAGGGGAAGGGGGTGCCAGTGGAAGGGGCCAACAACTGCAAAAGGCCAGAAGCAGGTCCAGAATGTTCTAGAAAGAACAAGGGGGACTGTGGGGTGGGCAGAGTGAGCTGGGGTGTGAACAGAGCAGGAACTCCATTATGAAGTATCCTACAAAAATAACAGGATGCCGTGCAAACATTTTATGCATAAAAGCAGATGAGAACAATACAGACAACCAACAGGGGCGTGTTTCAATCAATTTTTTCAAGTTTATCTATTTATTTTGAGGGTGGGCGGGGAAGGACAAACAGAGAGGGAGAGAGAGAATCCCAAGCACAGATTGATGTGGTGTCCCAAAATCATAACCCAACTGAAATCAGAATCAGATGCTTAACCAACTGAGCCACCCAGGTGTCCCTAAGTCAATTATTTACCTGCCAATCATGGAACTCTCCAGTCATTTAAAGTAGAAGACATTTTGGCATGTAGGTGGCAAATTCGTGTGTGTAAAATAATTAAACCGATACACAAAGTTACATATTCTAGGAAACAGAAATCTGAGAGAATATATACCAAACGTTGTTTCTTCAGGATAAGAAACTTCTCTCCTTTTGTTTTCAAAATTTTAAAGAATGGATGCGTATTAAAACTATAATTAAAACATAGTCTTTAACCCAATAAACTGAAGTTCTAATAAGTTAGTAACACTTCCCCCAACAGGGAAATGCATTTCATTCGATGATTTTTCCCTCAGTCTCCAGGTTGCTGGACTCAGGTTCGTCGCTGTTAAGATGTGAATGAGACAGGGACCGGTTCTGTGTCACCTGCTCCAGCAGGTCCTGAGGGACACACACACCGTGCGGGAACTGTGACTCCAGGATGGAGGCCGACATGGAGAAGCAGGAAAGAAAGTTCTGGACATGCCCCCCTCCCCCACAACTGACCGAAGAACACACAGCCCCATAAGGACATCTCCACCTCGGAGCACCTTTACAGCACTGAGGTGCTCGACATCTGGTGTGAACAGAGGACTCATTTAGCTTTCAGTTCAACGTCTCTTTGAAAGGGAAAACGACATGACCATCGCCAAAGATCGGCGCGTACCAGACCTGAGATACAAGAACGCAAGAGGACACAAAAGAAGCCATGTTGTAAGAACAGGTTCCTCACCCTTCCTCAGAAAATCTCATGGACCGTTGAGACAACTTTACTGGACTCTCGCTCACGGCACCGGTCTTCCTGAAAGGTGGTCTCCCTCCAGGCTTCTACTGAGTTCCTGGGACTCGCTAAGGCTAAGCGCGTGATGGCCTCCCCTCAGGTGACCCTCGCCGCCATCTTGTCAGGGAAGCAGGATGAACAGGTGAGGAAGCAAGGCCACACTCCTCAGGGGGCACACGCAGCCCCTGGAACCAGTCCGTCTCTTCCTGGGCAAGATTTCTCAATAGTCTCTCCATTCAGTTCCTGGAGGAGTCTTCGTACAGGCTCTCAGGCAAGAAGGCTGACTTCTGGCACACGAGTAACTATGCCAAGTACTTCTTTTCCCCTGTGCTGTTCGCTAAAGGGCACGTGCCCTCCCTTGAAGCCTGCCATGTTAGGAGATGTGGACGTGTCCCCGGGAGAGAGTCCAACATCACATAAATATCAGCTGTCAATGGCAAAGCCATGGTAAGAATCCTCAACCACAGAGTAAACCGAGGAGTAAGTAAGCCAGAGAGATGTAAGTTCCCAACAATCGGAAATATTTTCAGATATAAAAAATCACCCAAAGAGTTTTACTCCCTCAGCTCTTTTCAATCAAAAGCAGGTTTTTGCTCAAGAATCAATCAGAGAGCTAGAAACGAGAATAAACTTCCAAATCCAGTAACAAGAGGGACCCTCTCAGGTGCCAGATGAACTATGGTAGTAATAAAAAGAATGACACAGCCAAACCCGAAAGAGAAGAGAATCTCCAGATGCCAAAACACCAAGAGGCCCACAAAGGCAGAGCCGACCAGTCCGGGAACGTCTGGAGCTCACACGGGGCAGAAGATGACCACGGGCTTGAGAGAGGAGAGCAGCAGGAGCAGAGACCATCATAAAACGCCCGGCCCCGGTCAGCTGCCCAGTCTGCGAAAACGGGTCCAGACAACGTCAGCTCACTGAAAGGGACAAGGAGCAGACACGGCCGCTCCCTGCCCAGGGCTCCGCTCAAAGGGGGAGAGAGAGGAGTCCCGAGCTCCTCCAAGCCAAGGGCATCCGTGGGGAGGCTGGGAAAATTTACAATGTGTATCGTACAGGCTGACAAACGCACGTGACATTCGTCCATTCGTTCCTCCCTCCAATAACCAGGGACACAGGCACGTACCAGGCACTGTTTCAGGTGCCGGGGATGCGGAAGTGAGTAACACTGATTTTAAAAATCGGAGGAGATAAAGACGGTAATAAATAAATACTCTAGGGGGGCGCCTGGGTGGCGCAGTCGGTTAAGCGTCCGACTTCAGCCAGGTCACGATCTCGCGGTCTCGCGGTCCGTGAGTTCGAGCCCCGCGTCAGGCTCTGGGCTGATGGCTCAGAGCCTGGAGCCTGTTTCCGATTCTGTGTCTCCCTCTCTCTCTGCCCCTCCCCCGTTCATGCTCTGTCTCTCTCTGTCCCAAAAATAAATAAACATTGAAAAAAAAATTTAAAATAAAAAAAAAAAATAAATACTCTAGGACTTGCAAAATTCTTAGAACACTGGGCAGACTCTAATGCAAAACCAGATGGAAGGAATTACTTCACTCTAAGGATGAGGGAACTCGCACAGAAATAACAAGCACCACTGAAACTCAGTTCACCACGAGAAATCACAACCCACAGAAAGAAACAGAAGAGGTTGTAAAACAAAATGAATGACTAGGGATACAGAGAACCAACACCAGCAAGCTCTAGCGGTCCTGAACCTGAATGCTACACACACACACACACACACACACACACACACAAGCGGACAGATCTCCAGTCTCACGATATTTTGATGCACTTTCTAGAAAATCATAGAACAAACAAAAATAGAGAATATGTAACGGCTGAACAGTTCAATTAATAAGGTTGGTCAGACGGAACACTCTGACAGTAAATGGGAAAGCACCGCTAAAACAGATACTATATAATTATATGAATATCTAAATATGTATTATATGAATATATAATATTCGTCTGCAAATATATAGACATTACCGAAACTGTCTCCAACAGAAGTGGTAACCATGGCTAAACTTAACAACCTTTCACGGAAATAAGTTCATACGCAACAGAACACAAACTAAAACAGCACCAGCTCCGGATGGTTTTACAAGCTAGTGTTACCAGACCTTCAACAATCGGCTTACCCATTATCTTACACTAACTGTTCTGGAGCCACACTGCCTGGGAGAGCGACTGGATAAAAAACAAACAAAAACCAGGGGTATATTCCATTAGACTGGCCACAGCTGATAAAAAAAATCAAATGAATAAAAAAAAAAAAAAACACCCATCCACAACAGCAAGCGAACAGGAAGTATCTAGGAAAATTACTAGCAAAGAAAGTCGTAAAAAGATAACACAATAAAACGTCCATTTTTCTAAATTAATTAATTAAGTCCAATGCACGATCAGTCAAAATCCAATGGGTTTTTTTCACAGTGTCTTACAAACTGGTTCTGAAATTCACATACGATAACCTGCAAAAAACAACTAAGACAATTTTGAAAAGGAAGAAAAGGTCGAGGGAGTCACCGGATGGATATCGAGACACAGAGTAAAATCGGTTTTTAAAAGTGAGGTATTTATGCAGAGACGGACAAACAGCAATGAAGCAGAAGAACTAAGAACAGATAAGGTTCTCAGCCCTCGAAGGGACCGGATGCGTGTTAGTGGGGGCATCACCCATCAGCGAGGAAACCGCACGCTATTCAATGAATGATGCTGAGGCAATGGCTGAATCTGAAAATCCAATTCAACCTAAGTGAGAAAGTAAAAGCAACCTCTTTTCATCCCTCGTGCCGTGCAAAACTTAACTCCGAGTACACTAAAAAGCTAACTACAGAAAATGAAACCGCAGGATTGTCAAAGGAAACATAGAACATCAATAAAACAAAGTTTACCTAAAGCCACAGACAAATCATAATGGAAAAGGCTGGTTTGACCACATTATCATTTCGTATTCCAATATAACATAAAATACCATTAGAAAGTAAAGCAACGAGCCACAGGCTAGACTATTACATATTGTGACACGCATGGCGAGAGAAGAAATTCATCCTCAAACATATAAATACTTCTACGATCAAAAGAAAAAGGAGAGCAATATAATAAGCAAAGCAAAGGCAACACAAATTGTGAACAAGCGTATGATGAACTGCTCCACGGCACTAGCAGATTAGGGACACCAAAATGAAACCGGAGACCCATTTCCCAGGCGTCAGGATGGCACTTGTTCACGCCCCAGCGTATCACAGAATGGTGAGGAGGACACCAAATAGGATCTCCAGCAACTCCACTCTCTGGGTATATCCCCGGAGAGATCTCTCACTTTGGGCACATGTACAAAGATGCTCTGAGTACCATTCCCAACGCAGAAAAGAGTTAATGCCTCGAATGTCTTTAAACGGGAAATGGATTTCAAGAATTAACGTATATTCACAAAACAGGCAAAATGAGTAAGGAATCTATACGCATCAACACGGAGGAAAATCTGCAAAATGTTACGGGAGGAAAGTTACATAAGGGTGGGCATAGCGGGATACTCTTTACATGCCTATCAAAAAGATCTGCTGCAGGGGCGCCTGAGGGGGCTCAGGCGGTTGAGCGTCCAACTTCCGCTCAGGGCATGACCTCACGGTTCATAGGTTCGAGCCCCGCGTCCGGTTCTGTGCTCAGAGCCTGGAGTGTGCTTTGGATGAGGAAAGTGGTTATGGGGGGGGTGGGGGGAGACGGGTGGGGTTGTTGGAGACCCGACAGAGAGGCAGGGGAGGGAAGGGGAGGAATACAGGCAGAACTTCAACATTCAACGCTTAACAAATACGGACCGAGAGCCGCACTGCTTTAGCCACTGAGGATAAGCAGAGAACGCGACAAAAATCCCTGCTGTCGGTGAACTTTCACATCGCTGGAGAGACACATAAAAACCAGGGCAAAGAAGGAAAATATACAGCAATTGTATCTCCCATGATAATAAGTTCTCTGCAGCAAAGCCATGCAGGGAAGGAGATAAAAACATTGAGGGTAGAGATTTGTAATCGACACTAAACAGGCCAGAGAAGAAAGACTGCCCCAGCCAGGCGGCACCTCAGTCAGATGGAAGGACAGACAACCTAAGCGGGGGTGGGGATGAGGGCCAGGTCTTGGGAATGGCAAGGAGGAAGGCGGGACTGGACAGACTGGAGTGGGGGGCATCTTAGGAGATGAGGCCAGACAGGGAACTAGTGGGCGCTGTAGGCTGGGACCATGAGCCGGAATTTCCACTGACTTGATACTTGAGGTACCAAGGCCTCGGACAGTCTGAACAGAGGAGGGACGTGTGCGATTTCCACCTCAGCACAACCAGCCTGAGCATCTCATCGAAGAACACGTGCAACGCCGGAGGCCACTGCAGTAACCCAGGAGACGTCTGACAGTGGCCTGGACCAGGGTGGTCGTGATGACACATGGTCGGATCCTGAAAACACTGACGGGATTCACCGATGCAATAATTAGGTGAGAAACACAGTCAGCGGTGACTCGGTCTTCTATTACATTCTATGATGCTTTATTTCATTTTTTAAAAATCTGACTCCAATGTGGCCAAATGCCAGCATCTGTTCCCTCAAGGCAGGGGGTCCAGGAGATCATGTGCATTTATTATTTTCTGTACCCTGTGGTACGTCCGAAACACAACAGAGTACCGAATGGGGTACGTTCATCGGTCAGCGTCTGAGGTTTGTCTTCAGGAAAAGAGGACACCAGTTAGGGTTCACTACTCTGAGTCTTGATAATAATAAAATGACACCTTCACTTCTTAAATCGTCTTAACGGTTCACGTGCCTACTATTAAGATGGCCAAACAGCGGGGACAGAGAGCTAAAGGAAGTGATTCACTTTTAGCCTCTGCACACCCATTTTACAACCGATTTACAATAAATGCAAAAGCTTAATATTTTCTACTAAGATCTCCCCCTGGGTAGGATGTTCACTCCTCTTTTTCTATGACTAATCCTTGATGTTACACACCAAGGAGGTTAATGAAATAGTCTAAAAATCGTAAGTCATGGTTGATAACCTACATACACACTTTTGCTTCACAGGTTTATTTACTTGTTTCATCACTTTTTATAGCGTCTATAATTGTGAATGGCTGTTTGCTAGTTTTAAGCTAATGGAATAAAACTTCCAAGGATCTGTCCTTTGCTTACCAGGAAAGCACTTTCTCTCCCAGACATCCTGAAACCTTCTTATCCATTCTAGCTTACACCCTACTTGTCTCTAAAGTCTGGAGACAGATTTTTTTTTCTGAATTCTTTGACGTTTTATTTTATTTTCTGAGAGACAGAGAGGGACAGAGCACAAACAGGGGAGGGGCGGAGAGAGAGGGAGACACAGAATCCGAAGCAGGCTCCAGGCTCTGAGCTGTCGGCACAGAGTCCGATGTGGGGCTCGAACCCGTGAATACGAGACCATGACCTGAGCCGAAGTTGGATCCTCAACCGAATGAGCCACCCAGGCGCCCCATGGAGACAAATTTTTTTTAACTTAAGAAACAGATTCAAAACAACGTTAAGTATGGGTCTCTGTTCTCTGCAAATCTCCCATACCATCAGATATGTTTTGTTTCATCAGCTCCTTCCCACTGGGGAATGAGCAGGGATAATATCTTTTGTTTAGGGATCAGGCAGCATGTAATTGTAAGTGGTGTTTACCGTTCTAACGGAAATCTAAATGACGTAACACATTCGTGAAAGCATATACACAAGAAACCATCTAAAGTCACTTCCCCACATGAGTAATAAATCCGACGTACTGTACGTGCAAAGTTCAGAACTTGAGTTAAAAGCAACTTTTATAAGAAGAACACATACGTTTGTAGGTTAATAAAGAGTGGTGTTTGAAAAAATTCTATGGCATGATCCCCAGCCTCGCTGTTGACATTTAAGACCTGTAACAAATTAGCTCACAAGCAAACCATAAAATCACATCTACCAAAAACCCTACCACCACCCTCTCAATTTTAATGCATTTTAATTACAAAAATAGGTTTTACTATGTGCGTAACATATACTCAACATATTCTCCCAAAATGGTGAGAGCTCAGCAAATAAATTAGCCAAGACTTTGTTATAATCACAGGCCCTGGGACAATTATTCCCCAGAATTCTAATTCTCCAACTGTATTTCTCCAAACATCATGAAATGCAATTATCCAAAGAGGCACACCTACTTTCCAAATAAATACCCAAATGATGCCAACAGTCTCTTTTCTAAAATGCATTTCTAACAGTGTAATATGTTCATAAGAAATATATTTTAAAAAATCTAGAGATAGTGTTAAACATGGAAACCCTGCTTAATGGAATAATCCAGAAGCCAAAATGCATACCCAGATATTTTCCCTTTTTTCACCACGTGAGGAAATACTCGAGTAACTTTTTTTCTTTAAATTCTTCAACAGATCTTATTACTACCTAGGAATTTTATAATTTCCAACCAAGCAGCATTTTAGATATCCAGGAGGAAGTCTTTCTTCGACGACCTGGACCCATCCGCACAAATGCTCAGATCACAGAAGTCAGGAAGGAGTAGAGATCGTGCGTGGGACTGACTGTGAGATTCAACAAGTGACCTGTTGCTAAATGTCACGCCGGAAAGGACTGCGACCTTTCTCTGATCTGCTACCACTCGATCGTTCAGAATGATAAGAAACCTATCATGCTAGAGGATTACAAAGATATCCAGCCTTGTGTCACTGGTTTGACGCGGCAGAGCGCCCGTGGAATCCAGCAGGCGTCCCATCTGATTGACAGTCACGATCTGGCCAGGGTCCCCTGCGAGGACCCTCGGGAACTGGCGTCCTCTCCACCGAGGAGCACAGAATCGGGGAGGGCGCCTCTCCCCGTTAGTCACCACCCGCGTGGCCTCGGACGGGTCACACGGGCTCTGTGACTCCGCCTCGTGCCAGGGCAAGGCTCATTTCGAGGACGCCGTTGACCCAGGCACTCGGAATGGTTCGGGGAGCGGTCTGCACCAGCCTACCATGCTCTAACGAGACCACATTCTGCTGCTGCATGACTTTAAGGAGAAGAACCGGCAGCTGACGTGGGGGTACCTTCGCCCGGTGGGGATGAGCACGGGGAGCATGGGGGGGGGGGGCGGAGGACGGTGAGCCGCCAGTGAAGCATGGCACAGACGGGCCAGGCAGGTGCAGCAGGGGCAAAGGCTGCCTCTGGGACACGACGACCCCCAGGCATCTGGAACTTAACCTGTGGGTATTCATTAACCTCCCAGTGTGAGGAATGCTAGAAATAATCCAGGCCCTGGGGATCTGGAAAGGGCAGCACAGAACCCCTGCATTTTTTGTGACCTGTTAAATTCCTGCAGGAAGTTTATTCGTCTCATCTCTTCCTGCAATTATTCTATCAACCCCTCTGTTTTCCCTCCCACCCCCTCTCCCTCCATCCGGCTGCTCTCTTCCCTGCAGGAGCGTCAGATCTGCAAGGGGCAGCAAACCACACGTCACCCCACGACACGCGAGGTACTTACCAAGAATGTGGTTCGTGGGTTCCAGTTTGACATGGTTTTAGTGCGACCCGGCTCCCGACTTAATTACTTTAATGTGTTACCGCATCACACTGTTGGCTACCAGACAGTGAGCTTGGGGAAAAATTAACTTCACGGAAATAAAAACGGAGAGAAATGTTTCTTCCGCATGATGCTGTGTTTCTAACGCCACTTCTCGAACACCTTCAAGCGTTCAGCCTCGATCGCTTAGCTGTGCCCTCGATGGCTTAGCTGTGCCCTCTGTCACCACACCCCAGCACCCCCGCACACCACGGCGGATGGGGAGCCACGGCGGACAGAGTGGACTTCTCCAGAAGCCCGAAATCACGCACCTCACCACGGGAAGGAGCTGTGACAGGGTCCAGTGTCAAGCCACCTGTGAGGTGCACTGTTTTCCCACAATCTAAATCGTTTACAACATAAACTTCTCGAGATCATCGGAGGCACACTTCGGTGACGCCACCTTCCTCAGCCACCCAAACCCTGCACGTTTTCACGGAATACAGACCTTTGGGAGGTGTGAGATTGACTCCATTTTTAAGGCACCATTGTACTGGTAAAATCCCCAAAGAGTCCGCATGGCACAGCATTGAGAGTTTACTAGGTTCTGGTCTTAGGTCGTCAATAGTCACTTGGAAAAAATGGTTGTTAAAAACCTGGAAGAGAAAACAACCACAGAGCCAAGGGTTAATTCCTCGGGACTATCACACGACGCCGGTATGAAACGTTGGCACAGCTTCCAAATGCAACAAATAGGTTTCATCGAAAGGATTCCGACACAGCCTGGCACCTCAGTGGATATCGCCAAAATGATCCGGTTCAAGAGTCGATCACTGTGGCCGCTTTAATGGAAAGATAAGCGGGTGAGTCGTGTACATACGAAAGCACAAAACGACGTCAGTGACTTTAGAGAAGTAAAGGGACAGTCGGTGCCGGAAGAAAAACACTCATGAAGGAAGACAAACCCAAAGCCAGGATGGGCCCTGGAAGGTCAGTGGTTTCTCCACGTCCACGGCAGGGACCCACGGCCTCACAGCAGATCATTTAAGAACCTCACTGTCTGGCTTGGAACACTCTTCCTAAGCTAGGATTCCTGGCTCCCTCATGTACAGAATATTTTTCTGGAGGCAGCTTAATTAAAATCAAAGCAGAAACGCACACTCACTCTCGTTCTTCTTCGGGTTACTTCTGGCAAGTAGCCCTAATTCTGCTGCCTGAGATCTGCCTCTGAAAGGAGACTTTATGGAGCAAAGGATCAAACTTCGCCCTCCCGGCGAGCTCTTCCCTCTGTAGCCCAATTCAAAACCACACCTTCCCTCCCACACCCTGGCCTTCCAGCCTCCTCTGGTCCCTTCCCTGCTGTGTCTTTCTCCTTAGCATTTGACACGTAACTTTCTATTGATTTACTTCCTTCTTCTCTACCATCACCCATTAAAATATAAGCTCTGTAAAAGCAGGGACTTTTGTCCACGTTCCCACTGTCCAGAATAGTGCCTACATTAAATGCCAGTGGGATCTAATCTCACATGCACGTGCACACACACACACACACACACACACACACACACACACAGATGTATATATTAAAAACCTGGAATTCTGATGGCAGAATTCGTTAGCACCACTAGACCCTGTGAGCATGGGCACTGAGGAATCTCCAAAACCTATTAAAACGCATACTCGTGTGCACATACTTCAGAAGAAAACCTAAATCAGTTTCTTCAAATCCATCAGGGTTCATGTCCCACATGGCATAGAAACGCTGAGCAATCTGGTCCAAAACCTGTAGGTCTCAGAACTAAAACCTAGAGCGGTTAACCTGCTGGCCCAAGGCTGTGCAGCTCAGAGCCAGCCTTGAAAGAAATAGAACCAAGATTCTTTATCTAAACAATACAATTCACAGACACAGATGATAGTCATTGTCATCAGTGGATCCCCAAACACACAATCTGTAATCTCACCGTCCTGCTAAAGGTTGGGCATTTAAAACACAGTTACTTGCTTCATCTGTTGGCTTTAATGTTATTTATTTATGTCTTTAATAGTTGTGCCATGAAGGAAAGCCTCGAGGAAAATGAAAATGAAGTTTTCATTATCATGAGCAGTTATGTTCTCAAACATAATATTCTAAAGCCTTCTCCGATGTTAAGAGAATTATGTCTAATTATAAATACCTACCACCTTAGAACATCTTGAAATCTCACTACATGCGGGGGGACCTTGAACCTGCCCATCTAAGTCCCGAGAGGCCAAGGCATACAGTCCAATCCACGTGTGTTCTACACCACGGGGCCAAAAAGGGTTCGTGCGGAACAGAAAGACTGAGCGTTTTATCCTTCGTAGAAAGGGTAAGAAGAAGCAAAATGAAAAAGAAACTGTAGCTTAAAAAAAAAATCAGAGAAAATATCCTCCCCGCCCCCACCCCCAATAAGACTTCTTTATTGTGAAACCAAGCTACTGTCACTGGAAATCTATCCCACAAGACACCGGTATCTGGGCTGAGACTATCCGTAATTAGTATGTCACATTCTAACGGTACAGATTACGATTATTTGCAGGCATAAAAATGTGAGTCCTCTGTGGAGACACTGAGCACACCGGCATCTCTCTTTCGTTTACTGTATAAATACCAGGGGAAGGGGACACCGTTGCCTCTCAGAATGACGACAGGGTAACATTTATGCAGATAGATGGGCAGCTGGCATCGCCACATCAGCTGCTGCTGGGACAAAGGGAAATTCTGGCCAGCGTGCAGCAAGGTAACACTTACCAGTTTTGGGAAAATGTGCAATTACCAGAATGCACGAGGAAAACCCCCAAAGGTCAACTTAAATAAAAAGGCTTTTTAACGGATGGTGTTATGACCGAGAACATCAATCGCAACCCTAGAAACCACCGTGGAAAGCATCACTCCGTATTTTTTTTTTTCTCACGGGCCAGTTGTTCTCCAAATAAATCAGCAGTGATGTAAAAGTAATTTACGTTCTAAAGAAAACCTATGTAGAAGAGAAGAAACACCGCGATCACAACCGTCTTCCATATCGTGACGTACATCTTATCAAATCGTGAATTAAAAAAAGACCACGCCGAATGACTCTGAAACGCCCACGCCTGTATTAACAAATCCAGGCTTCCTTAGTTTAAGAAACGAAAATGGAATTGACTTTTGAACCGTTCATTAAGTTCCCTCACAAAAGGCCATTAACTAAAACACACACTGGGCAAGAATGTGGCTTTGGACTCTCCCGCCATCTGTAAGAGGACACTCAAGGTAGAAACACGTGCCTCAGGTGTGACTTCCACAGGTGACTTCCTCGACGGGGAAGGGACATTACAATCTGAAAAGCCCATCGGGCCGTAATGACAGTGACTTTACATTAAAAGGCAATTTCGTCTTAAATTCGCGAATTGGAGAAGCAGGCTCCTCCCTTCGTGGATGAAAGCCAGTGACAAAACGCAAGCGGACGGGGTGGGGGGACACACTGGAGATGGGAATCAGCTTTCCGCCTTTTTCTCGGGCGTTCGAACTATAAACACATCACTCTAACACCTGCCAGCAGGAGAGGACCAGGCTGCCATTGCAACGCTGACGATGCGTGACTCACGAGCATGTTGTGTCAAAGATAACAGGAACCAACAGGGACACTGAGGTGGCCACGGCCAACAGCACAAGGTGGATCAGAGTCACGGCAGAGGTCGCTGCGGCAGACCCAGCGGGCGTCTGGACCTTCTTCCCGGCCACTCGGGGACACCAGCGTCTACATTCTGCGCTCCCCGAATCTCTGCTGCAACGGGAGGCAGGTGACCGGCCTCATTCTCTATGACCAGTGACAGCAGGGCTGGCGAGGAGGTGCCCTCCACCGGGCGCAGGGGTGCCGCGGCACACCCCTGCAACCGCGTATTTCATCCGGTCGGCTGTGAACAGCAACACGGGGGCTGAGGTGGAAAGCAAAGCGGGAGGCTCACCTTGGTCACTGATGCGGGACAGATATGGAAGGGCTCGCTCAAATTCACTGTTTCTAGCTTCATCCCGACCGTGAAGAAATGGCTTCTCAGATCTGCATGATCCTGCAGGGGAAGCGACAGAAAGGCTGAAAAAGCGGCCGTGTTGTGCATGAACTCGGGCACTGTCTGGACGCCCTCCTTAGACATTTTATTGGGTAACTAAAATCGGATTGAAACAATTAACCCTCCCCCGTTGCAAATTTCTCATTATTGCAAGATACAGCGGATTTAATTATTTTCTGTGGGCTAAATTGCTTTTCCGAGGGAAGGAAACAAGCCTTTGTGGCCATGCTTGAATTTACACTAAGCCAAAAAAAAAAAAAAGAAAAGAAAAGAAAAAGGAAAAGAAAAAAATCACACGGCACTGCTTTGATCTTCCCAGGTGCTAGAACGGAAGCTCAGCCGAGTAATGGGGGCCATCAGTCATCTGAAACACACAGCAGGCACATCTTCAGCAAACGTGGCCTCGTGCTTCTGGAGGTAACTCCCCAGGGCTTCAGGGAGACCCTGTGGGTGACACGGCCTGTCCCCGCGTCCTGTGCCTGAGAGCTCACAGCTTATCAGTTCCTGGTGGTCAGCCGCCCATCTGGGGAATGTGTGCCTGTAGAGGTCCAAACAGCTCTGCCCGCGATCGGAACCCGACTCCGGTTCCATCAGGATGAGCCACAGCCCCTGTTTAATAGGCGTCTGGCAGTTTTAAAACCCACTCACGGCAACCTTCTTCTGTGTGCGAGACGGAGCTCCCCTGCCTTCTCGAGCAAAGAAATTTCAGTGCCCGCTTTCCCTCCACGGCAACAGAGGAGGCTGGCTGGACTCGAGATGCCAGGATTTATCTGGCCGAGACGGAGGTCACCTCCTAACTCACGGTCCGTGCAAATGGTAGCAGATAAAGAAACGTATCTGCAGCCCGTCCCTGGGGGAAATAATAGCTACAAATAAATCCTACCATTTCTAAATTCATCAACTGGGTGAGAAGCACCAAACCTATCTAGGGATCTACTACTTGCTTCTATCTGAAGACCTTCAGGGGTTTTTTAATTAATTCAGAGGTGTCATTCCTCGGGCAGCCCTGAGGATCGGGCAGAGCCCCGCGGGGCTCGGGCTGCTCCCCCTGCAAAAGCTGGTCAGTGCCGTCGGTGGAGGGCACGAGACCAGAGAACCGCTTACAAACCCCCGCCAAGCCACTGCTCTACCAACGAAGGTGCAGGCTTTGAACACCCAGAGACCACAAGGACCCCGTCTCCTGCCGTCACCGCAGTCTGCAAAGGTATCCGTACCCGGTGAGGGCTCAAGAAATGCTAGGTCTGGAGGAAGCAAGCAGTGTCACATCTGGCGGCGGCAGGGGTGAGGGGTTGATCCACAGGCAGGGATGTGTCCAAAGTGCAACGGCGTAGGACAAAAACTCAATGCATGAACTAGCCCGTTCCCAGCCTTTATCAATTCCTCCAGAACTCAACGATCACGCTGTACAGAGATTAGATGCATATAAGGAAAAACACAAGGAAACACCCCTCACATGCAGGAGATGATTTTTATGTTTTTATGTTGAAAATATGGCGTTTATTTTTAATGGTGGCTGGGAAACTGGCTCAGGGGGGAAAAAAACCTCAAAAGACACCGTATAGAGAGTTAATGCATATTAACACATAATAATTCAGATCGACCACAGTGCCAGGGCAAAGCCAGAAAGCACGGGGGATGACAGAAAAGCAGTAACCCTGAACCACAAAGGACGCGCTGACACCTGAATAACAAGATCAAAAGTTAACGTTCCTGTCGGACATCCATATCACCCCCACCCCCAGCATCTCACTACCAGTGGGAACGCACGCACATTAGTGAACTGTGCAGATAAACACTTTTCCCCTTTTAAGTTCAAAAACCCTTTCCCCTTTTGAAAAAAACGAATTATTCCAAAACCGTAATATAACACAACTTTACCTGAATATAGTCAACAAGTTGAAGCAGTCATTCTTACACGGCTTGACAATACAGAACTTTCCTCAGGAACTAATGACACATTGGTACCTTGAACAATGCGGGGGTACAGGGGAGACAACGTCCTGAACAGTTGAGAATGGGCGCGTAACTTCTGACTCCCCACCAAAACTTAACTAAGAGCCTCATGTTGACCAGGAGAACCCTTACCGATTCCATAAACAGTCGACGAGCACATATTTTGTACGTTGTGTGCATGACGTACGGTATTCTCACAACAGAGTAAGCTAGAGAAAAGAAAATGTTAGGAAGAAAATCTTAAGAGAAAATACATTTACGGCACTCTCCTGTATCTATCGGAAAAAAAAATCTGCATGTAGATGGAGTTCAGGTCAATGCTGTTCAAGGGTCGACTGTTTAATAAATGGCCCAGACGAATATAGTATTTTCACAGACGTTCTGCTTCTCTCTGCTATCAGATGTCCCTCCCTGTTGCACCGTTCCCTCTCATTACTAGAGATGTGACTCACCAACAATAGAACATTTATAACTTGTGGCAGCCTCCGCCACCAGATCTGCTCTCTTTGCAATTTCCCTCTATCACCTGTTTTCGCTTCCCCTCTGTTTCTGCTGCGAGGTTCCTGACGACATTCTGGGCTTCTGGTCTACCTGCCATCTTCAGCCTTTCTTGACTTCAGCTGTGTGCCCACGCTTTGCCCCATATACTTCTGTCCCTACCTTTGCTCTGAGTAGAGGCAGCTTTCTCAGGCAGGGTCGACACGGGACTGCCAGAACCCTTCTACATCCCAGGCTCTCCGTTTGACCTTGACCATGGACTTGAAGTCTTTAGCCAAGTTTACACTCACCCTATATCTACCGGAAGGTCTCTCCATCACAACTCCTGATGCTGAGAAGTCTATGGGACCTGTCACCCGACACTGCTAGATGTCCCTTAACAGGTGCCTTATGTTACACACAGTTGTCGGGTGGGACCAGGCAATGGCCGCTTTTCCTTAGAAATAAAGCATCAAGGCTTAGGGCAAGAATTTGCTCCTCAGATAACCTTCTCCTTTGGCACCTGCGGCTGGTGTTATAAATGTTCGTTGTTCATGATTTCTGCGTCTACCTCATCCAACCGTATCTCCAGGTAAAGAGGGGATCATTTTGTGCAGATATCACACACTCTGTTCCCTCTTTCCTGGAGTGGCCAAGCGCTGTTCAACCACTGAGTGGTGTCATCCGTAAAAAATACCATTCACATCACAATCACACATGGCCAAACGGGGGACAAAAATAAAATGTTAATGACATTAGTATTTTTTAAAATAATTAAAATGGCGTTCTTTCTCAATGATATGAAAATATTTCTTTAAATGTTTATCTGTTTTTGGGAAAGAGAGAGTGAGCAGGGGAGGGGCAGGAAAAAAAAGAGGGGGACAGAGGATCCAAAACCCAATGTGGGGCTGGAACTCACAAACTCTAAGTGAGACTATGACCTGAGCTGAAGTCGGATGCTCAACTGACTGAGCCACACAGGCACCCTGCCATTAAAATATTTTTAAACAATTTAAAAATGATGCTTAGTGAGCAAAGGTTTACAAAGAAGTCTTTCATGGTCATCTAGGGCTTGGATTTCCTACATCGTAAACTATTTTGACTAGCTTTCAATTACATGCAAGCGCACAAAATTCTTACTTGTGAAATGCATCTGTTTTTGTCCCAAACTATGTGAAAATCCTTCAACCCTCTCATTTAATATACTGGAAAAGGAACCCAGATATTGTGATGGGTACCTGCATTCGAACACAGATGTTTATATTCTGGTCTCGAATATCCACATCTATCCAGAAGAGCCTCTTAAACTTGAAGTCTAAATTTCAGAAACAAGCCCAGAAATTATACAACACATTTCTGTAGCCACAGCCCTACCCTTCACTTTCTTAAAGTCACTTTTAATCAGTAGTTAATCAGTATTAAAAAAACAAAAACAAAAAAAGAGGGATGCCTGGGTGGCTCAGTTGGTTAAGCCTCCGACTTCGGCTCAGGTCATGATCTCACAGTTTGTGAATTCGAGGCCCACATCAGGCTCTGTGCTGACAGCTCAGGGCCCAGAGCCTGCTTTGGATTCTGTGTCTTCCTCTCTCTCTCTGCCCCTCCCCTGCTCACACTCTGTCTGTCTCTCTCTCTCTCAAAACTGAATAAATGTTAAAAAAAATTTTTTTAATTTTTTTTTCAACGTTTATTTATTTTTTGGGACAGAGAGAGACAGAGCATGAACGGGGGAGGGGCAGAGAGAGAGGGAGACACAGAATCAGAAACAGGCTCCAGGCTCTGAGCCATCAGCCCAGAGCCTGACGCGGGGCTCGAACTCACGGACCGCAAGATCGTGACCTGGCTGAAGTCGGACGCTTAACCGACTGCGCCACCCAGGCGCCCCTAAAAAAAATTTTTTTAAAGGAAAGACAAATCTTCCAATGTCTAAAATCCCACCCATTTCGAAGGTAAGTCAACACAACAAAGTCTTTTACATCCAGAAGCAAAGACACATAAGGGTTATGAGTTTGATTAGGACCATATATACACCGCTCTAATGTTTATGTTCTTCATGAACCATGATGTCATAAAATTTATACTACAAGAGGCAGAACAGTGTCTTCTCAAAGACTGAAACCTCCCACGGGCCCCTGGAGACCTTGAAACAAACATGACACGAGGCCATGTGTTACGTGCAATACTTCCCCGTCAATGCATAACTCTCTCATTTATGTTCCACAGTTCACCCAACTAGGACCCCAACAAGCATTTATTGAATTAAGCTGAGGAATGTCCAAAACTAGATGACTTTTTGATATTCATTCCAATTTCAGAGTGTAGCATTTGCTCAATAAGCGTGCATTAGACATTGCCAAAGTACCACACATGCAGAGATGCAGAGAACACAGACACACACACACACACACACACACACACACACACACACACATTATCAGAGGGAGAAGGAAAAAGACAAAGAACAGCTATGGAATACCCAGGCTTAGAAGAAATTTCCAGAATAAGCATTTTTTCCTGCAGCATATAAAAATCACCACTGCTATGATGATGGCAATCTGAGGGTTTCCAGGGGTGAATCTTAATTTGGAATATGAATATGACTCGGGAGAGTAAAGAAAAAATTATGGGAAAGTGGCTTGGTAAATTTAGCTCAGGAGGCTGGACCTTAAAATCCCAGATTTAGGCATGTCAGTTTGATCCAAAAAGGCAAAAGAGTCATTGATACTCCTAAAAAATACTGAGTTATTTTTAAGATAATTAAAGAATTCAACGGCAGTAAATTTCCAAAATAAGACAACACACAGACCTTCCGAGCTCTGTGTGTGTGTGTGCGTATATAGGTACATTCATATTGGTATATGAGGAAAGGTACTGATACTCTCACTGAAAACCAAATTTAATCGCCCCCAGACCATTTACTTGAGGCTGCTAATGCAGTCAGAGTACATGCATTCATTTTCGCAAACACAAGCTAATCATTCTCGGTGTTAAAAAGAGGGAGAGCTCCTGGCCCCTGAAGATGATTCACAAAACCGATTATCTACCGAGAGATAATGGAAAATTCACTGTGCTTTGAGAGATGCATTCTGGCCTCTGCAAAGCTCTAGAGAATCATTCACACCTCACAATTATTGGATCAAGAATGATGTTATTCCTGAAATCAGGAGGGATTACTAAATGCTCAGTACATTCACAAATATGCCTGTCACAGTCAGGAAATACTGTTTATTTAAATGTACTGGAGTCCACTGAAATTGCTTACAGAAAAACTTTCATTCGAAGAAATGCTGGTAATGTCACTCCCATTTACACTCATCGCTACACATTTTATTCTCGCCCTAAAGTAGTTTTCTATTGATCAGAGATAAAATGCCATTCATTTCATTGGAGGACTGTCTTACCAGCCTACCTTAACAATCGCTCTTCAGGGAACCTTATTTTCAGCCGCACGACAATGTAACAGAGATTATATATACATCAACTTCTGTTCCCCATCAGTTTCCTTGTCTCTGGAACCCAAGAGCTTCATGCTTTCCTACTAAAGATGCAAGGACTCTACACCGAAAATCACGGTTTGGCACATAATATCCATCAGGGAAACAGGAACAAGGCAATATATTGTAAATGCCCCTAAGCACCTCCTCGTATTATCATTCCCCCCCTCACAAGAGATGATGGGGTAGTAGCCATCTTACAGGGAGGAAATTAAGACACAGAGAGGTTAGTTACGTCAGCAAGGGCACGGAGCTAACAAGAGAAGCCAGATTCAAATTCAAATGGTCCGACTACATCCACGATTAGCTTCAGGTGATACAACGGATTGGGAAGCAAAGGCCAAACGGGATCTTTTATTTTCTTTATTGTTAATTAAGTAAACAAAAAAAATCCGTTAGAGCCTAGAGGCTCCTAAAATTTTACCTCAAAGACAGATATTGCCAGGTTTTATTTCTGTTCTTGATTTTTTTTTAATCTTTATTTTTGAGAGAGGCGGAGCACAAGCAGGGGAGGGGCAGAGAGAGAGGGAAACACAGAATCCCAAGCGGTCTCCAGGCTCTGAGCTGTCAGCACAGAGCCCGATGTGGGGCTCGAAGAACCTTGAGATCATGACCTGAGCTGAAGTCGGACGCTTAACCACCCAGGCACCCCTTTTTTTTGGTTTTAAAGTTTATGTATGTATTTTGAGAAAGGGACAGAGAGAGGGAGAAAGAAAATCCCAAACAGGCTTTGCTCTGTTAGCGCAGAGTCCGATGTGGGGCTCGATCCCGCAAACTGTGAGATCATGACCTAAGCTGAAATCAACACTCTGATGCTTAAACCGCTTAACCCGCTGAGCCATCCAGGAGCCCCAGACATCTTGCCAGGTTAAAAAGTAACAGCTCTTAATACTGATCATTTCCTTAACCTCCAATTTTCACTGTTAATTCATCACACTCTTTCAGCGGCTTATGAAAAACGTGTGTCCGAGGCTTCGGACACTAAAAATTACCCTCGAAGTATTTATATACACTCAGCCTTCATCCAAAATTAGCAAATGATTTTTACTAACTGCTTTCGTGTGTGCTTTAAGCAATGAGGATTGAAGAAGCGTGTGCTGCAAAATGCCTGTGGTGCTTTCCAAGGAAGCCATCCTTCATCGATGCCTATTTTATCACAACATTATCAACGCTAACCCAGACAGGTTGGTCTGATAAACTTGGTTAACCCGGCAAACGTTCCTGGCTGATGAATCTCAATCCGTCAGTAGTATTTTAAATACTACGTGTTACGCGTGAATCTATACAGAATGAAGAGACAGCAGATGGATGAGGTGGTTCCTGACCAAGTGTAACGCTGGGGGTGGGGGGCGCCTGGGTGGCTCGGTCGGTTAAGCGTCCGACTTCGGCTCAGGTCACGATCTCGCGATCCATGAGTTCGAGCCCCGCATCGGGCTCTGGGCTGACGGCTCGGAGCCTGGAGCCTGTTTCCGATTCTGTGTCTCCCTCTCTCTCTGGCCCTCCCCTGTTCATGCTTTGTCTCTCTCTGTCCCAAAAATAAATAAACGTTAAAAAAATTTTTTTTTTTTTTAAAAAGGTATAATGCTGGTAAAAAGAGTGGACAAACCACCAGTGCATTTGGTTGTTTGGCTTTACGGTTCGGGCTTATGTCTCATGTTTTTCACCCGACACACTGAGGTCAGAGCATCCCGACCTCGAGCCAGCTCAGAGCCTTCCCCGAGGGGCGGCAGGTCCACGCCGGCCAGCCACCTCTTCCGACGCCAGCCTCTGACACAGTCCCTGCCTGGGAACGATCGCTACGCCTGGAGAAAGGCACGACCTGCTCCCGAAGAATCAAACACAGCTAGTTAAGAAACACCACCGCACGGAGCGGTCTTAGTATTGGCCATCCGTGAGTAAGCACCAGCCCAAACTTCTCTGGCACAGTGATAAAGCTTCAGGGCAAACCCTGGCGCTCTTCATAAAACAGACAAACGATTCTAAGTATTGATCTACGCAAGGAGACGGAGCATACGGGAAGCAGGAGACAGAGGAAAGAGAAACTGCCACCCTTTCAGGTCCCACTCGTGGGCCACATTCCTGTTTGAACCTGACTCCTCTCTCTGCAGTTATGTTAGGGGCCTGAAGAGCTGCAGGTTATGTGGGGACCACAGACTCCCTAAAACAGCCGATGCTTCCCCCCCCACCCCTGCTTCGTTAGAGAAATACACCACCCGCGAGACAACAATATGAAGAATGTGGCAGCGGGGAGAGCGAGTTCAAACTAATTAACACAATGCAATTAAAATGCACTTGGTGAGGATCTCCACGCAAGAAAAGCGGTGAACTGCTCCCCGTGCGGAAACCAAACTCCTAACCCAAGTCCCGCGGTCAAACGCCACGGGAAATTTTCCAGTGGCGGCAACGTGGGCCTCAATCGTTAATTCTAGGGTGCTTCCTTTTTCGCTTACGTTGGATAGGACATAAAATGGACAAAAAGCAGCCCTGTGGTATGGCCCTGCCACATTTTTTTGAGCATCCACATCTCTTAGTGTATATCGTACCTACACAAAAAATACCGCACGACGTCATTTTCCCAGTGCCAACATGCCAGCATTTGGGGTCCTCGGGGAACTCCAACATTGCATATGCCCGTTTTCAAAGGCCTGGGTTAATTTACATAATTTCTAAAAATAGGCTTCAGTGAAGTCAAAGGAAGGTTTTAATTAGTATTACATTCAAATTGATATATAATGAACTACGGTTTAATTCCTTTCCTCGTATCAGCATGATATGCCATGCCGGAAGAAAAAAAAAAGATCCAGTCCAATTTATCATACTGTTCCCCCTTTTCGTTTTACCGGTGATCCGGTGCTCGCGTGTTCATTAGGAAATTACTCTCATTATATTAGTTTCATCTAAAAATGGACAGGAGAATGCCAACATTTATTAAATCAATAGCATTATTACATTTTAATTCCACTGCGCTGAATTAAATTTGGCCAATGAAATATTTATAACAAAAATGTAATAAAAAATCTGGGTGCGGAACACTAATAAGCATTTCCATTCTTTACTTACAGCTGTAAGCAGCAGCTTTATCTACTATCCATGCAGTAAATCAAGCTGAAAAATAGTAGCGACGAAATGCAGTATTATATACTTCAACCTGAACCACAGGATGTACACCACGTAACTAGGGCAGACCTAGCTTCTCACGAAGTCCAAAAACTGGCACACTAGGTTGTTTAAAACAAACAAACAAGCAAGCAAACAAAAAAACCAGAGCATTAAGAATGCCTTTCACTGGGGCGCCTGGGTGGCTCAGTCTGCTAAGCGGCCGACTTCGGCTCGGGTCATGATCTCGTGGTTTGTGAGTTCGAGCCCCGCGTCGGGCTCTGTGCTGACAGCTCAGAGCCTGGAGCCTGCTTCGGATTCTGTGTGTGTCTCTCTCTCTCTGCCCCTCCCTTGCTCATGCTGTCTCTCTCCGTCTCTCAAAAAAATAAATAAATGTTAAAAAAAAAAAAAAAAAAAAGAATGCCTTTCACTGATTAACATTTAGCACCAGAAGAGCATCTGCAAGAAATTCAACCTCACTTAACAGCAAACCGTGGCTGATTCTGGGTGAAGGTCACCAGTGACAACAGCGTCTCTTCTCACACAGAGTTCATCCTCTCCTGGTAAGCAGGGGCGTCTCTTCCCGTTTCCACAGCAACGCCGGGGACAACCTTAGTGCCCTGGACGGAGGAAGAGTGTGATGGCCACTCTGGGCGGGGGTCCAAGCTTGGCACCCCACTGACGGAATGCGTCTGACAAAAACACTGTGGGAAGCCCCCACATGCAACCAAACCGTTGTCATGGAAATACGACCGTGGCCCTCGATGGTCCCCACTTGGGTAGGCACCACCCTTCAGAGAGAGGAAGGACAGCCAGTCAGGAGCAGAACTTTCCCTCAAGGAGGGCTGACTTTGTGTCCCGACTCTTCTAGACCCGGAGAGCAGCTCCTGGAACACGGGGAGGGGGGAGGACGCCCAAATTTTTTTTTAATTTTTTTTAACGTTTGTTTATTTTTTGAGACAGAGAGAGACAGAGAGTGAGTGGGGGAGGGGCAGAGAGAGAGGGAGACACAGAATCCGAAGCAGGCTCCAGGCTCTGAGCCGTCAGCCCAGAGCCCAACGCGGGGCTCAAACTCACAGATCGCAAGATCATGACCTGAGTTGAAGTCGGACGCTTAACCGACGGAGCCACCCAGGCGCCCCGACCCCCAAATTTTTACGTGCTCGTTTGCCAGGCAGCCTGGCGCGGGCCTCGTAACAGTTAAAGTCTCAAGTACCCTCCTCAAATCCCGACTGTTCTCGACTTCTGCTGGTCAACCTGTTTCCCAAAAGTATCCGTTCTCTAGGCTAGGGCTTCTCCACCTCAGCACTGTTGCCATTCGGGGACCAGACAGTTCTTTATTGGGGGTGCCGTCCTGTGCACCACAGGCTGTTCACCTTCATCTCCGACCTCTACCCTCTGGACACCGGCAGCGCCCTCCCAGATGTGACCATCAAGATGCCTCCGGACCCTGCCAAGTGCCCCCTGGCGGGCGAATTCTCCCTGGTCGAGAACCACCAGTTCAGACACGGTTGCGAGAGAAGCCGGGTATGGGGGAGGGGACACCTGCATGTGTGGGCTCCTCCCTCTTCACCTTCCACGAGCCCCCCCAGAGCCCCTTGGTTCTCTCTGCCTCTGTCTCCAACATTAAGCCATCCCGGGAGCTTTTCAGTCTCTCGGTCTGATGAGCCATACAGACCATCCCTCTTGGTTCGGATTCACTCGATGCTGGAAATCCCAACGTGGCATCTACACGGCAAATCCAGCATCATTACTTACCCTCCCAAGGCCACCACTCTTAACCCGCCTCCCTTCCTCCACGGCAACACCGGGTTTGTTACTTTTAAGGAGCATGCTATCGCCTCACACCCACAGACAAGCGGACCGAGTTACCCAGCGGGTGCTGTTCCCTGAGGAAAGCTTTACCCACTCGGCCGCCTTGACACGCCAAGACCAGGAAGCCCTACTTAAGATGAAATGAACCGTAAGGAAACCCATCCTGTCCCTAGTTAGGGAGCTCCCGGGGATCGGCCACTCGGCCTGGGTTAAGGGAGCAGCAACACCGTCCTACGGGGCCCAGGTTCCTTCCGTCCCTCTCAACACTCTGTGTGAGTCCCAGGACTCTCGGCCAGAGGGGATAAAGTGCAGGGGAAGAAGAGAGAGCCACCTCCTCCCCACGTCTCTTCTAGAAACCACGCGGCTGGCTTCCCCGTGGATTGTTGACCCAAACTGGCCATGTGCCTCCTCCCAAGCCAATCACTGTCAAGAAAAATGGGGCCACTCCTCCTGGTCCACACCAGCGGTGGTTCTTCCACACGGGGAGCACCGCCGCACTCTGGAGTACCAGCATCTGAAAGACGTGGGGGCACTTGCTAATCGTGACAATAAAGAATCATCCTGCCCCAAGAGCCTCCGTCCAAGGTGACGAGTCACTCGACGCATTCCAGTTCACCTGGGATACTTGGCAGGCAATCCTCAATGCCCTCGGGATTGATTTTCTCGTTCTCTGCTGCAATAATACTCACTGGGCTCAGCCTGTAAACACCCTTGTTTACTTCTTAAAGACTGTCCGAAAGCAAAAGGAAAAAATATCTTGGCCCCAGGATTCAGACAGGTCTGTGTTTGCGTCCTGGAGGCACCACGGGCTCCCGGCCCAGGGTAGGACGAGAGATCAACGTGTCTGAGCCTGGAGTCTCCCCGAGTGCACGGACCAAAGGTGCCACCAGCGAGCTGCGAAGACACTGAGTGGGCACGTGGAGAGTGGCCGGTATCGTCCCTCCCACCCTGCGGGGCTCCGTAACCAGAAGCCACCATCAACACGGCAGCCAGCTGTCACGGGAGAATGACAGCGCAGTTCCTGTCAAGTATCCACAGTCTCACTTGCGCTTTTGACCCTGTGCTGTCCGTACCCCACCCTGCCGGGTCTGAAAGGAGTACCGTGTATTCCAGAGATGCTCCAGAGGTGTGCGCGTCCCCACCCAAGACCAAGGGTTTGTAACGCTTGGGCCTTCCTCGTTCAGCAGCCCCCCGCCCCCCACCGATGGCCCCGCGGCCGGCTCAGAAACAACGGAGGCCCAGGGAACGGACCCATCTGTACGAAATCACAACCGGAATGACTAAATTTTCTGAACTCCTTTGCAGACTGGAGTTGAGTATGAATGAATTTTCCTTTAGGAACACGGAGATGCTAGGGGCAAGAATCAGTCCTGCTGGGACCCAGAAATCGCACCAGCAACTACACGCGGGACGTGCTGATAGATGTTAAGAAGTTTTAAGTCGGGCTTCTACTCTTCCAACCTTATTCGTTCTTTTTTTAAAAAAATTTTTTTTTTTAATGTTTATTTTATTTCTGAGAGAGAGAGTGTGAGCAGGGAAAAGGCAGAGAGAGAGGGAGACACAGCATCCGAAGCAGGCTCCAGGCTCTGAGCTGTCAGCACAGAGCCCAACGCAGGGCTTGGACCCGTGCACCTCGAGATCATGGTCTTGAGCCGAAGTCGGACGCTTACCCGACCGAGCCACCCAGGCACCCCATTCGTTCCTGTTTTTAAATGTGAAACACAACATGGCCTACTCTGGAAAAGTGAATCTGATTTGTTTATCCTACTGGTTCTAAGTGGGGCTGGAGACAACACTGGAGGCAGATGTTCATCTCACCCTTGACTTCGTGCCATCCAGACAAGGAAACTCGGGAGTCAGACGGCTGTCCCAGGAAATAAAAGGAAGCCGAAAGATCCCCACGCTTTTATTTACACCCACAATACACACGAACCCCTCAGGGCAGGTGTTCAACTTATTGAAAGTTGGGGCTCCGAAGCACGGTGTGCTGGGGCCCTCCTGTTCCAGGGACTGTAAACCCCTGACTGCAAGGACGCCTCCTTCTATCCGACTCCTTTTCTTGAGACACCGCGATTCGTAAATGCCTGTTCGCAAAAGGCACGTGGAGATGAAAAGTCCAACCTAACCTACAAAGGATCTCTGTGTATATTTAGAGGAGAAAAAAAACAATCCGTACGATCTGATTGTGGCTGATTACCAAATCGTCTGCAGAACCAAAACGCAGAAACCACTTCTTACTGATTCTTCACGGGGAGTGGCACGGAACATCTGAAGAAATGAAACTACGACATGACAGTCGCTTTGAAATGCTTCTGTTTTAGAGAGGCGTGCGCCACCCCTGCCCCGTATCCCGCCACCAATTCCCAGAGTCCGTGCGAATATTACCTTGCCCTGCCCGAAAGTGCCGTTAACCGGCGAGAGCGCGCATCATTGGCGGCGAACAGAAGCCATTTGGGAATGACAACTCGCGGAGCAGAGAATGGAAAGTTGACTCGGTTCTTAAGTTCTTCTTGCTTCGAATTAAAAGCGAGCCACTATCTAGCAGACTGCAGGCAGCAGCTCTGGGGCCCTGGTGACGGAGCAACCTTTAGAGCGAACTCTGTCCCGGCCTTGCGATTTTTCCGGTTACAATATTGTTTGACCCAAGTTGCCTTACCTTAGGGCATCTCTCCCAAGACTTTCTCTGACGCTCAGTGGAGCCAGATGGCCCCCATCATCCTCTTCCCGTTGTGTAAGTCTTGGGCTGCGGTTCACGAGCCTGGGGCGCAGGAGGAACGACAGAGAGCAGGCCCTCCTTCCTGTTTCTATACGTCAGACAGGACCGCACTTCTCTGCCATCTAGCACCCCAGAGAGGCTCCGTTTCCAGAATCCCTCTAAGTCTTTAAAGAAATGAGAACGGCAAAGGAGGGATACCGCACAAGGCTTGCAGAAGCCTGTGCCTTCACGCCCAGGGGTGCGGCGAGGGAGCCCCAAGGTAGGACAGCCTGGAACAGGGCGCCCAGCTACGCCCTCGAAAGCGGAGTCAACCGCACTGACAGGATCCCAGGGGGCAAGCCATCAGTCTGACAACAAAATGACCCTGCGTCTAAGACAGCCCTTCTTTAAAAGGGACATTTGGGCTTAAGCGGATGAGAACACGTTCGGTATCACGACACTCACTCTGCCGTGTGGGACAAGGGACGTCATGCCAAAGGAATTAGTGCTGGCCCTACACAGGGGGCTTAAAGCAGATTCTGGGAGAATAAAAGTAACCCACCTGAAGGGCAAACTCAGCCATGAGATTTTGGTTTGTTTTATTGTTGGTGGGTTTTCTTTTTTTTTTTTTTTTTTTTTTTTTGGTTATTGCTGCATTTAGCTGCCGAACAAGAGAAAAAGAAATCAGTCACCATAGAAACCACAACATCACAATCCAACCTAACAGAACAGCTCACTTCCTTTCTTACCCTTTCGGCTGTAGCCGATGGAATGAGAAAGAGAAGCTGTTCTCTCTTTGCCACACTTCATCTTCTCTCTCCGGCCTTTAACCTGGGTCTCAGACGCTAAAATACAGAAAGAGATGCCCTCCGACGGGTTAAATCTACAGGCACACCGACAGGTACATAATTCAAAGCCGAGAAGAGCTTAAGAAGTAACAGGCTGTGGGGACTTCAGTGTATTATGAGCACGGCCTGAACCCTCTTTACAGAGAAGAAATACGTGCGTGGAATGTCTACCTGTCGTCGTTAGGAGCTTGTGCTAAAAAACAATAATAATCCTTAGGGATCTTCTTTTACCAACTAGCTTTCCCTCAGCGGCTCCTTCCCCTTGTTTGCGAAACACCACGCTCTGGAGAGAGTGAGCCTCACTACAGACACAAGGACAGGCATAGCTTGGGACCGGACCCAACAACGCCTAGCTTATTGCTTGGCCGTTACGAAAGCCCTTTATCTACAGATTTCAAGAGCACCCTTGAACCCGAATCAGTTATGTAAACAGTTTGGGATTCTTCTAACACACGCTTATGTCGAAGAAGACCAAAACATGAGTTGTATGAGGGGCACCAAGAGACTGAGTATTTCCTCCAAGTACTCGACCAAGTATTCTCTTTTGATGCACCGTGAGTCCTGAGGACGTAAAAGCACGGGTCCCATTAACCTCATTAGCCACAGATACAGGTCAAGAATTGGCAAGGATGGAATGGGTCGCGGCTAGAGTGTCTGGGTGTGTATATCCCATCGAAAAACACATCTCTCCTCAGCTTCCAATAAAACGGGAATAACCTGCAAACATCGGCTGTCACCGAGCAAACGCCTCTCATCTACGCAGCTACTGTGCGTATTCGAGGAACGTGGCTGTGACGCTAGAAAAGGGAAGGCAACAGGCTAGAAATCCAGATGCCCAGAAGGCAGAAGCCACTCACTCAGAGCCAGCCACTGCCCGACAGAAGCGTCCTCTCCAGGACATTCCTCAAGCTCCTTGTACGCCCACGGATCGGTTTCGTGAGTCAATGACACATCAGCCACAGCACCTTACGATGCGTTACTGGAAACATCTGGACAGCTGATGAGCACCCCACACTGAAAAGGAAACTAACCCACACAACACTGGCGAGGCAATATTAAGTTGACTCCAATCATTTTCTTTTTTTTTTTTTTGACATTTATTTATTTTTGAGAGAGAGAGAGACAGAGCGTGAACAGGGGAGGGGTCGAGGAGGCAGAGTGGCAGGGGAGGGGAGACACAGAATCCAAAGCAGGCTCCAGGCTCTGAGCTGTCAGCACAGAGCCCAACGCGGGGCTCAGACTCATGAACTGTGAGGTCATGACCCGAGCCGAAGTCGGATGCTTAACCAACTGAGCCACCCAGGCGCCCCGACTCTGATCATTTTCAACGAGAAGGCACAGGGACAATGCAACTTCACCAGCAACGGAATTTCACAGAACGTGGATTTTTTTTTTTTTATGCCAAGACGTTTCCTCAATTTCAATCCTTCCCTAGTGTCCTTCTCAGGGCCCTCAACTGCCTCCTCTTAGCCTCAAACTGACACAGCGTCGTTTCAGCTGCTCACGGAAACACCAGCTCAGCTGCCAATCCACCACCGCAACAGAGCCCCCGGTCCCCTCTCTCTACGTGGTCACCGTGTCATTCAGAACCGCTCCCAGGAGATTCGCCTCCCTGACCCAACACTTAACGACCTCTCCTGAGTTTTCATTCCTCTGAGTTGATTCCTGTACTGAACTTCTTCACCAATCCGTTCAAGGATTTTAATGGCACGCTTCCGAAGTGCCAGGCGCTGCTCCAGGCCCCGGGAATGGAGCCGCTATCTGCTCTATGGAGTTTATTACGTTCTAGCGAGGGGAAACGGATCGGATGCAGACAAAGCAAATTAACAGAGACCATGTGTGGGGATCAGTGCTACGATGGGCAAGAGGAGGAGAAGGTTGGTGCTGGAGAGTATGGCTCCTCCTTGTAAGCAAAGACCTGAATAAAGCGAAGGAAGGTGCCATGCAGGCCTCGGGGGGGGGGGGGGGGGAGGGGTCACTTTCCAGGGCGCCAGGGCATCACTGCAAAGGCCTGAGCAGGGGTATCTCAGGTTTGGAGGGATAGCAGGTCTCCATGGCGTGGGGAGGGACCAGCGAGGGCCTCAGGCCGCAGACGGGCTTAGAGAGCCCGCAGGGAGCTGGACCATGCAGGAGCCTGGACGGCCCTCCCTCAGCAGGAGATGCCACCTGGGGGGTTGCAAGCAACAGAGTGACGGGATCTGGATCTTGTTTCAAAAGAATCGCTGGGTGGCTCGGTCGGCTGAGCGTCCGACTTCGGCTCAGGTCATGATCTCGAGGTGTGTGAGTTCCAGCCCCACATCTCGAGGTGTGTGAGTTCCAGTTCCAGCCCCTCGCCGCTGATGGCACAGAACCCGTTTTTGGATCTTCCCTCCCCCGCTCGCTCTCTCCCCAAAATAAATAAATATTTTCTAAAACATCGCTCTGGCCGCCCTCTGAAGGACAGACCGCAGGGAAGCAATGATTAGCAGCCGGGAATATAGTTCTGAAACTAACACAGTGGGCCAGGAGAGAAGGAGGGCAGACCCAGTCTTGGGGCCGTGGTGGCGGACCAAGAGAAAAGTGACGGACTCTGGGACAAGACTGTGAGGACAGAGCCCGGTTCTGTCGATAGATGGGACGGAGGTGCCCGGAAGAGGATTACTATGCATAGCAGGCCAGAGACCGCAGTCCTTGGAAAGGGCCCGTTTGCGGGGTGTAGCCCTGGGCTGTCGTCTGGAAATACATCACCAACAGCACCCGACACGGATACAAAGCTCCCCCTACACAGAAGAGTGGACCGCCGTGCCAAGATTATTTGTACAAACAGTATGATTTAAGTTGCCTTCTGGGAGTCTAAGACGGGGCCACACGCTAGGCAGGGGATACCCACGGTGGCCAGCCCCCCATTAAGCCCCTGGACACTGGGCCTCTAATGAGCCCCCCTGGAAGACAAAAGCACGTGCTGTCACAGTTAAGAGTGTCCGGGAGCCACTCCGGAGAGGGCCCTCGGAGGCTTGGGCGTGAGTTTCCAGAGTCCACACCACGTTCTTCTTCCCACTGCCGATGTTGCTTTACACCCTTTTGCTCTCTCTAATTAACAACCCGCGAGCGTATCCACAGCTAAGTCCCGCCATCCTGGTGTTCCCCAAACCCGGGGGCAGAGCGGGGGACCCGACACAGGCATGAGAAAGAGCAAGCCTTCGGGGCCGACGCCAAGGTTCTGGCCTCAAGTCTCAGCGGCTTGCACCTGCTTTCGCTCTCCCGACGATCCCTAAACGGCGCACTTGGAATTTCAACCACACTGAGATTTTGAGCGTTTTTTTAATGTTTTCAGTGCGATGAAAAACAATATTCAAACAAGTTCACTTCTTTAAGGGATAAAAATGGATAAAGGGTCTCAGTGACATTTCAAAGAACGCTACTTCCTTACAATTACGAGGCGTGGTCGTGAGTGAAGCAAGGAGGACAGTGTGCATTCCCTGGGCCACACATCTGTATTCCTCTAAGGGAGAAATGCCTTACTCCGATTAACTGGAAAATTAGGGACTCGGCTTCCCACTTGTAGATCTCTTTGATGTATGTGGGAGTTGTCACTGAAGGGTCCACCGCTTCACATTCTCAGAGAAGTGGGGTCACAAATGTAGATTACAACTTGCGAGCATTGCAGAGAATGAAAAGTCGCAGTAATTGGAGAAGGCTTATGAACGTCTGACACATGAAATATCATGTTAATTATAGCTACACTCTTATTTTCCCATCTCCCTTCGCCCTTTTCTTAAAATCCAGCTGAATTTCCCCAAATCCATGCCTTGGGTACTTAGGAAAATTGAAAACTTACACGGTACAGAGAGGGGCGCCTGGGTGGCTCAGTCGGTTAGGTGTCCGACTTCAGCTCAGGTTAAGATCTCACAGTTCATGGGTTCAGGCCCCGCACTGGGCTCTGTGCTGCCACGTTGGAGCCTGGAGCTTGCTTCAGATTCTGTGTTTCCCTCTCTCTCTCTCTCTGCCCTTCCCCTGCTCACGCGCTCTCTCTTTTTGTCTCTCTCAAAAATAAACACTGAATTTTTAAAAATGGTGCAGAAAACACTGGCCATTTTCTTCTGTTCTCATCACTTTGATCGTGGGACTTGTCCTAGGTCAATCAGATGATGGGTTGAAAAGTTTGCCTAATAAGTAAAACGGAAAGCCATGAGGCACCGGTCTGACGTGCAGGGCAACCACCTCCACATACTTACCATTTTTCAGGAGTTAAATTGGTAGTAACACATGGGCTACTTTGGTAAATCTATTAAGTCTTTCAATAGTGAGTCTAGCTTTCAGGAAAAAAAATGTTTTTCCTTATTTACTTTTCAATGTAATGCATTTTTTATCCCCTTCCCTTCGGTACCCAATTCATTAGGGACTTAAATTTCAAATGAATATACCTGTTTGCGGGTCATCTGTGTTTTCTAAATAAGGGAAATCAGAATTGCCACTAAAATATGGCACCCGAAAGCCATTCTAAGCGTCCCTTCAAATTGAGGGTAAATGACAGCAGGAAGACTAATTCTGTGCCCGTTTTTTACGACGTTGCTGTCCATGCTGATATTCGTACGAGATGGGGAATTCTGTACGTTAACACTGGCGGACTGAACTTCTAGACATAGGCACACAGATACCAAGGCACGTATGTGAACACATCCCCAGAATGACAATCACCACCGCATAATGAGAGTCATTCCGTCAAAAGACCCATTTTGTCTCCAGTGTAACGGCGGTAATGAAAAAAAGAACTGCTTTGAAACACCGCTTGTTTCCAGCCATTAAATGTGCATTGCTTTGACTTCTGTCTCTTAACAGTGGAACACGATGGCAATTTTCCTCAACAACAGGCATCTAGGATGACTCATGACTGAACCCAAACATATACACCTTTTACCATAATGAAAAGAATAGAAGTAAGTTTGCCTGCTGAGAAAGTGATGATCAAACAGCGGTAACGGGGGGAAAAAACACAAAGTTCTCTTTTTACACCTGCAGGAGAATACTGCTCACCGAAACGTCCAAAAACTTAAGAGACCAAAAAACAAAACAAAACAAAACAAAAACTCTCCTGTTTTTGTTAAGGCGAAGCAATGATTAAGACAGTCTGAACCTCAGGCGCCTGGGTGGCTCAGTCAGTTAAGCGTCCGACTTTGGCTCAGGTCACGGTCTCACAGTTCGTGGGTTCGAGCCCTGCATCCGGCTCCGTGATGCTGGTGTGGAGCCTGCTTGGGAGTCTCTCTCTCTCTCTCTCTCTCTCTCTCTCTCTCTCTCCCTCTCTCTCTCTCTCTCTCTCTCCCCCATCTCTCTTCCCCTCCCCCACTTGCTCTGTCTCTCTCTCAAAATAATTAAACCTTAAAACTGTTTTTTAACAAAAGAAGACATAATTTCAATTTAACCCATTTTTATTTACGCAACGCCCATTCCGTATGTCCTGCCTGATGGGAGGCCTTGTGAAAAATGGGAAATATTCAGTCTCTACTCTTAAAGTCACTATTCATTATGAACAAGACACTTAGTACATACAATAATAACTCTCAAGGAGTCCATCAAAATAGTCTGAATTCTCAGCGAAAAACATGAAAGTGACAGAAGAAGGTCACTGTATTTTGAAAAACGTAGAAAAATTATGAAACCCTGGGATCAGGTCAATAGCATTTTTCAGAGAGTAGCTCCTCCAATAAAAGTTTAATGAATTAAAAAACATACTAGGATAATTAATGTTTCTACCTTTTGAGTCTTAGTATTCATAGTCCTGAATAAGAAGTCTGCATATCCAATTAACCAACAACAGTATTAACTCAAAATATTTTTTTAAATTTTTTTTAAAACTTTATTTTTGAGAGAGAAAGACAGCAACCAGGGAGGGGCAGAGAGAGAGAGACAGAGTCAAAGAATCTGAAGCAGGCTCGAGGCTCTGAGCTGTCAGCACAGAGGCCGACACGGGACTCAAACCCACAAACTATGAGATCATGACCTGAGTCGAAGTCGGGCACTTAACTGACTGAGCCACCCAGGCGCCCCAACTCAAAATATTTTATTTTTTTAATTTTTTTATTTACACTTATTTATTTTTGATAGAGAGAGACAGAGCACAAGTGGGGGAGGGGCAGAGATAGAAGGAGACACAGAATCCAAAGCAGGCTCCAGGCTCCAAGCTGTCAGCACAGAGCCCGACACAGGGCTCGAACCCACAAACCGCAAGATCATGACCTGAGGCAAAGTTGGACGCTTAACCGACTGAGCCACCCAGGCGCCCCTTTTTTCTTTTTTAGTTTATTTACTCAATTCAAAATATTTTAAATCTGTGAGTTAAATACGTCTGTCTCTTCAAGAATTTGTTCATCCATTTGACAGTATTTACTGAGTCTGCCTACGGTCTGGTTGAACGGATTCAACACTGAACAAGAAAGACGTGGTCCTTGCCTTCCAGAAGCTTCAGTTAAGCAAAAAGACGTGGATGTTACACCAAGAACCACACAAATGACCAAGTCTAAATGTGAGCTGGGCAACAAGGCAGAAGAGAGGGCACGGAATGTAGGACAAGGACAGACGCCAAGGGCCCAGGCAAGACTTCTTTAAGAGGGTTCCTATTTGCAGCTGAACCCTTCTGCAGCATCTAACAGACAAAAGGTATGTGAGGAACAGAGAAGAGGCCGGTGGCGGGCACACAGGGGAGGCCCCGCGCACGAGCCATGGAGGGAAGCATGGCTGAGTCACCAGCAGGCTCAGCGCCATCTTGGAGGGCTGTCAGGGAGCTTTACCTACAGCCCAAGCCACAAGATGGTTTGGGGGGGGGGGTCAGATTCCGATGGCGGACTAAAACTCCCATTAATTTCCCTAAACCAAAATTCCAGTGAAGAATTTTTTTTTCAATGTTTATTTATTTTTGGGACAGAGAGAGACAGAGCATGAACGGGGGAGGGGCAGAGAGAGAGGGAGACACAAAATCGGCAACAGGCTCCAGGCTCTGAGCCATCAGCCCAGAGCCTGACGTGGGGCTCGAACTCACGGACCGCGAGATCGTGACCTGGCTGCAGTCGGACGCTTAACCGACTGCGCCACCCAGGCGCCCCTCCAGTGAAGAATTTTTAAGACCCAAATCCA
Organism: Felis catus; assembly: GCF_018350175.1. NCBI lineage: Eukaryota > Metazoa > Chordata > Mammalia > Carnivora > Felidae > Felis > Felis catus. The sequence goes on from NC_058374.1 coordinate 6,962,733, forward strand.
CGCAGTAGCAGCAAGGTTTTGGAAGGTAACAACACAGATGAGTAAAAAGTGACTGATTTAACACAATCAACAGAACCCATCTCGAGCCTTCGGCAGCAAAGCTGAGAACCAATGCAGGGCAGACAGCAGCATCTTCGAGAGACTCAGCAAATGGTCACACCACATATGCCTAAAACTGGGGGTGGATGGGAACCGATGAGGGAAGAAGCTCCCTCCTCCACTCCCAAAGACCAACCGTGCTCCCCACTCACCTCTGAAGCGGATGATACAGCTGGCCGCGGGGCTGTGGGTGCAGTGCCGAAACGCCGGCCCCCCTCTCCCCACTCACCCAACAGCACCGACAGCCGGCCTTTGAGCCCTGGGCTGGAAGTCGAAGAACCCTCTGGAAAATCAGCTGAAGAGGAAAAACCACCGCACAAAGAAGTAGCCTTCCAGGGTCACCCACACCCACACAGCTCTCCCTCAGCTTTCTAACCCCCTTCTTACTCAAGAGCAGAAGGTCAAGGATTTGCAGCTATCTTTGTAAAGCCTCCAACAAGAAGACAGGAAACAATCCAAAAGCAACATGGAGGAACTAAATTATTCAGGGAGGGGGAAAAAAAAAACAAACTTCTAAAAGTCAGTAATTCCAACAAGATAAACTCACGCGTCCATGCTGTGAGAACAGGAGGCTATAAACACAGCATTCAGCGAAGACACACCAAACAAGTGCTCGTAGAAACAGGACGGCAAAAGTAAGTTTCAGGAAACTTCTCACAGTGGAGCAAACAGACAAGGAAGTGAAAAATAGAACTGAAAGGAAAAGAAGCAGGGGGTGGAGGGTAGAGGGAGAAAGAGAGGAGGAGGCAGGAGAAAGAGAAGGAGGAGAAGGAAGGGGTGGAGGAGGAGGGGGAGGAGGAGGAGGGGGAGGAGGAGGAAAAAAACCAGCCCAGGAGAACCACATCCACATGCTCACAGATCAAGGGAGCAAAAGGGAGGTGGGAGACATCATTTTAAAAAAGAAACATCCCCCAATTAAAGGCCTGAGTTCCAGCCAGCATACTGGAAGGAAACAGATGCCCACCAAGGCATTCCTCTGTGAAATGGCAGAAAAGTGGAGGAAAATAGAAGATTCCGGAGAAGGGAGGAAAACAATGGAGCAAGACGTCCAAATTCTCGAGAAAACTGATAGTGAGGAGCCTAGAATTCTCTACCCAAACAAACCGCCGGTGAAGCATGAGGACAGAACAAAGACATTCTCACTCACTCAGGGACAAGGGTCCTGTCGGCTGCCATCACGATGATGGCTGCCGTGTTGCACCCACCTTCAGAATCTGAGGACAGAACGTCAAAGCAAGCCAGACCAAGACCGCTGACGGTATCTGGCTCGTGCCGACTGCATACGAAACACGCTCCCAGTGCCTGCTCTAGGCCCAGCTGCCTGCAGCCGATGAGACCATTCCATTGACTTCCCGGAGAAGCCATGTTTGGGCTTCCTCCTGGAACAGCAGTAAGCTACAACGGCAGAAACTACAAACCCACTGGATCCCGTCCATGTTTCTAAAGATGTCCGGCACGTGAAGTTCATGCTACAGCCCTGGAAGATGACCCGGCTGAGAGGAACCCTAATTCTCTGACGATCGGCTCGTGCCTTTGCTGACTCAACTCTCTTGTAAGCTGAGGAAAAGCAAAGCCAACTTACTAACCAAACGCCATCCGGCTATTTCCCCCCAGGCAGGAAAGGGCCTCTTCTGAAACAGGGAGGCTTAGACCTGCTTCTGACTTTGTCAAGGCAAATCACGTAACAGTTAGGAAAACAGACAGAGGCAGTAACACTGCAAAGAGAAAGCGAGGAAGTGATCCCCACAAAACGAGGCAGAGCCCCGAGAGTGCGTGGGGGAGGGACGCGCACAAGGGCTCCCGGCGGTGACTTCTCGTATTCTGCGTTCACCCCTGACCCTGAGCTCCTCACAGATGTATGATGTATTTCAAAACAAAATCTAGTTTGAACACAACCCAATTTATACGTTTAAAATATTCCTAAGGCCACCGCGAAGACAGCGGACATCACCTGCACGGGCCGACAGAGGGCCGCAAAGAGACCGTGGAGCCAGAAAGGAAGAGGAAAAGCTGTTCTTCTTTACTGTCATTATCTTTTCCAGGGGAGAATGTTATCAGGAAAGCAAGAAAGGAAGGAAAGAAGGAAGGGAGGGAGGGAGGGAGGCAGAGGTGAGGAAAGAAGTATTTGATCAGTTAAAAAAAAAAAAAAAAAGAATGCCCAAGATATTGCTTCGTTGCCAACAATCACTACTGCTAACAACCAATTCTTTTTTTTTAATTAATTAATAAATTTATTCTGAGAGACAGAGAGCAAGCAGGGGAGGGGCCGAGAGGGAGAGGGAGAATCCCAAGCAGGCTCCACGCTGTCGGCACAGAGCCCGACTCGGGGCTCAAACTCACAAACCACAAGATCACGACCTGAGCCGAAATCAAGAGTCGGACGCTCCAGGGACTGAGCCCCCCAGGCGCAACCCCCCAACATCCCGTTCTATTTACGCGGTTCGTCTAGCGCAACAGGATCAAAACGCTGTAAAAGTCATCGCTCAATTAAACTGCGGAACGTAATTTTATCCCTGGTTTCAAAAGCGGTCTTTTTAAGTTAAAACCGGTGTTACAAACCGGGAAAAGCGCGGCTCGAGAAGGCACGTGATCTGCTGTGACAGGTTAAAATCCTGAGCCAGGACTTGGGCGTACATAAAATTCAGGAAGCCGATGCCCACGCCCAGGCCCTAAACTCTTCCTGCCCCTGGCACCTAAACACCTTCCTCATGTCATTCCCCACACGGGACATGAGAGGTACTGCAGACAGGTGTCCCCTCGGGACCAGGAAGCCAGTTTCTGCCAGCCGGCTGCGACCACGTTTAGAACTGCCCAAGACTCAGGGTCCACATAAAAACAGCCGTTGGAGGCCCTCCTCTGGCCCGAATGGGTCATCCCTGCCCACGGCTTCATATTAAGTGGTGGGCATGATTTCAAAGCGTTAAGAACCCGGCGATCCTTTCCCACTATGATGTCATTCCCCTTCCGTTAGCACCTACAAGGCCTCGCGCCCAGCAGGTACTCGCACAAATTTCTCGGGCCATCCAGAAAACCAAACCACCAAGAGGCGCATCACTGTCGATTCGTTTTACCCAACAAATACCCAACGAGGCCTGCTACGTCTTCTTCAGTCCCTTTGGTAAAGGGCGAAGGAGGGCAAAGGAGGTGACGTGACTCTATACCAGCCCATTATGGAGAAAAACAGTAAGGCCACGGCAGTTCCAGGAGTGTTTCGTAAGACGAGAATTTGTGAGGATCACAAAGCGCGGTCAAAGCACACAGATAAACACTTGGAACGTCGCGAATGCGGAGCGGCTGAGCTTTTCGAAACTAGCTTTTGCAACCGTGGGGAGCGCCTCGACGTTAAGGAACCTTTCACTCCAGAACTCGCACGGTCTGAGAAAGAATAAACAAGTCGCTACGAACCGACATCTTACCTTAAACACTTCCATCGGCAGAGGAAACTTTGTGGCGTCAATAAGGGATTTTTCCAGAGAACACTTCCACTCAGAGGCCATCTTCAAAGGATAGATTTCTGTATCAACAGCAAACCACAGAAGCGTGTAAGGACTCACATATTCTACTGGGTGGTTCTTCCTGGAATTTTACTTTCCAGGTTTTCAGAGTCACTGGCACACTCAGCGACTGTGAGCACTCACACCCTGCCCCCATAAAAGGCCACCTGCCGAGGGGACTTTCTGACGCTCTGAGCCGCTGCGATCAGACATGAAGAATAAACTTAATAGGGCCCTTCAGGGGACACTGGCGTGCATTCTGGTGGGCATTCTGTAAGTGATTTAATGGCATAAATCACCCCAGCGCCATCTTCAATCACCTGCTGCCCCAAATTCCATGTGAACACCTGGGAAGTCACATCCGCTGATGAAGAACTTAGGACCCGATAAATTTCTAAACTAGACACGACGCTCGCCTGGCATTTTCGGTTATTACGGCCCATTTTTCACTAAACCTCTAAGCCCGCATCTGCTAAAAATAGCCCACGTGAGCCAGGAAATTATTAAAAGGTGAATTAAAATTGACCAACCAAGTTTAATATTTACACTTGAAATGTTGCTAGCACACCCCACGTGGCCCATATTCCACCCCCTCCCCCGCCCCAGGGGGCGGGGGGTGGGGGACAGAGGGATTTACGAATGGAGGTTACTCTGGCCGAATGCAAAACTGAAAGGAAAAAAAAAAAAACGTGTTGAGCCCTGTTTCCACCGATTGCTGAAACTGCAGGGGAATTTTATGATCTGATCTCCACGGATTTAAGACCTTATCAAAATAGGATTTGCAGAAGCACTCACTTGAAGGAGATATGTTTATACCTTCCCTATATCAACCCAGGCTACTCCAGACAGACCGTTAGGACATGAATATGAATTTAAGCACAGTTAAAAGGCAACATTAAGCCTTTGGGGCTGTATTTTTAATTTCTTGCGTGTCTGCTTTTCAGCATGCAGCCATATATTTTGGTATCCACAGCTTCTGAACTCACCTTGAGCCTGAGTGCCTGTGTTTTAGCAGTTTATCGAGTCTTTTCAGGCTACCAGAATTACGAGAGGAGAAAGATGCTGCCGGAAGGAGTCAAGTTATCAAGGTTCAGCCCACTGTCGCTCACTGTCCGTTACGCAAAGTCACGTCAAGGGTTATGAGTGACCAGACGGGCTCTGCTGTGCACACTGCATAACCCTCCTTAACATTTTATTTATACTCTTTCTACCCCTAGGGAATCTTTTTTCCCCAATGTGGCATTTCTATATCGGAACACAAAAAGAAAGTGATTCTCCTTCACAGTATCTGACATGCTCGGGCGGACACAGTGGGGCCCCAGAAAATGAACCAACGGTCCCTCCACCATGCACAGGTGAGGAGGGGGGCACAGGGTCCCACAAAGGACAAAGAAATGGCTGGTCACAGGGTCCCACAAAGGAGGAAGAGGGACCAGTTCAGAGCCTTATAAACTGCCCCATGAGGAGAAGGATTCCCTGAAACGCACCAATGGTTCAGCTCAGGGGCACTGCATTAAAACCTCGGTGAAAGGGAGACAATTGCTCCAGGAAGCAAAGGCTGAGGACACCAAGTGCAGCAGGTCAAGAGCCTCAGGAGGGAAAGAACACACAGGAGCCCAGATTTCCTGAGCAGACAGGAACAAATTCACTGTCCCAGGGATCTGGATGCTGGTCAATAGGGAGTTCAACCTTGGCACGATAGTAAAAAGAGAGCCAAGGTCACGAAAAAGGACGGTGCTGGTCAAAGACAAGACACAAAGGGTGAGAAAAGGCAAGAGAAGGTCCCCTGTGCTGATGCCTGAACCCCTGCTGTCTGCAACTGAGGCATCTGAGGGCTGGGGAGCCCCAGAGATAGAGAAGAGGGGAAGAGAAGAGTGGTTCATTAAAACTATGCAAGACCAGAGCAAAAGCCCCACCTGGCCAGGGCTGGATCCAGACCACCAGAACAGAGCACGGTGATGTGCAGACCCCAGCAGGGATGCTCACAGCCGTTCCCGGCCCCGGCAGGTGTCCCCACACGCTGGCGGGGCACCACTCTGCCCGCCACGCCGTCTCAGAAGGTGTCCCCCCAAAAAGTCATGTTGAAATCCTTCCCCAAAAGTGATGGTTAGGAGGTGGGGCCTTTGGGAGGTCACAAGGGGGAGAGCCCCCACGAACGGGATTAGTGCCCTTATAAAAGAGACCCCCCCAGAGAGCCTCTTCGCCCCTCCCACCATGTGAGGATGCTGAAGGACGGCTGCCCGTGACCCAGGAAGCGGACACCAAATCTGTGGGTGCCCTGATCTCGGACCTGCAGCCTCCAGAACTGGGAGAAATAATAAATGCCCAGTCTGTGGTATTTATTCTCCTAGAGCAGCCTGGATGGACTAAGAAACCCAGGCTCCGTGCGATTTTTGTCTCTGTCCTACAACCTTACGATCCTTTGTCTTCTTTCTGAGGATATTATGATATGGAATTTAACCCCATGGCAAGGCACACTTCTCTTAGAAGGTGGAAATCAAATGTGGTTTTTTTCAGAATGCTCAACCACCTGCAAAAGCTAAACACCTCACGGTTCCAATAAACAGAGAACAATATTCCGTGTGTGTGTTTCATTAGGACAGAGAGGCGCTTGGTTACACCAGCAAGTTTATGGACGATAAATAGCGCCATTAAAAGAACATAAACCATTTTCTTAAAATGATTGTGTTGCAGGTAATTTAATAGAGTGTATCATGTCGATTTCTGTTTGCAGGGAAGTAATAAGCAATTAAAATCTGGCCTGACCCATCTTTAACTAGAAGCCTAAGTGGAAATGAGGCGCTCGCCCTCTGAACGTTTGGCCGGCTCTTGCGAGGCGAGGGCTAGAGAAAACAGGAGGGGAGCAGAGGACCACCAGCTCACAGCCTCCGACTGAAGGAAAGCCTGGAGGGGTGACCCCCCCTTTTCATGCACCCTGCAACGACCACCCCTTCCTGTCTCACCAGTGAGCAAAGACTGGTCTATGCTTGCTTCCAGACACTGGGAAGCTGCAGACGGAATGTTGGCGTCTCCCCAAAATTAATACGCTGAAGTTCTAACCCCCAATGGGATGGTGTTTGGAGATGGGGCCTTCAGGAGGTAATCAGGGTTAGATGCGGTCATGAAGGTAGGGTCCCCATGATGGGAGGAGCACCGAGCTCTCTGGTCTCTCTCTCTCTTTCCATGTGCACATAAAGAAGAGGGTATCCACAGAGGAGGAAGTGGGCTGTCCCCAGAACTCAACCCTACCAACACCCGCATCTCGGACTCACATCCTCCAACACCACGAGAAAATCATCTGTGTCATTTAAGCCCTCCGCGCATTTTGTGTGGCCGCCTGGGCTAACTAATACGGAAAGCGACAACCATCTTTGGATGGGGAAATAGTTCAGAAATTTCCAGACTCAGGAAGACAAAGAAAAAAAAATGGCTGCCATAAAGGTGGTGAAGGCAAAAAAAAAAATACGGAAAAACATCAAGAGACAGAGATGCAAAAGGCCTCAGAAGGTTTCCTGTCCTTAGTTTTCGCAACAACACATAAGACTCTACCTCGCTCTTTGAACATCCAGAAACACGAGAGCGGGGGGGGGGGGGCCTCTAAGAGACCACTGACCTCAACAACCTTCTCAAATTTCCTAGAAACCCGAATAGAACCACACAACTCTGATCACAGAACGAGTATCTCGAAAACGCCCACCGCTTGCGGTATCTTGTCAACGCTCCACAGCACGGCAAATGTACAATGACCCCCATTTTGCAGAGGAGGAAAGTAGAGGGGCTGCCCAGGGCTCTGTAGCGAGGGACAGAAGTGCAAGAAGAAACTGGAACTCAGACCCTGGCTCCAAGTCCACGTTCTTCCAGCTCCGCCCGCTTCTTCGAGCTGGAGCCACACGTGAACTCTTCTAGAGGAACGAAAATCACCGTGAACCCCACAGAGCCATATTCCTGCCCACGGAGTGGGTCCTGGAGCCACGCCGGGTGCTCAACAACAGATCCCAGCAACAGAGAGCATCTCCCTCATCAGGGAAATACAAATCAAAACCACACCCAGATATCACCTCACGCCAGTCAGAGTGGCCAAAATGAACAAACCAGGAGACTGTAGATGCTGGCGAGGATGTGGAGAAACGGGAACCCTCTCGCATTATTGGTGGGAAGGCAGACTGGTGCAGCCGCTCTGGAAAACAGTGTGGAGGTTCCTCAAAAAATTAAAAATAGACCTACCCTATGACCCAGCAGTAGCACTGCTAGGAATTTACCCAAGGGATACAGGAGTGCTGATGCACGGGGGCACTTGTACCCCAATGTTTATAGCAGCACTCTCAACAATAGCCAAATTATGGAAAGAGCCTAAATGTCCACCCACTGATGAATGGATAAAGAAATTGTGGTTTACATACACAATGGAGTACTACGTGGCAATGAGAAAGAATGAAATCTGGCCCTTTGTAGCAACGTGGAAGGAACTGGAGAGCGTGATGCTAAGTGAAATAAGCCATACAGAGAGAGACAGATACCATATGTTTTCACTCTTATGTGGATCCTGAGAAACTTAACAGAAACCCATGGGGGAGGGGAAGGAAAAAAAAAAAAGATGTTAGAGTGGGAGAGAGCCAAAGCATAAGAGACTCTTAAAAACTGAGAACAAACTGAGGGTTGATGGGGGGTTGGAGGGAGGGGACGGTGGGTGATGGGTATCGAGGAGGGCACCTTTTGGGATGAGCACTGGGTGTTGTATGGAAACCAACTTGACAATAAATTTCAAAAAAAAAAAAAAAGAACAACAAAGAGCATCTCTGCTTGATCCGACCCTGTTGTCAAACGCTCCCCTTACTCATCAGGGGCAAAAAGGCTAGCACAGCTGTTGCCATTCTGGGGGAGGTCTCCCCCTCCAGATTGGCGTCCGCAGCCCCAATAATTATTTGGCTCTTGAAAGCTGGACTCGGCTGGTTCCCTCCCTCCCTAGAGACATCCCCAGCTTTTTATTCAGTCAGTTCACCGGACAAATATTCACTGTCACCCACGATGCGCCAGGCACCGGGGACGCAGCACAGAATCAGACACAGATGTTCGGTTAGAGGGGCACTGAGACGCCCTCACGACGGGACCGTCTGAACGAAGCGAGGGGACGGTCAATGCCACATCTGGAAGAATGGCCCCCCGAGGACAGGACGCGCCTCGCAAGCCTGTGGAACACAGAGGAAGCGGAGGTGCAGGGAGAGCCCTCAGAGTGCAGGGCTCCAGGGCTGCGCGGCTGGAGAAGGAGCTCGGGTCTGATCGCAGGCTGCCTTCCGTTCAGCACAGAAGGGAAGCCGCTACCGGCACGATTTCCGGTCCTCTCCCGATAAAGCCTGAACCGCTAAGGCCTTCAGGAAGTGGCTGCCCTCTTCCTCGACCCCCTGGCGTTTCATCATTTTCCGCTCCCTCACCCGGTCTTCACCGAAGCTGGATTCAACCTCCTCCGTCAGCACCCACGTGCCCCCCGGACCGCCCTGGGTGTGACACGGGGGGGGGGGGGGGGCTTCTTCCCCTCTTTCCGTCCTCCCCCGACCTGTCTTCTGCAGCTTGAGCCAGAGATGGGAAGACACAGGGAATGCAGCCTCCTCTCTGCTAGACGGTCTACGAGCAGCCCCCTTCCCTAGCGTTTTTGAAAACTAGCCAGCCACTTTCTACTACTCCTTACTTCTGCCTTGATTGGTACTGAACGGTTGAGAAATCTCATGCCCTTTAACAAGTAAAAAGAGTAAGTAAAGCTGAAGGGTGGGCCACGCTTCGTGTTGGCGAAGGTGGCAGTTAGTGGGGACACAGCACGGCGGGCGTGGAGGGGTGGGTCTGCAGGGCTTACTCTCAGGTGCACCCTGAGCATCTCTCCTCTCCCCTCCGCCCCACGCCTCCAAATCCCCTCCTTACTGAACAGTCAACACTTCTCGTCTAGCTAAGGGTGTTTGGCAATAAGAACAATAGCTAGTATTTTTATGCAAGCCGGAAATTTTCTTCCCACCTGTATTTCCGTTAAGGAAAGAGCACCGCCGTGTAAGTTTCGAGTCCCTCTGGGTCTTGAAATTGATTTACACAAGCCCAAAGTACTGGGTTCGGTTCGCGTGTATAAGACACGGGTGCCCTACATTTACAGCAGCATGATCCACGACGGCCAAAGGATGGAGGCAGCCCAAGGGTCCACCAATAGGTGAACGGATAAAGAAGACGTGGTTTCTATATGCAATGGAGTCTTACTCAGCCGTAAAAAAGGATGAGACCTTGACATTTGCAACAACACGGATGGAGCTGGACAGTATTATCCTCAGTGACGTAAGCCAGTCAGAGAAAGGCAAACACCATACGATCTCACTCATGTGTGGGATTTAAAAAACAAAACAAGGGGCGCCTGGGTGGCGCAGTCGGTTAAGCGTCCGACTTCAGCCAGGTCACTATCTCGCGGCCCGTGGGTTCGAGCCCCGCGTCGGGCTCTGGGCTGATGGCTCGGAGCCTGGAGCCTGTTTCTGATTCTGTGTCTCCCTCTCTCTCTGCCCCTCCCCCGTTCATGCTCTGTCTCTCTCTGTCCCAAAAATAAATAAAAAACGTTGAAAAAAAAATTAAAAACAAAACAAAACAAAACAAATGAGCGGGGGGGTGAGGGGAAAGGGGAGAGGCAGGGGAACCCAAGAAACAGACTCTTAACTATAGAGAACACAGTGCTGGTCACCAGAGGGGAGGCGGGTGGGGGATGGGGAAACTCGGTGATGGGGATCAAGGACACACTTGTGATGAGCACTGGGTGATGGAGGGAATGGATGGATCACGAAACTGTGCACCTGAAACTAATATTACGCTGTATGCTAACTAACTGGAATTTAAGTAAACACTTAAGAAAATAAAATAAAACTCAGCTACTATAATCGCCACCTCGCGTGCTGTTCTGCTGCATGAGGCAAGGGAACCCAGCTTTCATCTTGCATGAAGAACCTCATCTGAAGAACTAAAAGCCACCCTTGAGTGTCCTTTTGCCTTTTATTTTCCTCTCCCCATACAAAACCTCTCTTGCCAACAATTTAAATGTTGAGAAAATAAACTGCTTCACGACGAAGGCCTCCTCCAAATTCTTTAAGGACACCCACGAACTCTTCACTGGAATGGACAATTCGTGTCCAGAAATTCACTAAGACCGGTAAACACAATTTATTCTTGTCTTATAAAGACATTAAATTATCTAAAAGAGACAGAGAGAGAGAGAGAGAGAGAGAGAGAGAGAGCTCTCCTGTGCAAGTATCTCCTAAGTTTCTATGGTGACACTTTCCATTATTCTTGCTTTGGAGTATGAGTCCCCAGACTTCACAGCAAAGAACACTGCACAGAACCTAAGAGGCAAGTAATAATCCTTTGCTATAAATGTTCACACTGGCAAATATAGGGATCTCCTAAAATTTATAAAGCAATTAGATACTAAGCTAAGATTTATACACCCGACTTCCCACACAAAGTAAATTTCTCCTGCCAGGTTATGAATCCCAAGGCAAATGTGAGCTTAGATCTTTTCTCAACACTGACAGGCCCTTTGTTTGTCATCAGAGTCCAAAATTACTCAGGGTATAAATGGATTTCCTGGCTGCTTCTCAAAACGTTGACAACAATAATACTAATAAAATACCATGTTATGGGTCTATATGCCTGTCAAACTCAACATAAATGCAAATACATGACATACAGAACCAGGAACTTTTTTTTTTTTTTCAATTAAAGCCCTTGAGTGACAGAAGGGAGGAATGTTAACTCCTTCGCTTCACGGACTCAAGACGGGCACCAGCACCTAATATGGCAGGAAAAAAGATCTCTGGCAATTTTAATAAAATACTTGGCTCTCTGCTTCCAGTATATCTGGTGAAACGGACCAGGATGAAAAACAGAAATTTCTGGAAGACAATAATATTTCTACCTTGTCATCTTTAATTCCATATCCAACATTTTTTTGTTCTGAGGATACCCATTAAAAAAACTGGTAAGGCCAGTATGGGCAGCAGGGGGAACGGGAAGAAACGGGGGGCAAGGGGCCATCGCCCTTCAAACTAGATGACCTTGGACAAGTAGCTTACTCTCAGTCTCAAATTTTCTCTGCTGGAAAAGGAAATATTCACACCAAACATGCAGCACTTTTTTGCAATCAAAACAAATACCACACCAGATGTAAAATCACCTGGCACACAGTGAACGTTCAAGAATGGTCAGCTTGTGAACAGTGAGATTCTCGCCCGGTGAGGTACGTATGGAAGCATAATGCACTACTTTGTCCCAGTAAGTCTGCGTAAAGTCATTTGACGGTGCTTTTGAAGCGAATTAATATCCCTGATGTGCCAGGAAAAAACGTATGACGATTTTCTCTTTGCCATTTCCAGGTCAGGACAGATTATATAAACAAGCATTTGGTTTGGATATTCGGATGGATGGATGGATGGATGGATGGACGGATGGATGGACGTGGGTAGATGGATGGATGGCAAATGGGTGGGAGGCTGGGAGGGTGAAGGGATGGGTGAATGGATGGATAGGTAGGTAAGTGGATGGACAGGTAGATGGACCAATGGATGGAGGGGTATGGATGAGGGGCAGGGTACAGACGAACAGAGGTGGATGAATGAACGAACGGATGAGAGGGTGAATGGATGAGTGGGTGGGTGGGTGGGTGGATGGATGGATGGATGGATGGATGAAGGATGGATGGAAAGACAGAGATTTTGGAACTTACTTCCAAGACCGTCAAAATTCCTAAAGAAAAAGGGAGAATATGACCAAGCCCCAGTCCACTGGGCCTTTCATTTGTGAACCAGGGATTCCAAAGGAACTAGATTAAACTTCACCGCAGCCTCTGCTGCTTTCCCCTCGTAAAGTGTTATTACCTGAGGCCTTGAGTTCCGTTTTCTACAGAAAGTATTCTTAAGTTAAAAGGCTCAAGATGCACGTACACGGACCTGAACAAAGTCTCCAGAGGCGTATCCGGGAAAATACCACACGTTTTTCCCAAGTACTTCCCAGCAGCCTTAGCCTCGGCCCTTACCTGAAGGTGGGTCCATTCTGTACTTATTCTCTTGACACCAACCAACTGGTCGAAGTCTGTAATCCAAGTAAAACAACCACTGGTCATAGGATTCAGTGTCCTCCAATCCCACATAGCGAAGGCGTAATCTTCCTCCAACATTTTCAATCACACTAACTATCCAGTACTGAAAAGGGTTGTGAGAGTCCTGAAGTTCTATTAAGGAATCAACTGTAATGAGGTCTATAGGGCCTTTCCCTCGCAGAGGCTGTTTAAACAGAAGCAAAACTCCTTATTTTAAACTTTATGTTGAGGTTCTCATGGAAACAGATGACAGCAGAAGATAATATTTTCTCACACCATCATCCAAGCTATTGGCAGACAGTCTGGCGTTTCCCTCCTCCCCCCTCCTTTCCGCGCCCACGGCCCCGCCCCTGCCCGCTTCCCCCCCCCCCGCCCCCCGCCACACACTTGCACATTTCACCCAGCCCTCTGCCCGACGACACTCGCAAGTAAACAGAACATAACAGTTTGCGCTCTCGTTCTCACCAAACAAATCACCCTTCCCGGATAAAACCGGGTTTGCTCGAAATAAGCATGCTTTTAAGGAGAGTTGCACCCAATTTGCCTCGAGCTGGAAAACATGTGGTAGCGAAATGTCTACTTTTCCCATAGACAGATGTATCCGCTATGGGGCTATCACTTCGTACTGTGCCCCAACAGACATTTATCTTAAACTGGCTACCACTCTAAGGATTAAGACTCTCTCATACTTGTGTGAAGAGGTGTAGATGGCATGTTTATTCCACGTTTAATGATCGGCTACATTCGACAATTAACGTGAAGTTATTTCTACACCTGACCCGACAGTTAGTTTAGAGACGATATATAATTACGGCCCCGTATAAGCAACCCTCTCAGCGTAAGTTAAGACGTGAAAAGGGTGTTTGTTCAGTCAGCCGTGAGGGCAAATACATTAAAAAAAAAAAAAAAAAAAAAAAAGAATGAACAGAGAAAGACAATTTGTCCTTCTGAAAGGGTGAAGAACCATCATTTTGATTTGTTAACCAAACAATTGAATTAAGAGCCATTAAGATAAGCAAATACATTAGGCAAAATCTTCACAAAACAACACTGGATAACTATATATCACACAGCAGTGCTCCAAAAGTCAATGTCATTGATGAGAAGAGGGAAATTTACGGTTAACGTTAAGAGAATAATGAGTGTCAAAATCCACACCGTATTCCTTGTTATTTACTATGTGTTTCCCCGTTTGGGGCGGGGGGGGGGGGCATTTTTCAAACAGATTTGGTAACTCAGTAATTATTTTTGACAGTGCACTGTCCCTCCTATTATATATGGTAAATATTTAAATGCTTTATCACGAAATTATTGTTAAATGAACCATCAAGGTTGCAGATTAAACTATTTTTTTCCTCAGTACCTTAAAAATACCTTAACCGCACTGAAATACGATTAGCCAATTCTCCCCTTGTTTTCATAAGGGGAAGCTAATTCAATTATTATGTAACACCCGTGTGTTATCATCATGAGGGTATACATCCAAGAACGGAGTAGTCAATGGAACCACTTATCGGTATACCCCAAGACTACACCAGAGCACGTATATTTAGTGGTCACCTCCATAAGCTCAGTTATTCCACGGGACTTTATATTCACTAATATAGGATGGAGACTTAAATGTACAGGAGAGTGGAAAGATATCCTAACGTTATTATTGAAAGACGTGAGGCAAATTTTCCACTTATTGACTGGAACACAGGTGAAGTGTCTTGAGTGCCGTAAGATTAACCAAAGCAACTCATGAAACAAACAGGAAGTGAGGCCATTTGGGTGGAGACATCCGCACATACACATGCACCTGCCGAAGGATATATGCAAAGGCGCTCATGTAACTGTCATGCTTCAGACACAGAATAGCTGAATAACAACAATACATACACCTTCCAGGAGGCTGGCGGGGGCCGTCCGGGAACCAGTCAAATCACGAATGAGGAATTCTGTCCAGTCTGTGTACTTCTCTTTGATTGCTGGCAAGACAAAAGAAGAAGAAAAAAACAACAACAACACTTCAACACAGCAGGGGAGTGTCCGAGAAGTGTAACATCGCAGCACTTCCCAGGACACGCGCGTGTGGTTTTCGATACTTTTCTTAATTTTAAGCACCAGGCTTCAGTTCTAAAACGAAGACAAGAAATCTGTCATCAGCGGGTGACTTCATGCCTCCGGTGGGCCTCGATTTTGCTGGCTATCCAGGGGGCTGAAGAATACGGGGCCCTGTTGTCTTAGCATCCATTCAGAAACTTCCGTGGGCAAAAAGAAGATACTGTCAAGCACAAAATTGGGGAGGTTCCAAGAAGAAAGGGATCCGCGAGGGGCAGAAGACTCAGGTGGAAAAACAGCCGCAGGCTCTGAAGGACAGGAAAGGTTTTACAGGTGGAGAAGAGGAAGAAGGGATTTTTGGACTGAGAGAAGGAGCTGAGGGGAGGCACAGGGAGGGAGACGTGGAGGAGGAGGCAGCGTCCAGTCCGGGGGGGGGAACGGTGACACACGCCACGCGGCCGCCCAGAAAGCCAGCATGATTACTGAATAAATGGGAAGTCGCTGTATAAACTGAATCTGAAAACAGCATAAAGGCTCGGATGGAAACAGAAGAGGCTAATGGCAGAGAAACCCAAGAGGAAGCTAGTGCAGGTCTCTAAGTACCAAAGTGATGGCGCCCCAAGCAGTGGGGACCACACCCAGGACAAGGAAGGACTTGGCCGAGACATCTCTGAACAAAGGAATAGCAGAGGCGGAAGTCAACAATCAACAAGCGCTTAGAACCCGAGACTTAAGGAGCACAGCATTCCTGGCCTAGCTCCCAAATCGAAGATGTCCAAAGGCTTTGCCAGCTTACGTCCACAACCAGGAGAGGCCCTGGACCTTCCCCGGGGCATCACAGGATTCACAACACCAGGAACAGAGGGCAGCGAGCCTCAGATCCCCATCCGGCCACTCTGTGGATCCCACGGAGAGCCAGCCGGCCCCGGAGCCCGGCCGAGGATATATTCGCTACTTAGCTTTCATGAGTTGCTTGTGCTCTGCAAAGGCACGAGACAACCATTTCTTGCTCAAGGGGCGCCTGGGTGGCTCAGTGGGTTGAGTGTCCGCCTTCGGCTCAGGTCATGATCTCCACAGTCTGTGAGTTCGAGCCCCGCGTCGGGCTCTGTGCTGACAGCTTAGAGCCTGGAGCCTGCTTCACATTCTCTGTCTCCCTCTCTTTCTCTCTCCACCCCTCCCCTGCTCACACGCTGTCTCTCTCCCCCTCAAAAATAAATACACGTTAAAAAAAAAAAAGTGCAACAATCATTTTTCAATGCTATACCCATTTCTAACTTAGCCCCTTGCTATATACAAAATGGGTTGTGTCCCCCCAAATTCATATTGAATCCCAACACCCAAGATGACTGCGTTAGAAGGTAGGACCCTCAGGAGGTAACTGGGTTTAGAATAGGATTAGTGCCCTTATAAATGAGAACCCAGAGAGTTTCCTGGGTCCTCCCACCACGTGAAATTACTACAAAAGACACCAACTATGAACCAAGAAGTAGAATCTGTTGCCGGCTTATCTGGATCTTCCAGCATCCAGAACTGTGAGAAATACATTTCTGTTGTCTATAAGCCACCCACTGTGTGGTATTTTTGTTACAGCAGCCTGCATGGATGGAGACAGCCCTCCTACACGCCTGAAATTACTGACAAGACCAACGAGCAGTGGCATACGAGACAAATGGATTAAAAATTGTATTCACCTTATGCTTTACAAAGCCCTTTAACTTACTCTGTATCTTTCGATCATCATAACAAGGCTCTGAGGAGGATGTTCTTAAACTAACTTTTTCCCAAGTTCACAGAAAAAAAACAAACGTCAGACTCAACCTCAAACTGAAGCACGCAGATGCCGATCTTACTAGGAATCTTTCCATGAGACTCTGTGATGCTCAAAGCTTGTGCATAGGGATAGGTCAGTACTCTAAATTGCAGGCGTGATAAGAGATAATATGCAAATGACTGTCTAAACAAAAGTTTCGAGATCAGGACAATATACAAACGCACACGGTCAAGATGTATTTCCTTACAAAAGAAGGACAGGCAGCGTAGTTGAGTGAAAAATGGTCCTGTACTTGACAGAATTTATGTCCGTATCCACTACGAGAAGAAAGTGCAGTTTTTCATGTAAGGGTTGATTCTGACTTCCACACAATCAAAGTTAACATTTCAGTTAAAATGTTTTAAATATGTCATCACTCTATGAAGACATCATAAGAGGCTGAAATTTAAGGGGGCTGAGTCATCACAAGAGAACACTAGGGACGGCTCTGAAATTTACACCTTGTGAACCGTCGACTCCAGAAGCCCTACGACTAGCCATTAATGTTTCTACACGAGGCTCCGAAGCAATCTTTTATGCGCCACGGAACATCCGGACAAATTACTCTCCGTGAAAAATGTATCTTAGCTGTAAAGATACGCCGACAATTTTTTATTAAAAAGCAGTAAGGAAACAGTTCTCAGGAATACCGTTACTTTTCAAAGAAAACCTGTTTCGGTCAACATTTAGTTCTCCAAATTCTAAATGCTCCAATGGAAAATCTATTCCAGAAAATACTGCCATATATAAAAACACTATGCATACCCGGCTATGATTCTCAGTCAATAGATTTATTTTAAGTAATCTTCAAGTCCGTTAAATTCTAGTACAATAAAAACGGCCCAGAAATTCCTTAGAATTCATTGCAATAGAAATTGATCTGTATTTTCCTATGTGTCCATATAAGTTTCTAATTAGAAATTTTAAGACTGTAAAAGACTTGCATATTTTCATTTCCTACAGAACATCTCTCTGCAAAGACTCAAAATCAACTAGCATGGACGTAAGAACAATCTTTCTCACACGGAATAACGAATTTCTGGCCCCATGGTCATTACCTTTTCCTTCAGATGCTCTACACCTTCAAGTTCACAAAACCTACAACCTGCCCCACACCCAGTGACATCAAATGTGGACTCTACAGAGAGAAAGAAATGATTAATAAAGTAGGTGGATCAAAGTCTGTCCACAACCCTGGAATCATTTCCCCACGTTTTTTAACTTACACAGAGACACTCCTAAAAGTTCATAAGAAGACGCTTTATTCATAAGAAGACTAAAATCAGGATCTTTTGACAACCTTCTCATGAACATGTATTCAAGATTCTATTCAGTTTTAATATTATATAAACTTAGTATATATAAAATATATGTATATGTATATATATATGTATATGTATATGTATATGTATATGTATATGTATATGTATATACGTGTGCGTATATACACACCCATATATATTATCCAACACTGCTTTTTTAAAAATCCAAGTTACACCTCATGTTAACACCTCACTCTGGGGAGGAACCCACATCTCACTGAAGGAAACAACCACGAACGTGAGTTTCAGAAAAAGAAAACACGTGCGCCCACGCACACGGACATCTTTTGTGAAGACATTTAGAGACCGCCCCAGATCCCAGAACGGCGAGTTCCAAATAGGGACATCTGGCCAGCTCAGTCGGTAGAGCATATGACTCTTGATCTCTGGGTCGTGAGTTCAAGCCCCACATTGGGTGTAGAGACTACGTTAAAAAAAAAAAAAGGGGTGCCAAATAAAAGGCAGAAGATCACCATCATTTTTTTCCCCAGGATTTGGGAAAACACCACACGTGTTGGACTCCCAGGCCCATCAAGCCCATGTAAACAGAGAGAATTCAATGACCCATGACTCCTCGAGGAAGCTGCCTGTTGTGGACACTGGCTTGTGGGTACACGTTGCCCATTCAGGCAGGTGCTGCGCACTGAGACCCGGGCTGAAGTCAGATGGGCACGCCTCACCTTTCCGTCCGTGTCACCAGCTTCAACACACAGGCCCACGGAGAAGGCAGCCCGGCTACTGTCCTACCTTTCCGCTCCCCGGAAAGATGAGAATAACTACCAAGGAGCAGCAGGGCCGCATTCACTCAAATACACTCCTTTGTCTTAGGGTTTAAACACACACAGGCTTCTTTTGTTCTTTCCGGCAATTTTCTCAGTTCGTTCTTCACCAAAGCTTCTTTGGAGTTCCTTCGTCGGCCATACTTATAATTTGCAATGGCTCTGTCCTGCCCTTTGAGCTTTCCCTTCTTGCACAGCTTTTCTTGGTTTTTGCCCTTTTCAAACCCCCTCGATACAGTAATGAGAGGATTTTCGCCTCCTGTATACCCTGCGGGGGTGTTCTGTTGTGGGGGTGTTCTGATGCGGGGGTGTTCTGTTGTTTCCTTTTCTCCCTCCTTCTCTCTATCAGAGGTTCTCCTGGAGTGCCTGCTGGCCCCTGGTCACGCATCACCCTTACACCGTAGACCACACAAAACCCTGCAGGGGAGATTTTGTCCCGGAGCAGAGGCTTCTGACTCAGAGTGGGTGTTGTGGATCTCCCGTCGTTGAAGCAAACCCCCAAACTAGCCTCTCTGGTTTCCCCCAGACACTTCCGTCCGTTTCTCCAGAGATGAGCCTGGGGGACAGACACGGATTCTGGTCCTCGGTTGTCCCACTAGGGTGGGGACGTAGAGCCTGGGAAGTGTTCTGACTGCAGGCACCCCATTACACCTGGTGAGTCCCAGCCCCACCCAGCGCTGCAGGGACTCCGAGGGCCCCCCGCCAAGGATGTCCAGGGTGGTGGCAGCCCCCACCGAGTTTTGGCCGTCACCAAGCCTTCATCACCTTTCGAGCTGCTAGGAACATTCTGAAATTTCTTTTCTGCACTGGTCTCTCTTCCAATCCTTTCTGTTGTGGGTTTATGCATTTTTTATTCCTTTACTATCATTTTAATGGGGTCTCTGGAGGAAGAAGAGAGAAATAAGGGTGTTCAATCCACAGAAACTCCAGGCTCGCAACAGAACTGGGGCTTCACAATAAGATGTCAGGCGCTGCCTTGGACTTATCAGGAAACTGTTCTTTAATGCTGACTTCACTAAGGCAAGGAGGCAACAGCGGATCTTGAATTATGAATGGAAGCGCTTCTACTTACTATTAAGAGTAAAAGACTATAAAGTTCTTTCCCTTGGAGCTTTTTAAAGGAAAGAATCCACATTAATTTTGCATAAAGGGTTAAATTAAATTGTTCCCACAACCAGAAGAATAGATTAAAATGACTCCACAGGTCAACAGGATTGATCGGCTCCTACCGTGTTCAACGGACGACATTACATACAACTGGGCTTCGAACATGCGGATAAAAGGATTCCTGTCTTCAGAAATAAACACGACATAGATGAAGACGTAACTCGTGAAAAATATCGAAACATTATCTTTACACACACACACACACACACACACACACACACACACACACATTCTTTGGTACTCGCCACCTATGGGTAGGAGGAAAAGTTTCAATTCAACCTTCCAGGGCTCTTTCAGTTGTATAAATATAGTTGAACAATTACCAAATGGAATATCCTTACTTTGCTCTGAAGATCAAGGTTTCACAAAGACATAATCTAAGAGCTGATGGAAGAAACCAACAAGAGAGTCATGACTGTAGGTCAAAACAGAAACCACGAGTGGTACAAGGCTCAGAATATTCTACATGATGAAAACATGGAACATTTAGGCCATGATACTCATTAAAGCCTTGGTCAGTATTGCGGCGCCTGGATGACTCAGCCAGGTAAGCGTCTGACTTGGGCTCAGGTCATGACCTCACGATTCGTGGGTTCGAGCCCTGCGTCGGGCTCCGTGCTGACAGCTTCGAGCCTGGAGACTGCTTCAGGTTCTGTGTCTCCCTCTCTCTCTCTCTCTGTCCTTCCCCAGCTCGCACTCTCTCTCTCTCAAAAATAAACATTAAAAAAAATTAAAAAAAAAAAAAAAAACCTTGGCCAGTATTTATGCAGACTCTTAACAAGAAAGGTCTTTGCTACTTAACATTCTACACGTTGCTCAGAATTTTCCTCAATATTGGGAATGAGAGCAGGAGAGCTCCTCTGTGTTGAAATTAGCTTATTACGGGGTCATATGTGACTTCATGGGAGCTACTCCACTGGGCGGCTGTAAGCATTTAATGAGAAAAAGCTTCCTTGCAGTTACGACTCTGGTGGCACAGTATCAGCCCTGGGGAAAAGGGAAGTATTCTTTGATAATGCTGTCCATCATTCCCTCTTTAATGCATTAAAATGTTTATATAACATACTATGTTTTCCTCTAGAAAAACGTATATGAAACATCTCAAAATGGTGGGGTTTTTGTTTTGTTTTGTTTTTTGAGCTAGACCGGGGGTGCAATTGGGGGAGGGGCAGAGGGAGAGAGGAGAGAGAAAGAGAGAGAGAGAGAGAGAGAGAGAGAGAGAGAGAGAATATCCCATGTGTGGGGCCCAATCCCACAACCCTGGGATCGTGACCTGAGCCAAAATCAAGAGTCGATGCTCCACTGACTGAGCCACACAGGCGCCCCTCCAAATGATGTTTTAATTATACATGAACAGATTTCTGGCAATCCAAATTTAACTTTTAATAAACCTGCACATCAGATCATGGATATAAAATGACAACCATGGGGAAAAAAAAAAAGACACATGGTTGCTATTTTATTAATTTCAAACATTATCATTAGAATAAAATCTTTCTTCCAGAGCGTGATGATACTTTTTAGCCTTCTCATCCCTTAACTGCCTCTCCCCACGTTGGATATTAACGCTAATTCATGCTAACGATCGCATCTTCAAACACTGACAAAGTGGTACCGGAGAAGAGAATCAAAATCTGCCTTATGGAAAGTAATTCTTAATGTAAACCGTGACGGGAATCCGGTTCACTTTTAGCTTCGGCTCCTGCTTCCTCACATTATTATAAAACTGATCACCTGCTACCTGGCGGTAACATGCAATCGCTCTAGTTACACTCCGCAGTCACAGCCTTAACACAATAGGATACGTCATGCGCGAAGACAGGCACTGGCTCAAGTTTGAGAACAAGACCAACAGTGAATAGGTTACACGATGCTTCCGTCCTGAATGCAGACACACAGCTACTTAATTTTTAGTGGACGCCACCGAGAGGGCGACCGATCCCGTGGTCTGCGTGTCGTCCACACCCAAACCAAACCTCTGCTCTCCGTGGCATGCACGAAGGCACATACACGCAAGAAGTCGAGCACGCGTGAGATAATCCTAACACCCAGAATTCCAGCCAGGTCTCTTCCCGTCGACACTACAATCCGGCTGAAGCAACAGCTTTGCAACCTCACTTCCCTTGTAGTGACGTTACTCCTACGATTCACGCCGGTCACAGCTCCCTGGAAAATGAATGCATTCTAATCAGCTCTCATGGTATTTTATTCCCCTGTTTCAATGAGGCGAGGACTTCAGGATGTCTCGATGTGCAGCAATGCATTGTTGAGGGGATGGCGGGAGCTGCACGATACTCGAGGACAGGCCGTGCCATCCAGGGCGGGGGCAGCAGGGAGCGCCTCGAACCGGCGACACGCAGAGGGAAGGGACGCTTGTCCGAAGGGGCCACCGCCGTCATGTTTGTTCTCCTTACTTAACAACCACCCACTTCCGATCCTGTCACCCACGTCGTTCACCTACCCCACCGTCCCCATCCCTGCCTCCCTCTGACTCCCCGTCTGTGCCCCTCCGAAACCAAAGACTCAGCTCTGCAGCATAAAGAAAACCACTGAGCCCAGCTGCTCCCTACAAGTTCTCGAATGACCCATCCCACAAAAACCGCCCTTGAACTCTAACCAGTCAATACCCTAATTCCTCTGCTCCCCTCCAAAACCAAACCTCAGCAAAGACCTGACTCTTCACTCACCATTCCATCCATTCAATTTCCGCCCCCACGACGACCAAGCCGCCCACTGGACCGCACGGCTGACAACGTCCTCTCTTAAACAAAGTCCTCTCTGGGCTTCTAAGACATCACTTGGATTTTGTTTTTCTTGCTTCCTTCTCCAGCCTTCTCAGTCCCCTTTCACTTCCAACGATTCAGGATTACTCAGAATCTGGTCCTGGGCTGGCTCGATTTTCTTCTCACTCGGTGGTCCTTCCGTGGACAATTTTTATCCACCCACGTGACTTCAATCACAGCCGTGCCCCGAACCGCCAAATTTATCTCTACAAACCACACCTCTTTTCTTTTTATTAGAGTTTATTTATTTTGAGAGAGAGAAAAAGCACGAGTAGGGGAGGGGCAGAGAGAGAGGGAGACGCAGAGTCCAAAGCAGGCTCCAGGCTCCGAGCTGTCAGCACAGAGCCCAACATAGGGCTCGAACCCACGAACCACGAGATCATGACCTGAGCCGAAATCGAGTCGGACCCTTAACTGACTGAGCCACCCAGGCGCCCCCAGACCTCTTTTCTGAGCCTTAGAATCTCAGATTCCACTGCCTGCTTCACAGATTTCCATGGGTTTCTGGAAGCCATCTCATACCTGTCATCCATCAAATCAAGCTTTGATCTTTTAGAGAAATATATTGATTTGTAAGAGCTCTTTATTTATGTCAGATATTAATTCTTTGTTAGATACGGCAGAGCTTTTGACTTTGAATATTATGTTCAACATGAGCCTTTTAAAACAAGGCATGAGATCCTTTCATGCAGCCACTAAATCTTAGAGTAAATTTCAAACTCCCAAACCTGGCCCGATGTCCTGCCTGACTGGCTCTCTCCTCCTCTCGCTCTCCACACTGGTATCCTCTCAACTCTTCCCTTCCAGTGGCCTCATTACCGGCCTCAACACCCTCCTCCGTTGGTGCAAAAACGCCTTCCCCCTCATGTGTCCCCAGCAAACTCCTGCCCTCAACCATAACTCCCTCATGGGTCCTCCCTAACTTCCAGGATCAGCTGTCCTGCCTCCTGGAGTCCCAGAGCCTTTCCGTTCACAGCCTGAACACAACGTACAATGACACGTCTGTACTCATTTGCCTAATGACAGTCCCTATCTGCCTGCCCACTCCATCCGCGCTCAACACACCCAGTAACAAATGCATACAGCAGGTGTTTCATAAAGTCCGTCACGGGAAGTAAGGGCGGACGGATCCGATGGCTTCGGAAACCGTGTCTGTTTTCCTAATCTCGTGTGGAAATACAACTTGTCGGATTCCGACGAAGAACCACCGTTTCCATGGATATTACACAGACCTTTCACTAAAATACGATTTAACGCCATAGCACGCCACAAGCGTGCACAAATGAGCTGCAGTTTCCTTCATTTGCCCGGCTTGCAACGGCTCATGTGTGATATTAAGTAATCATTTTAGTTTTCAGCTGTGGCACATACAACCCAGAAAGCCAGAGATCCATCCTTTTAATTAAGCTGGCATCATAAACATCTGAGGAGGTAGGGCAGACATTCGGCATTTCTCTGGAGCTCTCCTTCTGAAGGAGCACCCGCTGCAGCCCCAGGCAAAGGCATCACCCAGAAGTCAAAAACAGACAAGGTCGTGCGCATCCAGGCCTCAACTGCTCCCCTGAAGTTCCCAACAGCCTCCCAGCGCCACAGACAACCAAGACTTCCAAAGCAAAAGCCAGACAGATAAGAATCATTTAGGACATTCTCGAGGTAGAACTCAAATTACTCCACACCGTGTCTTTAAGAGCCTAGAAGGCAAAGACATTTCAAACGCAATCACTGCTCCCTGCTTAGAGACATTTTACCCAATAAAACGTGGAATTTCTCCGATTCTAGCACATTCTCTCCAATTCTTCTCTAGCTGCCAATATCTCACTCTACAGGCATTTCTGCGATCGCTTCAAACGCGTTCCTGCCTTTAAAGAATATTCCTCCAAAGAGTCACTTTTTTTTTTTCTCTCCACTAAGAAAAAACTTCCTACAGGTCTTTTATTAGCTCACGCTGCAGAGAAAGTGTCGGGACTGAATTGACATATCACAAAGGGCCAGGGCTCCAAGTTCAATGGAATAAGACACTTTTTTGTTAAAGACTTTTTTTCACAGGTATCTCTCTCCCACACATACTTGACTTATTTCTTTCTGTAAAGTTACTTTCTTTGCTGCAGCGAAATAGCTTCCGTTGAAAATTTTCCCAAAGCTTCCCTTAGGTGTAAGCTTTTAAAAGAAAGGGAAAAAAAACAAGCTTGCATAAAATTTACATTAACGTGCCCTCTGCATATATCTCATTGCATGAGCCGGGGAATCTTTAGACGATTTGCACAATTGCTATCTGTTATGGTTTTATTTCACGTGTGAACGTGCCTGGGACACAAGTGCCCAGAGACCTGGTCAAATATTAGCCTGGATTTTTCTGTGAGGATGATGTGGGATGAGATTTACACTGAAATCGATGGACTCTGAGTGAAACAGACTGCTCTCCCTCATGTGGGTGGGCTTCACCGAATCAGGTGAAGGTTTGAATAGCACAAGAGACTGACCTCTCCAGAGCACGAAAGAATCATGATGAACCGAAAGAACTGAATAAAGAGATAGTTCATGTTCACGGATAGGAAGACTGGATATTGTCAAGATGTCAGTTCTTCTGGAGTTCCTGGGTGGCTCAGTCGGTTGAGCGTCCGACTTCAGTTCAGGGCATGATCTTGCAGTTCGTGAGTTCGAGCCCCGCGCTGGGCTCTGTGCTGACAGCTCAGAGCCTGGAGCCTGCTTTGGATTCTGTGTGTGTGTCTCTCTCTCTGACCTTACCCGACTTGTGTGCGTGTGCACATGTGCATCCTCTCTCTCCCTCTCTCTCTCTCTGTCTCTCTCTCTCAAAAATAAAGAGGTAAACATTAAAAAAAAAAAGATGTGGGAAGCCTGGGTGGCTCAGTCGGTTGAGCATCCAGCTTTGGCTCAGGTCCTGATCTCACGGCTCAGTTCGTGAGTTCAAGCCCCGTGTCGGGCTGTGTGCTGACAGCTCGGAGCCTGGAACCTGCTTCAGAGTTTGTGTCTCCCTCTCTCTCTGCCCCTCCCCTGCTCAGGCTCTGTCTCTCTCTCAAAAAGTAAACATTAATTTTTTTTTTTTTTTAAGAAAGATGTCAGTTCTTTCAAGATTGGCTCTACAGATCCCATACGACCCATATGTTGGACTGCTAGGAACGTCTCTTAACCAAGACCCCAACAGTGAGGTCAGTTTCCTCATCCCAGACAGGCCTGTTACTACAGTTCCAATGTGACTAGTTACTATATCCCCTAAGACAAAGATTCTTAACCTGTGCCCATACAATTGAAAACACAACTGTTCCTTTCAAAGGAATCAACGTGGCATCTTTCCCCAACCCAGCAGATAGGAGACCCTGCAAGTCTGATTACAAAACAGCTACAGAGAGTTCGCTGTGTACCAAACACTAAGCCAAATGCTTTCGCACGCAGCGCCTCAGGGAGTGCTCCCCAAAAATCCAATGGACGAGCTATTCTAGTCCCCGTTCAACCAGTGAGACTCAAAGCGATGAGGCAGGCCTATGATCGGTCACAAATACACCAAAGAATGCATTTCCAACAGACAGGCGTCTCTCAATTTACATGCTATGTATAAAACGTCAATCTTAGAATAACCCCTCCAAACGTACGTATTGCGTAATCATGAGAATAAAACAGATGCGCAACACAAATTATTTCAGGAATCTAGGACATAAACACAATTACTCAACAAAACTTTAGATTCTGGGTCAGATTCCTCAAAACTCCTTCTGTGGGTCCACTTTAAAAGATTCATAAGGCCGGGTGAGTCAATTTTAAATGATTTAAAACAGAAGTTCCTGGGGCACCTAGGTGGCTCAGTCAGCTAAGCATCTGACTTTGGCTCAGGTCATGATCTCGTGGTCTGTGAGTTTAAGCCCCACATCGGGCTCTGTGCTGACAGCTCGGAGCCTGGAGCCTGCTTTGGATTCTGTGTCTCTGTCTCTCTCTAGGAGTTAGTATTTTTTCATTAGTATTTTTCAATAGTATTTTTCTGAATACTAATGAAACTCAAACTCTCCTCTACCAACAAGTCCTATGAAAACACTGAGATACTCTGAATTATCCCAAAGCGGAACGTCTTGGCAAAACAGAGACCTTGGAAAACATGCGCTTAACGACAGGATTGGGGCATCCGGGTGGCTCAGTCCGTTAAGCGTCCAGCCCTTGATTTCAACTCAGGTCACGATCTCACAGTTTGTCAGTTCAAGCCCCACATCGGGTTCTGAGCCGACAGGGCAGAGCCTGCTTGGGACTCTCTCTCTCCCCCTCTCTTCCACTAGCACTCTGTCTCTCTCTGTCTCAAAAATAAATAAGTATTTTAAAAAAAGATACTTAAAGAAAGCTAAAATTAAAACTAAAACCGAAGTCCCTGTTTACCCCAACCACCACACCTCATGAAATGTTACTTCCGTTAGAATGAAATATTTAAAAAGAGTAATACTTCGTGAAAACACCTCACTGAAGATTACTTTCTTAATGTACAGATCTGATTAACATGCTAATTACAATAATTAAAGGCATCTTTAATTACCCCTCACTGAGAGTGTGTCAGCGCTGAATGTGAACCGTAACACGAGAAATGCAACGCAACGATTCTATCTGTAAGCATCTGACTTGAGATCTGACATACTTACGATACGCAACGAAATCCCTCTCGCTACAGCAAAGGTGAAGAAGATTCAGAGTATGTTCTTCGAGAGAAGAGGCGTGATTCATACCTAATCAGTTAGGTCCAAACGTAAGTGCCAATAGCTTGCAGGCATTCTGTCGGCTGACCCAGCAGTCATGCCTCACTGTAAAACATGGCCCCAGATGTGGGTCAATTCTTTCAACCTGCCATTTTTCTGAATACTAATGAAACTCAAACTCTCCTCTACCGACAAATCCTATGAAAACATTTGAGATACTCTGAATTATCCCAAAACAGAACGTCTTGGCAAAACAGAGACCGTAGAAAACATGCGCTTAACAACAGGATTGGGGCGCCCGGGTGGCTCAGTTGGTTCAGCGTCCAACCCTTGATTTCAGCTCAGGTCATGATCTCACAGTTGGTGAGTTCAAGCCCCATAATCAGGCTCTTTGCCAAGAGGGCAGAGCCTGCTTGGGATTCTCTCTCTCCCTCTCTCTCTCTCTCTCTCTCTCTGCCCCTCCCCGGCTCTGTCGTGCTCTCTCTCTCTCTCAAAATAAATAAGCTTTAAAAAATAGGATTTATTATCCAGTTATCGTAGAATTAAATGCTTTCCATTACTACATTACATGAGAACATTTTTACCGACGGTACATTTCTTAAGCATGCTAGTGAAAAAATATTAGTGACATAGTTTCTTTTTTTTTTTCTCAAAAAATCAAAACACATTTTGCCTGTCTACATTACAATAATCAGTAGTGATCCAAAATTACAGGATGGAATACTGTCTACATTACAGGTCTGCAAGCTGGAAAACAGTCTCAACATAACCTCACTCTTTTACGTGTTTCTTCTCTTAGGAAATTTGTGCTCCGACAACTCCATACGGCAAAATTCGCAGATCGATTTCTCACCTGGCGAAACCAAGGGCAAAGGCCACAACAGATGCCAGGGTCCAACTATCGGGAAGCAACCTAGCCGAGCACCATGAACCAGGTGGGGCCAGCCCCGCAGAGCACAGCGCAGAATGGGAAAGACTGAGTAGGCAGAAGGGTAAGCTCACCAAGGACTTCCGGATTGCCAGAGGCAGCGGTCGGTTCTCAGTCTTACGCTTACTTGACATTGTGGACGGCGTCCCAAATGTCTCATCACTCCCTCCTCCTTACAAAACATTCCTCTGTTGGTGGAGTACATGTTTGTGTGCCTCCCCAAACTTCTTAGGTTGAAGTCCCAACCCCCAAGGTGACAGGATCTGACACCCTTTGGGAGGCGATTAGGTCACAAAGGGACAGCCCTTATGAATGAGATTAGTGCCCTTACGGAGGAGGCCCCGAGGGCTCCCCCACCCGTCTACCCAGCGAGGTGGCCACGAGGGGAAGCTGGCAGTCTGCGGCCCCGCAAGAGGGCCCTCCCCAGAACCACCCACACCGGACCCCTCATCTCAGAAGTCCAGCCTCCAGAAATGGGAGGAAGCAAGCCCCGTCGCCTCTAAGCCAGTCTGCGGTGCTTTGCTGCAGCCGCCCCAGCTGATCAGGACACCTGGCTTCCGGGCCATCAAGCCCTCTCGGTGCACCTCGCTGGGCATCACGCCTCCCCTCATCGGCCAACCTCAAAACACTGGCGTGTCCCAGAGCACAGTCCTAGGACGTCCTCTCTCCCTCCACCCGCTCCGCCCCTGACTGCTCTCATCCAGTCTCCCGGCTTCCAACACCATGCGCCGACAGCACCCGGCTCCAGCACCCACCAGCACCTCCCTCTGTGCCCTAGACCCACACGGACACCTTCCTCCGTGACATCTCCACCGACACCTCGCCTCGACACGGCCAAGCACAAGCGGTTGGTTCCCACCCCCGGCACGCTCTCCCCACACGACGTCCGGACCCCGCGACAAGCGACCTTCCCCAGGTGCTCAGACCAAAGGCCCTGGAGCCAACCCTGGCTCTAATGCTCTCTCTCCCGCCTTCCCACCACATCCCCCAACCCCCAGACGCAAGCACCCTGACACGAGCCACCAGCATTTCTCACCTGGATTATTCCTGCTGCCTCCCCAGAGCAGCCAAAATGATCCGCCTAGGACACAGGCCGTGACCGAGCTCCCGGCTGTTTAAAACCCACTGATGGAGAAAGGCCGGTCTTCACCACGGCCCACTGGGCCCTGCCGGCCCCGGCTCCGATCCTCCCCCGATGCTCTCCCCAGCGCGCACTCCCGCCCCGCTCCGCTGGCCTCCCGGGTGCTCCTCTTATACATCAAGGATGCTCCCGCCTCAGGACGCTTACGCTTACTGTTCCCTCTGCCCAGAACACTCTTCCCCCAGATATGTCCCAGGCTCGGTCCCACACTTCACGCAGGCCTCTGCTCAGATGTCATTCTATTCGGGAGAACTGAATAAATATGTTATAGTTCACTGCTTCCAAACAGGGAGCCTGGGTGGTCAGTCAGTTAAACATCCGACTGCGGCTCAGGTCTTGATTTCACGGTTCATGAGTTCTAGCCCCACGTCGGGCTCTGCTCGGAGAGCACGGAGCCTGCTTGGGATTCTCTCTCTTTCTCTCTCTCTCTCTCTCTCTCTCTCTCTCTCAAAATAAATAAATACATTGTAAAAAAATAACTGTTACCAGGAAAGCTTAATTTTTAGGATCATCATTTGATCTCACATAACTGGCAGCAGAGAATTCAGGCAGTTTGTCCAAGCTCCCTCAAAGGTAACTCAGGGCGCGTGGGGGGCTCAGTTGGTTAAGCGTCTGATTCTTGATGGCAACTCAGGTCATGATCTCATATTCGTGAGATCGAGCCACACAGAGCCTGCTTGCGATTCTCCCTCCCTCTCTGCCCCTCCCCCACTCTCGTTTATTTACTAAATAAATAAACTTAAAAAAAAAAAAAAGTTGGCGTCTCCGTCATGCCTCCCTCCTTCAAGGGTCCTCACCCCTGCTTCTTTCCGAGGCCGCCCACTGACAGGGGAATCTATCTCAACAGCCCTACACTACCAAAGCGGCAAAAACACAGTGGTTCCAAATTGCCTTCAGAGTCTGGCCCAGGGTGGAGTTTTCAAGAAGCAATCTGGTATAGTTATGTGGACTAGAACTTCCACTGAACTTCCACAGGAACCTGGGGGACGGAGCACGGGTCGGGGGAGCAGGGGAGAGTCTGGTCCCAGAGAGACAGCTCCCACCGAGACAAGAGATGGTCTACCCCCAAAATAAGGACTCCAGACACCCTTCCTCTTCTACTCGTGCGGGAGAAACACTTCAGTAATGAGCTCAGTTTGTATCAGTCTTGACTCACTAGGGATGATGTGGGAACTGATTACTATTCATTAGCTTAACCACAGCTGAGAAAGAGCTCACAGCTCCAAAGCGGGCAGTGACGTGGAACCCTGACCCTTGGGTGTCACCCGGGTGAAGTTCCCGCACATGACAAACAGGAGTTGCAATGACTATTCCAAAAACAGAGACACTCAGGCAATTAGCTGGCTCGATTTTTGTAGCCCTGACCAAAAAAAAAGTCTAATGAAGGTGATGAATTGCAAGGAACACTCCATAATGCTAGAATCGTGACTCAAAACCATAAATCAGCTCGTAATTAAAAGGAAACTGTCCAGAAAGAACCAAAATTATGGCACGGCTCTCCCTCCCCAGTGAAGAAAGAGCTGAGCAGTTTCGGTACCAGAAACAATAGCCGTGCTGGTCTGCAGGCAGGAGCCGCCCTAAACGTAGGAATATTTCAGCATCTATTTCTCCCCTCTCTCTGGCAAGACCTTCAGTAACTGAACAGGAAATTTCAAATAAGCCCCTAAGGTTTTGTCTTCTGGGATTTTTAAAACAAACCAACCACCCAAAAATGCTATGATAGCATATCGCAAAGTATTTCAATTTTGCAAAAGGATCAGAATAGGTATAAAAAAAAATGCTGCTTCTGTCACTGTCGGTAATTCATTCTGAGAGCTCGCTATAAACTCTGGCCTCTTTATTACACAAACAGAATTCGTTTGGATCACTGCATGTGGCAGTTTTTGAAAAAATCAGCTGCAAACAGAGCCCGGACAGGTTCCCCAAATTTTCTTCTATCAATTATGCGAGATCAAATTATGCTTGTAAAAATGGGAGTTTTACCAGTAGCAGTTATTTTTAAGCAATGAAATATAACAGATATTAACCTACGGTTTTCTTCCTGTTACGGCAGAGACCGTATTAGATGAGATGGATAGCTGTTTAACAACACAAAAACTATCACATCAGCCTTGGAAGCAGTAATTCTTCGACGTATGTGGGGCAAACAATTTATGCCAGATGAGTAGAGAGGAATAAATTTCCTGCTCATTTTGCCACCATTATTCCTTCCACGGGGAGAAGATCGGATAATTTGAGATTTGAAAAGAAGGGAGTAGATAATGCAACAGGACCTTATTTAAACATTTACTCTCACGACAGCCTGGAATTGACCTGTCAAAAACTCAAAAGCTCTTGCTGATTTTTTGTCACTTTACCCAGTATTTCAATAGCCCTGACACAGTGAACCGCTGAGATTTAAAACCAGCCCCAGGGGCGCCTGGGTGGCGCAGTCGGTTAAGCGTCCGACTTCAGCCAGGTCACGATCTCGCGGTCCGTGAGTTCGAGCCCCGCGTCGGGCTCTGGGCTGATGGCTCGGAGCCTGGAGCCTGTTTCCGATTCTCTGTCTCCCTCTCTCTCTGCCCCTCCCCCGTTCATGCTCTGTCTTTCTCTGTCCCAAAAATAAATAAACGTTGAAAAAAAAAATTAAAAAAAAAAATAAAACCAGCCCCAAATGGCATTCATCTGGAAATGTGTGTGTCTCTTCGAGTAACCTTTCCTAGTTACAACTCTTCCAGTTTTAGACTATTTCTTCACGGATACAAAGAGAAGTGGAATCTTTTCACTGCCATCATCTCAGGGTGATTTTTACGAGTGGTGATATAAGCACAGGCCCGGGGAAGAGCTGGACAGGAACCCGTCTCGTCTGGCCACGGTAGGAGTAAGACGGCACGGGAGTGCAGAAAGTCAATATCGTTCCCTTCTTCCCTCATCGCTGTTCCTTCTTCTGCCCGTTCGTGAGGATCCTGCCTGGACCGACAGAAAGTACCAGGATATCACAGACCCAAGAGCATCAGCGATATCTGCTGTCACAGAGGAGCGGGGGCCACAGAGAGGCTCTCTGCCGCTGCGGTCCGCGAGCAGCGGCAGGAACAAATCACTCGTCAGACGACTTGGTTTTCTTGTGACAGTTACAGGGAGCCCCCAACTTACAGACCAGTTTTTTAATGTTTATTTGTTTTTGAGAGAGAGAGAGAGACAGAGTGTGAGCAGGGGAGGGGCAGAGAGAGAGAGGGAGACACAGAATCTGAAGCAGGCTCCAGGCTCTGAGCTGTCAGCGCAGTCGGATGTGGGGCTCGAACTCACGAACTGTGAGAACATGACCTGAGCTGAAGGCAGGCACTTAACCATAGGTGTCCCACAAACCGGTTTTACATCAAGGGTCTGTTAATAAATCGCTAACGTGTTCTGAGTAATAGCAAAGTCGCCAAGAGGCCTGGCCTACCAGGGCAACATAAAAGCCTACATATATAAAATACACTGAAAAGCTTTTGAACTATGCCTAAATATCATAGAAGTGCCATCTACCATTAAGAACATTTCAATTTTTTAAGTTTATTTATTTATTTTTAAGAGAGAGAGAGAGAGAGAGAGAGAGATGGAGCAGGGGAGGGGTGGAGAGTGAGGGAGAGAGAGAATTCCAAACAGGCTCCGTGCTCTCAGCACAGAGCCTGACACGGGGCTCGATCTCACCAACGATGAGATCATGACCTGAGCTGAGATCAAGAGTCAGACACTTAACCAACTGAGCCACCCAGGCGCCCCCAAGAACATTTTAATTCCATTTATCTATGTCGAAAAGAAATTCCGGAAAGGAGAGAGTATGGAGAAACCAAAGGCAACAGTTGCTAAGGGCTGCCCGGTTACCAACACACATGATTCTGAGTAGGGTGTGAAAGAAAATAGCCTTCGCTATTTACATTTGACATATTTCATTTGTTTACTCGTCTGTACGTATTGCAGATAAGTTACAACTGATTCATTTCCCAACTGACTTAGAAAGCCCGTGTACGTTGATTAAAAATTGGTATTTCATGATGGGCACTAGAACGTTTATTGAAACATACCTGTATCTTAACGTTACGAAGATGCAAAGTGTGACCGATGGGGTCAAAAAAAAGCCACTGAAAGGACCTGAGCCGCCGACAATGTCACAGAGCACGTCTAAGGTGACAGGTAGATAGGGCTCCGGGTCACATCCTTCCCACCACCCGTGTTTTTACCACCCACAAGCCAAGAATGATTTTTATACCTTTAAATGGCTGGAAGAATCAGCAGCGCGTGACATGAAAATTATGTGAAATTCAAACGCGCGTGTCCCATCAATAAGGCGTGGTGTGCTGGACAGGGCCGCGCTCGTTTGGACGGCCTCTGGCTGTTCTCAGGGCGTGACAGTGAGCAGCGTGACGCAGACCAGATGGCCCACGGAGCCTAACTACTGCCTGTAACAGAGACCTCGGGCTGGTTCCTGCGGCGGAGCTCCGGAGGAAGCAGGTCGCAGAGGGGTGGGCGAGCGCCGGTTCGAAAAAGCTTGTGCTTCATTACATTAAGAAATGCTTTAAAGCAAGTATTATCATAATGAACGATAACCCTCCACTCATACAGGCCAACAGTCGTGACAAACAGAAAAAAAATCCGTAAGAAAAGGTCCAAAAAGTGAAGCAGGAAGGGAAAAAGAAAAGGAGGAGGAAGAGAAAATAATGGAAAATTAATGACAGGGAGCCTGGGTGGCTCAGTCGGTTAAGCATCGATCGGACTCTTGGTTTCGGCTCAGGTTACGATCTCACGGTTGGTGAGTCCGAGCCCCACGTGGGCTCTGCGCTGACAGTGCAGAGCCTGCTTGAGATTCTGTCTCTCCCTCTCTGCCCCTCCCCTACTCATGAGCATGCACGTGAGCGCTCTCTCTCTCTCTCTCTCTCAAAATAAATAAACTTTCATGAGCACGACACATGAGCTCTCTCTCTCTCAAAATAAATTAAAAAAATAAATAAAAACAATGACAAAGAAGGGAAAAAGAGAACAACGTGACCACTTGGGGACATCGTGTGCAATGTTCTCAACTGGCAGAGCATCATGGAGAGTGTTGTTACGCTAGTCCCAGCTAAAGGAGCCTGCCATTTTTATTGGGTGGGGGGCGGGGTGAGGGGCCACCAACAGAAATCACCAGCCCTGTCTCCTCATCCAGAAGCCCCCTCCCACTGAGTAGTAAAGACAGCACACTCCAGGGCGACAATTTCCGTGTGCTCTCACGAGTTCTACTCAAAATATCCAACGAAACCTCACTTGCTACTTCGCCACAGGTCTGTATCTGCTTTAACACAACATAAAAATAATGCTTTACATTATTTATCATCCTTCAAAGCAAAGCTCCAAAAGATGCACCACATCCGTAGTACGGCTTTGAGCATGACTGTCACCCAGGTCTGCCCAGTGAGAGGAATTCGGCAACATAAAAAGAGCCGGCGGCCCTCAGTTAAAGACGAGTCACACATTCAAAAAATTGTCCTAAACATCTATCTGCAGTGGTTTGGGGAAGATAACCCAACTCTTGCATGGAAAATAACTAACAAATGTTTGTTTTTTAAAGTGTGAGTCAAATGGATTAATGAGCTGGCAAAAGGTAAGGAACGCTCAGAACCCAAACGTCCACTGAAAGCAAAAATCTAGATGAAAGCTTGCAGCGGGGAGACCATCACTTCCCGGCAGGACATTTGCCCGACTCACTGCAACAGCTTTGTGGTGGAACCAGACAGCCGACAGGCACCAAGGCCCATGCGCTGCACAGCCTCCACAGCCGACTCTCCCCCGGAAGCCAAGCCCCACGGCGCACACCTCCAGGGGCTACATCCTGGGCGGGAGGAGGAACCGGAAATGACCACAAATAACCACCTCGCGCCAGGGGCCTGCGGGAAGCCATCTTGGGCAAAACCTTGGCGCTGACTTTGATGGCAGGTGTGAGTGGGAGGAAAAGGAAACATCCCCTGAGAATTCATAACCACAAACCAGCCCGTGCAACCCAGTCGTCCAAAACACCCGCAGGCCGAACATTTAATTAAAGTGGGTTATTGTCTGACAGAAGCAAACACAAATCTGTTCCCTCTGCAGCCCAACATTTGAAGACATCTCAAAGTGTAAGAAGATATGAGCTCACCATCAATCATCACTCAACAGTAACGATCGTTGTTGCTATTATGAGCACTATTGTTACATTGGGTAACATCTCTTAAGAGCTCACTAGGAACCCACTCCCCAGAATTTAGGACACATATTTATCTGGTGAGTCCTGACAATAATATTATAAGGAAGTACCCCTCATTGCTTCTATTTGACCAGTCAGAAAAGGGCCAAAACATACAATGTTCATTAACAAGATAAAAAGAAAAAAAATCAGACCTTAAAGATTTAAGATATTGGTATTACAGCTGACTCCCGAACAACACAGGTTCAAGATGCACAAGCTCGCTTACACACAGGTATTTTCTCCAGCATATAATGCATAAAACATACAAAATATGTGTTCGTCAACTTTATGTTTATCAGTAAGACTTCTGGCCAACCCTAAGCTATCAGTAGTTAGGCTCTGGGGAGCCTGTATGTATTTTCAACTAAATGGGAAGTCAGTGCCCCTAACTGGGGGTTGGTGCCCCGAACTCCTGTGTCATGCAAGACACAGGACCCTATAAAAATGACCAAGAACATCTGCAGCAGAGGCTGATGAAAATATGGGAGAAAAATTAACCAATGTGGAAGATATGGTCTATGAGAAATCTGTCTGGAATGCTAAGAAGAAAAGAAAAAGAGAGAATGGGGAAGAGGCAATATCTGAAGATAAAATAACGGAGAATTTTTCAGAACTGATAACAAGTAAGAATCCATAACATCAGTAAACTCAATTAAGCCCAACAAAAATAAATAATACATTTAATAAAAAGTAATAAAAAGAAAACTTTGAGAAACATTATAGTGGAACCACAAAACACCAGAAATAAGGAGAATTTTATAAGGAGCTAGAGGGGAAAAGATTGATTGTCATGAAAAGAATGATACTTAGTCTGACAACCGATGTCTCAGCAACCATGAAAAAGCCAAAGAGAACAGAATCACACTGTCAATGCACTACTAGAAAATACCTGTCCATTTGGCACTATATACACAGCAGAAATACTTCTTGGTGGTATGAGAGAAATGAAAACATTTTGCGACAAAGAAATACGGAGTTTATCAACAACGGCCCCGCCCCCACCAACTACAGGAAATTCTGAAGAACATACCTTTTTCAAAGGAAAGGGATCCCAGAAGGAAGATCTAAGATGTAAAACTGAATTACAAAAAAATAACGTGGTAAACATAGGAATAAATCTAAATGAACATTGACTACACACAACAATCACACCAAAAATTAAAAAATATCTAGAATGTCAGGATAAGGAATAGAACTCTCATATTAAAATGTGAGAAATTAAGGGAAATTTTATAACATGAGAGCAGTTATGTAAAAAGATAAGGTTGAAAATTAATGAGCTAAGACTCAATTTTAGAAATCAGAAAAATAAGAAATAGATTAAACCACCCAAAAACAAAACAAAACAGGAACCACAGAGCGCATTCACAAGGCTAAAACTGGTTTTTGAAAGCTAATAAAATTGACAAACGCCTGCAAAGATTGATTTTTAAAAAACGAAGAATGTCAAGAATAAAAAATGTTACATCTACAAATGACAAAGAACTTAAATAAGGTAATACGACAACATGAGCAACTTTTGCCAACATTCTTAAAATACAGATGAAATGCACAGATTCCTAAAAAACCAATGTGTGCGCAAAACTGACTCAAGAAGAAATCGAAAACCAGAATACTTCTATATTCTCTAAAGAAGCTGAGTACCTAAAGAAAATTACCCCTTTATACTGACTATGTTTCCTCCTTCATTAATCCTGATTTTTGTACACAAAATAATAAATAATAATAGAAAATTTCATCATCCTATATCTTACTCTAGGAAAAAATAAAGCCATCAGCTCAACATTTAATGACACTCTTTTTCACAAAGGGAAAAAAAAAACAAAGGCGTTTTAAAAGTATTTGGAAGAAGCAACTGTATGCGATCCATCAAAAAATTTAAAGAGAGTTCATAAATAATCGTTGACCAATCAGCACCTATTATTAACGTATTACAGGTCTGGTCCTGTTCTAGAGAATCACGATCTCATCAGCTGCCTAATATTCGATACACACTTAACTGCAACAGAATTCGGTTCCCTGGGGAATCCAGGAACCTGGATGCAATGTGACCCAGATGCCCGCATGCAATGTGCAGCCACCACTGTTCCCTGAGGTCCACGGCTAGTCCTCAGCAGCTCTGCCCCTCTTCTCAGTGGGTCCCCTGCATCTGGAGGGTTGCATGACTCATTTTACTCGACATAAAGTGAGGCTGTGCCTCCCCTAGGCTCTTTCTTTCCCATCTGCCCACAGAATGCGGCGAGGACATGACCTTATGAAAACGGCAGGGCCACCTGACGGAAAACGCCTGGGTCCATGAAGGAAGCACACAGCAAAGGCTGCCTGCCAACCCACACTGGACGGTGAGGAGAGAAATACAATTACACTGGATCACAGCAAGCTTCTGAGACTGCATGTTATCTGCCATACCTGTCACAGCAGCTCACACCCTATAGGTTTACCCTGATTTCCCTAATATATTTTATAAAAGAAAATAGATTCTCACTTTATTCTTAGATTACAATAATAATTCCTTAAACTTCCTGCAGCTTCTTCCATCCATAGTCATCACTTCAACAAAGGGGACAGGTCTGTAACGATGAAGAACCAATGGTAATTCAGCTAGGAAAAGGAGTAAACGCCCAAAGGCCTAAATATGCTGTTGGTAAGAGGAGAGATATTGACAGTTCACACCAGGGTTTCTCAACTTCAGGGATAATGACATTTGGGAACAGATCATTCTTTGTCGTGGGGAACTGTTCTACACAATGTAGGATATTCAGCAGTATCCCTGGACCTTACCAACGAATGCCAATAATACCCAAGAGGTATAGGGTTGTGGCAACAAAAAATTTATGTCCCGCCATTGTGACAATAAAAATTTTCTCCAGGTATTGCCAAATGTTCCCAAGGGGGGGAATCTTCCCCAGTTAAGAATCATTGGTTTAGACAGAGCAACTGGTAAATAGTTTCAATCAAATTTATTTAACGATGTCATTGCTGTCTAGCCAAATACCAGAGGTTCATTTGAGGCACGGAAAGCACATCGTGCTATTCCAGACCAGAGAGAAATTCCCAAGGAGGGACCAGTTCAAGATCTGCTACAAATGCCAGGAGGTGAGAACTCAAATGCCACAAGATGCCTACTCCAACTGCTGGCCATCCTGCGCCCACACCGACGGCGTGCCATTTTGCAGTGCGCCCTACCTTTCCAACTGGAAAGGAGAATATCCTCACTGTCCGATTTCCCCAAGCAACAAATGGGGTAGAAAGTTACAAAGGGTAATTTACTGGCATAACATTTTACGCGCTCGATACTGTAATGAGGTAGCCCGCTCGCAATCTGTCCTCATGAAGAAAAAGTGGTGCAAAGGATGGAAAGGAAGGATAACCCAGGAATCGCTGGCATTTAATCTGGGCAGACTCGGTCTTACTTTTTTTTCATAAATGCACCTTCCTTGGATTTATTAAGTTGCTGTGCACTTCCTGACGACATACTACTAACCCTGGAGAGGAAAACGGTAGGCCCCAGGCAGCTTTGGTATAAGAAGGATGTCAGCCTGGGTTACAAAGTGCTCCGTGGCGGGGGAGCAAAAGGTAAACCCCCCTGACACTATCCGTGTGGTTCCACGCAGGGTGAACATCTCCTTCTTGGCCTACCAAACACCTGAAACACCAAGAATTACATAACTGCCCTCTTTGCCCTTAACAAGAGGAATCCCGAGCTAAACACTTCCAGCCGCTATGACTGTGACATAAAGACGGGCCATTTATTGTGACATTTCAGCCAGCTACACTCGACTTTGCAAACTCACAGCCTCTCCCATCGACGGTGACTCGGAATGTTTCTATTTGCAAATCCACCTGCTGAGAATGGCAAGTGATTTTTAAAAGAGAATTCGACTAATAAATCCATCACATCATCCGCCGTCATCCAAGAGTGACTAACCCACCTGGGTTTATCCTGATTGACTCACAGCTCTGCCAGCAGTCGCTCAGCCACACAGAGCAATAAACGATCTCTCCGCAAGCTGTTATGATTAATCACCACCCTTCAGTTAAAGCCAATATCCCACTCACGTCATGTTGACAACAAGAAAAATCTGGTAATAAGAAATGGCTGTGCTTTATCTGGGCTGCAGATATATAAATTACAATCAGATTATGTAGATAAAATACGGGAGCTAAATTTATCCACAGTAACTACACTTGTCATAGCACTTTTTAATGCCTTTAAAAAAGGATTTATGTTAAGTGCTGGAGTGCGCGGACAGTCCAAGAAAGGCTTTAGCAGCTTACCCATTCAAATTACTTCTTTTCACGGTAGAAATCATTCGCAAAAATCTTTTCATTTCCCTGGCCCAGAATTGGTTTATGAAATCACTTAACGAAAGGTGGACTATCCTGAAGGCATAAACCGTGAAGCAAACTATACTCCTTCCTTCAGGCCGCCGACACATTCACCACAAACATGGGGCGCTGGTCATCTAAAGGAGCTGTGACCACTTTCCAAAGCAGCCAGCCTGCTCCTGGAGCTGCAAACAAGTCCTTGAGGAACTCAGAAGACCGTGGCCCACCCTGTCGTAAGATACAAAGGACAATGGAGCAGCAAAGATTGGGATGAACGGGAGTGTTCAAAAGCCGGAAGTGAAACAGATCAAATAAAGGAAAGAAGAATGTGGGAACCTGGGAACTCTGCCCTAGGTCCTATATCCTGGACAAGAGGCCAAAAATAGCCTCACGCTTCAGCTGTATAGCCTTCCATAAATACCCATCGATAATTAGCAAATGAGTACAGAGGAATTGCTGTGATACTTCTGTTCGAAGCTTAATGGTCTGTTGAGTTTATAGCTGGTAGCTGTCTCCATATGGGGCTGTCAGCATATCAAAATGATATTTACTGAACCTCACAGAGTAGAAAGTTAGACTGGGGTTATTTTTTTCCCCATGGCTAATTATAAAGCCCTGAAACGGAGATTTTAATTACTTACCAGGTAAACGTGCTCCATAACCTAATTTCAGAAGAAGAAAGACAGCATTAAAAGGACTGGAGAGCAAACGGCATAGACACGCCAAAATTCTGGGGTTGGTTCAGTGTTGGCCACATCGAATGGCGGAAAACGGGACGATGAAGAGCGTTCAGTCCACCCTGGAGAACTAACCTACACAGGACAGTGCATTCTGTCCCCAAACATAACCCGAGGCCGGTAAACCTGAGAGAATCCCCCTCCAATCGACCATTCACACCACCACCCTGCCAAGCGCAGAAACTTTGCGTCTTAGAAGTCATCAAGAAAATGAAATTTTACGACGCAGGGAGGACAATACAGCTATTCTCACTGCAGCACCGTGGACGACACAGACAAACTCAGAGGAGACACTACACGCTCACTAAATAAATTAGGCCACCCCCCCACAAGGAGCTCGATCTGCAAGGCGTGAAGGTGGCCACGATTCAGCGGAATGAAACAAGTCTCGGAAGTAAAACCACAGGGCTGTGACTTTGGTTTCTACCTTACAATACCTCCAGAAGCATAGCTGAATCAAAACAGAGCAATATTTAGAAAAATGTACATGTCTCAGCAGCTATTTCTGACAAGTGAGTTCTAAAGCAGAAGAAGAACGTTAATTTTTCCTCTATGTATTTATCGATTGTCTTAATTTTTATTATTTTGTTATTAAAAACAAAATGAGGGGCACCTGGGTGGCTCAGTCAGTTAAGTGTCCGGCTCTTGGTTTCAGCTCAGGTCATGATCTCATGGTTCATGGGATCAAGCCCCAAGCTGGGCTCTGTGCTGACAGTGCAGAGCCTGCTTGGGATTCCCTCTCTCTCTCTCTCTCTCTCTCTCTCTCTCTCTCTCTCTGTCTCTCTCTCTCTCCCTCTCCCTCCACCCCTCCCCCACCCTCTCTCAGTCTCTCTCAAAAATAAATACATAAACTTTAAAAAATCGGGACGCCCGGGTGGCTCAGTCGGTTAAGCGGCCAACTTCAGCTCAGGTCATGATCTCGCAGTCCGTGAGTTGGAGCCCCGCATCGGGCTCTGTGCTGACAGCTCAGAGCCTGGACCCTGTTTCAGATTCTGCGTCTCCTTCTCTCTGACCCTCCCCCACTCATGCTCTGTCTCTCTCTGTCTCAAAAATAAATAAACATTAAAAAAATTTAAAAAAAAAAAAGAAAAAAAAGAAAGATTCCCCTGAACCCCATTAAAATTACTATGGGATTCAAACAGACATACAACAGAACATTTAGTAAAAGCCTAATGCAGAATCGCTGTCTATCCATTAGGTTTTACTCTTTATTCCAAACTAGCATTGACCTTCAACAGAAAAAAAAAAAACAAAACAGAGATAGATCCTTAAGTGAAAGGCAGATACACAGAACTACCCAAATATACTAATATGGAGCAATTTCTAGCAGTTTTCACTTGCCTGGTTGCAGAATAACTTTAGCTGCCAGCCTGTGTATGGCTAAAAAAAAATCTGCCAAACGTTAACAGCCACAAGTCTGCCCCACTGCATTATCGCCACGTAGTGCAAACGCATGAAGCTTACGCTCCAGGCCAACTATACAAACAAAACGAGAGATCCTTCTTAAAAATGTGCACGCCCTACCCGCTGGATTTCTTAATGATTATAGGATCTCAGGGATTTATGTCTCAAGGACACTTGCTGTAAGATGTGAGTTTATTGTCCCAGCCTTCCTGTGACGAGAGCTCTTTGAAAAGGCAGGGGCATTTTACCTAAATAATGCATAAAGAACCAGACCCAATTCTCCGGCACAGAAGAGTAAAATGTCACGGTACATTGTGATGGTTCATCTGACTGGGCCCAGGGTGCCCGTTTGAGCAAACTTTATTCTGGGTGTATCTGTGAGGCTGTTTCTACATGAGATTAATGTAAATCTTTTTTTTTTTTAAGTTTATTTATGTTGAGAGAGACACAGAGAGAGAGAGAGAGAGAGAGAGACTGTACTAACGGGGTAGGGGCAGAGAGAGAGGGAGAGAATCTCCAGCAGGCTCCGAGCCGTCAGCACAGAGCCCGACTTGGGGCTCGATCCCACGAACCACGAGATCATGACCTGAGCCAAAATCAAGAGTCGGATGCTTAACCAACTGAGCTCCACAGGTGCCCCTACACGAGGTTCACGTTTAAATCAGTGCTTTAGGAATAAAGCAGATTGCCCTCCCCAGTGTGTGGTGGGCCTCATCCAATCAATTAAAGATCTTAATGGAATGAAAGGGCTAAGAGGAAACCCCCTCTGCCTGGCAACAAGAAGTGGGATAGACTTGAATTGAAACACCTTCTCTTGAGCTCTTAAGATAATGCAATGAACTATTTGTGTTGTGAAATATTTGTGTTGTGAGTGAGTGACTGAGGGAGGGTGGCTGTGTGCCGAGTCTCAGTCAAAAAAGTCTAACAGTCATCAGTCTTCTAGATTAGCCATCCATTTGACATTGACTTCTGATAACCCAATGTCCATCTCAACAATCGGAGTAACTGGAAATTTACTGCTCTTATTCCCCTAACCACTAAAAAGCTCTTACTTACATTGTCCCCAAAGTAACTTCTACTCATTGGTCCAAACTGTAGCCTTTAAGGTCATATAGATGCCCAGGCAATTACGACGACACCTTCACCTAATCTTTGCATCCTCACACGATTAGATATCCGCATTCTGATTATCATGACCTGGCTGTGTGTATTTCAGGGGGGGGGGGGGTGCTGTTGTTTGAGGTATCTTTGAGGCAACCGTCATCTGGAAGGGAGTATGTCTCATACATGATTCTAAAACCCTCCCGCCCTTCCTCGAAGACTGCTGCCTTAGGACCTATCGCTCCTACTGCTAAGAGTACGTAGTGTTTCGACCTTTGTCCTTCATACACAGCCATTCAGCAGAGCTCTGCCGATTCTTCAGAATATGAATGCTGCTCTCCCAGAGAAGTTAGCCATTTCAAACTCCAAGGGGATGCGAACCTGAACAAGACTGAATAGCAGTTCCTGGAAGCCTTGTCACCACAAAGCAGCCTCACGCTGCTTAAAGTGGAAGAAACGGCATTCGCTCCCCAGTAATCTGGAAGCACAAGAAATTCCAGAGCCTACGTGCTGTGACTGTGCACAGTCTCGGCTGACGGAGCCGGGCAGTCCCAGAGCAGTGCTGTCACCACAGAACATCAGGGCAGAGTTGAAACAAACGTGTGTACGGGGACGGTCTCGTGACCCCATCGCCGGAAACCAAAATAAAAATGTACGTATCAGCAATCCACTATCAACGGGGGGGTAGAATGTAAAAGATCAGAGTC
This sequence comes from Felis catus, assembly GCF_018350175.1. Taxonomy (NCBI): domain Eukaryota; kingdom Metazoa; phylum Chordata; class Mammalia; order Carnivora; family Felidae; genus Felis; species Felis catus. The sequence continues at coordinate 7,006,594 of NC_058374.1, forward strand.
AGATCCTCGTGGAAACTAACCTGCGTAAGAAAAATACTTAATTTACAAATCAAAACTACACCAGATATTAAGTTCCAAATGCTGTTAAATTCACAAGAAGATGCATGAAGGACCCTGGTGAGAATGAAGCAGAAGACAAAAATGTATCTGTGGCCGAAAAGATACTTGATTTTGGTATAAAATCCCTGAGGATCAACAACTAAGTCAAAGGACACCACAGTGCGATATTATCTTCGTGGAATTTTAAAACAAGCACACTACAGATCTATTTAGGTATTTATAAGTGTTATCTGTGCTTCCTACAATGTTGAAAAGTCTTTTTTTTTTTTTTTTGCCCACTTAGAAATGTCTGAATCCTCTCACACCAAAAAAAAAAAAAAAAAAAAAAAAAAGAAATGCCTGAATCCTCAACAGCCAAATCGTCAGATTTTAGGCAGGTACTCTGGCTCAAGCATGAATTTTAGGACTTGAATGAGCTAAATATTTACTTTCCATTAGCAAAAGTTTAACACAAAGACTCCGTTAAACATGGTCTTGAGCCATAATACGACACACCAATCGGAGAATGTCTAGTCAATCTTCCTTCTAGTAAATACACAGCGTAGACGCTGAGGGAATCACAGCGAGCAAACCAGCGAATGCTCTCGTTCTCACACTCTCACATTCTGGGCCGGGCGAGAGGAACTTCAGCTGGCAAATATGCTGTGTGTCAGGCAGTGGTAAATGCTAAAAATCTGCCGGGGCGGGCCAGGTTATACTTGTCCACTGTGAGGAAGGGCCCGCCGAGAGAGTGACATTTCAGCAGAGCCTTAAAGGCAGTGAGAGTGAGCAATCATCTGGGGTAAGAGTGTTCCAGGCAGAAGGCACAGGCCGTGCGAACGCTCTGGAACGTAAATGAAAACCTGGCGCATTTACAGGATGGTGAGGAAGCCCAATCAACCAAAGCGGAGTCATAAAGATGCGTGGTTAGAAGACAAAATCGGAGGAGGCCGGAAGAAGAGCGCCCCTTGCGGACTCATGAACCGCGTGCACAGAAGACATTTTTAAACCCCACACGTCACTGCAATCTACAGATGGCTTTGGGTAACACAGACATGTTAGTAATATCATTCTCCCAATCCATAAACATGGGGTAGCTTTCCATTTGTGTCTCTTTGGTTTCTTCCATCAAGGTCTTGCAGCTGTCGGGGTACAAGGTCGTTCACCTCCTTCGTCAGAGTCATTCCTGAGTGTCTTGTTTTGGACACTATTGTGAATGGGATGGTTTTATTTTTTTTTTTCAGACGTTTGGTTGGCGGTGTATAGAAACACAACTGATCTGGGTGTGCTGGTTTCATATCCTGAAACTTTACTGAATCCACAGATTATGTGCAGCAGCTTTTGGGGGGAGTTTTTCGGGTCTTCTATGGATATAATCATATTCTCTATAAACAACAGCAGCGTCACTTCTTTTCATATCTGGATGCTTTTTATTTCTTTTTCCTTGTCTGACTGCTCTGGCTAGGACTTCCAATGCCTTTCCTAATCTTAAAAGAAGATTCCATCCTCGCGCTATTGAGTACAATGTTGGCCGTGGGCTTGTCCTCTGTGGCCTTTAATTCAGGTTGAGGTGCATTCCTTCTCCGCCCAATTTGCCGAGTATTCAGGATGCTCTATTCTGCATCTACTGAGATAATTACATGATATTTATCTTTCAACCTATGAATGTGGCATATCATCCATTGATTCGCATACATTGAACCATCCTGGTAACTGTGTGCCACAGAATTTTGAGACAAAGTAATCAACATGTGAATGAAAAATATAAGTCAGCTTGTAAAAAAAAGGTACTAAGCCAAAATCATCAATTTCAGTAGCCCCGATATAAGAACGCAGAACTAAGAACTGTCCAAATAATCGTTCATCAAAATCTAGCAGCAACTATGTCCTCCGTGTCTGCAAATGCGCTATCTTTGCTCGTTTGGGGGGGCTAAATACAAAACGCAAAACTCAACGCCGTTACAATTTGCCAACAGGGGGGTCCCAGAGAGAACTTGCACGGAAGCACGGCTGTTCTTTAGTCGACCTTGACCTTGGGGAAAAGAACATTCTCAATGAAGGGAAACTTGTGCCTGGATGTCTTAAGAAATCCTAAGAGTGACAAGTATCTGGCTTACGTATGTCCTGAAATTCTGTGTTGTTTATCGTTGGTGGTGTATTTTTTGTAATATATGAAGCGTAGGAATTAGACGAGGTGCCGAGAGAGACAGAGAGAGAGACTAACGCTTGACAACTCCAAGTTGGCAAGATGAATTGCCCTCATTACTTTAATATGCTATCATACATGTCAGGCAATTTCAACTCACTGAATTTGTTTTCCTTTCCTATCAAACCAGATGCCTAAGTGTAGAGCTGCTGACTCTTAACAATTAATTAATGGCTCACTTTTTTTTTTATACTTCTTCCTCAAAAGACTTGAAATACTTTCCGTAAATATTCTCTGGTGTCTTGCCCCATGGTATAAATGAAACACACTGATGAGCCAGAGGGCTGAAGACACTTGGTCCCCAATTCAGACCACACATCAAGAGAGAACTAGTCTTCAATGATGGAAGAGAAGAGCTTACACTCTGAAACCTTCTTTGCTTGGATTTTTTTTTCCAGGACAATCTCTCAAAGGAACCATCTCGTCACCAGAAGTCAGAGAAACGATCCCAGAGAAAAGGAGAGGCCGTGACTGCTGGAGTCAGGCCCATCACAATGCGGGGATTTCTTTTCATTGTCACCACCAGATTCTGAAGTGTAAATATCAGCCCCGGTTTTTTGGATAAGGAAACTGAACCTCCAAGAGTCTGTCCTGAAGTCCACTCGGTCTGGGTTGAGGGGCTGAAGCAGGGTCCAAATCAACATTCTTTACTATGTCATGCTAGTTCCAAATGCCAGTCTTCATCGGGAGGCGACAATCGCGGACTTCGTAAACACAAACTGCCCTGTAATTCGAGTCTGCCATCCCCATTGGCGGGCATAACAGACCCGCCAGGAGCCCACATCCTCTACTGGCTGCAACAGTCCAGAGGACGGGTAAGTTGCCCAAAAGACACTCCTGTTCAAAACTTCACAATACACTCTTCTCCATCAAACTGATTTCCCTCGGGACCCAGCATGTGTTCTTTTTAATTAACGATATGACAGGTTTTATTACAGGATTACTCATATATAAAACAAATTAACAATCTCTCCGGAAGGAAAGGGAAGGGAAGCTCTTGTCTGAAAAGGAAAATGTGTTCCCTCTCCTGTTAAAACCCGAAGTTTTCGTTACAGCGTTTGGAGGCATCACAATAGTGACCGAGGGTGAAACAACGTCTGGGACAAAAGCTGTGATCATAAGGGGCGCAGTGGCCATACGGTCTCTTCTCCTCTTGAGTTCTTTGTTTAACCCAAGGGTCTGTCTATCCCTTGGGATAATCACAGTATTCTACCTTCCATATTTTGTTGCCCTGTTCTGTCCACTTCCAAAGATGTCAGCTGCTTGAGGGTAGGGTTTTACCACTCATCTGGACGCTCTGTGACGCCTGGGACCAAGTCTTCGTCAACTAAAAGAAAAGTGCTTACACCTGCAATGCATTTGTTTGGAAAACGCAAACTGAACTCACTCCCTCAGTGAACACTGAACTCTGCGCCACTCCGATCAAAATTCCAGTAAGAGTTTTCAGAGAACTTGACAAACACGATCTCCAAACTGAGGTGCAATGTCGAAGAACTATGGACAGCAAGGACTAGTACTTCCCACACATTTTCGCCTCATGGGCCACATGGAAGAAGGTCCGACTTGTGCTCACAATGTGCTACAGGCCGCAAGCAAACCGCCCCGCATGCTGACTGCCCTATATGCCCTCAGCGTTCCCAACAGCTGAGTGGATCATCAGCTTGCTTGCAACAAGACTGAGCAGGTGCCTGCTGAGATGGCTGCGAAGAGGAAAAGGTCGGGGGCACATTGGGAAGGACTCTGTCCACAAAGCAGCAGTACTTACAACGGGGGGACGGGTGCAGGGAAAGGAAGACAGACCAATGGAACAGAAGAGGCCTCCTAAAGCCACCTCCATGCATACAGGGAAACTATGACAGAAAGCACTGCACACCCCTGGGGAAAGGAGTATGAAATAGTGTATGGTCCCGAGAACACTGGTTACCATCACACAAAGAAGTAACAGAATACCACCTCCCACCTTACCCACGCATCAATTCTAAACGGACAGACCTTTCACCCTTAAGAAATTCCACAAAAAAACATACAAGAACCATTTAGAATGAAGAAAGAAGGCTTACAGAAGACACAAAAAAAACATAAACAACAAAGGAAATGCCTGGCACGTAGACCGTTAAAATGGCGGAGAGAGGTCAGTGGAAAATGGTGGAAAGAAGCCCTAGTGGCCAATGTACATATGAAGAGACACAAAACCTTTCTAGTAATCAGGGAAACACAGACAAAAACCACAAAAATATAGCATTTCACATCTACCGGACGAGCAAAAATTAAAACTGGGGGGAAAACTGGAATGTTCGCATGCTGCTATTACCACGTAACCACAATGGTAATCTTTTCATTATCATCGGAGAAATTCTCACATGGGAACCCGAACACTCGGCCAAGACTATCCTTTGCAGGGCTGTTGTTCATCATAGTGAAAATTTGGGGGAAACGAAACGTCTGTCATGAAGAAAACTGATAGGTTGTGGTAGAAGGCACGGAAAGCAAATTGAAGGACTATCTGTACTGACGCCATTTGGTCAAGTCTGAAAACATGTAAGAACATTATACGTTACTGATGGAGAAATACACACGCACTATAAAACACGTGTGGAAAAATGAGCACCAAATTCAGGAGAGTGGTTATCAGCGAAGAGAAAGGGAATGTATATACGGGGGGGGGGGGGGGGGGGGGCACCATTTTTCCATTCTTTTTTCCATCCGAAGTACGTCAAATGGGAGAATCTGACAGAGCTATCTCGGGACTGTGTGGGTCTTTTTTATTTTAATCTCTGTACTTTTTCTGTACCTTCAGTGTGGCCCAAAAACAGTTTTTTAAAAGGAAAGCACAGATTGATGAAAAGATCCCCAAAAAAGAGACAGAGATGTGTACCAAGAACTCTGCATGGGAATGCTATTTCTTTTTAGCGAAAGTATATGCATTGTATTTGGAGATATATATATATATCCTGAAAGTCCATCAGGTAGGGACCAGTTACATCCATCATAATGCAGACATACAATGGAATTCTATGCAGCTATTTAAAATGTTATATATCCATCCATATTTACTGCCAAAAACATCCATGAAAAACGATTAAAAAGCAATTTACAGAGCAGCAGATCGGCAGGCCCCCGAAAGTGTAAAATTATATGCCTGTGTAAATACGGCATGCATGGGTAGGTAGTCTGGGCATTCACAGATAACCCCAAATGTTGGAAAGATAACCCCAAAATGTTAATAGTGGCTATCTTTCTATAGTGGTATTTCATGAACGTTTTCGTTTCTTTTCGTCCTTTCCTAAACCGACTGAACGTTTCATGGTCACGTATGAATTATTATTACAGTCACACACACAAAAGTATAAAGCTGGTTTTTGTGTGTTTGTGGGGAAAATTCTCTCTACAGCATATTCAGTTGATTAGAAGGTGAAAGTTTGTGGGGTGTCTGGGTGGCTCAGTGGTTGGGCGTCCGAACTTCAGCTCAGGTCATGATCTCACGGTTTGTGAGTTCGAGCCCCGCGAACTCAACAGAGTCTGTTGTTGGTGCAGAGCCCGCTTCTGATCCTCTGTCTCCCTCTCTCTCACCCTTCCCCGCTCCCCTTCTCAACAATAAATATCTTTCTTTTAAAGTGAAGCTTCGCCAAGCACTGCAGTTCAGTTATCGATGCTATGTTGACAAAAGCAGCAGGACAGTAAGAGGCGATGGTGGAGAGGAAGCCAGGGGTGGAACAGAGGAGTCCATGCGGGAAGAAACTCCTGTACCCAACAGGCTGAGCTCAGCCCTCTGGTCTGGATTCTCATGGTCCTGGGTTCCTTCTCTCACACGCAATGCCGAGAGCACCCAGAGGCAGGTAACAGCCACGGTCGCTGTCACTAACCCCCCCAGAAGTGCCGATTTATACCAGCTAGAAGACAGCCAGACTGTGTGATTCTGTTCAGGCTGCCCTGGCGAAATACTAGACTGAGCGGCGAAACCCACGGTCATTTATTTCTCCTACTTTCGGAGGCTGGACATCCAGGATCGAGGTGCCCACCAGGGGGGCTCACTGGGCCTCGTCTCTCGGCTTGTAGGAGCCCCCTTGCCATTGTGTGCTCACACCATCTCTTTGAGTAAGAAGAGAGAGCCAGCACGCTCTCCATTGTCTCTTCCCGTAGGGACAGGAAGGCTATCGGATCAGGGCCCACGCTTAGGACCTCACTTAACCTCAGTCCCTTCCTTAGAGGCCCCATCTCCAAACGCACCCCTACAAGGGGGTTAGGGCTTCAACCTATGAATTGGGGGAACACGAACATCCCACCGATCACGTATATTAAAACATAAGGAGTGAATGAAAGAATAAAGTGACACTTGGAGAAGTATAAAGACTCACATTAATTATCTCAAGGTATCAGTGCTTAAGCATTGGCTGTATAATACAGAACCTCCCTTCATATAAATATCTGCAACATTCCCTTTACTATCCTGAAATGAGGTCCATAGATAACAAATATATTCACATACAATATTTTTTTTAAAAAATTTAAAAAAGCCCTAATTTTGACATAAAATAAATGCAAAGCAACTTGCACTAAAATGAAGTATGTTTCAGTGTGTAAGCACTCAGGTACAATACTTCCAGAAGGTAGAATGTGGCAGTCAAAGCTTTCACCTACTTGCAATAAATCAGCCGGGAGTGAAAAGAACATGGCATTAAATGGAGTACTCCTGGCACTCCTTTCTAGGACGAAGGACAGGTATATTCCTCTGTGTTCTCGTATGTAGAACCACCTGAACGCAACCAGCACAAATGTGCACTGATTCCTGTGCGTTGTATGTCACTCAAGCATCACCAGGGCCACTGTAGCCAGGGAAGACGGCTTCCTAAGGGCGAACAACTCTTGTTAAGGTTCCAGACGACACAACTATAAATGTGCCCCAAGATACGTGCCTGAAACCTTCAGGCTACTTCAAAACTATACAAAGCATACAAAAACAACTGGGGGGCTGAAATCAGGTTCCAGGCTCCGTGAATTACAGACAGGTTTTTCCCCTTCACTGGCTAGCAGGACATTCTATGACACAGACTGCGGGCTGCCATCCTTAGCCCCGCCCCCTCCGTAAGGGCCCCGCTGATTCCCAAAGGTCCCCAAGCTGTAAGGCAGCACTCCTGGGAATCACTGATCCCTCTCGTTCAGGAACTTCAGCTCCGAATTCTCGTCTGAAACCAGCTTCGGCAGCTACGTACAGAACACTTCTGACATCCCACGTTAAGTACCATTAGCAGTATAAATACCGATGATAAGTCTTCACGCTGTCTCGAGATAAATCTTTCTGCAAATCACACAAGAATATCAAGTTTACGCTTTAATTTTCTAAGCAGGGCATACTAACTTAATTAGCCCCGATTTTGAATCCTGCGGTGAAATCTCTGCCCAGCGCGCCGAAATCCAAAAATTTCAAATCTCTGGTACTCCATCATCGCTTTAAGTCAAGCCTTTGTTTCCTGGTCCCAAAGCAATTTCTCTTTCCCTTCCAAATTTGCTCTTGAAACCAAATCAAATTCCATTTTTTATGCCTGTGGAGGCGGGGACATTCTCATTTCTCCGTGCATTTTTTTTTGTATAATATTTCAGGAGACAAGCTTGGGATGTCACCATGCCCTGGCGACTACCATAAAGAGAAGTGTCTCCTTGCTGGGACCCTTTACACCCGTTCTTTTCCTCACCTCTTTCACTTCGGCCACCAGCGGCCACAGAAACTAGGTTTTCCTTGCAGGGAGCTGTTCGCATGCCTCTCTCGCATCAACAAAAGAAGTTAGAGGACTTGTTTCTTTCACTTTCTTTTTTTTTTTTTTCAATCATCTGGACCAACTTTGACCTTTGTTGGGTACACAGTTCCAGGAATTTTAGCACAGGAATAGATTCACCTTACCACCACTACAATCAGGATACAGGGCAGTTCCGTCATCCGCCCCCAAAAGTTCGTTCCTTTATCCCTTTACATCACACCTCCCCTTCGCCCTGACCCCCTGGCATATACCGACGCTCTCCGTCACTGTAGTTTGCCTTTTAAAGAATGTCATGTAAATGGAATCAAACAGAACATACCCTTTGCGACCTACTATTTTTCACCAAGCCGAATGCCTCTGAGATCGTTCCAAGTGGCTGCGTGGGTCAATCTATAGTCCTTTCCATTTACTGCTGAACAATATTCCATCGCATGGGTGTACCGGTCTGTTTACTCATTCACTTCCTAAGAGACATCCGGGCTGTTTCCAGCCTGGGCCACCACGAACGGAGCAGCCATGAACACGCATACACACGTGTCATGCGAACAGGGGTTTTCACTTCTGCAGGGTAAATACCCACGAGCAGGATTGCTGGGTCATTATGGTTCGCGTACGTTTACATTTATTTTATTTTTTCAAACTGCCAACCTGTTTCCGGAATGGCTTTCCCATTTCCCATTCCCACCAACCACGGACGAGAGTTCCAGTGACTCCACATCCTTGCCAACGCTCAGCCCCGTCGGTAATGTTTCCAGTTGAGTAAGTCGAACAGGAGGACTGCGGCGGCTCGGCTTGCGGTTTTAATGTGCATTTTCTTACCGACTGCGGGTGCCGCACATCTTCTTCCATCTCGGCACCTGCCTGCCCGCCGTCCCTGTGTCTCTTCGGCGAAACGTCTCCTTACGTCTTTTGCCCGTTTTCTAACTGGGTTATGCTCCATGTTGAACAGTGACGGTCCTTGTGATTCCGAACACAAATCCGTCGCCAGATAGGTGATTTGCAACTATCTTCTCTGCAGGTCGCCCCTTGTCTCTGTATTCTTCCAACAGTGCCATTCCCCCGTTACCTTTCGTGAACCCAAATTCTCCCATATGTTTTCCGGGTCTCGCGTCTACAAACTCTTTGCCTAACCTCAGGTCGTGAAGATTTCCTCTCGTGTTTTTGTCTAGAAGCTTTACAGTGTTACATCTCACATCTAGACCTATAATGTGTTTTGAGGGACTTTTACACAATTTTTGTGTGTGGTTTACACCCACTTTCAAAGCTTTGCCTGTGGCTGTCCTATTGTCTTTTCTTTTTTAAGTTTACTTATTTATTTTGAGAGAGAATGAGAGTACAAGCAGGGGAGAGGCAGAGAGAGAGAGGGAGAGAGAATCCCAAGCAGGTTCCACGCTGTCAGCACGGAGCCGGACTTGAGGCTCAAACTCATGAAGAATCGTGAGGTGGCGACCTGAGCCGAAATCAAGAGTCGGACGCTCAACCGACTGAGCCACCCCGGTGCCCCTGTTGTCGGACTCTGAACAAAACAACTTCCTCTTTGGTAAAGTGAAATCCTAAGACAGAAGTCGCTTCCAGAAGTCTTGTTTTCATGCTTACGAGACAAAAGCTTCTCCTTGTACAAAGACATGTGTATCTTTAAAAGAAGGTTTGTTTATCAGAGCAAGAGGACTGTCACCAGTTCAGACGTGCAGCCCTCAAATCTTGTAACCGTTTTTGCTAAAGAGAAGCCCAAGGTTACCTTCTCCGATGGTCTGAACCCAGGAATCACCTCTCCTTGTTGATTTATAACCTATCACACAGTTTCTTTCCAAGTCTACGATGGCAGGTACCGCCCTTCTGGATGATTTCCCAAGTATCTCTACCGTCAGGCACATCTGCCTGTTTGGGAAACACCCGTGGGCCTTGGAACCCTGGCCTCACCCTTCCTGTCTCTCCCAAACTCAGCCTTCCTGGGAACACACGTGAGGCTAACGGACCTCTCACATTCACTGCCGTTCTGTGAACGCGTGGCTCTTCATATCAGCAATGTTCGCAGCTCGTCCTGGTTCCCCACGTCACACGGCAGGGTCATAAAGTCCATGAGGCCACTTCAAACGCTAGAGCCATCACAGCTGCCTCCCACCGACCAGCAAGCGTAACGGCTGAGGTCGAAATGGCGGCGGACGGACGTCGGGCCGTCATGTTGCGCTCCCACCCGAGTCCGCGAACAGAAAGAGGAGCCTCTGCTCTGATCCCAGGTGTCCCGGCTGCAGGGTGCCTCCCGTGAGCCGTCCTGTGCAGCCACTGCACAGAAGGGGCGGAGAGGGAGCTGGAGGGCGTGCGTGGGGGGTCCCCGTGAGCAAGACCCCGAGAAGCGCTTGGGGAGGCACCGCTACAGCTGCGCGGGCGTAACAAACGAGCCCGGCGCCCGGTGGCCTCAAACACGGTTGCTGGCGCTCACGGATTCTGCGGCTGGGAGTTCGGACAGGCACAGAGGGCTGGTTGGCCTCTGCTCCACGAACACCAGGGCCTCGGCTGGGAGACTCCGAGGCTGGGGTGACCCCCCACCCCGGCTGGCATCCTCACAGCAAGGGGGAACCTGGTCCACGGTGGCTCAGGCTTCCAAGGGCTCGCGTTCCAGCCAATACGGTGGTGGCCGCGTTAGCCTTTTATGACTCGGCCCTGGAAGAGGAGACCAGACCCCACCCTCAAAGGGAAGGACGCCAATGAAACATGAAATTACTGTGTATTTCAAACCACCATAGCTGCCAAACCCTCGGGGGTCTGAGAAGCCCCGGACGACACACTTCTCAGGGCTTCTGGGAAACGAGGCAGACTCCCTAAGACTGTCTTGGCCCCGGGGACCACCCTGAACATCTAGAAATCGCTTCTTTTTCTGCTCAAGGGACGGGTGGTGAAGGCTTTTTAATGAGGGAAGCTCTCTCTATTATCTCCCTTACAACCCATCACAGCCTACTTCTCCAGATTCTGCTTTTGAAAGGGAGATCAATACCCTTAGCTAGCTTTACAGCAGTGCTCCCTGCTTTCAAGAGTAACCGGGCCAGCCGGTTCCCAGGCTGCTATTGCGAGACTCCCACTGAATCGCCCACGCGGGCCTCCCCTCGCTTCAGCTTGCCCCATAATTCATCTGAATCACATCATCTGATCAAACGTCATTAATCTCCTTTGTCGCGTACGGAGGGAGCATGTCAGCAGAGGAAATCGGCACCCAGCGGCCTCAGGGACGGAGGGCGCCCACCCTTTCGTTGGTTCCTCCAGCAGCCACAGCCAGGCTCCCCCCCCCCCCAGGAGGTGTGTCAGCTACAAGGAGGCCTTAATAATTGATAATCAGCGTAATTACCTAATCAAGAAAAACTCCATCAAGCTACACCACCTCCGTCAAAGTACCTCGATCTCTCCCGCTCCCTTGCTCTCCCCTCCTCTCTCCCTTCCTCTCTCCCTCCTTCCTCTCCTTCTCTCTCTCATTTCCCATACAGCGTGCTCTTTCCCGCATTCAGACACGCTTCTTTAATTTTGGCTGTTCCACAAAACCAGTCTCTGATCGACACGACCTTTTTTTTTTTTTTTTTTTTTTTTTCTGCAGGAAACAGAGGAGAAGAGACTTCTGATGCCTCTCTCCTCTCTCTGATTCATTTTGGTGGAGGGTGACTGTCAGCAGTTTGACATCACTTTCAAACCCAGCGGCATCCGACTGGGGTGCGGCGAGCCCCGGAGACAGCAGAGTACATCCCTCCTTCCCTGGCCACACCCGGGCTCAGCACAAGGGGAAGTGTCTTTTTTTAGAAAAATAAAAAAAACCACGTCAGTGGATATTCTGCCGTGTCCCATCTTCCTTCTCCACCACGTTGCCATAGAGAAATAAGAATTCTATCACGAGTGGTATCTACTAAACCCCCCCCCCATGCTAAGACTCTCACCGCCCCTTCTATCACTCCACAGCACATGTAACTTGTCCTGACACACCGTCTAACCATGAGCCTGTAAGTTTCCTTCGAAAGGAAAAGAACCGGGGCGCCTGCGTGGCTCGGTGGGTTGAGCGCCGACTCTTGATTGCGGCTCAGGTCGTGCTCCCCGCGTCGTGCGACAGAGCCCTGCGTCGGGGGGGCTCCACGCCCAGGGCAGAGGCTTAAGATTCTTTCTCTCTCTGTCTCTCCTGTCTCTCTCTCTGCCCCTCTCCCCTGCTGGCGCCTTATCTCTCTCCAGTTAAAAACTAAACAAAACAAACCAAAAACAAAAGGAAAATAATTCTCATCCTGCATTTGGACAAGGAAACCAGGTCAAAACTGACGGTTACGATAATCTTGAGTAACAACCTTTACAGGGACGTAGCCAAGTACGCTCCTGAATTGAACGGTCATCGCCTTATAAACACAGAATGTCATCTTCCCAGGAGACAAGGCGACCCGAGTGAGTTCCCACGTGGAGAGCGTTTCTAGAACAGCACCTGTCTCTCACACCCACCCTCCTGTGCTCCATCCACTTCGGGAGTATGTGTCTAAAAGGTCACCCGTCTGTCACGGGCCCCCATCGTGCAGCCAACACAGAGAGCTCGCGATCCAGCCGATGCTCCCACTTGGCACAGGAAGTGACCAAGACCCAGAGAAGCATGGCTTCTGCACCACGTCCAGCCCCCACACATTCTGGACCAATAAGAACACAGAATAGTTACAGCCCCTCCGGGAACTACAGGCTGATACTTTAGTCCGTGTCTTTCAAGTTTTTCCAATGAATGCCCTTCACTAAGGGCAAACACGAGGCAAACACGAGGAGCCAAGAAGGCATCCTCAGGTGAGAAGGTGCTACAAATATTCCTGCCAGTGAGACAACAGGGGTGTTAACTTCGCTCCACGAAGGGACACCAGCCAGCCGCAAAACATGACTTCTGGGTGTGTGCGAGCCGGTTTCCAGAAGAGATTGGCACCGGACTCGACTCGGAACGGAGTAAAGAAGATCCCTTCACGAGTGTGGGTGGGGGGACATCATCCCATCCACTTAGGGCCTAAACAGAACAAAACCGCAGAGGGAGAGCAAATCTCCCTGCGTGAGAGGAAACACCCACCATCTTCTGTGCCCTCTGACATCAACACGTCCAGTCCCTGGACCTTCAGACTCAGGGCCAGGGCTTACATCATCAGTCCCCGGTTCTCAGGCCTCTGGGCTGGGGCTGAACCACACCGCGGGCTCTCCTGGTCTCCCGCCTGCACACGCGGGTCATGGGACTTCTTAGCCGCTATTACCCTGTGAGCCGATCTCCAAAGGAAATCCACTTTTCAAGCTCTCTCTCCATCTACATCCGTCCTATCGGCTTGGCTCTCCAGAGAACTCGAGAGTTCACCCAATGGCGTGACAAGATTAAAAAATGTAGAACAGCGCTATTCGCATTAACAGCAAATAAGAGAGCAACCATGTGTGTTTATTCTTCAACAGTGTATTTTAACTGGGGAAGAAAGGTATGGAAAAAGCTAGGAATCCTTCGGTAAGTCCCTTTCTGAAATTAAACTGACATATTTATTTGTTCTCATACATGAGCAAGCGTTTGATGAATTTTAGCAACTTTCACTTCCCTCCGCTCATAAAATGCTTTATGAAAAGCCCAACCAAAAACAAGTCTACTGGGCCATTTGCTTGAATTCCCTTCGGGGGGGGGGGCGGGGAAGGAGTGTTTCATTAAAACACGGACATTTCCAGGGCACCTGGGTGGCTCAGTCGGTTAAGCATCCAACTTTGGCTCAGGTCATGATCTCACGGTTCATAAGTTCGAGCCCCACATCAGGCTCTGTGCTGACGGCCTGGAGCCTGGAGCCTGCTTTGGATTCTGTGGCTCCCTCTCTCTGCCCCTCTCTGCACCCCCCACAAATATAAAATAAAACATTTAAAAAAAAACCCACGGACATTTCCATGAAGGTATGTCCTACAAATGCAGAAACAAACACACAAATGGGGAACCGAGGGACCCTGGTGTCACCACTCACAACTCTGCATCCTACCTTGGCCCCTCGGAAGCCTCAGTAAAGCGTCAGCCCAGAACAGGCCAGAGAGAAAAACAGGCAGTTACTCCGAGAGGAATAACTTTCTCTGGCCGTCCATTACCTTTGTGACAATGTTATCCACTTGCGACAGGGAAAAATGGAAGCCAGGTACAATCAGACTCTGGAGAGAACAAACCAAATGTCTTTCAAGCTTAAAAACTGCTCCAGAGAAAGCTTACAGGGCTTACTGTGAGGCCCAGCTCACGGCTGCACCCAGCCAGTCACCTGTCAGCTGAAGAGAACTCTGGAGGGGTTCCAAGTTCCCTGGGGCTGTCCCTAGAGGCTTGTAGAACATTCTGAACCTCTCTGCCAAGGGGGACACTGACAAACTGGATGCCGCGTGAGTATCGCACACAGCCCCTTCCGCTTCTAGAAACTTCTCCACAGGAACTTAATTTCCCCTGCGATGCAGCAGAAGAAAAGGATATGTCCTCTCCCTTCCCCCGACCTTCTTTCCTTCTTTCTTTCCCTCCAGTCTTTTTTTTTTCTTTCTCTCTTTTGCTTTAACCTCATCTTTCTTTAAGACTGACAACATAAGGCACCGGCCAGGGAAACACGTGGAGAAGAGAAAAATAGAAAAAGCTGTAGAACAAATAAGGAAGTAAAATCTGGGAAAGCACTGACCTACAGGACTCTGCACGCTTCACGGATTATTTGGGAAAGCCTCATATCTGAACTGCATTTTGCAGGGCACCTGGGTGGCTCAGTCGGTTGAGCGTCTGACTTCGGCTCAGGTCGTGATCTCCCAGTTTGTGGGTTTGAGCCCCGTGTCGGGCTCTGTGCTGACAGCTGGGAGCCTGGAGCCCGCTTCGGATTCTGTGTCTCCCTCTCTCTCTCTGCCGCTCCCCCACTCTCTCTTTCTCTCCCTCTCAAAAATGAATATTAGGGGCGCCTGGGTGGCTCGGTCAGTTAAGTGGCCGACTTCAGCTCAGGTCGCGATCTCGCGGTCCGTGAGTTCGAGCCCCGCGTCGGGCTCTGGGCTGATGGCTCAGAGCCTGGGGCCTGCTTCCGATTCTGTGTCTCCCTCTCTCTCTCTGCCGCTCCCCCACTCTCTCTCTCTCTCCCTCTCAAAAATGAATATTAGGGGCGCCTGGGTGGCTCGGTCAGTTAAGCAGCCGACTTCAGCTCAGGTCGCGATCTCGCGGTCCGTGAGTTCGAGCCCCGCATCGGGCTCTGGGCTGATGGCTCAGAGCCTGGGGCCTGCTTCCGATTCTGTGTCTCCCTCTCTCTCTGCCCCTCCCCCGTTCATGCTCGGTCTCTCTCTGTCTCAAAAATTAAAAAAAAAATAACGTTAAAAAAATGAATATTAAAAAAAATTTTTTTTTAATCAAAAACTAAAGTACATGTTGCTGGGTGCTCCGGACAAAGGAGAAACTCTCAGTGCATCCTACCACTTTGTCCCCAGAGCCCGAGGGCATGCGGTTTACTTCTGGCGACAATACCTTTACAACTGCCCAGATGCCATCGAATAATGACGTATAAGGAGAGAAAAGTCAAGTGCATCTCCGCCACTCAATGCAGCTCAATGTCACATCCGCTAAACCAGATGACGGAGGACGGCAAACTCCATGTGACCTCTCAGGGACTCCCTGGACCCGAAACAAAGACAAAACCGGACCACGGCCAGAAACCGGACCCTTGGTCACACCCCAGGGCTCGCTAGGGGCCGCCTCACATTTCGAGAGTAGCTGCAGTTTTCCTAAGCTCCTTCCCATCCCCCAAAATAACTTCTGTTTGGAATTACTGCCCTATCTTCACTGCGCCAAAGCGGAATCAGAGGAGGACACCGAAGTGCCATTAAAACGACATGCCCGGGGGTGGCAGTGTGTCCCTAAGGGTCCCCGACCATGCGCAGACCATAAAATCGCACTGCTAAGGATGCCAACTCCAAGTTAAAGCATTGCTCTGCGGGTGGCAGGATAAAAGGGATTTCCACGGCTCTTCGAGAATACAGCCATCCCGATCCAGCCAGGCCTAAAAAGTACTGGCCTTTCTCCAGCAACCGAAATCCTCAGGCAAGTGCTTCTGGGCTGACCCGCGAAAATTCAGTTTCATTTGCAGACCGCCCCACTGAGCCCCGCGCCGCGTGCCGCGTGCCGGGAAAGCAGAAGCAGGATCTAGAACCTGCCGTCAAGGCATCTGCCGGCAGAAAGCAGCGGCACACAGATATCCCCTGTATCGCGTACCAGTCTTACTCTGAGCTGTGGTGGTCACGGGGTTGGGGGCGGAAAGGGGGACCTGGGGTTGAATGGGGACGGAGCTCCATTCCGGGAAGACGAAAACGTTCTGGAGGCAGATGGGGGTGACGGCTGCACAGCAGCGTAAATGTACTGGACGCCAGCAAATTGGACACTTAAGAGGGCTCAAAGCGGTAACTTTTATGTTGCGGGTATTTTCCGATGAAAAAAAGTCGGGAAAAATAAAAACACGACCCAGTGTCTTGCAACCCCATCACGTAAAACCTCGGATCGCGAGCGTTCTTCAAGACGAGCAAGCACTTCTAATAAAATTTAACTTGATAAACGAGCGACGTCTTGCAATCCGGGTATTACGTGCCGCCGAACGTCACACGATCACAACTGAGCCAACGGTTCTTGAAATTCGCTTTGATATACGAGCGCTCTGGACGACAAGCGTGTTTCCGGAACGAATTATGCTTGCAAACCAAGGTTTTACGGCGTATTACTGTTGCCTCAGGACGCATGAAAGTACAACCTAGCTCAGGGATGAAACCTGTGGCATTACCTGCGACCCCAACTGCCTCGTGCTTCTGGAGTAAGCGTGAGCGCCTGGGTGCTACGAAGAATCTGCGGCCCACTCCGCTAACCCTTCAAACAAACACCTTCTCTGTCTCAAAAAGGGAACAGCCTTAAAAGCATATTCAGGAATATACAGATATATATAAACTGCACAGAACCGTTCACAATAGCTTAGAAAGGGAATCCATCCACTCTGCTGTGTGGGAGTTGTGGGATCCTACAAATGAGCTAAATTTTGATCCAAATCACAAGTGACACTTGTGGCGTATGAGGCAAAAGATACTACATTCTTCCTACTAGAAAGTAACAAAAGGATTAAACCTGAAAGCAACTGGCCAGCGATTCTGTGCTGACAACCCTCTAACGCGATTATTTTAGTTACTATATCTGTACTCAAAACCATTTTCGGCTATAATGCCTTATGGCATGATGCATAACCAAGGCTTTTTTCCAAAAGGCTCTCAGCTACTAAAAAGAAAACAAAGAAAACACCTCACAGGGAAAACAAACACTTCCTTAAAGAGGAATGCACCTGCTGGTGTGAACTATCAGGCAAACAGATAGAAAAACTGAAGTATTTAACTCAACCCATCTTAATCCATTCGGTTCCAGCGGTTTTAAAAAATCCTACATCACTCACAAATGAAATATTGCCTTGAAATAATAAAAGTGTAAAATATGTTCACGGAGTCATTAAGGCCTATTTTCCCACATAATTAGGTTTCGCTTTTCTGCTCGCTAATTTCTCCACGCTGGAATTAGCCAGAATTCTATTTGAATACGACAGCAGTTCCTGGCTCATTACAAGAGTTTTACAAACAGTAAAAGCCCAGAGCCGAACGTAAGCGTAGCCAGCCTGGCCAAGGCAAGAATAATCGACGCTTGTGGGCCATCAAGGCAGGGCCGCATTCCCAGTCTTCACAGCTACTTTGGGCGAGTGTTGTGTTGTATTCTATCTTACGTGACACCGACAAATTAAAATGGTGGTGTCATCAGGCAGGCAAGGGAGGAGTAACTGGAAACGGACGTAAAGAACGGACAGGAGAGTGACGACTGGGTGAGGGCGGGCAGCCGGGAAGAGAAAGAGCCACAGAAGGGCAAATGGCAATCATTCATCAGAAGGCTCAAGAAGAGACCACTGAATTAGGGGCTAAGAGGCTTTCCGGCGACCCCAAAGTGCCCTGTTACAAGGGACAGAAGACTGAGCCTCAGGATAGAACGGGTAAAGAGGACACGGACACAGAGAATATCAGAGGAGAAAACCTCCAGGCATTAAGACAGACCGCACGCACACAGTTGGCTCCAACTGTTTGCAGTACAATTTGCTAGGGTGCTTTCTCTAACCGGTTAGATGAACCCAACAAAGGAAGTAGGGGTTCATTTCCTTTCCCCGCGAAGATGCACCACGACAATACATGTGATGATGTAATATGTACCTTGATTTAGAGATGAAGCTTCTCTGTTTTTCATTAACATCGTGCTTATTGGAAAGCATGTACATCTGCAAAATGACACGTTACTCAAGAGTCCTTTCGTGTGGGTATCTGTTCAAAACTGCAATTAAGACAGAAAACGTGGACTGCTGGGTTTCAGGAGAAAAGGCTTCTTTTCCAGGGCACCTTTTCTTCCATTTCAATTTCAAGGTCCAGGCTCCGGGGCCATCAGAACCCCACCACCCCTTCCAGCATGTCTGGGGCCCCGTGTCTATCCTGAGGACACTGGAGGACAAGGGATGGTGACTCCAGACTTTCACACCGAGGATCCCAATTACTAGGGTTTTCAGTTCACTCAAGGTCCATCTTGTAATGCTTTCTTTTTTTTTCTAATTTATTTTTTAATCTTTATTTTTGAGAGAGAGAGACAGAGAGAGACAGAGTGTGAGGGGGGGCGAAGCAGGGAGAGAGGGAGACACAGAATCCGAGGCAGATTCCAGGCTCTGAGCTGTCAGCACAGAGCCCGACGCGGGGCTCGAACTCACAGACCACGAGATCATGACCTGAGCCGAAGTCGGACACTTAACCGACTGAGCCACCCAGGCGCCCCGTAATACTCTCTGTAATACAAATCTTTGCCAGCCTGGAACCCCGCACCGTGGCTATTCCTCATAACACGGGTTTAAGACCACAGCAAAGTCTGCTGTGCTGTCCCTTGCTTACTCCAGAGTTTTCCACCGATTTTTTGATACGTTCCTGTTTCCGTCACCTTGCCAGCCCGAGTCCCCCACACATACACAGTCCTAAACCAATCCAGGTCTTCCCATGGTCTCCCACAGTCTGGCAGTGATAATAGCTAATAAAAAAAATGGCAGCAATAAAAATTTGAAAAAATAAAATAAAATTTTTAAAACCTGGCTTATCCTGCTCAGGACTAACCAGAGAGGAAATCTACCAAGTGGGAAAATTAACTCACAAAGATGACACTCACCACAAAAGGGTCATTTTGGGAGTACTGCAAAAATGATCAAGGCGTACATGAATTTCACTGGAATTACCTGTTCTTAGGATATTGACATTTTCTGACTTTCTACTCTATGGCAATCTCCCAGCTGACACATCTTCCCTGTGAATTCTTCACCAGTTACCCTGTCCCTCGGTAATACAAGCAAGGGGACAGCCAGGGTTTTGTTTGATTTCTGTTCAAGTTTAGGGACATTGGCACAATTTAAAATTTTCTGTAGGGGTGCCCTCAAGGGGCTGGCTCAGGCAGTAGAACGTGTGACTCTTGATCGCAGGGTCGTGAGTTTGAGCCCCACACTGGACGCAGAGATTACTTAAAATAAATAAAAAGATTAAAATAAAATAAAATAAAATAAAATAAAATAAAATAAAATAAAACAAAAACCTCAATACTAACACATGATCAGTTCATTCTAGGCATTGGAAGTTCATCCCAAGACAATGACCGAACTTCTTCAGGGTTCTGCTACCCCCCCCCCTCACTCCGGAAGAGCTAAAAGGCTCCCATCACATGCACGAGGATTAGTGTTAACTTGCTTGGACATTTGAAAATACAAAACATGGAAAAACTCCACAGCTGTGCCCGGAAGGCAAAGCCATTCTCACCACAAAGGCCTGACCCAGAGCCACCACATGAATCTGACATTCATCCTGGGGTCTACCAATGCAAGAAAAATGCAAATTCTGTCCTTAACTCCTCATTTACAACACAATAAAACCAGTGTTCCTTTTGTTTTTAGTTTTTTGTTTTTATTTTGATGGGAGGAGGTGATGATCTGATTTTAATTTTTATTAATTCAGAAAATTTCAAGGAGATACACTCCATTTCACTTCCAACAGAGGAATAGCGTTTAAATCAATCTTTGGCTCTCCTTTGTAAAAACCGTTTCGGAAACAAACGAAGACGTCTTTAAATCCCACAGCTTCTCAATTATTCTGTACAAGCTTGAACAGAATTACCCTTTAGAGACACTTACTTAAGTAGTCACAGATGACAATATGAAGTCTAGGGAAATGGGTGGGAGTGCTGATTATGTAAGGTTGGCCTTGAGTTGATCAAGATCAAAGTCAAGTAACAGGCAGATGGGGGTCACCATACATTCCGTCTACTTTGGGATATGATGAAATCTCCCATAATAAAGGAGTTTTAAAAGCAGAACAGGAGGGGCATTTTGCACTCATTAGGAAAAAGGAAAGCTGCAAACCATGGCAAGTAACAACCAAAGCTCCAGACTTGAGCCAAATGTGCCAACAAAGAGTTGAGAAGTTGAAGGGCACCTGGTTGGTTCAGCGTCCAACTTCGGCTCAGGTCATGATCTCGCCGTTTGTGGGTTCAAGCCCCGCGTCGGGCTCAGTGCTGACAGCTCAGAGTCTGGTGCCTGCTTCGGATTCTGTGTCTCCCTCTCTCTCTGCCCCTTCCCCATTCACATGCTGTCTGTCTGTCTCTCTCTCTCTCTCTCTCAGAAATAAACATTAAAAAAAAAAAAAGAGTTGAGAAGTTGATTAGTTGCGGCCTTCATTCTCTTTGTCTTCTTAAACCCCACCTGGTCGGCAACTCACTGCCTCATTAAAATGGATTTGCCTCGTGTTCACTGAGGGGGCACCGAGGTCTCCCAACACAAGAACCTCAGAAACCAACAGCCAGTTGGTACTAATCTAAAGGGGACTCCCGTGCGGATCAGTTTATGACAAGAAAACTGTGAAATCATGTGCTCGGATCACTATGATGGGCACACACTTAAACGTGCACGCCCGAGCAAATTTCATCTGCCTGCTGAGTGGAATGGGGAAATCAGAAGAATACCCTTCTAGAATATTCTGAATGGGAATGAGAGTCCACAAGATTCAGTTATCAGACAGGAATGAGTCTTCTGTGATGAATAATTCTTTCAGTGTATGGCTGGTTCCGGTTTGCTAATATCTCGTTGAGAATTTCTGCATCTATGTCCATCAGGGAAATTGGTCTGTCGTTCTCCTTTTTAGCGGGGGTCTCTGTCTGGTTTTGGAATCAAGGTAATGCTGGCCTCATAGAATGAGTCTGGAAGTTTTCCTTCCGCTTCTATTTTTTGGAATAGCTAGGAATGAGTCTTCCGATCAAAAAAAAAAAAAATTGAAATGTATGTGCCTAACTTCAATTAAAAAAAAAAAAAGTAATCACCACAGTCCTATTTCCCTTGTTTTATCCCAAACTATGATGAAACAATTGCTTAAAAGACCCAAAACAAACTGCTTTGACACAGATTTAAAAAAAAAAAAACCAATATTACTACTAATAAAATGTCTTCTGAAGAATTATACTAGCTTTGTTGGGGAAAAGGAGGAGACACCTGGGTCAGAGGGGTAGAAAAAGAACACAGTGCCGGGACCCTTCCTGTACAAGCAAACCAACACTGATTTAGGCAGAATGAGCTGATAATTCTGACGTAGGAACATACCGCTAAGGCCACGGGGACATGAAGGGGGCGGAAAATGTGACTTTACCTCCACAACTCCTCCAAGTTCCTGGCAGGGTTTGTCAGAATCTCCCGAAAATTCAGCAGGATTAAAGGAGACAATGTTCACTCTTAATGTTAGTCTCATCCACTGACCCAGGGATCGTCCACCAATTCACAACTATTCACGTGCTTCTGACAAGAAGCCAGGCTGTGCTTTCATTTGACCCAGTTCGTCCGGGGCTCCTGGTGAAACCCCCATGCTGTCGGTGCACGCACGGATCTCTGCGGCATGCGCGAGAGGAGGGGAGGGGAAACGTTTTGTCACCTTACCTCCCTACTGCTCGAGTCTCAGGCGTCTTTGCCTTTTAGGGGTCAGGAGCATGAGATCGATGTGTGGGTGTGATATCTCGAAAGAAGAGAGGGAACAAAAAAAGGTTTCAGTTGGCTGTTTCATCTGTAATTCATAATTTTTTATGAGCACGTGGAGAAAGATGATGAAAGGATGTAGAGGGATCTCAGGCAATGAGTAGCAAAAGGGGACCCACAGGGAAGGAGAAGGAAGACAGGAGAGGGCTGGACAGAGAGGCACAGCCAGGAGGCTACCGGGGAACAAAACCGCGCGAGCGAGAGCCGGAAAGCGGGCAGTCCCACTTCTCAGTCCACGAAGACTGGGCCACCTTACAAAAGGCAAATCCCAGATGCCACGGTTTCCAGGCTCAAAAGACCTTTCTTAAGTCGCGGAGTCCCTTCAGGACCACTCCTAAATAGACAAAGGTAAGAAACTCAAAGTTGAACTAATAATTCCAACACCTTTCATTCTGCGGCTAAGTCCAAAACCCACAAAATGAATATCAACAGGGACCTGGTAATGGATCCCAAAGACACGGGGGTCCACATGCGCCCTCTCCCCTCGTCCACAATGCGCACCATCCCAACGTGGTGTTCGGTCACTGCAGAAAGGACACTCACGCTCGCTCAGTTTCTTACCAGGAAACACATACAGCTGGAACGTAAACCTGACCGGGGTGGAGGCTTCATCTACACAGTTTCCCATTCTGCTTCTAGTACCAAGAAATGGTATCATTAGAACTACTGACACGATTGAAAATGGAATGAATCACCACTACCTACCTGAGCGTTAAACTCCTACCATGTTCAAGGGCGAGAGTAAAGGCATCAGACACCTGAACTCTGCTGTCTTCACATCCCAAATGCCCTCATTCTTCTTCAACGCCAAGGTCCAAAATGGCAAGAACTACTAGCCTGATTTTGAGCCTCACATTTGACTGTAAATGTCACAGAACACGCATCGTATAACCCTTGCTTTTATCTCTTTGTACAAAGTCATTGGATCAAAATATTGTAGTCAACGTTCTGTATATAACCTGGGTTTTTTTTGTTTTTTTGTTTTTTGTTTTTTGTCTCTCAAGACCCGTGCAGGACTTTTCTGCCCGCGGTATATTCTAAAATTGTACAATGCAAATAAAACTTTAAAAAAAAATTTTTTTTTAATTTTTTTTCAACGTTTATTTATTTTTGGGACAGAGAGAGACAGAGCATGAACGGGGGAGGGGCAGAGAGAGAGGGAGACACAGAATCGGAAACAGGCTCCAGGCTCTGAGCCATCAGCCCAGAGCCTGACGCGGGGCTCGAACTCACGGACCGCGAGATCGTGACCTGGCTGAAGTCGGACGCTTAACCGACTACGCCACCCAGGCGCCCCTAAAAAAATTTTTTTTAATTGGGGGGGGACACCTGGGTGGCTAAGCTGGTTGAGCTTCCGCCTTCAGCCTAGGTCATGATCTCAGTGTTCCAAAATTCGAGCTCCGCGTCGGGCTCTGGACTGACAGCTCAGAGCCTGAAGCCCGTTTCAGATTCTGTGTGTGCGTGTGCATGTGTGTGTGTGCGCGTGTGTGTGTGTCCGCCCCTCCCCCACTCATGCTCGCTCGCTCTCTCAAAAATAAATAAAACATGAAAAAAAATTAAAATCGCACAATGCTATGCTTGGGGTGGGGAGGCTTCTTTTCTCCTGTACACTCATCTTAAAACAGTTAAAAACAATGACCTTGAGAGAGAGGGTGTTTTATAGGACATAATAAGACACCACTAATTCTTAAAACAAGCCTTGAGAGCTGCGGGTCTCTTGAAAAAATCGTACACATATTAACTGATAAGCGCAAGCCTAAGAAAAATGGGATCTGAAAATTTAAAACAAAAAATGAATCTAGGCCCAATATGGTTATGTTTAAGCACACAGAGATGCGAAAGTAGTAAATAATTTTATGCACCGTTCCCGCTGTGCTCCACCTTACAAGCACAGGGAGAGAGAGCGTGGCTGGTGCCCCCCAACTATGAGAAAGGCGATCCTGCTGGGCCATGAAGCTCTTTAAAGGCTAACACAGGGGGAAAGTACAGATCACACTAACTCAAGAGCAAATGCCACCAGCTAGAAATTTAAAGGCGCTTCATCAACTACAGAGAATAAATTTTGACTCCCAAATGAAAAAAAAAAAAAAAGTAGTTTGGTCCCAGGTTTTTGTATTTCAAGCACTCCTACGTTTTCCTCGAGATGTTTGGAAAGATGAAGTAGTCGTCCTAAAAACAAAAACGTTTGTTAGCTGAATGAGCTGTAGCAGACACTGCTAATGGTCCCTACGGACCACTTCTTTTAGTAAGAGAATCTCCCACACCCCGGGAGTTTAGGCGACGCAGTGGGGCCCTACAGCTACGCGGCGTCATTTCGCTCCCTCATGTGCGATGAGAGATGGCCGGGTGCTAAGTTTCGGCCCATGGAAAGTGGGCGGCTGGCCCTCGACTCCCTCTCTCTCCCTCCTTCTTGCTGGGAATGCAAAGCAGAATCAAGCTTCCACCATCCAGCGGTGACAGCGGAATGGAGAGAACCCAGTGCCACAAGGACCCAAGAGACCAGAGGTCTGCCATCCCGAACCACTCCCCACCGGCCCGTTGCAGGAAAGGGCAGTGAACTTCTAAATGACTGCGAGCCCCAGTGTTTGAGGGGTTTTTATGTAACAGAAGTTTACGCTGTACCCTAATACATAAACCATGCGATCAAGGACCTCGGATGAACTGTAAGGGAAGAATCTCCAGACGAGAAACATTTTGGAAAAGAAAGAGGGAAGGAGGGTCTAGAAAAAAAAAAAGAAGAAGAAAGAGTGCCATAGAAATTGGAAGAGAAAATAATGACCAAATCCCAGTACTTCTAAACCCCCCCCTAAAAATCTTTATAATACAGTTGACTCTTGCACAACGCGGAGGTTAGGCGGCTATGCATGCTGAGGACCGCAGTGCAGTCAAAAGCCACATATAACTTCTGACTCCCCCGAACTTAAATACTAACAGCCTACTGTTGACCGGAAGCCTTACCGATAACATCAACAGTCAATCAACCCACCCTTTGTATTTGTACGTATGTTATATGTATTGCACACCGTCTTCTTAAAAGGAAGCCATTAAGAAAATTAGCGGGAAAATACAGCTACAGTACCATACTTGTATTTATTGAAAACAGCCTGCACAGAAGTGGACGGTCACAGTTCAAACCCATCAAGTTCAAGGGTCAAGTATACTTTAGCAAACAGAATCAAACATTCTTCTGATACCAGTAGGATGAGCTAAATTGGGAAACTAAGTAGGCAAGCATTTCCAAGAAAAATCAAATGTAATCTAATATACTGCACTTAAATATTTGTTAAGAAACTGCTGCCAGCTACGTTAATAGAATGTTTAATGGACATTTATTTGCCAGTGGTTATTTATGTGAACATCCTCCCTGCATAAATGCTTTGCAGAAATCCAGCCTACAAGGGCACATAAATACAGAGGCTTTACTGAAAGAACCATTAACAGGACTTATAAATCCAGAGCTCCATGTACATTAGGGATCTAAAATTAATTTTGATGGGCTAACAAATTACACGTTAGATGTACAGATGAAGAATGTAAAAAACATTGCTTTATTCGTTTCAAAAAACAAACGTGTGATTGACTATCACTCCAGATAACACTAAGCAAGGCATATAAATCGTCCCTTAATCTCTAAAGGACGATAAAACATTTAAACCAGAAAGTAGGTTTTAAATAAATTGTATTCTCTTTGGAGATGTCTCAAAGAGTTTTGCTTTGGTGATGCTTGAGGGTGGTGGGAAGCTGGTGGGGGCTGGCACGTTAATATGCCTTATGACAGTCTCAGAAGATATTCATCATATAATTTTCTAAGAAATAAGCTGAGAATATACTAATGACTTGACCTGACTATCTAGTGTGAAAAAAATAAGTAAAGATGATTTTAATGGCGATAACTCCTTTCTATAACCCACAATGGGCTTTGGGGGGCTATTAGTCACTACTGTATAAATATATCAAATGGGCTTTTTAAAAAAAAAAATTGCATGGTTTGATCAACAATGCCAAACAGCTCTGTCAATCGGTAAGAGATAACCAGAAAACTAATAATTACGAAAAGCCCTAAAATCGTATTTCTTTTCAACTCAATAGCACTTCCTGCTGGTTACATCTCTTCAGAAATACGAAATTTCTAGCGGCTGACTACTGTGAATTCTTGCTACAATCCCCCCGGAACTTTTTAGAAGATGAACAGTTGGGCCTCGTTGTGTGCAATCTTTCTGTCCTCAAAGCTGTTGGACCTAACTAGATTCGGGCTCATCTTTGACAATTAAGCATCTGACTTCGGCTCAGGTCATGAGCGCAGCACCGTTCGTGAGTTCGAGTCCCACATCGGGTGAGCACGAGCCCTGCTTCAGGTACAACAGGAGTCCCCAGGTGAGCCCCACTTCCCTCTCTCTCTGTCTCTCTCTCGCCCCTTGTGGGATCCTGTCTCGCTCTCAAAAAAACAAAACACAAAAAACCAAAAAAAACACCTCTTTGGGTCCAGGATCTAAAGCAGACAGAACGAAGGGCAGGCGGGCACAGGACGCCGTGTGGGGGCTCACCGGTTTCAGGCCTGCCGCCTCTATGCACCTGTGCTTTTCCCAGACCCTCAGGCCGCGTGTGCAGATTGCCACCCTGCCTATCACCGATCTTAGACACAACACTTGGAGGATTAGGTGCTGTGGAAGCAGAAATCAGCAGAAGTCAGTTTCTAGGATGCCCCTAAGTGGAGGCACTTCTCCAAGAGGCGGGAAGGCTCGGGCTGAGAAGCCCTCTCTCATGGGGACATCCCGAAATTAACCTGCCACTCAGCCA
Organism: Felis catus; assembly: GCF_018350175.1. Taxonomy (NCBI): domain Eukaryota; kingdom Metazoa; phylum Chordata; class Mammalia; order Carnivora; family Felidae; genus Felis; species Felis catus. Next base: position 7,033,494 of record NC_058374.1, read on the forward strand.
GGGGGCCGCCGGGAGCCCAGCCGCCCTCCTAGAACACACACATAGCCCCATCCAACCTTCCTTCACTCAAGGCATCCACGCAGGGCCCCAGAGGGGTCACCTACGGCTCCATCCCGCAGCTCCCTCCCCCTGCCTCCCTCTACCCTGTTGATGAGGTCGGGCCAGCCCTGATCCCTCCGTAAGTTTCCCAGCCCAGCGCCCAATCCTGCTGTAGGTTCTAGATTTTTCCCATGGGGCCCGTCCTACTGATAGGGGGGCTTGCTCTGTTCTGGCCAGTCCTCGTCCCCGGGCCCGGACCACGTGACCTGGACTTCCCACCTGGATTCACCACGCCTCCCAATACAAAAATCATTAAAATTATTTGTGTACCAGGTCAATGCCCCCAGGCTGCTGTCTTAGGGCTTTATCATGTTAAAGGAGACAGACGAGGGACTGTTTTACACTGTAGATGTGACTCTGGCAGAATTCTAAGGTAGTGAGGACCCACTCAACTCATAAAGCACCTGTCTATCAGAGTAGCAGTTCTTTTTTTCTTAAATAAATGCTTATTTATTTATCCTGAGAAAGAGAGAGAGAGAGAGCGTGCATGAGCGGGGAAGGGGCAGAGAGAGAGGAGAAAAAGAATCCCAAGCAGACTCCACACGGTCAGCACAAACCCTGAGATCACGACCTGAGCCAAAACCAAGAGTCAGACGCTCAACCAACTGAGCCGCCCGGGCGCCCCAAAGAGTAGCTATTCTTTACAGCCTTTATTTCTCCACGCCATATCCCCTCTGTTGCCACCTGTTTGGTAGATACAGAATAACGAAAACTTTTTCGAGGCTTGAGAGTCCTATTAATCAGTTATTCACCTTTCCCTTAGAATGGCTGACACCTGGCTGTACAGAAGCCCATACCCTCCAGTCCCACCGACAGGGCTATTTGCTCCTACAATAAATGGCATTAGATTGCTCTGCCATCGACACCCACTTTCCCCAGATTTCCCTTCTCCTCCCTTGCGGTCGGGCTGTCTGTCGTCATTCATCTGCAATACAAGCGTCCACGACTAACGCTCTCCTCCCTGCTTCTAAGCACCGTGTCCAACACGCACCGGGCTTCTGCGCCCAGGAGCGGGGACTGGTGTGTGTGGGTGTGGTAAGATTTAAGAGGCCCTTCGATAAATAATGTGCATACGCCACTACCAATTAGTTCTTGCCGGTGGCTGCTGTGATTTTTAATTAGTGCAGAGGCTCCGTTCCTTATCCACTTAACCAAATACTGAGCTTTGACTACGGGCAAGGCATAACAAATAAAAGTGTTATAATTCCAACTATACGGCCGTGTTGGAAAAAGAAAACCATGGAGACAGTAACAGATCGACGGTTGCCTGGGGCGGGCAGGAAGGATGGACGCGTGGAGCACAGGGGACTTTTAGGGCTCTGAAACGACTCTGTGTGACAGTATAATGGTGGACACATGTCATCATACATCTGTCCAAACCACAGACAGTGCAACACCTAATGTAAACTATGGACTCGGTGATGCTGACGAGTCAACGTAGCTTCATCAACTGTAACAAATGTACCATCTGGTGGGGGATGCTGATGGGGGGAGGCCGTGTATGTGGGGGGCAGGAGGCTTAAGAGAAGTCTCTGTACCTTCCCCCCCAGTTCTGCTGTGAACCTAAAACCACTCTAAACAGTAAAGTCTTTAAAGTAATCAATCTCGCTAAATAAATAAAATTTAAAAGTGAATAAAATACCATCCTTAGCCAGAGGATAAAGGAAGAAAAAGAGAGTATTTCTAGATTTCCTCCTACATTCTTAGCACAGCCTCTAAGGAGTTTACACAAATCCCACGTTAGATGCCAGGACTTCCTCACGGACGCCTCCCTAGAAGGAGGACCATTAGGGCCTCTGACATTTAAAAAAAAGAAGGAGGTGGGCACCTGGGTGGCTCAGTCGGTGAAGCGTCCCACTCTTGATTTCGGCTCAGGTCACGATCTCAGCGTTCTTGCGATCAAAACCCACGTCGGGGTCTGCACTGACAGCACGGAGCCTGCTTGGGATGCTCTCTCTATCTCTCTCCCTCTCTCTCTGCCCTTCCCCTGCGCGCGCGCGCTCTCTCTCTCTCTCTCTCTCAAAATAAACATTAAAAAAAAAAGAAGGATGGGGCGTCTGGGTGGCGCAGTCGGTTGAGTGTCCGACTTCAGCCAGGTCACGATCTCGCGGTCCGTGAGTTCGAGCCCCGCATCGGGCTCTGGGCTGATGGCTCGGAGCCTGGAGCCTGTTTCCGGTTCTGTGTCTCCCTCTCTCTCTGCCCCTCCCCCGTTCATGCTCTGTCTCTCTCTGTCCCAAAAATAAAATAAAAACGAGGAAAAAAAAAAATTAAAAAAAAAAAAAAAAGAAGGAATACCGTGACACTACGTGTTCTTCCCACTTTACTGTCAGGTTCCAGAGAGCTTCCATATCTGCCGTCAACGGAGACGCAGAAAGTATGATGGAAACAGGTTAAGTGACTTCGTTCCGAGGTAACGACCAGCGAGAGGCAGAGCCGAGCCACCAGCCAGACCACCAGACTCAGGCTGGCACCCCCCTCCTCCATATGGCGGGAGGCACACTCTTCAATGCACAAGAAGCCGCTTCAAAAACACCCATTTATTTCATGTTAAGTACCAACAGGATCCAGTGCAGACGGACCTTTCCCGTCGGCCTTTGGCAGACCACCAGAGAAGTCAGGGGTCGCACTTCCGTGCCCAATCAGGTCAACCTCCGGCTCTTGTAAATGTCCATGACAGCTAACCACGCTCTAAAAAGGCTTAGTATACACAAAGACAAATTTTTAAAACACAGGAAGAGTGCAGTCTCAGAGAAGTTACCACCCGGACAAAAAGGAAGATGCAACCCAAGTTTCCAGAGATCAGAATTTCAAATTAATTTCCAGGACATCTTGGCAAGACAAGAGTGAGGTTTTCGAGAGGGAATGGCCAAAGCAGGAAACACCAACAAATAAATCCATACGCTGGCAGGTGTCCTATAAAACATCGACTTCCAAAAGCAAGCCCATCATCTGTGTGCCTGTCATTGGCCAAAAGTTGACTACAGTACAAATGAGCTTCATATAAAACGCTTCATAATAAGCCTATCATATATTCCCACCAAAAAAGCCACTGGGCAAAGAGTAGAACCTCAATAAATAACCCTTGGTAGATTGGTGTAAAATTTTTTCCACTTCCATAGCAATAGTAACACAGCTTGTGGACCAAGAGAGCGGCCGGGAGGCAATGTCAGGGCTCTTCACCATCAAGCCAAGGTCCTCTCTCTACCAGTTCTGGTGCTCCCATCAGCAAAGGACCCAGAGGGAGACTTGAAAGGAACCCATGACTGAATATAAATTCTACAAAAGCCCAATGATGAGAAATCCTTCCAGAGCCCTAAAAGGCTTCTAAACCCTTGAATTACAAGTCTAAGATGGACATGGGAGGACATTCAGAATACTGAGACACCTAAGCTCAGGCAGTCACCCCTTGGGATAAAAGTACACCTTCCAGATCGTAAAGGTCAAATATGTGCCCAGGAAAGCAGGAGGGACTAGTCGGCTTTTTGGGATGGCCTTTTTTTTATTTAAACTTATTTCTTTTTTAGCGTTTATTTATTTTTGAGAGACAGAGACAGACAGAGCACAAGCAGGGGAGGGGCACAGAGAGCGGGAGATACAGAATGTGAAGCAGGCTCCAGACTGTGAGCGATCAGCACAGAGTCCAACACGGGGCTTGAACCCACGAACTGTGAGATCATGACCTGAGCCAACGTTGGATGCTTAACTGACTGAGCCACCCAGGTGCCCCAAGAATGGGCTTTTTTCTGACACAGGATGGAAGACGGCTCTTCAAACTCTATTACTCACATACCCCCTCCAAAGAATTCTGAAAAAACTAATGTTTCCCCCTGGTGTGTTTTCTCTTTTTTAAAATTTTTTTAATGTTTATTTATTTTTGAGAGAGAGACAGAGATAGAGACAGAACATGAGCGGGGGAGGGGCAGAGAGAGAGACACAGAATCCGAAGCAGGCTCCAGGCTCTGAGTTGTCAGCACAGAGCCTGACGTGGGGCTTGAACTCACAAATGGTGAGTGACATCATGACATGAGCCGAAGTCGGATGCTTAACCAACTGAACCACCCAGGCACCCCTTCCTTGCATATTTTCGATTAGGCACTCTAAAATCTTTCATTCATTTCAGTAGTTACAAAGGATGTCATTTCCTATAACTGCATTTTTGACACTTTGAATAAAATGCTGTATCGCTCCCATAACTATATCCGATAGAATGATCTGACCCTCTCCACCATGCATTTTTTTAATTTTTAAAAAAATTTTTTAAAGTTTATTCATTTATTTTGAGAGAGAGAGAGAGAGAGAGAGAGCGGGAGAGAGCACGACCAGAGGAGGGGCAGAGAGAGAGAGGAAGAGAGAGAGAATCCCAAGCAGACTCCATCCACACTGTCAGTGTGGAGCCCGACGTGGGGCTCGAACTCACAAACCATGAGATCATGACCGGAGTGGAAACCAAGAGTTGGACACTTAACCAACTGAGCCACCCAGGCGCCCCCACAACCATGCATTTTTAAATGCATGTAATTAAGTGCAACTTCAACCCTTTGCATGGAACTCCTCTTTCTCCTGAATTCAAGCCCACCCCACACCCCTCCGACTCCTACTACACGTAATATCTTCACCTTTTTTTCATTCCCATTTCATTTCATTCTTTTATTGCTCACCCTACTTGACTCCTCTGAGACCACAACAAAAAATGTAACATATAATTTTAAAAATTACCCTTTTAAAAATCCCTCCAACCGTAAAATGAAAATTTTCTTTAGGCTCAGGGTACTAAAATTACTTCTGGTCCAGATCAAAACATAAGTAACATTACAAAATTTGATGATCAACCGTAAAAGTGTTGTACCTTGATATGATGCCTTGAGTAAAGAAGGCTTCACGTAACACACCGAGATTTTGTGTTCGGTGCCCCAAAGGCTATGCGTGAGATGACGTTCTTCTCTGGCTGGCTGGGGAGGCGGGAACAGACACTTCAGTGGTCTTCCCAGGCGGATGGGTGTCACGAAAGATAACAGAACGTAAGGGTCCAGAAATTGGCTCCCAAAATGGACCCGTACCAAGTAACCCCCGCCCAGGTCACAGGGGCCATAAGAAACCCAGGGTGGAAAGTTTGAACAGGCCACCCTTCCCTGTACAGGGCCCAGCAGAGGCCACAACGTGAGCCCACATACCACACTGGAAATATTCTCAAGTCATTAATCAAGCAAACAGGCTGTGAAGTAAAGTATGCTCCATCTTCCTACGTGGACAAACACATCTTCATAATAACAGAGTCACAAAGTATGTAAAAAGCTATGATATACAGACAACTGCAAGTTGGTCAAATGCCAAAGATAAATAAATTTAATAATGATGATGTATCCGGCTGTTGATGGGCTAGCGATGTTTGGATGAGTAATAAATTAAAGACTTACATTATTCATAAATCATTCTGTATCTATTCCATAAAAAATTATTTTCCTTATATTTTTTCCAGCAAAATCATTAGCCATCTAGTTAAAAAAAAAAGCAAGATTTTCACATAATGTGTATTCTATTCACAGAAATCATTCAAGGCATTAAAAGATAAAATATAATTATCTCCAGTCTGTACAATTTTAATATTTTCAATGAAAACAATGTAAATCAAAATGCAAACATCACAATTTTAAGTATATCTTATTATATGTCTTCAAAAAAAAGCTACTTTCCTGCTAAATATTCTAAATCATGTACTGAAATTAATAGGAAAATTACAGGGGCACCTGGCTGGCTCAGTCAGTTAAGCATCCAACTTCGACTTGGGTCATGAGGTCACGGTTCGTGGGCTCGAGTCCCGTGTCGGGCTCTGTGCGGTCTTCATGGAGCCTGCTTGGGATTCTCTCTCTCCCTCTCTTTCTGCCTCTCCCTGACCAGTGCTTTCTCTCTCTCTCAAAATAGATAAATAAACTTTAGAAAAAAAAAAAAAAAACTAAAGCCACGATGAAGTCACATTAGCTACTGTCTTTCTAAACACGTCATAGACCCTTGTACCCAGACGTATATCTGCATTAGCCATATGTCTCGGAGGTAAGCCCAGGGGCAGGTACTCTCAGAGAGCAGCACACAGCTGAGGAAGAGATACTCCCATGGCTGGGTCCTGTCAACCTCTCAGATAAATGCGGAGGGCACGACCCTGGAACAGAGGCATGCTTGGAACAGAGGCATGCTTGGAATGGCTCTGGAATGGAGGCGTGGTCCTGGAACGGAGGCAAGACCCTGGAAACTCGAGCCTGGATGGGGAACTTAACAAGAAGCAGCAGGAAGTCAGAGTCTTGTTCGGGAGCCCAGAGCAGGAAAAGGGGTGGGAGAAACTCACCAGTCCAACAAGCTAGGAGGCAGTCGGAGGCATGAAGGAGGGGACCAGATGACGCTAGGGCTCGTGGCTCTGGGCGGGAAAACAAAGGCACGTCGGGCCGGGGACAGGCAGAGGTCCCAGGAGGCCGTGCTGCGCTGCGAGAGCCCTGTCTGCTCAAAGGGGACTAGAAGGTTCTCTCAGCACTACCTGGGCCCCGCTGAGAGCAGTCCAGGGCCAGGACCCTCAACAGGGGAGAGGGGACCAAGAAGACAGGCCCTGACAGGGAGACGAAGGACCAAAAATAGCCAACAAGAGGCCACAGGGACCCACAGAACTAGCCCACCCACATCCCACAGAGAATCAGACACGAGCCCGACTTAAAGTATATGCTGCTGGATTAAGCAGCACGAGGAAGTAAATTCACTTACGACTAACACCGAGACGGAAAATCTTACGGTGCCGCTTTGTGCTTACAGTTTTCACGTTGCAGAAAAACCCAAATAGCATCTGATACGATTTACATAACTTTACATAATCTCATGATTACCATTTGGCAAGGAAGTTCCAGACCGAATCGCTTCCATTTATTTGCCTCCAAAAATGACAAGACGGAAAACATTCTGGACAAGTTAGCGTTCTACCTTCTTCTTAAAAATCGCAAGAAGCCAATTCTACTACTTTTCTTAGTAGTACGTTTCCAAGATTTCGAGTCTAAAGATTCAACAGTCTGATTGACACAACTTAATCAATAAACAAATATTTACTAACCTCCTCCTATTTTCAAAGCACCGATTTCAGACGTGGAGGGTGGGGGCGGGTAATCCTTACCTCAAACTCGACTTCAGACTGTCTGACCTGGGGATAAGGTATTCCCACTTACCAAGCCACGATTTTCAAATGTAATATAAGAATTATACCATCCAGGGGGCACCTGGGTGGCTCGGTCGGTTAAGCGTCTGACTTTTGATTTCGGCTCAGGTCATGATCTCACAGTTCGTGAGATCGGGCCCCACATCGGGCTCCGTGCTGACAACACGGAGACTGCTTGGGTTTCTGTGTCTCCCTCTCTCTCTTTCCCTCCCCTCTTCTTTCTCTCTCTCGAAATAAATAAATAAACATTAAAAAAAAATCATACCAGCCAGTTTACAAAGGCATTCTTCAGATAGGGTTAGATTTAGTTAGCTGGTGCACGGCAGGCACCAAATAAAATTATTTTGTGGGTGCAAGTGTTTTTAATTGAAAAGCCATGATGCAAACAGAATAAAATCCGTGATCACACTTCGAGAAACCAAAGACGGGGATGTGTGATGTACAGTGAGTTTCAAAAGACAAGTACGGACACCAAGCAGGAATTATAGGAGAAGAGACTACTGTTCTACTCATAACCTAACAGTTGTTCACCACTATCTATGCAAAGGGTTTTAATTTATAGGACAGGACCACCACTCGGTCTGCCTTCCTTGGTTTCGGTCTTTGCTTTTCCTTCCACAGGCTAAAACGAACAGTTTCATCGGTATCTAATCATGGGGCCTATTTATTGACTTCAGAGCCCCTTTATAAATCTCATTCATTGCTCTTTGAATTCTCACATTCAGAACATTTTTGAACTGAAGGAAACCTGAGCGACCATCTGGGCCAACGTGGTGTGTTGTAAGACAGAGCCTCGGAAACGTGAGGTCACACGCTCAGAGGCCGCACGAGGCCACGTGTGGCTGTCCTGTCCTGTGCCCGACACTCGGGGCCCAGCCGCCTACAGGACCCAAGCAAATGAGAACCAACAAGCAGGGGCCAGAAGATGTGAAGAGCAGACACAGGACCTCCTGAAGAGGCAGGTACTCCCAGGATACCGAAGGCGGCCAGTGAAAACCACGTTGACTGTGTACGATCCATTCGTGTTACGAAAATGTCGTTCAGGTCATAAACATCAACACCGTCGCATTCTGCTTCTCAGAAGCAGTGACATAACTTCCAGTGACATAACTGGAAGGCCCGTGGTCCCGCGATTTCACAGCCCTACACACCAACTGCCCCCCTCACCTCTTACGTTATAACCAACTGCGGGGAAAAACAAAATTCCCCCAAACAGTCCTAAGACCAGGCTTCAGAACCTGGCTGCCTCTACGTGCGTAACATAAGGCCATATTCACACTTGCTGCTAACGCTTCATGAATAAACATCCCTTTATTTAAATAAGTTATATATTAACTAACTCCCAGTAATTTTCCTTCAACTTTGAATGGTAAATAGAGTCATTCTGGCAAGACTGCAGAGTTTGCAATTCAAATTACAGAAATGTTAATAACGGGGAAAATAAAAATTAGAGGCATGATTCCTAAGGCACCGTAATTCCAATACTTTTACTGCACCAGTAGAAAGCATGCATAAATATTTCTCAATTTATAAGCCGAGGGGTCTCATTCGGGCAGGCTTCATACTCACCTGCAATCTCACAGGAGCATTTCTTTCAGGCACTCGGTAGGCACCTGCTAGAAAGTCAAAGCTCCCCGACCCCACGCGTTAGGAGGTAGTTGCTACTTCTCAATAAATAACAGTGAAACAGTCACTGGATTAAATGATTTCCTTACATTATCACCATAAACAATAATTATTTGGCAGTTGCCCTTTGCGAGCTTTGCGTGTGCTTATGAATAAATCAAGCCTTATTGATTTAGTAAGCTAAAACGTTTTCCATCTAGCTCCTCTAATAAGAGCTCTAATCCTCCACTGCACTTACCGATGCTTTAATGTAGTATGTTTGTTAATACTTTTAATATGAGAGATTAGCGCCGATGAGCTCACGAGCAGGAACACTGCTCTTTGGACGGCCAATTGGCCACTACGCCCAGGTCTCTCTGAACACGTCCTTATTAATGGAGTTCTCTGCCTGTGGGTTGGAATCACATCTTACTGAAACGAGGAGAGCAGCCGCCACGCTGTTTCCTTCTTTGTAACGTTTAGTGTAATAATGACGGCTCGCGGTGATTCAGGTATCACGTCCATTTCAGATGGCAAGGCGAGAAAAATACGGGACTGTAAAAAATAGGGGACTGTGCTCGGTGGTTGGTAAAACTATCATCTAAAATCAGGGGGCGCCTGGGTGGCTCAGTCGGTTAAGCGTCCAACTTTGGCTCAGGTCATGATCTCAGTTTCATCAGTTCGAGCCCCACACTGGGCTCTGTGCTCACAGCTCAGAGCCTGGAGCCTGCTTCAGATTCTGTGTCTCCTGCTCTCTCTCTGCCCTTCACCGGCTCACACTCCTTCTCTCTCTCTCACTCTCTCTCTCTCTCTCTCTCAAAACTACACATTAAAATAAATAAAAAAATAAAATAAAATCATAAAATGAGTGTCTTAATGCGGTGACCTCAGAAGATGAAAGGCTACTTGGGGCAACCCCAGAATGTCCTCCCAGGCATCGAGCGCTATTAACCCCAGTCTGAGCAGGAAAGGCGGCCCTCTCCTTCCTCCCTCCCAGGGGTGGGGGGGAGCACAATCGCCCACACCCTCACCCCCTTGCTTCCCCCGCCTGTATTCTGGAGCTGTCCTGCACACAGTGACGGACTCAACTCCACTTCCGCTGTCACTCGGGGGAGAATGATTCCCGGTTCCCTGGGCTCCAACAGGGAACCGGCATCTTTGATTCTTTGGATTCTTTATCGAGCAAAATTCTGTCCGTTGCAGGCGACAAAGGACCCAGGCACTCACAAGAATTTCCCAGCCCCGTCTGTCCCCCAATCCACTGAAACGTGATCACCCCCACAGTGACACAGAAACTTCTGTGCTTCGTACACACTTCCACAGGTCTCAGCTCCAAAACAAAGTCCACTCCTCACGTATACGGTGGGCAAACCAGCACCCTTCTTCCTCCTCTCCTTCACGAGGACCACAAACCGAGGCACGTCAGGCTGGAACGGCCTTTAGGGACGATACAACCTCCTCTCAAAGATGAGAAAATGGAGAGGAATCTCACCCAGGTAGCTAAATTAGCGGCAGAGGCAAAGTGAGAACCAGACCCCCAGGCTCCAGCCGCGATGTTCCTCCCGTCAAAACACCCCCTGACTCCCTTTAAAACATCCCGACTCCTGAGATCGGTAAGAAGATCCAGCACACTGGAGCATCTCAAACAAAAGCGTCACGTGTCGCCGACTTTAACTTGTGTTAACACCCTGCGACGCCTTTCAAGTTGAGCCGCCACGCAGACCGACCAGGTACAGTTCCAGAATTTACAATGATATTAGCTCTCTACGGCAGAAAACCACACAAACAAGAATCCTTGTTCGAAAATAGATTCCCCCCGATTCCCTGCGGGGCACCCGCCGCCTCTGGCTACAAAGCAGTAATTATCCTGTACTACAGCAATCAATAAAACCTTTTGCCCCCCTGAACCTGCTATTCCCTGACTTTGTTCTCCGCGCGGAAGATTTCCAAGTCATATTGATCACCTACTAAATTTTTTCTCAAGTTCTTTAAAAGGAGCCACGAAGACATTCTCAAATTAGCATAACTTGTTATTGTTTGAGCGGGCTTCGGATCACTCAGGCACATTAATGCTTCCTCCCCCTTGACTGGGTGTTCCCATTTTTCATCGGGAATTTGTCATTTTAAGTGTCTCTCTGTCTTGCCTAATAGCGCAAAGTCAGTAGGATACAAATTTGATGGTGTTTCCGAAACTGTGGCTGCTGCCACATTTTTCAGCCAAGCGAGGAGGAAGAATTGATTGATAAACTATGCCTTCTCTCTCTCTCTCTCTCTCTCTTTCTCTCGAGCAACAGCATGCATTTCTACCAAATGAACCCATTAGCTCCAAGAGTGTTAAAATTCAGCACCCTGGAACTTGTCTCCAGAACGATTCACTAGAGAATCTATTATATAAAGTGAAACCATCGTAGTACAGCCTTTCCAAGGGCATTTAACTGCTAACGCGTCAAACTTTAAGAGCGAGTCATAAAGGAGATGAGAAAGGACGGCGAGGGGGCGAGGGAGGCACCCTCCCGAGGGTGTGTGGGCACGACCACGGGGCCTCTGTGTGCAGAGCGGGGCGGGCAGAAAGACCTCTGGTCCCCTAAACAGCACTGACGCCTTCCCAACATTCCATCAGCGCGAAGCATCCATCGCGACTGGTTTGCTTCATGAGCCGACAGAGACCACGGGGAAATTAAATAATCGTGCATTACACCGTTATCTTTTCACCTTGGCAGCTGTCTTAATTCAAAGCAAAGGGAATAGTATTCGGTCTTAAAAAAGAAGGAACCTATCTTAACACCACTCACAAAAATTCACTCGAAATGAGCTACAGACTTAAGTGTAAGACCAAAAACCATAAAACTCCTAGAAGAAAACAGAGGGGTACAGGGGGTGGGGGGAGCACCTGGACATCAATCTTGGCGGGGTTTTTTTTTTTTTTTTTTTGGACAGGATGCCTAAAGCACAAGCAATAAAACAAAAAATAAACAAGTGAAACTACATGAAGCTACAAAGCTTCTGCGCAGCAAAAGAAACCATCATCAAAATGAAAAGATAACTTGGGGCACCTGGGTGGCTCGATGGGTTAAGCGTCCGACTCTTGGGTTTCGGCTCAGGTCATGAACACGTGGTTTGTGAGTTCAAGCCCCACGTCGGGCTCTGCGCTGATGGTGCGGAGCCTGCTTGGGATTCTCTCTCTCCCTGTCCTTCTGCCCCTTCCCCTCTCTCTCTCTCTCTCTCTCAATCTCTCTCTCGGTCTCTCTCTCAAAAAGAAATAAATAAACTTAAAAAACTTTTTTTAAAAAATGAAAAGATGACCTACGGAACGGGGAAATATATTTGCAGCCACATACTGATAAGGGGTTAATATCCAAAATACATATAGAACCCATACAAGTCAATAGCCGAAAACAATCCGATTTAAACACGGGCAGAAGCATCACTCGTTTCCCTTCATGCGTTTGGTGAAGGGGACTGGAGGTACGAGCTTCCAGTTATGACATGAATACACCGCGGGGATGAAAAATACAGCCAATGAGACCGTCACAGCGTTGCATGGGGACAGATGTTAGCCACACTTGTGGGGAGCAGAGCACACGATACAGAGAAGGTGAATCACTTTGTTGCACACCCAAAACTGCTGTAAAATCGCGTGTCCACTGTATTCAATTTAACAAGAAAGCAAGAAAAAGTGAGAAGCTCTGAATAGACATTTTTCCAAAGAGCACATCCAGGTACACGAAAAGACTCTCGCCATCACTCATCATCAGGAAAACGCAAATCCAGACCACAGGGAGGTGTCGCTTCACACGTGCAGGATGGCTATCATCACAGAGACCAGAGAGAACATGAGGGCGAGGATGTGGAGAAGCGGGAGCCCCCGAGCACTGCTGCTGGGAATGCCAACCGGTGCAGCCGCGGTGGAAAACGGTACAGAAGTTGGTCAAAAACTTAGAACTAGAACTACCCTGTGACCCAGCAATTCCATGACTGGGAGTCTATCCAAAGGAAACAAAAACACTATGCCAAAGAGAGCTCTGCGTCCCATGTTCATCGCAGCATTATTTACAACAGCCAAGACATTAAAACCACCTACATGTTTACGGGCAGATGAACAGATAAAGAAAATGTGGGGGGCGCCTGGCTGGCCCAGTGGGTGAAGCATCTGACTTCGGCTCAGGTCATGATCTCACGGTTCGTGGGTTCAAGTTCCACGTCAGGCTCTGTGCTGACGGCTCAGAGCCTGGAGCCTGCTTCAGATTCTGTGTCTCCCTCTCTCTCTGCCCCTCCCCTGTTCATTCTCTCGCTCTCTTTCTCTCTCTCTCTCTCAAAAATAAATAAAACATTTAAAAAAAGGCAATGACAGTGGTTGCACAGCCTTGTGACCACATCAAAAATCAGTGAACTGCACACTTAAAGGGATGAATCTTACAGTATGTGGATCATAACTCGGGTTTTTTTCAAGTATAGATGTGGGGAGGGGCACACTCACAAATGTCATCGCCTCTAAGGCGCCAGGGGCTTTGTGAGCAAAGACGGGGTTTGACCCTGGTTGCCTGAGAAGTGACCGGTGAGCTAACCGCTGGGGGAGGAAGGGGTAACGCGGGCAGAGGAGCAGGAAGAGGTCCACGGGGGAGAAGAGACGCAAAGGGCCCGTCTCTCTTTCTTCCGAGGCAAGAAGGAGCCACGAGTCAGCTGAGGCCCGGGCAGTGCAGTCGGTCCTTACAAATGTCACAGAAATGCAACTCAAACTCCACATGTCTACCATGACTGCCTCTTAGCAGGCTCTCAATTAGGCACAACCCAGACCACTCCCACCAATCGGAAGAACAATCTATCGGAACTCGGAACAGAAGACAGAATGGAAAAGTTCCGGGAAAAAGCCACCGCCCATAACGGTGGACAAGAAGCAGCTCGGAATTCAGCTCTGACACGTTACGTGTCGGTTCGAAATGAAAACAGCGAGTCGGAATTGAAACAGGCAGGCAGTCCTACGGACACGTTCCAGGCGCCTGAGGATCAGCGCGGAAAGTCTTCAAGCGTCACCCTGTCATCAAACACGGAAAACAAGGTGTCGAGGTTCAAGTATTTGGTAACACAGCTTTTCTCACGTACACGATCGCATGGGCTCCTTCCGTGCCCGCGTGACACGCGGGGTTTTCTCCAACTCCGCACCACGGCCAGTTTGAGCCCGCGATTCCCTGTGTGGGGACCGTCCTGTCCAAGCAAGGGTGTCGGTCTGCCAGCACCCGGCCCTCCCGCCCGATGTCAGCAGCATCCCCTACCCCCTGTCATAACCAAAACAGGCGTTGCCAAAAGTCCCCTGGGGGGTACAATCACCCCAGTGGAGTACCACCGTCTTCCAGCAACGAAATGGATCTCAACTACACAAGCTCTAACCATTGCCTCGAGAGTAATGTCATTTCTCCACATGAGTTTGGTTTTCTACGTGCCTCACACCCTGACGGTCTCCCTGCAAGAAGGCAGGTTAAACCTTCTAGAGAAGCCTGTTCCAGATGCTCGATGCCACTGTTCAAAACGCCCCGTCTCTAAGGCGGAAGAAAAGCCACACAACCCAAAGAGGAAACAAGACGTCAGTCATGGGCGTCCCTCAGCCCCCCTTGCCCACCCCCAACACCCGTGTGACGATCAGGCTCCAAAGCTTTAAGTCTGCGGAAGGCCACGCTCGGCTGGGCGGACGTGCAAAAACGCACCCAGGTCCCCCCTCACTCTGGAGCCCCTCCAGCCCCTGAAACTCAAGACACGTCGCATCAAGCGCCAGACCTCCCTCCTACGTCGGTTTTCGAATCTCTGCCAGGCTTGTCTACAAGCGTCAAAGACGGCGATCGCTCGGGGACCAAAAGGCTTCGGGACGCGGGCCAGCTTGCCGTCCGGATGCCGGGAGCTTACCATCCGGGGGCATCAAGGCCTTGTTATTCTGCGTGCACCACCCCACGGGGTGGAGGTCCGCTATCACCACATCACACCAGAAGTCGGCCCGGCGGTCCTCGCCGTAGCCGCAGTAGCGCAGAAGCAGCAGCTGGCCACAGGTGGTGATGACGGTGGCCACCCAGTACGTGTCCGGGTTGTTCTTATTGGCCACTTCTAATTTCATCCCCGGCTGGAAGTTGCTCTGAAGGCTGATCTCCACCTGCAGGAAAGAGAAGCACAGGGACGATGTCACTATGCCAGACACATCCGGAAGATTACAAGAGCTGCTAAGACAACGGCACGTAAGGGGCACCCGGGTGGCTCAGTCGGTTAAGCGTCCGAATCTGGATTTCAGCTCAGGTCAGGATCTCACGGTTTGTGGGTTCAAGCCCCGCACTGGGCTCTGTGCTGACGGTGCGGAGCCTGCTTGGGACTCTCTCTCTCCCTCTCTCTCTGTTCCTCCCCAACTTGTGCGCTCTCTCTCTCTCTCTCTCTCTCTCCCCACCCCAAATAACTTAAAAAAAACACACAGCACTTAAAAACAACATTCCTGGGGTGCCTGGGTGGTTCAGTCGGTTAAGCGTCCAACTTCAGCTCAGGTAATGATCTTGCGATTCACGAGTTCGAGCCCCGCGCCGGGCTCTGTGCTGACAGCCTGGAGCTTGGCTCCTGCTTTGGATTCTGTGTCTCCCTCTCTCTCTGCCCCCCACCCCCGCTTGTGCTCTGTCTCTGTCTCTCTCAAAAATAAAAAATAAAAATAAAAACAACATTCCTATTGGCTTAGAACAGCGCTAAGAGGAATAGAACCGGACATTAGGCTTTCTAGCAACCATGTTAAAAAAGCAAAACAGATGAAATTAATTTTAATAACGGATTTTACTCGACCCAACACATCCCAAATATCATCATTTCAAGATGTAATCCACAGACCTATTCATGACTTGTTCTACGTTCTTCCTTCCCAAGGAAGCCTGCGAAATCTGGTGTGCGTTCTACCTCGACAGCATCTGTCTGGATGATACACGTCTCAAGGGCTCAGGAGCTCTGTGTGGCTAACGGCCACTGCGGGGATAGCACAGCCTTAGAGAATGGGTCTCCTTTTTTTTTCTTTTAATTAACGGTTACAGTCCATTAGGATCTACCAGCCCTCCCCCGAAAAGAAAGCTTTGGAGCCTGGTGGGCCGTAGGTTTGAAAGCTAACAAACACATCTGATATCCGTGAGTAGCAGCTGCTTAAGAGATGATGGAATTATCCATAGGTTGTCCACGGGTCCACGCCACTTTTCCTTTAAACCCTGCACACGTGCATCCAGGAGAGTACACTGGGGTTAAAGGGGAGGTGGGAGAAATGACAGGATTAAAGAGAACAGAGTGGCTCCGTGTGGGGGGATATTGGTAACTTCCTGGTCCAGAAAGGAAGGAAAAGTTTGTGGGTCAGTACCTCTTTCCTACACCACCTGAAGGGATCTAGCTGAGTCATTCCACACTCTGAAGGGGCAAAACAGCCAAAAGCAAGAACAGGCTGGAAATGTGCCCCCAGTTTGCTCACCACCCTCGGGCTAAGAGTCTTTGCCCCGGAGAGCCCAGTGAGAAGGAAAAAAAAAAAAAATGTTTCTTGGAATTAAATTTTCATTTCCAGCAAAGAAACTGTAATGCCTCAGAACTCCAGTCCTGGAAATTCAGTCTTTCCCTTGCTAATGGCATATGACCAAAAATCTCACCCATAAGCAAAAATCTGATAAAACCTCGATCTTTTACTTCCTGGGACTTCCCCTCGGCTGGGCACACTATTTGCGTTGCTCAAAGAATATCACTGCGAAAATGATTTTTTGGTTTGATACAAATGTGCCCTGAATGTTTACGGGGGATTTCCTCTAATTTCACTCCTCTGCCCCCAAATGGCTAGAAGACTTTTAGGTGTCCTGTCAAAATAAAAATATCATTTCCAACTAAGAGAATACAGAGCCATTACATCTCCTGAGATACTATTACTTATCACATGTACTTGCCTAGTTTGCTGGCTCTTTATTCGCATCAATCAATCTTTCCTGTCTCGGGCCGTGTCTACTCGGGCTGTTTAGGGTACAGAACAAGGATAAGGTACACGCTGAGCTCCCCCTCCCCAGGCCCAGACCCCCGTTATCAGAAGAGATAACGTATAAGGATAAGGCCCATCTTCCCCACAGCTCTCTGTGAAAAGCAAACAGACATGTGTCCGTATCTCCTCCTGATTTCTAAGAAATCCTGGCTCAATCTCCCTTTTCTTCCCCAAGGTTCAGCATCTTCCTGCAGATGCCCCACCCACCCTCCAAATGCAGAAAGAGAAGGCGTGTCACGTACATGTTTGAACGACGTGTGAGGAGCCGCGCTGGCTCCTGTTTCTTCCAGATACTCTCCCCAGTTAAAGCCAATTTCCTCCAGGCTTGAACCTTCTTCTGTTGAAAAGACAAAAAAATAAATAAATACATAAAGTCAGAATATCAATACCAGAGCGAAGAATGGGACGGCACCGGCCCTCAGTGAAAAGCAGGAAATCCGTGATGCAGGAGACAAGCAAATTCAACGGGTTAGGAGAACACTATTACATGCACAACATCGTGTGCTGACTGCGGAATGTTGACTAAGAAAAGGAAACACCGGAGAAATTCTACGTGAGCTACCCCGGCAAAATCCAGGGTAAAATTAAGTGTGCTCTCAGCCAAACGAAATGAGATTTGTTTCGGGGCACAGATGCCGCGTGTTAGCGTATTCACTTGGAATTAGCCACTGTCACTGTGGGCACTTCATGCTTCCGGGAGGTCGCAGGACCAGGTAAAGGAAACCACTGGGCATTGAGGAGACACCTTAATGTACAGAAGGACACCTCTGACCACTGGTCACTTACCACAGCTGGAGGTTATAAAACGACAGCACAGATTGTTGGTGTCGTAAGGGACCTTATTAGGAAGCACGAGCCCGGACGTGATTCCAAGGAAAAAACTATTTGAGGTCCAGAAGGATCGCTCCAGGATGTGAGGTCACCTAGCAAGTTAGTGACAGAAGCCGACCAGCTGTCAATCAAACAATTCTCCAGGCACTGAAGACTGTGCGTAAGATACAATCTCTATCGTCAAAAGGCACCAGATAACTCCTCTTGAAGCACAGGTAACGACATTATGGCGTAGTTTCAAACGGAAAGAACTAATAAGCTGTAAACGTTACTTTCACCTATCTGCAGGGCTATCATAAGGAACACAGAGCAGTCGGGGCTACCCACACATGCAGATAGGCAAGAGCTTCAAAAGTTTAGATTCTCTTTTCTTGCAATACCGAGCAATGGGTGTGGATGTTCAGCCTGTGTGTCTGCTACAGGCAAGAAGCCTATGTCGCTGGCCAAGAATAAACACTGCTTTTGGTCACGTTGCTGATGGAGAAGTGGTATATCCTGGCAGGGAGGCCAGCCGGATCGACAACAAGGGACCCTAAGAAAGGAAGCCTTGTTCTTGCGGGCTATCGCTGCCTTTCTTTCCACGAGAGGTTTCTTTCGTTGTCAGTAGGAAAAGTCATTTTCTTGGGAGGCTCCGCGGCGTCTCAGAAATCGACAGAAGGTAATTTTTGTAAAGCCGGATGACGCGAGGCTAAACGCACTTACCTTACGTTTTGTCTTCTAAATCAAAGTTGCTTAAGCACGGCCTCCGCAGATCCCACCCCCGTCAGGTGGCTTGCAATTCAACGTCCGAGAAAAACAAAAGCCATCTGAAGGGCAAACCTTTTTCCCTTGTCGTTCTCCCAGCAGCCTGCTGCATCCAGGGACTTAAGTCCTTCCACTGGAAACACGCTCCCCGAAAAAAGTCAGCGGGTCCTCTAGCCGCCAGCCAACGAGAGACACTCTGAGACACGGTTATGTTCTGGAAAGTACCTCGGGGGGGTGGGGGTGGCGGGGGTCACACAGTGGGTGGTCTGACCCACAGTTCTTCTCTCCAAAAGGCCGCAAGCATCGATTACCAAGTCTGTTTCCCGAGGCCCCAGCCAGAGGCATCCCCGCACAGCACTTACATGCTCAGGGGGGCTGGCGAGGTGCCTGTTTGGCGGCTGACTTGTCGCAAAGCAGGTCTGGAATTGCTGCACCCCCTACTTGTCCAGCTCAGCTCAGCCCACGCCACCGGCAGGCCTCGCCCGCTCCAGCTGTGGGTCACGCACGGAGCCCCACAGAGACACCACACGGTCACGGCAGTGTCCTAAGAGCCACGCCGTCCTGGGCTGGCAGCTCTCTGCTCATTGCTCTGCAGGCATCACCGCATTCCGTCCTTCCAAGAACCCTGACAGACGCTCACTACCATCCCCACCTCACGGAAGAGAAGTCGGGAGCCCCGCAAGGCGAGGGAGCCACCGGGACCACGCAACTGTCTGGCCGCAGAGGCCGGAGTCCGGCCCAGGCTGTCTGCTTTCGAGCCGGAACGCCTCCCAGGCGCCTTCCTGGTCACCCTTCCGCCCGATCTCACGTGGGGCAGGTCCACTCCACCACCACGACCCGTTCCTCCTCCGGGAGGGTCCAAGGCGGACTCCAGGGCCGGCTTCTGTGTTGGCGAGCATTAGAACATTCCAGAGCCAAGCCAGGAGGCGGGAAGATGCAGGCGACCCGGCAAGGCGGGAGGCAGCAGCCAGGCTCGGCGAGAACAGAGGGCGCAGAGCCCCTGGAGTCCTTCTGCAGGAGGACACAGCGAGGGGAAGACGTGGGCATAAAACTCAGTCTTGGGCCTTCAGATCCAGAAGGTCCTGGCAGAGCCCCTGGGTGAATGAACAGCTCCCGAAGGCGGAAGAGCCCTCCTGGGGGGTGATCGCTTCTGTGACATCAGCAACATCTGCCTGGAGACGGGGCCCCCAGGAGCTGCCCGCCGCAGCCGGTGCCTGGGCCTACAGAGCTCCGATGGACCCCATCATTGCGCCTGGAAGGATCTGGGGACTCGGTTACTTGGACTCAGCCGTGAGGGCGAGACCGTGGCTCACATTTCTCAGCTTTGGGGCGGCTCCCCGCAATGCTTCCTGCTTCAGACAGCCCCCACCTAGGCTGCGAACATCCTACCCCACATTTTGTTCTCACCGATCCTTAATTCTTCACAAACCGTGTTTCTCTTCCCGCGATACACAGGCCGTAGATGCTTTCATGCTCCCTCGGGTGCTCGTTCAAGTTCCCAAGAGATGGAGAGGTGCCCCTTGTGACTCCCAAGTGAGCCCCTGAGAACATGCTTCAGGGGCGTCTGGGTGGCTCAGCCGGCTGGGCGTCCAACTCACCACTCGTGAGTTCAGGCCTCACAGCGGGTTCTGGGCTGACAGTGCAGAGCCTGCTTCAGATCCTCTGTCCCATCTCTCTCTCTCTCTCTCTCTGCCCCTCCCCCCATTCACTCTCTCTCTCAAAAATAATACACTTGGGGGGGGGGGGGGGAAGAACACCACTTCGGAGAGTTGTTGCCCCCTGCAGTCCAGAGAAAATACTTTAAAATTTTTTTTATTTTTTTTAACGTTTATTCATTTTTGGTAGAGAGAGACAGAGCATGAGCGGGGGAGGGGCAGAGAGAGAGGGAGACACAGAATCCGAAGCAGGCTCCAGGCTCCGAGCTGTCAGCTCAGAGCTCAACGCGGGGCTGGAACCCACGAACTGTGAGATCCTGACCTGAACCGAAGTCGGACACTCAACCGACTGAACCACCCAGGCGCCCCCAGAGAAAATACTTTTAAAAAGAACCCAGAAGTCAGATCTGGAATGGGATTTTAAAAAATAAAGCTTTTATGTCCCGCACTGGTAGTTTTGACAATAAAATCGCACAGCAAACTTAGGGTCCCCTACAAGAAGTCTTTCCCAGTCTGTGACTCCTGGCACACCCCCCCAGCACACACATCCCCAACGGCCGATTCTCTAAAGACGTTTCAATGAGCAACAGATAAACACACACGCTGTTTATGAGCGGAGGTCTCATAAACCCAGAGCAAATATTTACAGCTGATTCATAAACCTCTTAAGCCTGTAAACATTTTATCAGGGAAACCCTGACAACCTCCCTCCTCTGCGAAGGCACCAGTGGGAAGCATTTTTCCCCACGATGTCATGAAAACAGACCATGAAACGCCACCAAGGAAATTTCACAACTTAAAGGAAAACAGGCATATGCTCATTAGCGGCCATCCAGTTCTGCAAAACAGAAGGCTACTTACGCGACCAACATATTTATTTCATAACAGCTAGAAAAGGAACACTAATCGTTGAGGTGCAAGCCACTTGACGGTGAAAAATGGAATGAACGAACGGCTCACACACCTTTTTTGAGGTAATCAAGTCCTGGGTTTTGATTTCACTGTCTGAAATAAGGCTGCCTTTGCAGGGCTGACTATTAAAAGTCCCTAACTGCTAACTACCCAAATAAAGGAGCATCGGCAGGTTTGAAGTGAATAAAATCTTAACAGAACACGTTCTCATGTGCTAGGTGTTCTTCATAAATAAGGGAAGAGAAAGGAAGGCATTAAGTCTTTGCTATTTCACCTGCTGATAGTCTGGCCACACCATCACAAGGTGTAAAAAATAGTTCCACAGAGTACTTAAATAGACACACAGGACGAACGAAACTCGGCTGGCCAACACCAATCCGAGGGCTGAGTTCACGGCTGCAGGACGACCCCAGGGAAGCGGGGACAGTCACTGAGCACAGAGGTCCTCACCCCCGTCTGACCACCCAGGCGGCCAGAGAGATTTTTTTCAGAAGAAAGAAAACACATAAAAATTATCCAATCACCCAGCTTGGTTGGGAAGGACAGTAACTATTCTAGAGAGAGGGGTTTTTTGGTCTTTTCTTTGTTTTAATTTTTTTAATATTCATTGATTTTTGAGAAAGAGAGAGAGAGACAGAGTGTGAGTGAGGGAGGAGCAGAGAGAGTGGGAGACACAGAATCCGAAGCAGGCTCCAGGCTCTGAGCTGTCAGCACAGAGCCCAACGTGGGGCTCGAACTCACAAACCACGAGATCATGACCTGAGCTGAAGTCGGACACGTCACCGACTGAGCCACGCAGGCACCCCGCTTTTTTGTTGTTGTTTTTTTTAACAGGGAACATTACTGAGTCACACAGCACCTGTTCCCAGCACCAAGCGTAAGAGAGCTCTATTTTTCTAATAAGAATGTTGAAAAGCCTGTGGGACTCCACTCAATGTATTCCTAACACCAAAATAAAAAAATAAAAAAAATTAAAAAAAGCCAGCCCACATTTCCAGCCTAATTCTCTTTACTCTGAGGCCTGCCCGTTCTAAATGCACAACACTGCTTTATCTACAGACCTCATCAGGAAATTACATTTGGCCAGCCTGGAAAACTAACGTCAAGGGGTCTATTTATCACCACGCCAGCACACTGTTCTGCTTGCTTTTATCACGGCAGAAGCCTAGAGTTCCAGAAATCCAATTCTGGTCCACGACCTTCTCTATGCAGCCCGTGCCGATGCCGTCCGTTCCGTCCGCTGGCGAGGCCCTTCGGTTCACCTCCCTGCGCTCATCCCGCTGACGTCCTCAGTGTTCCTGAAAGGAGGAGGACTTTTACACTGTGCCTGTTTCATTTACAGGACTCGAGTGCCAGTCGGAGTATTGTTGGGACCTTTCCTTAGGAAAAGAGGCAACGTGGAAGATGACAAAGCTGTTCGTGAGATTCAGAGTCCACTGGTTGGCGCTCGAGTTCTCAGCTCAGAGGGATGGACGGTCCGGAAGAGGAATGGACCGTCCAGACGAGGAATGGCATCCACTCAGCGTCGGGCACGCAAACACGAAATCAAAACCCCCGGGAGCAGCCGGCGGAGGCTTCTGTGGTTCGGCCCCGTCGCGCAGGCAGAGAGGAGCTGTGGGCACCTACGGGTAGTCACGTGCTGGGGAGGTACAGGCATGTGTCACATCACACGTGGGGAGAGGGGCCAGCAGACAAGAAGCTGGGTGGTGCCGGCGCCCCAGAAAGTGTGTGTGCGCGTGGAGAGGGGGTACGCACGTCACATTTATGTACCAAGGGTGACTTCCCCCTGCACGGTAGCACAGGGACAGCCCAGTGTCACCGAGCACCATATCTGGAGCCTCAGGATGCCTGCGGTGAAATCCTGGCTCCAACACAAGGGCCAAGTGACTTCTCCCTGTGGTCCAGTGGCCTCCTCTCTAAAACGGGGATACTGAAAGCAGCTCTTTCGCTGGGTCATGGAAGGGTAAACGGAGTCAACGTACAGAAGGACCTGAAGTGAGTGCCTGCCATACAGTTTGAACTCAGGATCACGTCCCCAGCTGTCCCAGGTCAACGTAGAACCAGCTGAGGAGCACTGAACGAGCCTTCTCCTGTTCTTCTGATCCGTAAGTCTTGTCTGAAACCCCTCTGGGCAGAAGAGCCTTGTCACCAAAATGATGTGCTGCCCCAAGCATGTCACGCCCGAACCAGACACCCTCCAACTAGGCCACCACCGAAACTCTCTTAGGTATTAACAGCTCAGAGGGGCCCCACTTGAGAAAATCCGCTTCCTGACGACTCATACCAGAGTAGGTTCTGAGCAGTCGAAGTGTGAGTTTCTTCCCCAAGTCGGCCTCTGCTCGCCACAGAGAGTTCTATTAGACCGTGCTTTAAACTGATTTCTCCCCCCCCCAAAAAAAGAATCAACACATGCAAAAAATAAAAAAATTAAAAAAAATAAATACATAAACTGATTTCTCCTTTAGGGGTCCGCCTTTGTGGCACCACCTGTAAGTCTCCCCCATGCATAAGAGTTTATGGGAACCCCAAGGCGAAAGGACAGATGGGCCAGATACGAGGGGAAAAAAAAACTCTGGGACCACAATCTGCAAATGCTAACATAATTCAGAGCCACTCAGAACTCCTACTTCTTTTTTTTTTTTTTTTAAGTTTAGGTATGTTGAGAGGGAGAGAGTGTGCATGAGCAGGGGAGGGGCAGAGAGAGAGACAGAGGAGGAGAGAGAATCCCAAGCAGGCTTCACGCTGTCAGCGCACAGCCCGACGTGGGGCCTGAACTCACGAAACTGTGAGATCATGACCTGAGCCAAGGTCAAGAGTCGGGACGCTTAACCGAATGCGCCACCCAGGCGCCCCAGAGCTACTGTTCGTTTTAAACATCTTGACGTCTTATACAATTCAGGCCGCGTCTGGCACACGAGCAAGGAAGCCCCCATGCAGTGAGTGGCGTGTGACGGGCTCGGCCCAAGCACACCGCGGCCAATGACAGAACGAATCTCGCGCTTCCCTCTCATGGAATCACCCCGAAGGAAACGTAGGACGAACAATTTTCCTGACACCATATTGTTACCGCTGGGTTTCAAAATCTACTTCAGCTAGAGAGATCTACTGCAGCTACAAGAATGAAAAGCCAACACACGGTTGGTTTTTAAACAGTTTTGAAAACACACCTTTAGAAATGATGCGGGAACAGACATCAGATGTGCATCCAACGAAGTCACAGTGAAAGCCCAGGGAACCGTAAGTGGAAAAGTAACCCCTTTCAGGAAACGTAAGACAGACTTTTCTACAAAGCGTATTTGTACTTAAAGAACATCAAGCCTACAGGACGGAGTTTCCTCAGGAAGGAATTTCTTTCATACAGGAAAAATCACAAGGGGTGGGGGTGGAGGACCAGGCTGATTCTGAAGGAGACGCTAACATCTTTCAACATATTTAGGCAATAATCTCAGGGGGGTTCCCGATTTTTTGCAGATAAAGATACAACTTGAGAAATGTAATGTAATCAATTCGATGCTACCAAGCAATCTGTAATTCTGTCATTGACCGCAGTCATCAAAATATGGAGACGAACTTCATGACTTTTCTGGATAACGGTCAAATCTCCCACTGAACTCAGGATCAACATTTTGTACATGAATTCACCACAGCAAACGTTCGGGATCCAGACAGCTGAGTTGCCC
This sequence comes from Felis catus, assembly GCF_018350175.1. Taxonomy (NCBI): domain Eukaryota; kingdom Metazoa; phylum Chordata; class Mammalia; order Carnivora; family Felidae; genus Felis; species Felis catus. The sequence goes on from NC_058374.1 coordinate 7,058,220, forward strand.
TTATTTAAGCTGCTGTAATGCAAATACAGCAATCCTTTGAAAAAAAACAAAAAACAAAAAACCACTAGTGTCTTTTTAAAACGGATTCCTGTGTAAGTATTTAGAAAAACATGCTTTCTAATAAATTCACTGATTAAATATTAAAATTCAATCAAAGACTGGCTTGGTGTGCTTTGGTTTTAGTTTCCTTTTTTTTTTAGTTTTATTTTTTTAATTTTTAAAATTTACATCCATGGGGGCACCCGGGTGGCTCAGTCGGTGAAGCGCCCGACTTCGGCTCAGTTCACGATCTCACGGTTCATGGGTTTGAGCCCCACGTCGGGCTCTGTGCTGACAGCTCAGAGCCTGGAGCCTGTTTCAGATTCTGTGTCTCCCTGTCTCTCTGCCCCTCCCCCACTCGCGCTCGGTCTCCCTCTGTCTCAAAAATAAACAAACATTAAAAAAATTTTTTTTAAAAATTACATCCAAATTAGTTAGCATCTAGTGCAACAGTGATTTCAGGAGTAGATTCCTTGCTGCCCCTTACCCATGTAGCCCATCCCCCCTCCCCCAACCCCCTCCAGTAACCCTCAGTTTGTTCTCCGTATTTATGAGTCTCTTTTGTTTTGTCCCCCTGGTTTTAGTTTCCTTAAAGGGAGACAGACTTCACCACGCACTCACATGACCTAAGTTCTTTTCCCATTAAGGAGTTCTCGGAGAGACATGCTGAGGTTCTGGAGAGGGGAGAGAAGGCGGGGACACCCAGAGCTGGGGCGGACCCGCTCTCCTGCCTCTCTGGGCACGTGGGAGACAAGGATGGCTTTCTCACCTCCCTTGCAGTGGTGCCCACACGTGACAGGTTCCGGTCCAGAGGTTCTGAGCGAAAGTGAGCTGCGTCTTCTGAGTCGGAGCATTTCACTGTTGACTCGGGAGCCCCCAGCCCCGCCTCCCCCGGAACAAAAACCACCACCCGCATGTGGTGCACCGTAAGACCCTGTGCAATGAGTCGGCGGAGGGAACGCCCGCTACCTCGTCTGAAACGGCATGAACGTGTAACGTCGACATTTACGGGGTTACCCACTGAGATTCTGAAGCGATCCGTCACTCCGGTGTCACCTGCCCCTCTCTGTCCAGCATCGGGAATACTGATTTTGCACTAACTTTCAAGAGGCCGTAGGCTGACGAACAGGACAGCAAATCCTAGCAACGGGCAACGTGAGTGACCTAGGAACGTCTGCCCCGCTGTGTCCCGAACATCTTCGGGGAGACACGGGTCACTAAATCGAAGGGGTCAGACAGATCCAGAAAAGAAACTCCTACCTGAGTCGAGCCCTCCATTACCGTTCGCTGAGCTCTGCTGTCTCTCCAAGGGCGAAGACAGTGGGTCTGGCATGTTGGAAACTGACAAACCGCTCTCCATGCCTAACGAGTAAGGGTCCCTCTTCTCTTAACGCATCCTGCAGGAAGGATCACCTAAGGGCAACCAACAAAGGAAAAAAAAAAATCAGAGGCCCTTGATTATCCTCGGTTTATAGAGGCTCCAAAAATAACAGTATCTGATCAGCGCTGTTGCCCTGTCATTATAACACGCAGGCTCAACGGAATGTTGATGATAGAAAATACCAGAAATAAAGACTGAGGAGCACGCATCTACATGCAGTCCACACACAGGTCCCAGCTTAGTGAAACCCATCGGTTTTCCGTAGGGCACGATCGTCACTGAGACGAACACACTTCTCACCAACACCATCTACGCGGGGAGCCCCAATCTACCTCGGCACGGCTGGCAAGACGGTCCGCCACCCACCCCCGTGCTCCCCTCTCGCGGTGCCGTGAAGCGGCCAACCTCCGAGACGTCTGCTGCGTCCCAAGCACGGAACTTCCAAACCCACTTAAAGTGCCAACGTTCGCCAATGCGCTTTTTGACCGATTAGACTCTTCCTCCAAGAGCACGGCTCGCCTTCACTTACTCAGACTCTTCCTCCAAGAGCACGGCTCGCCTTCACTTACTCGCATGCCGCGACGACAGGTGGGAAAACAGGGAGAACCACAGGCGCCTCTCGCAGAACCTACAACTGAGCTCATTTCCGTTACACCCCATGGAAGAGCCAGACACGACACCCCTCGGGGTCGGCCGCCGACCCCGCTGACGGTTAGACGCAGCCGTGTGAGGCTTCTAAATCTTTCACTCGCTCAGCATCTGCTTTTATCTCACGGCTAGATGGAAGTTCAAATCGGCAAAAGGGCGAGGATGGATGAAGAAAAGGATAGCGCCCCTACACCTATAGGCAGACTATTTTGTCACTCCCGTACGGTAAAATACCTTTTAAGGATACCACACGCACACACACACAAACACACACACGCACACACGAATACACGCATCCCTTTTGGTGCTCTTCGGTTTACCTTCCTGGAACGTTATTTTGAGGTTTTGTCAAAATTACAGGTCCAGGAAAGGGTACCAGCCATCCGTGCAAAGGCGGGGAAAAGGCAGAAAGCTCTCATAGGAGGAGACGGGAAACGCACCAGGTACGTGGTGCTGGAATTTAATCCCGCTGTATTTTATTACCCACCTGTTTATATAAAATACTACGCCAGACACTGTGAGGGGAGGGGACTCCAGAGCCACCTCTCAATCAAAACACAAAGAAAAGAAAATACCTAGCGTAGAGTAGGAACCTAAAAACTGTCTAGGCTGGGTCTCAAGTGGCAATCTGTGCATCTTGCTAGTGCAAAGGTAAGGACACGAATAGGAAATGAAATGACAAATTACCAGGCAAATGTAAACCACTAGGAGATTATCTCTTACTCGTCCCACACTCTCCGAGCAAGGGTGCTTATCATACTCTCTGGAGCAAAATGAGAGGGGACGTGGTCTGAGGGGCAGACGTCAGGACCAGCGATACAACGTAAGCCGGGCCTGTCCGGGAAAACAGGAGAGCCCTGGTCAAAAGGCGGGGTACCAGACCCAAAATGGTTTCTGTGGTGTGTTTACAAATCACATAAAGGACAGGTAAATACCACGCCCTCACCGCAGCGCTGTGTGGGGCAGAGAACACAAGGCAAAGCAGTCTTAACCCTGCCCTCCAGCACAGACTAAGACAGACGGTGCAAGAAACTTGGGTGCATACGGGAACAGCTGAAACCTAAGTAGAAACTGGATGTGTTTTTCTTTAAATAATCTTTTTAAATGAAGGATTAAATAAAGGAATCCGTTCAACAGATAGATGGGTGCCAAGATTATTTAAAATGGAGGGCATTGGCAAAGCCAGCACTTTAACATTGAGGCTGGCTAATTTTACCCCACCGACATCAGGTTGCTAAAATAACCTCACGATGAGAGGCAGAACTGCATTCTCCTAGGAGAGTTCTTTCCCAATCGCCATTACAACACAGATTCACGAATTTATGGGGAGCCACAGTCCTGGGTATTTCGTCCCCCTCGCGCTGCACCCAACAGACCAGAGAGTGGAAGAAGAGGCCACCAGGGCGACCCACAAGCTCTCGTGCCTGGATCTTACAGTGGATGGCAGTAGTCACCGGTCTATCTCTAATGTCACTGGAATGAAGAAGCAATCGCCGGTGCAATCTGCAGAAAATTCAGGTGTTGAAAAGAAAGCGCGGCCATCCCACCGGGTGCCCAAGTGCCAACAATGACGTCAACAAGCAAGCGCGGCCATCCCACCACGTGCCCAACTGCCAACGACGACGTCAACAAGCAAGCGCGGCCATCCCACCGCGTGCCCAACTGCCAACGACGACGTCAACAAGCAAGCGCGGCCATCCCACCGGGTGCCCAACTGCCAACGACGACGTCAAAAGGCAAGCGCGGCCATCCCACCGGGTGCCCAACTGTCAATGATGACGTCAACAAGCAAGCGCGGCCATCCCACCACGTGCCCAACTGCCAACGATGATGTCAACAAGCAAGCGTGGCCATCCGACCAGGTGCCCAAGTGCCAACGACGACATCAACAAGCAAGCGCGGCCATCCCACCGGGTGCCCAACTGCCAACGATGACGTCAACAAGCAAGCGCGGCCATCCCACCGGGTGCCCAACTGTCAATGATGACGTCAACAAGCAAGCGCGGCCATCCCACCACGTGCCCAACTGCCAACACGCCCCCACTTCAAGAACACATGCAGGGAGCCCACAGGGTTAAAACACACACCCGCTAGCAACGATGGAAGTGTGTGTGTGAGTTTACAGACCACCGGATCACCTACACAGGGACACAATGCCCACCGACTCCAGGGGCATCCAGACGGCACAAAGAGAGGGGCAGATGGGGCACGCTCTGGAAAACACTGCCTCCCTCACAGCGATCCACTGGAGTCCATCAGGGGACCACCAAGAACTGGGAAGGCAGAAGGATGAGCCCCTGAAGGTATCGGGGGTGGGACCCTTGCAGCAAACAGAGTACCCCAAACCGCCCGCACAGAGCGCACCGCCATGGTAAGCTGGTAAGTGACAGGAAACACCACGGACGCAGAGAAGCACGGGCGAGCAAGACGTGGGAGCCGGGATTACCCAGATGATGGTCAGGCAGGACCTGAGCAGGTGCTGCCTGAACAAACTCAGGGCCGCACCCCAGCGAGAGGAGAAGGTTCTGCCTGAGCGAGGACCCGAACCCCTGCGCTCCACTCTGTGGTCAGGATTTCATTCCAGGGGGTGAAAAGATCAGATCTGTTCCAGAAAGTCGCTCTGGCAGCTGGATGCCAGGCAGACGGACAGACAGGGACAGGCCTGGAAAAAAAAAAACAACGCGGGCGCAGGTCTGAACTAAGACAGCCAAGGGAGAAGAGAAGGAAGGAAGCTCGGGGTGTATCTGACAGATGCAGCCCAGGAAGCCCCAACATCAACGAAACACGATCTTGTCACAGCTGGAAGGCAGGTTCTTAGAAGAAATCACTTCATGTGCCACAGTCAGTCCTCCACAACTAATGGGACCTAGGCAGCGCCCGTGGAAATAAAAATCAGGGGGGAAAACACGCCGACTAGGAGAATGACAGACCGTTTCACAGAAATTTACTTCCAGTGGAGTCTGTCGGGGGAGCAAATCTTACTGGTAAAAGCAAATCCTTTTCCTGACTACAACACCCGAGCCCCCCCAAAAGGCTATTTTTAAAAGGAAGGGTACTTCATTCTGATCTTAAAATATATATAACTTCAAGACCAAGGTAAAACTTTCTATTAATGAAAGAACTGGTTTTTTTTTTTTTTAGACGTGAAAAGAAGGCTGAGAAAACCGGGTTTTTAAAGGGTAACTTCCTGTTTGTATAATACACCTGTGATCCAGTGCAAAGCTATTAATCCTATCATAATTGGCTCTTCTTGTCTCTAAAGTTGTTGAACGACAGAATTATAGTAACGGGAGCATCTCACAAAAGTTGTCTTGGCTCAGTGATAAGAACAGTGAACTTGGAGAGGAATAAGGTCACTATCGAGCTGTGTGACCCAAGCAAATTACTTAACCTCTCTGTTCCTCAAACTTCTCATGAAGGCACAATCAGATTAAATCAACGGCCCTTTGAAACCTAACGTTCTGGGGTGCCTGGGTGACTCCGTCGGTTAAGCGTCCAACTCTGGATATCAGCTCAGGTTGTGATCTCGTGGTTCATGAGATCGAGCCCCAAGTCGGGCTCTGTGCTGACACAGTAGAGCCTGCTTGGGATTCTCTGTCTCCCCTCTCTCTCTGCCCCTCCCCTACACATGTGAGGATTTCATTCCAGGGAATTCACTCCTTCTCTCCCCCAAAATTAATTAATTGAACTTCAAATCTAAAGTTCTATGAATCTATCAAGGCTTTTTTTTTAAGTGGTAATGGTTTATTTGCTGCGTTCATATTACCCATTTATCTGAAAGAAATTTAATATAATCAGCATCCTCCCCCTGTAAATTCTTTTCTGCCTCCTCCAATCATTTGGAGAGTATTCAGAGAAGGTTAACTAATTTTAGCGTAAGGCAAGCAAAGTCCTGTTAGGACGAAGATGGGCAGGGAAGGACACTCACTAGATACTATCCTAAAGCTAACCAGGAATTTATTAGGGGCTTTTACCTAATTTGAATTAGTTGCAGACCAGCAAGATCCAATAGAATTTTCCATACCTTGCATGGTCCAACACAGTAACCACCAGCCACACGTGGATCTCAATTTTAATTTTAATTAATTTATAAGTCCTATTGGCTATCGTCTGTTACAGAGTACAGCTAGCCCACAGCACAGACAGGCCAAAGTTGACTATATCTGAATTTGGAGCATGTCCTATATACCCATCAATTCTTGGCTCCCTTAAAAAAGTTTTTTGGTTTTTTTGTTTTTTGTTTTTTAGTTTTATTTATTTTTGAGAGAAAGAGAAAGAGGGAGGGAGGGAGTGCCAGCAGGGGAGGAGCAAAGAGAGAGGGAGACACAGAATCCGAAGCAGGTTCCAGGCTCCCAGCTGTCAGCACAGAGCCCGACACGGGGCTCGAACTCACGAGCTGCAAGATCATGACCTGAGCCGAAGTAGGATGGTCAACCGACTGAGCCACCCTGGCGCCCCTGTCTTAAAAACGTTTTAATTTAACGCCAGCAAGCTAGTTAAAAGAGAACACAGGAATTTTAAGACCTAGGGAATTTCACAAAGAGACTTAACAGCTTCCCCATGAGCCTGCACAGATACTTTATAACAAACGCTGTGATGTAGCAGGTTTGTATAGAACGTGCGGCATTTCTGTATCGATCTAATTTCAAAGAAGCAGCGATCTAATAAGCTAAGTTATGTGCATCGCACTAAAATCACTTCCTGTTTTCTTTCATCTATACATTCAGGGAAATCATTCCAACTCAAAAAGGTAGTCAGACATCAAGTGTTTCTGGGAAGGGAAGAGGAAAAAAGTCCACAAAACTGACTATTAACACATCAGTCAAGTATCAATGGCTTATCTGATACTTATTAAAGGGGGAAAAGTTTGCTAAAGTTTTTTATGACTTCGTGGGGATTTAGCTCCACGCATTCTCCCTACCAGCCACTATCAAAAGGTCACCGAGGACTGTCAAATAAGACATCGATTTAAATGCACCGAATCCATCACTTCAAATAGAACTCAAGGGTAACATTATAAATATCAAAAAGAAAGCCACCTGGATGAGTGGCAGATTTAAACCTTACTTTAGAAGGACAGGTAACAAGCCTTTTTTAACCCAGGCGACTACAAAACGTATTTATTTTGGCAAATGACACATCCCATTTGCCCTTTTCCAACAACGTTTACTTTTTCCTTCCCACAAAAGGTACACGCACACTCTGCAGAAATCTAGGAAAATAAAATTATAAAGGAACAAGTTAGAATCACTCGTAATTCTAACACCCAGGCACAACCATTTCTGCACGTAGAGTATCCCCTCCTGACGGCTTCTCTGTGGCGTTTGAGTGCAGGCAGAATTTAGAAACTCACGTTTCGTTGACCATTCCGCAGAAAGCACATGTCCCCACGTCATTAAACTTCTTCGAAAACATGACTTGAAATGGTTGTACAATCTTTACTATAACAATCTATTTACCGTGCCCCTCCTACTGACCGTGAAGCTGTTTTTTATTTTTCCCCATCATCAACGGCGCTGTGCTAATCATCCTGGGCCCCAAACCCTACTGCGTCTCTGAGCCTTCCTTCGCACGGAATCCCAGAAGTTAGATCAGGGGCCAAACTCAGGAACACATCTAAGCCTCACGATCCACGCTGCTAAAACACCATCCAGCCTGCCAGGCCCCCTTCTTCGCTTACAGAGAGCCTCGCAGTGACGACAGAGTGAATCTGAGATGGGGCGTCTGGCAGCCTCAGGAATTCGAGCGTGCGACTCCTGATCTTGGGTTGTGAGTTTGAGCCCCCTGTTGGGTACAGAGATTACCAAAAAAATTAAATGAACTTTGAAAAAAAAATAATCACTTAAGAAACAAAAGGGAATGTATCTGAACCCAACCTCCTCCGGGTCCATCAGGGGTGTTTTGTTTCCCCTTTTTCAATGTGACATCAACCAACAGCATCATGCCATTGCAACATACGGTCCTCATGTGAAAACACTGTTCATATCCTTCCCACATTTCAATTCTGTTGGTATTTCATATAATTTTTAAAGATTTTTTTAATGTGTATTTATTTTTGAGAGAGAGAGAGAGAGAGAGCGCGAGCAGGGGAAGGACAGAGAGAGAGGGAGACACAGAATCGGAAGGAGGCTCCAGGCTCCCGGCTGTCAGCACAGAGCGCGACGCGGGGCTCGAACTCTCGAGCCGTGAGATCATGACCTGAGCCGAAGTCGCACGCTCAACCGACTGAGCCACCCAGGCGCCCCTAGAGCACTCACTCTTGATCTCAGCGTCATGAGTTCAAGCCCCACATTGGGCGTGGAGCCTATTTAAGAAAAAAAGAAGAGGAAAAGGAAGAAGAAGAGGAAATCGTCTTGCATTGTAAGTAGTGTTCCTTAAAGAATTCTAGTTGTCTCAATTTCATTTTACAGAGTCAAGCTTTGCTACACCCTCTGCCTAAGTCAGGCCAGGCTGTTCTCCATCAAAGTGTAGCAAGAGTGACGATTTTATGAAGAACTCATCCCATTGACTCTTCCCAGGGGAGCCATTCTCCTAACGGATCTATGTATCTGGACACACCTTTTTTCCCAGGTCTCTTTTCTCAAATAGCAAGGGCGGAATGGATGGTGCAAGCTTCAGGGACTCCTCCCATGGTGTCCCTCATTCCTAGCGACGCCCTTGTCCTTCAAATCCCTCGGGTGACCGCTTTGGTGTTCATCTCCGCGCCTCTGATAACACCTCGCTTATTAACGTCTCAGTTTCCATCATTATCGGGTAAGGCGCTGGCACTCAGCCCGCTCTCCCTCCCTCCCGCCTGCCCTTCCCCTCCTGACAGGCGTGATTCAGAGCAGCAAGGCTCTAAGGAGATGCCCCAGCCGACCCCACAGCACCTTAGGACGCCTCCCCTTCCTCAGACAGCTCTGCCTCTGCTCTGCCCCGATCCAGACTAACTGCCTTCTCTGCCGGGCTGGCAGGTGCCATCCTGAGACCTGGCCTCTGTCTCTTTTGTAGCACATTCTGCCTTCTGGGTCCCACACCTTCCCCGTTATCGGTTTTCTCTCTTGGGATGAGGCACGTTCCCCACCACGTTCCTAGGAAAGGATTTAGGTGGGAAACACTGAGGTCTCACGTGGTTGAAAATGTCCTTACCTACCCTCCCATTTTAACCAACAGCGTAGGCGGGTAAAAAAAATCCCAAGCTGGAAAAGCATCCTCTCTCAGAGTTTCGAAGGCTTCCTTCCACATCCTGAAGCTTCCACAGGAGAAGTCGGGCAGCAGCCCAGTCGCCGGGGCTTCTGAGGTTCTGAGATTTCACAGTGGCGTGTCTATGGCAATCCGCTTGTGGTTTCGGGGCACGCGGGCTTCTTTCGAGTTTGAAATTCATGTATTTCGGTGCTAGGATGTTTTCCTGAATTACTGCTAAGTTCTTCCTCTCTGTTTTCTGTTCTTTCGTTCAAAGTCATTCAAATGTTGGACCTTCTCGATCTCAATTTTCTTTTATTTTTCTTAATATTTGAGAGAGAGAGAGAGAGAGAGAGAGAGAGAGAGAGAGACTGCGAGCGGGGGAGGGGCAGAGAGAGAGGGAGACACAGAATCCAAAGCAGCTCCAGGCTCCGAGCTGTCAGCACAGAGCCTGACGCAGGGCTCGAACCCACGAACCGCAAGATCATGACCTGAGCCGAAGTCGGACGCTCAACCGACTGAGCCACCCAGGCACCCCATCTTTTATGTTCTTCTAATGTACCACCCCACCTAGAATGTACCATCAGCCATTTCTTCCTGCTCTTCTGTGGAGCTTCCCAGTTTAATTTCAGAAAGGTCTTTTGAGGGGCGCCTGGGTGGCTCAGTCGGCTGAGCTTCTGACTTCAGCTCGGGTCACGATCCTACAGGTTCGTGAGTTCGAGCCCCACCTCGGGCTGTCTGCCGTCAGCACAGAGCCTGCTTCCCCTGTCCCCTGACCCATGCACCCTCGGTCTCCAATAAATAAACATGAAAAACATAAATAAACAGACTCCTTTTAAATCCTCGTAATCCTCCCCATTCCCATGCTGTCCCGGATCTGTTGCCTCTATTCCACCCCTGTGCTGATCAATGATCTTTCTTTAAAGATCTCTCTTCTCGCCTCCGTGAGAGAAGTTCTTTTTCTCTCTGTGGGTTCCTGGTCTCTGCATTTGCCTGTTAGGCGCCTTGCTCAGAAGGGACGTGACACTTCGGGGTTCCTCCCGTTCAAGAGGCAAACCGGAGGGGCTGGCTGGCGCCTCTGGGCGCAGGTGAGGGTGGGACCCGGGAACCCGTCTGGAGGCCTGCGGGGGTCGTTCCCGGAGGAAACCCCCGCGTCTCCGCTCGCAGGTTGGCCGACACACTGGAACGAGTCTCCCGTATCCCGCTACGGCGGGGCTGGGCTCTCTGCCTGCTGTCGCTGCTGGGCAACGGAGCCTCCCACACCCGCTGTCTCCCTTCCCCTCGAGGAGGCAGGTGTGGGCTCCACGAAAGCTCCGCCTCCTAAATCCGAAGTCACAGAGGCGTCCGGCCCCAGCTTTAGATTTCCGCCGATGAGCGCCCGTCAATCCCTGTCCTCCCTCGCCCACGACTGACCCATACACGAGTTGTTCGTCTTGATTTTGTTTTCTTAGACACGATCGGTGTCACACTCTCGCCGTGCCCCGACGGAAACCATAATTATCCAAACGCAGGTGAAAACGTGAAGCTGTTCTCTGCCGCCACGGGGCTGCCTTAGCATCCGCCACCCTTCGCGTCTCCTTCGCCCACGGGCAGGGGCCAAAGGCTCGCCGCTCCCACGGGCTCGCTTTCGAGAACCGCGTCGTGTTAACAATAAAAGAAACGGGAAAAGGTTTGCGGTTGCTTGTTCTCGTCTCGTGACTCAGAAAAGAGAACCTCCGCCCGACAGGAAAGAACACGTGAAGGCCTAAACTCAAAGCCTACGAAATTCCAGACCCGCGCTAGCTGCCCGCGCATATCTAGCACGGCGAAATCGCAGCGGAACACGGCCTCATGTCACGCTCCGGGAATCTGAAGATGAGCTCAGGATACCTCACCTAAGCTTAAGACCTTTCCAAATATTTCCATAAGAAATTCCAGGGCTGACGGCAGCCAACGGTTCCCACGGTAACATCCCGTGTCTTCTAAGCCACGGTTGTGACCGTCACCTCTGAACCTCCCGATCCAACGGCACGCGTCACTCGAGGGCAGAAGAGCGAACGCAATCTGGGGTTACAAACGGGCTGGGGCAACGCGGAAACACAGCAGCCTTCCGTGCTACGTGCTCAAGAGAGGAGAAAACCCAACAAAAGGGCACGTGAGCCGTGTACCATCTCAGGGGTTCACTTACTGGCTGTTTACCTACAAATTATTTCGGTAGCGTTAGCCACTTATTTACCATAAAGAAGGACGAGGCCTCGAAATACGCAGCAGAATCCATGATGCAACAACACGTCTTTGCATCAAGGTAGCGACGAAGGGTTTCGTGCACCCCAAAGCTGCCTCCACGCCACGAACGTGCAACACCGTCCTTGGGTTGGCACACGACTGACACCAAATACTTCACACAGAAGAGCCTGGTAGAGGCCTTCCTGAAAAAGCAGGCGTCTGAGAACGAGCACAGACATCATCCCACTCAGCCCTGACCTCTTCAACAAACCCCGGGGTTTCCCTGTCACCTGTGAAGACTGGAATGAATGAGAGCATCAACCCGAGTTTCTAACAAAGCCGAGCAGCCTCCTCCTTTACGGGAGATTTGTATCTCACAGCATACATCCACGCGTAGAAGGCATTTTCGGTAAATTAGCCCACGCGTTGTACGCATGATCCTTAAGAACTCAAAAAGTAAAGAACTCTGACAAGGGATCCTTGTGTCAGCTAGACATGCATAGATAATGTCTAATAATCAGTGCCTAATTTTCTGAGGGGGTTTTATGTACTCATTACTCCAAGCCGCACAGATGTATGGCAACGATGCTTGAGAGATACCGCACACTTGTAAGCGTGTGAAGAAGCACCCCCTGGAAGGCAGCCTGGAGAGCTGCGCAAGCTCCCTGGGGATACACAAAGCAACTAAAGAGCATTTCAGGTGTTTACTTGAAGCCATGGATGTAACCATAAAATTGGGCATAAATCAAATTTTATAAATCACATCATCTAAATGCACGAAGGAGGTTTCCTCCAGTGGAGGAATATCATTATGCAAAGCCAGTAAAAACACCCTAATTTACCTTGATTAGGACACAACATGGGAAATGGAACGAACCCTGCAGGGATCGCAGGAGACCTGGGCTTTGCACCCGAGTGTATGCCTGGCCTTCAAAACACAGCCAGCAACCCTGTTCTCATCTGCAAAACGCAGGGACAATTCCAAAGAGTCTCCTCTCCCAGGCAAACACTTCAGGCAATCTGGGCCTTCACCCACCTTCCTTATTAAAACTAAGAGTGCGTGGGAGGAGAAAATAATACAGCATCCCCTTCAAGGGAACAGAGACTCCAAAAAGGAAACACTACTCCCATGGTCTGAGCTGGATCCCAAAAGCTTTCATAAAAAGAGAGGAGTCAGGACCTAAATGCCCAACTGGCTACTCAGAGATTTAACCTGATAAACTGCAGAGAAGCACTGAAGTTCGTAGCAACACAGGGATGAACGGGAAAGGTGTCCTGTGTTCTCCAGCTAGCCGGGAAGAGAAAAGCATACTCAGTTCAAGGGGTTTTTTTAATGTTTGTTTATTTTTGAGAGAGACAGAGACAGCACGAGATGGGGAGGGGCAGAGAGACAGAGAGGGAGACAGAGAATCCGAAGCAGGCTCCCGGCTCCGAGCCGTCAGCACAGAGCCCGACGCGGGGCTCGAACTCACGAGCCGTGAGGTCATGACCTGAGCCGAAGTCAGACGCTTCGCCGCCTGAGCCCCCCAGGCGGCCCGGATTTTCAACGCCCCTTCTTAACTAGACCACATGGCAAATGAAGGTTGACAAGTACAAGTGACAGGTGACAAACGTGTGACAGGTGACAAGTGACAAACGTGTGACAGGTGACAAGTGACAAACGTGTGACAGGTGACAAGTGACAAACGTGTGGGATGACAGTGCAGCGTTGAGTGACCACGGGTCGGCGCGTCCGTGCCAATCGTGGCAAATCGGGCTGAGCAAAACAGGATCCACCTCCAGCGATCAACGCGCAGCCAGAGGCTAGAGTGGTGATTTCACATCTGGTGTTCGTCCGCGTGCAAATAAAAGAGTTAAGTGTGATGAAAGCAGAGGAAGTCTAACTTCGTGAGTTGGGATCAAGAAGGACATTAATGCATAAACAAGTGGGCTGCCTGGAAAAGTACATGCCTGCACTCAGGGCCTCCTGTCACGCTGATGACGTCTGTCCTCCCGTTCAGACTGTACGGGCTAACTACCTCCAAACCCTCATCCTCCTCCCCAGGGGCCTCCATCCTGAGGCTCCTCCTTCCCTCTTTCCCACTTCTCCACCCTTCGAAAGGCAAATCCGGTCCCCCCCCCCCCCGCAGGAGTGAGGGCAAACACCACACTAATCCAAGCGAAATGTGCTTGGTCCTCCAACCCCCTCGACTTTTTCTGTCCCTTATCCCCACTCGTCTTATGCAGCGTTTCCGCAAGGTCTCCACGGGGCTGGAGAAGGGGCGTATCTCCTTCAGAAAGAGCCCCCACGGGGGCGCCTGGGTGGCGCAGTCGGTTAAGCGTCCGACTTCAGCCAGGTCACGATCTCGCGGTCCGTGAGTTCGAGCCCCGCGTCGGGCTCTGGGCTGATGGCTCAGAGCCTGGAGCCTGTTTCCGATTCTGTGTCTCCCTCTCTCTCTGCCCCTCCCCCGTTCATGCTCTGTCTCTCTCTGTCCCAGAAATAAATAAATGTTGAAAAAAAAAATTTTTTTTTAAATAAAGGCTTTCCTCTTTCACGAGGATCCAAAATAAATACAAACAGAAATGCTCTAGTCTTACCTGCATTTCAAATCAAGCACATTAAAAAAAAAAAAAAAAAAAAAACCTATTTATATGATCCTGTATAACCTTTCCAAAGACTCGATCTCCCTATCAGTAAAACAAAGATAAGAGCACTCCCCTATAAAGATTAAGGAGGCTAAAGCATTTAAAGTGCTAGGCACAGCGTGTCACAGGGAGTCAATTTCAGTTTCAAGACAACGTTAATACCAGGATTCAATTCCTCAATCTCTCTCACTCCACCTTGCTAGCAAGTTACTCAAGCTCCCTAAAGCCTCAGTCTCATCTGTAAAGCGGGGTGATATTTTCCACAACCTAGATGAAATAGAAACACAAAACTGAGAAGCACAGTGGCCGCAACACAGTTCAGGCTTACAAAGGCAAGTACTTTTATTTTCGACATTATCTGGAATAAACCGCTAATTCCAAATCTTATTAATTCCTCCATCCTTCCGTCATCAGTCCCTGGACCTACAGATCCACATGTCCGGTTTTTAAACGAGATTATACTTAATTATATACTTAAATTATACTTAAATTATACTTAAATATACTGAAATTATACTTAAAATGACACTGTGTGAGAACTTGCACTCGGCATTTCAGACTCTTGTATTATACCTTATAATGATGCGGGATTCATACTTCACTTTTAACTGAAATGGAATGGAAAAAAAAAAAACTTGCCGAATTTCGGAGAAAGTAGACAAGGTACACCTTAATAATTTTTTTTAAGGTCATTTTTTTCAGGGGCGCCTGGGTGGCTCAGTCAGTTGGGCGTCCGACTTCCGCTCAGGTCGTGATCTCGCGGTTTCTGAGTTCGAGCCCCTGGTCGGGCTCTGCACTGACAGCTCAGAGCCCGGAGCCTGCTTCCGATTCTGTGTCTCCCTCTCTATCTCTGCCCCTCCCCCACTTGTGCTCTGTCTCTGTCTCTCAAAAATAAATAAATGTAAAAAGAAAATTAAAAAAAAAAAAAAAGATTATTTTTTTCA
The DNA here is from genome assembly GCF_018350175.1 of Felis catus. Lineage (NCBI taxonomy): Eukaryota > Metazoa > Chordata > Mammalia > Carnivora > Felidae > Felis > Felis catus. The sequence continues at coordinate 7,073,223 of NC_058374.1, forward strand.
GGGCACCTGGCTGACTCAGTTGGTGGAGAACGTGTGACCCTTGATGTCAGTCAGGGTCATGAGTATGAGTCCCAGGCCGGATGTAGAGATTACTTTACACAAAAAGTTTTTTTACTAATAAGAAAAAAGATGATTTTTTTTTCTCAGCCAATAAAACTTCAGGGGGAAAAAACAAAAATCCCAGGATAAAAATCTCTTCCACCTCTCCCAGTCCCACCAGCTCCAAACCGGTCTTGTACAGTCAGGGCTGCTAACATTATTTGCCCTACGGAATTCACCCTATGCTTTAACAAGCGCCGTATCTACCGAAATGTGTCATTTTTGTTTTTAAGAAAATCAAAAAGAATGAAACAGAAAAGCACAATGGATTCTTCGCTTATTCAGTGTCAAAGACATCTATCTTATCACAAGAATGGAAACCTAAGTGACAGAAAGTAAAACTTTTTGATTAGTGAATGTCATCTTGTCAAAACACAAGGGGCCCTAACTATCAGTACATGGTGAAATATAATCACGTTCGGAAATTCACCAGGGGCGCCTGGGTGGCTCAGTGTGTTAAGCTTCTGACTTTGGCTCAGGTCATGATCTCAACGCTTGAGTTCAAGCCCCGAGTCGGGCTCTGTGCTGACAGCTCAGAGCCTCGAGCCTGTTTGGATTCTGTGTTTCCCTCTCTCTGCCCCTCCCCCCCTCTCAAAAATAAACAGTAAAAAATAGAATAAAATAGATAAAATTCACTAGGGTGCTAACCAGATGGGGAGTGTGATGCTAGCATCTTTTAATCAGAATACCACTGAAATGATCATGCAAAACCGATCCTTAAGAATTTTATTTGAGGGCCACTTGGGTGGCTCAATGGGTTGTGTCCAACTCTTGATTTTGTCTCATGTCATGATCCCAGGGTCATGGGATCGAGCCACATGTCAGGCTCTGCACTGACAGCTCGGAGTCTGCTTGGGATTCTCCCTCTCTCTCCCTCCCTCTGTACCTCTTCCCCTCTCCCCCAACTCTAAAATTAAAAAAAAAAAAAAAATTTTTTTTAAAGAATTTCATTTGGGGGCACCTGGGTGGCTCAGTAGGTTAAGCTTCCAACTTTGGCTCAGGTCATGATCTCACGGTTCATGGGTTCAAGCCCCTCATCAGGCTCTGTGCTGACAGCCAGAGCTTGGAGCCTGCTTTGAATTCTGTGTCTCCCTCTCTCTCTCTCTCTGCCCTCTTCTACTCGTTCTCTCTCTCTCTCTCTCTCTCTCTCTCTCTCTCCCTCCCTCCCTCCCTCTCAAAAATAAAACAAAACATTAAAAAAACAATTTTATTTGGTAACTTTATATCTTTGTTATGCAAGTTCTAAATTGAATACCTTCCCTTATTTATAATATACAGTCCTGTCTTGTTTACACTAACTTCAGCCAATGTTTGCTTTAGCCAATAAGATCATTTGTCTTCTGCGCTGTCCATGACACTTCTGGTTTTACAAAGAGAGGAAATACAGTTGACTCTTAAATACTGTAGCTAAGACCAGAGTTTTCATTTCTTTTTGTGTGTGTGTTTATTTATCTTTGGAAAAGAGGGAGAGAGCCTAAGCAGAGGAGGGCCAAAGAGAAAGGGAGACAGAGAATCTAAAGCAGGCTCCGAGCTGTGAGCGCAAAGCCCGACGTGAGGCTTGAACCCGCGAACCTTGAGCTCATAACCGGGGGCCAAAGTCAGAGGCTCAAGCGACTGAGCCACTCAGGCGCCCAGAGAGGAAGTACAGTTGACTCTTGAACAGCACAGGTTTGAGCTGTAGGTCCACTGACACGCAGATTTTTTTTCTTTTTATAAGACATACCACTCTAAATGTATTTCCTCTGGGGCACCTGGGTGGCTGAGTCGGTTAAGCCTCCGACTTCGGCTCACGTCATGATCCCGTGGTTTACAGGTTCGAGCCCCAAGTCGGGCTCTGTGCTGACAAATCAGAGCCTGGAGCCCGCTTTGGATTCTTTGTCTGCCTCTCTCTCTGCTCCCCTCCCACGCTCACGCTCTGTCTCTCTCTCCTTCAAAAATAAATAAGCATCAAAAAAATTTTTTAATGTATTTTCTCTGCCTTATGATTTTCTTAATAACTGTTTTCTTTTCCCCAGCTTTCTGTATTGTGAGAATACCGTGTATAACACAGAAAATACATATTCATCAACAGTTCATGTTACTGGTAAGGCTTCTTCTGGTCAACGGCAGGCTTTTAGTACTTAAGTTTTTGAGGCGTCCAGTTACCCAAGGCTTTTCAACTGGGACTGGGGGGGGGGAGTTGTTGCCCCTAACCCCCACGTTGTTCAGGGCTAATCGTACTGCCTAGTGGCCCAACGTAAAGAGCAGGGATGGAAAATGCAGCATCGGATTGGGTTCCTCCACTCACTAGGGTACCCGCAGGCTGCCATCACCCACCCACGCTATAAAGACTACTGGATGAGGTCCCTGTACTCACTCTGTCTGCAATGGCGGGGTACAGAGGGCTATCTGAGACGGCCCCTCATAGTCCGAGGAATTACTAAAACATACTCGAACCAGGTACTTCTTTGTGACTTCTATTCAAAACCACAATGACCCAGCCCAGCCCATGCTATCATAGGGATTATATGCAAAGGCCGCACTGGCGTGTTCCTCAATCTCAACACCACACCTTTTCCAGGGCATGAATGAGACGTGCCCCCACATGGAGCCTGTGTCACTCAACAGCGACAGCACTTTAATCCTGAACAGTGAACTACAACCCAACTACCTTCGCAGACCTCTTCTGGAGCCACCGTCACCAAGGCCAGGGTAACGTTTTCACCATCCTTCGCGGACATGGGTCTCACAGATGAATCGCTTGGGCATGCCTACAGAGATGTGCTGAATCACCAATTTCCCCCCCAAACAGAAGCATTGGAGATCTCTGAGTGAAACGCAAGTCCAAAGCACTTATTTCAACAACAAGGAAGATGAGGCTCAGAAAAATACAGTAAGTGGTCCAAGGTCACACAGCTAGGCAGAAACATCTCTGAAATAGATCCCGGCCTCCTGGTTCTGTGTTCTCCTCAACGCAATCAGGCGGTTAGATCCTGGGTCACCATTCAATGAATGCACAGCTTGGTTTGTTACGACAAGTATAACTTCCCTAATTTTTTTTTCCTAATTGCAAAATGGGGACAATAAGTTGTTATTGGGGCAATATAGAGAAGAACGGCTAAAACAAAACAAAACCAAAAAACACAAAATGAGTCTTGAATTACACATGTTAATTTCGTTTGGAACCAAGGACCTTTCACAAGTTCTTATGACCACTATACTGTTAAGTGAACTCCACAAGTTCCAAATAGTGACAGTGTAACAGAGAAATGTCCAAACCTAGAACAATAGAACTGGAAGTAATTCAAATCCCAAAGTAGACCATTTTTTTTCAAATCACTAATAAGAAGAAAGAGGAGGAGGGGACCTTTTACTTCCATATCCCGACAAAAACTTTTAGGCAGAAGTACAGACCCTGGAGAGCCCCACGCTTCCCCTGCACGGGCTTCTTAAACTCCAAAAGCAGCCCGTCCCAATGAAGGGGAACCCTCATTCACTTACTGTTCAGAGCAATGTTTCCATCACTCAGCACTTCTCAGATTTGGCAAGCCCTTTGTGGGCACTGGCTGTAAAGGAAGGTGAAAAATGCCACCTCAGCTAGAACAGGCAGAAATGGGATTTGATAAACATTCAACACTCCCAGGACAGCAAAGGAAGGTCTTAGGATAAAAAGGGACTAGAGAGGCCAATCCTCTCCCAAGCCTCTCACCAAGGCTCTCCCCTTTCTTCAAGAACCTATTCTGGGGGGGTTGGATTTTTTTTTGTTGTTGCTTTTATTAAAGCAAGAATCATGAATCTTGGCATTTATACCTAGCTAGAGCAGGATTTAAAAAAAAAAAAAAAGTCCATGATTTTTGCCAAAAAAACAAAAACATGAGTTGAAAGCTCTCACACATCAATTACTCCCATCATTAGTGAAATTCAGGTCCCAGCGGGATGGCCTGTTTGAGACTCAAGTGCCAGTACCCAAATGGGAAATAGTCAGTTCTCACCCCTGAAGGTCTAGGCTGGCACTTCTAGAAGACCGCACATCAGATCAGCAGGGGGTGGGGGGCACTCCTCTCCAGGGGAGGGGCTGCTGAACCACCCAGCCACCGGGCAGTGGTTTACACGGCCAGGGAATGGGTCCTTCGCACAGTAAGAACTTTGATAGGGGAGGGGAGGGTTTCTGGGGTACATGGGTGTACCCTCTCAGGCAGGGTCGATCCCAGCGCAGAGCGAAGATAAGGATTGGAGACAACATTTATTTATGGAAGGGAGGAAGCACGGGGTGTGCCAGTTTAAGGCGTGCTAGGGAGAAAGTAGCAGATCTCCTACCTCAAAGGAGAGCCTGGCAACAATTCCTCTGGCCACCAAGGCCTCTCCCCTCCCCCCTCCGTACCCGCTCAATCGCCCTCCCCACCCCCACTTGCCTCCCCAGCATCTGGGGCCGAATTTAAGCCTGTTTTTGCGTTTTCTCCGACCTGGTGAAACCTGGATCCACTTGCTCGGTGCAGACACGCCAATCGGCCCCCCGGGTCCCCTGGCCTCGGTGGGAGGGTGGCGGGACGACGGAAAGCGGAGGGCAGCGGCGATGGATCCGGATTCAGGCAGGGTCTGCCCTGGTCGAAAGCGGTTTCCCACCGGTGGGCTCGGAGCCGCCGCGGCCGCGCCGCTGGAGCCGACCGAACGCCGTGCCGGGCGGAAGCTCTCCGGAGCGGGGGCTGCGGGCGGCGTGGGAGCCCTGGCCCCTGGAGCGCGCCCGCGGGGTCCGGGGGCGCGAAGGACGGGACGCCGGGGTGGTGAGAAGTCGGACTACTGCGCCGAAAGGGGCGCGAGCATCCGCACGACCAGCCCGTGGCGCCGGGCTCTTCCCGGAATCCCACCCCACTCTGCAAACCCAAAGATCCCGAAAATTCCGAAAGCGAAACTGCAAGCGGGTCTCCAGAAGTTTGGGAACGGTCTCGCAGGCTTGCCTGCGTCGTCTCCGCACTCGGACACCAGAGTTGCCGTCAAGGCCGAGCGCCCCAGGCGGTGGCGATCGCTCCGCACGGCCACCAGCCGCGTCCCCGGGCCACCTCCCTCGGTTTTTTACGCGGAAAGGGCCCCAGCCCGGAGCCGCAGCCCTGGCCCCGGTTCCGGGGCGGTGGTCGGCCGGGCTCTCGCCGCGCGTCTCGGTTCCTCCCTCCTCCCGCTGCTTCCCCCAAGAAAGGGAAACTTGGGCCCTGCGAGAATCCTGAGGAATGTTCTTTGTAATCGGTTGTGTATTGGCGTCCACGGCACAGCTCGGTGCAAAATCGCGGGTTTCGGGGCGTTAGAGTGAATTGTGCGCTTGTCAGCGGCGACGTCAGGAGGACGAGGGGAGGGGTTCCCGGCTGAAACTGCAGTTTACAAGCACAGAGCCATTTTAGGCTGGTTTCCACCCCAGCGAAGCCCACGGGAGAGCTGTCCCCGGAGGACGCGCTGCCAGCGCACGCTGGAAGGGCCGGGGACGCGCCGCGCGCTCAGCCCCGGGGGGCCGAACGAGTCTCCGCCCGAGTGTCGCCGATCTCTCAGCCCCGCCGACCAGGTGGGAGGGAATATCTGCCGCGGGGTCCCCACCCACGGGGCACTGCGAGGGCCGGGCCTCTCCGACAGCGCGGCGTCCGTCTAAGTGGGGAGCACGAGCTGACCCTATGGATCCCCCCTCTAGGCCCCTGCAAATGCCCAGAAACCGCGGTACTGCGCTAACTGCAGACCTAGCCACCACTATCTTTTTAACCCCAAGATTTAAACACGTCTCGGCACACGTGGCCAACGCACCATCAGGTCCGCTGGCCTAGATAAGGTCCCCAGGACCTGCCCTCGCCAGGCCCCGGGGACGCGCACAGCCGCCTCACAGCCCCCCACCCCCCGGGTCCCTCGCGCGCGACCTCCGCTCGGAAGCCGCGTCCTGGCCACTGGCGACCCCTGTTGGAGATCTGGTCCCTAGCTTAGCGAGCTCCGGTTTGCTTGCTTCCCCCTCGGACTCCCCTTACAGCCTCCGACTTTGCCCCCAAACTCCAGTCTCAGACCCTCCCGGCCCCAGAAGCCGGCCTTTCCAGGGCGCCACTCAAACCCCAAAGCGACAGCGCCGCCCGCTGGCCTGCCACGGCCCAGGACGCGCCTCTCAGATCCAGCCTTCTCGCGCAGGACCTGAGCAAGGGACACTTTCATCCGAGAACACTGCTCCCATCCCCCACCTTCCCTAGAGCTCAACTCCAAAAGCAACTCCTCGCTTCGACCCTACACACTCTTCCGCCGAGATCCGCGCGCGGACACCTCTCTGCGCCACCATTTCCATCCTCCCCGCGCCTCGGTCGTGGGGCCCCCCGCCGCCAAGTGCGGCGTGCCCCCAGCACACACAAAACCCCACAGGCGTCTGCAGCCAGGCTGCACCCAATACCCTGGACAGTTAGTCCTTTGAGTGAGCACCTCCTCACTCCGCCTACCCCCGTAGGGCTTCACGCGCGCAGAATCCAGCAACAGGGAGAGCTCGTCTCGAAGAAAGCCGAAATAAATCATTGCCTCTGCCCTCATGTATTTTGCACCACGTGTCAGCAGTTTGTCACGTCAAATCATGGCAGGGTCTGGCTCCAAGACGCACACACACATTCGGGGCGTATGTCTTTGACACCCCCCCCCCAACTGCACACACCGGTATGCCCACTGATCCAAAGGCACACACTGCAGTCGTGCTTGGATACCCCGGTCTGGACCAGCGGCACCCATCCCCCCCCCCCCCAGCAATGGACTGGACACGCACACTCTTAACACGGAAAAAACTAGGGCAGCTCATTCTGGCTCTTTTTTCCCACTTAATTCGCTAAAACAGCTCCCGGAGTAGCCAAAGAGAGTCGAAACTAAGGGATGGCAACTCCGGTTGGGTTTTTTCCCACCTCAAAACCTTTATTTTCAGTTTTTAAAAGCCACCTTAGCCCGCCATATTGAAACTGGCACGGTTTCTAAATACTCCTTCTCCGCAGTCGCTGCGCTTTTGCAAGAAAACACAAGTACAAATCCGGCTCTGGACGTGCGTCCGGCCGCAGCGAACCGACCACTTCCCACCCTCACGGTTCCCCCGTCCCCGGTGCACCCTCTCCCGCCGCCCCGGCTCAAAATCAATAAATACATCTAGCAGTTCCTACAGTTGTTTCTTTTCTTTCTTTCTCTTTCTTTCTTTCTTTCTTTTTTTTTTTTTTTTTGGCGGATTTTTACCAACACACACATTTTAAAAATACACTTCAAAGCCAGATCAGATTAGCAATTTTGAAAGGAGGTCATATGAGAGCAGACAACAGGAAAGCCCCAAGTGACAGGATATTACTTTAAAGCAAAAAAAAAAAAAAAAAAAAAAGAGCATCCATGCCGGAGCACGCTCCAAAACTACTACTACTGACAATCTCATTTCAAGCTACACAGGCAAATGTTTCCAAGAGGGCGACTCCGAATGTGTAAACGATTTTTAACACCCTTGACGGCTGGTCTCCAGTCCTCACCCTACGGTTTTCCCCCTCCCCGCCCCCAACACACACACACCAAAAAAAAAAAAAAAAAAAGAAAGAAAAAAGAAAGAAAAAAAGAAAAGAAAAAAAAGGAAGAAGAAGACGAAGAAAGAGACCCCAGCAAGGAAGCGACCGGGGAGCGCGGGGCAGCAAGGGCGGCTGCGTCGCTAAAATGAGCGCACGAATGAGGAAGGTGGGCGGCGGGAGGGGACAGCTTGCACCCGGGGAGGAGGACGCTTTGCAACTACAGACGGCCTCCCGCAAGGCCGGGCTTTTCAAAGCCCAGGGACGAGGTTGGAGGGGGGGGACGGGAAAAGCCAAAAAATGACAACCCGGAGCGCAGAGCGGAGTTTGGGGCTCTGCTCCCGTGCTGTCGCTCTCCCCTCCGGCTCTCCTCTTTTGCTTCTCTCCCGCAGCACCCCCTTCCCCAAGCCTCCCACGCCCGGGCTTGCTCGAGCTTTCCTCCCCCCCCCCCCAAGCTGGAAAAAAAGAAGAAGCTGAGCGGCTCACACTCAACCTGCGGGCCGGAGGTCTGCTGGCGGGGCGGGCTGGGCGCGGGGACGGCGGCCGGCGCCGCGTCCTACCTGGTGAAGTTCGTCCTCCCCTCGGAGTGGACCCAGGCCCCGGGCGCCGCCGGGGGGACGCCGGCCTCGCCCGCTCGCTCCGCCTCGCCCCTGCTCGCCGCGCCTGGCTCGCGCCCCGCCCGCCGCCTCCCTCGCGCGCCCGCTCGGGTCCTCCGACTCCCACTACAGCCTCATTCCAATATGGCATCCTCTCTGTGCGCATGCCCGGCACTCTTTTTTAAGATGATTATTTTGTGTGTGTGCAGCGAACTCCTTCAACGACCTTTCCCGGCGCTCGCAGAACGCCTCGCACCCGTTAGCCTGCGGGGCGCCCCCGACTCCCTCCCCGGCCCCGCAGTGCCGCCCCTGCCCCCGGGCACACAACGACCCCCCCCAACACACTCACACGGGCACACTTCACGCTCACGCTGCGCCCTCCCCGCCCCGCTCCCCTTCCTCCTTTCCTTTAGCTCACTCCGTACACGATCTGCAGAAAGTTCACATCACAGGCGTTTCCGCAAAGCCATCCGCAGGGAAATCTGGGCAAACTCCGCATCTCCCTGGACACTTTTGTCTTCTGGGTTTGCAATCCTTCGGTCGACCAAGTGCACAAACTTGCGCTTTATCCGCCGAGGGCTGGTTTGGAGCGGAGAGAAATTCAATCCTCTCCGCCACCTCTGCCCCGCCCACTGCGCCCCCCCCCCCCCATGGCACTTACAGGGAGCCTTTTCTATGGAGATTCGGACTTTTCCCGGTCCCTTGGGGAAGGCGGGAGGGAGCGGCAGAGAGGTTTTTTTCAGGGAAACATGCCCCTAGGGGGAGGAAATTAAGTTGGGGCCGCTGCTCGGGCCAGCTTGCAGCTGCTCTCTGCCGGGCCGGGGCCGGACGCAAGTAACCGGGGTCGCCACGGCGTCTCCTGGAGCAGCACCCGGGCCCGAAGTCGGCACCTGGCCCGGGCCGACTGGTGTAGGGCGGGAAAAGAATCCTGCCCGGGGCGGGGGGGGGGGGGGGGGGGCTGGGAATCGTGGCCCTCGGCGACTGCTGGAGCGCAAGGGAGGCGGCGCAGCCGGGTGCAAAACGGAGTTACCAGCCGGCGGGTGCGGGTACCTCGGCGCTGTGCCCAGGGCGTGGGGGGTGGGGGGAAGGACGGAGAGGACCTGCCGGGGCCTAAGGCGCAATGGCTTCGCAGGGACTGAACGAAACGTCCCCACTTCGGAAAAGCTGGCGACGCCCTAGTGGGAAAGACCGAGAACTCACAAAGGTGGACCTCGCTGTACTGAAGAGCGAGGAGAAGCTGGTTGGGGACAGCAATTTATTTCCCAGGAAATCAGAGATAGGGACACATTTGGTCCGGGGGGGGGGGTTGTTCTATGGCCGCAGGGGGTAAAATTCTCCAATGTCTCCCAATTTTGTGTTCATCTCTTTCCTAGGAAACCCTCTTGCCCTCCCCCAACGCTGGCTCAGGGGTCAGAAGGACCCCGGGGTCTCCAGCGTCCTGCGCGCTCGCAACTCCACCCACCTTCCCTCGGCCTGCTGCCTCCCCCCCCCCCCCCCGTGCGTCCTCCAGGCCCGGGGAGCTCTGGTGAGTGAGTTACCCGAAGGAGGGTGGACGCTTTGAAGGGCTGGGGACAGTGCAGGGACCCGGGGATGGAGTCCGGGGGTCAGAGACTGGTCGCGCGCCGGATCGGCGGGGTCCTGCCCAGCTGGGTCCTCCCCCGACGGCGGGCCCCGAGCTTGCCTAGAAGAGCCGGACGAGGGACGTGCCGGGAAAAGGCTCTCTCCAAGCCACGAGGTAGGGAATGCCTTCCAGGGACGCGGTCCCAGAGCTCGGAGATGCTGGGCGGGCGTTGGCCCCAGTGAGACCCCGCGCACGTCTAGTCTGGGGAAGCGGGACCGCCTTACATCTTGGGGAGCGCTTTGCGAGGCATAAAACGACTTCCTCAGTCCCGTCACACCTCTTTAAGGTGCCACCTGAGACCGAGAAAGGTCAAACGACTCACACGGTTCAAACTCCAGCCGGAGTCGGCATCCCCTCCGGTCCCCTCCTCTTGGGGACACCATGCTGGAGCCCCTAGCTTTTTCGGCTGCGTGTCGCTGGAGGCAGAGACACCTCAAACCAACTGCACCCCGTTCCTGCACATTAACCCTTTCACCCGCACCCCGGACTGCCTCCCTTTGTGCCCTGAAACAGCTCCACTGGGAGTCGGACGGACGCACTGAGGCTCAGAGGAATCCACAATGTGGACGCCACAGACAGACTCCTGGGCCCCACCCTAAGTGTCGTGCACCCAAGTCACCTGGCTCCTTCAACACAGTCTGGACGGGAAGGAAGCGAGGGAGGCCGCGGACTGTCCCGGGCAGCGCTGGAGACTCAACCCGCGCGCCCTTCCCCTGGACGGGGTCACCAGGTCGGGCACTGCCCAAACGCTGAGCGCGCCACAGCAGAAGGGCCCCGGGAATGGGCGATCCCTTCCTACAACCAGCCCGGCTGCGGCGGGGGGCGGGCGGCTGCGCCCCTCCCCTGAGCCTCCCAGACCCTGTGGCCTCGCTTGGTCCCGGGGAGCCCGCGGAGATCGCTCGCTACGCAGGACTTCCGGACCGCCCCTGTTTACGCGGAGAAAGCCGGTTCCCTCTCCAGGAGCAGTGGCGACCGAAGCTGCAGCCAGCCATTGGCGTCTCCAGGCTTGTTTACCAGTTTGAAGTCATTATCATGCTCCGAACGTTGTTTCATCAAAACAAAAAGCAAATGCAAAAGAACCCTTAGCCCCTAACTCGATGGCCTGTGCGTGCATTATCCCACGATTCCTCTAGAATGGTCGAGTCTCTATGTCTTTGATGCTCCCACCCCCGGGTAGCTTGGCCTTGCTGACTAGTAAACAGTGCGGGAGGGCCATTGTCTGTACCTACCGCGACGAAGAAGTAAAATCATGAAGCCGGGTGCACAGTGGTTACCACGTTGTTATCACAAAGACAACGTGGTCTTTGGTGGCGTTGCTTCAAGTTCGGTGCGCTACGTTCCTACTGCTTTTTCCAGGGACTTCTTGAACATTCCTTGGCTTCCTACTCTGCATCCAGCCTCCATTCTCCTTTCTCCAAGGACACCACGGAGGCAAATGAAAACTGGTTAGAAGACCCCGAGGCAATTAAAGTGGCCCCTTCCTCCAGTGCCCTCCAGCTTCCGATTTTATTTCAGATTCAGACACTTCAGGTATATGGGCATCCAGATGTAGAGACACTCTAAATCAAGTAAAGATTTTGGCGGGGTGGGGGGATCCAGCATCGTCAGCCGAGGATAAAACCTGGCAAGAATTGTGAATGTTTCAAAGTCAAGGAGGCAAGCCATGATGGTTTCCGACTCAGAGACATGTAGCCATGTAAAACCTCATGATTAACACCACAAGCTGTCTCTATATATTGTTAACGTTTTCGAAAAACCTTGTTAAAAAAATCTTCGATCACACCAACTGACTATAATTATTATTCTATTCCTAAGCAACGGCTCAACCGTGAATTACGTCACTTTTATTTTTATTAAGATTTTATTTTAATGTTTCTAATGCTTCTTTATTTTGAGAGAGAGAGAGAGTTGGGGAGGGGCAGAGAGAGAGAGGGGACAGAGAAGCCCAAGCAGGTGGCTACTAGCATGAAGCCAGATGCGGGGCTCAAATCCTCCAACCCTTGAGATCGTGTCCTGAGCCGAAATTGAGTCCGAATCATAACCAACTGAGCCACCCAGGTGCCCCATTGTTTTTAAGCAATGTCTACATCCTGCCCCGGGCTCAAACCCACAACCCCAGAGATCAAGAGTCCTTGGGATTCTTTCATATGAATGAGGCTTATATTATGTAAAATATTAAAATTACATTTGTTAATTGGAAATATATAGAGATGTTATTTCCACTTGCTTGATGATCCGCCACAGATTAGGAATGAAGAATAACAGTTGAAAAGTTTCATTCTCGTATACGGAATGTTCCTAAGTATTACCTCACAAAAATGATTGCTGAGGAGTTAAAAGTTACATGCATATTTTTAAATTTTATGGGGTGCCTGGGTGGCTCAGTCGGTTAAGCGTCGGACTTTGGCTTAGGCCGTGATATCACAGTTGGTGGGTTCAGGCCCTGCGTCGGGCTCTGTGCTGTCAGCTCAGAGCCTGGAGCCTGCTTCGGATTCTGTGTCTCCCTCTCTCTCTGCTCCTCTCCTGCTTGCCCTCTGTCTCTCTCTCTCTCTCAAAAATAAATAGGCATTAAACAAATTATTTATGCTATCTATAATTACTGGAATCTCGCTTCAGTCTTCCCACCAAAAAAAAAGTTGGTCAATTTTCTCATAATTATTTCATGATTAAGTTATCATTTCCCCCTGAGAAAAGGCAATGCCCTAAAAAAGACAACCATCATGCTTTCTTAATATAGTGAATCTCTAACGAGATAATAGACTTACCATCTACTTACTCCTCGCTGCCACCCTGGACCCCGACGCAGGGCTCGAACACGCGAACCGTGAGATCATGACCGGGGCTGAAACCTAGAGTCGGATGCCTAACCAACTGAGCCACCCAGGGGACCCAAGATTTTATATTTTTTTAACAGGAGGGGGAAAAGGTCTCTCAAAAATCCCCTAAGATAATCAAATATTTGGAGAATTTGTGCAATCTTCCCTTTCCTGGAGGCTTACAAGCTAAATGTGTAAGATAGTGTTTTCCATCACTTTCCTAACAGTCACAAAGTGTGAAATCTAAAGACACTGGTGCCCTTACGTTTTCACCTTTTCCCTTATGCCTAGTTCAAGCACTGAGCTCCTATATCAGGATTCAAATGACCTCATCGCTAATTTCCTGCGTTTCCTTTATAAGTCGAGTGACCTCTCTGAGCCATCTCATGGGTAACGTAAGGGATTGGACTAGATGTTCTATAAGGTCCTTTCAAACTCTAAAGAGCGCTTGTCAGTCTCCCCCAGGCCAAAGCCACAAATTACTTTCTATAATATACTAACACCGTCTCTGCCAATTTGAAATTGCCAAGGTGCATATTCCGGGGTCACAGGGAGGGGGAAACAAATGAAGAAAACATATAGGAGAAGGGAGAAAGGGCCTTCTTGGCTCCACTGCCCTGAAGTAAAAGTACTGTTTGGTCCAATCCTGCCTCATTTAGATTGCTGTCATGCTTTATATTTGCTGTGTGGGTTTTTTTCGGTTGCCCATGATAGTGACAGGGCCGACGTAAACGTACCTATGAGAGTCATTCTGGGGAAAGTGGGGTGATGGAGATCACTATTTAAATTGGTGGGGGTGCCTGGGTGGCTCAGTCGGTTAAGCCTAAGACGCCGGCTCAGGTCATGATGTCACGGTTCCGGGAGTTCGAGCCCCGCGTCAGGCTCCGCGGTGTGAGCACTGAGGCTGCTTCGGATCCTCTGTCTCCCTCTTTCTCGGCCCCTCCCCTGCTCGCATGCGCTCTCTCTCTCGAAAATAAATAAACGTTTAAAAAAATACTTTCGAGGGGTGCCTGGGTGGCTCAGTCAGTTAAGCGTCCGACTTCAGCTCAGGTCATGATCTCGTGGTCCATGAGTTCGAGGCCCGCGTCGGGCTCTGTGCTGACAGCTCAGAGCCTGGAGCCTGTTTCAGATTCTCCCTCTCTCTCTGACCCTCCCCTGTTCATGCTCTGTCTCTCCCTGTCTCAAAAATAAATAAACATAAAAAAAAAATTTTTTTAAATACTTTCGAATAGTAAAAGACTTAAAAACACATTTTTTTTTTTACATAAATGGGTGAAGAGTACTAAATGAGTGTGGTGATGAGTAGTGGTCCACACAGATATCACCCACCGAGCACTTTCTTGTACGTCTCTAGGGAGTTCAGAAACCCAGTATTGCCTCTCCTGTGGTTTGAAGGAGTTTCGGGCTTTCTTGGCAATAAACGAAGAAACTTCTAGTAGACAGTCCGTGTTACACGCTGCGTGATGTCTGAATTCTCCTATGACATTTATTTAAAGAGCAGACACAGTTTATTTGTAGGAGTGCCAGTTTGGACTGACGGCTTCTTTCTCCACCGAGGAAGAGCAGCCTGGCAAAAGTCACACCCAACTGGTGAGGCTGCTTGTGTAGTGGGGTGCCTGGTATCACACACTTCACTTTGGGGATCTTATTTTATATTGGGTAGAACGTTCTACATCCCGCAGCCTGGCTTCCAGCCGTTTCTGGAAGCAGCCAGGAAGCGGGAGTCAGGAGACGCAAGGTCTGATACATCGTTGCACAGCGGGGCCTGACTCTCCATAAAAGGCTAAGGTCTCTTCTGCCTCTATCGCAAGAGAAAGGGGAAGAAGGGATTTATTTAGTACCTACTTTGTGCCAGACGCTGTTCGAGGTGTTCTTACATACCTGACAGCATTTAATATGGTCTAGTCTTTAAATGGATTTAGAATATGTTTTAAACATGTATTTCTTTACATACAAAGCTAGATTCTGATCCGCTGTTCCTAGAACAGATGCATGTGTCCTTTTTTGTCACGCTGCTGGAGTTGTCTGGAATCATTTACATCCTCTCCGAGCAAGGACATTTATTGACCAAATATTGACCAAACACACACACATGTGGGTACGCACACACACACACACACACACACACACACACACCAAGTAACAGCACAGGTCAGAGATGTGGTTTATGACCCTGGGACAGTTTTGCCTGTGTACATTAACTGCCCTGAATGAGACTAAATCTAACACTGCAAAAGTATAAAAAGTCCCATTGGACTTATAACATCATATAGACTAAACAAATTAAAACAGGCAACCGAAATCCCACATCAAGCAGTGAGGTTCACGTATAAGCAAGTGGATGGTTTTGGTTACATGCGCTCACTGCCTTAATAAATAAATATCCAACTATAATACAGAGAAGAAAGGCCAGGGGTTCGGACACTGTCAATGCGATGTTATTGTGGCTTCAAAATCCCCAGCCTCTTTGTTTTTACCGCCTAAGTCCCTTCAGATGATCTTACTACAGAATAAATAATTATGATCGTGATCAAAGAAGGAAGTTAATGGAGCTATAAAGACTTGATTCGCAGTGCCATCTACTGGAAACAAATATTGACTCACTTTCGGATTTTTTATATAGTTTTTTTGGTTGGTTTTTAATAGAAAGAGTGTTGGGAATAACAGATAGCAGGTAAGAGAAGGATTGGGTCCTTACTTTATTTGATTACCGGTAATGAGCCAGAAGCTGTAGTTTTAAATACACTGAAATATATTCATTTCAAGTCACGTATTCTTTGAACAGCGTGTGAAGTACTTAGGTGTTTTCTCTGAAAACTAAAATCTTTTCCATCTCTTAAAAATGAGTCCTTACAAGTAGGTTTTTAATAGAGCACGATAATTTTTTCTTATCCCTCTGAGATTGATTTTTATCCTTGTAAACGCCTCTAAAATAGAAACAGTTGATGAATTCTTGGAGGTTATCATTTTAATTTCATATTTTGTGGGGGGGAGGGGGGAACGCGAAGATTTTTCACCATCTCCCGAACCAATTTCTCGAAGAGGGAATTGTTTGAAAAGTTAGTGTAGAAGAAAATTAACTAATGATACATAAAAACAAACCTCTGCTTACACTGATTGATTCAACAAATATTTACCAAGTACTTCCTATGTGCCAGGCTCTGTTCTAGCATCTGAAATACCGTGAACCCAGCAGACATTCCAGGCTCCATGGGGACTTAGTTTTCATCAAAGAGAGCTCAACAGTAAACAAAGAAATACAGAACATGTCGTGTGGGGGTTAGTACAATCAAAAAGAAAAAAGCAGGGGAAGCTATAGAAAGTGACATCAAGGTCAAGTAGGGAGGACACTTTGCATGGGAGGGGTCGAAGGAGCCCTTCTACAATAAGGTGACATTGGAACTTGGGCTTGCATTAGGGGAGTTGAGTACCTCTAGGAAGAGAGAACTGTGAGTACAAAGGCCCCGCTGAGGCTGTCTAGGCTCTATTGCAAAGGAAGAGGAAATTCTGTACCAGTTTGATGATATTCCAGGACACAAGCATAAACCGTTAACTTGTAACGCCTAAGTGAAGCAAAGAGCACGAATACTCCCAGAGGAGAAACCACAAGAAAACCACCAGTTCAAATGCTTCCAAATCCCAGTGTTCCCCAAAGGATCAGACCCAACTTCCCTGCGTTTCCTTAGATTCTTAAGTTAAATGGAACCGTGCAGGTCATCTGGTTTGATCCCCCCCACCCTTGCCTGACACCTGCTTACATGGTCCTTAACTAACAGGGATCCCGTCTGTGTTAGGGCACCTCACTCTCTGCTCCTTCCAGAGAGGGCTGACTCCGGCCCTTTGCAAGTCTACACTCACACTGAATAAAACTCGTTTCTCTGTTTCCTGTGTCTGCCTGGCAGCAGAAGAAGCCAGAAGGCTTCCCTCTTCTTTTTTTCTCACTGTGCCAGTGGCCTCTTGAAGCAGGAATTTTGCGTATGTTCTAGGACCTGTGGGTTACACTGACCGCCCTAATGGATATACAGCGAGTGCAGTATCTAGAAAGGAATTCGTTCGTCGTCATGAAAGTGACCTCACTTTCATAAAAACTCCTCAGGCACAGGGTGGTTTCTAAGCCTCGTCCTCACAACAAGGGAACCGCATATCCCTCTCAAAGCCTTTCAACCAATGGAAATGGAGTGGTGCAGCCAACCGAAAGCCCTCAATGTCTTAGGGCTCCTTCGATCTCTCATTCCTTACTTGGTTGGCAGTTACGCTGAATCAAAATCAATTGCTTAGGGACAACATAAAGGAAAACAAATCTGGACCACATAATCAGTTACAAGTGGATCTGAGTAAACAATACGGTGCACTTGCCGAGGGCAAATCTCATTTGGCTGGAGAATGAATACCAGCAGCTAACCTTTTCTGAGTACGTGCTCTGTGCCTAACGCTGTTCCGGGTGCTGTGCATCTAGTAACTCCTTTAACCCCACAGAGAATCCATGGGGTGGGCAGGGCTAGCCCCACTGTGTGGATGAAGAAACTGAGAACTGGGAACAAGGAGACAACCAGGTCACAGATAAGCAGCTAGACAGAATTTGAGCTCGGGCAATCTGGCCCCAGAGTCAGCGTTTTCATCCCCAAACTACGCTCCCGCTACTTGTGGGAATAGACGCCCTAGGGGGGCGCCTGGGGGGCTCAGTCGGTGGAGCATCCAACTTCAGCTCAGGTCATGATCTCACAGTCGGTCGGTGTGTTCGAGCCCCGCCTCAGGCTGGCTGCTGTCAGCACAGAGCCCGCTTCGGATGCTCTGTCCTCCTGTCTCTCTTTGTCCCTCCCCCGGTTGCACTCTCTCTCAAAAATAAATAATTTTAAAAATTAAAAAAACAATGGCACCAATAGCATGTTCTTAGACAGACTGTACTATTTATTTTTTAATTATACTTTTTAAGAGAGAGAGAGAGAGAGAGAGAGAGAGAGAGAGAGAATCTTAAGCAGGCTCCGTCCTCAGTGCAGACCCCGACGCGGGGCTCGTTCTCATGATTGTGAGATAGTGACCTGAGCTGAAATCTACAGTGAGACGCTCAACCAACGAGCCACCCAAGCACGCCTAGACTGTTTTAAATTCACATGAGATGGGCAGTTGCAGAATAATACTTTAGCCCCCCACAAAAAAAAAGTTACAAGGAATGAATAGACTTGGATTCAAATCTCAATGCTGCCCCTCAGTAGATTCTTTTTTTTTTTTTTTAATGTTTATTTTTGAGAGAGTGTGAGCAGGGCAGGGGCAGGGGCAGAGAGAGGGGGACAGAGGATAGAAAATGGGCTCTGCACTGACAGCCAAGAGCCCTATTTGAAGCTGGAAGTCAGGAACCCTGAGATCGCCACCTGAGCAGCTGAATGGATTGTGCCACCCAGGCGCCCCCCTCAAGAGATTCTTGATAAGTCATTGAATTTCTCTGAGCCTCAGATTTACCAGCTGTGAAATGGACGTAATAATGTCTTCACTGGATTGAGAGAATTTAGGGAAAAACAATACACCCAGTGGCTGGTACAGAGCTTTCACTTGGGTGCTAACCAAAACAAAACAACACATTTCCTTTAGTCCTCCTTTGATTGTTTAACAATAAACTAAGTGTCCAATTGGGGTGCCTGGGTGGCTCAGTCGGTTGAGCATTAAGCATCCCACTTCAACTCAGGTCATGATCTCACGGTTCGTAAGTTCGAGCCCTGCATTGGACTCTGTGCTGACAGCTCAGAGCCTGGAGCCTGCTTTGGATTCTGTGTCTCCCTCTCTCTCTGCCCCTCCCCTGCTCATTCTCTCCCTCTCTCTCTCTCTCTCTCTCTCTCTCTCTCTCTCTCTCTGTCAAAAATAGATAAAACATTTAAAAAAAATTTTTAATAATAATAAACTAGGTGTCCAATTCTAGCCCAAACCACAAGTCAAAGAAAATCATAGACACAGGCATGTTACAAGACAGCACTAGAATCCAAATCACTATAAATTGTTGTCTGTTTATTCTAGGTGTGGAGCAAGGCACTACTTGCTTTCACGTTTCTGTTTGTGTCTCACACTGCTTTGGGCTCTTAGGAAGAACAGAGCTACAGAAATTCAATGTATGGCTGGTATTTCCTGAGAGTCTGTTTTTAGTGTCCCTTTCATTAAAAGAAAGAAAGAGGGGTGCCTGGGTGGCTCAGTCAGTTGAGCGTCCGACTTTGGTCATGATCTTGTGGTCATGAGTTCGAGCCCCACGTCAGGCTTTGTGCTGACAGCTCAGAGCCTGGAGCCTGCTTTGGATTCTGTGTCTCCCTCTCTCTCTCTCTGCCCCTCCCCCACTCATGCTCTGTCTCTCTCTCTCTCTCTCAAAAATAAAAATAAACATTGAAAAATTTTTAATTAAAAAAAGAAAATCTGTAAAACCAGGAAATTCTTCAAGACCAATTTCTTTTGACCCTGATTCGCATAAATCACGTTGAATGAGCCAATATTTTCTTGTTCAAAAAAAAAAAAAAAACACCAGATTTTTCCCCTTCATTCTACTTGTCAGCTAAAGGAAAGCTTTTGACAAATTTTTAGTAGTGAAAAAACCAGTATCTCAAGATCAGAACCTGAAGCTGACACTTGCCAGGGTGATTTGTACACGGAGGGAGTTCATGGGTGTTTGACGAATTTGGTCTCGGCTTTGGCATTGACCAGAGTGTAAACTATGCAGTGATGGGCCTCCCTTTTCCCTTCTGTAAAATGAGTGTGATATTATCACGCGCCCTCTTTTGGAAAGATTGTATGAAAGTCATGACAATTTTGTCATCTATTTAGCTTCTTCAAGAAAAGGTAACAATCAGGATTTTGGTTTTTTTTTTTTTTTAACGTTTATTTTGATTTTTGAGACAGGGAGAGACAGAGCATGAACGGGGGAGGGTCAGAGAGAGAGAGGGAGACACAGAATCGGAAACAGGCTCCAGGCTCTGAGCCGCCAGCACAGAGCCCGACGCGGGGCTCGAACTCATGGACCGTGAGATCATGACCTGAGCCGAAGTTGGACGCTTAACCGACTGAGCCACCCAGGCGCCCCATGGGATTTTGGTTTTTGAAGGCAAAGGTAGTTTATGTAACTTCCGAGTGACCAATGTGTCCCACAAACCCCCTGTTTGCACTCTTGGTGTTTATTTATTTTCTGTTTGTCATTCTGGAGCGGGAGAAGAGATCCTTCTGGGTGGCAATCCCAGCAACAGGCTACCGACACTTTTAATAAGAAAGCTATTTTTATAAACAGAATTTTAGCTGCCCATCTCATTTTTTATAACCATGGGTGGGGGGATGCTGAGGGCTGCATGGCAGGCTGTCCTTGAATAAAAAACTCTTGAATAAAAAACTCTTTTATAAAACTCTTGAATAAAAAAATTAGTAAAGAAAAATTTTTTTAATATATAAAAAATACATAAAAGGCTATCAGTGATGCGACAGTCAAACAACGGAAGCCTAGAAGTAGGACGAGGACCTCAGAATCTTTCTCATCGCCAAGGCTGGGCCAGCGCGTGGCCAGCTTCCAAAAACGATACCAGTGTGAACCGTTATTCGTAGTATCGTTCTTCTATCTGGAACCTCAGTCCTGGGCTCCTGAGAGACTTCTCGGTCCCACGCTGGCAACTTTGCCTCCAAGCCATCCTGATGGTGCAGCCTTCAAAAGTATGGTGTTGACGGGGCGCCTGGGTGGCGCAGTCGGTTAAGTGTCCGACTTCAGCCAGGTCACGATCTCGCGGTCCGTGAGTTCGAGCCCCGTGTCGGGCTCTGGGCTGATGGCTCAGAGCCTGGAGCCTGTTTCCGATTCTGTGTCTCCCTCTCTCTCTGACCCTCCTCCCCCGTTCATGCTCTGTCTCTCTCTGTCCCAAAAATAAATAAAAAAAACGTTGAAGAAAAAAAAAATTATAAAAAAGTATGGTGTTGACCTTCATCGGCAGTTTGGACAAGAGCAAATCATCCGGTAGCATGGACCTTTTCTCCACCAAAAGTATAAAAAGTAATTTTTGTGTTTTCTCTAGAGGAGGGGATGAGAGGTAAACTTCTCGCTTTCATGTTTGTGTTTTTATAGATTCTTTCCCTTTCGCCTGGCATTCGGTGTCATGGCCTCGGGCCAGGAATTTTAATGGTAAAATATGCAATCATGGCGGGGAGTAGGGAAGGTGAACTTTACCGGCTGTCATGGAAAAAGTACACACATTCATCTATTCTCTTATGAAGAAAAAAAAGGTATAGCGTCAGACCACCAGTTTGGGGGTACCCTCAGGGTGCAAATAAATGGCACCAGCACTGTTATACCTTAGCCCCTCTTCCTCCTTCCCTTTTTTTTTTTTTTTTTTTTTTTTTTTTGCAAAAGTAGGAGTGTGTGGAGTTTAGGCATGGGCGAGGTGTGATGGTTAATTTTTTACGTGTCAACTTGGCTGGCCCATGGTGCCCAGATATTTAGTCAGACATCATTCTGTATGTTTCTGTGAAGGTAGTTTTGGCATCAGATTAACATTTACATCGTAAAGTAGATTTTCCTCCGTAATGTGAATTGACTCATCTAATCAGTCAATGGCCTTAGTAGACAAAGGGCTGACCTCTCCCAAGCAAGGAGAATTTTGCAGTGGACAGCCTTTGGATTTAAACTCCAGCTTCGCCCAGGGGGTTGCCTCCTGCCAGTCTACTCTGTAGACTTTGGACTGGCTAGGCCTCCACAATCTTGTGAGCCAATTTCTTAAAACACACACACACACACACACACACACACACAAAATTGACTCTATTTCCCTGGAGAACCCTATCCATGATTCCGTTTCTCTGGGGAACCCCAACTAATAACAGTTTGTTATCAGGGATACTTTGTAAATGTCACCTTCCTCTGGTTCTTTTGCGGCTATGAACACAGTCCACTGTTCCCGTTTCTATGCACCTATTCTGGGTTCACACTGCTCTATGCATTGGCCTCCTCACCACAGAAGGGATATGGGCATCAGACAGAGGTCAGGAGAAGTTGAAACAACGCAATCTCGATGATTCGGGCTTGGTGCTGTTGCCACGGCCACGATCAGACATCCCACGGCCACGTAATGACCTAGAGTCTTTCAGGGTCAGTTGCCACTCAAGGGGATGACCCCCTGGGGATGGCTTACAGCCTGTGGCCCTGCTGATCCCACTTTTCTGCTCTGGTGTTTCTTGATCTCATTTTACCACACCACGTTATTTCATTAGTAATCACTAGAGACAGATGGCTATCAAAAACTCACTCCGTATAGTTATAAACTGACACGCTGGTGGCAGCTATAACTTAGCAACAATTTCTGACACTTCATATTGTACCGAGTATCTTTCAGTTTTGTTTCTGTAAACATAGAGCAGTGCCCTACTCAATAGATAGCCCCACCTTCAAGATGGGTTCTGTGCGTGACCCCCTCCTCCCTCCCTCCCTGGTCCAAGCCACCAGGCTCATCTGCCTCCAGGTGGGCTCACTGCCGTATCCCACACCCCCCCACCGTGCGCTGGGCTCCCCAATTCTCTTCTTACACTCTGCTGTCCGGCCTCTCCACAGAAGCATAGGTGTGAGCTCTTGGTTTTTTAATATTTATTTATTTTCAAGAGAGAGAGAGAGAGAGAGAGAGAGAGAGAGAGACCATGAGTTAGGGAGGGGCAGAGAGAGCAGGAGACACAGAATCCCAAGCAGGGTCCAGGCTCCGAGCTGTCAGCACAGAGCCCGACGTGGGGCTCGAACTCATGAACCGTGAGATCGTGACCTGAGCCGAAGTCTGACGCTTAACCGACTGAGACACCCAGGTGCCCCACAAGTGTGAGCTTTTAAGGAGTCAATCAAATCACACCATTCCCTGCTTCAAATCCTCCAGTGGATTCCATTCCGACCAGTGAGAATCTGAAGTCCTCACACAGCCTATTTGCTTCCTGTTAGAAATAAGCCCATCAGCCCAATCAAAGGAGGGACTCGGAGACTCGAGCACAGTGAAACGAGGCTTTAATCAACATTCTTGCAAGAGCGCGTGTCTGATGGACAGGCACACTCGGGGCAGTTACAGCAGACCATTTATCTCCTAGCACACAAGTCCCTCCCCTGGCTCCTCATTGGCTGATACTACAGAGGTTACAGCCTTACCCAGATGTCGCCTGTGCCCATGCAAGGCAAACAGTAGTCTGATTGGAACAAATGTACCTTCCCTGAGGTGTCACAGAGACTTTCAGTCCCTCCTCCCTTTGTTCTTTGGAGCCTGCTCATTGTAAAACCCACAAAACAGAGAGGGAAGAACCAGGAAGTGAAGTGTCTAAGGGTTTGAGACTCCATTGTCGGGGAGGAGGGATGGGGGTTCATATATTTTCCAATAGGTCGTAAACCTACTGGTGCAGCTTTTATTGGGTATTTCTGAAAATGAATCATCTCCCTACTTCTCACACTTCCTGCACCCCCTTCCTGGGGGTTTTGAGTTCCCCTTTCCTCCCTTTGCTTTGCTAAGTGTTCAGTCAACTGTTGCTTGAACAGGCTGCCGAACTCCTTTCTTAGCGTTGGCTTTTTTCTCTGCCTGGAAGATGCTTGCTCAAGTACTGGCTAAGTTGTTCCTTTATATCTCATGTTTCTGTCTCCTTCCCTGACCACTCTACTATTTACAAACACTCCATCCCCCTGCAGCTCTCTATGCTGCTTTTTTTCTTCATGTTACTCACCATCACCAATATCATATTATTATTTTTTTTTAAAGACAGAGAGCAAATGAACAGAGGAGGGGCGGAGGGGTGGAGAGAGAGAGAGAGAGAGAGAGAGAGAGAGAGAGAATCTTAAGTAGGCTCCATGGTCAGCATGGATCCTGGCATGGGGCTCGATCCCAAGACCTTGGGATCGTGACATGAGCCAAAATCAACTGACTGAGCCACCTGGGTGCCCCCAATACCATATTATTATTTTTAAGAAACTATATTATCCCTGTCCCCCACTATCAGAGCATGATGAGAGTAGGGACTTTGTCTTACCCACAGCTGTATCCCCCACTCCTAGAACAGAGCCAGGCACACAGTAGGTGCTTTATAAATATTTGTTGAAGAAAAGATGAAAGAAATGACACAAACACCAAGTCTGTCTCTGAAAAAGGCTGAAATGAATACGTCTTACATAAATTCTAGATTTCACATAATCTGCACTTACAGATCAAGCGAGAATATATTCACGTGGGGCACGTTTTCTGACCACCTGAGTGAGAACGGCAAGGTGCTTGCTGTAGTGCAGGAAGGTTCTTGCACAAGAGACAAGGAGAGATCCCTTGCCATTGGGCACTTTGCCTTATGAAAAAGACACCTCCATTATTTTGATCCTTGCCGTGGTTCCAAAACAGGATTGGAGGCTGGAGCTGCAAATTATCTTCCTTTCCTCTGTGAAGCTCCCACACCTCCAAGAAAAGAAAAGGAAAGAAAAGGAAAGAAAAGAAAAAAGAAAAGAAAAGAAAAGAAAAGAAAAGAAAAGGAAAGGAAAGAAAAGAAAAGAAAAGAAAAGAAAAGAAAAGAAAAGAAAAAAGAAAAAAATAAAAGAAAGAAGGACGTTTAAAACATGTTTTGCTAGTAAACTTTTTTTTCTCTCAAATTTAAAGTAGATTGCAGGCATTCCTTAAGCCTAATTTCATTAGTTGCCTTGGTAGTCTGACTACAATGCCAGGTTCCCCATTGCAGAGGGTCCGTTAAAAATAACCCATTAGGATGACTCAAGTACCCAGCACATGGCAGAAACAAGGGTTGCTGTTGGGTATTAGCTCCTGCCCCCTTAACTCTGTCCTCCTAGAAGCTGACCACTGGGCAGCAGGGAATATGTGACCCCCAATTGTTGCACCATTCAGCAAGGCAAGACCCGAGATGAAAGGTTTGCAAACTGCGATCTAGTCTTTAATGGCCCTACATTATCATGATTAGGCTCAAGTGGTATAATGCAAATGACTTTGACCCACAATTTAGGTGTAACTTCCACTTCCGGTCAACCTTTCACCCGCTCCGTGATGTGGAATGAGGGAATTAACCTCCTTCAGCCTGAGTGCCCTTGGGTTAAGAGAGAGAGAGAGAGATCTAAAGTTCCCATTGGGTCTTCTAAATCTAATGTTTTCCAGTTCTCTCCTCTACTTAGGTGCGAGTTTTCGCCGTCTGAAGAATGATTCTTTTATTTATTTATTTTTTAACGTTTTTATTTATTTATTTTTTTGACAGAGAGAGAGAGAGAGAGAGAGAGAGAGAGCATGAGCAGGGGAGGGGCAGAGAGAGAGGGAGACACAGAATCTGAAGCAGGCTCCAGGCTCTGAGCTGTCAGCACAGAGCCCCACGCGGGGCTCAAACTCACAGACCCAGGAGATCATGACCTGAGCTGAAGTCAGACACTCAACCGAGTGAGCCCCCCAGGCGCCCCTGAAGAGTGATTCTTGATTCCCTTCAAATTCTATCCCCGTCTCCATGAAGGAAATTATTAACCACAACATTAACATTAACTGCTTGTAAGTCAATTAGCAGAAATAAATCTACTGCTCTTTCAAAAATGAAGCGAGGAATTTCCCTTGAGAAACAGAGACAAAAACAAAATTCTGCCTCTGTTTTTTCAATCTCGACTTTACACACAGATCTTTTGCCCCACAACTGAGCTTCTAAAAGCATATTTTGAGAAAACAAGTACACAAATATGTATATACAAAGACGTTCATCACAGAACTGTTGAAAATACTCATCTGTAGGTGGTCAATTAAACCATGTAAAGTATCAGAAAACAACAGACATTAAAACATATGTTGTAAATTTCTATTTGTTGGCCTGGAAAACGTTTCAAAAACATCATATGTACTATGATCTCATTTTTGTTAAAAAAAAAAATACATGTATGTATACCCAAAGAAGGAATCAAATAATGATACCAAAATGTTTAGTTCACGGGTGGCATCATGCATACTTCTTTTTCCAATTTGTAACTTTCTATATCACGTAATGTATATTACAACATGCATTTAATTCAGAAAAATATTTATTTTTTAAAAGATAACACTAGGGGCGCCTGGGTGGCTTAGTCGGTTAAGCGTCCGACTTCGGCTCAGGTCATGATCTCGCGGTCCATGAGTTCGAGCCCCATGTCGGGCTCTGTGCTGACCTCTCAGAGCCTGGAGCCTGTTTCAGATTCTGTGTCTCCCTCTCTCTCTGACCCTCCCCCGTTCATGCTCTGTCTCTCTCTGTCTCAAAAATAAATGAAAACATTAAAAAAAATTTTTTAAAGATAACACTAGCATATGGTACAAAATTGAAAGGCTACAAAAGAGTCAGCAATAAAAATTAAGGCTCCCTCCCTCCCATGTGCCCTTCCAGAAGGCAATTATTCCTGCCTCTGTCTTCCCCAACCTTCCTGAGATGCTCTATGCTTTTCCGTGTATTATTTTATCATCAGAAAACCAATAGCACTAATTCCATTTTGGAAAAATAATTTTCTTGAGAGTGAAATGAAGTCTTTGGGGGTTAAATAAAATGGAGAAACTAAAGCGGTGATGCAATTACTTGGGTTTTCTTTTTCGTTTCGCAATATAGCCACGGACCGGAAATACTGAACGCTTACCGACTCTGAGTGGGTAACAGGCCTTCTTCGTTATATTAGACTTACTTAAGTACTTGTCTTTCTCCCCCATAATCTGTACATTCTCGGAGCACAGAACTGGTGTCATGCAATTTTTGTGTCCTGCACTGTCACTTACATACAATAAAATAAAATAATCTTGGAATCATAATATTTACAAATTACCAGGATTTTAGAAGTTGTAAGGTTTTATTAACACTCGGGCTTATCATGCCTGCTAAGTGATAGTTTGTATACAGCAAACAGGAAATATATATCTCCTTAAGAGATAAATAAATGCAGGGGCGCCTGGGTGGCTCAGTCGGTTAAGCGTCCGACTTCGGCTCAGGTCATGATCTCACGGTCTGTGAGCTTGAGCCCCGCGTCGGGCTCTGGGCTGATGGCTCAGAGCCTGGAACCTGCTTCCGATTCTGTGTCTCCCTCTCTCTCTGCCCCTCCCCCATTCATGCTCTGTCTCTCTCTGTCCCCAAAATAAATAAACATTAAAAAAAATTAAAAAAAAGAGAGATAAATAAATGCATATGGTCTGAAACAAGATTTAGCATCATCGATGTTGAGCGGTGATGTCAGCAAATACTTATATTGTATTTACTGTGTGCCAAGGACAGTTCTAAATATGTGACAGGCATTAACTCACGTAATCATCTTAACGATGCTGTGAAAAAGCTCCCCTGTTTTACAGATAAGGAAAAGAAGGCACGCTAACTCACCCAAGATCGTCAGATGGGCTTCGGGGGCAGCGGGGGTGGGTCACTTATGTTAAGAAGCCAGTCTTTTTCCACCCAGGCACCTTCACGTTTTTTATAGTAGATAGATAGAAATACACCCCGTGCCTTAATAAGACACTTAGCATTGCCGTTTGTTGTTATGTCTAGGATAAATATCTCACCGTCACCGCTGGAACTAAGGACTCCGAATCTGGACCCCTTGCTCTAGCCTCTAGACCTGTCTCCCTCACCTGGAAACTCTGAGAGATCCCTCATTTGTGGTGGTGGCGGACCACAGTCCAAGGAACTGAAAGGAAATACAGTGAGTATTTGTCATTTAACGGGGTGTTAATTGAGTACTCAAAGAACATTAGAAGTTATCCAAGGCAAGGTGGCTGAAGAGTGAGGTCATTGTATCAATGCCAGGGTCTGTGCTCTTAAATTTGGGGGAATCGAATGTACTCATTTCCTGGCTTTGGTTTTTATTAAGCTGACTACATCCAGCCTCTGATAGAGACTCCAAAGAAACAGTTAAAGTGAAAACGAAGCTGTACCTTTCCCAGGGTGCGGAGAGGAGGCAGGGTACCAAGTTACTTTCAAGCCCTGTGACACCAGAAACAGGAATCGTCGCTCATGGAGAGAAATATCTCAGAGAGAGGAAAAGAAATGTGTGAATTGTCATCATTATCCAAAACACCGTGCCCAGACCAGTGCCACGGGCATCATTTTGGAGCTGGCAGACTCTCAGGGGCCACCCCAGACACCTCCCCAAATTCAGATCTCTCGAGTTTAACAAGACCCCCAGATGGTTCAAGTGCACATCAGTGTTTGAGAAACACTGACCTAATTCAGTCTCATTACTTTACGTATAAAAACGCAGAGTGTTATGAAGGAGCCCAACTCAAATCAATCTTGATGGAGACGAGGGTCAAACTGGAAAATATGGGGGAGTAACACAAAATTGTTCTACATGTTGAGTTATAAAATGACCACTATGTGTATAAATAATTTCTGTGGTTATGAGTGGGAGTGACAGGTGATGCTGAAATAGGAAGTCATCCAGCTTCTATGTAACCAGTTGAACTCTATAATCAATACGCCCCTAGCCACCCTGAGCCCTGAGAAGGCTTACCGTGTATTGGGCAAAATGTATTTCCTTATTGAGGGGAAGTTTCCTAACATCAGTTTTTCCACCCAGTCCACAGGTGCAACTGCAAAAAAAAAAAGAAATCTTTTTAGGCTGACTTGTCTACGATATGGTAATTAGTGCCACATTTAAAATGTAATCCTCTTCTAAAAATACAAACGTTAAATGCAGCATCTTAGCTGTGCACTGTGATTATCCCCATCGTTGCAATTTCTCAATTGATTTTCCAAACAGTACCAAATCAGCTCGGGATTTATTAGAAGAATTTTTCTCTCTCTCTCTTTTTTTTTTTTTTGGAGGAGAGAAGCATTTGTATGTTCATTCATGGGAAAGATAAAGCAAGTGTAGATTATTTAAACACGGTTGGTCTCAATTTTAATTTCTTGGGAGGGGTTCATGATTGATTAGTATTTAGATGCAGATGCAAAATTGAATTAGCTCCCTGATTACTTTAAAATAGTAATAGTGCGTGATACATGGTCTTTAAAATGTGACACTTACTAGGTTTTTTTATGTTTATTTATTTTTTTTAGATTTTTTTAAAATTTATTTTTTTATTTTTTTTAATGTTTTGCTTTTGAGACAGAGAGAGACAGAGCATGAGCGGGGGAGGGGCAGAGAGAGAGGGAGACACAGAGTCCAAAGCAAGCTCCAGGCTCTGAGCTGTCAGCACAGAGCCTGATGCGGGGCTCGAACTCACAGACTGGGCAGGGCTCGAACTCACAGAATGGGAGATCATGACCTGAGCTGAAGTCGGACGCTTAACTGACGGAGCCACCCAGGCGCTCTGACACTTACTAGTTTTTATCAAAGCTGAATTAAATAATCGTAGTTAACATCCATCTGAGTCCGTTCGAGCTGCTATAACAAAATATCACAGTCTGGGTGGCTTAATCATTTGTTTCTCACTGTTCTGGAGGCTGAAGTCCAAGATCAAGGTGCCTGCAGAC
The DNA here is from genome assembly GCF_018350175.1 of Felis catus. Classification (NCBI taxonomy): domain Eukaryota; kingdom Metazoa; phylum Chordata; class Mammalia; order Carnivora; family Felidae; genus Felis; species Felis catus. The sequence continues at coordinate 7,102,264 of NC_058374.1, forward strand.
CCAGTAGTATCTGATGAGGGCCCTCTTTCTGGTTTGCAGGACCAGAGAGGGCAGGGAGAGGAGGGCAAGCTAATCCCATTCGAGCAGGTCCACCTTCATGACTTACCACCTCCCAAGAGCCCCTCCCCTTCCAGCACCATCACAGTAGGCTTCCAGGATGACTCTGGGGACACAATTGGTCCACGGCAGCATCCAGTTCATGCGCCCCGAATTCATATCCATGCTACATGCAATCATCCTGTTGGATTTGCCCATATCACCTTCAGTAGGTACCAGTTCCTTCCTCAACACATTCCCTTCTGTGCAAAAGATTCAACTGGGGTATTTTAAGCTCTTACTGTGTACCTGGCACTCACATTATCACACTGGCTGATCAGCGTGGGTCTATCTCTTAAATTGGCCATGAGTTTCAAGTTTCTAAAAACGATGATGCTCTTCTGGGATTTATTCCAAAGACACTTCTTTTTTCTCGTTCCAATGACTTATTATTTGAGAATTCCTGATTGCCTACGGCAAAAGAATGATTAGCACTGCTGGGGAAAACGCAAGACAGGAGGCAATCCTAGGAACTAGGAGGCTCCCTTGCCAATGGATCAGTGTGCGTGTCTCTGCGGGGAGGGTCGTGGGCACCGGCTAGGAAATGACCCTCAAAGCTGCCGTTCGTGTCCCGGAGCCAAACTCTCAAGGTCCTCCTGAGAAAGAGTCTTTGGGCTTCGGTTCCTTGTCCTTGACAAAAAGAAACATGATAGTTCTTAATATTTTGCCAAAGTTTGACGCTTTCTGCGCAGAACGGACTTTTTATTTACAAGAATGCCAAGCCACGTTGTGAGCGAGAGCTCACACGCACAAAGCGACGTGAAGGCACGGAGTCCTCCCTAAACCTGAATTCCTTGGACCATGTGTGGAACGTTCCTCTCTCACCGTCCGGCCCAAAGGCAGAGAGGCAAAGTGGGAAGGAAGGAGGGAGAGCTGGACAGAGACACTCAACTTCTATCCCTCAATCATCTGGCTCTTCAGGTCTGTGCAGAAGGATGGGGGGGCTTCTCTGAATCAATAATGAAGCATCAATTATAGCATGTGGAACAGGCATGAGAGGCCCTGAGGGGTCAGGAAGGGTTTTTGAGGCGATTGCTAGAAACCCCACAGTTAGGTTTCAATGCCACCAATCTCCTGTCACTCAGGCTTCAGGATCCTATTTGATTTAGAGTTTTTACAATAGGAGTCTCGGTAGTCTCGCCGATGACATGGTGTCTCATTCCCTGAAGGCTTCATCAAACTCCTTTTTAATATAGCTTTCATCACTGTATTGTAGTCCGTCTGGTGATGTATGTCTTTCTGAAGATAATTACATCCCTCTGGTATTTTTTTTATTCTTCAATAACTGCCACGGTGTTTGAAATCTACGGTCTGTTCTCTTTTATCTCACAGGGGAGAACGTTTCCCCTCATGAAGAGCTCTTTCATAAAGAGATCTTAAAGTCCTTTGCAGATGTTAATTAATTCTCTCGCCAGGAAGTTACCTGTGTTCGCATCCTTGGGAAGTTGAGGCAGGAAGGCAAAGCAACATCTTGAAGCGACGCAAAAACCCTTGGCACTGGACCTGGAATGATTCTCTGGCAGATATGTTCTCAGCGTTCTCTCCAGATCGAAATTGGATGCTGAACGGGAGCCAAAGAATGAAGATCGAAAAATCAAGTCATGAAGTCCAGAGACCTGCGTCGTTTCACTTCACCGACACACAGACCCCAAGAGCCACTCATTCTTAATGAAGATTTACCCCTCCGACTCACAGTGGAACTCATGTTACCGAGATTTTATTACCACACACATGCACACGCCCAGCAGGACTTTTAGTATCCTACTACGAAGTGTTATTTGAAATCGTTAAGACAAAACTGCACCTGTCCAAATAAATCAACCAATACATTTAGCGATTCAGAATCATTGCCTTTTTATCCCTTCTGTACACTCGTTAATTCTTAATATTCTTTCCCGTCATTAGTGTTGAATTTCCAAGGACTGCTGTCCTATAAAAATAGCGAGTTAAAATGAAATTGGGGATTTAAGGCACGATTCCGTCTCCGGATTCATCTCGGGTTGAGCTCTGTCACACGGCTTGTGCTTACAGTGCTGCGGTATGGGTTTCCCTCCTATAAAATGTTTTTACAGCTTTACGCTGTAAAAGTCAATCCAGCTGACAAATCTTGGCTGTTGCCTTTATGTATGTCTGTTTGATTTAACATGCTTCTGATTAACCGTGGGGCTTCCTGATGCTGTCCAAATACGTAACGCACGAAACGCCTGGCTAGCAATGACTTGTTGTTAAAGGAGAGATTAAGTACACAAGCCATTCCTGCTGGTAAAATAATTGATTATGTGGCTGACTATTTAATACTATGTTTAGCCAGAGCTCCCTAGGGACAGTTTATGACATGAGCAGGAACAAAGAGAGGACTGAAAAGACGGAGGTGCCAGCCCTGTGTGAGGGAAGCATTGGAAGACAGGCTGCAGAGATCTGTCTGAACGGAGCAGGACGCTTTCTTTGCTTGTCCAAGTAATCAACGTAGACCCCCGGCTTGCGCGCTGCAAGTTTAGCCACGCTGTATTAACACAGGGAGCGAAATGTTTTGTAAATAACCCTAGCCGTCCTCCAATGAAAAATGCAGTTAAAAAAAAATGGGTTTGGTGAACACAGTTGAAAACTCTTGAACGTAGCAGGCAGGACGTTCCCCCCCCCACCCCGCCCCGGTTTTAGGTTTTATTTGGCTTCCTGACCCCCCAGTTTGGTTTCCAACATTCCGGGGATACTCGGGGAAACTCTATTAACCGAACCTCCCTGGACTCCCCCAGGAGGAGCGTCAGAAAGAGAAATGGACCCACTTTACCAGGCACGCTTGCTGAGTTAGGCGTAAAATATATTATGAGGGGACACTGGGCTGGCCGCGACACAGAGTTTCACTTACATCTGCGTGATCTGTGATGGTGCTATAGCTTTTGGAGCACGTGTTTCCATTTTTCGACGAGGAACCATTCGTTTTTCCCGCTAGGCTGGGTTTCGCAAAGAGGAAAGAAGAAAACAAACGTACCCGGTCCAAATCTGTTATGTCCTCCTTTTCTATGGGCGAAAGCTAGGAGTTCCTACAAACATTCTTGAATTCTTTTCTGAACCGTGCGAGGTAGTGATTATGTGCCTTCTTTTTTTAAATTTTTTTAAACGTGTATTTATTATTGAGAGACAGAGAGAGATACACCGTGAGCAGGGGAGGGGCAGAGAGAGAGGGAAGTCCTCCTTCTCCATCACACTGTTCCCTCCACACTCCATTCAGATTCTTATCTAATATTTACTGACAGCACGAATACTACCGGATCCCTCCCATCTTCGGGGGGCAGAGCGGAATAAAAAAGCATCAAGAGAATCCTCTCTACGTAAGGGCCTCAGTAGATCAACTTGAAAACGGAAATGTCGGCGTAAGCGGTGGGGAAACAACACTAGTGGACGGAGAGACGGATACGGACGGTTTCTCGCTTTTGGCTATCCAACGCGTAGCTTTATCATTTAAGGATAAATGAAAGTCAGACATTTCCCCCCTGTTCCTTATTGGTGGTGTATTTTGGTCTGTTGCAATAGAAGTGTTTTCTCCCCGCAATTGTAACTCACAGGAGTTCCTACCCCGAGTGTGATCTCACACCTTTGAGCCCCTGTCTCAGCACCTGCCGTGGCCCCAAGCACGTGTGAAGAGTTGATGATGCGGAGGCCCTGGGCCGGAATTATCACGGGAGATTCAACAAGAACATCTTGTCATCTGTGCTCTGCAGGGTATAGCTTTAAAAGCACGAGTTTTGAGATACGAAAGACTTGAATTTATGTGTCAGTTAAGTAATTCATGGGACGGACACATGAATTCAAGGTTCAGATTCTGGCTCCAAACTAGCTGTATTACCTTGAACTTCACCTTTTTTTTTTTTTCTAATTCCCCTGAACTTCAGTTTCCTCATCTGTAAAATGGGGAGAGTATTTCTCACTTGCCGGGTTGTGGCAGTGTTTTCCAGGTTGTGATTCCAAGACTGACAAAGTGCAGGCACTAGTGGGACCCATAGAGCGTCTCCTGATCGGGAGAAGAAGATACGGCTGGAAGTGTGGGAGGTGAGGAGGAAGTCAGAAGTAAAATTTCGGATGAGGGATAAATGGGGTGGAAAATCTGTGAAGAGCCAGGCATACATCTGTGAAGACAACAGCAGAGGTGAGATCCACAAGCACAAGGCATGCTCTGAGAGATGAGCCTAGGTAGAGAAACAACAACAGAACTGAGGTATGAAATTGCTAGGACTAGTGCAGTGGCTTAAGGGGTTGTCGGCAGTCCAGGCTGTTGGGAGAATTAACTGGCGCAATGTGAAGGAATCTGGCTTGGAGCTTTATAGTAGTCTCCCAATCCTTCCATTTTTTCCTCCCCCTTTCCCTTCCCTGTCCATTTCCTATGGAATACAGAGGGTCAACTGCTTATAAAGCTGCTAAAAATCTATCTGACCCAACTACAGTGCTTTCCAATGGTGAATCATTAAGTCAGTGATATTACTAAATAGGGATGCTCTAAATTCACACATTGCCAGATGTCCCTTCTGTTCAGAATGATTTGATGTTCATTTGTGCACATTTTGAATTTTTTTCAACTGATCTCTTCCATAACGATCTATTTCAGGGATAGAAATCAAAGTTCAGTTAATTTTTTGACTCAGGAAACCTACCTGTTAAGGAGATGGAAGTTAACATGATTTTAAGTCCCTACCGCATTTTCTGAAGCCCAGCTCATACTATGAAAAAGCAGAACTGAGTTGTGTGATTGAAGGTGGCCCAAACGGTATATTTTGCCCTATTTCTAGCTTGCGTGCAATCATTCATATCTATGTCATGCTATTGGCCTTCTGTCATTGATTCATCCCCTGTCTTCCCCTAGGACTGAAAGTTACCCAAGACCTGAGAGTCTTTCTCTTAGAAGGTAGCACCCAGTTTCTTTAATTTATTTAAAAAAATTTTTTTTTCAACGTTTATTTATTTTTGGGACAGAGAGAGACAGAACATGAACGGGGGAGGGGCAGAGAGAGAGGGAGACACAGAATCGGAAGCAGGCTCCAGGCTCTGAGCCATCAGCCCAGAGCCTGACGCGGGGCTCGAACTCACGGACCGCGAGATCGTGACCTGGCTAAAGTCGGACGCTTAACCGACTGAGCCACCCAGGCTCCCCAAGTTTCTTTAATTTAATCATCAGTAAACGGTTCTCATTGGGATGAGCCTCTCTCGTTACTCAGGCAACGGGACACCCATGGGACAGCTCTACTCCATCACTGGGAAGGTGCTTGGGAACTCACATGGTGGCCACTAGACAGTAGAGGGGGGAAGTGACCAGATATTTATAGCACAGGCTCCAATTCCTTCCAAACCCCACACACACCTCCAAGGCATTGGAGACGGATGGCCCTAGGTCCCAGGGCCAGTTCTGAAACACTAGCAATTTATTTTATCTAGCCAGTGTCCCCAGTAGTAATGGGGGGGAGGTAATAATGACAACTATTCAGAATTTTGCGAGGATTAATTAAGATAGCACATAAAAGCGCCCATCACATAATAGTTACCCACAAAGTGGTGAGTGCAGACATAATGGTTAATATTTATGGAGCATTTAATATACTCCAGGCACAGCAATAAGTGTTTTTTATGGGCCTTATTTTTTTTTTTTTGTTCTTCTCAACAGCCCTAAGAACTAAATGCTACTGTATTCATTTTACTGGCAAAGAGACAGGACTGTGGTGAACCTCCAGGACCTACCGAGGGTCGCACCGTTGGTGAAAGCCCATGAGGTGTTTCTTTAAATATATCTGGAGTAGGCACACAGAAACCGTGCTATTTGTAAGTGGTTTAGAACTTCACGGAGAAAGTCGCCAGTTGATGATTATTAATAAGAGGGCAATTTATATTCTATATGAGCAAAGCAACCTTAACTTGGATTCTAGAAGACAGTGGTGTTCTTCAGAATCTATTTTTCTAGAGCCTATTAATTCCAATTTTCGTCAGTTGCAGCTAAGTATCAAAGTAACGTCATGATGTGCACGGTAGAATTCAACCCTGAGAAAGGTAGAGGTGGCTTGGAGGGATAAATGCCCGGACACGGTTTGGGACTGAAATCTCTATTTGGGTTATGACAGAATCATTGACTGTCATCCAAAAATAGTCATTACTTGCATACAGCCGTGGAATTCAATCTCAGACTAAATTCCTAGTGTTTCTTCTCAGCTTGTTTCTCGAGAGATTACACTTAATGATGAGACAAACGTGGTGAGTGTTTTTCTGTGTGTGTATGGTTTTGTGTTTTGTTTTTTGTTTTTAAGGAAAAATCTTTTACCCTAACCGAATGGGGCCTGTTTCACAGCCCAAGAAGGAGACAGCGTGTCGAATAAAAGAGGGAGAGCATCCTATGACAAATGTGAAGTTGAGTGAGAGTAAAGTGGAATAAATGTGACGAAAAATAGCCTGAGCTGAGGGATTAGGGGAAGAGAGCGTCTTCCTCGTCTGGATGTTTGAGGACGTTAAGTATTATCATTAATTGCGTTCCTATAATGTACTGGCTACCAGGGCCTTAATGCCCGCTTTAAGCACCATCTCAAGCTAGAGCAATTGAAATTGAAAGATAATAAGAGGAAAATGAGTAATGAATCCTTTTTATTGTGCACCATAAATGGCCTCCATTGAAACAGTCTGTGTTTAGACTGCTAATAAAAATGAGTGATGAAGGCAGACATTTAACATGGGAATTGGTTCAAGCAAGGAACATATTTTCTATTAAAAAAAAAAACACCTCGCAAATAATTTAGGTTATGGAGAAATTCCTTGCTTGGAAACTTTCTGCTTTGACTGTGTGGTTTTTATAAGCCTAGGTAAGGTGCTTTCCTTGTTTCTTTCTTTTTCTTTTTCTTTTTCTTTTTTTTTTTTCTTCTTTTTGTGGCTTGAAACATTGGCAAGGAGTATAATGGTAGCTGAGGAACACAGGACGTTGTTAATTTGTCAGGTCTATAGACCTCTGGGCAGACACAGGAGCATTAGGAAGAATCACATTTGTTTTTTATTTAAATTTTTTTTTTCAACATTTTGATTTATTCTTAGGACAGAGAGAGACAGAGCATGAACAGGGGAGGGGCAGAGAGAGAGGGAGACACAGAATCGGAAACAGGCTCCAGGCTCTGAGCCATCAGCCCAGAGCCCGACGCGGGGCTCGAACTCACGGACCACGAGATCGTGACCTGGCTGAAGTCGGACGCTTAACCGACTGCGCCACCCAGGCGCCCCAGGAAGAATCACATTTGTAAAACACGCGGCATTTCTTACGTATCAGAGACACCACTAAGGTGCATATCTCTTATTCAGATATGCTAACAGTAGCCTTATCAAGACCCCGAAATCATGAATCCCAAAATGTATCTGCTCTTCCTCCTTGTGTGCATTTCTCCTAAAAGAAAATGAATCTGATTTACTGTTTTCTTACCCATCACAGTGTAAGAGTCTGAACCCTGGGATGGCTATTTTTTTTTTTTTTTATAATTTCTGTGTCTCATACCCCAAACACAATCTGTATAGCAGCCAAGCAAGAGGAGAACTTAATTCTCATTTCAGGGATCAGGAAATTAAGGCTTGGAGAAGCCTAATGACTTGTCCACTAATAAGTGATGGAGCCTGGAATTTAAAGCTGAGTTGGGTGACCAGCCTGGAGGCCATGCCTCCCCCCGTAGGGTTCCTCCCTCCATGTCCCCTTGCTGGGAAGCGATCTGTCAGGGGTGTACCGGTGGGGTGTAGAAAGCTCTCCGGCCATAGACGCAATGCACTTCACGTTGGCCTTTGCCACAGGAAAGCAGATGTGATGGCAGGGGGAAAACAGTGATTCCTTACCACCGCCACGTTGCTCCCGCCTTAAGACCATGTATGCAACGCCCTTGAATCTCCTGTGCTTCTTGGAATATTTAGCAACTGCTGGGGGACAAGACAGGGTGGTTGTAGGAGATTCTGGTCAAGGGTTGCATTATTTTTGAAACCAAAGAAGCAGGTAGCAGATACTTTAAACCAATAGTTAAAAAAAAAAAAATGGATTCCCACTTCAAAGCAAAAGTCAAAACAAAACAAAAAACTCCTCGCTTTTTTTGGGCACATAAGCACGTTGGAACCCAGAGGATCCCGAAGCCCCTCAAACATCTCCTACACACTGCGTGTGGCTCCCTCGCGTGCTGGAAATGCCCCTCCCTCCGGGGATCCCTGTGACGTGCCAAATAGGACTGTGCCGTAACTGGAAATGACATAGGACTGCTTCTGGGGACAATGAAATCATCCGGGACACCCAAAGGCTAACCCTGAAAGGAGATAAGGAGGGGAGTGTCATCGAAGGAATTTAAGAAGCAGCCGCAGAAGACCAGAACCCTCGATCCGGGGGAGCTGGCTCGTTAACTGTCGGGAGGAGAGCCTCGGAACTGTCTGGGGACGGAGCGTCGTGAGTGCCACACGTCCGGGAACCACCCTGTGCAGCAGCTGGTTCGATCAGTACCCCGCTTCATGTGCATCTGGTGATTGTGTCGCTCATCGACTTTTGCTCACCAGTCCCCCTGCCCTGGGAGTGACAGCAGCTCCATTTTCTTACCCAGATTTTGTAAAAGAAACATGTTTGGGTTCGCACACACGGGTTTGGTTTTCTACCGGAGGCTCTGCCCCGGGAAGGGTTCCTTGCACTACTGGGTTAGGGGGCGGCCCGGGCTATGCCCAGACTGGGGAGGTGACTGGGGCGGGGGGGGGGGATGCCGTGGGCAATTGAGAAGGTCACAGCTGAGCGCGTCTGGTGGTGGGGAGCCCGGCCTGAGATTCAAAACTTGTTGCAGGAAATTCCACAAGTCCAAACGGTGCTATTGGACCGGAGAGGATTTGGTATCATGACACAAGGTGAAGAAAGATATGGGTCTTTTCCTGTGCTCTCAGAGTGAAGTTGAATCATGCTGTGTAGACAGCCAGCTCTGCTGTGGGGCCATCCACTGGCTCTTTGTGCCCACGATTTCAAAGCCCACCATTTATTTTCCCTACGTAGCCGAGGGAGACTCCGGTATTAAAATACCCCGTTCAACAAACAAGTCAGATGACTTCCAGGTAAGATGAATGGAAGGTCCAGGACCTCAGTGGGCTGGTCAAGGTATGTGCAAGCTTCCCCGTCCCCGGGCTCCGTCCTCCAGGGGCTTGCGAGACTTCCAAAGGTCCTGCTCCACGGCCGGAGGAAGAAGGGGTAGAGAAACGGGGTCCATAATCCGAGGTCCCCTCCGTGCCAGAACACGGATCATTTGCTTTAACATTTTGTAAGTGGTTATACAGTTATGTCGCTGAGAATGTACAATTGCTTTCACTGCCAATCTTACTCGAAGCGTTCATACTCCTAACTCGCTCTGAATCTCTCTTTTCACTCCCTTTGTACCCTTATTGGAGGTCATCACCTCGGAGCGGGTTAGGGAGATGCCCGGCTATCACAACAGCCTGTGTTTCCGTGCAATGCGGTCACTTTTTTAAGCAGGGAGGAGGGAGTTGCAGACCCGTGACTTAAACTCCAGATTCTCAAGTAGTGGCCTCCAAAACTGTGCATTGCGTCACAACCCTGCCTGTAAAAAGGAAATAAATACGAAAGAATTGAGTCTACACTCTTTATTAAGTGCACGATGATTGTTAGGCATAATTTATAGAATTGTTTATACACTAACATATTATATTGCTACTACTACTAATATGTTACTATTACTAATAAATTAGATATAGTATAAGATAACAAAAGGGGGGAGAAGAATTTAAAGAATGAGAGAAAAATAAATTTAATTGGAAGCTCGGCACACCTGGCTGGCTCAGTCGGTTAAGAGTGTGACTTTGACTCAGGTCATGATCTCACAGTCTGAGAGTTCAAACCCCGCGTCGGGCTCTGTGCTCACAGCTCAGAGGCTGGATCCTGCTCCGGATTCTGAGTCTCCCTTTCTCTCTGCTCCTACCCCGCTTGCGCTCCCTCTCTCTCTCTCTCTCTCTCTCTCAAAAATAAATAAACGTTAAGAAAAGAAGCTCTCAATTTTCCTCCCATACACCATTAAAAAAATTTTTTTTAATGTTTATTTTTATTTTTGAGAGAGAGACAGAGCATGAGCAGAGGAGGGGCAGAGAGAGGGAGACCCAGAATCCGAAGCAGGCTCCAGGTTCTGAGCTGTCAGCACAGAGCCCAACATGGGCTCAAACTCACGAACTGTGAGATCATGACCTGAAGTCGGACACTTAACCGACTGAGCCACCCAGGCACTCCCTCCCATACACCATTTTTTAAGAAGATTTTATTTTTTTAAGTCATCGCTACACCCAATGTGGGGCTTGAACTCACAACCCCAAGGTGAAGAGTCCTGTGCTCCACGGACCGAGCCAGCCAGGGGTCCCTCCCACACACCATTATATTGTGTCCACCACCCCATTTTTTGGAAACCATTGATCTAATGAAAAAGAAAGACGATCTGGTAAAAACGTTCCTGGTAAAAAGAAAGCCTTTTTTTTTTTAAACTGTATTTATTGCAAATAAATATAGGACCCGAGAAAGCATAACTGCTCTCTAAGAAGCAGGCTGCAGCATTTCTGTCCTAAGGTATATGCAGCCCTGCAATGTTGCTACAAGTTGATTTTCTCCAGGAGACAGAAGTATCTTAGATTACACAGGCTTTGTCCTCAATGGCTTCCCTGGGATGGGGTTGGGGGCACAGGTTTAGCCATGTGTCGACCGCGGTGGCCTCGCACCAGCCGTTTCTAAGGAGACTCCGCCAGTGTTTAAATGCAGACCCCCCTTTTCTCCCCGGATCTGTCTCTGCTTAATTGAACTCCCGTTGGCTCTGTTCCAGCACAGGTCTGTCTCACCTACTGATAGATAGTCTTCGGTTTTCTAGTTTTAGAGCTAAATGAGCCCTTGGAATGAGCCATTGTTCATCTTAACTGTGTCCTCGGTGCAGGGACCTGAGCATCAGGCAATCGAGGTGACTACACAGCAAATTGGCAGAGTTCGGCACGTCAGAAACCCAGCTATGGAATGGCTTTTCCCAGAGTCACTGGGGAACCTTGTTGGAAGGCTTAAGAAAAAAAACCTGGGGCTTTACTCTAGCTTCCAGCTGAAGTTTGGAAGTTCCAAAGGATGGTGAGAGTAAACTCAACAGGTAAATATTCCTTCACCGGGGTGAATGAGAAAAAACTCAGCACTAAATAGGTCTACACATCTATCTATCCGTAGATAATCTAGGAAACCAGAAACATGTTTGATGCATGTCTCTGAGCTTATACAGCCCCCAAAATCAAAGTAACCAAGTTTCGAGAGCCGAGGTGTCCACGGATAATCAAAACCTAGCCCCAGATCGATAAGGAGTAAAGTCCGCAGACTGGGTTGGGTCTCTCCAGGAAAGTGAATTAACATCAGGATAGTTACACAAAAACAGAAATTTTAGAAAATATAAATGGGGTGTGCTGCTTACGTTTTTTCGGTTTTGCTTTTGTTTTTAATTTTAGAGGGATAGACCACCTTAGCCGTGAGCCAACATTTCACAAATGGAGCCCAGATAGGAAAAGTAACTCACTTCAGGTTACGTGCTAGTTGCTACTCGAGCAAAGACGACAGTACCCAGGCTCCTGACTCCCTGACCCGTGTGTCCCTGATTTCCAAAATGCTGTTACAGTTCATACAAGACGAGAAAGATCCTTTTTCCTTCTGTCACGACAGCTCAGCCCCTCCCAAGGGCAAAAGTTCATTTGTGTGTTTTTTTAAAGCCTTGGTGACAGGTAACCCTGACTTCCGGGCAGCAAAGTAAGCCATGATCTGGACACCCAAAGAGGAGGTTTGCTACTTTCACAGGCATTTTGAAGGCGTCAGTAGCTTCTTCAAATTTGCATATGCCGCATGCGTTGTCAATAAATTCACGTTTTCCTTTGTGCATACATTCCCCCGTCTGAGAGGCTCTGGTCTAGACTCTGAGAATAATCGAAAGAGAATGTGACGCAGTCTGTGATAGGTCAGTTCGTCACAAACCTTAGTGTGAAATGCCCTGCTTCATAGCATAGGGATAACTTCCTTTACTTTAGCAAAATGTTTTAAAACTCGATGTCTTAAACTTCAAATAATAATATGGTTCACAATGAAACACAAACCTCCTTCCATCCCGGAGGCCCGGTTTCTGTCCTCAACAATTCCTTGTGTACCTTCCAGATATCATCTGGAGACACACATCAATGGAGCTCTTTTTTATTTTTTTAATACAGAGGAGGACATATAGATCATATTAATCTGCATCTTGATTTTTATACTTGACAGGGAACCTGGGCAATCTTTCTGTATGAGTACATACCTCTCTACTAATTTCCTCCTGGCTGTGGAGTATTCCACGGAGATGATATACTGTAAATTTTTAACCAGCCCCCATTACGGACATCGATGTTATTTTCTGGGTTTTTTGTTTTCGTTTGGTTTGTTTAGTTTGGTTTTTGTCTTTGCAAACAACGTAGCAATTACACTTTTGGATATGCCCTTATGTGCATTTTCAGCATCCTTTAGACTACTTCTCTGGAACTGAAATCGCTGGGTCGTAGGGTGTCCAATTTCGTTAGATATTAGCAACACTCTGAGGTAACACGAAACGAGCACCTCTAAGGATGCGGTGCTAGTTTCCAGCCCCATCCACAGAGCGTGCGAGGCTGGTTTCCCAAACCTTTGCTGGCACCGAGTTCTGTTAAGATTTGGGACAAAATTCGGGTCTCAGGTCCCACTCGCACTTCTTAATGCTCAGTGAGTGTGGGCATCTGTCCAGGTCGATATTCTATGTACGCTGATTTTTATTGTAACTACCCCCCTTTTCCATTTTCTTCTTAAAATTTATCTATTAAAAAAAAACGCTTCATATGTTTTTTTTGACGCAATCTTTATCTCATGTGTTTCCAAAGATTTCTGTTTGTCGTCTGTCTTTGGTATATCTTACTATACTGAAGTTGAAAAGATCTATAGATCCATCTATAAATACAGATGTAGATCTCCATATCTATGTCTGTGTGTATATATACATCTATATATGTTATGCACATGACGGAGAAAGGTAGAGATTAAATCATTTTCCTTCTGACTTCTGAGATTCTAAGGTTTGGCTCTTGCCTTGAAAGCACTTTCTCCACTCCACACTGTGAAATAAATTCGCCCATATATTCCCCCTTGTGCCTTTATGGTTTCATTTTCTCAAATTCAGACGTTTGATTCCGACCTCTACTTCAGCTTAGAACGTAGAAGGACATGAAGAACTTCATTCACGTGGAAATAGCAAGAAAAACCCAGACATATAAAAATCACACTTTCCCATGAGGCTAACAAAGACCAGGCACAAAGAAAGTCTTAATGAACTGAATTGCAGAGAAATGAGCCCCAGGCTGGCCAAGGGAGCCAGGACAGCTGTGTTCCTGGGGAAGACTTTCTGGGCTGGTGTGGCAGGGTCCTGGGGGGACCCTGCAGAGAGGAGAAGACATCGCCTGAGCTTTGGGGGTACTGGAGGCTCCAGAATCTACTGTGGACGTGTCCCAGCTGCAAAAATAAATTGGCCCAGCCACTCTCACATGTCTACCCCTGCCCTCAAACCCTGGCAAAAAAAAAAAAAAAAAAAAAAAAGACCTGGAAAGAACGGGCTAACATGCAGAGCAAGATAGCGGAGACCTCGAGCTTTCCCACAGGGCTCAGTTCCAGGGCTCCCGTGGGGTGAATCCAAAAGTAAATGAAAAATATTACAAACGGAAGCCCATCAGCTCAAACGTCAATAATCTCCAAAAGTCAGCGGTAGTGTGGGGGTTTGAAGGACCTCATCCTCATCTAATTAAAACTTCAGCGGAGACCCAGGTCGATCCGACTCTAGAAGGAATCTGAATGGTGAGCCCTTCTCCTTGGTTCATGGAAGAGGACAGCCTACGTTGCCTAAGAAATAAAATCAAGACATTATTGCGTGTCTGGCTTCGTTGTCTTTGCAGGTCTTAGATACAATAAGGAAAATCACGAGGCATGCAAACAGACAGAAGACACTGACCAGTAATCAAGAAAAACCAGCCAATACAATCAGACCTGCAATTAACTCCAGTTATTGGAATTAGCGTCAAGAAGTTTATTTCACCTTATTTTTTTAAGATTTTATTTTTATTTATTTTTATTTTTATTGTATTTTATTTGAGAGAGAGAGAGTGTGTGTGTGCAAATAGGAGACAGGGGCAGAAAGAGAGCGATTCTCAGGCAGGCTCAATGCTCAGCACAGAGCCCAGCTCAGGGCTTGGTACCATGACCCCGGGATCATGACCCAAGCCAAAATCAAGAGTTGGTCGCTCAACTGCCACCCAGGAACCCCCTCCAAGCATCAAGAATTTTAAGACAGGGGCACCTGGCTGGTTCAGTCAGTAAAGCATTTGACTCTTGATCTCAGGGTTGTGAGTTCAAGCCCCACATTGGGTGTAGAGATTACTTAAAAATAAAATGTTAAAAAAAAGAGTTTAAAAACAATTATTTATTTTGAACATGTAGAGAGAGGTGAATACAGTGGGTAAGAGATAGGGGTGTTTCAGGAGGGAAAAGGAACTCTTACAAAGGACAAAATGAAAATTGCAGGACTGAACTGTAATTCCTGAAACAAAATACTTACTAGATGATACTAACAGCGTTTGAATCTTCAAAAGAAAGTATTCGTGAACTTGACACAGGTTTAGCAAATTATCTGGCTAAGTCAGAAATTAAAAAAAAAAAAGAATTTCAGGGCACCTGGGTGACTCAGTCAAGTGTCCGACTTTGGCTCAAGTCATGATCTCACGGTCTGTGGGTTCGAGCCCCACATTGGTCTCTGTGCTGAAGAGCCTGGAGCCTGCTTCTGATTCTGTGTCTCCCTTGCTCTCTGCCCCTCCCCCACTCATGCTCTCTCTCTCTCTCTCTCAGGAATAAATAAACATTACAAAATATCAAATTAAAAACAGAAATTTTCAAAACTGGAAGTGTGGACAGCAGGCATGAGGACTGACTTGAGAAAACGATGTGAGCCACAAGACCGTAAGGAGTAACTTTAAAATGCTAAAAGAAAAAGTGCTACCAACCGCAAATTCTATACACAGTGAAACTATCACAGGCAACAAAGGGGGGACCAGATGGAAAAGAAACAAAGTCACAAGTGTGGCAATCCAAGTGGGGAGTGACAGGTGTCCAATTCTGAGGGCACGCAAAGATGTCTGGTCCCCAGAGTTCTTGTTGTTATTTATGCTGGGACTGTGTCCTAACTGATAAGAAGCCGTTGTTCTTCTTTCTCTGGGGTAGTTGATGTCCAATCACTGATGTATTTCCCCAATTCCTCTTTCTTTCTCTTTCTTTCTTTTTTTCTTTCTTTCTTTCTTTCTTTTTCTCCTCTCCTCTCCTCTCCTCTCCTCTCCTCTCCTCCTTTCTTCCTTCCTTCCTTCCTTCCTTCCTTCCTTCCTTCCTTCCTTCTTTCTTTCTTTTCTTTCTTTCCTTCCTTTCTTTTCCCTTTTTTTCTTCCTTTCTCTCTTTCCTTCCTTCTTTCTTCCTTAGGATTAAAGATGACAAGCCATCATTTAAAGTAAGAGAAAATTTTTATTCCTTGCAACCTAAAAGAGAAATATTAGTATAATTTCTTGATGAGATGCTTTCTCATCTACGTTTCTGGTACATTTCACAAATATTTTATATTAAAGCAAAGGGAAGAAACCAGCAGAGAAAAAAGAACACAGGGCTGTTTCCAAGATCCCAGGCTCCCCCCGGGCAATGGTTTCCTTATTATACATGAGGATGAAACATCTTTCAATTAAAATTATGTAAATTTTCACAACTGCTCTTCAGAGAGAATGCAATACTACCCATTGGTTTACCAAAAAAATGAAAACAGAGAACAGAAGTGCCTGGCTGGCTCTGTCAGTGGAGGGTACAGCTCTTGATCTCGGGGTTGTGAGTTCAAGCCCCATTTGGGGTGTAAAATAAAATGGAATTTTACTTAAAAATTACTTAAAATACTTAAAATTACTTAAAAATAAAATCTTTAGGGGCACCTGGGTGCTCAGCGGGTTAAGCATCAGACTCTTGGTTTTCGGCTCAGGTCATGATCTCACGTTCATGAGATAGAGCCCAGCATCAGACTCTGGGCTGACAGCCCCAGGCTTACTTGGGATTCTCTGTCTCCCTTTCTTTCTGCCTCTCTCTCGTGCTCTGTCCCTCTCACATAAATAAATACACATTTAAAATGCAATACAATATGATCAAATACAATAAAGAAAATCTTTAAAGAGAGAGAGAACAGATCATTGGCTTTGATGAGACAGTCCAAATTTTTAATGAAAAATAGAGACAAGTGTCGAGGGGAAAGTCTACATCCATCCATCAAGGGAGGAATAGAAAAGAATTTTTCACTGGTTTCTGCATTCTAAGCCAAAATGAATTGATGAGAGTCTTTTCTAATTACCATAATTGTAATAAACTCTCCCCTGGTAGTGATCATTTAGCAGTGTGTTTTATCTACAGCTTATATTCAACAAACAGCAGGTTAGCTATTACTGGGAACACTTATTGTAGGAAACGTTGCCCACCAGTGCCTCCACCATGGTGAAATGTCATCAGGTATTTTTAGGACAATGTTTCTTTTTAAAATATTGTTTGGACTCCACCCTCTGCCAAGAGCTGGCTCAAAAATGGATGCCCTGCCACCGGCTGTTAAATCTTCATTTCGCATACACTTGGAAGGGCTTCCTAGTACCAACTTAGTAAAGAAATTAGCAGGATTCATACAATTTGGTTCTGACAAACTACCACCAGTAGTTTTCAGCATTTATCAACGACTCTAGCTCAGAATTCTTCTGAAAAGCCTAAACTGCTCTTTAAGGGGCTTGCGAACTTCACAACAATTTCCAAAGGGAGTTCTGTCCCTAGTACACGATCACTCCAGGTGTGTCATTGTATCAGGAAGGTTCTGACAACAAATGACACAAATCCGACTCACGTGGCTTAAACCATAAGGGTATTCACTGTTCCATGTCACAGCAAGTCCAGGGTCATGGTAGCCCCACTTCTTTGGGTCTGTCTTGGCTCTTCTGCCCCCCATGCTTATGTCTCTCAAGGTTGCAAAGTAGGTGAAGCCTTTCCAGGCATTACATTTGGACACAGGCATGTCTAGAAAAGCCTGGTGACTTGCCAGTGCATAACCCAATCATCAGCAAGGAGAATTGGACTTCTGTAGACAATCTAGAACCTACCATCTGCAGCTATGGATGGGCCAGCCTTGGATCTCATGCTTGGCTGTGGAGAGGAGAATATATCCCTCAACAAATTCTGAGCTCCGTCAGGAAGGAGGAGGGATGAATGGATGTTAGGTGACTTAGGAAATTCTGCCCGAGTTAGAGTTTTCAATTGCTGGTATTGTCAGCTTTTAACCACAGTTATGGTATTATGAATTTAATGTGTTGTGTATTGCTTTGCTAAGCCTACAATCTTTTTCAACAGTGTTTTGGACTGCAAACTTCCCATATCTCAATTTAAAGACACCTTGGGGACCCAGGTGAACCTTGGGGACCAAGAATGAATTATCCATGGCCCGTTGCCAAAGCAGATAGATCCACAGTCCTCCCCACCGTCATCGGTACCCCCAACTGGCTTCTCCAGTGGCCATTGCTGTTACCAGAGGTTTGCTTATAAAAAGAGGAAAAAGAAAGGATGAGCTATGTGTGCTTATGTGGTATGTTATTCTGCCGACATGGACTTTGCTCAGAAAGGTTGGGGAGTCTCTGCTTCAGGTAGGAACCCCACGTTAGCCCCTTTCCATTCTTCTGTTCCACAGTGAATAGAAGAAAGGACTCCGTATTTTAGGATCATACATGTCTATCTCAGTCTTAGGGGGTGGGGACCCAAGGTCTCCTCATTAGTCTTCTATCTGGAAACGGCAGAAACAAGATCACCTTCTCCACTTCTTGGATAAAGCTCAGGGACTACAAATACAACTATTCTTGCTGGAGTCATTCCAAGTTAATTACTATCATTAGGCGTTAAATGAAAACATTGGTGCTTCAAGCGATACATATGCTTCAAAGTTCAGGCCCTCATCACCTCGCACTTAGATTATCACAACTGCTTCCTGCTTGATCTCTCCGGCCCCTCCAATTCATCTCACACACTATTCCCAAGGAAAATTTCAAAAACACAAATCGGATCATGTCCGTTCTCTGCTTAAGGTCCTTACAATGACATCTACCAGTGCTTTAGACCATCTGACTGCTAGAACAGGGTGCTGTTGGGTAGGTGGCTCGTAACAGAAATTTACTTCTCACAGTTCTAGAGGCTGGAGGCCCAAGATCTAGGAACCAGTAGATTCGGTGTCTCATGAGACCCATCTTCTTGCTGGGTCCTCACATGGTGGAAAGGGTGAGGGAGCCTCTTGGGGTCTCCTGTATAAGGGCACTAATCCATCCATGAGGGCTCACTTCCCAAAGGCCTCACCTCCCAATACCACCACACTGGGGGTTAGGATTTCAACATATGGATTTGACGGGGGGTGGGGGTGGTAACTGGAGGTAACTGGTATTTGGTAACATTCAGTCCACAGATAGAGACGAATGGGCACGCTGACTATTCATGTTCTGGCCTCTGCCTGTCTTTCCAGCTTCGTTTCTTGCCTTATTTCCAGCAAAATTTCACAGGGAACTGGCAGCTGACAGCAACATTCTTTCAGTGTCTAGAACATACCAGATGCTTCCAAAGTGCACGAGTTGCTCTAGAGACCAGGAATGTTCTTTCTCCCTTATCTTCAGTTACATTCCCATTTATGCTTCAAGATGCAATCTAAGCACCACATTCTCTTTTTAAAAAAAAAATCTGCCGTTACTTTCCTAGGAAAAATTAGTTACCTATCCTTGGTGCAGTGCTAGTGATGTTTAAGACTGTGGACCTCAGAACCGAACCATCCAGGCTCAGATTCAATGTTCACCTCCACTATACGGGCTATGTGGCCTTGTCAAGCAGTGTGCAGAATTGGAGATTTTATCCTACTTATCGGCCATCAACCTTGCCTGTTAGTGTTTCATAGATGCGGGTAGAAGACACGACTCCTGGGTCAGAGACAAAAGCAGTAGATTGAGCTTCATGGTAGCTTGTGTTGATGCCCCATGACCCCCCAGTTTCACGATGGCCATGCAAAGGGCCCACGATGATGTCTGGGTATGCAGCGAGTTGCATTGCAGGAGAGGATCAGTGAGCTTGGGAGAATCATCCCTTTTATAATAAGCGGAAGAAAAAAACTTCTCTTATCCAGGAGGAGATGGTACCTTATCTCTCAAGGATTCTTGCTGCAAACACAGCCCTAGGGAATCGGCCCAGGAAAAGAGGGCCTTGAGTTCTTGACCCCTCCAGCAAGATCATTTAGGAGTGCTCAGGGTCCACGGTGGGCCGTCTCTCCCAAAAGCCTGGTACTCGCTACTTGACCTCTTAGTACCTCACTTTTCTTGTCTCAAGTTGGGGAAAGAGTGGTACCTGCATCATAGGGACATTGTAAGGGTTGAAAGACTTACTGCGTGTCCAGCTCTTAGACCAGCTCCCAGCCCAGAAGAAGTGGTCAGTAAGAACTTGTTATCAGTATTAATAAATCTTCAACCTTCCCCCTTCCCACCATCCACATGATTTATTTATGGCTTCATCTCACCTCGCGGTAGGTATTCGCTGACACATTTTCCTTGTTCACTGGTCTAAGTGCTTTTTTGAGCCAATTCATCTTTGGAACCCAGAGGCCAGTCCAGGGTGGGTAATTATTCCATCTGTTGAACAAAGGACTGAATGAATAGTCCTTCTATATATCAAACGCCGTGATCTCTGTAGCATCCTCTCTATACATTTGATCAAATTTGAAGACTCTGAACTCTTCAATCCTTTTTGGGGTCAGGGAAGGGGGAGGACATTTGCTCTTTTATTTAACTCTTCTTTCTTTTTTTTTTTTAATTTATTTATTTTGAGAGAGAGAGAGAGAGCACACAAACACCAGTGGGGTGGCGGGGGCAGAGAGAGAGGGAGAGAGGATCCCAAGCAGCCTCCATGCTGTCAGCACGGAGCCTAATGTGGGGATCAAACTCACGAACTGTGGGATCATGACCTGAGCCACCATCAAGAGTCAGATGCCTAACCAACTGAGCCACCCTGGTGCCCCTCTGTAGCTCCTTTTGCTAACAGAATGACATAGCATGGCAACTGTGCCACCCACACAAGAAGATTAAATGGTTCCTCCAATCACTAAATGATGTCCCCCTTTTACTGTTCCCCGGACCCGTCTTCTGTTATCCTCACCGAGTTGTAGGAAATCACGGCCAGAGGTATTTCAGTCACTCCTGATGCCAAAGAGAAAGGACAAATCTAGTTTCCGTTGTTACTGGTCCAAGTCAGAACACAGAACATCTGGGGACAGGGGGCAGATGGGACATTGTCTCATCAACCACCACTCAGAGGCCAATCCATGGAAGCTGTTCTTTGGGCGCCGGCTGGGTCCTGACCCAACACCTACCACAGGGTCCGCCTTGTGACTGCCACTCGATAAATAAAAGCGTGTGTGAATAAATTAGTAAAGGGAAAAGTCAACCCAAACTGTCTAACACGGTCATATTTTCATGCACCTGACAGAAAATCATCACCTAGTATTTTCTTCTGAAATAAAATGGGTTCTCACTGGATGACTGCCCTACAATAATATCGGGTCCTTTTAGCGGAGTTTCCCGAGATTACGGTCCTTCGTGCACAAATTGTTCAGACTGCACGAGACTCACTGGAAAAAGACTTTTCCTGCCATTTGGTGCCAGGCACTGTTTTGTTAGCTAAAAAGTGTAGCTTTTTCATCACTACATGCATTACTGGTCTCTGGTGTATCATAAACAGCAGAAGCCCCTCTCGCCTAGAAACACAAGAACCGAGAAAGGCGTGGGGCCCTGCGGGTGAGACCGATTGACTACAGGTCTGAGCTTTCCTTAGTTTTCACAACAGGACCTGTGTTTCTTCCACCAACGTCCATCCAGAATGGGATTTAACCCGCAGCCGCTGCCAGTATTGGCTCATGCCTGACCACACACACCTGCCTGGCTGGCCGGTGATCTGCAGAATAAACGCACTTCTTCTTAGAGGGGAGGCTAAGACTCTAAAAAGACGCAATGAATGGAAAAGGTAGTTCAACAAGCCTACAACATTCAAGAGTGGACGTTCTAGTCCCGGTTCTTACTCCACCTGGCCTCGTTATATATTGTGTTCGTCAGGGTTCTCCAAGTAAACAGAACCAGTAAGAGATGATACAGAGATAGAGGTGGGGATTGGGTTGGAGATGGGATAGAAAAAGAGAGGCACTTATCATAAGGGATTAGGTTACAGGATTACGGGAGCTGAGAAGTCTCACAGTCTGCCCTCTATGTGAGTCTAAAGGTCTGAAAACAGGAGCACTGATGGTGTAAATCCAAGTCCAAGGGCAGAAGACGGGAGTCCCAGCTCCGCACACAGGCAGGAAACAAACAGCAGATTTCCTTCTCCCACCTTTCTGTTCTATTCAGGCTTTGAACAGACTGGATGATGCCCACTCATGCAAGTCCATTGATACAAATACTAATCTCGTCCAGAAACACTCTCAGAGATACACCCAGAAATAATGTTTCCTCTGGACAGCCTGTGGGTCAGTTGAGCTGATACGTAAAATTAACCATCATAGATATGTATGGTTTTTTCCATGTGGGTATAACATATCATGCATGTTAATATACGCATAATGTGCACATATACATATATCTATACAGATATAAAATATATGCATGCATATGTAAAAAGAAACATTCTTTAAAAAATAAAGAAGCAGCTACTTAGCTTAAGCGATCACAGAATATTATAACTGTAAAAGACTTATTAGCTTTCAGATCAAGACACGTGATTTACATCCAAAATCACATGCCCAGTCTAAAGCACTTGCCACACGCCGGACCATGATTTCCCTCTTTTTGAAAAAAAATTTTTTTCAATGTTTATTTCTTTTTGAGAGGGAAAGGAGAGACAGAGCACTAGCAAGAAAGGAGCAGAGAGAGAGGGAGACACAGAATCCGAAGCAGGTTCTAGGCTCTGAGCTGTCAGCACAGAGCCCGACACGGGGCTCCAACTCACAAGCCGTGAGATCATGACCTGAGTGGAAGTTGGAGGCTTAACTGACTGGGCCACCCAGATGCCCCTGGACCGTGATTTCCCTTCTGTGCTCCTCGGTATTAACTTTTCCATGGAACCATTTGCATCTGAAAGAGCCCATATGAAGAACTCAAGTTCATTTTCCAAAAAATAGTCATGTACAGTATCCAGCAAGCACCAGCCATTGAGAGGGATGCCTGGGTGGCTCAGTTGGTTAAGCATCTGACTCCCTTTTGTTTCTTTTTTCTTTTCTTTTCTTTTTTTTTTTTTTTTTTTTTGAGTGTCTGACTCTGGATCTCAGCTCAGGCTGTGATCTCACAGTTTGTGGGATCGCGCCCCGCATCGGGCTCTGTGCTGACAGCGTGGAGTCTGCCTGGGATTCTCTTGCTCTCCGTCTCTCCCCTGCTTGGTGCACATGCTGTCTCCCTGTCTCTGTCTCTCAAAATAAATAAATAAACAAAAACAAAAGTACCAGCTATTTAGAGAGCTCACAAGTTCAGCCTTGGAGATGAGAAGCATGTCAAGAAATTGCTAGCTGCTCACCAACCCTGCTGCCCTCTTCTTGGGCCTGTAGGGCACGGCATTTCCACGCCTCCTGTGCAGTTAGGTGCAGACCACATGGCTAAGTTTTGGGAAAGGGCACCGGCCTAAGTGACATCTTCCACCATTGGCTTGGGCCACCCCACGTCATGCAGCGTCTCCCACAGCCTCCGTCTTCCCCGTCTGTGTGGCCGTGGGGGCAGGGGGCTCGGAGACAGGGACCTGCAGAATGGACAGAGATATACCAGGAGAGCTGCCTGACCTGCAACGAAGTATATCTGAGCAAAAAGGGAAAGGGGGTTCTGTTACGCCATCGTGGTGTTAGAGCTGTTCGAGACACAAGTGGATCGGATTCTGTCATTACACCACCAGGTCCCCTGGGTCCATCCCAAAGGTCCCCTGCAGCTTCTTACTCAGGGCTCCGGGTCTCTATCAACCTTAGGGCTTTCTTGGGCCACGGGGGATCGCTTGCCTTCATATGGAGCGGGCAGGAAGTGCTCAACAGGAAGTGCTGTTGAGTGTTAATGCCTCAACGGTAAGGGATGGGGGTTGGTGGGTAGACAGCTCTGCCTCTTTCCCTCTCTGGGAGAGGAGCTGTAAGGTCCCTCTGCATATCCGGTCAGAGTTCTCATGCAGAGGTGAGCCCCGGACACTCATAGGTCCTTCCACTGCTGCGGACGTTGTTAGTTTTCCTTCTTCCCACCTTGGTTCTCCGTCCCCTCACCGTGCTCCTGAGATCCCTTCCCGAGTAAACTAGTTCCACTCAAATCATGCCTCAGAGCCCGACTTTGGGGGAAGGCCAAACTAATACAAGGCAGCTGGCACCAATTTCCTTTGTAGGAAGAACACAGTTGAGTGAGTAGAGAATGTGGCAAAAAAGTTCTTAGGATTTGAAAAAATATATAATTTATTGGCAAGTTGGCTAACACACAGCGTATACAGTGTGCTCTTGGTTTTGAGGGTAGATTCCCATCAGATCGTGGATACAAACTGATACACTACTCTATTGGGTTTTAGTCTATCCCAAATACTTGAAACACTAAAATAAAACTATTCCAAGATCGGGAAGAATTCCAATTTACTTAGCACACTCCATGAGAGATCAGAGAGTTTCTTGTTTTTATTTTGTTATCTCTGGAGTCTAGAATGATGCTTGGCACAAAAAGCTTTCAATAAATGTCTACTGGATTAAAAAACGAATAAACAAAGGATGTGACACCCACACTGGATCAGAGCCAGAGTGTAGCTAGTATGAAGCAAAGGTCGGTGTTTAATGGCAAGTATTTCATGAACATCAGTCTTCTGCGATAAATGCATATGTATCTGATCTATTTTATTCCTTTATTCCTTGTATCAAGACCTTGCTTTTCCATAACAAATCGAATGTTCCAGAAACAGAAGGGAGGTTTCCCATGGGCAAGATGCAACTCATGCCCGGAGTGAGAACAGTCCCTTTTCCACAATATGCCCTCGTAAATCGTTCACATATTTCATTTGTCAAGAAAATGGTTGAGAGCATTTCACGATGCTGTAACCTAGATTTTATCCCTGTGGCCAACGTGTGATCTTCCATGATGGGGTCACATGCCTGCCATTCAACAGAGGCCATGGACCCATTGTCAAAAAGCTTATGGCCGAAATGTCACTGACATTTAATACCCTGAAATCTTCAGAGGCACTGAAATCAGGCTTTTCATTGTCTCCCTCAAGTCCAGACAAGATCTTCATGATTTACATTCATGGTCCTGCCTCTTGAGGGCTTATAGAGAGTTGAGAGCCATCGAAGTAGCTGTCAAGGCATAACTCCATGAGCACTTAAGTGTAGCTGCCACCCTTCTGGTTATTGGTGATCTCAGATATCACTTGGTTGAGCAACATTGGAACTGGTCCTCCGAAAGGCACATCGGTTGCGTTGGCGAACTGGTTTCCCAGGTGCAGGGCTCCACGCCAGTCATGTGTTTCAAACCCTCACCTCTCCTCCTGCCGAGGGCGACGTACACCCAGAGTCTTGCCCGGCCCCCATTCCAGCCTTCTTGTGCCACAACGTACCATCCCATTTTCAGGTGGTGTCTACCATTCCCTTCCCAGAAAAAATTAGCTTCTTGGCATAAATGTAAAGGTGGCAATCCGTAGGAACAAGAGAGGGGAATCAGAAGGCCTTGGTCAGAGTGGACATCCATTCAAAGTGAACTAACTGGAACCAAGGAGAATACGCCATTGATTATCTTTACAGCTGGCTTTTTACTGTTTCGGGATAAACGAAACCCACTGCCACAACCCTGAAGAAACAAGAGGAAACAGTAATTGTTGTCTTACCTAATCAGGTCAGAACATGTGATGTGTTGGGGTGCCTGGTAGCTCAGTCGGTGAAGCGTCTGACTTCAGCTCAGGTCATGATCTCACAGTTCATGAGTTCGAGCCCCATGTCGGGCTCTGTGCTGACAGCTCAGAGCCTGGAGCTGCTTCGGATTCTGTGTCTCCCTCTGTCTCTGCCCCTCCCCCCGTGGTGCTCTGTCTCTCAAAAATGAATAAATGTTAAAAAAAATTTTTTTAAAGAAAATGAGGTGTGCTTAGTAATTAAGCATATGGAGCTCACTGATAGAATCAGGCAGAATCTTCCATGCAGACTGCTCACCGGCAAGAATTAGAACATAGCACCCCAGCAGCATGGGGGCAGGAGAAGGTGGGAAGGGATTGATCGCAGAGAAATGCCAGTGGGCTGAGACCCGGCCCAGCAGTGAGGCCTCCTGTGCTCACGAGGAGTGAGTGACCTCGTCCGCAACGTGAAATGGCTACATTACATAGTGGTTGGACAACTTCCATGTTCTGAGATGGTTTGAGGAGCCTAAACACAGGAATATATTCGACATAGACATTTAAAGGTAGAGGACAAGTCAATCTTTAATGTCGCCTTTCATCAAAAATGCCTTATCCGGGGGCGCCTGGGTTGGCTCAGTCACTTAAGGGTCCCAATGTCGGTTTGGGCTCAGATCATGATCTCAACAGTTTGTGAGACAGGGCTCCGAGGCAGGCTCTACACTAACAGCATGGAACCTGCTTGGGATTCTCTCTCTCCCTTTTCTCTGCCCCTCCCCTGCTCACCTACTCTCTCTAAATAAAGAAATAAATAAACAGAAAAGTCATACCATTACATTTACATCACAACTTGGTGTATGGAGCTGACAGAGGTGAAATGCCAGAAATTAATGGTCTCCAGGATAAGAAAAAAAAGAATAGCATTTAAAAAAATTTTTTTAATATTTATTTATTCTTGAGAGAGAGGGACAGACAGAGCTCGAGTGGGAGAGGGGCAGAGAGTGAGGAAGACGCAGAATCCGAAGCAGGCTCCAGGCTCCGAGCTGTCAGCACAGAGCCCGACGCGGGGCTCGAACTCACGGACCGCGAGATGGTGACCTGAGCCGGAGTCGGACGCTTAACTGACTGAGCCTAAACCTCTTTGCTTAAAAATTACCCAGCAGAAAGAAAGAACTATCTTAAAAGCCCTCTAAGCCCTGGCATAAAGGCGAGAGCACGGGGCTGGGAGGGCAGGAGGCCTGGACGAATCCTTCAACAAATACTGATTCAGGCACCAGGCACCCTGGGCGGCTCCCTGTCACGCAACTAAGGAAAGGAGTTCACGGTTGAGAGTGTAGGGCTCATGGGTACACCACCAAAAAATATCCGGTGCCCTGGTAGCTTATGGGCTTAAGGATTTTCACAGAACCTTCCGGGAGAAGTGACCACCGGGCTGAGGAGGTCAAGTGGAGAGTGTGGTTACTGTCGGGCATTTCCAAGCATCTCTAGGAAAAACTACTGTAAACATACAAAGAAGCCTAGAAGGCCGACAGGACATTCCTCCCAACGCATGTGCTACTTTGCACAGATTTTACCACATTCCTGGGCCCCAATTTTCTCATCTGTCAACTGAGTCAGATGAACGAGACAATCCCTTTTAGACAGGAGCGTATGAGGAATTCTAACGGTGTATGCCGCCCGTTAAAGAATGCGTTCCTTAGAACGGTTTTGCCAGCTTTCACTCCATATATGATCATGCGCAGCATTTCCTTTAAAAACTAAAATTAGAATTTAAAGAGAAGGCTTAGGGTGGGAATCAAACGTCTATGTAAACCAGTAAACAATTCTGAAGTGATGTATCGGGGTTCGGAGCAGGTTGTTTACAGAAGGAAATTACATTTTGAAACCCCTGTGTAACTAGCTATGACCAGGGCAGCCTGCCAAATAACCAGCCAGTGTCGGTAAAGCAAAAAAAAAATTAAAAAAAAAGCTCTGTACAAATTCCAGAAACATCCTGATACAAATTAGACATGTTATACAGTTGACTATCTGTTGGGGTGGATTGCTTTCAAAACTTGGGAAGATACAGCCTTGCCTTGAAAAACTCTTGGGGCGCCTGGGTGGCTCAGTCGGTTAAGCATCCGACTTCAGCTCAGGTCACGATCTTGCGGTCCGTGAGTTCGAGCCCCGCGTCGGGCTCTGGGCTGATGGCTCAGAGCCTGGAGCCTGCTTCCGATTCTGTGCCTCCCTCTCTCTCTGCCCCTCCCCCCCGTTCATGCTCTGTCTCTCTCTGTCTCAAAAATGAATAAACGTTAAAAAAAAATTTTTTTTTAAAGAAAAACTCTTGACAATGTAGCAAAGGGGAGGCACGGCGGGAGCGGAGCCTGAAAGTTGCCCCGTTTCTTTTCACCTTCCTTCTGCCTCCTTTCTGCTTGAGAACACCTCCTCCCATGCCCATCACCAGCCCCTGAGGAGGTGGAGGGAACCGGAGAGAAAGAGTGGGGAAGTGCGGAGAAGGAGGCTTGAGAGGCTGGTGAGGTGGAGGGCGGAAGGGGGAATTGAGTGAAAAGAGCAATTTAGAACGGAGAGGAGAGGGTCAAGACTGCCACGGGGACACCAAAATACCGAAGGCAAGACCACAGCCAACGTGGGTTTCGTGGGGTTTGGTTCGCAGATGTTTTTGCCTAAAACTAGAGCAGAAGTGTGCATAGGAGTGCCGGGATGGGGTCAAGGCAAGAACATGGCTAACAAACCTCTCCCTGCAGCTCATCCTCTGGGTCTGAGGACTCTATAGTCCAGAGCCCCGAGTTGTACCAGGTGGCGGTTTTATTATTTATTATTATTTTTATTTATTTACTTTTTTAGTTTTTAACTATTTATTCCTTTTTGAGAGACAGAGACAGAGACAGAGAGTGAGCCGGGAGGGGCAGAGAGAGAGAAGGAGACACAGAATCCAAAGCAGGCTCCAGGCTCTGAGCTGTCGGCACACAGCCCGACGTGGGGCTCAAACTCATAAACCGTGAGATCGTGACCTGAACTGAAGTCGGACGCTTCACCGATGGAGCCACCCAGGTACCCCTACTTATTGTTATGTTTAGAGAGAGTGCGCACAAGTGAGAGAGAGGGAAAGAGAGGGAGAATCCCAAGCAGACTCCCCACTCAGCACGGAGCCCGATGTGGAGCTCGATCCCACGACCCTGGGATCATGACCTGAGCTGATATCAAGAGTCAGTCACTGGGGCGCCTGGGTGGCGCAGTCGGTTGAGCCTCCGACTCTTGGTTTCGGCTCAGCTCATGACCTCATGGTTTGAGAGATCGAGCCCCACGTGGGGCTCTGCACTGACAGTGTGGAGCCTGCTTGGGATTCTCTCTCTCTCTCTCTCTCTCTCTCTCTCTCTCTCAAAATAAGAGAAGGCATTAATTTTTTTTTTAAGATCCTGCCTCTTAGGCCTCTGAAGATCTACGACACAGTCTGTTGTTATTCTTGTTACTGGGCTCTAAATGCTACCTTTGAAATGTAGTTAATGGCAGAGCTGAATATATGCATGTTTGCTTAGGTAGCACATGTACATGTGCACACACGCACGCACACACGTACAGAAAAGTTGTTCTTGCCACTCACCACGCCTGGATTAGTCTCTCCGAACTTGGGACTGCTAGAAATATTCCTACCCATGCCTCAGGTTACGTAGGGGAAGCAGACCGTCCCTGTGAAGGGTGGTTTCTCCGGGTAAGCCGGGAGCCGTGTGGTCAGGCTGGACTCGAAACTCTTTTAAATATAGCCTGGAGGGGCGCCTGGGTGGCGCAGTCGGTTAAGCGTCCGACTTCAGCCAGGTCACGATCTCGTGGTCCGGGAGTTCGAGCCCCGCGTCGGGCTCTGGGCTGACGGCTCGGAGCCTGGAGCCTGTTTCCGATTCTGTGTCTCCCTCTCTCTCTGCCCCTCCCCCGTTCATGCTCTGTCTCTCTCTGTCCCAAAAATAAATAAACGTTGAAAAAAAAAATTTAAATATAGCCTGGAGTATTTTACACCTTTGTAAACAGAAACGAAACTGGGTTTGAAGAACTAGCAAGACCAGCTGGCACAAATGTTCTGGTCGTCTCTACAGAGACCCTGAAAGAGGAACAAAAGAGAGAATCCTTCCCGAGGGAGTCCGTGAGCTGCTGGGGAACGTGGGGGGCTTTCCCTGGGCTCTGCAAACACGTCTCCACCTGCAGCCTCCGTTGCCCCTAAAAAAAGCCCATCCTCTGGATCCGGTTGTGCCAGCAGCCGCCCTGCAGCGGCTACAGAGACCCGGCAACACAATTCT
Organism: Felis catus; assembly: GCF_018350175.1. Lineage (NCBI taxonomy): Eukaryota > Metazoa > Chordata > Mammalia > Carnivora > Felidae > Felis > Felis catus. The sequence continues at coordinate 7,131,661 of NC_058374.1, forward strand.
GCCTCCGGACGTTTCTCCAAGGCTGATTCACAGGTGGCCAGCAAGCGGGTGACAAGATGCTCAACGTGAGCGGCCATTAGTGAAAGACGAATCGAACCCCTGGTGAGATGCCGCTTCCGCCCACGAGACTCTGATCAAAGAAACAGAAAAGAACAAGTGTTGGGGCACCTGGGTGCCGGCTCAGTCGGCTGAACGTCCGACTCTCAGTATCAGCGCGGGTCGTGATCTCGCAGTTGCTGGACCCGGCCCCGCTTCGAGCGTGGAGCCTGCTTGGGATTCTCTCTCTCCCTCTGCTCCTCTCTCCACCTCTCTCTGTCTCTGTCTCAAAAAAAAAAAAAAGGGGGGGGCGCCTGGGTGGCGCAGTCGGTTAAGCGTCGGACTTCAGCCAGGTCACGATCTCGCGGTCCGTGAGTTCGAGCCCCGCCTCAGGCTCTGGGCTGATGGCTCAGAGCCTGGAGCCTGTTTCCGATTCTGTGTCTCCCTCTCTCTCTGCCCCTCGCCCGTTCATGCTCTGTCTCTCTCTGTCCCAAAAATAAATAAACGTTGAAAAAAAAAAAGACAATAACAAGTGTTGGCGAGGGTGTGGAGAAATCGGAGCCTTCCCACGCCGCTGGTGGGAATCTGAACGACACAGCCACCGCGCAGAAAAGTCGGACAGCTCCTCAGACTTCAACTGATCTAATAATTCTGCTCCTACCCAGAGAACTGAAAACGTGTTCCTACGAAAGCCTGTCCACGCATGTCGACAGCAGCATGATTCATAGCCGGCAAAAAGCCAGAAGAACCCTTCTGTCCGTCGACAATGAATGGACAGATACGCGTGGTACACCCACCGGGGGGGGATGTTATTCACCCATGAGGAGAACGGTGTTATTCACACCGATCTGTGTGGCGACACGATGAGCCTTGGAAACTTCGGGCTCAGCCAAAGCAGGCCGGCACAAGAGGCTGCACGCTGTAGGGTTCTATTTCTGCGGCACGTCCGGAACAGGCAGCTCCACGGAGGCACATCAGTGGTCGCACGGGGCCGGGGAGGGAGGAATGGAGACTGACCCCCTTCCCACGGCAGAATCTCTTTTGGAGGGTGACGGACGTGTTCTGGTCCGGTGGCAACCGCCGTCCCTTTCTTTTTGCCCTAGAGCTGCAGTCCGTGCTCTCCGTCTCCCCGGCAGGTGCGGGGAGCGTCGACCAACAAAGGCTTGGAGTTCTCTTTCTACGCACCTGGCGGAATAAACAACCTTACTCCTTGGACGTGCGTCAGCCAGGGAAACGTGAGTGGAGGTCACACGGTTCCAGCCGGGTGGCTTGTATAAGGAGCTGGCGTGTGAGTCCCCACGTGGCCTCTGGCTCGGCAGTGAGGGTCCACAGAGACTCAGCATCCCTCGCCGTGGGAGCCTGGGCGTCTCAGGACGGTGACGAGGCCATCCTGCGATGGCCACCGACGTGAGCGAGAAGCAGACCCCGGCTGATTTATGCCACCGATATGAGGGGTATTGCCCGTGATCGTGGTACCTGCCCTGCGTGGCCGAGGGTAGTGGGCCCCGATAACCCCCAGGGCAGTCTCCTGAGATCCCAGAAGGACTGATCACTACTTACGGCTGCCCATTCTTCCTGTGTTCAGAAAATTGTGCCGCAAATTCTGTCAAATACTCTCAGGGCCGGTGACAGCTGACGGGGCCTGGTGAGCCGAGGGCGTCTGGCATTTGAACAGCCCCTCTTTCCCCCGTCCCCTAGGCTGGACGGGAAGACGTCCGGTTTGCCCGCTACACCGAATGTGCTGTGCAACGTACGCGTGGCAAATGGAAGCGGAGGGGGAGGAGGACCCTTTAAATACCGCAGGCTCGCAGGCAGCAAAATACGAGGACCGAAAATCTCAGTCGCAGCCAGACCGAAGCGACGTGTCCTACTGATGCATAGCAGAGAACACAGTCATTAACAGGCTGTTCCCTGGCTCCTCTGGGTCTAATTAGCCCAGGGCTCAGCTGGACGCTGAAGGCACTGCGGGAAAAATCACTGCGGACTCCACCTTCGTGGCAACAGGTCGGGAGTGCTGATTTACGGCCCTTGGCAGGAACAGCTGGCCCCGTGCCAGGGGACGTCACCGTGGTGGCCAGGGAGGCCGCCGGCGATCGCCCCCACCCGGCCCACCCCACCCACCGTGAGGACAGCGCTCGGGGTTCCCAACGGCGCTGGATTTGAATAGAGTGAGGCAGCCAGAAACCCCAGAGATCAACGCTAAAGATGAGAAGCACCTCCTGGGAGCGGCCAGGGCCAGCCCCGAGTTAAATCGACACTCGGCTGTTTGGCTCCGAACCTTCACTCCCCAGTCTCTCGCCTAGTCTAGCTTCCTGCCAAGTTGTCTGGTGCCTTCCTGCTGATCCCAGCTGTTTCTTCCTCGAGACAGCCTGGCAACCGTTCAAGGCTCTGATTCTTGTCGTCTGAAGGCCACCAGCGTCCCCCCTTCTCCCGGGGCCGCGGAAGGGGACGGACGGGAGAGCGTATCCTGATAAAGGTAATCACACTTCAGTGTGGATGGAGAATTGCGTTTCCCTCCCAGGGAGGCTTGCGTCTGAGATGCTGGCTTCCGGACGCTGTCTGCGCACAGAGAAGTGAATCTTTAACGGCCCTTTATTTTCTAGGCCGATTGGGGTGGAAGTGAACGCTTTAGGCATGTCTTCCAAATTCACTTCGAGGTAAGTGCTCTTAGAAAGTAAGGCCATTCTTGCTGGCCAACTGGGAAATGTGTTCTTACAGAGCTGGCCTTCAGGGCCGTGTGGTAACCGGGCACCAGAGCAAACAGACAAGGCGGGGTTGGGGGTGGGGGGAAAGTTGAGAAAAGCGTGTTTTTAAACAATAAACTTAGTTCCTGCGAGATGGAGTCCTGTCCCAACTACAGGGGCCTTTTAAGATTGTCCTTCTCTTTTATTTTTATTTTTTTTTTAATTTTTTTAAATGTTTTATTTATTTTTGAGACAGAGAGAGACAGAGCATGAATGGGGGAGGGGCAGAGAGAGGGGGAGACACAGAATGGAAGCAGGCTCCAGGCTCTGAGCCATCAGCCTAGAGCCTGACGCGGGGCTCGAACTCCCGGACCGCGAGATCGTGACCTGGCTGAAGTCGGACGCTCAACCGACTGAGCCACCCAGGCGCCCCTGTCCTTCTCTTTTAAAACTTCTCTGGTGTTTTGGGGGCAGCTGGGTGGCTCAGTCGGTTGAGTGTCCGACTTCGGCTCAGGTCATGAGCTCGCGGTTCGTGAGTTCGAGCCCCACATCGGGCTCTGTGCTGACAGCTGGGAGCCTGGAGCCTGCTTCGGCTTCTGCGTCTCCCTCTCTCTCTGCCCCTAACCCACTCTCATTCTGTCTCTGTCTCTCTCAAAAATAAATAAACATTAAAAAAATTAAAATAAAATTTCTCGGTGTTTTTGGATGACTGACTTCTGTAGGTACAGAAGAGTGTAACCCAACAGGAAGGCAATATGGCACGGCCACCTTGGAAGATACCAGAGCAGTTTCTTGCAAAACTAAACATACTCTCACCACATGAAACAGCAGCGTCGTGCTCCTTGGAGCTGAAAACATACCCCCACACACGGACCTGCGCGTGGGTGTTTAAAACACCTTGATTCACGTTGGCTACAACTTGGCCGCGGCCTGATGTCCTTCGGCGGGGGAGGGGCAAACGCGCCATGGTCCACACACACACGATGGGATGTTACACGGCGTTTGACAGAAATGAGCTCTCGAGCCATGAAAAGACGTAGACGAACCTTAAATGCATTTCACTAAGCAAAAGAAGCCCATCGGAAAAGGCTCTGTGCTCTATGAGTCCAACCCTATGACCTTCTGGAACAGGCAAAACTGGGGAGACAGGAAATAGATCCGTGGTTGCCAGGGGAGAAGGGAGGTTGTGAACAATAGGCAGAGCACAGAGTATTTTTAGGACAGCGGAGGGACTCCAGGTGCTAGCCCAATGATGGATACGTGTATTCAAGCCCATCGAGTGCACACAACCAAAAGCACCCCCCGGTGTCAGCTGTGGACTCTGGGTGATGATGACGGGTCAATGGGGGTTCATGGATGGTGACAAGTGTCCCACGCTGGTGAAGGATGCTGACAGTGGGGAGGCTGTGCACGTGTGGGGCAGGGGGGTGTGAGAAATCTCTGTACCTTCCACTCAATTTTGCTGTGAAACTAAAGCTGCTCTCAAAAAAGTGCTCTGTAAAAAACAAACATCAATATTGATCATTTTCCTGTAGATTAAATACATTGGTAAATGTTCACTGCCTACATCCATCAAGTAGAAACATGCCAAATTTCAGCGCAAAAGAACTTTCCTTGGTTGAGACACTCAGAACATTACCATCCATGACACTATTGTCTGACAGGTTATAAATGGTGTCCCGTTAATATAGATAATTATCTTTTCACAGGGGTTAATTTAGGATCCTAAGCTCTTTTTTTTTTTTCATTTAAAATTGTATGCCCTGGGGCGCCTGGGTGGCGCAGTCGGTTAAGCGTCCGACTTCAGCCAGGTCACGATCTCGCGGTCCGTGAGTTTGAGCCCCGCGTCGGGCTCTGGGCTGATGGCTCGGAGCCTGGAGCCTGTTTCCGATTCTGTGTCTCCCTCTCTCTCTGCCCCTTCCCCGTTCATGCTCTGTCTCTCTCTGTCCCAAAAATAAATAAACGTTGAAAAAAAAATTAAAAAAAAAATTAAAAAAAAATAAAATAAAATTGTATGCCCTTGGGGCGCCTGGGTGGCGCAGTCGGTTAAGCGTCCGACTTCAGCTCAGGTCACGATCTCGCGGTCCGGGAGTTCAAGCCCCGCGTCAGGCTCTGGGCTGATGGCTCGGAGCCTGGAGCCTGTTTCCGATTCTGTGTCTCCCTCTCTCTCTGCCCCTCCCCCCTTCATGCTCTGTCTCTCTCTGTCCCAAAAATAAACGTTGAAAAAAAAATTAAAAAAATAAAATAAAATTGTATGCCCTTATCCTGTTTATTTTTCTTTATTAAAATGTAGAGTTTTTCCTCACTACTTACATCATAACTAGCTCATCACAGAGAATCTGGAGAATAGAAATCCTAAAAAAGGAAGTAAAAGTCCTCCATCATTCTACCACCATAATTTTTTCTATGCATATCTATTTTTAAAACTTGGCATCGTGCTATATTTAGTGCAACCTTTTTATATTTCATGGGTAGCCGCTTTGCATTTCTGGCTCCCACATGACGCCGCTGACCGTCCCTTCTCCATTTTCACAAGTTTGCTTGTTTTGATCTCTCAGTATTTTGCCTCTTGACTTTGATCATCGAAGTCGACCTCCACAGAAGAGATTGAGACAATCCATAATGTCATTTTTAATAGCTGAATAGTTTTCTCTGGTATAGATACCTAATTCCATCAGTTAATTCCCTGTTGGTTATATAGTAACTCTCCTTTTCTTAGCCATTTGAAAGAACACGATAATAAATATCACTGCAGCGAAATCTCTGCAAATATCTCCTCAGGGTAAACTGTTAAATGAAGAACGACGGGTTAAGGAAATTAATATCCTTTATGTATTCCATCCCCAGTAACGGTTCCCGTTTTGTGCACCCTTACCAGCATTAAATTGACAATTGAGAAAAGAAACCAATCTACCACTTAGAGTAGCTAAAAATACTGCCTCCCCATATTCATTTATATTGTTTTATCACTGGAATGGTACACAGCCCCATATATTTACCACTCAACCACTTATGCTGTGTTATGAAACACTCACATCTTGTACCCATTTTCTTCTATTTATTTGTTCGTTGACGTGCTCTTAATTTGGGAGTGCACTCTTCTTAAAATGAAGGATATTCAACTTTTAATTGTCATGGATCTTAAAGTTCTTCCTCCTCATTAACTATTTGCTTTTAATTTTAGACATGAGATATTTTGATGTATATTCAACATGCACTTGCATAGTCATGTGTAGTAATATTTTCCCTTACGGTTTATTCCTTCAATGTCATAACTAGAAAGTAGTTCACCTCCCGAAGATTATATAATTACATACTTTCATTTTTAAGTGGGCGCATTAGAAAAACAGTGAAATACCATAGCGCTGAGAGATCAAGCACTTAAATGACAAAAAATGGAGACATAAAGCAACATATACCAAAATAAAGACAAAATCCATTACTAAACCATCTCTAAACTTCGGGCACACTGAAAGTTACCTATTATGAACCACTCTTTCTACAGGAAAACGAAGTGGTTCTAACTCAGAATGAACGTATCGTTAAAAGCTCTCCCTCCTGCCTCATATTAGTCTGCATTATTCAAGCCATTCAACATCACCAGGGGGAAGACAATAAGACAAGAAAATATTAAGTAATTCGGGGAAGACACTAAGACAAGAAATTATTAACTAATTAAATATTTAGGCAAAGACTTCTAACTATTTCTCTCTTGGCTGTGGATAAAATCGTACAGAGGCGAGGATGAGAGGAAATTCACTCTGGACCTCCAGATTCATACGACCCCATTCTTTTGTGTGGGGAAGTGAGAACAGTTATCTGAATGTGAAGTACTCTCATGTGGTGGATAGTGGAGTTCATCACCGACGAGGTTCCCATTCAGAAACGTCCCTGGAAAGCCTGGAGTGGTCCGCCGCTGAAGTCTGCAGCCCGTAATTCACATGATTACACTTATCATTTTTTTGGTCTTGTGGCTAGAGAGAGCGGGAAAAGCGTGCATGGGAAGGTACGGGAATTATTCTGTGATGAGGTGCGGCACTGAGCAGCGATGTGGGAGGTGAAGGAGGGGAGTAAAAGGGAGGCCGAAAGCAACATTATCAAGGGCATGTCGCCAACCAGCTGCTCCGTATCTCAGGTGGGGATCCTTACTCCATTTAACAGATGAAGACACAGAAGCTCAGAGAGGTCTAGCAACTTCCTGTGGTCACACAGCCAACAGATGAGGAGATGGGATTCGAAGAACGGGATGCTGGAAATAGCAGGGTGACCCAAGACACCGGGAGGGATAGCTCGCGAGACTCACGTCGGTCCCCCAGGGCAGAGGTCAGGAAGAAAAAAGAACTGAGTGCTGAACTCTTTCTACTCAATCACAAAAATTCATGTCTTCGTAAGGAGTGCCTTCATCTGGTGTATGGAAACTCTCTTGACAGTTCGACTTAAGGAGTTTTCAACTTTATGATGGTGCAAAATGGTAGGTATTCAAGTAAAAACTGTACTTGGAATTTGGAACCTGGGTCTTGTCCGGGGCCAGCGTCGTGCAGTTGGACGCCCTGTGGGATGTTGGACGGTGAGCGGCGGCCCCCAGGCAGCCAGCGATCACGAGGGCAGACAGATCCACGGGCAACCATTGTGCCCTTCGCTTTCAGGACAGTCGTCAGTACGTGACACGAGACAGTCAACACCTTGTTATCAGACAGGCTTTGTGCGAGATGGTTTTGCCCACCTGGAGGCTGACGGGAGCGTTTTGAACACACTGAAGGTCGGCCCTTTTCAAGCGCTTTCGCTTAGGTGGGTCACTCGAGGATTTTGCTTGAGTCAGAAGGGCTTGCTAGTTGGTTTTAGGTAAGAATATCTAGAACTATGTTGCAGTTTTATGCCCTGGTTATCAGATAAGACTCAAGCCTAGTCAGGACATTTCCATACTGGAAATTGAGAGATATGCCTTCTCAATAACAAACGCCCGGAAGGAGGGCCATGCCCTCCACTGTGCATAGTCGCGCTCCGTACAAATGTTCTCTGCAGCGTTAGCTTACTTATTCCCGTTCAGAGCGTTTGCCCCGCTTCTCCCCCGGAATAACAGCGTTTCCAGGAATGCCGAGTGCATCTCTTGGGTTTGTTTTTTTTTTCCCTGTAGACTTCCTCTTGGCAGGATCAGCGGGGTTGCTTTACAAATGCGTAGGTGTGCGGCACAAACGAAGGCTCATCGGATGTGAGCACACTCCCTGCGCCTCCCATATGACCAGCCGTCGCCCTTAATTCTCAGCTAATCGCTTCTGCAAACATGGGTGGTTCCGGCCACTCAGGCTGCGCTCTGATCAAAGCAGCCCCAGCCGGCCTCCTCCTCCGCCCGGGAGAGGGGAAATCGGGCCCTTGGTGTTGCAAATTCGTGCACTCGAAGCAGGACGTCCCTGGTTTAGTTTTTACTAATCCGTAGTTGAAACGGGGAAACGGGTCCCCGAGCCTCCATATTAGGCCATGTTCACTGATTGAAGCCACTTGCCTCTGTTTCACTAGGAGACACAGAAGTCTTTCTGTTTGAGTGAAATCTTTACAGGAAAGAGGAAATGCCTGCGATGACGCCCCTCGCCCGTAGCCCGACGCCGGAATGCGGCTGAGTCGAAGGGATTCAGCTTCTCCTAACGGGAGCCACCCCGGAGCAGAAATTCTTCGGCGTTGCACACTAATTACCTCGTTAATCACTGGCACTCTGCGCGTGTGCGTGTGTGCGCGCGCGCGTGGGCGCGCGTCCCAGCACAGCATTTTGGAACGGCTGAAACGTTTGCATCTTTGCGTCCTCCTGACGGCACGACGCGTAAAAACCCGCGCTGGCGCTCGGAGATAGCATGTTCTCCCCCCCCCCCCCCCCCCCCCCCCCCGGCCAGCTTGCCCTGCCGCTGCTGGTGGAGCCTAATTTGGGGCCCGTCTGCGGGGGCGTCTGGGAAAGAGACCAGCGTCCGAATCAGGAGGCCGAGGGAAGATCCCTTCGGCCTCACGGTGGGAATGTCTGATCAGTTGAAGGCCTGGGTAAAATTTGGAGAAAGTTGGAGGAACGTCACGTGTTTTGTCTCGGTCCACCTGCAACATGTATCCCCTCCTGCCTTTGGACACTGGTGCTTTGGGTTGTCACCCGGACTTCCTGACTTGGAGTGAATTGTATCTCTTGCTGTCTGGGGCAGCTCGCAGATGGCAGGTGTGAGACTTCTCAGCCTCCGTAATTGCACGATCTAGTTCCTTATAATAAGTCTCCTCCTTATATCTGTGTCTATATCCGTATCTGAACCTATATGTCTACACATCTATGACTCTGACTCTTCCTATTTGAGGAATTTAGAGATATATAAAAAGTACACGTAGAGGGGCGCCTTGGTGGCTCAGTCGCTTAAGCCTCCCACTTCGGCTCAGGTCATGATCTCACTGCTCCTGGGTTCGAGCCCCGCGTCGGGCTCTGTGCTGACAGCTCGGAGCCTGGAGCCTGCTTTAGACTCTGTGTCTCCCTCTCTCTCTGCCCCTCCCCCGCTCACACTCTGTCTCTCTCTCTCTCTGTCTCTCAAAAATAAACTTAAAAAAAATTTTTTTTAAGTATATGCAGCTAAGAAATTATAGAGATATGACGGTTCTGTTTCTCCGGAGAGTGACGAGTGACACATACTTAAATGTTAGAAATGACTACGATTCGTTAGACACGGAGAACTAGGTGGTGAGACGGATGGGAAGTGATTTTTCCGTGGCCACCTGCAGCTAACAAGCAAGGGAACCAGGGCTGGACAGCTGGCTTTCACTGTTCTCTGTCCAGCAGCACCGTCCTCCCCCTTATGAGACTCAGCTCCCCAAGCCTGCCGCCATGATGCCCCATCCAGCCTTCTTCCGTGCTCCCCGTTTCGCTCAGCCTTGCCTCCCTGGCGTCACCCTGGCTTGGTGGCACCAGAGCAGTGGCTTTCAACCGGTGGTGATTTGTCTCCTCAGAGTTTTGGGGGAGCCATGTCTAGAGACACTTTTTAGAAAGCTTTTTTAAAGTTTATTTTTGAGAGAGAGAGAGACAGACACAGAGCATGAGCAGGGGAGGGGCAGAGAGAGGGAGACACAGAATCCGAAGCGGGCTCCGGGCTCTGAGCGGTCAGCACTGAGCCCGATGCGGGGCTCCAACTCATGAGCTGTGAGATCATGGCCTGGAGATACTTTTTGTCGTCACAGTTTCGAGAGTGCTGCTGGCTCGTAGCTGAGTAGGGACTCGGTGCACAGGACAGCCCCTGACAACAAAGGATCCTGCCCCAAATGCTGATAGTGCCGAGATAGAGAAGCCTAACCTTGACCATCCCGAGGTTGGTCTGCCAAGTCCAGACCCTCATGTGTCCCTGGAATGTGGTTTTGGCCGAAGCCTTCCCCGCTCTGTGCGCGTGATCGGGTCGGGTGCACAGTAGGGTAGCGGAAAGGTTAAAATATCTGGGCTGTGGTCCTGGCTCTGCTCTGAACCAGTCCTTGTGCAGGAAGAAGCCACTTCCTGTGTCAGGCCTAAGATGTCACTGGAAAACACCTATGTCCCCACAGCGGTTGCTGTTCCAGAGCCTTGAAATGGTTCACATGCTGCCCCTAGAGATGCGAGGACACTTCGGAGCCAGGCTTGGCTGAGGGTGGAGAGGCGTGCCGCGTCAAGGTGTTTCTGCCACCTGCTGTCCTCCACTCCCCCGGAGGGGACGTCTGAGCTGTAGCCCAGCCCCTGCGGGCCGGGAGACGGAGACCTGGCCGTCAGCTTCCCCACCCCCCAGTCCTCAGCGGCCCTCGCTGACAGGCTGGGGTACAACCCGAAGACCCCGGGCATTGACACCCATTTCCACGTCCCACAGCCTCCTGATCCCCGATCGCCTGTTTTCTGCCATTTGCTTTGTCCCCAAGCTCTTCCCTCAACCTGCAATTCCTCCTTGAATAATCATCAGTGACAATATCTGAGGTTCGTTCCAGACCACACATTCGGTGACAGGACGCCCACAAGTCCATCTCTTCCCCTTCTAGCTTCGCACTACATCCTCAAAACCACTACGGAAGCCTTTGCACTTACTCCACCGTTGGGGGAAAAAAAAGAAAAAAGAAAGAAGAAAAGAAAGGCTTTCCTGCCCCATCCCGTCCACCTGCTCTGGCCAGATCACCGAGGACACCTGAACCGCTCGGCACGTCCCCTGTGCCTTTATTTCCCTGCATACCCTCCGGCTAAAAATCTCCTCCTGGGGGACCCTCAGTGAGGTTCTCTGAGAACTACTGTTGAAAAGAAATTTTCTCTGCCAGAAGTTTCTTGAGGCCTCAGAATGAGTGTGCTTTGTGCATCCCACACAAGAAATGCTCAACAAATATTCGCTAACGCGATTTGATAATCAGCAGTCCTGACAAATGTCACTGCACCATACTGCTCTGTGTGATCATTGCTTTGTGTCTCGGGAAAGTCAACCGTGCGGCTTTTTTTTTTTTTTTTTTTGAGTTTCCCCTCCGTCCGTACGGCACAGAGAGCATGTCTTACTTCTTCTTATCACTGTTAGTTTCCTATCTCCTCACCAGAAACTCACAGCAGCGGAGGAAAAAGAAAAATCCCGCACGGTTAAAAGGAGATCGGACCCAACAGAAATGTTAGGGCCACAGCTGACCCCAGATGAACGAATTTTAGAGAACACTGCTCTAATTCAGAGCCTTCAGTTATTTTCCTTTCGCGATCACGTATCCCATGAGAGCACTAAGTTAAAAATTAACAAGATCTAGCTCTCCTCTTATCTGGTCTAAAATACGGAGGCAGGGACACACGCGTCGGGAGTCTCAGCCTTTCAGCCCAAAGGAGCATCAGTTTCAGTAAACGACTGTAAATGTGACAGTTTGGGAACCAGAATCTGTTAACGTGCAAAGCCATACTTTTCCATCAGGTCTATTCCTTTAACTGATAAATCTCCCCGGAGCAGAAGCCACAGCCACAGAATGTCACAACGGGGAGTACGAGCACCGAGGGCACTTGTAACTCGCACGTTATGACTCCCCGGCTCCACAGTGGTGCGGCAGCGCGATTTTCATTAATTGCGTGGGGCCCCAGGATGCGTTCGGTTTTGCAAAGCTCTTTGGCAGGGCCTGCCTTCCTGTTGATCGGCCTCAGGACGCTCTCTCACGGCACACGCGATGCAAAGATACAAGTGGGTGTCTTCTACAATTCAGAGCCAGAAGAGCCTGGAACATTTTTAATTAGACCGAAAATAAGAAGGTAGCGGCTCTGGATGATGTCTCGTCCTGTCTCCTTTACTCTCGAAGGCTGCAGTGAAACACGTTTTCCGGAGAACGGATCCTTGCGAACCCCAAGGAAAGGGTGAATATGAACCCAATTATTTGATAGTCAACTCTGCCCCTAAAATAAATGAAAACTGCAAAGCTGTCTTTTGCCGGATGCCCAGGCACTGACAGAAAACTGAACAAGACTGTCAGACCTCTTCCCTTGGGGCATGATTTAAACCGAGAAATCTGTCGTTCGGAGGGAAGTACGGAGACGCTCCAGGGAGAGCTGAAACATGACGGTGAGAGATTTTTGTCTCCTCTCCGCCCTGTAAAACTAAGTGAAACCGATCCCTGATTGATTATTAAATACTTTGCAAGAAATGGCTGGGGGATATTCTGCTCATTAAATCCGTGATGCTCAGCCGAGCTATCTCTGCCGGATTCTATCGTGGGGGTCGGGGGAGAAGGGCACAGCTGACGAGAAGAGAGTAGTGGTAGCAAGTTGACAAAACTCCTGAGGAAGTTAAACAAACAAACAAACAAAAACACAAAACACGAAACACAAACCCTTATGACAGCAGCACCGCAAACTGGACGCCGTCCTTCTTGAGACGAAGGACTCAGGGGGACGAACGTAAATCATCACCTGTACCAGGGAAGCACTTACTCGCTACAAGATGTGGGACGATCACGTCTAACAGAATCGCTTTCATTCTCTTTGGAAGGGGCACACACACTAAGCAAAATTTCTCATTCACCTCAAATTCGTTCCTTAAAGGAGTAATGCCAGTAAAGGCCAGTGTGTTTCTCTTTATTTCCGTCCTGAATTATAATTATTTCTGGCATCATGTTTTGGTGCCTTTTAAAAGCTTGTGCACCCCAGGGCCTCACACCCTGGTATGTAAGAGAAATGAGATTCCTTGGTCGTAAACAGAACCTTTAACGGGACTCAGTGACAGGAGCGCAGGAAGAATCGTCACGCTTTTATTTACGAGACGGGGTTTTTTCCCCCCGTTTTCGTGGTTTTTATTTTATCCCCACTTCCCTTGCAATAACATCGTCTTCTATCTATCTGGGAATAAAAGATGATTACCTTTTTGCTCAGAATCCCCTAAACTAATACAGTTATTCCGTTTGTTGCTAAGCAACGGAGCTCGATTTTCCAGAAGCTCTCACTTCACTGTGAGACCCTTTTCCCTTTTTGATAATTGACCATGGAGAGAGTTTGCTGATGGGAAGGAAGAAGGAGCCCGTAACCAAGAGACTGGAGGAGTAAAAATATTTAACCGTCCCACGTTCTGTGATCTCAGATGAACATATTTTGGTATATTCATACAACAGAATACTATTCCGTAAGAAGAAGAAGAAGAAGAAAGAAGAAGAGAAGGAGGAGGAGGAGGAGGAGGAGGAGAGGGAGAAGAGGCTACAGATGGACAGGTGCTGAATGTGCTGGAAAGGAGCGGTCTTGACACGAGAGAGTCTGTATTGTGTATTCCCTTCATTTACATGGAACTCTAGGGGAGACCAATCTAGTCTCCAGTGACAGGAAGTGGGCACTGATCGTCTGGGGCTTCCAGGGGGGGATGGTCTCACATGGGCCACGGGGACTTCAAGGGATGCTGGAAATGCCCCTCCCCCCTGCCTCTTGATTATGCTAAAAGTTGCACATCAAAATGAAATTTCAATGGGTGAATTTTCTGTATGTATATTACACCTCCATGGAGACACCAAAGTGATTAGTGCTAACAGTGCCATCGTAGGTATTAAACGCAGACTTAACTTGTGTTAGCTTTAAGACCAGGAATATCTTTTCCTGCTGAGAGTCTTTTTTTGTTTGTTTTTTTTGTTTGTTTGTTTCTCTTTTTTCCCACAGGGGAAGAAAATTTACATCATGTCTATCAATAGAGTGCAACTTCGTTCTCAAAGAACGAGTTTTACTTGGGAGGTAAAACTCGTAAAAACATTTTTCTCCCTTGGCTGCTTTTTCGCCTTTCATTTCGACTTTTATTAAAAGCTATACGTGCAAATAGTTGAAAGGGTCTCCTACTTCACAGACACAGCTACTTTCAACTCTTTTTAGCTGTTTCTCTTGGAATTAATGTCACATTCCTAGTAAAATGTTTATTATACTGCTGCTTCTTGATTTTTCAGGTTCTGTTGGATTGGCTTCTCACTGTGGAAATTTAGTATTGAGTAGTCTCTCTCTCTCTCTTTCTCTCTCTCTCTCTCTCACACACACACACACTCTTCCATATTTAGTATTGAGTAGTCTCTCTCTCTCTCACACACACACACACACACACACAAATACACACACACACACACACACACACACACACACACAAACACTTCCATCCGTCATCTTCCCAATGAGGTTATACCATAATTTTGTTTACCTGTGTTTACCTCCTTGTGATCATGGAAACGCCACTCATTGCTAAGGCAAGTAGCAAACTATGATTCCTTTCCCTCGCCTGCTCACTTTTTTGTTTTCCCAGGAGTTACTCAGAGCGGGAGGTGTTGAGCTGTGTCTGGTTTGCTCCAGTGAGGTCCCGTGTTGCCCAGGTCTGTGACATGATGGTCACCCGGGGTCCTGCTTCCTTACCCTCCGTGCTCCCCTTCCTGTCTGGATACACCTGCCTCTTCATATGGCTTGTGTTGCTCCATTAAGAAAGAATAAATGGCTTGACTAGAACCAGCCTTTAATCTGCCCTCATATACAAATGATTGCTTTCCTATCGATTTCTAGACTGAAATTCATTCCCTTTCGGAAATCGGAAGCTAGTTCTCCCCTTGAATCTCAGTTTCTAGTGTTGTTTCAAGAAGTCTGATACGATGTGCCTATAGGAAACCATCTTCTTTCTGCACAAGGTTCTCTTAGAATCTTCTTTCTGTTGTCCCAGTGTTCTGAGACGTCACAATGACGAGCCCCAGTGGGGGTCCATTTTCACCCATAGTGCTGAGAACTCAACGGTCTCTTTCAGTCTGCCAACTCCTTTTCATCTGTTCTGGAAAACTCTGAATTGTGTCTCTGGGCCCTTCTTTAGTTCCTACTATATGTATGTTTGGACACCCCAGCCTCCTCTTCCAGTTATCTTTCTGTTCCCATTTTCTTTTGTTTTGTGTGTCCTTTCAACTTTGTCTTCTAATCCTTCTCCTGAGTTGTTTCTTGCTGTCATAATGTCTGAGGGTTGTTCCCCAGGGTGTGATATATTATTTTATTTCTCCCCATGTACTAATAAATATTTCCTAAGTTGTGCTCTCCCTACGAAGGATCCTCTAGGTTTCTGTTTTCTGTATAACTTGGTCTCTGTCTTAGTCTATTTGAGCTGCTATAACAAAAATACCATAGACTGGGTGGCTTATAAACAACACACACTTATTTCTGGTAGTTTTGAAGGCTAGAAGTCCAAGGGCAAAGGGTTAGCAGATTACCTGTCTGGCAAGAACCCTCTTCCTGGTTCAGAGCTCGCTGTGTCCTCACATAGAAGAAGGGGGGTAGGGGGGACTCTGTGTGGGGCTTGTTGAGTATGGGCCTTACTTTCTAGTCTTCCATTGGGTGGGGAAGGAGTAAGTGGGGGTCAGGGATCCAACTCCTTCTTAAAATTTTTTTTAATGTTTATTATTTTTGAGAGAGAGACAGAGAGCAAGCAGGGGCAGAGAGAGAGGAGACCCAGAATCCAAAGCAGGCTCCAGGCTCTGAGCTGTCAGCACAGAGCCCGACGTGGGGCTCAAACTCATAAACCGTGAGATCATGACCTGAGCCAAAGTCAGACACTCAACTGACTGAGCCACCCAGGCGCCCCTGGGACCCAACTGCTTCTTAAACAGACTCTCACCTAATCCTTTTGTTTGCAACCTCACTTTCAGTGCTCTTCTAGAGATAACAGTGCGGATAAAATCCCCGAGTCTTCTGGGTTCTGCTTCTTGGCTTCCCTTATTGCAAGCTTAGACTTATCCTTCTAGAATCTGTAGCTCCTTCTACCAAAGAGACGCCTTCTACGTCCATCTTGCAAATTCCCCCCATTATTTCCTCTCCTCGGTTCTCCTTTTCTATGTGCATTTACTGTTTGTTATCTGCTAACCTCTTCTGGGTTGCTTTGTGAAGTTTTAGGAGAGTGGTCACCTCTGGTAACCACAGGGCTGATCTCTTTTTCTAGGAGTTTTGTGTTGTTTTATTTTAGATTCTATACGTAAGTGAGATCATACAGTACGTGTCTTTCCCTGTCTGATTTATTTCACTTGGCATAATTCCTTCAAGGTCCATCTAAGTTGTTGCAAATGTTAGGATTTCCTCACTTTTTATGGCTGAATAAGATTCCACTGTATATATTTATCACGACTTCTCTGTCCCTTCACCCATCGACGCACACTTGGGCTGCTTCCACACCTTGGCTACTGTAGATAATGCTGCTGTGAACATGGGGGAGAGGTGGGCAGATATCTTTTTAAGTTTGGGTTATTGTTTCCTTTGGATACAGTCCCAGAGGTTGAATCACTGGACCGCATGGTAGGTCTACTTATAATTGTTTGAGGATCGTCCATACTGTTTTCCATAGTGACGATACCGATTTAAAATAATTTTTTTGATGTTTTTATTTATTTTGAAAGACACGGAGGCAGCATGAGTGGGGGAGGGGCAGAGAGAGAGAGAGAGAGAGAGAGAGAGAGAATCCCAAGCAGATTCTGCCATGTCAGCGTGGAGTCTGATGCAGGGCTCAAATCCATAAGACCATGAGATTGTGACCTGAGGTGAAACTAAGAGTCGGATCCGTAACTGACTGAGCCACCCACGTGCCCCTAAAATAGTTTTTAAAAAGACTTTAATTTGGGAGTGCCTGAGTGGCTCAGTGGGTTAAGTGTCAGGCTTCAGCTCAGGTCATGATCTCACAGTTCATGAGTTCAAGCCCCACACTGGGCTCTCTGCTGTCAGCACAGAACCCGCTTTGGATCATCTATCCCCCTCTCTGCCCCTTCTCTGCTCATGTGCCTCCTCTCTCTCTCTCTCTCTCAAAAATAATAAGTTACAAAAATTAAAAGCAATAAAAAGCCTTTAATTGTGTATTTTGGATCAGTAGTAGAACAAAAGAAGGAGCCAGAAAAATACACACACATAGACAAAGGAAAAAACACACACAGAGGAAAAGAGAAAATGTTGACCAAGTAAGACAAACAGAAAAGGACTCTGAGGGCGCCTGGCTGGCTCAGACAGTAGAGTGTGGAACTCTTGATGTTGGGGTCATGAGTTTGTGCCTCATGTTGGGTGTAGAGATGACTTTTTAAAAGAGTTAGAAAGAACATGGACTATGATGAAATAAGGCGGCGGGGTGACGTTGCTGTTGAAACAGGGCCCTAGTTACGTAACGGAGGACATCGAGAGCAAAGGTCTTCTCCACGAAACTGACTCTAGCTACTGAAGCAAAGCCTGGCGAGACGGGCCCCTGTTACATAACGACTCTGGGCTTCCGCCTTTACTGCAGCTGGGTTCGGCCTCCAGCACATTCGCCGTTTGCTCTCTAACATCCCTGCACGCCGTCCAAACAGCTCGAGTATCCAACAACGGAGGGACAATTTTTAAAATGTCATATTTGTGGACTTCAGACGTATATGATCTCTGAACTTCGCAACAACCCCGCAAGACAGATGTTTGCGTCCTGATCTTGCAAAGACTGAAACAGAGGCTCAAAGAGGCGATGTGATTTCCCCGAGGTCATCGGGCAAATAAAGTCTTTAAATTTAATTCCAAAGCCAATGCTTATTTGCCCGCACATCACGTTGCAAGAGAGGCGAGACGTGCTCATACATCGTACTCTAGGATGACGTGTTGTTGTTTCTTGGGTTGGTTTAAACTCGACGGATAGGTCTTACTTATTGCTAACGAGGGAAGCAAGAAACCAGCCAGAGAGAAGCATTTCAAGTAGGCGAAGGGGCAGGTCCTGAGAAAGCCAATGAGGGGCCGTCACCGTCAGAATTTCCAGGTCCCTGAGTTGAAAAGACAAACACAGATCTATTGGCACATTGCCCACGCTTCGGTCTGCCCTCAGAGAGGAGGCGGGGTGCGGACGACGGCTCTCAGAAAGAAACCCAATGCACCAACGTTTTCTGAGGACCGTGACCTTCTCACCCACGGTGGCGAAAAGGAAAGATCATTCTGCAGTAGCCTTTTGGCTTTAAAGTTCTTGCCCCGTGGACGGAAGGCAACCCTTCCCAGCAGCCTAAGTGCTCCTTCTTTTATTCCCAATCATGACTGAAAGTAATCTCGCCACCATCAGTGTATCGATCACTTGACGTGGGACTGTAGCATGTGCTCTCCGCGCCCCAGTTAAACCGCTCATAGGCGCGTGTTTTCTGTTGGGAAAAGGCTCGATGTCATACACATCTTAACAGAAGCCCTGAGCTGCGCCTACGGATGGCCCCACAATTGCCTGTGCCTTGCTTTTCTTTCCCTGCCTCTTTATCCTCCCTTTTCCCTTCCTTTTCCTTACTCGGGTGTGCCCAGGGGCTGTCTGGAGTAGCAACGACCCCCCAAATAATCGTTCTGGTGGAGGATCCCAAAACTGGAAAAGGCGGCCAACCTGGATTATTCATTTGCAGAAAGAGAGCATTTCAGCAAAGTCTCAGCAGCCAGATTTTGTCTGAAGCTTGCGTAGTTGAAGGCAGGGGAGTGTTGTCCCGAGAGGAACCCAGGTAGGATTAGATGTCTGCTTTCTGACAACCTGATGGGCTCCTGGAGACAGGAAAAGCTGGAAGGCCCCCTTAGTGCCCCTCCTGAGACACCTTGTGTCCACCTTATCCGTGCTTCACCGGGGACCAGGCACAAGAATGGAGACAGGGGGCCGGTTCTGCTTAGAAACCTCTCCACGACACAGCGCACCGAGGGGCCAGTCCTCGGAGCGAGCCAGGAAAGCAGGGACAGCAGGTGGAAACCCCGAGGGGACTCTGGTTGCTGTCCAGACTCCAATGCCTCGGTGAACATACCACGGCCAGGTTGGAAAGTTGAAACGTGTAGAGCCAATCCCAATTCGGATCTGTTCTCCTCTGCTTCTCCGAAGGAGAGAGGGTGGGAAGCAGGGAAGGAAACAAGGAGGAGGGCACCTGCAAATATTCCCGATACCCCACCTTCTTGAGTGGGTCCTGTGTGCCAAGGAAAAAGACGACAGCCTTTCCAGAGGAACACAGTAAGTGTAGCCCGCGTCCTTAGAATGAAGTTCGCCCAGGTACTTAACATAGTGCTTGGCACAGGGTACGTGTTCTAGAAGTTTTGTTTTCTTTTTTAAATCTCCATCTAATCTGAGTGTCTAAGACCTGTTGTGCTCTCTTGGAGGAGTGTGTGACTTCCATGGTGTTTCTGTTCCGGGGACAATCTGGGAGAAAGAGCACTGAGGGCGGGGCGGGGGAGTGAGATCAGATTGGGAAGTCAGGGGGCAGCACAGCCCTGGAGACAGAAGGACAAGGGAGAATAGGTGGCCAGTTACTACCCCACACCCATCCATTTCTCCCTTCTTAAGGACCGACCCTCTATTTTTAGCTGGGCACCAAACATTACGTTTCCTGACAGTTTGAAATGGCCACACGACTAAGTAGCCGTCGACAAGATGTAAGTGAAAATGTTGTGTTTTCCTGAAGGGCATAGACCAAGAAGAGACCTTGCTGCATTGCTGCCATACTTCTCTCTGCTTCCTTCTTTGGGGATGTGATAGCTGGAGCTGCGGTAGCTGTTTGGGGCCACGAGGTGCCCGTGGAAATGAAAGCCAGGCGTGCTCTGAGTGATGGCCAGGAGCGATGTGAGATCGCCGAGAACAGGAAAAGCCCTGTGTCTCGGCGCCCCACCCCCACTAGCTCTCCAAGTCCCAAGAAGAGGGTCTTGCCCTAGCGCAGGACGCGGCCCTTTGCCCAGGGATGCCCTCCCACCCTCCTCCCTGCAGCAGAGGAGCGGTGAGCCCCCTTTGCTTCTGACCTGCGTGCACTCAGACCTGCGCCCACTCCGTTCAGGTCGCTGCCTTACGATTTACTCCAGCTGCCCTCTCCCCCATCTTCTGGTAATATCTCGCCCCACCCACGTCTGCTCTAACAAGGAGGTCTTGTGCTTTGTATCGTAAGTCGCTTTACAGCAACGTTTCTGAAAGAGCGCTTTGAATACTTGCTTGGGTTTTCGTCACAGACCCCTTTTCCTAGAAGCCGAGCCGGATTGCAGGCCCCGAGGGGGACCTCCTAACAAACTCAACATAGCAGATGTAAGGGGCCAGCACTGAACCGTGGGAACGCCCACATACAGGGCTCCTGATCCCTCACCTCCCATTTTCCCCCCGCCCTATATTTCCACCGCCCCTCTGCTGACAGAGGACAATGAGGGGGCCCGATAAAACACTGGCACCGTGACACTCAGCTGGGAATGGGAAGGTGGAGGCCGAGTGCTTGGGCTAGACTCCCTTGCGGGACAAGTTTAGGCAATGGTGTGGGGGTTTTAGTCCCTTAAGACCAGACACTGGGAGAGCGCAAGATGGGCCCAAGATTCAGCTCCTGAATCTGGATGAGAAAATGGGGGGGGGGGTGCTATTTATTAAACTCCTGTTGCAAAGATGAACAGGAGCTGGGCGAAAGAAGAGGGGCGGTGGTGCGTCCCATGACCAAGTTACTGGCAGGTTCTGTCTCAGGAGGGGGAGGCAGGTGATGGGCTGCTGGGCCACAGAATTCTTGAGAGCGAGGTGGGGACCGCAGCCCGGTGTCAGTGGGGGCTGCTAGAGCAAAAGAACTAGGGAAACTGGTTCAGAAAGACCCCCCCCCCGCCCCCACCGCTGCCCCCTTCTGGGAGCAGCTTCCCCGCATGACAACACGCTCCATCTCATTAATCCCAATGGGAAGTGAGTCCCTGCATCCCGCTTCCTTTCTAGATGCCCAGCACCTAGAACAATGCCTGGCGCGTATCAGGAGCCCCGAGCGAGCGAGAAATCTGTAGTGGAGCCCTGGCCTTTCTGTCCCTCAGCCGTAGGTCAGCAAACGTCCTGCGCAGCCGCGAAGATGTTCGGAAACCCTGTCCTCTCTTTCCCTCCAAGTTGGCGCCTTGCTCTAGCGAAGCAGATGGGAAGTTGGGACTCCTGGCTTCAAGTCAGAGGGTCGTCTCCTCCTCCCCCTCCTCCCCCTCCTCCTCTTCCCCTTCCTTCCCCTTTTCCCTCCCTTCTCCCTTCCCTCCCCTCCCCCCTTCTTCTTCTTCTTCTTCTCCTTCTCCTTCTCCTTCTTTTTCTTCTTAAGCTTCAGTATTTATGAATCACTGCGAGCCCCAACACAATACACCAACACAATTCTGTGCATTCGGAGGGGAAATAGTTCCCAGAGAAGTGGGGGAACTGGGCAGATGGCTTCTGGAGGACCTTCATTCTAAGCAGCTTTGTAAGCGAGGCGTTTCATTTAGAAGTCTGGACTTCCCGGGGCGCCTGGGTGGCTCCGTCGGTGAAGCGTCCGACTTCAGCCCAGGTCATGATCTCACGGTTCGTGGGTTCCAGCCCCGCGTCAGGCTCTGTGCTGACAGCTCAGAGCCTGGAGCCTGCTTCGGATTCTGTGTCTCCCTCTCTCTTTGCCCCTCCCCTGCTTGTGCTGTCTCTCTCTCTCTCTCTCAAAAATTAACATTAAAAAAAAAAAAGAAGTCTGGACTTCCTTTACTTTGCTGTCATCCACATTTGCCCAGGAGAACTGCAGTGATCATTGGGACCCAGTGCGTTCCAGGGTTCTGGGTTATTCTCTCTATCCCAGGGCCAAGAGAGGCCATGTTCCAGGGTGCCTTGGCCTGACCGAGGATCTCGGGTGACATAGCTGTGGCCAGGGGCCTCGGGTCCAGAAGGAGAAAAGAACAAATCCATAAGGCCTGGATGAGTAGACTCTGCACTGAGGATGCACGGACGTCCAAAGTCACCCACAGCCCCAAGTTCAAGTTTGACGGTGTTTTGTGTGCACGTGTGTGTGGCTAGCTTGGTCAGATGATTTCCTCTCCCTGCACCCCAGCGATGGGAATAAGGGAGGTGGTAGTTCCTGCTCAATGTAACTCACGAGTTTGTGTAGACATCAAACGGAGGAACGAGCTCGAAAGACACCTTGGAAACGCCAAAGTCCAAAATGCAACGCATGATTTCCATTTTCCGGCTTTCTCAGTTTTTCCCCTTCTTAGTCCTTAGCACGCATCCTCCTTTCTCTCCTTCTCTCTCTTTGCTGTGCTTACATGGCTTTTGCAGACTTTTTAAAAATGCCAGCAAAACCCTTCTCACCCTTGAGCTCCAGCTGGCTTTGTGTCCCGCAAAACGGAGCAAAGGACTTTGTGCAGATCACGTGCCCAGTGGCTGTCGTGACACCGAGCAGGACTCGGCAGTGATCTCGGCCGGAGGTACGTGCTTGCGACCTAAAGATCAGGACGGGCTGTCTGTCCGTCTGGACTCCGGGGCCTCCGCAAGGCAGTGGTATCCTCCAGATTCACAGCTCTGACACAAGCAAGCTCCTGGTATGTTCTAGGTAAAGTTGTTGGCTTTACCTGCCCGTTCCCCCAATTTCCTTTTCAAACATCACTTGATTAACCACAATATATAGCCTCTGCGGGAACTTCTGTGCAAAGAGCAAAGAAGCTGCACTGTCGATTCCAAAGTCAGGACCCAAAGGCGTTGGGTCAAAAGAGGAAGATGGCTTGAGCTTCCCTCAGGGCACAGAATGCCAGTTCCTTTTTCCTTTTCGTTTTTTTTTTTTTTTAATTTTTTTTTCAACGTTTATTTATTTTTGGGACAGAGAGAGACAGAGCATGAACAGGGGAGGGGCAGAGAGAGAGGGAGACACAGAATCGGAAACAGGCTCCAGGCTCTGAGCCATCAGCCCAGAGCCCGACGCGGGGCTCGAACTCCCGGACCGCGAGATCGTGACCTGGCTGAAGTCGGACGCTTAACCGACTGCGCCACCCAGGCGCCCCTCCTTTTCGTTTCTAATGCAACCTTTTTATTTTAGAGAGAGAGAGAGGGTGGGAGAGGGCAGAGGGAGAGGCTTCATTTTGGTTAAAAACAGAACAATAGTGCGAGTGGCGTCAGGACTTTATCCAGCCAATCCTTGCAGCACCATGATTGACTCACCTCTGCAGGGAGGAGGTCAGTTCTCACGCAGTTTCTTCCCCCAGGGTTCACGCGCTCCGGAACAAGAAGGAACAATTACTCCACCAGTCATTTTTAGCAAGGCTACATTTCTTATACCATTTAACACTCAAAAAAAAAAAAAAAATCCGGCACTAGTGTTCTGTTCACAGGAGAGCAAGACAGAAACCAAAAAGTTGAGAGAAGATTAATAACATGTTAAAGTCACCAACGAGGGGTGGCGGGGCCAGAATTGCAACTAGATTCCTGCTTCATTTTACGGGTTTTTTTTAATAGTTAATTTATACATGTTTTAAAATGTTTATTTAATTTTGAGAGAGAGGGAAAGAGTGTGAGGGACGGAGGAGCAGCAGAGAGAGAGGGAGAGAGAGTCCCAAGCGGGCTCCGAGCTGTCAGCGCAGAGCCCGACGCAGGGCTCGAACTCACGAACCGTGAGATCATGACCTGAGCCGGAATCAAGCGTCGGATGCTTAACTGAGCCACCCAGACGCCCCTATAGTCAATTCATAAATTTATTTTGGTTTCAAGTACAAGAGGGAGAAGTTATGCTGTTCACGGTACAGAAATATTGTAATTTCAAGAGCGTAAATGCAAAGGTCCCCAAGCCTTTTCCCTCTGGCGTTTGCCTAAAGCCACCTTGGGTTCTTCACGCCATCGTTCAAAACGAGATGGGAGACGGTTTGAGTTGCTCCAGAGCTAAGCACGGGGATAGCTTACCTGGTCTACACCGCAGCCCCTGTGTGTCAATTTGATAAAGAAGGTTCCTCAGTAATGGAAAGTCAGCTTTACAAATCGTAAGCTTTGGTGAAGTTGATGGTGATCATATGATCAGAGCAGACTTAAACATCCTGGTTTTCATTTATAAATGCAATTTATAGAAATTCTAAAAAAATTCTATAAAAATTGTAAAAAAAAAAAAAAATTGAGACACTAACAGGCAACAAATCCCTTATAATTGCTACAAACCGCAGGTTATGGAAGACTGGAAAGTTTTACATTTGCTTCCCGCCTTCCTTTTTAAGTCCGTAATTGGCATCCCACTTTGTTTGCCAAAAGAGTGCTATTTTCCTCATATTAGGCTTTCCCCCCCCCATGTCACTAAAAACTACATGAAAACATTTTTATGCCTTTCAATATGGCAGAACATGCCATAATTTATTAAACTATTTTCCCTGTCGTTAGTTGGTTACTTAGATTAATTCCTTTAAAAAAAAAAAAAAAAAGGCACGAATAGCCAAATCTATTTTTGCTTAGTACACATTCCCAGAGCAGGATGAATGGGACGGAGAAGGGACAATTTGAACGTTCGCCATGCAATATGTTGTCAGCAAATTGCTTCGCAGACAGGCTGGCACGGTTTGCACTGGGAAGGTGGATATTCTCCTTGTGGGGTGCCAGGGCGCCCCAACAGCTTGGCATGCACCCCTTCGGCTCTCTATGGTGACATTCCCGCCACCTCCTCCACGATCCGGTCCCTTCACCTCGAACATCTGTTTCCTGTCTGAACGGTGACACAGCTGGAGGAAGATGTCCCAGATTGCTTCCAGAAATCCATGTCCGCTCTGTAGCACAGGCGTGGGCACCCTTGAACGCCGGGCAGCTCCCCACACACCCCCCAGGACCCCACTGTCCGCATGATGTGTCTGTGCTCTGGGATCTGTCTGGCTCCCCCTCCTGTACACCTGTCTCCTGAGCAGGTGGATGGAACCGGGCACATCTCCCAAGAAAGCCAACCCCAAGGACCCTCCTCCTGGCCTCCCCCATGGGCCTCTCGCTCGGCCTCGCCCTGCGGCTGTGACCACAGGGCGTCTGCCTCGCCTTACCTTCTCTCCCCGCGGTGGGACTGCCCCGATGTGTTCGTAGACAGCTCTGGATTGTCTTCCTGGGGAGACCCCGTACTTTTAAACCCCAAACACCAGGAAAGTGGTCCGTGAGGCCGTTCTGAGTTCCGCCTAGGTTTGGGCTGTAGGCAACCATGTACCCGAGCGGTGGGGGCCATCGGTGAGGTCTGCATCAGGATGAGGGCTGGCGGGTGTGGTGTGGGGTTAGGCAGTGTAGGCGGGTTACTCGGCGGGGGTCCCTTTGATCCCGTGATTGCAGATCGGCTGGCAGCACAGGCTGGGACTTGGGCCTTTCAGGATTCCAGCAAAGGAAAGTGTTGGCTAGGAAGCTGGCTCTTTGTCAAGGGTCTTGAATCTAGCAGCCGGTTTGTGATGTGAATGGAGAAACTGATGCTCTGGAAAGTCTGACCGTTAAGGGACCACAGACTCAGGGTCTCTGGGTCTGTTCTGCATTGAGGGGGACGGCTTCTTCCTTGAGAGCCTTCCAGCAAGATCAGGCTGAATGGATCTGGTTACACTTGTGAGCCACCTCTTGTTTTCAGTCCTGTGATTTTCTAGGTCGATAATATTACTTCCCAAGTTGTGGAGAAAAGGCAGCTTTAAAAAAAAAAAAAACGGGACGGAACGCCAATGGCTTAATATACACCGTTCTACTGAATCACGATCCTTAAGTCCACCTGAAAGTCTCATCTCCGAATAAAGAGTCAGGAAGTGATTTTCATTCTACAATGAACGAATATGTGGCAAATTATCGATCGGATAGAACTTGCATCTTTCCCAGGTTAACTGTGTCATGACATCCGAAATGGAAGGAAATGGTACAATGACCAGAAATTAACTCTATCCTGTTGCTCCTTCAGGCAGGACGGAAGACAAAGCTGGGTTCCATGACACTGAAAGCAGGGCCGGTGAGGAGGGGAGGATGAGGGGCTATAAATACCCGGCTGACAGAACAGCAGATGGCTGGGTTGGAAGTGGATGTCTGCAAGGAGAATGTGCTAAGTGGTGCTAACATATGCTTCCTCAAGGCTCTGACCTGCCTGTTTCTCAAAGGCTTTATTAAATGCTCGGAAAAGTGGATTGGGAAGTCGTTACAGTGAAGGAAAGTTAGAAAAAGAAGAGAAAAAAGGAAAAAGAAAACAGAAGAGAATGGAAAGAAAGGAAGAGAAAGGAAGGGAGGGAGGAATGAAGGGGGGAAGGAAGGAGAGGAGGAAGGGAGGGAGGGAGGGAGGAGAGGAGGAAGGGAGGGAGGGAGCAAGGGAGGGAGGAAGGGAGGAAGGGAGGAAGGAAGGGAGGAAAGGAGGAAGGGAGGAAGGGAGGAAGGAAAGGAGGAAGGGAGGAAGGGAGGAAGGAAGGGAGGAAGGGAGGAAGGAAGGGAGGAAAGGAGGAAGGGAGGAAGGAAGGAGAGGAGGAAGGAAGGGAGGGAGGGAGGAAGGAAGGGAGGGAGGAAGGGAGAGAGCAAGGGAGGGAGGGAGGGAGGGAGGGAGGAAGGAAGGAAAGAAAGAAGGAGGGAAGGGAGAGAGGGAGAGAGGGAGGGAGGGAGGAATGAAGGGGGGAAGGAAGGAGAGGAGGAAGGGAGGGAGGGAGGAAGGAAGGGAGGAAGGAAGGGAGGAAGGGAGGAAGGAAGGGAGGAAGGTAGGAAGGAAGGAAGGAAGGAAAGAAGGAAGGAAGGAAGGGAGGGAGGGAGGGAGAGAGCAAGGGAGGGAGGGAGGGAGGGAGGAAAGAAGGAAGGAAGGAGGAAGGAAGGAAGGAAGGAAGGAAAGAAGGAAAGAAGGAAGGAAAGAAGGAAGGGAGGGAGGGAGGGAGGGAGAGAGCAAGGGAGGGAGGGAGGGAGGGAGGGAGGAAAGAAGGAAGGAAAGAAAGAAGGAGGGAAGGGAGAGAGGGAGAGAGGGAGGGAGGGAGGAATGAAGGGGGGAAGGAAGGAAAGGAGGAAGGGAGGAAGGAAGGGAGGAAGGGGGGGAAGGAAAGGAGGGAAGGAAGGAAGGAAGGAAGGGAGGAAGGGAGGAAAGAAGGAAGGAAGGAAGAAGGAAGGAAGGTAGGAAGGAAGGAAGGAAGGAAGGAAGGAAGGGAGGGAGGGAGGAAAGAAGGAAGGAAAGAAAGAAGGAGGGAAGGGAGAGAGGGAGAGAGGGAGGGAGGGAGGAATGAAGGGGGGAAGGAAGGAGATGAGGAAGGGAGGAAGGGAGGAAGGAAAGGAGGAAGGGAGGAAGGGAGGAAGGAAAGGAGGAAGGGGGGAAGGAAAGGAGGGAAGGAAGGAAGGAAGGAAGGAAGGAAGGAAGGAAGGAAGGGAGGAAGGAAGGGAGGGAGGGAGGGAGGGAGAGAGCAAGGGAGGGAGGGAGGGAGGGAGGGAGGAAAGAAGGAAGGAAAGAAAGAAGGAGGGAAGGGAGAGAGGGAGAGAGGGAGGGAGGAATGAAGGGGGGAAGGAAGGAGATGAGGAAGGAGGAAGGGAGGAAGGAAAGGAGGAAGGGAGGAAGGGAGGAAGGAAAGGAGGAAGGGGGGGAAGGAAAGGAGGGAAGGAAGGAAGGAAGGAAGGAAGGAAGGAAGGAAGGAAGGGAGGAAGGAAGGGAGGGAGGGAGGGAGGGAGAGAGGGAGGGAGGGAGGGAGGGAGGAGGAGGGAGGGAAAGAAGGAAGGAAAGAAAGAAGGAGGGAAGGGAGAGAGGGAGAGAGGGAGGGAGGGAGGAATGAAGGGGGGAAGGAAGGAGATGAGGAAGGGAGGAAGGGAGGAAGGAAAGGAGGAAGGGAGGAAGGGAGGAAGGAAAGGAGGAAGGGGGGGAAGGAAAGGAGGGAAGGAAGGAAGGAAGGAAGGAAGGAAGGAAGGAAGGAAGGAAGGGAGGAAGGAAGGGAGGGAGGGAGGGAGGGAGGGAGGGAGGGAGGGAGGGAGGAAGGAGGAGGAAGGAAGGGAGGGAGGGAGGAAGGGAGAGAGGGAAGGGATTCCCGGCACCTCTCTCTCTCCCCCCATGTGATTGATTTGTATTACAAGTAAGCATTATTTATACAGAAACATATCAAAGCATCCCTCAAATTTCCTGCCCCCCCCCCCGCCCATCCGTGGCCACCATCCCCACTGGCAGCAGATGACAAAGCCAGGACAGTGGCTAGGCCATAGGCCTGCGGTTTGACCCCACAGGGACTTCCTGTCAACTCTCATCCTGGGAACCATCCCCCCGGGTACCCATGGTGCAGCCCCGTTGGTAAGAAGAACACCACAATTTGGAGCTGTTCATTCCATACAGAAATACATTTCCAAAGTGAGACGGCAGGTGCACTGATGTCGGACGGAGACTCAGGTTTCTGTTTGGCCTGAATCAATATCGTCTTTGACTGAGAAGTCACCGGTTGACCTTCCTGAAGTTTACCCTTGGTTCCCTGTATGCTCAGCCCTCGAAGGAAGGACGCCTCCCTTCCCTGCACCCAGCCCGGGGCTTCCGGCTCCTTATCCCATCGCATCGTTTCCGAACGTCTCGCTGGATTGTGAGCTCTCTGACGGCACGAGTCACGTTTTCTCTTTTCACCTAATGCTCGACGGCAGCTGACAGAGCAGACCACAGACACCGCTGCTTGTGGAACCAGAGCCTGCGGTCGACCGAACGCACCCTCTTCTCTCCCCAGTGGGAGAGAGTCTCCAATGGGCTGCGTGGGGCTGTCTGGCCCTGCCGCATACCCGGGCGGGGGGGGGGGGGGGCACGTCGCACTGTGAGGCCAGGGCTCCATCTGTCCGTAGACGCAGCTGGAGTCACTCTGACGCATTCACGACACCCATGCGGCATGGATTGGGATTCTCTCTCTCTCTCTCTCTCTTTCTGTCCCTCCCCCACTTGTGTTCACGCACACACTCTCTCTCTCTCTCTCTCTCAAAATAAATAAATAAACATTAAAAACAAAGCCAAACCACAGTGAGAACCACCTCACACCTCTTAGAATGGCTATTATCCAAAAGATAGGAAAAAACAAGTGTTGGCAAGGCTATGGAGAAAGGGACCCTTTGGGCACCGTTCGGGGGGAATGGAAACTGGTGCAGCCACCATGGAAAACAATACAGCGCTTCCTCAAAAAGTTCAAAATAGAACTACCCCACGACCAGCAATTTCACTTCTGGGTATCTATCTGAAGAAAACAAAAACACGAACTCGAAAAGATACAGGCACCCCAGTAGCCAAGATACGGGAAGAACAACCTGTGTCATCGATGGACGAGCGAATAAAGAAGAGGTGTATGCGATGGAATATTAGTCACTTGTGAAAAAGAACGAAATCTTGCAACAACGTGGATGGACCTTGAGGGCATTGTGCCAAGTGAATTAAGTCAGAGACAGAAAGATAAACCCGTATGATCTCACTTATAGGTGGAAGCTAAAAAAACAACAATAAAAACCCCAAACAAAAAAACACCAGGCTCATAAATTCGCGGAACGGGTTGATGGCTGCCAGAGCGGGGAGAGGGTGGGGGAAATGGGTGAAGGAAACCAAAAGGTATAAACTTCCAGTTATAACATAAATGTCACGGGACGTCATGTACAATACAACATGGCGGCCATAGTCACAAACACTGTATCGCATGTTCGAAAGTCGCTAAGCAAATCTTAAAAACCACCACAAGAAAGAAACTCCTCTCAGTATGCATGGGGATGGGGATGATATTAACCAGACTTATTGAGGTGAGCATTTCATGATATGTACGAAGAGCAAAATCATCATGCTGCGTGTCTGAAACTCATATAGTGTTGTATGTCCACGGTACCTCAATGTTGAAGCGTATTTTTATATATTCCGAAAGCACATCCAGCAATTTGGAAACGCACAGGTTACCATCCCTCCGGAGGCTGTTTTCCCTTCCTGCACAGCCACCCTCCCCCCCCCCATTGTTTGTCTGATGTTAAGTATATCCCAAGACTGCTCGATACAATGTCTTGTTTCTTAGGGCAGATAAATGCACCACTTTTTAACAACATGTTGTTATAACCTTTGAGATTTCCAGCTTGGACAACGAGAGTTGTTTTCTCCCCCATGTAGCCAGGCGCTGGATCAATAGAGTTAAAGCATAATGACTCTCCCTGCTTTATTTTAGTAGGGTATCTGATACCATTCGCTTTTTTAGTCTTAGTCAATATAGGTGTCTCCTGGGAGGCAGAGATGCTATCTTTTTAGGAAACCCATTTCTCCACAATCCCAAAGAAAAGGCCAGCCGGGACAAAGGATCCGGCCGGGAGCTGGCAATTTTTCCAGAGGTTCTCAAACGAATAGCTCAGCCTAATTTGTATCATAATCATCTCCTTTGCCTCTGTGAGCTGTGGCCTTGGAGCCCGTCACCCGGGGCTCCCAGCTGCGTGGGCTCTTAGGACTGTGTTTTGTAATAGGGTAGCACGTTCACACTGCTCCACGGAGGCACTGCGGCACATCGCTGACAGCTTGGGGACAGATTTTAAAGCTCTGGAGCAGAAACGAGCACTGCCTTATCAAACAGGAGGGGAAAGAGACGCTCTCCCACAACCCTGGTTGTCTCAGGTTTATTACATTGTGGGAACGCCCTACCTTTCCCCTCCTCGGTCCTGAAGTCCTTCACTCCTTCCTTCTTTCTCTCCCTCCCGATGTCTTCAAGGGCAAATTTGCAGTGATGAGATACATTTTGGAGCTGCCCCATATGACTGAGAAAAGGAGATTCCACCGGGAATAATTACCCTCGGATCCTGTCTCCTTGGGATTTCAAGCTTAATCCAGTTTTAGAGAACCAGGATTCGTGGGCCATTTCTTCTTCCAAATCGGACTTTCACATCCACCACGGCAGTGGTCACCAGGAAACCTGGTCAAATGACTTCTCATCAACGATTAAAAAAAAAAATTCCAAGAAGTATCAACAGTATTTTTGTATGCCTTATCCTCATGCGTATATGACCAGGGTCATTGTCTGGGCTCTCATTCTGTACGTGGGTGACCGAGGCAAAGGGAAATGGCCTCTCTGAAAGCCATAAATGGAGTATCTAGAACGAGGTCCAGTATGGCTGTGACAACAATGTAGAAAGTGGGGCTGCCCTCCATTCGAATCCCAGCCCCGACGGTAAGTAGCTGTGGGACCTTGCGTCCCTCATTCACTGGAAAAGAAGAGGCTGAGTTAGGTGGACAGGGCTTTGAGGTGCTAACATTTCCTGGTTTCTGGTCGCATTTCCCATAGGACAAAGGGCATGCATTTCAACACTCTTAACAATTTGATGGGGCGCCTGGGCGGCCTCAGTCAGTGAAGCTTCCCACTTCACCTTGGGTCACGATCTCACAGTTCGTGAGTTCGAGCTCCCCATCAGGCTCTCTGCTGTCAGCACAGAGCCCACTTTGGATCCTCCCACCCCACCTCTCCCTCTGCCCTTTCCCTGCTCACGCGTGCACACTTTCTCATGCTCTCTCTCTCTCTCTCTCTCAAAAATAAATAAACATTAAAAGAATAAACATACTTACAACTGGCAACTTATCTGTGCCATGGACTAAAATACTTTTCTCGTAATATTATAGTTTGCAAAAGGGGAAAACTTCTATCAGGAAAACTGCACTGTGTGTGAGTCGCCAGTGAACCTCTGGAGAACTCTACCTGCCAAATCATCATCTTTCGTGGCTTTTCCATGTGGAAAATGTCACCCTCCTGTGTCTCTTGGTGTGAAATGATGGATGAAGAGGGTCATTTTCTGATGCTGCGTTCTTAGCATTATCGCGTCTGGTCTCTCAAGCTGCTTTTTCTCAAACATTAAGCATAAAAGTGTTAAAGTTGCAACAGCCTCCTTGTCTCTTCGATGTTTACGAGATAGACATTCTACTCATTGGTTCCGCCTCACAAATCGGATTGTTTTATCCACTCGAAGATGAGAATGCAGCACCCAGGCCCTAGAATAAATACATTCGAAGAAATTCATTTCGTTTTTAAATGAAATCTTACCGCTCTGTAGTTGTCTTCACCTCCTGGTAAATGTCAAACAACAAAATAAAATATGGGTTCCTTTACCACCTTTTTCCTAGATATTTCTGGGTTAGTGTTTCTTAACTGGGGGTTTATGCACCGATCGTGTCCTGAACAGTATGAAATGGTTTTGAGTCGTCGGAATAAAGTTTAGAAGACTTCATGTGTATGTCTCTACCTATAACTTCTTTTTTAACTTAGAAATTTCAGGGTTTTCATCCTATTTTTATTTATTTTCTTATTATTTTTTTTCATATTTATTTATTTTGAGAGAGAGAGTGAGACAGAGCACGAGTGGGGGAGGGGCTGAGAGAGAGAGGGAAACACAGAATCAGAAGCAGGCTCCAGGCTTCGAGCTGTCAGCACAGAGCCCGACGTGGGGCTCGAACCCACGAACTGTGAGATCATGACCTGAGCCAGTCAGACGCTTAACCCACTGAGCCACCCACGCGCCCCTTCATGCTATTTTTAAAGGAGACCATGACTCCCTCCAGGACAGGATCACTGGTCATTGCTGAGGCGGTAATTTATTGCCCTTGACTTTTTGACACTTTTGTTCTTTTTTTTCCACTTCCCTAGCTGACGGTAGCTGGATTACTTGAACTGCACTAAGGTCTTCATTTGAACTAGCGAGTGCCTAGGCTTAAAAAAATACCCACATTTCCAAACAGTCTACTTTGTGGATCAGAATTGCTCCCAGTCTGTGGAGATGGGGAATTCTGTGTACTTGGTACTAAGGATCTCTTTGCGACCCATTTGGCGCAAAGTTAACATACAGCGTTTACGGGTCTTAAGAAAATCCTTTTGTAAAATGAATATATACAAGACTGGATATCCTGGGGCCTGCAATCCTTTTAAAACTGCAGGTATTTGGGGAAGATGGTTCTGTTCCCTCTTTTTCTCGTGACGAAGCCAGCAAATAAATATGCCACAAACCCTCTTTTTTGCTCTACAATTGAAATGATCAAATCAGACCATTTTAGGACATTATTGACACCCTTCTTTTTCTTTCTTTTTCTCTCTTCCTATCCCACAGTTTTGAAATTCGACTGAAGTTAAGTATATAAAATGTCTCCAAAATTCAGCACAAACTGAGTAAATATAAAATAAGATTTAATGAATGGAGGAGCCTGGGTGGCTCAGTCGGTTAAGCATCAGACTTTGGCTCAGGTCTTGATCTCACGGTTTGTGGGTTCGAGCCCCGAGTCGGGCTCAGTGCCGACAGCTCAAAGCCTGGAGCCTGCCTCAGATTCTGTGTCTCCCTCTTTCTCTGCCCCTCCCCCACTGTGTTCTCATTCTCTCTCTCAAAAATAAACTTAAAAAAAAGATTTAATGAAATAATCTGACCTATATGAAGTAACGCAATTTATAATCTATGCCAGGAAGCTTCCTCTTTCTTTTTCCACTATCTACAAAATCAACTGTGTTCTTCTAGCCTAATTAATAGTCATTTTGGACTGTATTCTTAAAAATGGTTTCCAAGTGCATACTGGGACCCACAAAAAACAATCAAGGTCATCCTGTAGAAACTATATTGTGGAAGCTTCAAGGGTACTTAATTCATGTCTTTTCTGGTCACCTCCTGAGCGGCCTACACAGGTGGAAAGACAGGAAATGGCCTGTCCCGTGACCTGTTCACTTGCATTGGTGGTTGGGAATCTCACCGACAGAATAGTGAGGAACCAACATGTGGACGATACAGTCCAGCTGTAAAGTACACCCTGATTTAATGTACAGGAAGTCAGAAGAGGGCTGAGTTGGAGGCACTGAAGCCGTTGAAGACAGAATTCTAAAAATATACTTGGCAGAGGCCCAGGCGATGGAGAAAGACTAGAAGTTAGGGCAGCAACATAGGAAAAGCTCTCTTGGAAAGAGTGAGAACCCACAGGAAGGAAGGGACGTTGGGCAGGGGGATAAATCTGGGACAGATAGAGACAAGGGTCAAGTCCCGTCCTTACTGATACGACCGCTGTTAGAGGCGGGGTGGGGGATGAGGAGGGGCCCTGGATAGAGTAAGAGTCCCTCCGGGGTCAAGCAGTGTCTGAGGCACCAGGGGCACATGGAAGGTTTGGACTGGTACAGTGGTGGAGAGAATGAGAGAGGATTAGGTGGTGAGGAAAGGGAGAGGGAACGAGGGAGGGAACAGAAGGGAGTAGCCATATTCCATTGGAAATGCCACTTGTGAGCAAGGCCCAATAGGGCCCACCTGATTTGGTGGCCTTTGTAGGCTCTGAAATGCTCCCGCAGGTGTGGTAGCTTCATGTCACAAGTACAACCCCTCAGAGATGTGGGGATCCTCCTAAACTAATTTCTTTCCTGGGACCCAGGGCTGCTTGACATGGGCGGACATCTTCACTCGCCCCTAATCGGGGCATGACCAATAAACATCAATTAAACAGAACTGAATTTCCTCTAACATAGTTTATAAGGATGACCTTAATTTTCTTTTTCCCATGTGGATTCCTTAACTTGGACCCTACTCTAAAACATGGAGTCTGTTTAAAAGGTACCCTTGAGGCACCTGGGTAGCTCAGTCGGTTAAGCAACCGACTCTTGATTTCAGCTCAGGTCATGATTTCATGGTTCATGAGATTGAGCCCCGCATCGGGCTCTGTGCTGGTGCATGGAGAGTCTCTGCTGCTTGGGATTCTCTCTTGCCCTTTCTCTCTGCCCCTCTTGTGCCGTCTCTCTCTCTCTAAAAAACAAATAATAGGTAATAAACTTAAAAAAAAAAAGAGTATGGACCAACCACCTCACACCCATTAGGATGGCTATTATACCAACAAAGCAAAACATGGAAGCCACCCAAATGTCCACCAACAGATAAGTGGATGAGAAAAATGTGATATATACATGCAACAGATTGTTATTCCATCTCAAAAAGGAAGGCCGTATTCTGATGCGTGCTACGCCGTGGGTGAGCCTCTAGGACATCGCGCAGGGTGAGAGAAGCGACTCGCACAAATACAAATACACTATGATTCCACTTGTACGAGGAATCTAAAGTAATCACAGTCAAAGCCGCAGAAAGTAGAACGCGGGTTGCCAGGGGCTGTGGGTGGAGACAAGGGGGACTTACTGTGTAGTGGGGACAGAGCCGCAGTTTGGGGGCGATGAAAACGTTCTGGAGATGGATGGTATTGATGGCTGGCAAATGATACGAATGTACTTCATGCCCCGGAACTGAACGCATAGGAACCCTTAAGATGGTAAGTTTTATGTTACGTGTATTTTACCAGAATAAAAAAAAAAAAATGGAAACAAACAAACAGAAAAGGATATGGTCCAACATACCTATGTTGTGTGGGGTCCCACCCAGCGGAAGGGCCCCCTCGGCCCTCTCTCCGAGTCTGACTGATGGACCAAGCATCTCAGCAAATGCCCTGTTAAGCACTTAATTATTTCTCTTTGTTACCGGCTTTTAAAAAGATCTTTTAATACAACAGTTCTACTGTCTCTGATAATTACTCTGTCTCGATAACTCTGTTAAATCTAATGAGGCGTGGCGAGCTCTGCTTAACAAGGCAACACGTCATTAGCTTCCTGCCTTTTTGTCATCTTATCTCAATTACTGTACCACCAGGCGACACTAACCTGTCACTTGCCATTAGCCAAACAGTGCAAAGTGACCCACCTCGGGTCAGTTAGTAGTGGTACTTAATAAACTTTCAGGGGCCACTCACAGACCTGCATTTTATCCCGCCCACAGTGCAGGTTGAAATCGGTCTAAATCAGCTTGCCGCTTACCGTTAGATGCAGTCCCCTTGCTTCCTCACCCTCTGCATCCAGGAGGTTCTAATGCTTTGTCTCAGAGAGAGAAGCAGAGACAAACAGTGCAACGAGCCCTGGGTGAGTCAGAAAGCGTCAGGTCACTCTTGCTGTTCACCGTCTGGGTGGCTTTGGGCAACCCGTTTGATCTCTCTGCGCCTAATTCTTATCCCCGAACAGCATGCTGATGAGGGTGCTTTGAAAGGTAAACGAGTTCATTGCCGTCTTGGTTACAAAGCCACATTGGCTTGGGGAAGACAAGTGAAAGCGTCCCCTTAAAACTACTTTTGAAATGAGTGAGGGTATCAATCAATATGGAGCCAAGTTGCCGCCGAGCCTCTCTTTCTTCAGATCTTCCTTCTTCCCTCCCCACACTCCGTGCAAGGGCCACCAGCCTCCCACTGCATCATTTCCAAACCATCCGGGGGATCCTGGAGGTGTATTTCTTTATTCAGCCTCTACCTACAGCCTAGGCAGTGTTCACGATGGCCGGTGAGGTAGACACGGTCTCTGCCTTGGGACGCTCGTCTCCTCAGTAAGTGCGTGCTCTGTGCAAGGGAACAGCAGCCGTGGCTTCGTGCAAATGCTACAAAGAGCAGAAACCCCGCTACGTCCCACTTCTATCATCCCCCCCCGCCCAGAGCAGTGCCTGGTCAAGGTCAAAGTTCTAAATCCGGGACACTGGTGGCCTTTGCAGTGAGCTCAGTGCAATGAGGAGGTGGAGGACAGTGATGACCCAGAGGTACCATTTGGAAGTTGTGTGTGGGGTGTGATGGAAAAGCACAACAGATTTGGTATCGACACACTCAGTCTTTGTTGGCGTTATGCCCTGGACCATTATGAAAAGGGAGATGATAATGCCTCTCAGAGGATCCATGAAGACACAGACTGACGTATCTGACGATTATAGACTAGAAATGACTATTGGAAATATTTTTATCGATCGTGGTAATTTCCTTGAGTTGTGGACCGCCAAAAATAATCACTGATGATAGAAAGGGATGTTTTTAAGTGAAATATGCTCTATGAGAATAATGAAGGAAACCGTCATTTCAAGAACTCTCTCCCTCCGCCATCTTTTTATGCCTATATTTGCTTTGCTTCCAAGCCGGTTCTAAATCTGATTCTACAAACAGACTTCAGAAGCAAGACCCCAGGGAAGGCTCTCCATCTTTTTGGGATTACTGATACAATTTTGAAACAAATTTGAAACACACATCTTTAATAGAGGGCCAGTTTTTGCCTGAGCACATAGACTTCTTTCATTTTTGGAAGATACAGTGTCAAGTCACTTGTCATCTGTCACGCAACGCTTCCAGGTTGTCATGTGGCGAGTTTGACCCGTTTACAATAAATATAACAGGCTACATTTTTATGCCTGCAAGTCTGGAAAAACCACAGGACTGTCACCTTCAAAAGTTCCTTCCCTCGCCCAAAGCAGAAGACCCCGGGGAGTGGGTAGGAGTGGGCACGCGGTACTTTGAAAAATGTCACAGCAGTGGGTGTTCTCGTTGTCGTGAGACCCGCTGGTTCCCGGGATGCTCAGGTGCCTGGAGAAAACCCGCGTCTCTGTTTTCCCCACTCCTGCTTGCTGTGTCTGAACATTGCTTCCTTCTGGTCTGTCCCAATGCCCTGGGAATTTCTTTTTCCCACAGAGGGAAAAGGTGAGAAGTGTGAGATTCTGGTCCCCGCCCCCCCCCACCATGAGTTAGTATGTCCTGTTCCAAAGCAACAAAGTCCCCCTGCTCGCTGCTCACAACCTCACATGGAAACTACAGCTGCAGCTTGGGTCTTGATTTCCTTATTCTTTTGCTCCTTTGTCCCCAGGACACTCACCCGAAAGAGAGCTGGGCAGGCCAGAAGCTAAACTGAAGGCTGCTGGGTCAGGATGGACCCTAGAATCCCATCTGCCTTAGACCGTGAGCTCCCCGAGGACAGGGACCACAGCTGCCCTGTCCCCCTCTCGTGCACAGTGCTCAGTGCAGGACCTTGCACCAAATAACACATGGCAGGCGTTTTTTGAGAGAACGAAGGGCTGAAGAATGAATGCCTGCCTCACAGTCCCTCACCTTGACCTTGAGTACCGTTCCCACCCAGAGGTGTAGACTTGGACCCACCTCTGTACCCAGAAGGTCCTCCATTAGGGACTTCTTGAGAACATTGAGTCATGAGTAACCCTCATCCCCCCCCGGGCCACCATGGCACCTTCCACCTGTCCAGCCATTTGTATTCCTTATAAACTTCATGCACTCACTCAGTAATCCATTCTTTCCTTCAACATGATTAGCTTTGCACCTCCCATGTGCCAGGCACTATGGTTTTTTTAGCACATAATACAAAGTTCAACAGGAGATAAAAGGTACAGAGACGGCTCCCCCTACTGGTAGCCCTATTTGCTTGTGTTTTATGCATAAACAAACATAAATATACAAATCTTGCTTTGTGTGTTAGGAAGCGCCCTATCTACACACTCTTTTGACTCTGGATCTCTCCGTGTCTACACACAGATATCTTCTTCAATATTTTTTTATAGCTGGGTAGTATTCCATTACTATACATCCTATAGTTGAACTTGTTTTCTACTGCTGGGAGTGCGTTCACTCTAATTTTTTGTTACTGGAGTGTAAACAAAGTCACAGTGAATTTTTTTTGTGAACACACTATGGTACGTGAGCAACTGAGTCTGTAAGAATAAAGGCCCCCAAGTATGATTGCTGAGTCCGGGGACAAGTGTGTTTGCGTTGGAGGGGGTCAGAGTCCCTTCAGTA
Organism: Felis catus; assembly: GCF_018350175.1. NCBI lineage: Eukaryota > Metazoa > Chordata > Mammalia > Carnivora > Felidae > Felis > Felis catus. Next base: position 7,170,045 of record NC_058374.1, read on the forward strand.
GGAGTTTATATTCTGCACCCCTCCCCACAGTGTATAATAAGGTCCCGGCACTGTCACTGGGAGTGGGTACGCAGTGAGGACCAACACAGTCAAGAGTTCAGCTCTTATGGAACATGCGCTCCAGTGTGGACAGCCTGACAACCTTCAAGTACAAATACAAAGATAATCTCCATCGAGATGAAATGCCGTGAAGATAGGAAAGCCTGACCCTATGGCAGAGGGCTGTGTAGAGTGGTGGCTGGGGGTGAGCCATGCTCCATAAGGCCCCGGGGAAGGAAGGTCTGTCTCGGGAGATGATGTTTGATCCAAGACACGAACGCTGAGAAGGAGGCGGCCACGAGGTCGACCATGAGATCATGAACATTCCAGAACATCTGAGGGGACAGCACGGCCATGATGATTAGGCTCCTCCTGGGGAACAGTCTCTGCCCGTCTTGCCCAGATTGCCCCCAGAAACAGGTGGATTAACCAGGCACACGGCTGAGTTGAGATTCCTGTGACACATTCATCAAGGGCCACTGGATGTAGTTCTCCATATTTCCAACCCGAAGAACATGTCAAGGTGGGTGAAGTGGAAAAGGCAAGTTCACTCTGTGGCTTGAAATTGGATCTTTCTGTGGTTGGTACATAAGCTATTTTTTCCATCATGTTATTTAACGTTCCCAGAATCTAGTGGATGTATAAATTTTTTAGCTGTGCTCGTCAAAAACCACATAACCTAAAGTTGACCATTTCAACCATTTTCAAGTGTAGTGTTAGGTTATATTCAGACTATAGCAGAGTCTTCAAGTTTTGAACTAACGAAATAAGCGGAGGCTGTGACAAAGATGGAAAGTAGGTAAAAATAACTAGAAGGTGCAGGGGATTTATGTGTGCACCTGTGATCTCACAGCTCAAGGGACATCCAAAGAGGGGGCAGTCGCTTGTCATCGAGGATGAAACTGGGGGTCCCCGGAAAGGACCTTCCTCTGGAAGGTTTGGGATGAAACAACAGGCTTACACCGTTCCCACCATCACCCATCTAGGTTCCCATGGCCCCCCATCTAGGTTCCCACCACCCCCATCTAGGTTCCCATGGCCCCCTCATCTAGGATCCTCCCCCCATCTAGGTTCTCACCACCCCCCATCTAGGTTCCCACCATCCCCCATCTAGGTTCCCATGACCCCCCCATCTAGGCTCCCACCACTCCCCCATCTAGCTTCCCACCATCCCCCATCTAGGTTCCCACCATCACCCACCTAGATTCCCACCCCCCCCATCTAGGTTCCCACCACCCCCCATCTAGGTTCCCACCGCCCCCCCCATCTAGGTTCCTCCCCCCACATCTAGGTTATACAATCGCTGCCCTTTGTCAAGTCCTACAGGGCCCTTTCAAGCTTGGGAAAGAATCGCACCTTTTACTCGCTATGGAAAACAATTAATGCCATTAAGTAAATGACTGAATGAAATGAAATCGACTCCAGGCAGGCGGGTCTGTCTCAAGGGCTCCCCTGTCGCCATGTGCCTCCTTGGATAGGCAGCCAGGCAGTCACAGGTCATAACAGCCCCAGGTTCCTGCCGAATCAGGAGGCTACTGACCCCATGGCCGAAGTGTATGCCCCTGTGTGCTCTCCAGCCTCCCGCATCCCCGGTGGCGATTGGAGAGAAGACGAGAATCGGATACTTTATAATTTCATGACAAACGTATTCGTCAAAAGACCTGCTAGAGAGGCATCCCGTCATCCTCGTAACTGAAAGGGCTGTATCCTGAGTCCTCCTTTATGGAGAAAGGATGCGATAAAAAGTAGCCCTACTACAGAGAACTGAAACGGGAAATCTACTGAGACGCTCGCAATCCAAAAGTATCCAGGAGCGCGCGCGATCCTCGATCCTCGGCCAGGAGAGAGAGAGAGAGGACCCAGCATCCTCTTTTCCTTGCGGTTTTTCAGTTTGGTTCAGGTGGCCTCACCGCCCAAGTCCACTAGGTGGTGCCAGCCGCCCGTTTATCTGCAAGCTGCGCTGTGCGGGGTTGAACCCAATTTTGAGACTTGAAAGCCCAAGAGTTCCTTAGGAATAACTTATCAGTTAAGAAAGATAATGAATTAACTAAAGGTCCCTTTGGGCACAGAATGCCCAGCAAGATCCCAGTCTTCGGCCCGCAAGGCTCGGCTTGCCCCCCCACCCCCACCCCCAGGAAGCCAGGCACGCGAGCGATTTTGTAACATCCTGGAGGTGGAAGGAAGCCATCAAGGAAAGAATAGAAGATTCTCGGGAGCACCCTCCGTTAAGTTGCAGCAGGCCGTGCCGTTGCCTGGACAGCGCGCGTCTGCTCTGTGAGCTTCGTTCCCCGGCCACCAGCCACCACGACGGGAGGAATCTGGCGCGTCGGGTGTGTCCCCGGGGTGGGCTCGGCTACCCCTGCGGGCCCGGGAAAGCCCGTCGGCTGGAAGCCAGAGAGCCCCTTTGGAAACATGTGATGTCCCTTTTTGGGACCGGTGCTCATGTTTCAAGGCCCTTCCCGGGTCTGAGCCCCCGGGGCCGAGGGGCCACCACGAAGCGTGCATTTCCACGTGTGGGGCGGCTGTCGCCACAAGGAGCGCGCGACCTTTTTCCGTGGGTCCCTGGCCTCGGCCCGCGGCCACCTGCACGCTCTCTCCTTTCTCCTGACTGCCTTTGTCTCCTCCCTCTCTCATCGGGAGCTTGGTTTTTACCCGTTTTGTGACCTGTGGCCAGAACAGTCTGCCCTTTCTTTCTTTTGTGATTTTCCTTTTTTTTTTTTTTTTCCTTTTCAAGGGGTCATCTAAAATATTTTGGGGGGTGGGGAGGCACGGGGACTGGTGGTTTCAGATTCACAAAGAATCACTCTCGCCCGTGGGGGGGGGGGGGCTCTGATTTCCAGACCCTTCGCGCCTGTGACCACCTCCCAGCCTGGAAGCGAGGGGGGTCAGGGGGTCACCGCGGCTGGGGAAGGGGTGCCGCTGGCCCCTCGGCCGATGAGATGCAAGGTGACAGCTGTTCCCCGGACCACCCCGCGCGGCACGTCCGCCCGCATTAATGTCAGCATCGCAACGGCGACGCCTCCGGGCCCCTCCGGGAGGCGCCTCTGACACGTTCGGGAGCCGAATTCGGGCGAACGCGCCACCCGTCCCCACTCCTGCGCGGCCTCCGGTCGCGTGGGCCCCGGCTTTCACCTGCTGAGGCCCTTATGACATCAGTTCCACCGTTTGGCAGACGTGGCCTAAGTTTCCCAAAAGCACTCGTTTCGGTTGCTTTCCAAAACTGATTTTACTTTTGGAATTGAAGGGAGGGGGGGGGAGCGGGAATGTTCCATAAGGGCAGGATTTCGCAGCCTGAGGGGGGTCCTCGCAGAGTCGGCTGAGTGTGTTCGTGTCATTGAGCCAAAGAGATGATGGAGACAGAGACAGACAGAGGCAGAGATAGGAGAGAGAAGGACAGACTCAGGGAGAGACACACAGAGAAACAGAGACAGAGAGACAGAAATGGAGAGAGAGACAGCGAGAGAGACGGAGGCAGAGATAGAGAGACAGAAATGGAGAGAGAGACAGTGAGAGAGAGAGAGGGAGAGAGACAGAGATAGAGAGACAGAAATGGAGAGAGAGACAGCAAGAGATACCGAGAAAGGAAACACAGATGGAGAGAGACAGAAATGGAGAGAGAGAGAGACGGCGAGAGAAACAGAGACAGAGATAGAGACACAGAAATGGAGAGAGACAGCGAGAGAGACAGAGATAGAGATGGAGAGAGACACAGCAAGAGAGACAGAGACAGAGATAGAGACACACAAATGGAGAGACAGCAAGAGAGACAGAGACAGAGATGGAGAGACAGAAATGGAGAGAGAGACAGCGAGAGAGACAGACAGAGATAGAGAGACAGAAATGGAGAGAGAGAGACAGCAAGAGAGACAGAGACAGAGATAGAGACACAGAAATGGAGAGAGAGACAGCGAGAGAGACAGAGACAGAGATAGACAGAAATGGAGAGAGAGGGAGACAGAGAGATAGAGATGGAGAGAGAGAGAGGGAGAGAGACAGAGATAGAGAGACAGAAATGGAGACAGAGAGAGACAGCGAGAGAGACGGAGACAGAGATAGAGAGACAGAAATGGAGAGAAAGACAGTGAGAGAGACAGAGATAGGAAAGAGAGATGGAGAGAGACAGATAGAGAGACAGAGATGGAGAGAGAGACAGGGACAGAAAGAGAGACACGTGACTGAGAGATGCTACAGAGCGGAAGAGGGACAGCCGGGCTTCATACTCCAGTTTATGGCTCATATCTGTAAAGGGAATCCGAAGGCACAATTTTTCAGCTTACTTCGTAGAGAAATCCTTTGTAGAGGTGAGCTGCTTGCATATTTTCGGAGAAACGAGCACTAGGTCCCCGGGCGGCCGCAGTGTCCCCGGCACCTGCCTCGGGAAGGACGTGTGGGCGTGGCCGAGGGCTCTGCCCAGACCAAGCGGGCAGTGGGAGTGGCTACGGGGTCCGGCTCTGTGAGCCGAGCGAGGCAGCAGAGCGAGAATTCTGAGCAGAAGAGCAAATACACATTTATTCTGCCTTTCAGCACCAGAGGACTTAGGAGACTGTGTGTACCTCCTTTCGAGGCTCTTCTCGAGGTCGGGTCCCGTGTCATCCCGTGAGCACTATTCTTCCACCCGAGAGCACTCTGCTGGCCCGCCGGCCCCGGGAGAACCCGGGGGACCGGACTGACGGAGTTTTGGCCCTTTCGTGGGGGAATTTAAATATTCAGCTGGAAGTCACATTAGAAGATGCTCTCAGAAATTTCTCCAGAGCTCTTACTTGCATTCAGTGATTTATGCATCCCCGAGGTTTGGATACTTGTCCTGAATAAGCCGCTTTAAAAGCAAGAATGATTTGGGGCCCCTGGCTGGCTTAGTAGCTTCGGCATCCGACTTCCGCTCAGGTGGTGATCTCGTGGTTTGTGAGTTCGAGCCCCGCGTCGGGCTCTGCACTGACTGCTCAGAGCCTGGAGCCCGCTTCGGATTCTGTGTCCCCCTCTCTCTCTGCCCCCACCCCACCCCCGCTCACTCTCTGTCTCTGTCTTTCTCAAAAATAAATAAACATTAAAACATTTTTTAAAGTAAGAATGATTAAAGAATGATCCCCCCCCCCCCCCCAACAACAACAGATTTGTTGTCTTGTGCATTGGTTTCGATACAATGGGCTCACTTGATTAGAATGCCACATGCTTCACATAATTGTCCTGAAACCGATCAGGCCCCAGGGAGACCCTCAGTGACCGAGGAGGTTACGCAAATGTCCCCGGGGGAGAAAATGAAGATCGCTTCAAAGGTTTTGGTCTTGTGAATAATAACAATAAGAAAGAAGCCCCCACAGGGTCGTAGGGGGACAGGTTCAGGCCTTCTGTCTTTACATCCTCGTCCACGACTTCCTACCTCGGTGAATCTGAAAACATTATCTGAAAACGTTGTGGTCGAATTCTGATGTTTCTTTTTCCTTCTCTCCTGGCATGTTTCAAGAAACCAAAGGAAGAGAGGGTCTGGCCAGGTTTGGCCACTTTCAATGTGGAACTGAGGACAAAAAGAGTTCCACCCATTTCCAGAGGATTTTTTTCTCCTAATCTAACCACCTTGCTTTTTGCTCCCAAACATGCCAAATACGAATGCTTCGGGGGGCATTTTTTCCACCAAGCTTGTCAAATAAGCTCTAACACAAAAGACGTTGTTCTTATTGCTAACTACACGTGAAAGTCAAATGAGATAAACCTCACTTTTACTTCCCCAGAGAGCACCAAACTGCAGAAATATTTACTGACTTTAACATCAGCCTGTTTGTAAAACGCTGTTGGTTTCGGTCTATCGACGTTGGCCAGATTTCTGGGTTTTCCTCCGGCTTGCTGATTCATCTGAGGGTGTCTCTTAAGCTCTGCACGATTTCCTCATTTTGTGAAAATAAAATGACATTATTACTTATGAGCGGAGTTATGGCGAAAGCAAATAAAATAGAAATATCGTCTTTTAATTCCTTCTTTGAAGTCGTTGGGACAAACTTCATCGTGTAAAGAACCGTAATATGTGTTCTATGTCCACCTCATTCTTTCCTACAAGTTTGCCCATGTGAATGGCCCAGCTGAATGCATCTGCAAATGTGTGATGTAGAACAGGACATTGTGGACTCGAAGGGTACAGCGTGACGGCGGCATTTAAGGAAACGTATTTCTTGGGGGTGCCTGGGTGGCTCAGTCGGTTAAATGTCTGACCCTCGAATTCAGCTCCGGTCATGATCTCACAGTTCGTGAGATCGAGCCCCCCGTCAGCACAGAGCCTGCTTGAGATTCTATCTTTCTCTCTCCCTCTGTCCCTCCCCTGCTCTCTGTCTCTCAAAATAAATACACATTTTTTACAAAAAGGAAACGTGTTTCTTGGTTCTAGAATGACTCGAAACAAGTGATGGGAGCCCTTTTCCTACACCTTGCTGACATCTCCCCATCAGATCTTACTGAACAGGAGCCCCGTTCTCTGTGCACGTACAGCCTCTGTATCTAAAACATGCCTCTGTCCTTGTAACCAAACTTAATTGAATTTTGTACGTAAACACTATATGTAATGTACTTAACTGTCACCAACTGCAATGCAGCTGCGAACTGGCTCTCATTAGCAATCATCGACGCTAAGTGCATCTATAATTGATTCCTGGTCTTGCCCCCATGACACTTTTTTAAGCAGGAAACCTGATGTCATGGTGATACGCTTTTCCTCCTCCTCGATTCTCATTTATTTGGCGAATAGCTTTTGATATTAACTGAACCCATTGTTAGGAAAACAGCTCAGCCCGTTTTCACTGGATGCGCTGCCTTTCGTGTTGCCTTTAATCTGGGGAAGCGGATTGGTCAGTTCCTTGGAAAGCTGTGGAAGAAACGGTGGTTGTCGCAAATGAGACAAGCGTTCAATTCAACGGACATTGATTGGGACCAGCCACTCCCCGCCAGACAGTGTGCCGGGTTTAGAACATACAGACATTAACTGGTCTCTGCTCTGCTTTTGGATCTGAGAAAAAACACAGACATCTGATTCTCCCACCCTATTCCGTGCCAGACCCGCCCCATCCTTCTCTGTTGATTTCTACGTATAATCAATTATACTAGAAATCTGGCCAACGTCGGTATGGGAAAAGACTGGATCGTTTAAATAAAATGGGATCGCCATTGAAGAAATGGCTGCCAATATAAAGCCTTTGAACTTCTTTGAGCCAGGGAAAGAGAAGCCACACTTCCCATGGCAGAGACTCACCCATGGGACTTTTTAACGGGCAAAGCGTATTGAAGCGTGGGTTAGAGGCTCCTGTTTTCTTCCCTGTTTATTTGGTTACCCAGCGAATTTTGTCTTAGATGCCACTGTGGGAATACAACTCGTATGGCCCGGAGTGGAATTAGGATCACGCCAGGACTATTCCCGGTGGGGTGTGGAGAGGATGGTAAGGGGAGATGAAGTGCACTTTGGACAGAGTTAGTCTTTGCACCCCAGAAAGAGACAACGGTGTGGAGTTTCTGTGTACTCAGAGCTTCAGCTACATTTGCCTGGCCCTGTGGGCCTTCATAAAGGTTCTTTGTCAGATCACTGCTACTCCAGTGGTCACTTAACAATAGGAGTCCCGGAGCTAAAATGACCAACGTGCCACATGGGGCAGGGTTCACTTGCAAAGAGCACCCGTCTACGCAGGGAAGGATTTATTACAGGGCGATCACTGACTCCCGGGATCATTGGTAAGACTGGAGAAATTGGAGACACTCTAGGTGGAGTTTCCGGGAACTTCTCCCCAGAGTCGCAAGGCAGAATTGGGCCACCAGTCAGCTGTCTTTCTGTCACTGTTCCGGCCGCAGCTCTGGGAGTTCCCGGTCCCGGCCGTGTCACACGCGCCAACACAGAGCACTCCATACACCCTGCCTCTGTCCCCTCCACACCAGTTCAGAATTCAAATCCCAAGCAATTGTTTCTGTTTGGCCCAACGTAGGTCTCATTTGGGGCTCTGTATCGTCAGGGCTCTGGAGAGAAAGAGAACCAACAGGATGGGTTTACGTAGAGTAAGGGATTTCTTTTACGACCTCGGCTCGTGGGATCATGAAGACTGGCCAAGTCCCAAATCCACAGAATGGGTTGGCAGAGCGGGAGCCCCAGGAAGGGCCGATGACGCAGATGGGGTCCAGGGGCCATCTGCCGTCAGAATTCCCTTTGGCTCAGAGAAGGGTCAGTCTTTTTTTGTATTCAGGTCTTCAGCTAACGGGATGAGGCGACCCACATCGTGGAGGGCAATCCCCTTCCCTCACAGTCCGCGGACTCAAATGTCAATCTCATCCACAAACACCCTCACAGGCACATCGAGAGTAACGTTTGACCGCATACCTGCGCACCACCATGGTGCACCCAAGTGGACACTTAGAACGGACCATCGCACGCCCATTAACAGATGTCTCCCCTCTCTACTCGCTGCAGTATGGAAGGCGCCCCGGAAGGAGGCTGGAGCGGAGATGTGTGAGCCAGCGGGCAGAAGCTGCTAGATCATCCTTGTGCGGGTAGAATAACTCTTTCTGGTTTACGCACGGAGTCTGGAAAATCCGAGATGTAAGTGTCTGTCGCTGCCCTTGGTTTTAACGGAAGGCGAACAATTCTATTTCAAGTTCGGTCCTAGATGTGGGGACAAAAGTAGCCCCATGAGAAGCGTGGCTGTTAAGCTACCAAAACAAAAGCAAGGCTGTGCACCAGCAAAGAAAAACTTCCAGAAACGATTCTCCTAACCCAGTTCGCGGGTGTTCCCCAGGGCTCCCAAAACCAAGGATTTGAAGTTTCCACATTTCCCATAAATAATGTAGATGTCTCCTCATTTCTGTCCGTTTCCCCAAATTAACATAAAGTGAGTGACGTCCAAGGGTTTTAGCTTCTGTCAACCTTCCCGCCAAATGCCCTCTCTTTGGGAGATCACCTTGGGTCCTCGCGCTAGAATGTAGACCGTGAACGCTCAGAGCTTCTGTCCCGAGCATTGACTAGCGCTTCAGACTGAGTGCTTAATTAAAGTTCATGATGTAATACTCATCCACGTTTCTATTTTGAAATGTTTTCATATCTGTTGTATTCTTTGGTCTTCATGACAACCCCTGAGGGGTGTGTGTGTGTGTGTGTGTGTGTGTGTGTGTGTGTTTCAGATGAAAAAACTAGAAGTTCAGGTCCATTGCGAGCTCTTGGGAGCACGGTGGTCGGTCCCGGAGGCGGCAAAGCCCATATTCTCCTCACTGCCCCACCCTTACAGCCTTTATCCCACATTCCTTAATTCCAGCACTATCCATAAGACACCGACTCAGGTCATCTCAGCCTGGGTTCGTGATCTCCTATTTGAGCCTCTTCAAACTCATTGCAAAATCTGCCAACCTTCAATCCTTTTTTTTTTTTTAACGTTTGTTTATTTTTGAGAGACAGAGCATGAGCGAGGGAGGGACAGAGAGAGAGGGAGACACAGAATCGGAAGCAGGCTCCAGGCTCCGAGGTGTCAGCACAGCCCGACGCGGGGCTCGAACTCACAAACTGCGAGCTCCTGACCAGAGCTGAAGTTGGACGCTCAACCGACTGAGCCCCCCAGGCGCCCCTCCCAAGCTAATCCTAGTTCACTCCCACGGAAATGTCTCCTAGGTGTCTATTCAAGTGCGCTCCAATACACTGTTCCTGTTTTAATATTTCTCCCACGGTCCCACAAGGGGGCAACAACAGTTCCCTGAGTGGACGAAAATTCCAGCACAGTCTTCCTTGTGACAGTTTGTCAAGCATTCTTTATTCATCGCCAGACCAAAAACTCAAGGAAATTTACTAGAGCTTGCTTGGTAAACATTCTGTTTTAACTCACTAGTTTGAACTGTTTTCTTATCAGAAGCATGTCCATGCTCTATGGAAGGTTTATTTCCCTCGCCCGCCTCTTTCTTGTCTCTGCACCATGTTTCTTTGCACCGGTATTTCTTATAATTCGGTCCCTCTGATGTGTATGAGCTCCTCTCCTGCTCTCAGCGTGCCTCCTCAAAGGCCTCGTGGCCTCCTGGGTGCAGCAACCCTGAGAACTAAGGTTGTAATAATGTTAATTTAATGCTGTAAGCTCCTCAGAGAAAGGGACTGTGCCGTGGCCTTCTTTGTATTCCCCATAAGCGCTGTAAAATGGTGCCATCTTGTGCCTGTGTGATTGGGTAGTTGTCTTCTGCACGAAGCAGGCCCTTGAGCCCTTGTCGAATGTATAGAAGGAATGAATGAATGAATGATAGCTCTACAGGAAGGATGGAACAAGAGGACCAGGGACTCTCGAGGCCAGTGCCCATTTTCCACGAAACGATAAACGATTGTTCATCCTTGGAAGCCATGTGCGTCTCTTGAAGCCTTGACGTCTCTGTAGATAATAGTCACAAACCTCATTGCCTATCTCAAGACCTCAGTGAACTCTCTTAAAAATGCTGGAGAAGGGGCGCCTGGGTGGCGCAGTCGGTTAAGCGTCCGACTTCAGCCAGGTCACGATCTCGCGGTCCGGGAGTTCGAGCCCCGCGTCAGGCTCTGGGCTGATGGCTCGGAGCCTGGAGCCTGTTTCCGATTCTGTGTCTCCCTCTCTCTCTGCCCCTCCCCCGTTCATGCTCTGTCTCTCTCTGTCCCAAAAAAAATAAATAAACGTTGAAAAAAAAAATGCTGGAGCAGTGGTTTCCAGCCCGCAGTGTGTGTGAATCATCTCTGAAGCTTTCAAAAAAAATTCAGATGCCTGGGCCTCACTCCCGGAGATCCTGACCCAGTGAGTCTCTCCTGGGGTGACGTGTAAGCACGTTAAGGGTGTATCTGTGCACCACACGATAAAAATCACCGTCCTAAAGGAGAAGAACAAGGGGTCCAAGCGATTGAAATCTGTAATACCTTGAAAGTAGTTCAATTTTGGTTCTTCCTTGTGGTAAGCTTTCTGCTGAGAAAGAGGAGTCTATTTTTTATTTTATTCCCTATGCGGAGAGTACGTTTACTACACTTACCCTCAGCCAATATTTCCAGTCCCATTCCCTGACTGAGGCTTGGCTAATTTGTAATTGCTTCCCCTGAAATAAGCTGAAACCATGTCCTCTTTGGATATTAAAGCGGACTTCTAGAAAGTTACGGAAGACTGAAGGACATTCCGGTGGATCCTCCCTAATTCAGAGCAACGCTCGCTAACACCCATTGAATGCCTCCTATGTACCAGGGCTTGTGCTTCTCACGTGGCATTTTCTCACGTAAGCCACATAACGGTCCAGTTTGGTACAGTTTCTAATCTACACCTTAAAGATGAAAAAAGGCAGCGGTCCCCAAGGCTAAGTGACTAGACCAGAGCTAAGGCATCAGGGCTCGGAACACGTTCAACCTCCAGGTTCTCAACCATTAGGACCATTCTAGTTTGTACTGAAAATTGCCTTTCAAAAGCGTGCATTTAAGCTTCCTTTAGCTGTCTTTAGAATTTGTTGCCCCTTTTTGTTGTTGTTAAGTCAAGAAGGTGGAATGGCAAAAGGAAGGAATGAAGGAAGAGAGGGAGGGAGGAGAGAATTGGGGAAGGGGAAGGAGATGATCTTTTATCGTGTTCTAGGGAGCAGATAACTAGAAACTCCGTAGACCCAGCAGTGAATTGCAAGCTGAAGACCTTTCCAGATGGAAGGGACTCTGTTATTTTAGGTGGGGACTGAATACGAACTAATTTACAGTTTCCCCACACAGACCTTATCAGTTCGGAATGCCTCCTCTATGCTTGCCAAAGACCCCGGTTTTGCCCTGAGATTTTACGACTGCCTTACCTAAACGAAAAAAGATCACGAATGTTTACAACCAGTCATGGCATCGACGCATCAGAACGATGCAAAAGGCACCCCGAGACCTGAAATTGGAATCTTTTTTTGCTTTTGTTTTTCGGTAAATATAGGTGTGTCTTCCTCCAAAGCCACGTGTAAGACATGGCAACCAGCTTGCTCGAGAGGTTACAAGAGTCACCTCTTGGAAGCCAGCTGACGTGGATGAACCTAGAGGGCATGATGCTAAGTGAAATAAGCCAGCCAGCCAGCCAGACGGGCACAAATATCACATGATCTCATTTATATGTGAAATCTACAAATATGTGGAACTCATTAGAATGGTGGTAACCAGAGGAGGAGGGGTGGGGAGAAAGAGGAGATATTAATCAAAAGGCGCAAACTTTCGGTTACCTGCTGAATAAGATCTGGAGGACGAAGACACAGCACGGTGACCATAGTTAATTGTGTATCGTGTATGTGAAGTCCGCTAAGAGAGTCGATTCCGAGGCTTTCTTATCCCACACGCATAATTAGTCACCTACACGAGGAGATACAGATGTTAGCTGGAGGGTGGTGACCATTTGACGAGGTATACATATGTCAGAACATCGCGTTGTACACCTTAAATAGATACGTTTTTTTGTCAAAAGGAAATTAAAAAATTGAATTGCAAAGAAGACTTATGTAGATAAGGTTCTAACCCTGCCACTTACCTCTCTGAGCCACAGGGACAGGAAGAAAAGTTGAAATAAAGGGAAGTGGACCACTCATGCTAATGCAGCCTCAGTGGGAAACATAGCCTGAAAAACAAGTTGATTGGCATCATCGAAACTGAAAAGACAACGTGTATTCAACCAAAATGTCACTTTACCCTTACTGCCTTCTCAGATGATTTCCTGCTGGAGTTCTGGTACCAAGTAAAGGGTGGATGTGGGGTCTGTTCTATTTATCGAATACCTGTAACAGACCATCCCAAAAGTTAGAGACTTAGAACAATAATAATATCTATGTTGTTCCTGGTAGCTTGTCTCTGCTCTGCTCTCTGTCCTCTGGGGCAGCTCAAAGACTGGAGCTGGAATCTTCTGAAAGTTCATTCACGCACATGTCTGCTGATTCTCACTGGCAATGGGCTAGAACCTGGGCTGGGCTTTTCTGTTGGAACATCTACATGTGGCTTCCTCACAACATGGCCGCCAAGTTCCAGTGGTGAGTCACGACATGGCAGCCGGGTTCCAACGAAGTCACCACATGGCGGCCGAGTTCCAATTGTGAGTGCCCTGAGAGAGCCAGACAGAAGCCACATCACTGCTTAGGACCTAGCCTCAGAAGTCACGCAGCATCATGTCCTCTGCCCTCTATTCATTGAGGCAGCGGCAAAGGGAGTCCCACCCAAATTCAAGGGAAGCGGAAGACTGTATATCTTGACGGGGGCAGTGGCAACACTCTGGAATAGCATGTGGGACTAGAAGTATCACTGTGTCCATTTTCGGAACTTAAAATCTGCCTCAGAGTCCATTGTGTGGAAGTGCCCAGAGAGCCCCATGGAGGCAGAACCTCCTCTGAAGGTAGATTGCCTCGTCATCGGGATACGGTGTCCCGCTGCCCTCCTCTGCTAACCTTCTGTCTGTTCCAGGAAGGGCTGTCTTCTCAGAGCAGGTGCTGAGCATTTCTCTCTCCTCTTCACTCATGCTGTCCTACCATCTTACAAGGCTCGGCCATACCAACGCCCATGCCCTCCCCGGCTTCTCTCGTTCCCAATATCCTCTCCATCCTCTGAACTTTCACTCTATACCACTGACCCAGCGCTACATACAATTCCTTCTATTATATTCTTTCTTTCTCGAGTTCGTGTCCGCCTCTTAACTAATAGTAACCCCTTGGCATCTCTTACACTGCCCTCCACAGAGTGGGCGCTCCATACATGGCCTGTGATTACATTACCCATTCATGGCATCACTGTAAAGTTAGGTCTCCATGGGTTACATAGCCACACGGAAGGAAACTGCAACCCCGTGACCTATTTAAAAATGTGACATCTCACTCGACTGCCGGTTTGCCCTTCAAAGACAAGAAAATAAATGTCAGATTTGTCTTCCTGTTTTTCCGATCCTCATGCAGTCATGGCTCTGTACCTCCGGGGATGGGAAGAATTGGATCGTTTCATGACTGCTGAGATTTAAACATAAAAAGCACCAAGGCCTGTTGTGGGGGTGGTAGGCAAGACTCCCGGACCAAATTAATACTGGTTAGTTCGGGAAGTAGGTGACAGTGAGCGGTGGCATTGACCTGTTTAGAAGAAATTCGAAAGCCTTTCCAACCAACCACCCCCCCTGCCTCGGCTCTACCTAGCAATGCTTGTGCTTTTGCGGAGGCCACGTCCATTGACTTATTGAGGCTCTGTTTTCCTGATTGAGTGAATGTTGTATCGCTTTCCTAACCTGAAAAGCCCAGTGGGGAGAGAAATTGTGTTCGGTTTCCTCTGATCTCTTTGCCTAACAACCCTGCTCTCAGCGGCCTTCCTAAATGTTCCTGGCAGAGCGGAGGGGCAGACCCTCCCTCCCACGCCGAGGACTTGAAGAATGTGCCCTGATTAGAAGGGAGAAACAGACCCTGAGATGTGCCCCTAGAGGTGGGCACCCTGGGTGAGAGAGAAGGAAGAAGACTGATTTCCTGAGATGAATTATAGCCGTGAATGGGTTGGGGGGGGGGGGTGGTCATGTCACGTATGCAAGAGTGGAGAATCCAGAATTTAGTTCTTTTTGATTTAGAATGTAATGTGCTGTTTTCGGGGTCCAGCTTTGCCTTTCAAATAGTGTTCCGTCTGTTTACTATTACAGTTTCTCTGTCACAAGGCAGTGAAAGTCTCCTGGAAGAATGTCGGCTTCAGGAGAGATGCAACCTTACACCCCGTATCCAAAAGATAATAGATCTTTTTTTCTTTCTCAGTTGACAGGTAATGGCTATGGTTGAGAAAAGGCGAGAGAAGTTTTAGTTTAGCAAGGTGAGCGTCCTTGTCAATTCCGCCGGATTTTTTAGGCAGAGGTTGAAGTTCAAGGAGAAGCCTCACTTTATTTCATTTTTGTTGGCACTTTTGAGGTGAGGCTCCTGGAGGACGGAGGAGGTCTGTTAGGAGAAGACCCCAGGGCATGTCAGACAACACCTTGCAACACAGAGGGCGTGGGGATGCCTGGGGGTAAGAACTCAAAAGCATCACGTGCGAAGAAGAACAGGGTGAAAGTAGGACACGGTGTGAATCCTCCTCCCGTAAAAACAAAACTGTAGATTTTATTCAGATGAAGGCTGAACCCCCCCAAACCAGAGCTGTCTCTCTTCTCCTTGTTCGGGGTGACTGTGCCTCTAGGTCTGGCCCTTGAGATCCGCAGCCCTTTGCTGTCCTGCTGGCCCCGGAGACCAGGGGGAGGGGGAGGGGGCTGTGACGCTGTTGCCCGGCGACCCGCAGTGTTTCCACAACACGGCCCTCCCTCCCTCCCTCCGGGCAAGCCGCCTTGGACGTCTGCCTGCCTGACGCTAGTCATGGAAAGGGATCCAGGACCCTTTGGGAGTGGCATTCTGGTTTTTGTGTGCAAAAGTTTAACTCTGGCTAGAACCAGGGAGGGGCGTGAGCATGGGCTCGAGATCTAAGGGGGACGGTCCCCGAGGAAGACGTGAAGTTGCTCGGGGAGGGGGGGAGGGTATGGCATGCACTCCTTTCTGGCGGGGTGTGCGGAAAGGGTGAGCGGCGGGGGGTCTGTGTCCCCGAGACAGAGGCGGCTGCAGGGGGAGGAAGGAGAGAGAGAGACAGAGACAGAGAGAGACGAAGGCGGGGAGGAGGCAGAGACCAGGGCACAGGCTGTGGCTGACTTTTGGGGCTTGGAGCTGTCAGCCTTTCTACACGACGGGGTGTGCCGGCGGCCTCGTCCCCAAGGCCACCCATCTCATGATCTGACGCCTCCCGCCGTCGCCTCACTCCGTCACCCAGAATGACAGAGTGTCCGAATTTTTTCCCCGAGCCTTCCCAGCTGGTGAAGGATGAAATCATCACATACTTCCTTTTCTTCCCTATGAAACAGCAAGTTCCCTGTGGACAGACACGCCTCTTGCCCATGCTTGTAACCCTTAACTAACATGTCCTGTGTGTACGTAATAAGGGGCATTGCAAACAGTTGCTTAAACAGCGTACATCAGACGTTGTAACGTTCTCAGGAGACAACATCTACCGGAAAGGTACTGGACACGACGCCACGGTGCAAATTTCGGAGCCCCTTAATCGCCCAGGAAAGTCCGGTGGCCGTGCAGATGATTACCCCCACCCCCCGCCACCTCTGCAAGGTCCCACTCTTCCCATAGAATGCGTAAGACAATAATTTTTGTAAATCTGTAAGCAATAGTTGCCTCTTTTCTTTTTTTAGAGCCGTCTTTTGACGCGTGTTTGCGTGGGGTCCTCCGTTCGCTACAGTCTGGTGAACACATTTTCACTGAAGAAACGCCGTCTTGATTCGCATACAACTAGCAGCCTTAGAAACGTGGGTGTGTGTGCGTGTGTGTGTGTGTGTGTGTGTGAGAAAGCATATAACGCGGGGTCCACTCTCAACAGACTGTTTGAAGAGTCGAATGAAGTTCTGTGAACGATAGACGCAACGTTGCCCAGCAGAGCTCTGGAACTTACCTGCCGGCACTGAAACGTTATACCCTTTCAGCAGCGGCACCCCATCTCCCCTCCCCCAGTCCCCGCAACCCCCCCATTCTGCTCTCTGCTTTCCTGAGTGTGACAATTTTAGATTCCCCGTGTAAGTGGACTCATGCCGAATTGGTCGTTCTAGGACTGGCTGATTTTACTTAGTGTAAAATGTGTGAAGTTTCATCCATGTTGTTGGACGTTACAGGATTCTTTTCCTTTTTTTTTTTATTTCTTTTTTTATTCTTTCTTATTTTTGAGAGGGAGACACAGAATCCGAGGCGGGATCCAGGCTCTGAGCCGTCCGTACCGAGCCCGATGCGGGGCTCGAACCCACGGACCGTGAGATGGTGACCCGCGCCGAAGTCACGAGTCAGACGCTTAACCGACGGCCTCCCAGGAGCCCCGGTAGTTCTGTTTTTAATTTGCCGAGGAACCTCAGTACCGTTTTCCACGGAGCCCGCCCCATTTTGTGTTCTCACTCCCAGTGACTGTATTTGCCTTTCGTGTTAGTGGATCGGGTTAGTGGTTTGATTCTGGCCGTTTACTCGCTCTGATGAAATGCCCTGTATCGAGTGCCCAACATCCGGCAGGCGTTCAGTAAGGCTGGTGCCTGCCTTTCCCTTCGCTGCTGCTAGGGACCTGGCAGCACCCACGGGCAGAGATTAGAGCCTGGAGCCTCGTGCTGGCTCGGACCCACCGCCTTGCGTGGGTGGCCATCGGGGAATCGTGTTAGCGTCTGCCATCTGCGAAGAGGCAGCGACGGCTGTTCCGGCATCCGAATAAGATGCTATATTTAAAGCCCTTGCTGATTTCAGAAGAGAAGATAGCTCAAGACCCCAGGTCATTTCTCCACTGTTTTCAACACACGTCAGGTGTGTCTGCTACAGAGACACTCACAGCAAATCACCAGGGAAACACTTGAGGCAACGAAGACACGAAGCCTGAACCATCGGTGTCGCGATGTGTCAGTGTTTGGCCGTCTGCTCCCTCGGGCACACGCCCAGCTTTTGACCCTGAGTCGTGCGTCCCTTGTGGCAGCCTTCAGAGGGCTTTGTTTCGTGGCCAACTTTCAAGAAGTTGAACAAGAAAGCTTTGCACCCCGCCCTCATTCTTCACCGTCCCTGGGCACGCAGCAGCTCGGCTGGGGGAAACACCTTCCTAGCAGCGGATTTCAACTTGGGTCTTTCCCGGTCTGAGAAAGTTCAAATTCTGCCCTCCTGGTCTCCAGGGGGAGACAGAAGTATGAGGCAGAGTGGGTGGGGAAGGGACAGGTCAGGACATCCACGACTCGATGTGTGGTCTGAGGACAGCCGCCGGGGCCTCCCCTGGGAGCTTGTTGGGAACGGAGACTCCCAGGTCCAATCTCTTCCCACTCAAAATCAGAGCCCACCGTTTCGCAAGGTCTCCGGGCGATCCAAGAGCAACTTTCATGCTTGGGGAGACTGGCTTGGAGGAAAGCCCGAGCAGTGGTGTTCGGAGCTGCGAACGAGAATGCGTCCTTGACCGAGACAGAAAGAGTTACTGTCAGCACCGAGGAAGACAGAAAGTTCCAGAAGGATACAGAAAGCAGGGGGGTAGCTCTAAAGCAGACAGTCTATTGTAGCTGCAGATTTCAGGCAGATTAACGGTCTGAGTAGGCGTGGGGAGGGGAGGCGGGGTGGGCCAGGAAGGCAGTGGTGGGCGGGAGAAAGAGGAAGAAAGAGAAAGCTATTTTCTTACGAGTTTTAAAGTGATACACAGCCAGGATAAAAAGTTTGAACACCACGTAAGAGCACAAAGTAAAAATGGACATTGGAAACGCCTCCCTGGTCACAGACTCTGGAACCAAACTGCTGGGGCTTGAATCCTGACCCTAGCGCCGGCCTGCCGTGCGATCTCGGGCAAATTACTAGCTTCTCTGTGCCTCAGTTTCCCCTGCTGTAAACTGGGGACAAGGGCAGAGATGTTGGTATGTGTGTAAAAATGCCTTCAAACCACACCTGCACACACGTTTTATGCATTGGCTATTAGGATTCTCACACTTCGATGATATTTCACATTTAAAACTTTGATCCCTTCGGTATTTCAGCATAAGGAGTAAGGAACTAAGGAATTCATTCTTCTTCCCAGCGGTTAGCTAGTTATCCAAACATCGTTTATGGAGCAATGTCTTTTTGCACATGTCTTATGGGCTGAATTGTGTCCCCACAACAGAGAAGTTGATGTCCTAACCCCCAGTCTCTAGGAATGGGAGCTTATTTTGGAGAGAGGGTCACTGGGGGTGCAATTAGTCAAAGTTTTTTTATTTATTTGTGGCGGGGAGAGGCAGAGAGAGAGAGAGAGCGGATCCCAAGCAGGCTCCATGCTGTCAGCACAAAGCCCGATATGGGGCTCGAACTTACAACCGTGAGGTCATGACCTGAGCTTAGACCAAGAGGCAGATGCTTAACTGACTGAGCCCCCCAGGCGCCCCGAAGTTGTAATTAGTTGAGATGAAGTCATGCGGGGGCAGGGTGAACCCCTTAATCCATATGACCGGTGTCCTTATGAGGGTGGGAAAGACGGGGACACGGGGGTAATGGGCGGCAGTGGACAGAAGCGGAGACCGGAGTGATGGGGCCACAGGCCCAGGAACACTCGGGGCGGCCAGAACCTGGACGGTTCAAGAAAGGACCCTCCCTCGGGGGTTTCAGAAGGAGCAGAGCTCTGCCAGCCTTGTTCGGAGGCAAGCACCTCTGGGTTAGTGATACGTTTTAATGACCTGTAGATCCAGTTTAGAAGAAAGACATCGTCAACCCTCCCATTTTGTTTTCCAATTTAGAATTTTGGAGACAAGATTTGATATCTTGATACCGAAAGGGCCAAATCAGTAACGAGTATGGACCGTTGCAAAAAGTCTCCTACTTTTCTGAGAGGCTGAGCCACCCCCCGTCAGCCCGGCCGCCCGCTCCAGGGCTCCTGACACGGATTCTCTCCACCGTGACCTCACAAACAGGGAACTGAGCACCCCCACTGCCGTGCCCCCTCCTATGCTTTGAGGGAGGTTTCTAAAACCTAGTGGGATGCTATTGAGGATTAATAAGCCCTACCGACGGATGGCACTGAAAACTATTCTTGCAAAATACGTCTTCGTTCCTCGGCTTAGGACAATGTTAATTGTGTTAAGGACTCTGGGTAGAGCTGGAGAAAGGAAACGCCAATGCCAGGTTCTATTTCACTTGAGGAAAGAAAATCAGATTAAAATAATGAATGACACTCCAAGAACTCCGAGCTTTCCTGGGGGAGCTAATGAGTGTCCGCGGTCTTAGCATGAGACCCCCTCGGTGGCATAAATAGGGATGCGTTTCACAGCAGCCCAGCGTCAGGAAATATGCTTTTAATTATCACTTAAGATGTAACCTGTCAGAGGGATTAGGATCACTTGTATTTAATGAGAATTGATTTTCGGATTGCATTACCCAGAAAGCTGAGGATAATGGAACCCCCCGGTGCCTTCCTGAGACCTTAGTCGCCACATGTTTCCGTGCCCGTGCTGTCCCGCCTCGGCAGGCACCAGACACAGGATCTGCCCGCGTGCGGCCCCGGGCGGAGGCCGACTCATTAGCCCTGGACTGATTTCTGATGAAGGAGACTCCGCAGAGCTGAACCCGGCTCACGAGTTTCCCTGCAAAGTGGGGGAGCCCAGGGAAGATTAATTACGGGGTGAACTGTTCCCTGCGACCACAGACTGGCCCCGTCCCCGCAGGGCTATTGTGCAGAAACCAGGACTGATGGGAGAAGCGTCTAGGCAAGCAGTGCCCACCTCTGACTCCACCTGTCCCCCGTTTCCTTTCTGAACCGGCCACGCCAGGTCCTGGGGAGGCAGGCCAGGCGCGCACAGGCAGAAACGCAGCGAGGAGGGAACGATGTTTCGTTATTCAAATGTTCCCCCCCCCCCCCGTTGAACTCATTCCCCTACCACAACCCCCTTCCCGTTTTTCTTGCCATCCCCTTGTGGTCCCGCCACGATGACTGACCTAATAGCTTCTCTTAAGCTGACTTGGTAAACATCTGTTTACCTTGCAGGGAAAACCTGGAACATCTGTGAACAGATTCGGCTCCCTGCTTTGGAAAGAAAACTTCTTTGGTTGCATTTTTTTTTTTAATCGAACTATATTTGACATATAACACTGGGTAAATTGAAGGTGTGCAGCCTGTTGGTTTGAGACATTTCTACGTGGCAATATGATTGCTGGCATAGCGTCAGCGATCACATAATTACCGTCTCTTTTTTCGTGGTGGGAGTAATTAAAGTTTACAGTTGTAGGTGGATATTGTTGCCTGCTGATGGTCTGGCCTGTGATTCCTTTGTTCAAATGGATATCCGAGAGGTGTTAAAGGCGTAGTAACATTATCCAGGACCTTTGCTTTTTCTTTGACGGAATCAGAAGGGTTGAAAGAGAGTTGGCCGGGGAGGAACTTTTTTTTTCAGTGTGAGATCCCATGTTGATTTTTATGTCTGCAAAAAACCTAAAAGAATGGTGATGTGTGTCCCTATATTTCGGGAAGTGATATGATCCAGGCATAATTGTGTGGGGACCGTGCTGGCAGATTACGTCGAGGGAGGTCAGGAGAAGGTGGCGGAAAGAGCCAGGAGGCCCCGACGATCAAAGTGCTGCTTCTCTCGTTGCAGAAGAAACGGAGCTCTGAAAAGGAAAATGGTCAGACCTGAAATCAGCCTCACCTCCGTCTCTTGGTCCCTTCATGTCCCTTTTCCTGCTCGGTGTGTATTAATTTTCTCCCATGTATCAACACCGTGAGACATGCTGGAGCCATGGAGATAAAGGGATCGCTGTCCTCGAGGGATTGTGTAGTTGGACGGAGACAGAGGGGTATGTGGAGAGCTGGGTGGGGGCGGGGTGTCTTCTGGAAGTCACGCGACTCAGACTCTAGGAGACAGAGAGCAGCAAAGGCAGAAAGTGGTTACTGGGGTACCACCCTGATGGGGTATTCTTTTGTTTTTATTTTTTTTTTTGTTTTTTTAAGATGAAATTTATTGTCAGATTGGTTTCCGTACGACACCCAGTCCTCATCCCAACAGGTGCCTTCCTCGGTGCCCGTCACCCACTTTCCCCTCCCTCCCACCCCCTCTGATGGGAAGTGGAAAGTAATCGCAACCAAATCGACACATTTTGGAAAATAGTACACAGCATCCTAGCTGCTTAGGGCCCCTGACTTTCTGGGCCAAGGGCACTTGTTCCCTAGTTCCTGGTTTTGTCGACGTAGAAGGGGAATACCGGCGCTCAACACCAGGTGGCGCCAGTGATCAAAGTTCCAGAGCCCGGAAGTGGCGATGTCTCCATGAAAAGTTGACCGCCCAAGTCCAGGAACGGTTTTGCTGAATGGCCTGATGTGATCCCCTTGGGCGTCCCCAGGGTGGGTGTTGGTCAGTGGCTCCCACTGGGCTCATTCTGTCCCCCAAGGTGACCTTTCCAAGCCAAGGAGTGGACTGGGCCGTGTCTCCTGAACTTGCCGACCATGGTGTGTGTGAAGGTGGCCACCAGGCTTGTTCTGCTCATTCTAGGCTGGACCACAGTAAGAATTTGGGTGACGTCTCTGGCCGTCCCGTGGGCCGACGGTCAAGAGAGTGGTGAGGTTTGTAACCAGACGGAGGATTGGATCTGGCCAATTCTTGGCTCCCCAGGCACTGATTACAGGGATTCGACCAGTCATTCGCACCTGAACCATTTCCTAATCCTCCAGGGGAACAGAAACCAGCCCGTTTTACTCATCTTGAAGCAGTTTTGGCGAAACACGTCAGGGCAGACAGTGACAATGCAACCTCGGTAGCGTTTCAAGGCTGGGAAATTTCATGGATTTCGAGACCTCTCTGTGCTTCCGTAACCATAATTGAGAATTGCCTCCACCTGATTTCAGTGCACTGGCCCCAAACATCCCTGCCTCATTTGCTGTCAAATTGTGAGCTATCTGCTTACTGTGCCGTTTCCATCACGTTGTCTGATGACAGGAAGGAGTGCGGGGGCGGGGGGGAGGGGTTAGCTCCCCAGTCAGAGGCTGTCGCGGTGTCGGTGACGATGACCTCAAAATGGACTCTACTGCCTTGTCCTATGGTGATGTCACCCTCCCCGCTAGCTCCGGAAGGTTCCATCGCACTACATCCCAGCCCCTCAGTGGAAGCTGGTCTTCATGACGCTCACTGTGCCTTTCTTCGTCACCGTAGGTGGGTCCGTCATCGTAAGTGGGTCCCCGTGTTTCTGAGAACAAAATGGAGGAGCGCAGCCAGGCACGCGGTCAGCACAGGAAGCTGGCGTCTGAGCCCCTCCGTTCGGGATGGGGTAGAGGCCGGCAGAGCCCCGTGTCTCCTTGGCAGGGGAATTTCTCTCGAGGATTGGCGTTTCCCTCAAGGAACCCGTAAGGCGATAAAGCCATCTGACCCTTAAGTGGAGGAAAGGACCCCTGAATGTGTTCAGAGAGTGCAGCACGAGGTCCACACCAGAGGTTTGCTTTGTTTGTTTTCGAAGGATTCTCCCGGGGGCACGGATCTCTCCTGGCTTCCTGCGAACAGCCCGGAACCTTTGGCCACTTGAATGCTGTCCTGGCGTTTCCTGTCCTTGAGATCCAGCCTCCAAAGGAAGCAGGCATGATGGCCAGTGGACACTAACATGATTGGCGGCTGTCACTGCCGCGGTTCGGTCAAAGGCCAGGAAACAGAAAATAGTCTGTCTTTATTTCAACCCCAAGGGCGTCACTTACAGGAAGTAGAATGACCCTTCAGCTACTTGGAGCCTTCAGATGTTTTTGGCGTCCTCCAGTCGCTGTGGTTCTCCACCATACACAACATCCTCGCCTTTCTCCCCGAGCAACTTCAGTCCTAACGATTGGGCCCACATTCTCTCCTTACATTTCCTTAGCCGCTAGAACCTTCTTGCACCGGAGTCACATCGGATGACCAGGACCAAGTGGTTGGAACAGTTGAAAGCGAGCTGGGTAGAGGGGAGCCAACTGGAGACACACGGACAAGAAATCATAAACGCGCTCTGCCCTCGTTTTTCCCTTCCTTCTCAGACCTTACGATAGACACATGCTTTACCCTCTTTCACAATTCACCGTCAGGATTTTACTCAACAGATCCTGTGTGTGTGTGTGTGTGTGTGTGTGTGTGTGTGTGTGTGTCTGCCCCTCCCCTGTTCACGGTCTGTCTCTCTCTGTCAAAAATAAATAAACATTAAAACTAAATAAAAAATAATTTCAAGAAAGGAAACAATAATCACATAAACCCTTGCCACCCGAAGCTAATCACTATTATTACTGGGGCACATGTCTTTCAGTTCTCTTTTCTTTTTTTTTTTTTTTAATTTTTTTTTCAACGTTTATTTATTTTTGGGACAGAGAGAGACAGAGCATGAACGGAGGAGGGGCAGAGAGAGAGGGAGACACAGAATCGGAAACAGGCTCCAGGCTCTGAGCCATCAGCCCAGAGCCCGACGCGGGGCTCGAACTCCCGGACCGCGAGATCGTGACCTGGCTGAAGTCGGATGCTTAACCGACTGCGCCACCCAGGCGCCCCTCAGTTCTCTTTTCAATGACTTGTCAATGGCTTTCTTTTCCGTGAACGTAGATGAACATTTTCCCATGTCATTTGGGCTTTGCATAACGAGACGCCCTTGCATGAATGTATCACGATCAACGTCACCAACCCTCTCTGGTTAAACACCTGAATCGTTTCTAGTTCGGTTCCATCATCGTCCGTGGATCTCCTGCCTACATCATGATGAAGTTTTACAGACCACCCCCCTTGACGCAGGTCCCCAAGTCGAGGAGTACCGCGGGTTTAAGGTCATGCTTACGGCCAGGTTGCCTTAGCCTGTTGACACCCATATTCCCTCCCGCCATCGGTGGACAAGGGCGCTGGATTTCCTGGGATGACTCCCAGGAAATTCTGTCTCATGGACATGAGTACAAGGCTTCACGTGGAACGCAGAGTGGGTGGAGAAGATTCACGGGGAGGCAGGAATACTTGCCCGTAAGAGAAGAACTAGATTCTCCAAAGTTACACCAAGTTTGGGGGTCCTGAGTCCCAGTCCTGCCCCAACCAGCCGCACGACAGGCTTGCACAACTTTCCTTCCCCGGGCCTCGGTGTCCTCTCTCGCCAAGTGGAGCGGTGACTGAGGCGGCAGGCAAGCGGCATTGAACATCTCTGACATTCCGCTTCCTGCTCCGGGCCCCCAGCGTGTGGCAGCCGCTGGGACTGCACTTGGGACTCCGTGTGAGAAGCGGGTCACGAGAAGAGAGCCCCGTTCTCGGCCAAGGCCCGTGTAGAGCGTTCCTCCCCTCGTAACCCACGGGGCCGGAGCTCAACCGCGATAACC
This sequence comes from Felis catus, assembly GCF_018350175.1. Classification (NCBI taxonomy): domain Eukaryota; kingdom Metazoa; phylum Chordata; class Mammalia; order Carnivora; family Felidae; genus Felis; species Felis catus. Next base: position 7,194,871 of record NC_058374.1, read on the forward strand.
AGCTTGGAGGGCTCTGAACACATTTACGGCCACCCCGGCAGTCTCCTTCCAAAGCCCGGGGGACCAAGTGGGTCCCGCGCTTGGGACCTGCCTAAGGTTTTCTGCCTTTGCTGGACGAGACGGGGACCCACGCCTCCTCCTTCCTCCCTGAGTGCTTTCTCCCTGTGGTTGCCGTGGAGTTACACGGATTTAGGAGTGTACAGACTGAGCCATAACCACACAGTCTGGACTGAATTGTGTCCTTCCCGGAACCCATGCGTGGACTCCCTCCTCCCCAGTGTCATGGTATTTGGAGTAAAGAGGGAATTAAGGGCAAATCAGGTGATGAGGCTAGAGCCCTGATCCAAGAGGGTTAGAGGCCTTGTAAGAAAGCTCTCTCTCTCTCTCTCTCTCTCTCTCTCTCTCTCTCTCTCTCTCTTTTTCCTCCATAAGAAGACACAGCGAGAAGGCGGCTGTCCGCCAGCCAGGACATTCTCACCAGGTGGGCAGTTCCAGGGTCAGACTGCCTGCTGGCGGGCAGGCCAGGGGCGGCTCGGTCCCATCACTGAACCCGGTGTTCTCCTGCCGGAGGCGGCCCAGGCTTTAGGAACAGCAGGTGGGGACAGAGTGTCTCCCACAGGACTCAGTCTAGGAACAGAGCATCCAACCCGGTCACCAGCCCTCTCCCTCTCTAGCAGGTGGTCCAGGGAGTCACATGCTTCGCTTGCAGCGGAGGGGGCAGATGGGAACAGGATGAGGCAGCCTCCACACCCACGCTTGGCGCCTTCTCCCAAGTCCCGAGGACCCGACAGCGCCCGGAAGGCCCGGCAGGCCCGGCAGCCAGCTGACCGTGCCTTGGATGCACACGGGTGTCTGTTACGTTCTTCAGGAAGGCTGCTTGGGAACAGGTGTCCTCGGTGCCCAGAGGTACTCGTGGTGATTCCAGCCTGACCCTGGAGCCCCCGAGGGCCTGTTCTTCAGGCTGGAAGGTAAAAGAGAGGATTTTTTCTTTTTAAATCATGGTAAGATATACATAACACAATTTTCGCCATTTAAACCATATTTTGTCATGCTTTTGATGCGGACTCTTAGCCGATCTTTAATTTAAAATTGTCTGCATCCGGGCGCCTGAGTGGCTCAGTCGGTGAAGCGACTAGCTGTTGGTTTCAGCTCAGGTCATGAGCTCGTGGTTCGTGGGTTTGAGCCCCACGTCGGGTTTCCCACTGACAGCTCGGAGTTGGCTTGGGATCCTCCCGCTCTCCCTCTCTCCCTGCCCCTCCCTGCTCCCTCTCTCTCAAAATCAATAAATAGAAAAGAGAAACCTCGGAAAAAATTCAAAATTTTTGCATCCATGTTAGTAAATATGTTTCATCTATCATTTTCTCTCACCGTGCAATATGTCGGGTTTTTCTATCAATGTTGTGCTCACATTTTTTGTCCGTTGTGGTAAAAGCACTAACAGTGTGGGCGAGGATGTGTCCATTCAGGCTCCGTTGTGACAACTGTCCCACTCTGTTCGGGGGGGGGCGTTGCCAGTGGGGGGGCTGTGGTGTCAGGACCAGGGCACAGATGGGAGCTCTCTGTGCCTTACTCACAATGTTGTTGTGACCCTAAAATTGCTCCAGAAAATAAACTCTAGTTTTTTTAAAATAACACGGAATTTACCGTCTTAACCACTTCCAAGTGCACAAGTCAGTGGCGTTACGTTGTGAATTAGGTTTCCTGAACTTTTCCACCTTGCAGATAGGAAACCCTGTCCCCTTCACACGGCTCCTCCTGGTCCCCTCTCCCCCAGCCTCTGTTAACCCTCACCCTACTTTCTCTGTGAGTTTGACGATTTTCAATACCTCGTGTAAGTGGAATCACACGGTCTTTGTCTTTTTTGCGGCTGGTTTGCTTCACTTAGCACGGTGTCCTTGAGGTACATCCACGTTGGAACATAGGACAGGATTTCCTTCCGTTTTAAGGCTGAATTTTATTCCACTGTATGGATAGGCCACATGTTACCTGTCCATTTATCCATCAACGGACACTTTGGTTGCTCTCACCTCTCGGTGTTTGTAAAAATGCTTCTATAAACGTCAGAGTGCAAATGTCTCTTCAAAACCCTGTTGTTGTTTTTTTAACGTGTACTTATTTATTTTGGGGGAGAAAGTGAGTACAAGCGGGGGAGGGACAGAGAGAGAGGGAGAAAGAGAATCCCGAGCAGGCTCCTCTCTGTCAGTGCAGAGCCCGATGTGGGGCTCGATCCCATGAACCGCAAGATCGTGACCTGAGCTGAAATCGAGAGTCAAAGGCTTAGGGGCGCCTGGGTGGCTCAGTCAGTTAGGCGTCCAACTTCGGCTCAGGTCATGATCCCACAGTCCGTGAGTTTGAGCCCCGCATCGGGTTCTGTGCTGACAGCTCGGAGCCTGGATCCTGCTTCGGATTCTGTGTCTCCCTCTCTCTCTGCCCCTCCCCTGTTCATGCTCTGTCTCTCTCTGTCTCAAAAATAAACGTTAAAAAAAAAAATTAAAAAAAAAAAAGAGTCAGAGGCTTAACTGACTGAGCCACTAGGCGCCCCTCAAAACCCTGTTTTGACCATTTTCTTTTTCATACTTGAGTGTTACTGTCTTAGCAAATTTCAATCCCACAATACAGTGTTGCCAACGTACTCACCATGTTACACATCGGATCCTCAGTCCTGGTTCATCTTATAACCGGAAGCTTGTGCCCTTTGGGTAACGTGTTCCCATCTCTCCCCCTACGCCCACCTGGCAGCCTCTGGCAGCCACTTTTCTACTCTCTCGTGAGTTCGACTTGTTTGTCTGTTTGGTTTTGGTTTTTCTAGACTCCGCATATAAGCGGTACTATACCGTGTTTTGTCTTGTTCTGTCTGGCTGATTTCACTTAGTAGCAACGCCCTCCAGACTCATCCATGTTGTTGCAAATTGTTTTTCAAAGCTGAGTAATATTCCGTTTTCTGTAGCCACTTTTCCACCGAAAAACCCTTCGGTTCTTTCTGTGCCTTGGCTATTGTGAGTACCACGAATGCAGAGAGCAGGTGACTCTTTGAGATCACAGGTTCATTTCCTTCAGGCCTAGACCCAGAAGCGGGATTGCTGGACCTCACGGTCGATCTATCGTTGACCATCTTTTTAAGGCAAAATTCAGTGGCGTCAGGTGCATTCACGTTGCTGTGCGTGGATGCTGAGGACCTTGAGCTTAAGCACACAAATTCAGACTCACCCCAATCTCCAGGACTACAAGGGGAAACATGGGGTGCTGTGACTCTCCCTGGGGGAAGAGCTTCTCACCAGCTTGTCTGGGAGGGTTGGGCAAGGGACGCGTTGCCAGGGTGGGGGGGGGGGTCCCATCCCCAGCTCCGGTCACCACTGGAGCTGTCTGGTCCAAGTGCTGGTGCACGGGGGCAGAGGGGGGTGTTTCCTGCCACCCGCTCCCTCCCTCCTCCTCCCACCCCTGCCCAGGCCCCAGGGCAGCCCCCCCCACCCTCTGGCTGTGTACCTGCCCCTGCAGACCCATTAAGGCACCAGACCTGTACTTGAATGGCCTGACCTGAGCAAAGTTGGCTTCCTGCCTGCCCCTCTGGAAATGCAGAGCGCCCCCACCCTGGGCTTCACAGCCCCGTCTCCCCGGGCCCCTCCCAGCCGCCCTGCACTCTCCGCGGGGTGCTAGGGTTTCCAGGCGGGTGTGGGGAAAGTGCCTCGGGTTTATCAGAGTTCATCTGCCGGTCTAACAGCAGGCGCCAAGCTGCCAGCATCAGTGCGACTCGAATTTCAACCATTTTCTCTGCTCAACGCCTCGCCGCCCCCTCCCCGCCCACATAATAACTCCATTCTTTTCCAGCCAGCCGGGCCGCAAGGGCAGCCCGGGACCTCCCGCGTGGGGACACAGGCTTCACGGAGCCTTCCAGACCGTTCTCCCCTTTCGGCCCGCACATTCTGTAATCCTAGCAGGCCCAGGTAGAGGGGCGCCCGGGCCCAGCGCCCATGGCGCGGGCCTGGCCGTACTGGCTGTCCGCTCACGGGCGGGTGGCCGGCTCTCGGCCGCCACCGTGACCCCGTGAGCGGGAGAGAAGAGGCCCGCCTCTCCCTGACCCCCCAGGGAGGTCTGGGAGCCGCTCTCCTCTCCCCCTGGAGGAAAGCAATTGAAGAGAGGGAGAGACACCGAAAGCTGGGCCAGGCATTGTACCCGGACTTAGGCTCCGCTCCCTGAGAGGGCAGTGGGGTCATTTGAGGACCCGCATCAGACGAGTTCGGCTTCGATCACAGCACGGGGCCCTTCGCTCGGCCCGTGGTGTGGCGGCCACCGAGATATGGTAGCCAAGGGTCCACGTCAAACAGCTTTTAGGAAGAGAGTCACCTGCGGTTAGCTCTTGTTTTGAGAGAGAGAGAGAGAGAGACAGATTCTGTATTTTAGCGTTTTTTTTAATGTTTTGTGTTGTGTTGTGTTTTGAGAGACAGAGTGCGAGCAGGGGGAGGGGCAGAGAGAGAGGGAGACACAGAATCCGAAGCGGGCTCCAGGCTCCGAGCTGTCAGCCCAGAGCCCGACGCGGGGCTCGAACCCACGAGCCAGGAGATCACGAGCTGAGCCGAAGTCGGACGCTTCACCACCTGAGCCCCCCAGGCTCCCACACCTCATTTCACTAGCCGTAAGCCCCGGTGCTCGTGTTCCCACCAGGAAAGTACGCTGCCACCTTGGGACGGCCATTTAGGCTATTTCTTGGTGTCTGTGTGTTTGCTTTTCACGTTAAAAACTTTTTTACCTTTGAAAAGCAGCAAGGGGGGCGCCTGGGTGGCTCAGTCGGTTAAGCGTCCGACTTCGGCTCAGGTCATGATCTCACGGCTTGTGAGTTCGAGCCCCGCATCGGGCTCTGTGCTGACAGCTCAGAGCCTGGAGCCTGTTTCCGATTCTGTGTCTCCCTCTTCTCTGCCCCTCCCCTGTTCATGCTCTGTCTCTGTCTCAAAAATAAATAAATGTTAAAAAAAAAAATTAAAAAAGAAAAGCAGCAAGGAACATCCTGCACGCGCGACTTCGCAACCCCATGGGGGCTTCTGAGAGAAGGTCGTGAAAGGAAACCGACATAAAAACAGATGCCGTGATCTGGGGGGACCCCTAGGCTCCCGACCGTGGTGGCCAAGGTTCGCATCCTTCTTCGTGTCCCTCCCCCTTTGCATCCAGCCGCTGGGCGGGCGGCCCCCACAGAGGCAGTGGGGGCTAAGCTCCTTGCAGGTCTCGGGTGTGGGTGAGGTGCCCCAGCCGACGGGAGGCTGGGGAAGCAGGAGCAGGGGACACGGGGCGGGTGGGGGGGGGTCTTCATGGGGAAAGGAAGGCAGGCGCAACCACGGAAATTCGTCCCCTGTTCTGGCCCCGGCAGGCTGTCGCTCCGGGTTGCATCACTGCCCCCGTGCCATGACGGAGCACGGGCCCACGAGGTGGGTGTCGCGGGAGACCCTCTCCGGCTACGCTGCCTTTGGGCTGTGGGCTCTTCGCGGCCCTTCCCCGCCCCCCCCCCGCGGTCCTCTGGGAGGCCCCAGAGCCAAGTGCGTGGCTCCTTCCAGGCGCCTTGACCACGCAGAGCTCTGCTCCGGCTCCCTTGCCCCCCCCTTCCCCGCCCCCCGCAGAAACTAGGACGAGACGTGTCACCTGCGCATCGCCGTGGCCATCTGGCCGTGGAAAGGTGAAGTTCCACGAGCCCCCGCCTCCCCAGCCCCAGTCCCGGCAGGTGCACCCGTGGCTCATTAATCATGGCCACAGCCGCGGTGTCTGGGCCTCTCCAAGCAGGAGTGACGTCGAAAAGCCACCGAGGGTGCGCACGAGTTCTGTCGCGCTCCATTTCCGCACATCTAATGCCTGCGGGTCGGGACGCCCTTCCCCAGCCGCTCCCTACACCCGAGCTCCCCGGAGGTGCTTCCTCCTCTCGAGCTGTTTCTAAGGAGAAGGGAGAAGGAGGGGCTCGGAGCGGTCCCGTGGCCTCCGGCTCAGCACGTCCCAGCTTGGTGCCCGGACCAGGGTCAGAAAGCAGCCCAACATTCACACCGCGGACATCCGCCTTCAGAGGGAAAAGGCGATGCTGAAGTCACCGCCCTGGGGACACCCCGCACCATCCTGTCTTCTCCTTGCCCCGTGACACTCGGCTGAGCCCCACGGGCGGGTGCTGGACGCAGGGTCCCTCGATCCACCAGAGTCGCAGTGGAAGCCACCTTCGTGTTGTCCACAGCATCCCGGCGACACCAGACAAGCAAAGGCACTGTGGCCGGATCAGCCTATGCCCAAAACGCAGCTCTGTAATGAAGGTGAGACACTCAAAGTCCCTGGATTTTAGTTCTTCTGCACAGCTTATTTTCCTTAAGTGTTTTGTTGTTGTTGTTGTTTTATTTTTGAGACAGAGAGAGTGTGGGTGGGAGAGGGGGCAGAGAGAGAGAGGGGGAGACACAGAATCCGAACAGGCCTGAGCTATCAGCACTGAGCCGGATGCAGAGCTCGAACGGAAGAATGGCGAGGTCATGACCTAGGCCAAAGTCAGACACTCAAACAACTGAGCCACCCAGGCGCCCCTCCGCAGTGTTTTTATTAAGAATAAATAAGTTTTGGGCACCCGGGGGGTTCAGTCAGTTGGGCGTCTGACTTCAGCAGGTCATGATCTCACGGTTTGTGGGTTCGAGCCCCATGTCAGGCTTCCTACTGACAGCCGGAGCCTGGAGCCCGCTTCGGATTCTGTGTCTCCCTCTCTTTCTGCCCCTCCCCTGCTTGCGTGCTCTCACTCTCTCTCAAAAAGAAATGAAAACATTAAAAGATGCATATATTGGTTGAGTGAATAAGTGAACGTGTTTGTTTTGAAGCATTTTGTCTTCTGGGAAAGTTGCAGGAACATTTAAGACATTACGGTCCGTCAGTTATACACCCAGGTTTCTATAATGTTTTTATCACAAGTCCTCAAAGTACCCGATTTCAAGTTTTCCAGGCAGGCGGAGGATGAGGTTAAAAAGAATAAAGAGTCGCCTCCAGATTGCATGGGGGAACTTTCAGTTTCTAGAATATTCCTGGGCTCCAGCCTTCTTCAAAGGCAAATACACTTCACCTCTGAGCCGAGCCTTCAGACTCTGCATTGATTCTACCTTCCCCTGGAAAGGTTTGCTTTTCCTGTAGTGTCCGTGTGAACTCGGGTAGGAGCTGGCTTTCGGCAGCTTTCTCTCCCTCCCATTTGTGGGGCTGGACGAGCCCAGCCGTGCGAGGCCAACAGCGGTGGCAGGTACACGGCTCATACATCCATTCCCGCTCAGGTGCCGGGACTGGTGTCTTTCCTCCATTTCAAATAGAACTTATCTTTTAAAAGCACACTAGAACGTATTTTGTGCTGATGGTGCAATTTCATGGACGTATCCGTGAACTCAGTGTGTGTGAGATATTCATCTTATATAACCAGAAATTCCCAGTGAGCAAGTCAGGACACTGGGCCCCCCTCCTGCACAAACACAGCTGTTGTTTTGAGAAAATAATATGATTAACAGAGAATTTTCAGGAAGAATGCTGTGTCCGTAAAAATGAATTTTGCCCGGGTGGCTCGGTCGGTTTGGTGTCCAACTTTGGCTCAGGTCACAATCTCGCAGTTTGTGGGTTCGAGCCCCGTGTCGGGCCCTGTGCTGACAGCTCGGAGCCTGGAGCCTGCTTCTGATTCTGTGTCTCCCTCTCTCTCTGCCCCTCTCCTGCTTGTGCTCTATCTCTCTCCCTCTCTCTGCAACCCCCCACTCATGTGCTCTCTCAAAAGTATTTTTAAAACATTTTTTAATTAATTTTAAATTGGCCTCCTATGAGATGCATACACACACACACACACACACACACACACACACCTTTATTTGCAAAAGTCAAAACAGAAAGGACTGTTGTTAGAACTTCTTCCTTTCTTCCCAGATCCTGAATTCCAAATACTTCTCTTCAAGAGACAGACGCTTTGAGGATAGCAAGTTTGCTTTTATTCCTGAGTTTGAGGTGACGCCAGAAAAATGAAAGGAAGCGTCCCCAGACGAGCGGTCAGGACCTTACATTCATTCTCAGGATCTCCCACGCGGAGCCAGAGGCTGATTCGGACGGGGTCCCCGAGGAAGAGCCCACAGGGGATCTAGGGGGAACCTGAAGGCAAGTCCGCACACAGGTTGGTAGGAGGAAAGACATTCAGCTAAAGAAACTAAGAAAAGAAACCAATCGCACAAAAGAAGCGAAGGCTCCAGGATTTCCACGAGAGGGAAACACAGCCACACTCAGAGGCGGGAACGGGTGGCGGCAATGGTCGCCAGATCCACCCCCGTAGACGTGCCGAGGACAGAAGCGGACTGTGATGAGTTCAGCACCTAAGAGGTAAAGGAAAAGAAAAGCGAGGTTTCAAACACCGACCACCCCGCAGACACAGCACACGGAAGAGGGAAGGCCAAGAGCCGGGTGGGGACGACGGGGTCAGAGCAGAGGGGACCTCCCGGAGTGGTTTGTGGAATCAAGAGGGCAGAGCTGGGGGGAGCGAGAGTCTGGAGACTCGAGGAAGAAAGAGACTAACGGAAGCACCTGCCCAGGGGGGTGACAAAGGAGGCAGCCAGCTGCACCAGTAAGGACGGGGCGCGGAGACGAGGGGCACGGAGGCGAGGGCCGCGGGACGGCAGCGCCGCTGTGATGGGGCACAGAGCAAATGGGAGCTCCTGGCAGTTTTCTCAGCACGACAGGGGACAAAAAACTGGGAAGCCGTGGGCGAGGTAGTCTAGGAGGCTGGAGCCGAACGGAGTGAATGCTGGGGCTGGGGGGCGCGGGGGAAAGAGGTGACCCCAGTTGGCCAAATGCCAGCGGGAGCCCTGGTGGCGGGAGGGGACCCCGTGCCGCTGTGACTCTGCTGGCCTCCTCTGCAGCCAAGAGCACAGGGCCAGAGATGCCCCAGGACAGCATCGAGGTGGTGAGGGACCTGGGACCGTATGGAGTGGCACCCACCGGGGCCTCAGTGACCGCTGGATTCGTGGGACAGTGGGCGGGGGGAGAAAGGTGCTTCCGTTTGCAAGATGCTCACAGCTGCTGGACATTCTAGAAAACTCCGCTGGGTGGCGGCCTCTGTACACTCCCTTCCTCCCGCGGCTTGGTGCTCTCGACCGTCTCTGGGATGGTTTCCCGGCCTCCTTCCCGCCTCCTCCAGGCGCAGACGCCAGCCCGCGGCCCAGCTCTCACCGTACTGCAGGGCTGTTTCCACCCTGGCGCTCCTTCCCTCTCCCGCCCTCAGCCGTCCCCTCCACGGAGGCCTGAACTTGGTCTTCCCCTGAATCCCCGGGTCTGGAACGTTGGATCCCCAAACACAGCAGCGTCATCGAATGAATCGTGCTGTGTTTATTGCTCGGAGGTTCAGGAAGTACCTTCATCTGCCGCAGAAAGATAAAGATCAGAGGGTCTGAGTGCACCCCTTCGTTGTGCAGACGAAGAAGCCGAAGCCCAGAGAGGCCGCCTTTGTTTCTTCTTTCTCACGGCCTCCCAGCGCCGGATGTCACGTTCCGTGTCTCTGCTGCTTCTGACCAGGGACTGTTCCCTTCGGCACGTGGCGGAGTGTGGTGGGAATCTGAACAGGCTTGGGCAGGACCACCGGCGCTGGGGGGGGGGGGGGGGGGCAGTGCCAGAACCACAGCCAGAAAGGCCGCTTGAGGCGCAAAACCGCCCCAGAGGCAGATGGAAGAAGTACCAGCTAGACACGGCCTTGTGCACACGAGGGACCCGATGGGAAGGTGGCAGACGCCCTGGGATATCAGAGTCCCAGAGGGATAAGCCGCTTGTCTGTGCGTGTGACGGTTAAATAAACGGTCGGGAATGGTTGCTGTGTGTCTGCCGTTCTGTACAGTAGTTTGTGTCGGTTTAACGTGTCATTCGCTGCTCCGTTTACGGGTATTTCACGTAATTCAGAGATTTCTACAAGCAAGGGGTGTGGTTGGATTCATCAAGGCTTTTTGTCTACAGCCCTAACTCCACGATCCCTCAAAACATAAACGTAACCACATGCTGTGTCTTTACGTTTCATTCTCCTAGTTTAAAAATTTTTTTAATGTTTATTTATTTTTGAGAGAGAGTGCGTGCGTGCACGTGAGCGGGGGAGGGGCAGAGAGGGAGACGCAGAATCCGAAGCAGGCTCCAGGCTCTGAGCCATCAGCACAGAGCCCGACGCGGGGCTCGAACCCGCAAACTGTGAGATCGCTTAACCGACTGAGCCATCCAGGCGCCCTGGTCTTAATTTTTTTTTTTTTTTAAGTCTCTTGAACGTGAACTATCTCGTGCCCTACTTATTAAACCAACTAAAATAAATATTTAAAGTTACATTTCTAAGTCTTTGCCTAGCCGTGTGACTTTATTTGCTGCTTTTTTTTAGCTGGATCGCGTTCTAATGGTTCCAAGTTAGTAACTGCACTGTACATGTTGTGGGTGGCTGGACGAAGGAGATAGAATTCACATATTGGATTCACTGTCTCAGTCGGCTCAGGGTGCTATTCCAAGAATGCCATAGACCGGGGGGCTTAGACTGGGGGCGCTTAACCAACAGACATTCCTCTCCCACAGCTCTGGAGGCTGGGGGTCCAGGGTCCATGGGCCTGCGGGTGCGGCGTCTGGTGAGAGCCCTGCCCCTCGTTCACAGACAGACGCTGACTTGGGTCTGTCCTCGCGTGGGGGAGAGCAGGAAGCCCACCTCTGCGGTGTCTCTTCCTACAGGGGCACTAATCCCATCCGGGGGCCCCAGCCTCGTGACCTCATCACCCTCCAAAGGCCACCACACTGGGAATTTAGGCTGCGGCATGTGAATTCTGGGGGGAACACAAACATTCTCTGCATGCCGTTCACTTCGGCCGAGAGATAAATGTCAAGAAATAAATCCTGTCCCTGAATCCACCTATGAGGACACAAGACGCAATCAAAGACTCGGCATGATGCCTGAAAGAAGCAGGGAGGTGGCCTGTCCCGCTCCCAGCGTGCCACCGCCCGGCTCTGATGGCGTGTCACCGAGGTTTATGCGACCGGCCCCACCCCCTCTAGCCGGAAGTAGTAAATCACCCAAAAGTCCCACGGAAGAAGATAAGGCACCCAGCACGGGTGGGTAGAGAACATTCCGTCCCTTTAATTGGGGAAATGGGACGCTTTGAATCGGGAAACCCTTAGGGAGGGACCCGCTCAGAGGTTTCTCTTCCTCAGATGAGGAGGGGATACGGATCTGGGGGCGGGGGGGCCCTGCTAAGACCCCAGTTCGTCAGCCGCTTGGACGTGCTAACACGGCTGTGGTCAGGACACAACTCCTCTGGCTGGAATGTGGTGGCTGATGTCATGTAACTGCTCACTCAGCACCACTCCCCCCATTTATACGGGAAAGAGATGACGGCCGGACGGTGAGGTCACGGTGAGGTCATGGCAAAGCTAGCAAGTTCAGCCTGGCCCTGTTTTAGGTCTTCCACACGACGTGGGGAAAACCGCGCAGCTGCGCTCTGCCTCAGTTTCCCCACCTGAGAAGCGAATTCCTTTCCTCTGCATTTACTTTTTTTCAAAGGCTTGCGATGCACAGCACACGTGACCCACGGAAAAACACTATGTTTTCCAATCAGATTATGAGGTCCTTAGTACAACGTGAATGTGGAGATATCTGGAGATATCGCGGTCTCCAGCTAAGACAGAACACTTAATGGTAAATAACTTCCGCAATAAAAAGATGCAGACAACAAAGAGGAGGAAGAAGAAAAGTGGGATTTGTCTGAAATAAGTAAAAACGTTAAAATAAAAGCTCAACCTTGATACTTGAGTATAGGAGAGTAAGTGAGAGGTACCTCGCAGGAATACTCGTCTCTGCTCTTAGAAACCAGTAGTAACTGGGGGTCCCCGGGGGGATTAGTCGGTTGAGCGTCCAACTTCAGCTCAGGTCATGGGATCCTGCTTCGTGGGTTCGAGCCCCGCATTCGGCTCTGTGCTGACCACTGAGAGCCTGCTTCGGATTCCGTGTCTCCCCCTCTCTCTCTGACCTTCCGCAACTAGTGCTCTCTCTCTCTGTCTTCCAAAAATAAATAAATATTTTAAAAAATGTTAAAAAAAAAAAAGAAACCAGTAGTAACCGGGAGTTAACTGGTAACGTGTAGTAACAGCCCCTTCTGTAATCTGTTTGGTTGTTTTGTTTTGTTTTGTTTTTTGTTTTTTGTTTTTTTGAGAAGACTCCACGCCCAGCACAGGGCTCGAACTCACAACGCTGAAATCAAGCATCACGCGCTGCACGACTGAGCCGGCCAGGCGCCCCCCCCCCCCCCCCGTCCCTCCCCCCCACCGCAGCCTGGAGGCCCAAACCCTTACGGCACCGGCACCCGGAGGGCTCCCGGGACGTCTGCCCGGCTGGGCGGGGTTTACATACCGGGAGACCCCCGGGGAGCCCGCCCTGCTTCACACCCCTCCTCTTCCTCTGAGCCCCGAAGTAAGGACGCGTCTGTCCGCGGCTGGGCTGGTGTCTTCGCACCGCCGGCACGAACTCCGGCAGCGGCAGCGGGTCTGGGGAAACCCGAGAGCTGGGTGGGTTCGCGCGGCGGAGAGCGAGCGGGTCCCGATGGAAGGGAAACGTCCCCCCCGCCCCCCGGCCGCCCTCAGCCCGGCTTCCCCCCGATGACGCGACGGGCTTCACGGACGGGCCCACTCACTGACCTCTGAGGCCCCCGCCACCGATGTAACCTTTCCCTCGCGGGGTCGGACCGTCTGTCCGGAACAGCCGCAGTGCCCCCCGCGTGCCCACTTCCTGGCTCCGCCTCCCTGACACGTGGGCCGGCTGCCCAGACTGCCGGCGCGGCCGCACCTTCGCTGGGAACGTGGGCAGGCGCATGAGGCCCCGTGCCGGCCCCGCCTCCCATTCCAGTGCCGCTGGGGCCTGGTGGGTCACCTCCCCCCGGGACCGCGAGCAAATGAGGCCGGAGTCACGACACAGGTACGGGAGGGCCGACTGGAGCACCGGCCGAGTCTCCAGCTCCGGGACGGGCCAGGAAAGACCAGCCGCGCGGGGCTGTCCTGTTTATTAGCGTTACCGGAACAGACAGAAACCCATCAGCACAGCCGAGCGGCCTTTTACAAAGCCCGTGGAGAGAAAGATGGTCTCTGGGATGCAAGTTTTCGATTTTCAACCAAATTTTTTTTTTAATGAAAACTCATTTTCAAGGGCAAGATATCACAGCAGAAGAAAATCCCCTCCTAAGAAAAGCCTGAATTGCTTACAATGATCCAACCTACGAGCTATTTGCATGACCCGGGCCCGGGCCCACGGCAGGCTCCCCTGAGGCCGAGGGTGGCCACGCACGCGGAGGCCACGGGAGCTCTGCGAGGGGAGACTCCGAAGCGCTAACGGCAGGCGAAAAGCAGAGTGCCCAAACGTGGCCCTTGCCACCCAGGAAAGCGGCTTTGTGGCGACGTTCCTTCACCGGTTCCCTGACGACAGGCCGTGAGAGGGACAAGCCGGCCGGCCTGAAGCGCGCGCACCGGGCCGACCAGGCGGCGTGACCTTTCTCCTCGGTGCTACCCTCTCTCTCTATCACGGCGGCGGGGGTGGCGGAGGGGAGGACGCAGAAGGAAAGACCACGGTCGCCCCAGCGCCCCGCCCCTGCGCTTCTCTCAGGCCGACCTGGGGCCTACGCGCCAGCAGGGGTGGGTCACGGGTCGCAGTCAACCGTCGGGAGGCCGGGCGCGCGCCGGCCACAGGAGCCGCACCGTGGCGTCCCCGCGCGTCCCCATCGTGCACCCTTTCGTTCGGGCCCGGCGTCAGAGCCCCCCGGACGCTCCCAGGCCGAACGCGGTCTCGGAGTCAAACGGGTGCGCTGCTAGGTAGTCCCGGTACTCGCCGTCCAGCAGCCCGGCCGCGTTGCTCCTGGCGAACCAGCAGTCTACCTGCTCCTCCCCGTTGTAGATCCTCCTCTGCTTCCGGACCACCGGGACCTGGTGCCCTCTCACCTTCAGGACCGTCTCCGGCCCGTCGCCCGCCCTCGGGAGCGGAGGCCGGCCAGGGCCCTCGCTGAGCCCGGCGGGCTCCTGCGTGAGCGTGGCGTCCCGGCTCAGGAACTGACCTAGGAGGACACAAGAAAGCGCCGGGTGTGAGTCGAGTGCAGGCCGCCCTGGGCTGAGGAGCGTCAGTCCCGAGGAGCCCACCGGTGGCGGCCGGCCAGCGCTCGGGGTTACCCGAGGTGGGGGGCGGGGGCGGAGGAGCTCGGAGGCGGGGGGTCTGGCTGACCTCGGTCTGAGGTCGGACCCTCCCGGAAGACTCGCACCTTCTGGTGTCAGCGACGGGGCGCGTGTTGGGAGGGTACGGACGGGGGAGGGGGGGGCCCAGGTGGCATTCAGAGCGCCCCCTCCCCCCCCCCCCCTGTTAACACTGGGAGGCTGCCGGACCACCAGTACAGACGGGGAACCAGAGCTGGAAGGACAGGAGCGGGGGGAAGGGCGGGGCGTGCCCTCTCCTCCGGCCGCGGGCCCCTCCGGACCACGCATTCGGTGGGCAGGGGCCGAGGGTGCTGACGGCAGTCTGTTCGGTCTCCTCCGGAAACACTCGGCAGAGTACCGCAGGTCACGTGAGGGCACGGCCGAGGCCAAAGGAATCCCGGCCTGCGCCCCTGGCCGTCAGGCCTGACCCCACCCGTCCAGCTCCAGTGCCAGGAAATCCTGCTTTCTAACCGGGCCCTGGCGGCGGCCGCCCCGCACTTGTGGGCAGAGGGCGAACGTGGGACCGCGCGCGCAAACCAGAGGACACGGCCTGCCGCCCGGGGCGGGACGGGGGCCTCATGCCCGTGCTGGGCGCGGACTGCCCTCCGCTTGCAACTTCCCGAGTCAGGAGCCAGACCCCGAGAGGATTATCCCCCCAAGTCTCGGCCCGTTCTCCCAGAAGGCCAGTGACAATTCGTTTATGAAGCCCTCCCCGTTCCGGAAAGCCGCCAGGAGGCAAGACGTGTGATTTCACGACTGCGCTTCTCACTCAAGCTAAAGGCACGGGCAACAGGAGCCTCGCTCTGGGACCCTGACGTCTACGCTCGACCCGGGGTGAGGGCGGCCGCCCACCTAACAGTCCGTGGCAGCTGCTGGACAGGCCTCTGCTGCTGGAGATGTAGAAGCCCAGGTGGTCCCGCTGGTAGGGGGCCGGCTTTTTGTAGAGGTGAATGAGGACGACGAAGGCAATGGTGCCCTGGATGGTGACGGTGACGTTGGCGTTGGCGGACACCGACACCTCCAGCCCGCGGCGCCCCACCACCGCGCTCCGGTTGCACGGGAGGACCAGCCTGTCCCCACCGTCCAGGATGACTCTGCTCGGAGTGATCTCCAGATACGACCGCTCGGGCTTGTTGGCGAGGATGGTGATGGTGCGGAAGTAAGTGCGCTGCTTCTTGTGGCCGCCTGGGGGAGCCGGCGCCCCGATCAGCTCCCCGTTCACCGTCACGCCTCGGAGGCAGAGGGGAGAGGACAAGGGTCAGCGGACCAGCCCACCTTCCAGCCACCTGCACTCGAACATCTGATAGAATCTCCTCCCTCCTCTGGCCTTGACTCTGAATCTCCGGCCCCACGAAGTCTGACTCCCGGATAGGTAGGGGCCGCTCAGTCCTACCGAGTGAATGAGCGAACGCGTGAATGCCTGAAGGCAGGAAGGTATGAACCTACCTCCCCCATCTTTCCCGTATCTTGGGGTGGGGGCAGCAAAGAGGGGGCGTGGGTCAAGATACCACAGAAGGAGGTGTGCATGTCTGTTTGCCTTTGTCACTGGGTCTGGTTGTAGTGACGAAAGTCCTGCATGGCCCTGACGCCCATTTCCTATCCGCTAGTTTCCACGCATCCTGATGTGGTGATCCCGTGATGCCACGGGCAGTGTGGGAGAATGTGAAGATTAACATCTTCTCTAGTCCAAAAACTCACGTTCTGCACCTCCTAGGTGGGTATGCCTGGATAAGTCACTTTAAAAAACAGCCTCGATTATCACATCTATAAAATGGGCACGTAACACAGATCAGATCCCAGGAGGTCGCACACGCATAAGATGTCGACTGCCGTCAAGCTGAACTCCATTCTTCTTTTCCTTCATCGTCACTACCACCACGGCGGCTTTCCTAGACTCATGTAGGCCCTAAGGTTCTGCGCTGTCCCAGTGGACAGCTGACAGGAGAGGATTCCACGTGGAGCAGCCAGGCCTGCAGGAGATGCTGCCTGGTGAGGGTGTAATTGGCAAGACTCAAACACTTCTATCCAATGAACTCTTGCCTTGCTCTGCTTTGGGAATAACCTTCCTCTAAATCTCGGCTAGTGGCTCCTTAGACATTCCAGGAGAAAAGTGCCTTCCCTGGGACAAGGGGTAAGGGGGACAGGAGAAATCCCAGCCAGGTACCTCAGCCTCAAGCCTCCAGGCATCACCTTCTGGCGGTTTCCCATCTCAGACACCACGCTGAACACAGGAACGCCAGGAAGGTGGGTGGGTACCTCCTAGGAAGGCGGGTACCTCCAGGGAGGACACAGGCAGGCCCCTATCTCACTGCTGAGCCCGAGTGAGGACAAGCTGACATTTAGCTCGAAGGCTAGGAAACCTCGTGAGAGCACAGGGCGGGGAAGGGGCCCCGGGACCGCACATTATGTAATCACATCGCACGGTCACCCGGCCATGGGACGCTCTGTAACCTGGCCTTCCAGAAACGCATCCTCTCAGAACTGAGAAATGCCACATAGCCAGCCCTCGGGCACTGTTACCTGCGTGTGAGTCGAGAGCCTTTCACACACTGACCTCCTTCACCCAGCCGCTCTACAGACTGAAGGAGATCAGAGCCCTCGTTAGCTCGGTGTTCAGTGCTCACAGAGCTGTGGGCTTCGCATCCGCATCGCCGAGGAACCGGGAGAGAGGACCGCGGGACTCCAGCCCTCCTGCCGTTCGAGTCCTCGACTGGAAAGTCACGAACTCCACAGGACCCGTTCATTTACAAAACGACTTCAGATCCATTACTGACAACAGCCTGGTGGGGCTGCCCGAGGAAGTACCACTGTCTCCGTGCTACGAGGAGGACGTGTGCCCAAGGCCACGAAAGGAGTCACGTGAGAGCAGCGCTTCCAACCCACATCGTCGTGACACCGAGCCCCGTACCCAGCCCACTGCCGTCAGTGTGTGGTATGTTCCCTTACACACACACACACACACACACACACACACACACACACACATACGTCGCAAGGACAGAGGGGGCTGTGATACCTACCTTAACCTTGCTCAGAGGTCACAAGGGAGGGAAGAACTTACCAGAATCCGCGTGATCAGAGACGAGCCTCAGGATGTCCCCCGGCTGCCCGTCGATGTTGAAGCAGACGGTGAGATTGCTCAGGGGGAAATCCACGACAAAATGGGGGTCTCCATCCACTGCCAGGCCGGCAAGAAACAGGACAGAGAAAGAAATTTACCGGGTGCTTTCTGCGTGTAAACAGTCCCCTCTGTTTTCTCTGAAGTCAGTTAGTTAGCCTGTCCCTCATCCTCCGTGTCTGTGTGAGGAAGGGGCCAGGCGGCTGAGGCACCAGGGTTACCACGCATGGAGTCTGTGAACCCAGGTCCCCGAAATCCAGACACGAGGCTTTTGCCACACCACAAAGATCATTTCCTTTCTCTTTGACTGCCTGTCCTGGGAAGAGACGTGGTGACAGCCCTCCCACTCCTGTGACCACAACGCCACGGCACTGGAGACAGCGACATACACAGTCCCCAAAGGACAGCGGCAACAGCCAAGCCCGGCGCACGGCGGTGACCAGGAAGGGTGCAGGGTCACTGGGGGTGACAGTGGAAACCCCCACTCTGGGGCACGCCGACTTAAACGCTCTCAAATTTTTGCCCACAGATGAGACCACAGAGCGTGGCCGGCCCCGTTCCTTCCCACTGTCCTCACGGTCACCTCTGCTGAACACGAACAGCCTCGCCTCGTATTGTCCAGACGAAATAGTTCCCGACAGTCCACAGCAATTCTCCTCCCTCATGAGACGGGACAGTTAGTTTCCTTCTAACTTTCATGCCAAACACAACGTGTCTGTAAACTCCTCTCCGTTTTACGTGCACGTACCCGCGTGAGCATATGGTCAGTCTTCTCAAGTCACAAGCAAATTCATGTCCTTGGTATAACTGCTGAAAACCCCTTTGTGTCCCCAGGATGACTCACAAAGGCCCATGGAAGAATCTGGCTGATCTCACCGTGCAGTGACCAAAGCATCCTATGACTATATAAACAGATACAAGGTACTGGTCTTTTACAGATGGGGGGACCTGAGACACCCATAGCAGGTTAACAGTGCTGTGCATACTTGTGGCACTCCCTAGGTCTGAACACAACGATGTGACAGTTCTTAGAGGGTTTCTTGTGCTCAGGCCACATCACTTCTACTCAAATCATCCGGATCGTTCTACAGGGAAAGACGCTCCTTATTCCAAAAAGGAGAGGAGACGTCTGAACGTCATCACTCCACACGGCATCCAAGAGGGAAGTTCCCTCGCACTCCACAGAGCACATGTGCGTTTGGAAGCGTGCGCTCTTATCCGTCGGCGACGGCGCACACCCCCTCCGCACGGCTAACCTCGGGGACGCTCCCAGCTTTGTGAACCTGCGCGTCCAGCACGATGGCAGCGAGGCGGTGACAGAGACTCACCGAGGAAGACGTGTGCCCTTTAAGAATACAACCCTGTCTTTGTGTTGTCATCCCGTCTGGATTTTTATTATAATCCCAGAGAGCCGGCCAAAGGGCATTTCATGGTATTTTAATTTGTCTTTCCCTTCTAAAGCCAAAGATTAAAATAATAATTAGTAGTAACAAACCCTGTTCGGGACGCCAGGAGCTGGAGCCTGAAGACCTTGGAGGTCTGAAACAAGTACCTTTTAACTCAGTAATGACGAACACACGCCCCACTGTCCGTCCCTCCTGCCCTCAGAGCCACCGGGCTCCCAGGGCCATGCTGGCCACGGTGTTCCTGCAATGGTTTAAGGACCACCCTGTTCCTGGAGCTGCCTCACGCTGCTGCCTTTTGCTAACCATCTGCGGGTTGAATAAAGGCCGTGTTCTAGGTGCCGGTACCGTAACTGGCTTTGGGGACGCCCGGTGCCCTGTACCACCCGGTGCCCTGCATGGTACACCCCTCAGCCCCCCAGGGACACACGGCCACATTCCGTTCTTTACCTGATGTTTTGGAGACTTTAATTCTTGGGTTGTATGGTTTCTTGAGAGCAGGTCCTAGAAATCAGAAGAAAGAGAACCACCCGTGTTATTAAGGAGGACACGGATGAGGGGAGAGAAAGACAAGAGGTTTGGGGTGAGTGAAATACAGCTTTCAAAGGTGTTCGTGGCAATTTAAAAACACCATCTTTTTTTAAAGAGGGAGCTTGGCCTCACGACACGAGTGAGGGCGTAACACGTGGAGGCTTTTTTTTTTTTCACACTTACTTAGTTTTGAGAGACAAAGAGAGAACATGAGCAGGGGAGCGGCAGAGAGAGAGGGAGACACAGAATCTGAAGCAGGCTCCAGGCTCCGAGCTGTCGGCACAGAACCCGACGCGGGGCTCAGACTCCTGAACTGTGAGATCATGACCTGAGCCGAAGTCGGACGCTTAAACCGACTGAGCCACCCAGATGCCCCTAGACTTATTTTATTTTTTTGTAAATAGATAATATTCTATTAAGTTCTACCTAATTCTAATATTAGCTATTCTTCCTAAGACTTCTGCCCATGTAATAGGGGAAAACATTCTATTGTATGTAAGATGCAGTTATGGGGTGGAGGGGAGCAGAGTTGTCTAAGGGCACAGAGTCTCAGATCTGCAAGATGAAACAAAGTTCTGGGGCTACATGAGTCTACTTAACATGACTGAACTGTACAGTTAAAAATGGTTAAGAGGGTAAATTTCATGTTATTTTTTTGCCACAATTTTAACAAGCATTTAAATACAAAAGTGTAAAAAAAAAAAGACAGTTAAGATCCACATATAATTATAATCTGAACTTTTCCATAAATTTCCAGGTCTACAGACCTCACGGCAGAGGGTGTCTAACATTTGTAGAACGCTTACTATGGACCAAACACTTGTACATCTTTCCTTGGAAGCCCTTCAGGGAAATCATTAGTGTCTGTGTTTTACAGGCCAGGGAACAGAAGCCCAGAGAGCGTCAGGAACCTGCCCGGAGCCACACAGCCGAGCCGAAACGGCGGTGTCTGGGTCCTGCCCTCACGCTCGCTCTCAACCAGGCCCGGGTGCTTCTCAGAGTTGAGCGCACGAGGGACAGGTGAGGCAGCACTTGTAGGCCCTGGGTTCCTGTCCCCTCCCTCTCTAGGAGATGTGAACTTGGCAGGAATGTAATAATCATGTCGCGCATAAACACCATGCTGTTTGCCGCCGAGTGGGATCACTGAGGACGTTCGCGCTCTGTGTGGGCTGAACTACTTTTCCTTTCCTTTTCTTGTGCTTGTCGCTACGAATTTCCCCCAACAAAACGGCATGAGACTAAACTCTGCGCTTTCTGTTTGGGCTCTGAGAGACCAGTGGAGGATGAATTGTCTCGAGAAGTGACAACACAGCTCCTCACGTATGCTCTCAGGACAACAGAAACCATGCATCTGAGAAGAGAGTTCTCTCGCCTTCCACAAAGCCCAGTGCGTGCTCAAAGGAGTTAACGTTCTTCCGCTCGGGGCCCGTGTGCTTCCTGTCCGCACGGCTAACCTCTGGGCGCCCACGGCTTGTGAACGTGCACGCCAACACGTAAAATGGCATGGTCCCGAAGTACCTAAAAATGTAGCAGGGCGGGGGCGCCGGGGTGGGTGGAGTGACCGAGCTAGGGTCACGATCCCAGGGTCGGGGCATCGAGTCCCGCGTCAGGCTCTGCGCTGTGCACGGAGTCTGCTTAAGATTCTCTCTCTCTCCCTCTCTCTGCAACACCTCCCCACTGGCTCTCTGAAAGTAAACTTTTAAAAAACGTAGAGGGGCACTCAAACCGAGTACCGTATCCGTTTATCTGTGTGTTCACCACGCTGGCCCGTGCTGCCTCATCCGTGGCGGGCCTCCGGTGCGCGAGTTACCAACAGACCGACTTCACCTGGCGGCATTTCTGGGACAAACGCCACCTCTGCTTTGCAGAGACGCACCGGGTGCATCGATACAAACACGAGGGTTTACCACGGCCTGTGCAGACTGGCGGGCAGGCGGGCGTCCGATTCATACAGACTGTGACACGGGAGGGCGAGGCGGACGGCTCAGGTGTGTACGGAGTGTGACACGGGAGGCCCGGGCGGCCAGCCCAGCTGACGCGGCCCACGGAGGGCTGAGCACGCACGTCGGCTCCCCACCGCCGCCCCCTCCAGGCGGGTTACCTGGCTGCGGGCTGGCACCTCGCAGACTCTGCATCACGGGTTCGGGGCCTGCGGCCGCGGACATGCTCTGTGCGTCCTCCGGCTTGTCCGTCTGCAGCCCCGACCTCTTCAAGTGCATGGACGTGACCGGGGTGAGGAAGCGGGAGGCCACGGCCAGGGCCTGCGCCTTCTGCCTCAGCCGCTCCTTGTCCCGCTCGTCGCTGCTGTGCAGCCAGGCGCTCAGCAGCTCCTTCGTGCTCAGGTAGCTCCAGAGCCGCTGCACGTGGTTGGGGTCCCCGGCGCCACCGCCCTCGGGCCTGGCGCTTCCCGCCTCGTCGTTCCCCGCCTCCGGGGGCTCCACGGGCACGTCCGCCTTCAGGACGACAAACTTCTTGCTGTTGCTGGCCGTGACTTCCACGTGCAACCGCTCCACCGTCCTGTGGGCCAGCTTCCCGGCGATGACGATCTCCGAGCCGTTGAAGTAGTTTGGGAACAGGGTCCTGGTGACGCGCTCCACCGCGGCGGGGGGGTAATCGATGCGGATGTCGGACAGCAGAGGGGTCCGGATCTCGTCATAGAACCTGCAGCGGAAGGACAGAGAGAGTCAGGGCCGCCGTGGCAGCACAGGCCCTGCTGGCCAATGGCGGGGGGAGGGATCTGCTTCTCTGGGCCCTCAGTGCAGCCCTCCCCACAGAGCACTTCCGGCAGGAGGCCAGGCAGAAGCTGCTTGAACACCCCTGGTGACGGAGAACTCACTCTCGCACTGGCTTCCCACCCGCTCTCAACTGCCGTGACGAGGCAGAGGAGACCTGGGAGTAGACTGCCTCCTTCCTTCCAGTAGCTTCCACCCGCCGATGCCCATCCCGCCTTCCTTCCCGCAGCTTCCACCCGCCGATGCCCATCCCGCCTTCCTTCCAGCAGCTTCCACCCGCGATGCCCGTACCGCCTTCCTTCCAGCAGCTTCCACCCACGATGCCCCTACCACTGCTACAGCAACGCCGTGCGTACGATCTGATCTAACTCCCCTTCCGCACTCAGATACTTGACAAACGGCCGTGAAGTGTGTGACTGCCGTGTGCTCCTGTTCCTGTGCACCTCACCCCTCCCCCGGTTTCAGGACTATCGCCAATGGGATAGGATTTCAAGAATCCCCAGCTGAGGGACCTTGGGGTAACTTCCCTCTGTACACACCCACGCTTCTCAAAGGGCCTCTTAAAACCCGGTTCCTTAGAACGCGGCACATATTCCGGATGCACCCTAACCGGCCGCTCTCCTGGAGAAATCACCTTGACGCTGACACGAGGCTGGCGTGTAACGGATGCTGCATTCGCTTGCCTTAGCTTTTCTCCCGGTTGTTACACGGCTGCTTTTTGCGGAGTAAAGGGACAGTCAAAAAACTCTTCCCAAAGATCTAGAGAGCAGAGGCGGTGGAGGCCATCTTAGCCACTTCCCAGCTGTGTGTCTTGGGACATGTGACTTACCCTCTCTGAACCGCAGTTTCTTCCTCTCCACGGTTGCAACGTTGAAGTAACTACTTTGGTAGACTACTGCCCCCTCGAGCCCATTCTCCTTTTTTCACAACTGAGTTCTAACCATCCAGCTCTAAAGTACATCTCTCAGCCTCTACTGTGGCCAAACACGGCCATGTTCTCACCAACGGAACAGGAGGAGGAGCCATCTATACAACTTTTGCAATGCTTGCTTAAAATACAATGGCTTTCTCTGGCTTTCTTTTCTCTCTCCCTTTTTGGGGCTGGAATACAGAAGTGACAGTGACCTCATCTCAGGGTTGCAGCTAAAGATGAACCGAAGGGAAGGACCTGGGGTCTCCGAATGACTTCATGGAGCAGAGTCCAGTGTCCCAGATATCACAGGAGAGAGCCACCTGCGTGGTTGCTTAGCTTAGACCCTAATACACCTACTCCTTGGCTTTCTGGGAGGATCGCAGGACGTAACGGATGCAGGAAAGCCTGGCACACCATAAGTCCTCGAGAAATGCTGGGCACTGATACTGTCTTGGTGACAGGGCAGCGCAGCTGATGTTGCCACGTGATTGCTTTTGCTTATGAACACGCTATTAAATCTTAGCCCTGGTATACAATGCCCTAGATTCCCCCTCTCTGAATGTAGTTGTGAATAATTTTGAAAATATGGGAAGCAAATCTGTGTTTGTATTTAAATCTTTTGATGGAAACGCCGGTGGGGGGGGGGGAGGGGGAATGGTGACTAGCCCCTTACCAAGAGCCCACCTTCACTGCCCACCTTACAGATCTCCAGTTAGACTGATCACCGGTGAACGTTCCTTGAATGTGGCTATCGAACAGCTGTAAATCTACCGAAACCTCACTTTCCTTTGAGCTCCCTGCTATATGCGAAGGCGATCCAAGGACACGATGTGGAACTGAGAGTCAGTACTCTCTCAAATCAACAGCAAAGTCGTACCCCGGGTGTGGCCATGTGGCATCTGAGGGAAGGCTCCGGGCGTAATTAGAAGACCTAAGATCTAGTCTTTCCTCCACCTCAAGAAAATAAGCGCATCAGTGGCCAGTCTTCACCAGCTCACAAAAAGGGGACAGCGGGACCTCTCCTGCTTACGCCACCTGTGAACTCACAGCAAATACGCTAGCAAGCGTGCTGGTCCCCTGGCGAGGACACGAGAAAAGGCAAGGACAGAGTCGCGACCACGAGAGCGGACTGAACACCTAACGTGCAACAGCCATCCCGCCAACAGTCCGCACGGTTTTCTCACTAAACTCTGTCGGCCGGCCGTACCCCTCACGTCACAGACGAGGAAACGGGGCGCAGACTGGCTCGAATCGTGCCTAGAGTCACAAAGCAGGGCCAGGACCTGAACCCGGATCGGCCTGGCTTAAAAACCCCTTCCGACGTCACCCAGTGTGATGGGTTCCGGCCACACGGCCCCGCACCCCCTTCTGAGAGCCTGAGTCTCACTGTCCAGCGCGGACGGACCCGACGAGCTGGGAGCCCGCGTCGTCCTCCTCGAGAACGTGCCGGGTGAGGCCGCAGTTCTCCAGCGACAGTTTCTCCAGCAGCTTGAAGTCCACGTCGTTCCCGATGCCGATGGTAAAGATGCAGATCTGGCCCCGGGCGGCCTCCCTGGTGTTGTTGAGGATCCTGAGGGTGTGGGTCTCCCCGACGGTGGGTTTCCCGTCGGTCAGGAAGATGACGAGGGACACGCTGCGGTCTCCGACGTCGTCGTGAGCCACGTAGTCAGTGAGCAGCCTGATGGCCCTCTGCAGCGCCCCGTTGATGTCCGTGCCTGGGGAACAGCAAAACAGGCCGGCTCGAGCCCTCATGCCGCACACATGCACGGTCAGGCACGGACACCCCGCCACGTTCAGGCATTAGCAGGAGTACGTGTGTGGGAGGGGGTCACCCGCACAGGCGGGTGATGTCGGCTTACACAGCCTGTCTGGACACTCGCCAGCGTTTGCCGAATGGACGGAAGCGGCACGGGACTATCCCCCCCGTACAGAACTCCCGAACGTATGCTGGGGAAGGCGCCTTGGCTCGAGCCCCTCACTACCTGAGCATCAACGGCTCCCACTCCTTTCCTGGGAAGAGCTCTGTAAAGGGCAACCCCAAAGGGGTCGGGTACAGGAGTTTGGAGGGAGGGCGAGTCCCACAGGGAAAGAAAGGGCAGCTGGGGAAGGCCTCTGCTGCCTCTCCTTTCTCTGCTTCCCGCCCCTTCGGGTTACCTCTGCCTATCGGAACCCCCACGAGGCAGAGGCTTTAAAGTTTATGCCTCCCGTCCCCACCGCTGCCCCTGCCATTTCCCCTTCGCACAGCTTGTCGCCAGCAGCTCCGTCAAAAGCCAGGGACGGTGTCTGTGGCGGGTGCCGGAAAGGTATGTGCTTGCTGGATGGAGAGACGGGTGGCTGGTTGGTGGAGGTGGGCAAGGCCCCGAGATGCGCCTTCCGGATTAGCTAAGACTTTCATTCGGTGGCTATTGTTCTACAACCACCCAGGAAGACTGAGTGCGAACACGTATTTCTGCCCCCTGGCTCCAGGGGGGTTGTTTTTCTTTTTCTTTTTTTCAATGTTTGTTTATTTTTGAGAGACGGAGACAGAACACAAGCAGGGGAGGGGCAGAGAGGGGGAGACATAGAATCTAAAGCAGGCTCTAGGAGGGGGCTCGACGTGGGGCTTGAACTCATGAACCATGAGATCACGACCTGAGCCAAAGTCAGATGCTTAACCAACTGAGCCACCGAGGTGCCCCTCAGTGGGTTTTTTTTTCTTAATGACTTCGCTGAGATGAAATTTATGTACCAAAAACCTTACCCGCTTTCGGTACACAATGAATTACTTTCAGTAAATGTACAAAGCGGTGTACCCATCATCACCGCAATCAATCGCCCTCACTGGAGGGATTTTTAACTACCTGCAAAATGTACCATGTTTCAGTGAACCACATAATTTCCCCCCATTGCTTCACATTCTCCAGAATTTCTGGCTAAAACAAAAACAAAACAAGCAAACAAACAAAAACAATACCCATCTATGTCCGTGCAAACACACTGATAATTCTAAGATGCACACAGAGTCTGAAGATAAGGGAAAGTTACAGCTGAAATAGTATTTAGCATTTCTTTGGGCTCATTAACATGCCTTTCTGGAAGCCCAGCCTACTTTCACCTGGCCTCTGGATATATGGCCCTGGAAGAAAAGGCAGGTGTTTATTTTCCCTTTAATCTAGAACCTGGCAATGGTGCCCAACCTTTTATTCCACCTTAAGGCCAAGGAGCCCAGGCAAAGGGATGCACTTAGCTTTTCTAATACCAGCACCAAAAGCACAGCAGGGCCTGAACCAAACCCATGCTAAGAACGGGGAGGCTCCCTCCACCAGTGGGGGCGGCCCCACAGAGCTGCCCCAGCCCTCCCCCTGACAGCCCACCCAGGTCATCAGAGGACGCACGTGCACCAGCAAGAGGGACTGACTACTTGGGTGAAATTGGCCACGTCTGACACGAAAGAGACCCTCCTGTGTGCCAGCCACTGTTCTCAGCACTTCAAATATTTTAACTGATCTCATCCTGATCACAATCCCATTACTGTCCCCATTTTAGAGGAGGAAACTCAGGTACAGACACATTAAATGGCTCGGACACGGTGGGGCTGGCTTCAGAACCTATGTTCCTGATCCTGACGTCCCCGCTTCTTTGAGAGGAACAGATTAATCTTCTGTTCACCTATAGAGGTTGGGGTGATGGCCACATGGAGAAAAAATACAGGAGACCAATAAGGTTTCTGAGGTGTGGACTCCAGAAGGACATAATATGCATCAGCTGTCTCCTAAAGTTTTATCCCCACACCCTCTGCCAACACACACATGCGCACACACACACACATCCCATTCTGATAGTGAGTAGTGCCACTGAAATACATTCAATTGAGCAAATACTCGTTGAGCACGAGCTGTATGTCAGGAGCTACGCTGGGAACCAGGGGCCATGCAAAGACGAAGAGTTTCTTCCCTCAAGGACTTGACGAGTCTCGTCAACTTCCTGCCGTGTTATTAAATCCGATCTTTTCTCTCTCCCATCAACCCATCAAGCAGTCCCCATATCACATGGCTGTGGAGGCAGTAGGAAGTCCCACTGCAAAGTCAAAGTCCCATCCAAGCAAGATCAAGTTCCAAACAAAGTTTGTTTGGGGAATCAGAGCTCTGTCTTGGATAGAAAATAATACATATCGAAAGATGAAGATAGAAAATAATACACATACAAAAGATGAAAAACGTCAGAAGAAAACTGAACTAAGTAGGTTCCCCAATAACCAAAACAGAATTAACTGAGACAATCACCCCAGAAGAAGGTGTCTCTGCAAAGGCCCTTTTCAGAAAGCGGGGGAGGGAGTCGGGATGAGTTTTCATAAACACCCCAACACTGAGCGCCGGTCATGTGCCCCCTGTGCTAGGGACAGACACGCCAGCGAGAGCGAGCCCCAGTCCTGAGCCGAAGGAACGGGCATCGAGTATAGCTGGGTAACGTACTGTCCCGATTCTCCTATCTCCTTAAATCCTGTATGACCGTCTCCGTCCTCCGCACTCTTGCCTGCGTCCCGTGCCCGAGCCCAGTGTGCAAGACTCAGAGCTCATCACGCTCCACGTGCACAGCATCTCCCAGGCCGCCTGGGCCCTGTGCTCTTCTCGCTGGCACAGACTGGCCAACGGGGCTGTCCCGCTGACGCTGCTAACGTTCAGGCACACGAAACACAGAACCATTTCCTTGACTCGGATTCCCCACCCGAGAGCAATGCACAAAAACGGCTTCGTTGTTCGGCTCCATGAGATAAACCAGGAAAGGCTCCAAAACCTATCGAGTATTTCCCCCCTAACCTACTTGACCATCTTACTCCGGGCCTGGAAGACGAGAACTTACAGACTTGGTGTTCAGAGAAACGTAAGCTTCTGGGAAAGCGCTCACCTTTATCTCCTTTCCTGTGATCGGCTTTGGCTTTCAAATCCTTGTCTCTTGGCAGAAAATTAGCTACTCACTTATTATCACGTCGAAGCCAGCGTGGAAACAAGGACTCGCATTTACCTCCGCTGGGCGACATGTGGTGGATATACACTTTGCCGTCGCGGACGTTGTCGGGGGTAACTGACACCAGATGGTCTTTCCACACTTTGATGCGGTTGGAAAAGCCGATGATATTGAAGTGATCCTGGGGTCGGAGGTCGTGGAGAATCGTGAACAGGGCATCCTTGGTCTAAACAAACACAGAAGCAAAAGCAGTCACATCTGATCGCCCGGGTCCTCGCGTCTCCTGGCTCGGAAACTGCACGCCAGGAACAATCCCGGGGTTAAAATTAAGTGCCTACGATGTGGAGGGACTTGGATAAATGTCGAGCAGCTTGGTCACCTAACTGGGAAAAACTGGCATCAACGTGTCACAATGTTCTACGAGACACAGATGTGTGTTTAATATATGAAATGTCACACACTGCTGCGAGTCATGCTATGTCAGGCCTCGGTATTTTCACAGCGGCCGTTCTCTTGACCCGGAAGGTTCTCTTCCTCTGTCTTACGCCCATTTGTTACCTGACAGGCTCCTAGTCATTCTTCAAAACCCAGCTAATGTGCTCTATCCTCCATCTGAAACATTTCCTCCTTCTTCCAAAGAGAACCGATCCTCTCTCTTCTAGGCTAGCGCTGCACTCAAAATACTCGTGGGGTGCGTAATTACCCAGTCGTGATTGTTTGCTTCGTATCTGTGTCCCTTACTGTCTTGTAAGCTCTTGGCAGGGAGGTCCCATTCATCTTCATATCGCCCCGTGGGCGGGAGAGTTCCCAACACACGGGGGGGGGGGGGGCATACGTGGAAGTTCAGCGGAGACATGCATGCAGAAACATTTTATGAACCATAAGACTAAAGGTATATATAATTAATACCCTAAGAACTTAAAAGAGAATGCAAACATAGGGCCACAGCGAGGTGAGAGGGCTTCACGGAGGAGGGGCAAGATGAGGGCAAAGGAAGTGGGTGGGCTGAAAGACTAGGAAGGGCATTCTGGAAAGCAGCGAGGACAAGTGAGCTGAATGAGTAAATAGAGGGAGAGCAAGGGAGAGGTGTGGAATACAAAATACCGTTGCCGATACAAATGAAGTCGGACAGACACCCCCCTTCATCTCTGGGACCCACAGAAAGAGAACACCAAGAAGGATGGGGTGTAGGACACACAGAGCTGACAGTGTTCAAGTAAAAATAAATCAGATAGTTACAATAACCAGATGTGGGTGGAGGGCCCTAAGTGTTGCCACGGACGGTGTGAGGCAGGAAGCTGGCAGAGCTCAGACTCCTCACCCTTCCTTCCACGTAGAGCCAACGCCACCCCCAGCGTGAGCATCAGATGGCCCGGCAGTCTAGACCTCCGGGATGCCCGGAGGCCCACAGCTGCGCGGTGACGGGACCGCGGGCACTGTTGTCCCTGAGACAGCCCTGCCGGCCGCCCGGCTGGAAGGCAGGCACCTGGACAAACTCGCACGCTCCCCAGAGTGCGGAGCCGGCCAGGCGCCACAGGGCGCGGGTGTGGACAAGGGGCAGCTCCTGGGAACACCACGGCTTGTTCAGCAGCCAGCATCCTTAGGGATCCTTAAATAGTGCGCTGGAGACCTCGGCAGGGGCCCGCCCGGCTCCTCTGTGCCAACTCCCCTCCCCCGGCCCCTGAGGGATACTCTGCTTTAGGAATAGTCGCTCCAGCCTCTTCCCCCTCCTCCGCTTGACTCGGCGGCTACAGGTTTCTTGTGACCTTGTAAGGCCACAGCTGCAGCTCGCTTATCCTCACATGCACCCAGGGGAGGCGGGCCGGCGGGCTCCAACGGCCGCCTTTCCAGTTGCCCCGGGGACCGGCCGGACGGCCTCCCGCCCCTCGTCCCGGGAGGCCCGGATGGAAGCTGCCACCGTCTACAGCCAGCTCCTTCCGTTAACTCTTTGCGGCCGCGGCCCCCCTCCCCGTGTGGCCGATGACGCTGGGAGCTCTGCATTCTTGGAGGGCTTGAAAGGCAGGCGGAAGGGGAGCGTCCAGAAAGAAGAGTGAGCGCGAGTGGACTGCAGCTGACATTTCTGCACGCTCTGTTTACGAGCCGAACGTGAACACAAACCTTGTCAGACCTTCCAAGAGTACAGTCCAGAGAACTAAGCACATTCCAGGAAGATCAGGGGAGGCCCAGAACGGCACAGAATGCGTGGTCCAAGCTTGCTTGAAGGCCTCAACTCCCCTGAAGGCAAAGCTGTGTCACGTGAGGGGCTGGCCTAAAACCCTTAAGAGACTGGAAGGTGACAAGGAAGACGACCTGTAGACGCTTCCAGTGCAGGTGGGCAGATGACGATGGTTCCCACCGGGGCCCCGGCACCCTTGCCAACTAGTGTGACCGACGGGAGAAGACACGGATATCCCAGCCTGCCGTGTTCCTTGGCCTTCTTCCCTGTCCCCAAAGCTCCACTCGGTGCCCTTGTGCCCTAGAGAGAAGCCTGTCTGCTCGAGACCAGTCACTCCAAACACAGCGCTGGGAGTGACGATGCCCTCACTGAACAGGTGACCACAGGACACCATGCAAATGTCTTCCCCGGAGACATTTAAAATAAGCACATACGACGTGTGCACAGAGTGTCTGTGGAGGTTAACACAATCGGTGGCTGGGTCTGGTTAGCGAGGGAGGCTAACTGTCCGACACTGGAAAGTCACACTGAGCCTTTGGGGTCCCGATAACACTTCCAGGAAGCCACCATCGTCCACGTTTACTTCCTGGGACAAGGACAGGGCTTCTCTGTGAAGACGGGTTCAGGTCACTGTGTCCAGCCACCAGGTGGTGAGCCTGCTGGGGAGGAATCAGGAGGTCTTGGGGAGAGGGGGCGGTTGGGAAGAGGCAGGAAAACCATACCCCTTGAGGAGGGAAAGAAATATAAGGAACAGCGGGGGATCTGGCTGCAGAAGAAAGCAGAGTTCTTAAAGAGGCCAGCCGGCAGCAGAGACAGCGGGCCAGCTCTGGGGTCGCGAATCAGTTCCTAGAGGCCCCAGCCCACGGACGACAGGCACCCGCACAGTCCCTGCAGACGCCGCTCTGCAAACGTCACCAGAACATTCCAGAGGGCTTTCGGACTGAAGAGAGATGAAAGGTGCACAGATACAACTAATAAAATAAAAGGATGTCTCTCTTACTGTCTAGGCAGTGAAGAAGTACCTTGGCCGGCAAGGTCATTAACGATGGCTTTGTATAATCCTAGCTATCTGGAACCACGATGGATGAGGACTGCTCTCCGCCTGAGCCTGTTTTATGGGGATGAATTCCTCTTCTTACACACTCTCCTTGGGTTAAAAGAAGGAAGACCTACTTCCCTTGGAAACAATGCCTTAGAAGTTAATTCCAGCTCTGCCGTAGGGTTACCATTAAGTCGTTTAGTCCCTGTCCTTAAAGTTAAGTACCTTCGGGAACAAGGTGGATATAAATAACTACAAATAAAACTCTCTGCTTCAGATTCTCCATTCATTCAGTGTGGTCGGCTACGGTCCCCCTGTTCTAGTGGATCTTCAGGAAGGAAGCGATTACGGTACCCTCTGATGGCGTCTGTCGAACAGGCAGGAATGGGTCCCTGGAGTTCGAGCACGCTGCCCCTCAGGAGGGGAGTGTCCAGGAGGCAGCTCTGCCCTGTGCACGTCGGGCCCTGCATTAAACCAGGGCCAGCGATGGGAACGTCGTCTCCCCCTTCCCTGCGAAACGGAACCCTAGCAGCTGCAGGCGCTCGGCAGAACCCTCGAGGGGGTGAGCGTCCGCCGGGCTAACTACCGCGCCAAGAATGACCGTTCAGCATTTCACAAGCAGGGAAGCATCGTATGGTGAGACCCTCAGAGTGAAAGGTCAGTGAGGCCGTGACAAACACAGCTGCCTGCCCCCTCCCAGCTACCACTGCCATCAGGGTTCCCGACGATGCCGCTTCTCTCAAATATTTCTGTGTCTGTGCCAGACCACACTCGACAGGAACCAGCGGACACAAACGGCTTTTGTACCACAAAGTCTGGGTTGTTGGGCGTAATACGAGGGGAGCCATGACATCATGGGTGAAATCCAAGTTCAAGGGTGTTAGATATTAGCCCTTGTATGTTTCCAGCAGAATGGTCACACTGTTCTCCTAAGCAGTGCCCTCATTTCCTCATACTGAGAAGTTTACCAAGACGTCAGCGTTCTTTCATTTTTCCACGTGGTCCTTTTCAATGAACCCAAGAGAAAAATCGCCTCTGATGAACAGCTTAAAATAATCCCGCAAAGAAACGTAAGCCCGCCTCACGTCTGAGTTGGGCCCCGAACAAAAATCAAGAACAGACACACACCAGGGAAACAGCCCTGTTTCTGAAAGAGAGTCCCCGGAAGTGGACGACGTCCACTATAAACTGAGGTCGTGTGTCCGCCTTCTCCCTTCCCCAGGGGGGTCCATACAGGTAACGGGGAGAAGGAGCAAAGCCAATTTATACTGTGCTCCTGTTAGCCTGCAGTCCTTCTTGACGCCAGCAGGGGGACGGCCTCATTGCCCACGGCCTCCCCTGGCAGTCCGTCCCCACAGTCATTCTACCATTCTACGCAAAAAAGTCTGTGACTCCAGCAACGTCTGCAACACCAGATCCCCACCGCAGCATTAAAGTGCGTGTCCGGGCCCGAAACGGGGGGAATGGATACGTCCGCCATCCCAGAATCTCTGTGCTCACGCCACAGGCTTCCATGCAGGACGCTGTCCCAAGTCTCCCTGGAGTCACGGTCATGGTTCAAGACCGCAGCAGCCCCAGCGTGCCAACAGATGCTGCAGTCCGTGGGGATCAGCTATGCTTCAGCGGGACTATTTCAAGACCGTGGTATTTCAAGATGACGAGAACTTAATCCACAAGAGGCAACAGGACCTTAATATTTTTAGACACTGCAAGTCTTCCAATAATTTAAAGGAAAGTTTTGAAATCTTATTGTGACTGACCCACCAAATTATCAGATTTTTTAAAATCCCAACTTCAGGAGGAAGGCAATAAATGAGGTGAGAGAGACTGTTTCTTCATAACATAATTCATGCCTATATCATTGTTACATTTAAAAACAAAAATCTAGCCACAGACTGGTTTCAGAGAAGAAACCAAAACATTAAAAAACAACATTACCCCACTGACTACGGTTAAGGCGCCTCAAGAGGTTCTGTAAGCTCATAAAGGAAATCCGTGATAACACAATGCCTCTTGCCGCCTCTCTGCCACAGTATGTCCTAAAACGCACCTCATTATATAATTTACATTTCAAAATTATAAACTGTAATACAAGAACCAGAGGGTCGAAAAAAAAGTGTCTCTCAGATTTGAGGAATCTTATTGAAAGAAACTAAAACTATTTTTCTATTGGCTGAAATGTTCTTTATGGAAAGAGCAGAAACTAAGAAGTCTGCTTTACATAAATGGAAAACTTGGAATAGAAGTCATCACGCCTTCCAGTACTTGAAACAACAGATGTCGGTGAGGATGCAGAGAAAGGGGAACCCTTTGGTGCTGTTGGTGGGAATGCAAACTGGTGCAGCGGCTCTGGAGAAGAGTATGGAAGTTCCGCAAAAAATTAAAAATAGAGCTACTCTAGGATCGAGCAATTGTACTAGTAGGTATTTACCCAAAGGATACAAAAATGCTGATTCGAAGGGGCACAGGCACCCCAGTGTTTACAGCAGTGCCATCAACAATAGCCAAATTATGGAAAGAGCCCAAATGTCCATCATCTAATGAATGGATAAAGAAGATGGGGTTTATACACAATGGAATTTTACTCGGCAACCAAAAAGAATGAATACCTGCCATTTGCAACAACGTGGACGGAACTAGAGGTATTATGCTAAGAGAAATTAGTTAGTCAGAGATAAGTATCATATGATTTCACTCATATGTGGAATTTAAGAAACAACACAGATGAACATAGGGGAAGGGAAGGAAAAATAAGATAAAAACAGAGAGGGAGACAAACCATAAGAGACTCTTAAATACAGAGAACAAATGAAGGGTTGCTGGAGGGGGTGCTGGGTTGGGGGATGGCTAAACGAGTGATGGGCATTAAGGAGGGCACTTGTTGGCATGAGCACTGGATGTTATATGTAAGTGATGAATCATTAAATTCTCCTGAAACCATTACTATACTATATGTTAACTAGCTTGGATTTTAAAAAAAAACTTTTTTTAATGTTTTATTTATTTTTGAAAGAGAAAGAGAGACAGAGTGCAAGCGGGGGAAGGGCAGAGAGAAAGGGAGACACAGAATCCGAAGCAGGCTCCAGGCTCCGAGCTGACAGCACAGAGCCCGAGGCGGGGCTCGAACTCACGAACCGTGAGATCATGACCTGAGCTGAAGTCGATGCTTAACCGACTGAGCCACCCAGGCGCCCCTAACTAGCTTGGATTTAAATAAAACAATTTTTTAAAGTTCAGTAAATGCTAAATATGAACTTGAAATTTCACCTAGAAGCAAATGTAGAAAACATTATTTCTTTGGTCTCTACAATGTAATGCTCACGCTAGAACGAAGAGAATATTTGAATTAAGCAAAAGCATAAGGTTCCTATATTTAAAAATGTATTGTGTTATGCTATATAATCTCCTTTACTGTTTGACTTCTCACTTCAAATGCTCTTTCAATACAGTATTGCACTAGACTCGGTTAGATTACCTACTTACTTCTGTGCTTACCCAAGCTGTGTAAAACTATAAGATTGTGGTTATTTCATAGGTAGACAAAGGCCCCTTCTTAGCCTAAATATCATTATTCCTTCAGGCCTGGATCTAAGAGAAAATGATTGCTAAACACCAAATTCTGTCTAAATTCAGCCTTAACCAAAAAAAAAAAAAATCTGAATAGGTTTAGATATTAGAACATCTTTGTGATGTAAGCATAACTATACTTCCCAAGTCTTTCGTGTTTGAATAACATTAATCTAACTTGAGAAGCAAATGGTCTCTCATGTTAAGGCTCTGGCTAATGTTAAGATTCATCACCTAATGTTTTGACTCTTTTTGACAAATATAGGAAACATTTGCCTAATAATGTCATTGTACATTCTTCTAAAAAGGCTCCCTGCCAATAACATTAACATCTTTGATTCTTTAGACATTAATCACATCCATTTTTCACGCTAGATGTGTAAACAACTAACTCAAGACTCAAAACAGATTATGTGTTCGCACCTCTTTGCGTGGTGGATACTCGGTCGGGATTTGTTCTCGTTGTTGATCCCTCACTCTGGCCAAGGATGGAGCTGAACCACTTCTATCTGTAGGCTCCTGCTCTAACAGGAAGTAAGAGATACTGACCATGAGATGTCCACCTCCGTTTACACGTCTCCTTTGTAACTGGTGTCCTTCCATCCATGTTCTGACACACCTACCGACTGCCCTGATTGAGTTCTTCGTCCCCAGGGCCTGGTCTAACTTCTTAAGTTTGCACTGCCCAACTGCGTATCTGGATTCTGGAGCCCTGTTTCGTTCTACAGAATCTCGTGGTGTCTGACTCACTGAGTGCCCTTTGACCCAGTCAGCTCTCTCCTGACGTGTCAGTTCTCATGCCCGTCGCCAGGGCATAGGTCCACCCTGTGCCACCTGCTATAAACCTCCAGGGATGTGCCTCGACGAGCATTTAAGAACCGAAAGGTTGGAGAGGCTGCAAAAAGCCATGCTAAATATGGAACAGTGGAACGGCTAGCAAGTAACCACAACACAGCAGCACATGTAGATGGGACGTACAAGAAG
Organism: Felis catus; assembly: GCF_018350175.1. NCBI lineage: Eukaryota > Metazoa > Chordata > Mammalia > Carnivora > Felidae > Felis > Felis catus. The sequence continues at coordinate 7,230,471 of NC_058374.1, forward strand.
ACATTCGGAGGAAGTGGAGTCACCCCCCCCCCCCCCCCGGCAGGCAGGGGCAGTGATGACGTCCCTGCGTCTCTTTCATCTTCCCATACCCTTGAAGACACCGTGAGACTGCAAAGTGAGATTCTGGTCGCAGGAAGGAATAGGTGAACTTCGCTGTCGGGGGTTGGGGAGGATCTTCGCTTTTCTTCTGAGTTTTGGTAACACTTATTCTTATTTGCAGACGGAGACTGATTCTGGAGAGTTAGAGGGTCCAGAGCAGAGAAGGCAGGAGCTTCCTTCTGCCCCCTGCCCACTACCGTCCTTCAAAGGAGCCAGCTTCACGCAACGGTCTCGGGCTCAAATCCCCACCTGCCGCCAAGTGGCACGTTCACTCTTGTCTCATGACTTTCTTCATGTTTTTCCTCAACCAAGAATTCACTCCCTCCCTTCCTGTCAAGAAAACTGCGTCCCATCTTCAAGGACTACACTTGCTAGGTCACCTCTGTCATTCATCTTTTGTTGGCTACTTCAAGCCCTTGCCCTTCCCTAAAATTCTTTCCACTAACCACTTGACGCGTTGGTTTGATTAACGTGGGATTGCTCCACATTTCTTTTCCCCAGCAAAAGTCCAAGGTCCTTAATTAGAGGGGCTTGAATGTGCTTCTCCGGCACACACGTTTTCTCTTGCCATTCATCACCCTCTGCTGGGCTCCTCTGGACCTTCCCACCCCACCGACTTGGCTAACTTCTAAAAGACCTTAAGGCTCACTCGACTACCCCTGCTCTGAGAAGTCCATCACCCCCTTCTTCACTCCTAAAAAGACTTGACCGGCACCCGCTCTGTGCCATGACTGGACCACCGTATACCTCTGTCACAGGGAGCACTGTGCACACAACGCTCATGCGACTTTTCTTCTCCTCCGGACCTCCTGAGAGAAAAGGTTCTGTCGTACTTATCTTTGTATCCCCTATGCCTCGCACCTCTCCCACAGCACATAATCAACGTCTGCTTCATTCTCTGAGGATCTGGAGTCTGCAGTGGAAGCCAAGGTGGGACCCGGGGGCAGAGTCAGGCGTCCCGCGGGGGAGGGGGGAGCCCGCGCTCTCGGGCAGGGGTGGCACTCCGGGACCTCACCCTGGCGCAGTTCCCCAGCCCGGGCGGGAAATCCCTGATAAGCATTTGTTATCTCATTTAGCTTGCATCTACAGGATTCATCTTGTTCCTTGTAGCAAAAGTTGCCTTTCGGGCCTCGTCTAGCCCTTTACGGACAGCCGGCTGATCCGACTGGAGAGACTTGAGTACACAAGTAGGACGCCAGCAAGGAGAGGCCAGGCTTTTTGGTGATACGAGGACCAGGCTGTCAGATGCTGACCAGGAGGCCCACAACCTGAACAGATCATGCGGGAGAACTCACAGCTCTATACTGTTCATGTTTCCTTCGTAGGACAGCCACGTGGTGCCTTTATTCAGAGAGCTTCAAAAGTTTTTGTTTTTTTTTTTTTTGTTTTTTAATTTTTTTTTCAACGTTTATTTATTTTTGGGACAGAGAGAGACAGAGCATGAACGGGGGAGGGGCAGAGAGAGAGGGAGACACAGAATTGGAAACAGGCTCCAGGCTCTGAGCCATCAGCCCAGAGCCTGACGCGGGGCTCGAACTCACGGACCGCGAGATCGTGACCTGGCTGAAGTCGGACGCTTAACCGACTGCGCCACCCAGGCGCCCCCAAAAGTTTTTAAATGTGACCTCATTTGGGTAAATCTTAAGTGCCTCCACAAAAAGGGTTTTAAATGGGTGCCTCTGATTTATTTAAAATTATATTATCGTTGTTGAGGAGCAAAAAAAAAAAAAAAGAAAGAAACAATCCCAAGTTTTCCTTGGTGCTAGGGGGAAAAATACTTTGCCCTCTGTCCATCATTTATTTCCTCATATTCTGAGTCAGAGTCACAAACACGTTTTCCCCGCTGCCTTCTGTTCCCCGCCCGAAGTCCCAGATCTCTGTTTTGCAACGTGCTTCTGAAACACGCGTCTGCTGGTGGCCATGTCTGGGCGAGAGCAGCTCAGCAGATGAGAGTAAATCCTACCAACCGGAATGATCTCTAGCCATGCCAGTCAGTCACCCCTGTAGACCAGGGGTCAGCAAAGGACGGCCTGGGGGCCAAACCCAGACCGGTGCCTGTTTTCTGATAAGCACGGCTTCTCTGCAGATTGCCAATGGCCGCCTTTGTGCCACACGAGCACAGCTGAGTAGTAAGACGGGGACCGCCGAGCCTGCAAAGCTTACGATATTTACTATCCGTCGTCATAGAAAGTCTGTTGACCTTGGTTCCAGGAAACCAGAAAGGGGGAAGCTGGACGTTTTTGTTATTAGCTGGAGCCATGTTTTCAGATGCTTACAACAAGGTCTGGAAGAGTACCCAAACCTTCCATCATCCATTTGTATTCCGATGACAGCCATACAGTGCCTATCTCTGAGACCCTCCAAATTTCCTAGACATGATGTCATTTGGCCTGCTGGCATCTTTCCTCTCCAGAGCTCCTTCATTTGTTCGGGGAGCTCCAACCAGGTCACTACTCCCTGAGGCCCTTCTGGGTTCTGCTGGCCTTGCCCACACTCTTCCCAGCCGCTCAGTGAACCTCAGGCCGCCCTTCCTTTGATCCCCATCACATAAAAGCTACTTTCGGGGTGCCTGGTGGCTCCATCAGTTGAGCGTCTGACTCTTGGTTTCAGCCCAGGTCACGATCTCATGAATCGTTGAGTTCGAGCCCTACATCACTGACGGCTTCAGAGCCTGCTTGGGATTCTGTATCTCCCTCTCTCTTTGCCTGTCCCCCGCTCGCTCGCTCTCAAAAATAAACATTTTTTTTTTTAAAAAAGCTAATTTCTCAGTATCTTTTTTTCCAGCATCTTCTCTTTCAAACTGTGACAGATTGACATGTTCTTGAAGAGGACGGCTGGAAGGAAGGTCACGACATCACTGGACCTCCCAGTCACAAACCTTCTCCTCTCTACACCCCCGCTGTCTCCGTGCCCGCACTCGGCCTGTCCAGCCCCAATCCGAAACGGAAAGAAGTCTGCATCCCTGTACGTGCCCATGGTGTGCTTCGAGTCGAATAATAAATCACTAGTAGTTAATTCTGTGCAGCAGGGCAGAGCAGCTCCGTTCGTGTTTCGTGGCGCCAGCTGCCGGCCGAAGCCTCCCAGGGCAGCTGGCATCCGTGTGCACTCACCCGCGACGGGCAGCGCTCCGCATCATGTCGCTTGGCGGTGAGAACAGGTAGAGCCTGGAGGCTGGAAAGGCGGTCCAGTGTTATGGTCCATGTCTAACGGCACAGTGAAGAATGATATGGGGAAGAGCTTCCGAGTGGGAGACACTGGGCTTGACGCTGAACTTCTCGCCTTCTAACTTTCTGTATTTCAGCACAGTGAAGTCACCTCCCTGCCCCTCACCTCCTTCTCATTTGCAAAAAGGGAGTAACAACGTCTCTCTCATTGGATTGCTGAAAGATTCGATGAAAAAAAATGTATGTAAACCACTTAAGAGTGCTTGGTATGTACTAGTCACTCAGTGGTACCTACTGTGACTTAAAAGAGTATGCTGCATTTAATGTGCACGTGCTGGTATGCTTTTCAGCAAAAATCATTACCTACTATGTGGGAATATGTACTCTCATGATCAAAAGAGGGATGGTTCCCGAATCCATGCAGATAGGCTATATGCACATAAAATGTCCACACAGCTCCTGGAAGCAAAATTCCAGACGTGAAGACGAAAGTGCTTTCCTGGAGCATGAAGGGAGCCAATGAATAAGGCGCAAGCAACATTCACGTTTCCCCTCATTTTAATTTGGCAGTTACAGAGAGGAACATTATGCTTGTTCTTTACCCTCCAAAATTGTTTACTAAATGAACTGGTCAAAGAGGGGCGCCTGGGTGGCTCAGTCGGTTAAGCATCCGACTCTTGATCTCCGCTCAGGTCATGAGCTCATGGTTCATGGGCTCGAGCTCCACGTCGAACTCTGTGCTGACAGCATGGAGCCTGCTTGGAATTCTCTCTCTCTTTGTCTCTCTCTCCCCCTCCCTCCCCGCCCTTCCCCTGCTCATTTATTCATTCTCTCTCTCTCTCTCAAAATAAATAAATAGACTTTTTCAAAAATGGAGAAAGGAAGACAAACTTGCAAAAGCTACATGGAAATCTAGGGTTGGCACAGAATGGCACAGATTATGGGAACGAGTCTGTAGAAAGTTATAGCAAGAAAGACATCTGGTAAATGATGCATCAGCCAACTGCTCGGTTGCCAGATAGAGTCCGTTAGCCAAGTTCCTAATTATGAAGGCAAAAGTAGATCCAGTTATATAGATTACGGAAAGGAAAGAGAGGAACATGTAAATCTTGGTCAAGGAAAAATGAATTTCATGGAAATACATTCCCCTTAATGTTCCCAAGGACATGTATGTTTGCTAGTTCCAGCGCTTGAAGCATGAAATTCATAACGAGAAAGAGGTCTACGCTGATCACATTTTCTGAGGCTCTTGTGAGCTCTTCTTCCCACGAAGAGGTTTTACAAGTTGAAACGGAGAGGCGGAACTCTCGCCTACCCTAACACCAGACCTGTCTCTCGACAGATTCACCAGTCAAAGCACACGGGATAGAAAACAGAGCCAAGTCCGGTGCCAGCAGCCTGGGGGAGGCTCCGTAGCTGCTCCCCAGCCAGTTAGGTCCTGGCCTCCAGACTCGCATCCCCACTGGGATGACGACCAGAACCAGAAAGTGCCAGGTGCGCACGGCTACGTGCACTTCCCAGGCACTGACAAGCCCATTAGCGAGAATACGTTTCAAGGTCAGATGATCCCACGATTTCTATACATCAACTGTTCAAATGACAATGATTAAATACCGACTCTGTGTCCTTATTGTGATGAGTAACGTGAAGTACTTTAGGCCCATCAAAGATGAGGGGAGCCAAGAACCTCCAGCCTTACAGTGACTGATTCTTCACAGGATCCAAGTGGACCTGTGACAAATGTCTGACGTTGCCAAGCCTGTTGACACATCACGAAAGCCCCGTGCTTGGAATAATTTTCCTCTTCACCGGTGGACATGATATTGTGTTCGAGACTCTGCAAACAGGCATCTAAGCTTTTCACTCACTGCTGTGGCCTTTGAGAGCTGCTAAAATAGCCAGCAGTTTTCGAAACACTCCGAGGCGGCAATGGGCTTTAGGAATTGTCTAGAAGCTTCTGACATGTGTTTGGCTGGTCTAGGGTGGTTCTCCTGGAAAGAGGCCACGCTGGAGCTCAGAAGCCAGCAGAGCACATGCCAGATTTTCAGTGCCCAGAAGTGATGGAATTTTAATATCCAGGAATGAGGGAGGAGGGGAGCTGGCTCCCCGTGTGACGTCCACACTGCTCTTGCAACAGTGTGCGGACATCCCTCCTGCCGCGACACGGGTCCTGAAATGTCAACCTGTGCTCACCTCGCAGCCACGTGAGCTTCCACTGTTGCGTGCGAGAGCGATGCCCAAGCACACGGCTAACCTACACCAGGACACCGCACCATCGTGGTGGGGTTCACGGGCTTAGAGTCAGACCTGGCTTTGGAGCCCGGCCCCGCCACGTACTAGCTGAGTTATCTCCCATTGCAGAGCCTCGGTTTCTCCATCATTAAAATGGGGATGACAGCCAAATTCTTACAAAGATTAAATATTCTCTTATCCAATAATTCACGTAATACCTTTAGCACAATGCTCTGCGTGTCGAAAATGCTCCGTGCTCTATTTTAGAAGTGCCCAAATTATTTTATCGCTAATGGTAGGTCTAGGAGACCCTGACTTAGTCCATTAGTTTTCTCTGAACGACTTGGGGCAGGATTTGTCTTTCTGGGGGTTATTTAGTTAGGAGGTTCTTGATCGTTCTCCCATCAGAAGTAGAAGAAGACACTGCGCCCAGGAACGGACTGGGTTTGAGGTTAAACCCTGATGTGACTCAAGCAGCTAAAGACAGGAGTCCTTCAAGCTACCGGGGCTTTGGGGTAACCGATGACCTTCGTCAATACTGGCCACGCATTTTACCATTTTGGCGTTCCTTAAGATTTACTGGGACATAACTTAAATGTTATAATTGTGCTGAATTCTACCAATGCATACTACGGATGCTGTCACTGTAAGTAATTTACGTTATTTTGACAACATGAAGATAAAAACAGCATTTTGTAATTTGCATTTTCTTAGTTACTAGTACACTGGGCTCTTTTTTCATACTCTTACTGAATCTTATTTCTTTTCTGAAAACCGTTTCATCTTCTCTGCCCATGTCTCATGTAGGATGAATATTAACCGATCTGGAATAGCTCTGCTATATTAAAGGCAAACTTCTCTTTGCCGCATACGTTTTCCCAGCCTTCTGCTCGCTTTCATTCTATTTCCACGGAAAACAAAAGTTTAACATTTTTATATAGCTAAAGTGATTGGCGTTTTCCTTTTGTAATTATTCCCATTGCTTTTAGGCTTAGAAGGTCTTTCCCTATTTCAGAACTCGTTCAATATGCGCCCATATTTCCTTACTTATTTTTGGGTGTGGTTCATTGGTTGGTCTTCGCTGCTTAATCCGTTTGGAATTCTTACTTGGGCAACAGTCATAAATATTAATAAACTGGTAGGGCCTTTCTAGAAAATGTGTTTTTAATATCTGTACAAGCCACAAATTAGTTAGTATTCCTTACCCCATTAATTCCACTTCTAAGAATCTAGATTACTTAAGAAAACGATTGGCACGTGGTCAAGGATTTCTACAAGAAGACAGTCAGTCATCCCAGGGCTGTTTACAATGGCTTAAAAGTGAAAATAACTCAAAAATCTCCCATGGGTGGTGTGTGTGAGTAAATGTCTTCAGCTGCACCCTCCAACACGGTGACCACTAGTCACACGTGCCTACTTATATTTCAATGTATTAGAATTCAATAAGATAAAAAAATTCAGCTGCTCAAGTTGCATTAGTCACATTTCAAGTGGTAATAGCCACGTGTGGCTAGTGGCTACCACACTGGAGACAGCACAGGTACAGAACATTCCCATACTCATAGAAGTTTCTATTGAGCAGTGCTGCCATTAAAGTCAGCTTTTTATGGAATAGCTAATAGTATCAGATGTATCCCTAATATGAGGGTAAGTAAAAATACCAAAATACAAAAAATTTGGTGGGAACACAGATTCGGAGGGGTTGCAGTAATTTTTTTTATTTAAGATTTTTAAGTTTATTTGAGACAGAGCACAGTGGGGCAGGGGCCGAGAGGGGGAGAGAGGGAGAATCCCAAACTGTCAAGCGCAGAGCCCGATGTGGGGATCGAATTCATGACCCGTGAGATCATGACCTGAGCCAGAATCAAGAGTGGAATGCTAAACTGACTAAGCCACCCAGGAATTTTAATTGCCAACATCTTCATCAAGTTGTATATTTTTCCCCCAGAGGAAACCCAAACCCCGGCCTCATGAAGGTCATTGTGTTAAAGAAAAAAATAACTAAGAAAAATGAAGATTTATGGGTGCATAGGAAGTTGACGACATACACAGGGAAACCTAGTTCATGGCACCTACTCAGTAACTTAACTGCTAATTTTTTCCAGATCCAAATGGGACTTCCCAGACTGGGTCAAATGCAAGATGTAATTAACACTATATTCTGTGGCCAACAGCGGTTCCCAAAGAAGCCATGATCATCCTTCTGTCAGCACCTGTATTCCAGCCAACAAAGTCACAAAAACAACAATGGCACTTAAGAACCTGGAGTACATAAAGAATATTCAGTAAATATGGAAAGGCTGTGAGGCCTATCAAACACCTCTCAAGAATCAGCCACTACTGAAGAACATTTCACGTACGTGTGATTAATCACTTTGGGAAATACTGCCTGCAGAGAAAACCTACAGCGAATCTGTACCCAACTCTCTCACTGAAAACAACTAAAAAAAGCAAACTACAAAATGAAAAAAAATTTGAACCAAAACGGTATCGAAATAGTGAGAAAAAATGATCTGCGAAAAGATGAAAATTTCAAGAGGTGGGCTCAGCATTTGGGATCACTGTTATCTAAGGGATGTCTGTCAAGGCCAAAGAAGTATCTGAGAGGCTGAGCATCATGTTAGTTCCTTAGAGGGTCAGAAGTCAAAGTCCAGAGCCCACCAGGGATAGGTGCTCAGGAAAAACCTCCATATTTTGTACCAAACAGAAATAAATCAGTCTTGAGAGGACTGTGAGCCATCTGGGCCACCCAGGAAAACCCCAGGCCCTGAAAACGGACTAAAACAATCCCAGATTTAATCCCCCAGCTACCTTACAGAAACACCCCAAATTTTCTCTAGCAGAAAAGATCATCATCTGAGGCTTTAAACTATTTCTACAAACAAATGTTTAATATGATGTTCGTCATGCAATCAAAAATGACCAGTTACACAAGAAGAGAAGAGAAACAGTAAGAACAGCTCCTCTGGGCCTCAAGTTTGGGATTATCAGATACGGACTTTAAAATAAGTATGTTTATGGTACTTGAAAAATTCAAAAATGTTATTACAAACTTTGCAAAATAACTGAACATTCTAAAAAGTGGCAGATTGGAAAAAGAACCAAATGGAAATTCTAGAACTAAAAAACGCAATAACTGAAATAACAGGATAGACGAGTTTAACAGCACACTGGACCTAACTGAAAAGAGAATTTGTAAACTTGAATAGCTTTGGAATGAAGTATGGAAAGACAAAAGTTGGAATAAATAGAAGAGGTCGTGGGAAGCAGAATATGGAGTGATATTCTAACACTGGAATCCTAGAAGGAAAAGGAAAAGTGACCCAAAGCAATTCCAGAAATAATGGCTGAGGATTGTTCCACGAATCCACAAATTCATGAAGTCCTAGGAACCTCAGGCAGGAAAAATAAGAAGTCTACATCTGAAATCATTATACTCAAACTACAGAAAACTTAGAGGAAAATCTTAAAAGCAGTCGGCAATAGAAGATCACCTTTAGGGGAACAACAGTTAGTAAGACTCCTGACTTTTCAACAGCAACAATGAAAGCCAGGAGACAATGGGATCGATCTTCCAGGGACTGAAAGAAAATCACTACCAACCTACAATTCCATTCCTTTCAAAATATCCTTAAATACTGAGAGTGCAAGAAATAATTTTCAGACAAACAAAAACTAAGAGAATTCTTTACTGGCAGACCCACATTTAAGAAGATACCACGGAGTGTTCTTCAAGCAAAAGGAAAGTTAATCCCAGATGGAAGGTCAAAGATGCAAAAGGAAGGAAAAGCAATCACGTGGAGGAGGCAGCAGGTTGAATTCTGGACAAGAATGGGGCGTTGAAGAACTATCCAGAACCGATTTACAGGGTGAAGTTATCTTGCCCCTATACTAGTTGAAATTATATCTGGCAATCTTCTGAAAGAAAAAGAGTTCAACCTTATTTTTGCATGGAATCTCTTTTTTACTATTTTGGAGTGGAGAAAGATCAGATGCCATGAAGAAAAAAAAAATCAACAGATTTTACTACATGACTTTTTAAACGCCGATGGCCAAAGAAACAACTTACAAAGTCGTAACTGAGAGAAAATATTTACAACAGCTGATCAGCTAAGATCAGGTTCCACTGCATGTGGAGTGGGATCTAGAGGTGGAAAGAGGTGAAGCAGAGGACTCTTTTGAGGTCTGAGGTACTATTTCACGCATTAAACCACGTATTTTTAATTGCTAAAAACAGATCATGAATTAAGAAAGAAAAGCTAAGCGAACTAAGTGTTTGATGAATGTGGAGTTATTATTGGCTCTGGCAGCCAGTAGCTTTTTGTTTTCTGTTATGGGAGTTGAAACTAGATTATAAATGCAAGTTTCTGATATTTATGACACCAGAGCAACATGAGGAATAGCCTTTTCCAGTGGGTGAAAAAGAACAATTTAATACTTGTATTTTTAGTATAATTTATAAATTTATAAAATTTATAATATTTAATATTTCATGTACCTTAATGTCCCTCCTATCCCTAGAACTTTAACATTCATCCTCAACACTATAAGAATATCGCTCCTGGGGCACCTGGGTGGCTCAGTCAGTTAAGCATCCAACGCTTGATTTCAGCTCAGGTCACGATCTCGCCGTTTCATGGGTTTGAGCCCCACATCGGGCTCTGTGCTGACAGTGCGAAGCCTGCTTGGGATTCTCCCCCTCTCTCTGCCCTTCCCCACTTGCATGGTCTCTGTCTCTCTCAAAATAAATAAATAAACTTAAGAAAAAATAGTATCACTCCTGAATGACTGAGACAGAAGTCCTTTGTTCTGAGGATAGGTCAAGGGGGCCGCCAAGGATTCTATTCTATTGCTCTTCAAAGGACATCACTACCGGACAGAACGACTCCGTCGACGATGGTGCTGTGAATTCCTGTCCCGCTCACATTATATACTCTGCCAGTTCCCTTTATTTCAAAATATTTCTATAGCATATGTCTCTGCTCTCTTAAAACTGCCATCCTGAAACGATAATGTCAACGGCTTAACTGAAGCAGTTCAGGAATGTTCTCTGTAGGCAAGAAGAGCTGGATGGCAGGGCGGACATTTGGCATCCACTGCACTTTATTCACAGAGAACGTCATGGCTCCAGGCACAGGTGAGAAAGCACAAAACTGGCGGCTGGCGGCCACTCACCTGCCGGAGCTTGGTTCCCACCATGGAGGCACTGCTGTCCAGCACAAATACCACGTTCTTGGGTAAAGGAGGCAGGTCTTTGGGGGCAAAGTAGTGCACAAAATAGCCATTTAGAACCTGGTGGAGGGAAGAGAAGGTCGAGATGGTAGTACCCAGAACGGGCAGGCAGACGAGCTAAAACGGCCAGTCTCCATAACTTCTAAAAGTCAGAGCACGAAACAGCTTCCACACCCCCAGCAAAAGTATCTACTGACCCCTCCGGGAGACCCAACTGCCGATTTAATCTGCATACGGTTAATATCAGCCGTTAGAAACTTCCCGACTATGCTGACTAGCTCAATTTCTATTACCCACCCCCTTATGACCCTTGGCCACTTGGAATTCCTGCTTCCTTCAGTATCTGGTTTTTACAAGTTGAGACGTCCAAGTTGTCTGCATTCTGGATGCGTGCAAATACATTTTAATATTCCCGCCCTGTCTCTGGAGCAATAAAACCTAAAGGGAAATGAGCCATTGCACCAGGCTCTCAATTAAAATTGAAGACGAACTAAAATTCTAACTTCATCTAAAACACGGCAGGGAAAGTTACATTACAGATTTCATTTGCTCTCCAGATTACTGAAGCAGGAAATAGATAGCCTCAGCCTCTAGGAAGGGAACACCCTAGTCCCCTCGGAGACCTATTCTAGGGTAAAACAAATTTCTAAGAACCAGAGAGTTCTCCCTCCCTTAGGTAAGCACTGGAATCCCTCGCCCTGAGTCTAACGACAAGTATCAAGCAACTGACAGGAAATGGTAACAATGAACCCATTACCTGGATGTCCCCAATGCTCTGCTCCCTGTTGACATCATACCTAACGATGAAATCTCCCAAAATGCCATTCTGGGCAATCTTGGCTTGTTGTACCACGCTAGGCTTAAAAATGATTTTGGCAAAAGTGTCATTTTGGTTGATAACAGTGGAAGGAGGCAGCTCAGAATCACCTGCAAATAAGACACAAACATAATCAATAACTGAACCTACCAGTATTTTTCTGAAGAGAAGCTGGGCTATTTTCGATAGACACAGAGGGTTAGAGTTTATTTTATTGCAGGTTTACTTTCCATATGAACTTCACAGACTTCATACTGATAATATGTCACCGTGCAAGAGAGGTTGGATACGTCACCTCTATGCCTTCTTTTTCAACTTTTATGTGAACCGTGTAACATACGAAAGCAGGGAGAACAGTAAAATAAACCTCCGTGTACCCACAGTTATCCACCTCGTACCAATTTTTTTTACCCGTTTTCACGGATCCCCTCACCATCTTTTGCTAGAATATTTTAAAACAAATCCCAGACATCATATTTCATCTGTAGCTACTTCGGTATGCATCTCTCATCACAAGTAACAAGACCAATGTTCAGTGCCGTATCATCCTGGAATACTCCGTCTGTATTGAAATTTTCCTGATTCTCTAGAACGTGTCTTGGTAGGGCTGAGTTCTTTGAATCCAGATCAAAAACAGACCACACATCACACTGGGTTTATGCTTCTTAAATCTTTTTTAATCTACAAATATCCCCTCCCCCTGCCTTTCTTCGAATGCTACGTAACAGTGTGGTGAAACACTAGTCATCCGTCTTACGGAATTTCTCACATTCTGCATTTCGCGATTATTTGCTTGTCTTGTCTTTTAACTTGCTCCTCGATTCCCCTAGTTTCCAGCCTTAGCTCGCATTCTAACATCTGGGGGAGCTAGAAAAAATACCAGTATCCAGGCCAAGAGCTCATTTAATTGGTCTGGGACACAGCCTAGGCATCAAGACTTTAAAATTCCCCATGTGGGGCACCTGGGTGGCGCAGTCGGTTAAGCGTCCGACTTCAGCCAGGTCACGATCTCACGGTCCGTGAGTTCGAGCCCCGTGTCAGGCTCTGGGCTGATGGCTTGGAGCCTGGAGCCTGTTTCCGATTCTGTGTCTCCCTCTCTCTCTGCCTTTCCCCCGTTCATGCTCTGTCTCTCTCTGTCCCAAAAATAAAATAAAAACATTGAAAAAAAATAAATAAATAAATAAAATAAAATAAAATTCCCCATGTGAGTCTGACGTGCAGTCAAGGTTGAGAACCCCAGCGCCATCCTCCGTGTTGTCCTGTGTTCCGGTAGGAAAGTTAGAGGCTTGGTGAGGCTCAGGTCAGGACCACTGACAAGAACACCTCACAGGTGATGCTGAGTACTTACCGCTTTTTCAAATCACAAGTATACAGTATCTACTTGTCTACCTTCAGTCGTAGTAAGAAAGATGGCGGGCGCCCATATGGTCAATCGGACCCCCCATTATCAAGCTCCTCATCGATCTTTCACTTCGTACTTTTACCAGTCACTGACAAGGTTCGTCTGGGTCCACTATTTCATCAGAGTTGCAAAAGGGCGGGGTCTAGTCCTGCCATGCCTTCCATATGGGAATCTTCCACAAAAAACACCTTTCTCACCCCAATCTTTTAGCTGCCCTAACATACTGTGTGTCCGGAAAGTTTCTGGCTCTTTTTAAAGAGCCAATGTTTTCCCCAGCATAAATCTTTACATATAAATTAGAATTACAGGAAGATACATACATGGATTTTAAATGATTTATGAAAAATAACTGGGATGACAGATTAAGTACAGCCCATGTTTTACCCCTGACCTTCATTTTCTCTTAGAACAGAGAATTATTTTGCAGACTACTCACCTTTCTAAACCCAAACACCACCATGTCTATGTACTTAGCAATGGAAATTCAAATTTTTGAGCTCTGCATGCACCGAGGGGGACATAAAAATAAAATGGAGAATATAGGAACATCAGTATACGTGGAGACTTCATCCGGATACTGAATCAAAGCCAGGCTTACAACTGCTGCAAAGCATCTGATTGGTTTTTTTTAAATCTATTCAAGTTGATACCCTAGAGTGAGCTGACCAGCCATCTCCCATCACTAATTAACAAAATAAAAAAGGAAACAAGGCATAATTTGCCCATGGCAATTTGTATTTAAAAATAAACTTCCTTCTGCCAAGCGTTTATTAGACATTTAAGTCAAAGGAAGTTTAAACATTTCCTGCAACAGAACAGAACGTTATTTTTCAGGAACAGTTTAGGTGTAACTTGAACAGGAACCACTGGGAAGAACTGATTCTTGTATTATTTGCACCCATCAAGGGCAGGAGTTTCGGGTGTGACCGGAAAGGCAGCAAATAGGAGATTTCATTCTTACAGGAGGCAGTTGTAGGAAAGACACGCTTCCAACAGACCTGCTCATCTGCAGAAGGAGCTGGAAACGCCAACCGCACATTTCCAGTTCACCAACACGGTCCAAGACACCTGAGCACCACTAAAGACGAGGAAGGAAACAAAGGCTGCAAATGGAAAGGTCCTTGACACGGAAGGAAAATGCACGCTCTTCAGAGTGGATCTCACATTGGTGATCACTGGTAAAGCACCAAGAGTGACAGGCCTGGTAACACAGCTGAGCACTTGGAATCCTGAATGAGTCAGAAGGACCTGCTTCTGATACTGGCTCTACCTCTTACGACCCATGAGACTTTGGGCAAGTCACTGAGCCTTGGTGATCTCATCCGCAAAATGGATTCATGGTCTACCAAACACACACTATTGAAAAGATTAAGTGATGTAATAGAGAGCAGTCCTCCCTTAGCCCCACCCTTATCCACATTCCAAGATCCCAGGGGATGCCTGAAACCCTGGATAGTACTGAACCCTGTATACACTATGCTTTTTTCCTGTACATACATACCTACGATCAAGTTTAATTTATAAATCAGGCACAGTAAGTGACTAACAACAATAGCAAATAATAAAATAGAACAATTACAGCAATAGCCTGTAATAAAAGCTACGTGAACGTGGGTCTCTCTCTCTCTAAGTATCTTCTGGGGCTGCACTCTTCTTCTTGGGATGATGTGGGATGATTAAGCGCCTCCATGATGAGATGAAGCGAGGTGAACGACACAGGCACGTGACCTAGCACGAGGCCAGTACTGACCTTCTGACCACATGTCGGAAGGAGAAGCATCCGCTTTCAGGACCGTGGGTGACCGTGGATAACCGCGACTGAGGGAAACGAAATCATGGAGAAGGGAGGGGGGCTATTGTACTTAGACCCTTCTGACTCATGGTAAGCAGTCATGCTCACTAATGTTATTGTAAGCCTTAAAAATACACAAAACAGAATAAGGGAACTAAATGCAAGACAATACAACATTGAACTTGGGATACTGCGTGCAACAAAAAGGAGAGAGCCGCTGTGATTTACAACATCTCACAGTCATTCTGAGTGGAAACAGAAGACACAGAAAGAGGATGCTCTCCACGCTTCCATCTACGTAAAGCTCAAGACCAGCACAGTGCGTCCACAGCAACTGACGTGGGACAGTGGTTAAGAATGGTCGATACCCCTGGGGGACAAGCACCTACGGGGAAAGAGTGCGGGAAATCCTTTGCGGCAGTGAAAATACTCTATGTCTTGGCCCGGAAGTAGTTGTAGTACAGGTGTACACACGTGTGAAGATTCACCCCCGAGATTTATACGCTTTGCTCTACGTGTAACCCCAATTTAAAAAAACCCAAACCCGCTGGGAGTTGGGTAGCAGAATAGATTGAACAAGCATTCCCTAGCATGGAGCGGAACGGCATCATTGGCCAAACGGACCCTATCTGTTCTTCTCCTTAGGATAAGTCTGTTAGCGTAGGCATTTATATGGGGATTAGGTGTATTCAGAGTAATTCCAGCTGGCAGAATTAGGACTCGGGTAGGGTTGCTGGGAAGCAGGCTCTGTGCAGTATGAAGAAGCTCTAGGAAAGATGCCCCGCGGGCAGAGGAGGCAGCTTTCACAGCCCATCTCACTGGAAAGGTTCCAGCAAACCCTGCATGCATCAACCACCCGCAGGGACCGGGCAGCGCCGTGCTCATGACACGGCCTGGGGCAGCAGCATCACCGGTGAACTTGCCAGAGACACAAACTCTTGGGCCCATCTGGAGACTCTCAATCAGAAACTCTGGAGGTGGGACCCAGAAAGCTGTATTTTCAGAAGCCTGGCAGGTGACTCTGTTCCTGCACAGAGACAATGGTCACGTGCCTTTTGGTGTATGTAATTGGGCGGCGTTAGATTATCTCCAACATTCAAATTCTACATTAGAATTGACCCTCTTTATCCTACCAGCATGTACCTACTTTTCCTCGCTTCAAATCTCTCTCACTCAAATGCTCCTTACAATGCTCTGAATTAATACCATTCATGGTTGAACGAAAGCACTGAGGATTCAAAAGTATAATTTCTCCCTTCATAATTCATTTGACTAGGCTCTTTGATAGAAGCCATGAGAAAGATAGTGTATTATTATTTTGGTTTCTTAACGACCTCCGATGTTTGTTAGTTCGTGATGAAAATTCATGAGATTCCTCTAAATGGGCTTATTTGATATGCCCCAAGAGTGGGTTGATTCCCACTTTGGTCACTCACCACGAAACCTAACTCCCGAGGCTGATTTCCACCCATTGAGGCTCAGACAGTCCATGTGACCCAACGAATTTTCCACTAACTATCAAAATTTAAAAAAAAAAAGAAAAGTTCGCTGGGAAAAATTCCAGAGCAACAACTCTAGGAAATAAAGTCGTCTTTTTTATTAGAGAAGGGAAAAGCCTTTTAATCAATGAGGTTAACATAGGCTGCCCCACAGTGACTGACCAACATCCCAAACCAGAGCACTGCTGAGATTTTCCTCATGTGCATTGTGGCCCGTACTGCTGACGGCCACAAAACAGCTCCCGAGCACAATGAGCTTTATGAGCAGGGCCCTGGGCGGTCACGGCATGTGCTCTAAAGATAATGAAGAATACAAGGGAAGAGGCTGGGAGCAGACCAAAAGAGTGAGACTCTGACCTACTTTTCTAATGAGAACCCACATGTCTTTTCCTCCTCTTGGTTTTCTCTCCTTCGTGCCCACTTGGTTGGGGGGAGAGAATGCAGCGCGATGACCGCTCTGATTTGGACGAAGCCGGGTCTCCTAATGGCATCTTCCTGTTTCAATGCAGGCATCAGAGCTCGTGAGCGAGACGGCCTTCTGTGGCCCACCGGGGCCTCCAGTACCTCCCCGGGAAGGTTCACCAACCACTCCTTCTCCACCCACTCTTCCGCCACCCGCAGGTCACCAGTGTCCCCGGGACGTGCTCCTTTTTCCAGACCCCGGTATTTTCGAACAAGATACGTGTTCTTTTAGAAGCCACATACTACTGAGGAAAGTGGACTCTAGGGTCTGACAGAATCCCCGTGACTGACTTAAAGCTCTGAGCCTCAGCTCTACCTCCGTTTGACGTGAGTAAATCCACGTCATAGCATCGTTGTCGGAATTAAGTGAGATCACATATATAAGGTACCAAGCACGGTGCCTGGCACATAGTAGGTACTCAATACGTATCAGCCTCCAGCCTCTGCCCCTTTCTGAAGTAGCTTCTTATACTCTCTGTCTGGGATGAAAGGCAACTCATGAGGAAAAAAAAATACTCTTTTTAACACACAGTTTACGTTTTTGCGGTGACAGGCTTCTCCACACAACTGAGAGCTTAGTAAAAACGAAATAATCATTATTTGGAGCAGAAAAGAGAAATCATAATGAACATTCATAATAGGGAGTTCAAGAATGTTTGGAGACAGAACAATCTTTATAAAGCGTAAGGGAGCCGGTAGTTTCCCAAGAGCCCCCTGAAATTATACACAGAATTTGGCATGAAAGTATACATGGGTGGATTTTTTTCTGGACACAGTGCCCAAAGCCTTCTTTCACGAGACTCTCCAAGGAGTCTACGTAAGGTTAAGAATCATACACGCAAGTGCTATTAAGTAGTCCTCCTGCTGATTCTATCTTGTAAGGACAAAGCACTTCATACATTTTAGAGAATGAAACGGATGTTCTCCGTTTTGTCCTGGAGCATGGATGTTATTCACAAATAAACATTCTCCTCCCAGACAACCACATGGGGAAAAACGGAAGTCAAGCTGCTATGTAAAAGTCTAAAGGTGAAAAGATTTAGGAGCAAAGAACCACAGTCAAGGACATCAGCTGAAAGCCATGCCCGTTTGGGTCAGCAGGCAGAGGGGTTTCCTGCCTCTTTCCTGTGGCCCGCGGGCTTGCTACTGAGAAACACGGCAGACACCTGGTGCTTTACAAAAGGATTTCCAAACAAACACGGCCTGCTCATTTCCCCCCGGGGAAAGGGCTAAACTATCTACATTTGTTTATGTGACCTGCTCACCTGGACCCCAGTGGGGAGATTTCTTCAACAGAGGGCAGTCCAAAATATTGTGACTAATTGGGCAACCACCCTTTGACAGCAGCAATACAGACGAAATTCAAGCAAGCTGGCGGAGCATCCAGAGAGAAGGTGATGAGGTTGTAAGGCACAGCACGCTGGCCAGAGTTCATAATGCTGCACCACGTGGCTGAGGACAGTCAATCTTAAAAGAGCTCTCACCACAAGAAAAAACAACTCCGTAAGTGGGTGGTGATGGACGCCAACTAGAGTTATTGCCGTGATCACTTTGCAACATGTACAGATATAGAATCATCACGCTGTACGCCTGAAACTAATATAATGTTGTGTGAATTACACCTCAATTAAAAATACATATTGGCGAGGTCTCGGGGGGGAAAGCGGTAAAGTTGCGTTGATCAAGATGCGTAGGAATTTGGTTCGATGCCTTCATAAGTCCCCTATTATCATTTTCTTATGGGAAGGGAGTTTTGTCCCCTATCCTGATAATAGGTATTTTATACCTATTTGGAAAATAGGCATTTTATACCTATTTGGAAAACAGCATCATATAGACATGACAGCAACATGCGACATACAATACTAATGCAAATTTATAGTTGGAAGAGTTCAAATTCAACTCCATCGCTTGACATTTGAGTGGCACTTGCCCAAATTTCTTAGAAAATTTGCCTTCTTCACTACTTCCCCGACGCTCTTTCTTCCTAAAATAGTACATTCCTGAGCCTCAGTTTTCCCCGTGTGACTGACTTCCTCAGAGAAACGACGTGGGAAACAAGTCAACTACCTCACACATTCTACACGCAGTTAGCCCGCAAAGCATGTGTTCTCTCTTCCTGGTATCGTTTTGTGTCCATGGAAGGCCTCAAATACCAGCCACTCTAAGTATAGATGGAAAGCCTACCAAAAGCGGTGCCACAGCAACAAAGATCCAGAGATTTCTGTTAAATCCCTCTACACTGTTCTCTTGCACACAGGAGGAACACGGCCCAATCACTGGGAGAGCATTCATGGCATCTCCTAGATTCAACCTGACAAAAGGGTTGTTATTATTCAAAATTGACAACTCTATATACCATTAGGGTGACTCCTACCCAAAACAAACAAACAAACAAACAAACAAACAAACAAAAAATAACAAGTGCTGGTGAGGATGTGGAAAAATTGGAACACTTGTGCACCATGACTAGGACTGCAAAATGGCATAGCCCTATGGAAGACAGCATGGAGGTGCCTCAAAAAATTAAAACTAGAAATACAATATGGTCCAGTTATTCCACTTTGGGGTATCTACCCAATAAAAATGAAAGCAGGATCTCGAAGATCCTGTACGCTATGTTTATAGCAGCACTATTCACATTAACGAAGACTGGAATCAACCCAGTGACCTCCAACAAAACGTGGTCTATATACACAATGGAATATTTTTCAGACACGGAAAGGAAGGAAATCCTATTTTTGCCACAATACGGATGAACCTGGAGAACATCACATAAGTGAAATAAGCCAGGCACAAAAAGACAAATATGGACTGTGTGATGCCACTACGTGAGGTATCTAAGATTGGCCAAACTCCCAGAGACGGAAAGGAGAATGGTAGTTTCCAGGGATTCAGGGCACGGCGGGGCAAGGGGTGGGCAATGGGGAGATGCTGTTGAATGGATACAGAGTTTCAGTTCGGGAAGGTAAAAACGTTCTGGAGATTGGCTGCACAGCAATGTCAGTAAATTCAACACCGCTCAACTGTTGGCCTGGAAATGGTGAAGATGGTGAATTTAACGTGCGCTTGTTACCACAATTGAAACTTTCTTAAGTTTTAAAAATTACCAGCTGTAAGTTCCGCAAGGGCTGTGACAAGATCTTAGACGTTTCTAGGTTCCGGGCATCTGGCGCAGCTGCCAGGAACACGGTGAGAACTCAGGACAGGCTTGTGGAACATTTAACACGGAGACGACTCAACATATCGTCATGTGGTTGCGCAGACGAAAAGGGGAGACTTTCAAGAAATCCATCGTGGGAGCATTCCAGTGGGTGGGACAGGTGCTCTCAGTAACCCAGGTCCCACGCGACAGGCACATCTCTGGCTTCAGCCACAGCTAGAGCGGACAGTGCCTACACCTGGACCACATTCCACCTCACACACCGGAGAAGAAGGAAGAAGGAAGAAGGAAGAAGGAAGAAGGAAGAAGGAAGAAGAAGGAGGAAGGAGGAAGGAGGAAGGAGGAAGGAGGAAGGAGGAAGGAGGAAGGAGGAAGGAGGAAGGAGGAAGGAGGAAGGAGGAAGGAGGAAGGAGGAAGAAGGAAGAAGGAGGAAGAAGGAAGAAGGAAGAAGGAAGAAGGAAGAAGGAAGAAGGAAGAAGGAAGAAGAAGGAGGAAGGAGGAAGGAGGAAGGAGGAAGGAGGAAGGAGGAAGGAGGAAGGAGGAAGGAGGAAGGAGGAAGGAGGAAGGAGGAAGAAGGAAGAAGAAGGAAGAAGGAAGAAGGAAGAAGGAAGAGAGAGAGTGAGGCGTCCCCGAGAAGAGCAGACTGGTCACCAATGTCAAGTGAAAGAGAGAAGGCCACCTCTTAGGTCTCTCTGAGCCATCCTGCTCACAGCTGGCCAGTGTCAGAACAAACAAGAGAACACAGTTCTCATATCAGCATTAAATACAAAACAAAAGAAAACAAAACCAAACAAAACCAACTATGGAGCCAAATGATTCATACCTGAATCATTGCTACGCCGAACAATGCTGGAAACCCTCACATAACAACCAGATTATTATTTCCTGGCAAGTGTACACAGCCCAAACAGGGCCATTCCCTTCCAGCTGTAGAACAGAGACTAGATCCCGGGGAAGAACACGGAGAGCAGGGCAGCTGGAACCAGGGGTGAACCATCAGTCACGACGCAGTGACTGGGTTAGCAAATAAAAACACGGGATTCCCAGTTAAATCTGAATCGCAGATAAACAAAAGGTATTTTAGTTTAAGTATGTCCCAGAGATGGCACGGGACATACTTGTCTACCTGAAACTCAAATTTAACTGAGCATCCTAGCTTTTCTCTGGGAACTCAGGAAGAGGAGAACAGCCATGTATTTGCAACCAGGCTTCTGGAACCAAATTCTTTCCCCTAATCCCCACCCATGCACAGAAAATAAGAGGTGCACCTAAGTTCTGGCAAAATTACCCAACTTAAACCAAGAAGGTGTTGAAAACCTAGCGGCACCTTCACTGCCAACAGTTATTTGTTCCTGAGTTCACTGAGCAGATACTTCCTGAGCACCTGCTCCACGGCAGGCACCACGCTGGGTGCCTAGAATACAATCCTAAGAGAGCCTGCACAGCAGAAGACAGAGTCCTGAGGTTAACAGACCAAACAGAGAAAAAGAAATGGGATTTTTTGACAGATTCAATCAACCCCTTATTGGGTGTTTACTGATCTACAAGACCCTGTGCGAGTCTCCCGTCGGAGGTCACTCGATCTTGCAGGACGTAACTTCAAAGGCTGCTGCGGGCCAACCTCCCATCCACACCCACACACACAGAAAAGGCGATGAGGCTCGTTTCAAGTGGTTCTCTTCTTTCTAACTAAGTCTCCCCGGTTCTTAGGCTTATTTGAGGGTCAAAACTTTATCGGATGCTTCTCACGTGGGAGGATGGGATTAAGAAGCAGGCTGTCCGGAAGCGGAGTTCCACTGAGCCCTACCATCTGTCTTCCGGGACACAGAAAGGGGGCACAGCCAAACGCTGGAGGGCACAGCAGACCCTGATGCCCAGGACACTGGGGCGAGGTAGGATTCTAACAGGTAAAGTCAACCAAACATAGAATGAACCTTTCTGAAGTGCACGATTCAGTGGCATTTGGTACATTTACAATGTTCCAAAACGCTTTCATCATCCCCAAAGAAGCTCTGTAACCACTAAAGCAGTCACTCTCCCTCCGTCCCTTCCTCCCCAGACCCTGGCAATCATCAACACGCCTTCTGTCTCTCTGGATTTATCTCTTCTGGATGTTTCATATAAGTGGAATCATGTGGCACATGACCTTTTGAGTCTGGCTTCTTTCACTTGGCATAATGTTGTCAAGGTTCATCCATGTTGTATTTTATCCCTTACGTGGCTGAACAATATCCCATTGTATGGCCATAACCGGATGCCGACCATCCATTCACCTACTGATGGACATTTGGATTGTTCGCACCTTTTTGCTACTGTGAATAGCAGTGCTATTCACATACAACTATGTGAATACTAGTTCTCAATTCTTTCATATATACATCTCGAGAAACTGCTAGATCTTAAGGTAATCCTCTGTTTAACTTTCTGACGAACAATCGAATAGCTTTCCACAATGGTTACACCATTTACATTCCCACCTGCAATGTACAAGGATCTCCACATCTCTGCCAAAAGTTGTCGTTTTCCATTTTTGTTTCTTTGTATTATTACAGCCATCCTAATGGGAGTGAAGTGCTATTTCATTGTGGTTTTGATTTGCATTTCACTAACGACTAATGGTTGTGAATGTCCTTTCTTGTGCTTCTTGCCCATCTACGTGTCTGCTTTGGAGAAATGTCTATTCAAAACATTTGCCCGTATCTAAATTGGGCTGTTTATCTCCTTTTGATTGAGTGGTAAGAATTCTTTACGTATTCTGGACACTGGATGCTCAGACATATGAATTGCAAACATTTCCCCCCATTCCGTAGGTTGTCTTTTCAGAACGTACTTTCACAGCACAACCCTGGTACTCTAGCTTTCTTCTGTGCTCTTGAGTATGGAGCCCCAACGATGATGAACCAGATACTGGAAGAAAATGAAGATAGTTACGTTGGTCTCTTAGCTCCTGAAACTAAAATTTCCTTTTAATGTCAGATTAGGGTGGCATCACATGAGTCCGTCACTGTTGGAAAAGATGAGGAGTTGGGATTACTTAGGAACTCCAGCTGGGAGGCTTGGAAACAGAGTCAGCAGCCCACGATCCCAGTTTTAGGGAACAAAGAGGTAGGAATTAAGCCAAGTAACACTTGAAAACAAGCCTTCACCCCGGTGACTCTAATTTAACTGGCATGGCTAATAGCTCTACAAAAGCTCCCGGTCGATCCTAACGTGCAGCACAACCTGATGTTCGGGACCCACTGGGCCAGAAAAGGAGCTGTGGGAGACAGGAAGGCGGAAGGTAGACACGCTTCGAAAGGTAGGAGCCTCTGCTCTCACTGTGGTGTGGGGAAGAGTGGGGAAGAGCAGGAGAGGTCTAGGAAGCCACAGTAGGAATCAAGGAAAGGAGAGAAGCTCTTTGGACTCCCCCCCCACCCCTGCCCGCCAATGCACTGAATGATCACGTTCGTCTTTTCCAAGAGAAGATGGGCTACCCAGTTTAATAAGCTCAAGACTATCCTAGAAAGACTGCACCAACCCATTGGCTTGTTGGTACTTTTCCATTTCCAACTATGTTGATGAGCAGAAGAAACTGCTTATGGAAAGAGGTTATTTTCCACCAACTGTGTGAGTAATCCTATGTTGGCCTGTATCCAACAGTAAAAACATGTTAGTGGAAACGAGGGACGATGCACATTTTAGTAAGGGTCAAAAGTCAGAGTGTGCTGAGGGTCCCGTGAAAGTACAAGAACAATCTTACTTATTTTCAAAGGTGTTTCTGTAGGTCAAGATCTTGACCAAGTGAATGTCCCTAAAGTCTGCTAGTAAGTTCAAAGTAAGGGTTCCTAACATTTGCAGAGCATCAAAATCACCTGGGCTGCTTCTGAAAGTACAGCTGTCTGAAGACACACAGCACGTAGATTAGCGGCTGCCTGGGGCTGGGGCGGAAACAGGGAGTGACTGCAGGTACGTGGATCTTTCTGGGCGAAAGAAGTGTGCTAAAATTGGATGGTGGTGACGGTTGCACAACTCTGCAAAAACTAAAAATCTACGAGTCGTACATTTACAATGACCAAATTTTATGCTATATAAACTAAAACCTCAACGAGACTGCTTGCTAAAAAAGTAAACAAGATAAAGGGGAAACCACGGAAGTCATAGAACCAGACCCGTTCCGTGGTAGAAATATACGCAGCCTCATTCTTTAGCTTTACAACTAAGCGAACACGTTAAAGCACTCATATGTTGTTTGGCTTCTCGTATAAATTTGTAACGCTATCACACCCA
This sequence comes from Felis catus, assembly GCF_018350175.1. Classification (NCBI taxonomy): domain Eukaryota; kingdom Metazoa; phylum Chordata; class Mammalia; order Carnivora; family Felidae; genus Felis; species Felis catus. The sequence goes on from NC_058374.1 coordinate 7,254,599, forward strand.
GAAATCCAGCCACTAGGGCTCACCCTGGTAAATTCTGATTCAAGTGCTTGAGGCAGGGCTCAGTCATCTCTATGTTTTTTGAGTTTTTTTAACCTCTCCAGGTGATTAACGGGTAGAGCCAGGTTTGAGGGTCACTGATGTAAAGCAAAAGGGAATAATTTTTTTTTCAACGTTTATTTATTTTGGGGACAGAGAGAGACAGAGCATGAACGGGGGAGGGGCAGAGAGAGAGGGGGACACAGAATCGGAAACAGGCTCCAGGCTCTGAGCCATCAGCCCAGAGCCCGACGCGGGGCTCGAACTCACGGACCGCGAGATCGTGACCTGGCTGAAGTTGGACGCTCAACCGACTGCGCCACCCAGGCGCCCCAAGCAAAAGGGAATAAAACAGGCAAGCTACCCTATTTCTCACTTTGTTTATCTCATTCTGTTTTACTCCTCACTATCAGGGATCTTATCATAAATAAAAATTTTCTGCAAAAAAAAAAAAAATTGGAATCATGGAAAGGGCAGTAATTTTGGTGCCATGGGACAATAGGAAGTTTGGGTTTAACACAGAAAGTGAAATAACCAGCCTCGAACAAGCCACATACACAGAATATCTATCTTGGCGTGTGCCTTCGGAACATCACACATCCCATCATGCTCTAGGAGAAGTCTCAGTTTCAAAGACTCTGTCCGACTGAGCTCATAAACCATCAAAATATTTTAGGGGAGGAGAAACTGCGGGTGGGAGGCATAAGAGAGGAAGTCTTGTCTTTCACTGTAAACCAATTTATAATCTTTTGGACTTTGAACCACATACAGGAGTTCACTCTACTTTAATAATCCGGTAAGTATGATGCCTTGGCTTCCAAATTACATCTCACAAGATTCGTTTTTACACTGAGAAGAAACACTAGCTATGGGCCCAATCCTGGCATACCTGATATATGAGACAATGAAACCGAGGCCAAGATAGGTTGTACTGCTTTGAGCCTTTCTTTTTCTTCTTACGTAACTAGGGAGCCATCTGGAATTTGAGCTCAGACCCTCAGTATTTTGCCATTTCTATTTACTAAGGAGGCAGTACAGTTCAGAGGGCAAGGGCATGAAGTTGGGAGTCAGCTCTATGCCTAGAGATTCTGTTTCTAACAGTAATTAAATATGAGTCCTTGTTCGTATTATAAACTCTGTAAGCCTTTTTCAGAAATAAAATGGGATAAAAAATACAACACAAGAGGGTTGTTGTGGAGGTTGAATGAGATAGCGCACGCAAGTGCTGAGTCTAGGATCAAGCACGCAGTCATCCCAATCCAGAAGTGTATCCCCAAGGATGCAAACGGGTCCAGTGGTCACAGATTTGCTTTGAGAAATTCCAGAAGTCTGATCTCTTCACGGCAGCCAGATCTATCAGAGGAATGTACTGGCTTGGGTCCACATTCACACAGTTACAGCTCATGTTCTGGGGCAAGCCCAATTCTAGTTTGATCTCTACCCCGGATTTCTTTGGGTAACACGCAATAAGGTCCAGACAAACATCACAACATCCTGTGCATTTCCATGTCGGGGCCGCCATTTTGCAGGGACAGGAACAGCTGAGCTCGGAAGGATGGGAACGAGGAGCCAAAAGGGAACTGGTCCACTGCACCTGGCTTGGATACGTGCTTGTGAAATCTCCATGCTTTGGAAGGCAAAATATCCGCTTTGGTACAAAAAGCTAGGAAAACAACTTTCTTAAAAATAAACAGGTCCCAAGAGATCAATGGTCTGGAAAAACTCCTCTGAGGTTCTCACAGGCCCAGAATATAAACAGTAAGCAACTTTCTTGACTAACAATCCTAATCCATATGGCCTCCACAGATAACACATGCATGCCACAATTCACACACTAAAGAGTCACAGCGGTTCTGGAAATTCGGCAAAGTGCACACATTTCATTACCGCAGCAGGACTACCCCAGCATCTCCAACGAGCCCCTCCACATGGTGGCTCCGCCCTCTCTGAGATCCCAGCAAGTCCTAAAGAATTTTCCTTCTCCTGAAAACATACCCCCTTCACACAGCAGTACATAGGAGAATTTCCCCATAAGTTATGATTAGGAAAAAAGGAAATTTTAAAACATTCTTTACTAGCTTCGGTATATATTCGTTCTTCTTTCCTCACTGGCAAGCACTTAATTAGCTATCTACAGTTTAAAAGGCATTGAGTTGGGGCGCCTGGGTGGCTCAGTCGGTTAAGCGTCCGACTTCAGCCAGGTCACGATCTCGCAGTCGGGAGTTCGAGCCCCGTGTCAGGCTCTGGGCTGATGGCTCAGAGCCTGGAGCCTGTTTCCGATTCTGTGTCTCCCTCTTCCTCTGCCTCTCCCCAGTTCATGCTCTGTCTCTTTCTGTCCCAAAAATAAATAAACGTTGAAAAAAAAAATTAAAAAAATAAAAATTAAAAAATAAATAAATAAATAAAAGGCATTGAGTTGGGGCGCCTGGGTGGCGCAGTCGGTTAAGCGTCCGACTTCAGCCAGGTCACGATCTCGCGGTCCGTGAGTTCGAGCCCCGCGTCGGGCTCTGGGCTGATGGCTCGGAGCCTGGAGCCTGTTTCCGATTCTGTGTCTCCCTCTCTCTCTGCCCCTCCCCCGTTCATGCTTTGTCTCTCTCTGTCCCAAAAAATAAATAAACGTTGAAAAAAATAAAATAAAAAAATAATAAAAAAATAATAAAATAAAAGGCATTGAGTTAAATACCATAAGGAGACAAAGCATTTTCTGGGCCTCAACATCACAAATACTGAAATCTAGAGATTCCCAGCCCTGTGCAGCTTTCTAGCACATCTGCCTCGTTATCTGACTTGACACGAAGGCTTACTGGTCTGCTTACAGCACAGCCCGACACAGGTGAACATTTAGGGGCTCCTGGGTGGTTCCGTCGGTTAAGCATTGACCTCTTGGTTTCGGCTCAGGTCACGATCTCAACGGTTTGTGGGATTGAGCCCCACATCAGGCGCTGCGCTCACAGCATGGAGCCTGCTTGGGATTCTCTCTCTCTCCCCCCTTCTCTTGCCCCCTCCCTGGCTCACGTGTGCACAGATGCACATGTGTTCTCCATCTCTCTCTCTCTCTCTCAAAAACAAACATTTAAGACAAAAAGAGGTATAATGGGGTGCCTGGGTGGCTCAGTCGGTTAAGTGTCTGACTTCGGCTCAGGTCATGATCTCAAGGTTCATGGGTTTGAGTCCCACATCAGGCTCTGTGCTGACAGCTCAGAGCCCGGAGCCTGCTTCGGATTCTGTGTCCCCCTCTCTCTCTGCCCCTCCCCTGCTCACACTCTGTCTCTCTCTCTCTCTCTCTCTCTCCCTCTCTCTCAGAAGTAAGTAAACATTCAAAAAATTTAAATAAAAATAAATACATAAGTAAAAATAAAACAAAAAGTGGTATAAGAAAAACAAGTGAACATTTACATATAAACTCTCAGCTGAAATTACTGTAATTAAAATTATATTATACTGAATTTATCATTATCATTTCAACAGAGTGCTATTTTAAAAATCAGATTTTGAGAAAAACCTAAACTAAGAAGTCCAGGTTATGAACCAAAATGCCCATGCCCTCAATCAAATGTATAGTACAGAGTTTCCACTACTTAATTTTAGAAAGAGTCTCACACGTTGTTGAAACGTTTATGTTAGTGTTATATGTTTAATGTTTCAAAAATGGATTTTTAGAAAAATAACCATGGAATCCCTCATCCTCTAGTATAAAATGATTACTTTATATAACTTTCTAGCCTTTTGTCCACTTCACATTTAACATAATTTTTAAATTATAATTAGTTAAAAATTAATTTTAATTAATGTTTATTTATTTTTGAGAGACAGAGAGCATGAGCTGGGGAGGAGCAGAGAGAAGGAGACACAGAATCTGAAGCAGGCTCCAGGCTCTGAGCTGTCAGCACAGAGCCTGATGTGGGGCTCAAACCCACAAACTGTGAGACCATGACCTGAGCCAAAGTTGGACACTCAGCTGACTGAACTACCCAGGCGTCCCTCATTTAACATTATAGAATGTGTACAAATGTGTCTTTTTCCCCCCAATCACATGCTGAATCGTTTTCATAACCATATTTTACTAATCACGTTTGTATGGTTGAATATTTAGGACGATAGAACATTTTTGCTACTACAAATGTTATCAAATAGGGTTATGCAAAGGGACACCTGGGTGGCTCATCAGTTAAGCGACTGACTTCAGCTCAGGTCATGATCTCATGGTTCGTGGGTTCAAACCCCACGTCGGGCTCTGTGCTGACAGCTCAGAGCCTGGAGCCTGCTTCGGATTCTGTGTCTCCCTCTCTGTCTGCCCCTCCCCCACTCACGCTCTGTCTCTCTCTCAAAAATAAATAAATGTTAAAAAATAAGGAAAGTAAACAGCGTTATGCATGTAACATCCCCAATATTTTAGATGCTTCACTTGGGTTAGATGCCCAGAAGTGAGGATTACTGTATCAAATGATTTAAACTTCTTTAAGTCTCCTGATAGAACCCTGGTTTAGGGAAAAAAAAAAAAAACTCTACAAGGGGGCGCCTGGGTGGCTCAATCAGTTAGGTGTCTGACTCCTGATTTGGGCTCAGGTCACGATTTTGTGATCGGGCTCTGCACTGACAGCACAGAGCCTACTTGGGATTTTTTTCTCTCCCTCTCTCTCTGACCCTCCCCTGCTTGCACGCACGCTCTCTCTCTTTCTCCCAAAATAAATAAATTAAAAAACCCGTACAGGGCATTGCCTTTGCTTCGCCGTCGTCTTTCAGATTCCCACAAACTCTCAGAGCCTTTGTTGAAGGGGAGCTGTTTTATAGGCTTCTGTAAAGCCAACACCCTCCCCAAGCCAGCAACCGCACTCACCTTCCCCCCTCACGCTGCCCTTCTGCCTACTGTGCTGTAACCGCAGCACCTCCAGCGATGTGATGCCGGACCTCTCCAGAACATTCACTTCCACCGTCAGCCTCCCCACCAGCTGCTGGGGGCGCACGCTAATGACGTGCTCATACTTCCCCAGCCGCCTCTGCAAGAGTTCTTCATAACTGAGGAGGAAGGCAGCTTTGTCCTTGCTGGGAATCACGACAGAGGCTCTGAACGTTTCAGTCCCCTTTTCCCTGTTGGAAAGAGAAAAAGGAAAACCTGGTTCCCTCAAGTCCCTTCAGGGCACCGGCCACTGTCCCAAGAGAGTCCTTGGGAAGAAAAACGATACGTTAGTTTTGGGAGGGGAAGCCAAAGGCCTGAACTAGAGGAAGGCTACAAAGGATCAAGGAATACTGAAGAGACAGAATTCCAGACTGCTGAACGTCCTTACCTCTCCCCAAGTCACGCCAAGGGGCAGAGAGGAAAGGGCATTTTGAAATAGGTGGCCTGCTGGAAAACACAGCTTTGGGGTCAAGATGTGAACTGCATCCTTCTCTTTACAGGAATGGCCAAAAAAGCCTGACATCTGATGTGACTTTAAAATGCCTAATATATTAGGTTTTTATACTTGGTAAAGTTTGGTGGATGTGGCCAGGGGTAAGGGTAAAGAATAAGGGATTACAAAGCATTTAAAAATACAAACCATTCCAAATGTTTTCAGTGCTTGCAGTGAAGGTTCTCTGATTCAAGATGGCAGACTGACCATAAAAGGGATCGGATTAAACCAAACGAGTAAGAGTGGCAGGGGCAACCATTAGAGGGTACAACACTTCAAACATTTCTGGAAGGTGGGAAATTGAGCAGAACAAGAACTCTACAGCTCAGCCTATGTGGGAAGAGGCTGCAGCAAAGGACCAAGATGCAAACCATCCACAGAACGTCAGAGAGACGGCAGGCTCTGGCTCAGCATAAGCTGGGAGTGAGAAGGGGGCCAAATACAGGAAGGAGACCTCCAAATCTATGAATGAGTGAATGAGTGACTAAGGTGACAGGCTTCCTACACTTCTCTTTCCCAGAACTAAAAATGGACATACATACTAAGATGGAAAAGCTTCACTGACAGTCGGGAAGAATGGCTGAAGAAAGACTGACACCTAAGCCCATTACCGTAAAATCTCCAAACATCCAGTAGAGAAGACACAAAAAAGGAATCAGGTATTAGAGCACATTAGATGCATCACCAGCAATGCTGATTGTTATAAGATGCTGGAATGATGAAGTATTCTGAACCTTCAATTCCATATACAGTCAAAATGTTAATCAAGGCCTCAGAAAGTTTGTCTCTCACATACCCATCCTGAGGAAGTTATTTCAGAATGTACTCCAGCAAAGTAAAAGTGAAAAAGAAAGAGGAAGACATGGAAGACCAGGAGAAATAAGACCAACCTAGAAGAAAATGAAAAGAAATCCCGGGGCAAACATTGCCCACAAGGCTGCAAAGCAATGACAGTATTCCTTGGACCTGGAAACACCATTCCTCCACGACTGAGAACTCTGAAATCAAGATGGGCCTCCCCATCCACGATGCCTTCCAAATGCTGTTGCCAATAACGTGGATGTCATCGCTTGTCACAGCTGTTCATTCAGTCACCATTTCAAATGACTTATGTGTCTTGCTAGATGTTAATAGTGACAAAATTGAGTTGTACCTCATAAGAAAAAGAAAGACAATTAAAAACTCCAGGAAAAACAAAAATGCATAGGTTGTGATCCAACTAAACTGTGGCATGATTATGAACAATTCATGAATGGTAACAAAAGATATTCCCCATAAAATTCTTCTGATAAAGACCACTTGGGACCCACCTACAGTCCAACAAAACTAGGTTTTAATAAACTGCTGCAGTAAGGGAGACTATATATCAAAGGCATCGTGGAGAATTTTGCCAAAGGAGAACACAGGGCAATACTGTAAGACTGGGGGGAAAGGGGAGTGTAGATAGTGTTTGGAGCATTTGGAGGCTTAAAGAACAGCAGGCTGTGTGTAAAGTGGTTAATATCAGACTGGACTAAGAAGCAAACTTGAGGTTCTCTGTCCTTAGGAACTATAAAGCTAAGATAAACGTGGACTTTTGTGTCTAACAATGCCTTATCTGAAGCTTATACCTCAGCTGCTTTTTGTATCAAAGTAAACCCATGATTCACACCTTCCAGGCAAGAGTGAGATGTTCCGTTCTCGCTAATAGGACTTCCAGCACCAAAGTTTCTGACAGTCTATGATTTTAGAGATCAAGCTTTCTCAAAACTACGTCTTTTTATTAACGAACAAAAACAGGTTCACGTGTTCACACCAACTTATCTAGATACCGAGATCAGTTTTCTTCAAAGGGAACAGATCACTTTTCTTCAAACAGGCTGGTAGAGAGGGAACCAGAATCTGAGTATACCCAGAGGCTCTGCAGTTAATGCCATTTATGTAATCATTAAAAATCAAATGCTAGTTATTGGCTTTCAGTGGTTAGATTCAAGTTATAGACCAAACAAAGAAAATAAATTTCATTAAAGATCAGAATTTACATGTTGGTAACACTGACAGTGCAAAAGTAAATGATCAAGTAGAAAAAGGTGGACACTGGAAATGGGAAAGAAAAGGTACGGTTTCACTGAAGGACAGGGACTATTATCACTGAAGATAGCGTAAGGCTAGTCTAGGATGGCATAACACTGCTTACACTGATGGAAGAAGAAGAGGGAAGAAAAGAATCTAAATATGTGGCCCACAGAGGGAGGATGGCCGTGTTGTACACATGCCACACTCCTTCAGAGCAGAAAATCAACAGACGAGGTCTCATTTTTAACATCGCTCATCAGGGAAATACCAGTCAAAACCACAATGAGATACCACCTCACACCTGTCAGAATGGCCAACATAAACAACTCAGGCAACAACAGATGTTGGCAAGGATGCGGAGAAAGGGGAACCCTGTTGTACTGTTGGTGGGAATGCAAACTGGTGCAGCCACTTTGGAAAACGGTATGGAGGTTCCGCAAAAAATTAAAAATCGAACTACCCTATGACCCAGCAACTGCACTCGTAGCTATTTATCCAAAGGATACAAAAATGCTGATTCAAAGGGGCACGTATACACCAATGTTAATAGCAGTGCTATCAACAACAGCCAAATTATGGAAAGAGCCCAAATGTCCACAGATTGACAAACGGACAAAGAAGATGTGGTATATATATATTATACACACACACACACACACACACACACACACACACAGTGGAATACTACTCAGTGATGAAAAACAATGAAATCTTGCCATTTGCAACAATGTGGATGGAATTAGAGGGTATTATGCTAAGTGAAACAAGTCACTCAGAGAAAGACAGATATCCTATGACTTCACTCATATGTGGGATTTGAGAAATAAAACGGGTGAACATATGGGAAGGGGAGGAAAAATAAGATAAAAACAGAGAGGGAGACAAACCAGAAGAGACTCTCCAACACAGAGAACTGAGGATTGATGGAGGGGTGGTGGGTGGGGGGATGGGCATTAAGGAGGACACTTGTTGGGATGAGCACTGGGTGTCCTATGTAAGAGATGAGTCGCTGGGTTTTACTCCTGAAGCCAAGACTACACTGGATGTTAACTAACTTGAATTTTTTTAAAAAACAGAAATCTTTAAAAAGAAGACTACCGTAAGTTTTAGAGTTAGGGAGGTCACTACAAAGAAACTACAGACGTATTAGAAGTGGATGTTTCTAGGAAGTGAGACCCGGAGAGCAGTGGTGGTAAAATGTTCCTTTTTATTATAAACCCCTTTTGTGCTATGTTGTTAGCTATATATATTTAACTATTTATGATAACAATAAAAAGCACGTAAGTACTGAAGGAAGGGGAGGGACAAGATGGGCAGGCAAAGGAGGAGAAGATGTGGCCCCTTGCTGAAATGGAGTTTTTAAGCGGCACTTACCCGTCGTCTTCTGAGGTTTTATTCCTTTTCTCTTTGACTTTATCACCAGTTTTCTTTTCTCTCTCTCTAATTTCTCCCTGATACACCTTGTCTCCGATGAGCCTGAAACACAAGAGACAGCCCTGCTATCGGCCTCCAGTTCCAAGTCAAATTCAAACATGGATCTCATAACCATGACATCCCCAGAAAATATTTTTATGTGACTCTCAGATATGCAGAAAGAACGCATTCCAGGCCGGGGCACTACCTTGAATCATTCATTTCATTCTGGGGTAATTTCCAACAGGTCGAAATAGGCAGGTCTGACCCATGGTGCCTCTGGGATTCTCCAGGAGGACATCAGACCAATTTCCACGAAGATTCACCAGCCTGAATCTTACCCAGGCCCCAAATTCAACCCCCAAACCTACTCTACTTTGCATGTCTTTACCCCTTAGCTCAGAAGAAAAGAAGAAATACGGTTTATGTCACATATCATAGGGTTCACACTGCCTCATTGTTCAGATCTCAACTTAAACATCGCCTCTTGTAGGCCACCTCCCTGATTTCTCCCTGCCTGGACAAGCCCCTCTCGGTCCTTCCTGCCATCCCTAAGCACTCGCTACGGTCTAAAATTGTCTCATCCACTGACTGGTTTCCTTACTTATTATTTCTCCCAAGGCAATTTCTGCAGCCGAACAACACTGCCTTTTTCTCAGAAATATACTGATCACTTTGAAGAGTTCCTGGCCCAGAGTGGGCACCCGTTTGTTGGAGGGAAGGAGAGAAAGAGGAATGGGGAATGGAAGCAGGGAAGAAGACAGGAACAGGATGAAAAAAGGGATCATGGGAAGGAGGGAAGGGGGAAGAAAGGGTGGAAGGGAGACAGAAAGGGGAGAATGAAGGTAGGGAAGGAGAGAGAGGAGGGAGTCAACCTTCTGAGCCATATATATCTGCTGGGATAAATTCGCATGCCAGAAGGCTGTGGACCCCACATCCTGGCAGACTCACCCTGGCCGCTGCCACCAACACACACACACACACACACACACACACACACACACCCCTCCATCTCAGCGTCTCCGATCAGAGTATTGCTTACATAGTGAAGTTGGTGATGAACGCCGCAGCCGGAAGCGGCATCTGAAACTCAATCTCCTGGTCCTCAGAAGCTCTATTCAGCATTCTACAGGAGACCGTAGTGAAGGCGTAACGGGAAATGATGGTGGACTTCACCAAGAATTCTGTCATTAAGGGCTTGGTTTTCTGTTGGAAGGGAAACACGCAGTGTTTTCAGTGCCGTGTGAAAGTGCGAGAAATACTCTCCAACTGGGGAGGCTGTGGCGTGTGGTTCCCTTCTCCTTTCCTTGTCTTGTCCTGACTTTCCCACTCACAAAGTAACTGTGGTTGAACAACCAGTTGGTGACACGGAAGCACGCTTTTAACCTAACTTGAAGAAGTGAACACGGGGCGCCTGGGTGGCTCAGTCGGTTAAGCGTCCGACTTCAGCTCAGGTCATGATCTCGCCGTTTGCGAGTTCGAGCCCCGCGTCGGGCTCTGGGGCTGACAGCTCGGAGCCTGGAGCCTGCTTCGGATTCTGTGTCTCCCTCTCCCTCTGCCCCTCCCCTGCTCACGCTCTGACTCTCTCTGTCTTTCACCAATAAATAAACGTTAAAAAAAAAAAAGAAGTGAACACAGTTAGGATTTCCAATTTAACAGAGAATATACATGGCTTAACTAGTCCAAAAAGTAGCGGAATTTCAGAAATGAAGTATATACTGTTATCCACATTTAGATCACATTGACAGGATCATGAAGTGATGAAAACGTCAGAGGCTACCTAAAAAAATTCTCATATTTTCAAGTTAAAATCAATATCCTGCTTTCCTCCTGAGACGACAATCACACGACTGCAAAAGTGGGAATCGATACCGAGCTCAAGAAAGTATTGGGGGAATGAGAACCCAGAAAAAGGAAAGTGTAGGCTAATTAAATTTGTCCCCAAAGTCTCTGATGAGAGCGCTCGCTACACGGAGATTGAAAAGCTGGTTAAACTTGTCGGCGTATTTCTAGCCTTCCCAGCAGCGCTCCATCTGACCACAGCTGGAGCCGAAGAGGTTAAGGAAACATGAATGGGGAAAGTCGGCCGGTGGCAGAGTGGTTCTCTAACTCTAAGAACTGGCTGAGCAACTCCCAGGCATGTTATGGACTCTGTGTTTGAGTCTCCCCCAACCACCCCCACCCTGCAGATTCATGTGGTGAAGCCCTACCCCCCAATATGATGGTACCTGGGGATGTGGCCTTTGGGTGTGATTTGGTTAGATGAGGTCACGAGGACCTTCACGATGGGGTTAGCCACGGGAGGGTCCGCTCTCACTCTCCACGCGTACACCGAGAAAAGACTGTGTGAATGAGAACGTGGCCGCCTACGAGCGAGGAAGAGAGTCCTCCCCAGGAAATGAACCCTGACAGATACCGATCTTAGACTTTCCAGCCTCCAGAACAGCGAGAAAATAAATTTCTGTTGTTTAACACCAGTCTATGGCATTTTGTAATGGCAGCCCAAGCGGACCAAGACAAGAAGACATCATCTCATGATAGGCTTGGACACACATGCGAAGCAGGCGTTTTTTATTCCCATTTCATACTGGAGAGGAAGTCAAGCCTGCGAGTCGACCAACTGGCTCACCAGGCATTAATGGAAATGAGACTTGAACTCCACCCCGCCTGCTTCAGGCACCACCATGATGCGAGGCTGCCTCTCTGGATGGGTCTTTCTATCTCTGTGTGCTCAAACCCCAGCACGGTCCTCAGTATGCAGCGGGCTGGCAATAAATGCTGAATGGAGCCAGGTTACTCTGCCAGGATCCTACTTTCCCCTACCGGCATCGTCCTGCCCAGTCGATGTGGACTTCAACCTTCCTCTGCTCTCTCGATTGCTTTCCAGAGCTGAGCTAGTTTTCAAAATAAATACAAGATGATGGCCTGCTGATATCAAAGCATGTTGCCCCGTGAGAGACAAGGATAATCTTTAACCCCATTTCAAAAGAGTTTCACAGAGTGTTGTTCTGTTTAAACGTATTTAAAGGGCATGCCCTTCACAGCAAACCATCCAAAGCTGGAGAGGTATTCCGTATGATATGTTAGAGAGGTAAGACTTTGCACTCTGAAACAAAGCACATTTGAGAACACCCACGAACACCCACGAGATGGGGTGCTGCATGGAACAGAGCCACACAGCGGCCTGGCCAGAATGGGTGAATACTGGGTGCAGAGGTCAAGGGGTTATTCGTCCTTGTGGCTGAACTTCGGGTCCTGGTGACATACAAGGGTCAAAACAAATGGCACGAGGTGCAGGAAAGATGTTACGAGAGCGTGTAGCTGTCTTAGAAAAGCAGAAAAAGATAAACATATAGGTTCAGTGTAGTGATCATCAGGTAGAGAAAGAACTCTAAACATACTTGAAACATTCTTCCCCTGCAAGAGGAAAAGAAGTTCTCCGACCTGGTCTGAGAAGGAATGACATCAAAGCAGTGGTTCTCAAAGTGTGGTCCCAGAACTACCAACATTAGCATCGCCTGGAAACTGATTAAAAATGCAGAATCTCAAACTCCGTCCCAAACTTGCGGAATAGGAAACATAGGGGACGGAGCCAGAAACCTGTATTTTTTTTTTAATTTTTTTTTTTTAACGTTTATTTATTTTTGGGACAGAGAGACAGAGCATGAACGGGGGAGGGGCAGAGAGAGGGGGAGACACAGAATCGGAAACAGGCTCCAGGCTCTGAGCCATCAGCCCAGAGCCTGACGCGGGGCTCGAACTCACGGACCGCGAGATCGTGACCTGGCTGAAGTCGGACGCTTAACCGACTGCGCCACCCAGGCGCCCCAGAAACCTGTATTTTGACAAGCCTTCCAAGTGGTCTGATGGTCGAGTCTGAAACCACTGTTTTAAAGTAATAGGAAGAAGTGGACCTCTTCATATATTTCCTCATCTATAAGAGGGCCTGAATAAGTCACTAAAATTACACTCGCCTCTGACATCCAAGAATCTGAGGCAAAGCTAACTTGAGGAACAGGGACATGTGGGTGGCTCACTGGGTTAAGCGTCTGCCTGTGGCTCAGATCATGATGTCAGGGTTCGTAGGTTCCAGCCCCGCACTGGGCTCTCAGCTGTCGGCACACAGCCCGCTTCAGATCCTCTGTCCCCTCTCTCTCTGCTTCGCCCCCACTGCGCTCTCTTTCAAAAATAAATAAACATTTAAAAAAATCTTGAAAAATAATGGTGATACTCAAAAATAATAAAGTAAGGAATAAAACACTGAGTTTTAGGAAACCATTCCTGAACTTAGAAATACTTGATTGTAAATGGTCTTCATGAAAATTTAGTCTCTTGGGGCACCTGGGTGGCTCAGGCAGTTGAGTGTCCGACTTTGGCTTAGGTCGTGATCTCACAGTCCATGAGTTTGAGCCCCGTGTCGGGCTCTGTGCTGACACCTCAGAGTCTGGAGCCTGCTTGGGATTCTGTGTCTCCCTCTCTCTCTGCCCCTTCCCCACTCATGCTCTGTCTCTCTCTGTCTCTCAAAAATGAATAAGGTTAAACAAAAAAAAATTTTTTTTAAAACAAAAAATTTAGTCTCTTTAGGACACTATTGCTCTCTCCTCAAGTGATCTGGATTAAAAAGAGATTCTAGGGGCGCCTGGGTGGCGCAGTCGGTTAAGTGTCCGACTTCAGCCAGGTCACGATCTCACGGTCCGGGAGTTCGAGCCCGCGTCGGGCTCTGGGCTGATGGCTCAGAGCCTGGAGCCTGTTTCCGATTCTGTGTCTCCCTCTCTCTCTGCCCCTCCCCTGTTCATGCTCTGTCTCTCTCTGTCCCCAAAATAAATAAACGTTGACAAAAAAATTAAAAAAAAAAAAAAGAGATTCTAGATGTGGTTTAACCAAATGCTTCTGTTAACATATACCATGTTTCAGTAAAGACAACGTGAATTAGGCTGGGGAAGGTATTAATGACGATGAACCTAAGAGCACAATAACCTGCTGGGTTTTCTCCTAATGAAAATTTGTATCTTCTCCTCTTTCCAAAATGGAATTTGTCTTATCCAAGATAAATTAAACCGTAAATTGAGAAGCAGCGTCTTACTTTGATTTAGGTTTCCCTGGAAATAGGTTTTCTTCCTAAACAGTCCATGTTTCAACATATTCTTTGATCTCCAATATCCTCATATTCTCATACAAGTGAATTTGTGAAGAGTCTAAAATCCCACTGCACACAGCTCTAATTTCTACAGATGCACTGGGTAAAGGAACCAATGTTAAAAAAAAATCCTGTGAACTCAGAAAATTCTAGCTCTCATTCTCCACTTTATTTGAAATGTAAACTAGGGGTGCCTGCGTGGCTCAGTCGGTTGAGCGTCCCTCTCCTGGTTTCAGCTCAGGTCATGATCTCACGGTTCATGGGTTCAAGCCCCACACTGGGCTCTGCACTGATGGCATAGAGGCTGCTTGAGATTCTCTCTCTCTCTCTCTCTCTCTCTCTCTCTCTCTCTGCCCCTGCCCCACTCTATCTCTCTATCCCTCAAATAAATAAAAACTTTTTAAAAAAGTTGACAAAAAATTTCAACATTAAAAAAAATGTAAACTAGTTTTTAAAAAAGTCTCAAGTAACATCTGTACATGGTAAAAACTTCAAATTACACAGAAAATAAAAGGAAACACAATGGTCTCCCTCCCACCCTGGATCTACAGTTCTGTTCCCCAGAAGCAATACTTAGATTAACAGTTTCTTGGTGTATCCTTCCATAAATACAGGCTGTATTGATTTGCTTTAATTTCACTTAATGATACAGTGTATTCATCTTTCTGTATCTGTGCATGTTCCAATTATCTAATGCTGCACATCCGACCACTCTAAAACTTAGTGGTTTAATAGCGACCATGGCATTTTCTCCTGTGGTTTCTGTGGTCAGGAATTCTAGAAAGGCTTGGCCGGTGGGGGCGGGGGCAGTCAGAAGGTGGCTGGGGCCGAAACAATGGGCCCCTGAAGCAGCTCGGGGCCGAATGGCATCTGTCTCGTGTCGTCCCAGGGCCCCTCTATGTGATCCTTCCACGTGATCAAGTTCAGACCACCTCACACGTCAGTCAGGCCGATGGCATGGTAGCTAGAGGCTTCATGAGTGCGCATTTCCCAACATCAAGGTGGAAGCGACATCCCCTCCTTTGCCCTCACCCTGAAAGTCACGTGGCATCGTTTCCACCATACTCTACTGGGCAAACGAGTCACAAAGGTATGTTCTATTTGAAAGGGAGAGAGCCCAGACCCAATCTCAATGGGAGGAGTGGAGTCTCAAAGTGCCACTATCTTTGAAAAATGCAATCTGCCACGTCCAGAACGATCACCCTCATTCTGTTAACAGTTGCACAGTATTTTCTTTTTTACTGATGCACTATATTTTATTTTATTCTTAAATTTATTTGAGAGAGAGACAGTACACACATGAGTGAGGGAGGGACAGAGAGAGAGAATCCCAAGCAGGCTCCACACTATCAGCACAGAGCCTGATGCGGGGCTCAATCTCACGAATCATGAGATCACAACCTGAGCCAAAATCAAGGGTTGAACGCTTAACTGACTGAGCCACTCAGGCACCCCGAGATGCACTACGTTTTAGTTAACCAGCCCCTATTTTATCCATCAGCCCTTTATAATTATTTTTCATGATTGTTTGAAATGCTCATGCCTTCAGATGGCCCTGCCCTCTGATTCATCAATACCGGGGGTCAGCAAACTATGGCAGGCAGGCAGGCCACAGGGGTTTTGTACATAAAGTCTTATTTGAACATAAATTCGTTTACATCCATTCATCTGCATACCGTCTGGAGCTATTTTCACGCTACGGTGTAGAGCAGTTACGCAGTCACGTATCTGTGACACGTTACAGCCTTACTTACAAAGCCTGGAGTACCTCCTACCTACTCCTTTAAGTAAAAGTTTGCTGCTGCCTGGTCTGCACTATTTAAAAAAAATTGTTTAACATTTGTTTATTTTTGAGAAGAGAGAAACAGAGCATGAGCGGGGGAGGAGAGAGAAAGAGGGAGACACAGAATCTGAAACAGGCTCCAGGCTCTGAGCCTGGCTCTGCTGAGGCGTCAGCACAGAGCCCGACGTGGGGCTCAAACTCACAGACCGCGAGATCATGACCTGAGCCGAAGTCGGATGCTTAACCAAATGAGCCACCCAGGCGCCCCTGGTCTGCACTATTTAAAACAGGTAAAGCCCTGATAACAGTCATTTACATACCTTTACTGATTGGCGTGTTTTAGGAAGAAATCTTAAATTATACAGACCACACTTTTATTTGACTTGCACAATATTTTAAAATTTTTCACGTAGGTGACAACATTTAAAAATTAGGGGCGCCTGGGTGGCTCAGTGGGTTGAGCATCCGACTTTGGCTCAGGTCATGATCTTGCTGTTCCTGAGTTCAAGCTCCCTGTTGGACTCTGTGCTGACGGCTCAGAGCCTGGAGCCTGCTTCGGGTTCCGTGTCTCCCTCTCTCTCCCTGCCCCTCCCCTGCTCACGCTCTGTCTCTCTCTCTCAAAAATGAATAAACTTAAAAAAAATTTTAAAAACTGGAAAGTTCACATAAAAATCCAGAACTCTCACATCTCTTGGAACAGACGCTGGGGCAACTCTGGATGTACATTCCCCCATGACCGTGACTAACAGTGGCTGTGGCTTTAGATCAGACCCAAATCCCATAGTCCCGGCTCCCCACGCCTACTGACTCACGGACGCTGGCCCTGAGTAGCCACGTTCGCTGTGTTTTTACTAGAAGTGTTCTTATTCCAAGCCTGTTTTGCTCGCTAGTCTCCTCTGTTCTACTAGATTAAAAATGGCCACAACTTGTACATCTATGTTGAGAGTGCCATTTTTCACAACAGCCAACATGTGGAAATTACCCAAGTGTGCACTGGCCGACGGAGAGAGAAACAAAATGTGCTTTATGCACACGATGGCGTATTACTCAAAAAAAAAGGAAAGAAATCCTGCCACACGCTACAACACGGATTAATTTTGACAGCACTATGCTAAGTGAAATCAGCCGCAGAAGGACGAATCTTGTGTGGTTCGCTTGTATGAATTACGTGCAGCCACCAAAGTCACCGAGACAGAAAGGAGGAAGGCAGTTTCCAGGGGCTGGGAGGAGGGGGAACGGGGAGTTTTACGCGAAGGGTACAGAGTTTCGGTTCTGCAAAATGAAAAGAGTTCTGGAAATGGACGGTGGAGCTGTACGATGCGTGAATATACTTCATACCGCCGCACCGTCCACTTTATAATGGTTTAGAAGTTA
Organism: Felis catus; assembly: GCF_018350175.1. Taxonomy (NCBI): domain Eukaryota; kingdom Metazoa; phylum Chordata; class Mammalia; order Carnivora; family Felidae; genus Felis; species Felis catus. Next base: position 7,271,787 of record NC_058374.1, read on the forward strand.
AATTTTACGTGATGTGTATTTTAATACAGTAACAACAAAATGTTAAAGATTTCCTGACGGCCCAAATTCTTGGCTTTTCTTGCCATTGAGAGGTGCGTTTTAATTCATTTATCTTTTGATTCTGGGTCTTAGTGGCTTGTTTCACTTACAGAACACACACCAGAAGCGATGTTCTGGGACTCTGAGGCCAGGCCACAGAGCAGCCTCGCCGCTTGGACGCAGGTGTTCCAGAACTCTCCTCTCGGCCCTGAGTCACCAGGTCGGACGGAGCCCGTCACGCCGGAAAGGCCGGGCGTGACCACTGCAGGCGACAGGAGCAGCCAAGGCCAACTGCTGCCCAGGGGTCCAGCGGCCAAGGACACAAACCCTCCGGCTCGGCCCACCTGCCAGCTGAGTGGCCGCCATTGACATCGCTCGGCCAACGGAATCATCAGGCTGAGCTCTGCCTCAGTCCCTGCCCCACAAACAGTACGACAGAGTGATTGCTGCTTTAAGCCACTGGGTTTGGGGAAGATCTTTACGCAGCAATAGAAGCTGAGCACCCGATCGCTACGCATTTTTTTTGTTTTCTTTTGTGAACTTGTGCCTATTAGAAACACCCCTGAGGGGCACCTGGGTGGCTCAGTTGGTTGGGCGACTGACTTCAGCTCGGGTATGATCTCACAGTTTGTGGGTTCGAGCCCCACGTCAGGCTCTGTGCTGACAGCTCAGAGCCTGGAGCCTATTTCAGATTCTGTGTCTCCCCCTCTCTCTGCCCCTCCCCTCCTCACGCTCTGTGTCTCTCTCTCAATAATAAATAAACATTAAAAAATAAAAAAAAAAAAGAAACACCCCTGAAACCCTACTGGAGAAAGTCACCATATAAATTATAAACACAAAATATAAAGAGTAAGAGTCCAGCCCCCTCGCCTGACCAACGTAGGCCAAAATGGTTTCCTTGCCTCGAGTCACACGAGGAGGAGGCCATCAATCCAGCACGAGAGCCGGGAGCCCCTGGCTTCTGATCCCGCCTCTTTCGCGAAAGGACCGAGAGGCAGCCCGGCCATTCGGGGCTTTCCACGGCCACCACCCTCAGATGGCCACTGCAACCCAGCACTCCAGACACGTACTAAATATCAGTTTTTGCGGCTGATTCAAAAGTGACCTGGGAACCTCCCCTCACCGTCTGTTACGGGGTAAACACTTAAGACGGAACATTGAGTCGAATCCGTTCTGCACTGCTTTCACATCCCGGCATTTTCCAAACGTTAGCAACCCGCCGCTTAACTCTTGCACGTCAAAGTAGAGTCGTAGTTGGGAAAAGAATTTAGGAAGTGTGCAGCTTAGGGAAACAAAGGTTACGGATGAGCTGCGGGCCTTTCCGCGTGAAATCCGGCTCCTCCGCGGACAATCCTTGCCCAGCACGGTTCTGAAAATAATTTAAAATTTTCTTCACTTGGTACACCGGAGACTATTTATCATGCTGATTTGTCCTTATTCGTAGTGTCAATTATCATTTCATGAAACTGAAAATGTGACATTGGAAGACACCTCACAAAACACAAAGCCTAACTATTATGGTATTTCTGTTTTGCCTCAAATTAAGATTATGGATGTGGTAGAAATTTTCCACAATATTACATCAGAAATAGGAGGCATAGTTTATGGGCCCAAGAGACAGATTGAGAAAAGTTTCAAGAAGCTATTTTAGTTTGACTGCTTCTGCCCAGTTACTATTTTCCCACAGAGGCCCCCACTGTTACGCCTCGTGGCCCTTGCCCCACCGGACAGCACCCTCCGTCTACAACGTACGGGAACCTGTTATGTGCAGGCCTACCCCCGCCCCCAGGCTGCTCACGCCTTCCCCTGTCCCAACTAGACAGGACACACGTGCAGAACAGGAACTGTGACTTCGTCCTCGTGCTTGCGTTTTCTTCCCCATAGCTCTCAGCATAAAGTAAAACTCAAAAACATTTGTGAAACTGAATTTTTGAATCTTGACAATTAAAGAAAAATATATATTACCCCCCCCCCAAAAAAAAAAGAAATGGTAACTAACTAGAATTTGTTAATCACTACCATAGATTAAATTCCATGAAGGACCGAGAAGGTCTATTACACACGGTTCCTTCTCTCGGGGCACTTATGACCCCATTGGGAAGAAAGTGCAAAAAACATAAAGAAACATAGGGAGATGCGTAGAGACGTGCGTTTCACTCATTGGCTGGAAGACCTGCCAGAGTTCAGAAGAAAGAACAATCGGTGAGATCTGTAAAAGTAAGAAAAGGGTTTTTTTTTAATTTTTTTTTTAATGTTTATTTATTTTGGGGACAGAGAGAGACAGAGCATGAACGGGGGAGGGGCAGAGAGAGAGGGAGACACAGAATCGGAAACAGGCTCCAGGCTCCGAGCCATCAGCCCAGAGCCCGACGCGGGGCTCGAACTCACGGACCGTGAGATCGTGACCTGAGCTGAAGTCGGACGCTTCACCGACTGCGCCACCCGGGCGCCCCAAGAAAAGGTTCTAAAATAGACGTAGAGTTGGTATGTGGTGAAAGAGAACAAAAGGAACATTCTGAAAACACAAGACACGGAAGCGGGAATGAACCTTAGCTCGTTCCTGGAACAAAGAACAGAGCAGTTCAATCCGAAAGGGGGGCACAGTGTGAGGAGAATCCTGGACGGTCAGGAAACAAGAGCCCAAAGCCACGCACGGAACTCGGAATGGCAGAGCTTCACGAAAATGTGTCAGGAAAGGAAGGATGTGAAACAGTTGCTTCGGTTCTTCCCAGTGCACGGTTCCTAAAAATCCAACGTGCTTTCCATATCGATATTTAACTCATTATTTTATTTGGGGATGTCAACTGGAAAAGAGGAGGCAAAATCCAAGTCTTCCTGTGACAAAACAGCTTCACTATTTTTCTTACAAAGGCTAAACTACTGGAAAAGCAGTTTGAGGCAGGGAGTGTCTTAATGAGCTGCTCGAGGGACCAACGTCTTGCGTGTGACTCATGTGAGCCACTTAAAATCAAGCCACCCAGAGGATGTCCCGAATTACCCAAGATGCCATCTGGAAATGTAACGGTGCAGTGTTTGTGACAGCATCTTCCAGCACCAGGACTCTTCCCAGATTAACCTTTTGTTGTTTTATTCTGGTCTAACAGTTCTCCAGTGACCGTCAGGAGAAACGATTCTGGAGACGGCAGAGAACCTTAGAAGTCATGCAACTCGGCCCCCCCTCACTTTGTAAAGGAGAAGGCTGGTGCTGGGCAGCTGGCGGACTCTGGGTCCGCAGATCGGTACTGACCCTTCACGTCTCTCCTTTCTGAGAAGAGCAACACAGCCCATGTTGTCACTGCATGAAGCAGAAGACTTCCACACAAGGCGCCTCCCTGAGGGCCGTATTTGCACCCGGGCGAGACAATTTTATCCCTCTGTAAACAGAGAGCGGCATCAGCTCCCGTTGCCTGTTTGTGGCAACGGGTTCTACTTAGCAACATTTCATTATGCTTAGAGGAAAGGAAACATAAAAACGCAACTGTCATCTTCATGTAGGAAAAAAAAAAAGTGCACCTCCTAACAAAAGATAAACCGTGACGGCTGGAGTCGGGACAAAGGAGACAGACACACACCTAACTAACCCTTAGTGACGTTAACAACCCCCAGGACCATGCTCCCTGTGCACGGACTGTATTTTCTATCTTCCTGATGCTCTGGCATTTGGGGCCTTGCTCCTGGAGAGAATGTCCCTCCCAGGGCAAGCTAATTCCTAGAGACAGCAAACTCCCCTTGTGTGAGCCTACCTTCCATACACAAGCAGCCAGCCCAGAGCCCGCACCCAGCCACCTCCTTCATCAGGCTTTCGCACGCCAAGCCGATACTGCCCTATCCCCAGGTCACCCCAGGGCCAGGTACCAGATAGCTAGAGACCATCACGGGGCCTCCCGTTCCTAGGGATCTGGGAGCATAAACTCCTTCCTTCGTGGTGACCACTTCCAGGTCTCCGCGTCTCACCACATCTGCTTAAAACAAACCCCAACTGCAAATCTGAAGAAGATGCCAAGCCACGGTCCTGCCCCTGGGAGGTTAAACGATGGCAGTGAAAAGCAGGCCAGCGTCTGTTAGGGGCCACGGATCTGCGGACACAAAGATACCCCTGCTTCTTAAAATATCATTTTTCTCTGTGTATGTGTTGCCAGAGGGAGTCATGAAAAGGGCATCTAATTAATTCAGAAGAAAATCAAGCAAATCCTTGTGATTCAGGAGCTGGCAGTGATGGGAGAACAGCAGCTGTTGCCACCCACACTCCATTCATTGGTCAAGGAACATTCACAGACCTTCAGATTACTGTGGTATGGCTAGAGCATAAAATAGAAGACGCATGGGGTAAACTGAGGCTAAAGAGGCAGGCCACAGCCAGATCACACAGGGCCTTACATGTCTTTGGAGTTTATCCTATAGACAACGTGGAGTCACCAAACACATCTGCAAAAGAGAGTGAGGGATCAAGTCAGCCGCTGGAAAGATCATTCTGGGACCAGCTGGAGGTATAAACCAAGTTCATTTTAAACAGGCATGATGCATGTGAAATTAAGACTTTTAAAATTCTTAAGAGATTTTTAAGAAAATCCAAGGGATTACATAAATATTCTAAGTCTAGGGGTCAAGAAAATCTTGGAAACCAAGGATGAAAACTCAGCTATTTTATTTTTTTTAATTTTTTTTTCAATGTTTATTTATTTTTGGGACAGAGAAAGACAGAGCATGAACGGGGGAGGGGCAGAGAGAGAGAGGGAGACACAGAATCGGAAATAGGCTCCAGGCTCTGAGCCATCAGCCCAGAGCCCGACGTGGGGCTCGAACTCACAGACCGCAAGATCGTGACCTGGCTGAAGTCGGTTAAGACTGCGCCACCCAGGCGCCCCAAAAAACTCAGCTATTTTAAAAAAAGATAAACTTAGTTTTTACTAACAGACTGAAAACTTTTATACGGAAAACACAGCATAAACAAAGTTAATCGACAAACGAGGCATTTAGGGGGGAATTCTTCCAATTCAGAAGACAGACTAGCTCTGGCATAGAAAGATCTCCATCATACCAACGACTAGGGGATAAAAAACACAACAGAAAGAGGTACAAGACACACACACCCCCACTTCACAAAAGAACCACTCTAAATGGCCAATAAATGTACAGAAAAAAGTCTACATTCACAAGTAGTCACGCAAATGCTAAAGGAACAATGAGACAAACAGCGTGTATCTAAGAGACTGACAAGTCAAAAAGTAACACACATCTGCTGGCAGAAGTGTGTGTGCTGATCGATGCAGATAGAAATGGAATTCATACAGACAGTACTAAGGGCACGAGCATTCGAAAGCAGTCCAGCGACATCCACCCATATGTAAAATGCCCATGCACTTTGATCCAACAATCCTATTGAAAATCTAGCCGTAGAATAAAAAGCACCCACATAACAGAATAAAGAAAAGGTTTTTTACAGCATTTTTTCCAAGGACAAAAAACTGGAGAGAAATCTAAGGCTCATCCATAGCAGAATGCTTCGTAAGTTACGGTGTGCCCACGACATGGAATATTTTTCACCATCGAAAAGAACGGATACGGTTAGGCCAAGCGAAATACTGTGGCTTGAGAGGAGTAAGAAATGGAAAAAAAGAGACGTAGTTGAGAAGGCAGGGTGCCGTGTTAGGGAAGAGCACACACAGATGCCAGACATGGGCCTCAAATCCCGGCTCTGCCCCACCTCCCCAAACGCGTGGGTCTTGGGTGAGTTACTCAGTCCCTCTGAGTCTCTGCTTCGTCATCTCTGATGTCTCAAAGAACGGGACAAGAGCGACTGAGTTCTGACACGTGGAGGCACACAGTTAGCTCTCGGTCACCATTAGCCATCATCATATGATCCCGCTGTTTGAAAGCATTGGTCAGAAATCTCCTATCTGCAAGTGTCTGTTTCCCCCATCTTCTCTGGCGCGTTCTTTTTCTCAGTGGCACCTGTCATCTTCTCCATTACTCATACACTTGTCATTTATTTATTCACTTTGTCTTTTTTTTGTCTATCCCTACCCCACCTTAGAATTCAAGCTCTGTGAAAGACAGGGGCCTCTGTCTGTCTTGTTCATTGCTGTATTCCCAGTGTCTACAGTGGTGCAGGGTAGATAGTAAGCATTCAAAAAAATGCTTACCCTCTTAGTTGGAATGAACGTATGCATGGATGTGTGCATGAATGAATGAATATGTGTACAGGTCTCACTAGGAGACTACTGTCCATGAGCCTCTGCTATTTCTGCACATTTTTCAAGCAGGGGCACTAGCTACCTTTGTTTTGAACCGTCTTTTCAAGGATGTTTGGACAGTGAACAGATTTGGAAGAGGGAGTTGGTATCTCCTCCCAGAGCAAAGGGGAAGCTGGATTAAGATCTAGAACAATAAAGAGAACGTGCCCCTCAAGGGACAAAGATCAGGCAGGTTTAGTCCTCATAAGAGAGTCCGGTTCCCCAAGTGCAGAGCTCCTCCCGTGTGTAGGTACCGTCAGGCCCTCTCCGTGTGACCATATGGGAACCGCGCCCGGGAACGGTACAGATTCTGACTGTCACAACACCGCTACTCTGTGAGCAACGATCACCCTCTGTCTCTGACCCGGGAGTCTCCTGTACTCTGCCAGCATCCATGCAATGGCACCAAACTAACTCCTTGGCCTGTAAACCGGGGAAAATCCAGACTCCTCACAATTCTGGATAAACAATGTTTATGTTCATCGTCTATCTGTCTATAATCACGCAAACATGGAGACAAACTTGGGAGGATCAGGAGAAGGAAGGGGGAGGAAGCCAAGCAAAGAATAACAAGAACACAACGCCCCAGTCCGGCAAAGATGGGAATGATTGTGACGGCGGTCGTGCTAAAGCTAGAACTGACTCACACAGCACCAAAGTGTAGAGAGGCCCTGGATAGATGCCTACCCACTGAGGACCTGTTGCAGAATCCACATCCCAGAGCCGGGAGGTGTGCCCCCACATCCCAATATGGCCCTGCACCCGCAGTGGTAAGAAAGAACCGAGTCTGGGTCAAGTAAGCTCTTAGGGTTCCTGATCACGTGCCCAAATTCCAACCTGAGAGCCCCAACATGCGCCGAGAGCCGTGCTCAGCTGCATCACAGGAAGCTGCCACCTACAAATGTGACTTCTTGGCTTTAGCTGTTTACTTCACAACAAAGCCTTTATTTCTTGTGTAAGAAAGCCATTAAATGTGTAGGTTAATTTAAGTTTTGTTTCTTTTTTTTAAAGGCTCTGAAACCCCAAACTTTGTCCTCAGAGCCCTACTGAAATAATCAGGTCTCTTTCCGGAAAGAAAAGTTCACTTGCAGAAAGGCTTGTAAAAGCTAGGCTGTTTCATGTCAGGATTCTTCTACATGCAACTTTACAAGCTTTGGAAAAGCTGCCAGCAGAGCCAGGGCCTGGTTCAAAACACGCAGAACAGGAGGGGACGGACGTCGAAGATGCACCATGAGTATACGTACCAGCCTCTGCAACAGTCTGACCTGCCTCGGTCCCCTGAATCCAACCTGTAAGAAGAAAAAAGCCATGAAATAGGCTTGTGAGGCCATTCTGAAATGAATTACCTGAGGGGGGTTAAAACCGATCCAAACCTACAAAGGGATTATCCATCCTGAAAAGCAGATTGAAAATTAATTAATTACTCACCCTGAAATTAAGATTGGACCCTTAATTAAGTCACTGCCAGGCCAGAACTAGAATTCATCCCCCAGAGTCCTGGTTGACTGCTTGACCCATGATGTCACTACCTCCTCACCTGAGAGTTCTTCTATCTGTTACAACAATAAGTATGAAATCATAAAAAGAAAGAATTCATCAGAATGTCTGTGCTCTGTTTCACTGTATTCCTGGCTTGAAGATAAAGCTCTTTTTGTCTATTACAATGAGTAAATGTATTCAGTTCTACTCTGATGGGCTCAATTATTCAACTCAAAACTTGAGGAAACTCTGCAAGCAAAACCGAATTTACCTTGAATTTTCTTACTGTATTTTTTCTGGTTTCACCATACTTTCTCACATGTGGAAGAGGGGCATGAGAAGGTGATAAAATCCTCATTAAAAATTGTGTTAATTAATCAGCCACTCTGGACTAATTTAAAAGTCTTATTAGCTGCTTGTTGAACATCATTCATAGCAAATCACTGCTTAAATAAAGTGTTAACGACAACTGCTGTAATAAATCATCCTTTCTAGAGGACAATTTGATAATGTAGATCAAAAGCTTGAAAAATATGCCTAGACTTTATGAGTATCTTTTTTTTAACAGCTCTACAATGTGTAATTTACAAATATAACTCATTCACTTAAAGTGCACGGTTTAGGTTTTTTTTTTTAGTATATTCAGAGTTGTACATCCATCACCACCATCAATTTAGAACATTTTTATTATGTCAAAAAGAAACCCTGCACCCCTTAGCTGTCACCTCCAACCACTAATCTACTTGGTCCCTGTGGGCTTGCCCATTCTGAACGTTTCACAGGAATGGACTCATACGATACACAGTCTTTTATGACTGGCTTTTTTCACTTAGCGTCATCTTTTCAAGGTCATCCCTGTTTTCTTTTAATTGTTTTAATGTTTTATTTATTTTTGAAAGAGAGAGGGGGAGAGACACACAGAGTACAAGTCGGGGAGGGGCAGACAGGGAGACACAGAATCCAAAGCAGGCTCCAGGCTCTGAGCTGTCAACACAGAGCCCGACATGGGCTCGAACTCACGAGAGATCATGACCTGAGTCGAAGTTGGACGCCCAATCGACTGAGCCACCCAGGTGCCCCAAGGCCATTCCTGTTGTAGCATTTATTAGTACTTTATTCCTTTTTGTGTCCAGATAATATTCCTTTGTATGGATAGACCACATTTTGAGTATCTGTTCGCCAGGTGACAGACATTCAGGTTATTTCCACTTTTTGGCTATTGTGAATAATGCTAAATTTACATAAACATTCACACGCAAGTCTTTGTGTTGGACATAGATAGCCAGGAGGGGAGTGCCTGGGCCATACCGTAAATTTCAGTTCGACTTTTTAAGAAATTGCCAAACTGTTTTCCAAAGTGTCTGCAACATTTTTACATTCACACCAGTAGGCATGTTTTTTTGATTTAGAAACCCTACTTAACAGAAAAGTCCCATGAGAGAAAACAAATAACAGAAAAAAAATAGGAAAATTCTTTGCAACTTTTAAAACAATTGCTAATAATTAGAAATAGCCTAAAATAGTCTTAAAAAGAGGTCTGGTTAAGTATATTATGATACACAGATCAATTAGAATACAGCTACAGAAAATAATGATGTGTATCCATACATCAATAAATGTTCATGTTACTGAATCTTTATCTGCAGAAGTACTGCGTTTCCTCGGTCCCTGTGGGGAGACAGGGCCATGTGACGAGCTATTGCCAAGAAGTTATGAATGTAAGTAACATTTGTCACTTCTGGGTTAAGTGATTTAATTACAGTGGACCATCCTACAGAACTGCTTTTTCTTTCTGGTACAGGAAACAGCAGTGTTGGAAATGGCAGTGGCTCCATCGAGCCCAAGTTCCCAGTGGCCCCCACCAACCCAGGACAGACGAGCAGTACAAGCAAGGAATAAATGTTTGGTATCTAAGACACTGAGATTTTTAAGACATCGTCACCACAGAGTGACCTAGCCTATCCTGATTAATAAATCCATGACGCGTTTTAAGTGATTAAATCTGGTAACAAAACATCACATCTAACATGATCTCGTTGTGTGTAAGTCACGTGTTTGTATGTGTAGAATGTATACCGAAATGTAATGGCTGTTACCTGTGGGTGGCTGAACTCTTTTTCTTTATACTTCCCCGTATTATCTCCCATTTTGACAATTTCACGTTTTACTTCCGAAACAGGAAAAAAAAAAATGCAATAAAGATATTTCCATTTAGGAAACTAAAATCATAACAGTAACTGTTTTAATCCCTATCCTCTCCTGATCTCCCCTGAAAAAAACAATAATATATATGTGTGTGTGTGTGTATATATATATATATATATATATGCTATTATAAATTATCATTATAAGCCATTATAGAGCCTCCTACTCTACAGAGCATGGAACAGAAGAAATACCACAGGATTTAGGTTGACACCCACCACCCTGACTCCAAATGAGAACCAAAGAATTAGTAGGATGATACTGATTTCTCTTTCTACAATGAGGGGTGATGTCTGAGCCACTCTCCAAGGGAAGCTTTCTGGGCAAGGTCTCCACCAGTTCTGCAGGTTCATCTCAGGTCTTTCCCTTCCTCAAACTGTGGAATAGGCTGGGGACCGCTTAACATAGCGCTGGTCAGAGGGAAAGCCCAGCCCCTCCCAGGTATTATGATCTGTGATTGATCTCAAGTATTTTCTTTGAAGTTCCCTCCTCTGTAAAATAAGTTCTCCAAGAAAATAAACAAGCTTTAAGGAGAACAAGAGAAGTTGGTTTTTCATTTTTGAGATGACTATCTTATGTCTCAGGGGATCGCTATGGCAACACTTCAGTCCAAGTTTAAACGAGATTGAACCAGAATCAAAACTTCCCGGTACAGACAGACTCCTGGTGCCAGCTAGGATCGGCTCTGGAAATCACACCAATGTCATCAGCATTGTTTTTAGTTAGGGATTCCTGATCCCTCTTATTGTTCAAGTGCTTCCCTGGGAGTGGGGTTCAAGAACAGATATGTAACTGACTCCAGCTCACTGTCAAGGGCTGCCACGAACAGTAATCTCAAGAGCTTGGGGCTCCAAATCACAGACTTGCCAGAGAGCTCCAAAAAGATTCTTTGCTCCTACGGAGCTGAGCTTCCTTCTCAAGCATCAGAACAGAAGATTTCCAGGCCACAATATTTACTGAGAAACATAAGCCAGGATCCTTGCCATCGAGGACCATACCATATAACCTGAAAGAAAGAACTGTGCTCATGACAACTTAACAGACAGGGTCGTTGTTGTAAGTTACAAAGGAAACGGAAAAAAGTCGAGTTTGCTAGGCTGCAAGTAACGATGAGAAGTTTTACGATGAAGGTACGCTTGAACCAGCCAGGTAGGGGTTTGGGGAGTGGATGAAAGGACAGGAGAAATGGACGGAGAATCAGGTTCAACAGGAACTATGCTGAGAAACAGCTTCAGAGATCCACCACTGCCTCTCCAATATGTATGGACCAAGCAGCACTCACTACCAGGAGGTGGGGGTAGGTGAAGATTTCCTTTGTGCAAAGAATATAGTACTAACAGTCACGGCTCTGGAGTCTAGAATCCCCCATCTACGTCATCAGTTAGTCTAGCTCTAGTAAGATGGCAGGCACGGCTTAAATGTTCACCATTTGACTAAGGACTGTATTTGATCCCCAAGATTTATCATAGTGTTGGATCACGATTAGAAGAGAAGAGAAATGCCCTTAGAGCATTCCAAGAAGTCCATAAATGGGAAGAGCATGGGAGGAGAGGAAAACGCAAAACCCAATTCTAACCAGGGTGAAAGACACTCAGAATATGTAGGACACAGACATTCCCTCTTGGCATGGATGTTTTAATGACCCAGGATGACTGAAGAGAGACGTGAAGACAGAGTTCATTCCCTCTACTCTTCCATTTGAGCTCTATCACTGGGTCTGTGACCCCAGGTCCCATAACAGATCCAAAGGACACTGCATTTGGGCTAACCTCAGCCACACCGCCATCAAGGGACTGAAGTCGTGAGTTCCTACAGGGCTCTGGGCTAGGAACCGACCTACCAGGTGGCCCGCGTCCCCTGAGGATGTCTGCAATCCTGAAACCAAGATCCAGGAACTCAGAAGTCAGTGCCTCAGAGATCTGTTACAGGGCCTGAAACAAAACGTACTTGGAAAGGCACTGGAGTCACCATCTGTCACCTGGGCTGAGAACAATTCGTGTAGGTAACTCTGAATGACTCACACAGAAGTTTCACTCCTTCGGAGTAATGTTGCTACAGGCTGCTCAGCTATTTGCAATTCAGGATGCCTATAATCTCAGCCGTGGAAGAAGACACTTTAGTTTGGGGTTACAACTCCAAACCATTTCCAGGTAGGTTTAAAAAAAAAAAAAAAAAAAAAAAAAAAAACGGCCACTGGCCTTAGGCAAGTCACTGTTTCTTTTCTTCACCTGTGAAAAACAAGGGAAATGGACTTTGCCTCTAGGCAAATAAGGAGGGGATTCAGGAGCCCCCCCCCCCCACCACAAAAAGCTCAGGTCTCCATCCGCGGCCCCACCTTCTTAAATGGAGCCAGTCCCTCGTTAGCAACAGAGAACTTGCTGGGGTCTCCGAACCAAACCCTGAAAACACGGGAGGCCAGATCGCTTTCTGTGGAGCATCCAAGGTTTGGGAAGAGTGCTGGTTAGGAAAATGACCAGGTTCTCTATACATCCCTATCCTCCCTCCCCCTCCCACTCAAGGAAACGAGAGATGGCTGGTTCGGGAGCGAGTAAATCTCTGGACTCTCTCCCACAATAACCTCCTTCTGGTTCAGCCTGACGACTCCAATTCTCCAATCACACCTGTGCACATCAAGGAGACGGTACAGAGTGGCCTGGAGCTCACAAAATCTTTTATGGACTTTACTTGTTAAAGAGTTAAGTACAAAAACAAGAATAAAAAAATTTGTCGTCTCGATTCTTGATTTGTGTTTCTGAATGCAAAGGTTTGGTTGCTAGCGACAGATTATAAAAAATTAACACTCCCAGAAATTCTCAATTCGGGGAATCAGAGCATCCCCACACTCGATGTGGTCACCACAAGCCTATACTCAACACCATCCCTATTCCAGGAGCCACAAATAAAAATCACATTGAAACAAATTCTATTAGGTTATAAATATGAAAGTGGCTTTGCCTTTGGAGGAGTCCTTGAAAGCCTGGCTTTGGCACTCAGCACACCTGGGTTCTACCCCGGGCTCTGCACGTATCACTTGGGTATGTCACTTCCTCTGGGCGGATTCCCATGGTTCTCCTGGAAAGTACGCACACGGAGACTTTCCTTGCGGTGCTAAGTCAGAGATTCAACCAGGCCGTCCAAAGACAATAAAAGTGGCTCATTTTACTTTAGTGCTTACTGAATGCATGCACTTTGCCTGGATTAACCCACTTAATCCTCACAATAATCATAAGAGCAGAACTGGGTTTATTATTTTACTATTACTTAGAGGCTAGTAAAACGTAAGCTTCAGAACCTCTAGCTTGTACAGTCTTAACAATAGGAGACACCCGCGGCGTTTGCCAGCCTATAAAAATGAGGCATTTGTTGTGATTTATCATCCTAAATAAATGTTCACTTTAGCACCTAATTTGGTGGTCATAATTTGATATACTTTTTCTTTAAGAGGGCCCTGCCAATTATGTAAACTTTATTTGCCTCTAAAAATGTAAAACTTTAATTGCAGATGAGAGTAATGATCCTACTTGGCAGATGATGAAACTGAGATCCAGAGAGGTTAAGTCACTTGCCCAAGTACACACAGCCAGTTAGTGCTGAGAATGCACATTGGAACCCAGGCAGTCTGGCTCGGAGTGCTCTTACCCATATCCTTTACTGCTTCTTATGTTTACACAGAGCCACTAGCAAACTCTCTGGGACATTCTGAACATGCAATAATTAGTCGCTTTCATTATTTTGTACATGAAAAACTGCTTTTGTAATAAGAGGAATACAGTCCTATCCTGATTTAAAGAAGCCATATCAGTTTGAAACTTGGGAAACAGATACATCTGTAACAGGCTGACTTTATACTAGAGACTTCCTTTTTAACATTAATTTCCTGGAAGGTTCTTCTAAAGCCGTATTATTCTAAGTGTGGTCCACGGATCATCTGTATCAGGATCCCCTGAGCCCCACCCCAAACCTAATGGATCTAAATGGATGGGAGTGGGGGCTCAGGAGTCTGCGTAGTTAATGAGCTCCTGAGCTCTATTTGCACACCAGCGTGTGAAGACCACTGCTGATAGCCCTCCCCGCTATGGGTAACAAATGGGGCAGAGGGCCGGAGGGGAGAAAGGAGCTTGAATTTAAGGTGTCATTAGTGATATTGACAAATGAAGGTAATTAACAAGTAGCAGTTGCAATGCAAGGGAAGGGGTCATGTTCATGTAAGTTGAAATTTACATAAAATTCACATATTCATTTACATTTAACAATTAAGTTTGTATGTAACTTTGAAGACCATAATTATGGGGAATAAGCACCAACTACACGCCCACGTGCTGTTGTTTTAAGTATGTTAATTCTTTCAATCTTCAAACTTCTTTTAATTAAGTAATTTCATCATTTTCACTCTCGAGATGGGTAAATAGAGACTCCCAGACAGACAGTAAGTAACTCTCCAGTATGTGCAGAGCCAGGATTTGGACCCAGAAAATCTGGTTCTGGAGCCTGTGTTCTTAAATCCCACATCACACACACACACACACACACACACACACACACACACACACACCTTTTAATAGAGATAAAAAGGTAAAATTGCAAACTTTCATAGAACTTCGTATCCTGCAGTTTCGTCTGAGTTAGTCATTTTCAAGATGAATAAATAGTGCTGTGGTTTGAGGCAGCAAGAATCCCTAAAAGGGGCAAAGCCATGTCAGTCTGTGCAGAAAGGTCTAGAGTGCTAAGCCCACTTGCTCCGGCAGATGCTGGCATTTCCATCCCTCCTCCTAACTCATAAATATAATCCTTGTTTCAGTTTCTCCCACACTTTCCTCCCTCCACCCCCCCCCCACAAAAGTTTCAAGCTCTTTACCCCAAATTCCTTCCCTCTGCGCTTCAGCCGTCCAAGCCCAGCAGCAGGAGCTAATGTAAATGCGGACACCAGGCCAGGCACTTGAGGCGTATTAACTGTGCAATCTTTTACACCCTAGTAGTGCCCACATTTTAAAGAATTGGAAGTTGAAGCCCCCAGTGACTTGCCCAGGACCACAGAGCCGGCAAGTGACAGGACCAGGAATCAAACCCAGGCAGCCTGACACCAAGCCCGTGCCCTTAACCACTTTGCTAACACGTCTACCATTTATTGAGTGCCCACTGCATACCAGATCCCTTGCACAAACTAGCCGCTGAATCCTTACAAGCATACTCGAGAGGAGGTGTATTCTCTGCTGCGACCAAGCAGAAAGCAAGGCCCAGAAAGATTACACAGCCTGTCCAGGCCACACAACTGTAAAGGGCTAAGTGAAGGCCAGATTTTCTTTTCTGGATCCAAAGCCTGCACTTTCCCCACTCCACCTCTCCCCCTCCTGGAATTTTTACTGGTTCCTCCTCCTGCCTGACAAGCCTACAAGAGAAGGATCGCCTAGTTTATTTTGCAGAAATCACATCCACGTGCAGACTCAACCAGAGAGTAACCACCTTCCAGATCTGCTCTTCAAACCACAGTGCTGGAAAAGGAAGAGGACAAGTGAGCCTACTTATCTCCTGTTCCCATCGTGTGAAACACGCTTTAAGCTACACAATTTCAAAATAATTTAAATGAGGCGTGTGTGAACAGCACCCAGAGATGCAGGTAAGCACTGCCTGCTTTAACTGGGGCACAGCCACTTCCCCCATGAGGTCTTCAGGCTGATATCTGTCTCAGTTCGTCGTATGTTTTTCAATAGGCTTTGCTGTTCCTCAGACATGGCATTGAGCGTTCATACATGTAGGACTTAACCACCTGTGAGGTTAGGCCTTTTGAAACACGAACTCCTGGCAGACGCACAGAATATTAACTAGGGGAAGTGAGCCTTGGGTTCTGGTCCTCCCTGTCAGGCCACCTTTAAACGGCTAACCCACTGATAGGAACCTGATGGGAAACGTGGTACCCTGGCTTTCAGATGGGGAAAGTGGAGGGTTCTGGGAGTTTGGAATTTCTCCTAGATTGTGCTTTTTCCCTGAACAATGAGGAACGACGGTAGTTAACACACTACCCCCTACATGCATCTTGAGGAAGAAACTTTGCAATTAACTGGGGGCTCTCTCTCAACAATGAACATCACGCAACAAACTACGAGAAATCCGCGCAGATAACGGGAGCCAAGATGTGGTTGTGCAGGACTTTCAAGTCCCAGACACAATTCTGCAGGAAGTTCACCCTCCGGGCGATCGCCAAGAGTGACCAATAGAGGGGGAAGCGCAGGAGAAGACTGGGGAACGGAGAGCAGAAGGGGGTACGATGTGACAGGAGGTGGAGGTGATCCCTCCCTTCCTCGCGTCCAGGACCCATCCGAGGGCGTCTGTCCAACAGCCACGCGCCACGAGAAGCCGGTGGGAAGGGACGGCAGCCCGCGCCCGGAGCCATCCCTAGGTCCTCCCGCCTCTACTTACTTGCTCCGAAGTGTCATCCCGGGGCCAGGCCTCTCCCAGCGACCCCGCGCAGAGCGGCAGCCCCAAGCACAGCCCCAGCAGCAGGAGCATGGCGGGGGCTAAGGCGCGGCGGCAGGGACCAGGCGGGACGCGCTCAAGGGACCGCTCCCGGGCTCGGCGGCTGCAGAGGCGCTCGGCCCCGCCTCCGCGCCCCCTCCGGGCCCCGCCCCCCACGCGCCCCGCCCCCGGCCCGCCCCGCCTCGATCCGGCTCCCAGTCGGGTCTCCACCGCCCCAGGGAGGAGGCCCCCGCAGTCCAGCCTCACCACGAGCCAGCTCGCCCCCCGGTCCCCTCCGCGGCCCGCCCTTCAGCTCCGCCCTCCTCGCCCCGTCTCCCTCAGTCGCCTTCTGCCGCCACCTTCAGGGCTTATGACACCTGCCACCCCATCCCCAAATCTTTCTCTCCAGCAAGGTGTGAAATGCTTCTTCCCGGACTAGCTAAAATTCCTGTCGCAGGAGGATACGGGAGTAGCCAGCCTGGCCCTCAGCATACTGCCCACCGCACCCCCCCCCCCCCGCTCTATATACCAATACCCCCCATCTGTTAAATATACTCCTTCCCCTGCTCTATAGCCACAACCACTCCCTCCCTGCTAGCATGAAGCCAACAGGAGACCTTCTGACTTCTGCCCGGAGAATGGCATATGCCCCTTGGCATCCTGCACTGATGCATAAAAGCCAAATTAAGGGACGCTAATTAGTCGTCTGATGCAGAGAGCACTAGCAATGTTGTCCTCTTTTATGCAGTTCTGGCATAAGGGGGCAGAAAAGGAGAGGCCAGAACTGGCCCTGTGTAGAGTCTCTCTAAATTTTTGGTTATTAATCATGAAAACAAATATCATTGTGTATGTCAGTGACAAACTGTTGGTGATAATTCCGTTCCGCCCTAGGAAGAATTACCTGTCAACCACCCACACGCAGGCTTGATAGCCTCGGCACCAAGTTTTTATCTGGTAAACACACACTGTAGCTAGAGCTGCTCGTTTATTTCAACTTTCAAAAGACAATCACTTCCAAGACATTTTCTCCCTCTCTGTTAAGAACTGCATCCAAGTCCATGAGCTGAATGATACTGAGAGGCTGGCAACAACCTCAGTGGCTAAGAACTGGGAAATGGCTAACTCCAATAATGGAACATCCATCCTGTGGAATCTTATACAGCCAGTAAATAGTAATCACAAAGTCTGTGGAAACAGGAAAAAAGCAAACAAACAAAAAAAAAAGGTTTGCAGTACAATCTAAAGGAAAAACTCAACAGTATGGTTATAATTAGGTAAAAATACGGATTCATACACATAAGAACTAGGAAAAAAACATGAAAAATGAAAAGAATGGGTGGTTAGTTTATGGTGATGCCTCTTCTTAAAATACTTTACCTAGGAGCACCTGGGTGGCTCAGTTGGTTGGGTGTCCGACTTCAGCTCGGGTCATGATCTCGCGGCCCGTGGGTTCTAGCCCCGCGTCGGGCTCTGGGCTGATGGCTCAGAGCCTGGAGTCTGCTTCCGATTCTGTGTCTCCCTCTCTCTCTGCCCCTCCCCCGTTCATGCTCTGTCTCTCTCTGTCTCAAAAAAATAAACATTTAAAAAAATTTTTAAAATACTTTACCTACTCTTTTTAATTTTTTTTAATGTTTATTTATTTTGAGACAGAGAATGAACAGGGGAGGGTCAGAGAGAGAGGGAGACACAATCTGAAACAGGCTCCAGGCTCTGAGCTGTCAGCACAGAGCCCGATGCAGGGCTCGAACTCACAGACTGTGAGATCATGACCTGAGCCGAAGTCAGTCACCCAACCGACTGAGCCACCCAGGCACCCCTACTTTATCTAGTCTTTTTCAAAGTTTATTTATTTTTGGGACAGAGAGAGACAGAGCATGAACGGGGGAGGGGCAGAGAGAGAGGGAGACACAGAATCGGAAACAGCCTCCAGGCTCTGAGCCATCAGCCCAGAGCCCGACGCGGGGCTCGAACTCACGGACCGCGAGATCGTGACCTGGCTGAAGTCGGACGCTTAACTGACTGCGCCACCCAGGTGCCCTCCTACTTTATCTAGTCTTATTGAAATGCTCTTTGCTCAACAAAGACATTAGGAGAAGGGGAAAAAAACGTGTTGCATTGTAAAACAAAGGAAAATCATTGGCATTAGGCGTTACTCATTTCTAAGCCTAACCACTGGCCCAGTAAAATACACGCAACCAACAAGAAGCAACAGCAGCTGGCCCAGCAAGGTTTTACAGCAAAACCACTAGTAAACAAGAACTCTGAAGAAGGGTCAAAGCATTTTTATTCTTAGTTCTTGAACACAATCTACCAGTGAGGTTGCCAACGTACCCTGTACCCAGGCTGACTCGGAAACCTCGCAGCATACAAATTATGTGCACGCCCTCCCCTCGTTTCTAACTAAGGAGGACAGTCCCGGATCTTCTGGAATCAAAGCTTGCCTATTCCCCACTCCCCTCCCAGAAGAAAAATACCTACTATATAAACTGAAGTTGAATTGGGACAGAGCCACGTTTTTTTTTAATTTTTTTAATATGAAATTTATTGTCGAATTGGTTTCCATACAACACCCAGTGCTCATGCCAACAGGTGCCCTCCTCAATACCCATCACCCACCCTCCCCGCCCTCCCACCCCCCATCAACCCTCAGTTTGTTCTCAGTTTTGAAGAGTCTCTTATGGTTAGGCTCTCTCCCTAACTTTTTTTTCCCCTTCCCCTCCCCCATGGTCTTCTGTTAAGTTTCTCAGGATCCACATAAGAGTGAACACATATGGGATCTGTCTTTCTCTGTAGGACTTATTTCACTTAGCATCACACTCTCCAGTTCCATCCACGTTGCTACAAAAGACCAGATTTCATTCTTTCTCATTGCCACGTAGTACTCCATTGTGTATATAAACCACAGTTTCTTTGTCCATTCATCAGTTGATGGACATTTAGGCTCTTTCCATAATTTGAGAGCCGCATTTTTTGAAAGGGGACAATAGCTACTATTATTTCGATCCTCCGACAGAACTGGGACCACATCTTTGTCTTCCCCTTCCTTTATCCCCTCTCCATCTTTTCCACATTTGTCCCAACTGGTCTCTGCAAAGGTCCAATGTCAAGAAAAATGACTTTTACTTTCTTCATCTTGTGGGACTCTCCCATTGTCCTGCAGGCCCTGGTTCTGCTGCATGGTCATGCTTAGTTCAAGGACAGCTCTACCAGCTGGATCAGAAATTCCTAGTATCTGCAATACCGTAATAGCCCAGGCTTCTTCATGACTTCTGAGCATCTGCATGACTGAATAGGGTCGCTCTTTACATTTTTTTAAAGGTTCATTTTGAGAGAGAGAAAGACAGCATGTGAGTGGGAGAAGGGCAAAGAGAGACAGGGAGACACAGAATCTGAAGCAGGCTCCAGGCTCCAAGCTGTCAGCACAGAGCCCGACGCGGGGCTCGAACTCACAAACTGTGAGATCGTGACCTGAGCCGAAGTCGTATGCTCAACTGATGGAGCCACCCAGGCCCACCGGGTTGCTCTTTGAAAACTATGTCGGTGTAATAAAAATAAGACCCAGTGAAAGTTTTCCAAAACTGTTCACAAACATCGGTCATGACTTATATTGGCCTTATAAAGAAGGATGAAAAAATTAACTGCCCCCCCAAAAAGGGGCTGAAGTGCGACCCCCCACATTTGTCTTTTGAGGTCATGTTTCTCATTTCACCTCCAGGGGAGCTGGTCTTCCAGTTTGAGACTCCTGAGCTCTTAGAACCTCAGAGCTCACAGCTAAACCTCAGAAGACCCTAAAGGACATCTTACCCACTGCTCATTTTTCTTTCAAGACACCTCACAGGGCTTGCCCGGGACCTCACTCCAGTTAGAGAGAAATCTCTGGCAAGGCCCCAGACATTCATTGACAGAATCTAGTGTGGGGTTCAGCAGCAAGGGCTTCGGAGAGAAGGACCCGCTGGGTCAGAGAGTTCCCGTGTGCCAGCTCTTGCTAGGAAATGGCTCCCCAAATAACTGAAGGATGGGCCAAGGCTTCCACAATTTTAGCGCCAGACTCATAGAGTTAGGGGCTTTATCCTGGTCTCCCACGAGACTGCCAACCGATGGGCCTGCAGCCGTGGCTAAGCCTGTCACGGCAGCGCCTGAAGAGGAAATGGCAAGTTGTTGTCTCTTCCTCTCCCTTGAATCTGTGCCCTGAAGCCCCAGGTTCCTCTACCCAGCTTCTGTGAGAATCGGGCCCTCCCCAAGTCCTCTGGGCTCCCCCTTCTGTCCCTCCCATGCCCCACACTCCCTTCTGAGTATCTGTGAGGCCACTGTTCTAATCTGGGCCAGCCATTTCTCCTCTCCTTGGTCTCACCTTTTTATCTGTTTATATGGCCTTGTGTTTCTCTTGGATCCCTGACAAGTTTGCATAATTGCTACAGTTTCTTACAACCTTGGCCTTTTTTTCCCCTTAATTCAAAGGACTGGGGAGGAAATGGAGTCCCTTCAACCCTGGCTCCATACTTTCAGGAGCTCAGGATATCCTGGGAGTCTAGTTGCACCCACTTTTTACCTATTTCACCAACCACTGGGTGCGATCCAGGGAGAAGACTTCCGGAAGTGGAAACAGAGAATGCACATTTTCTAATTTCTTCTGACAACTTGCTGAAATTACCAACTATTCACAAAGTGTATCACATCAGATGCTAAGTACCCGCACACAGATCTGACTCTGTGTTGGCCAAGGATTGGCTCGTGCTCATTTTTATATCCTGGCACATGCTGTGGAATACGGTAGACATGCAATTCGTCTGATGGATGCGTGAAAGAAGGCATATCTGTCATCATGCTCCCCGTGCTAGCTGTGTGCGATACGACAGAAGTTGCAGACATGGTCCCTCACCTGGAGGAACTGACCATTTGGATACGAAGGTGGCACTAACAAACGACACCATCTGAGCTCAAATCGTGAGATGGTAATGTAGACGAGGGTGAGACACAGCTGTGGAAGAGGGGAATTAGAGAAAGCTTCATGAAGGACGTGGAAGTTATCGGCGTGAATCAGATTTTGGAAGTCAGTTGGAGAAGAGGGAGATTAAGGAGACAGAGAAAGGAGAGGATGCAAGAGTGGGAAAGGCTTTGATGTCAGGAAAATGACAATACAAGCAAGACACAGGACAGAAAGGTTCAAGTTTGGGGAATGACTTGTAGAGTTTTCTTGAGCTGAATGGTGGAAAAGGAGTGTTCAGTGATCCCCAAGTACAAATCCGCTGATCAGTGGCTCATGACAATGTTTTCTCCATTTCATAAAGCTAAATTTTTTTTTAAAGAACTGTCTTGTGCTCTAAAGGTCTTTGTTATTCCCATCAATGACAGTGTCTCACTATGGGCCCTGGGGGTGGGAGAGTGAAATGAGTATGTCCCCCGGGGAGGTATGTATCCTGTCGGGTGAGAATGGTAAACCAGAATCTTAGGAAGGTGTTTGGGGTGTTGGGGGGTGGGGTGGGGTGGGGACATGCCATTGCAAAACCTGTCCATACACCCCCAAAACATTGTACCATATCCCTAGAAGTTATAAAGATATTCCTATTTCAGTTACCCATGCTTGCTCCCACTATTGGTACTATAAATTGAGTAGGTGAATGAATACAAGTACTTTTTAGAGACGTCAGTGTTAGTGACTCCCCACCTAGGATTCAGCTGGCCAAGTGACAATGAGCCCAGTCTGTATGTGCAGAAAGCTCTACAGATGTGTGTGATACGCCCCAGAGTTGAAAGCCAAAGAAAAATCTAATCTCTCACAAATCTGCATATTCATCTACGCTTTGACCCATCGAACCCATTTTGAGGAGTTTATCATAAAAATAAACCTGCTCACATACAAAAGGATGTAGATACACAGTTATTCATTACAGAATTGTTTTCAATGCCCGGAGTCTGGAAACAATCCAGAAGTTCATTAACAGGAGGAGTCTGGTTAAATATAACGTGGTACTATGAACCTACAGGAAAGAATGAAGAAGCTTTCTAGGTACTGATATAGATACTGAACATATTATATAATTAAGAAAAAAAGCAAGTGTAGTACGTACTGAATGTGTAGTACAGGATACACTGTCTTTAGTGTAAGAAAGGAAGAAGGTAAGATACCTAACTGCTGAAAGGAATTTGCACGAAGGAATCCCAGGAAGGACAAACAACGAAGAGAAGTGTTTGAGGAAGGCAGAATGGCGAGAAAACGGGAACAGGACAGAATCTAGCACAAGGAAGGGAGAGGTTCTGTTTTCACGTTTAATTCATATATATATATATATATATATATATATATATATATTTTTTTTTTTTTTTTTTTTTTTGCTTTTGAGCACTGTAAATGTACTACCTCTTCAGGATTAATCAATGAACTTAAAAGTGTAGCTACAACAGCAGCAGCAACAAGAATGGAAAGGCTGACTCCTGAGGTTTCTCTCCCATCATTCATCTCTATCGCGATTGTTGGGTAAATACTGACCGCAATAGCATATGGTGGGAGGGGACTGTACTCCCTACCTCCAGCTTCCCCCAAACACACACACACACACACACACACACACACACACACACACACACACCCATACTCAACAACTTCTGGTTCCCTAAACACTCTTGGTCATTCCTGCCCTCTTGCTTAGCATGGACTCTTCTCTTTTCTGGAATGCCTTCCATGGACTCCCCACCCAATCCTGCAAACGTCACTTCCTCCTCCATGGTCCCGGTCAAGTTGGTAAGTGCTATCGTGCACACCTCTGATGGAGCCCTCATCTCTTTGTTTACCTGCCTGTCTTTCTCACTAAACCACGACCCACTGAAGGGTAGGCTCTGAGTTTTGTTCGTCTTTACATGTGCACTGTCAGCGTCCAGCGTGTCATCCAAGCTTGAGAAATATTTATCGAATGAGTAAGGAAGGCTCCGTTAGAATGGTATGCTTTCCATATTGTACGTTTCACTGAGAATTTCTAGAACACCAGCATGCAGGGCACGCAAGACCTTAGATGAGCACAGACGTCCCTGGAGGTGCACATTTTCAAAGAGAAACATAATACTGTCTCCTCAATTGCCAAAAACATTTAGCCCACAACAATCTCTCTTCATTATGTATTTTTGTAAGAGTTATAATTACAAGAACCGGGGCAACGCAAGGGGATTTTAGACCCTCAATATAATATTCTATGCGATGCTCAATCTTCTCTTAGATTATTAGATTCCTGATAGACCTGAATTCTACATGGTGACAGAAATCAAGTACGAATCCAACAATTCCCCACTTCTACGTCTAGTTTTCTATCCCAGACACCCTTGCCCCCCTCAAAAAATCTGCTTTCAGAACCCTGCACAATCTGTCTCCAAGCACACACATCAGAAGCATCTCTCTCCCTTGAAAAATGTTACGGTTTATATGTAGTAATGTATTTTTAATATTCTTGAGGTCATCAAAAGGCACAGTCACTGCTAATGTTGCCTTATTTCCTCAAGTTGCACACACACACACAAATCAAAGCCAGTCCTTCACTCTTTGGCATTAGCCAGAGATGGCTGCCTTTGTCTTCTGCATCTGCATTAATATGGAATTAAAGCCAGCAAATAGTTCTGAAGAAATATTTGACGGCTGAACAATGCTTTGTCTCCACAGAAGTGCTCATTAAACAGCGGACCATCTCAGTGCAAAGCTAAGGATCATTTTCATTTTCTTTTGGAGGGATGCCCAGGGCAACAAGCTGTGTCCTAGTTTTCCAGGCTTTAACCTGCGACCACGGAACACTTGAAATAGCACAGAGGAGCCACCGATGCTATGACGGAGACGGACATCCAGTTCAACCCGCCTCAGTGCCCGAGGTTAATGCCCCTTCCTGCTACTGTCTGACTCCAGGGCACAAAGACAGAGGAGCCAGCAAAGCCTGCGCTTGGTCCACAGGGTGCGTTTTCTCCCCAGAGACCTGCCAGATCCTTTCCAGACAGATGCTGGGAGACGTCCGGAGAACTTTCCCTGAAAGCCACAGGTGTGCCTTTGGAAGGCTTCTGAATAAAACAAAACAGCGCTGGCTTTGTGGTTGATGCCGAGAGGTATCTCGTACCCCGTGAATCAGACCTAACGACCAAGCTGTCATCAGGGTCTTTCGGTGGCACTCGTGGGCTTGCTGCCTGCTGGCAGGAGAGAAAGTCTCCTGTCCGCGTAACACGCGCAGCAGGTTTGGATCTCATGGGTTTAGCAGACTTGCTAAAC